>NC_090022.1:94150390-95581640 GCF_037176765.1 Anolis sagrei | reverse complement strand
GGGGGGATTTAGTCTCTGACATCACCTGTGTTATTCTTGGCCGCTGGGTTATAAACCATTGCTTCCTGCTCTGCACTTTATTTATCCCACATGTTTATCTTCTATGCACATTATTCTGGAGTATGTTAATATTCATTTCTTTCCAAGCTGCTATATTCCCTTGGGACAAACCCACAGTATATCAACTATTGTTGCATGTTTCTATTTTTTGTCTTTTAAAAAGGCCAGGAGGAGAAGGAAGACGGTGATGACTAGCTTCGTGGACCTGGGCAAGATTCCCCAGATGTCTCACTCACTTCCAGCACTTCACCAGTGTCTGAGTTTTATTAATCTCCCCATTCAGCTTCTCTGTTTATAACCCTTCAGTGGAAACATAGGCCTGAATCTTCTTGAGTCGTGCTTGTAAGTCACAGGGCCAAACTAAACATTACGGTAGGCCCACTTATTATGCGAACTTGTTGAACTCAGTTTCATTTATACAGAAAGAGTTTTGAATAACATAAAATCAGTCTAGAGGACATAGAAAATGCCTAGAGATGAGACCTCCAATGCAATTCTATGGTCAACATCCACTGGACGTTCACCATAGAATCACACTAGAAGTCCGGGTTTTGAAAAACAGGTACCTTTAAAATAGCACAAGAGAGAAAAGTGTCTGTTTATTTAAAAGGGGAAATGTTGCTACTGTAAGCTTCCAGAAGATTAAGTTCACCTTCTCTTTTTGGGAGGGGGAGGTGGAAAAAGCTGGTCCAGACAAATCTAAGGGTCACATGCAACTCCAGAGGCTTTGCTTATTCCTGACCAAGGAAATAGGTGTTTTGAAAATACAGTATAACACCCTATAACAAAGATCAACGTACACCTTGGGCAGAGGGGACAAGCAAACCCACCTCTGCCAGCGGTGTAGAGAGTTAACGTTCAGCTGGACACTACTTTAACGAGGATATCTGGCTGTGACAAAGGGGGAAAGACTCTCTTATCCCACCTCAGCAATACCGTTGAGTGACCAACTGTGCTAACGATGTTAATCAGGTAGATTTGCCGCCACCACCTCAATTAATGTCTGAGGAAAACATAAGTGTGAATGTGAAAATAGGTAGAATATGTTCAAGCCCTTGGTTCTTCTTTACTGGCTGCTTCTTCCACTGACTGGACTGAAATTAAGTTGTTTTTAGGCTGGCTGAGATCTAAGGAATGTGACAGACTGAGGCAGACACCAGTTTAAGATGAAACTATAAACAGGTTTATTTAAACTTGTTGAACAAAACAACTCTTAATAAGAGTGGTACAAAAGCTTAATGTGGTTACTTGAGGCTTAGCTGGTTAAACAGGCAGTCTTCACTCAAGACTTTAACTTTTGTTCCCTGTGAGTTCCTTGCTCCACACTGCTCACTACTTTGACACAGTGTGTCCCTGAGAACAGCCCCACTGACTGCCTCACAGAGCAAAATAGGCTTTCCTTCACTGACCCTACTCTGTACAGTGAACCAGGAACCTTTGCCTTTCCTATGCTCTAACCCTCAAGGCTCACTTCAAAAGTTCTCCCTGTCTAAATTCTTCACAGCTCCCTCTTCCTAACTATACTTCTTCACTCTACGATGTTTTAAACTCAACTCTCCAGCTTGTCAAAAAGACACAGCCTTCTTTCCCTCTCAAAGCTAGCTCCTCCCCTGACTGCTCTAGCCAATCAGGAGTCGGCTGACTCCTCCCTCTTGCCTCTTAGCTCTCCAGCCTATCTCTGAACATGTCAGCTACTGACTTTCCAGGCTTCGGCCTTCCTGGCAAAAGGTTAGATTCATGACACACCCATATCACTAAGGAAGATGTTCCTGAACTTTATGTGGACACATGAAACCAACAATAATAGCAAACACCATTATTTTCAATGGGATGAATGATGGAGGTATCAAGGAGAGAGAGTGGAATGTATGGGAGACCCTACATGAATACATGAAACCTCATATATCAGTTCCACAGATATGGGGTCAGACTGTGAAAAATTGCCATCCTACGCACAGAATAAACATATGACCTCCAGAAGTTCTTGGACTATAACTTTCATTGTCAACTACTATTGTTTATGGTGGCTGAATCCTTCAGCAATATCAGGAGAATCAAAAGATCCCCTGCCCTGCAGTAAACAGAGATTATGTGCTATTTTGAACGTTAGTTCCTTTATAACGATTGTGGATAGAGGGAGAAAGAGCAGAATGACCTTGTTTTATTCTGTGTCTTAGAAGGCAGGAGTTAAATCATGACCTCCTTGGACCCTGAACCTCCTTGTGATGTGAGCTCCTTTGAGGAAAGATGGGGAAGAGTAGATAAATAAAATGGCAGTGTATACAAAAGTAGGTCCTAGTAAGTTTTTTTAAAATGTATGTGGAATAATAGCCTCAGCAATTTTTTTCCCAAATGTTTACTTACAGGCATTGTAACGTAGCAATAAAGGGTATTGGACTAAGACCAACTGGGGCTTTTCCAAGTTAGTCAATAGAAATGTGGGTTCTTATGATACAGCTCCTTGCCATTTGCTGTTGGCTCTGTGTCCACTAATTCCATTCTTTGGCCTGCACTAGGACTTGAACTGTGGTGCTGGAGGAAAATTCTGAGGGTGCCTTGGACCACAAGAAGATCCAACCAGTCCATACTCTAGGAAATAAAGCCTGACTGCTCACTGGAGGGAGGGATATTAAAGGCAAAGATGAAGTACTTTAGCCACACAGTGAGAAGACAGGAAAGCTTGGAGAAAACAATGATACTGAGGAAAATGGGAGGAAAAAGGAAGAGGGGCCACCCACGGGTAAGATGGATGGATGGTATCCTTGAAGTGACTTGCTTGACTCTGAAGGAACTGGGGGTGGTGACAACTGACAGGTTGCTCTGGCGTGGGCTGGTCCATGAGGTCACAAAGAGTCAGAAGCGACTGAACGAATAAACAGGACTTGGTTTTTTAAGGAAGTCCTATGGTTTGAACATTAAATTTGGAACTCTCTGAAGTTTTTCATATTATGATACTGTAAAGATGCCATTTCACTGATACACTAATGCACTATAGTGTTGGGAGAGAACTGTGGTTGGTTCCCCATGCTCCATGGAGCAAGGAGCAAGGACCAGTTAAAAATGAACACTTATATTCTCTATTACCAACATAGTGAATAAAACACTAAATAAATTACTTAGTTGTGCATAGTTAAGTAAGGCCTACTGGGTGATATATATACACACACACATAGCCCACCTTAAAAGCCAGCAGCCGGATTGGGCAAAATAGGTCTGTTTAGCTTTTGATTGGAGCACAAAGAGGAAGACATTTCCACCTTCCTTTCAACAGAAAATGAGGCTGCAATAAGGTTTTGCAACAAAAATCTTGCTTCTGATTGTCGCAACCATGCTTGCTGGTGGGAAGAAAGTAAAGACATCCTTCTCCTTGTGCTCCAATTGGAAAATGAACACCCTTTGTTCACCTTCTCAAATGGTTAGTTATTAAAATGAGTAGCATTTACATAGTTTTACAGTTTAAAAAACCTTACCAAATTCATGAGATTGCTTTAAGTTCATGGTCAACTTGAGAGCAGACATGCTCTACACAGTAAGACGACTCAGTGTTAATGAATAAAGAGCAGTTACAGATCTGTGACCCTCTGTTATGGATCCGTAATTGCAATACTGAATGCCAGATGATGCGGATAACAAAACTGTGGTCCTTAACCATAATTTTCAGAGAGCTCAGAAGACTCAATGGGACTTACATGTACTAAACATGTTTATAGACAGATTGGGAGACTGACATCAAGGAAGGGATAATTCAAAAATTATGTTGGAAGCACAAATAGTAAATTTTGCTTAGAAGCCTGATTACACTTTACGTCTGTGGGCTGTATACTAATCCCCAATGAGGCCACTCTCCCTTTCCTTTTCCCCTTTCTTGACATTATACCAGTACATCCCCCTGCCTTGGCAGTGGTGACCAAGAGCGTTTTGTAAGACTAATGCCTTTGAAGTCCTACTCGACCCTGAGGGGGCCTCCACAAGCTTATGTTTCTCCAAACCCAAATCAGCATGCTGTCCAACAAAGGTAATCCCAGAGCTGTGGGTCGACAACAGCCATTCCTATGAGCCAGGGCATTTAGTACGCCACTCCTCCTCTGCTCAGAAAATCAAAAAAGAAAACTAAATCTTTAAAAAAGAAAAATTAACTAAACAAATATTTTTCTCACGAGCTTCAAAACCACAGACATAACTTTGGGTTTGGCTGCATTCTGTGTTTCCTTTGGGCCCTTTACCATCGCATAAGAAACATGTTTTAAAGTCATTTGCAAGGCTGGTTGAGTATATTATGAGAAGATAGTGCGCATCAAAGAACATAATAGAAACATTGCAGGGAAGGATATTCTATCTTCCCCAGTGATAAGTGCTTCCAGCTTGCATTTTAAGGGATGTTTTGCATTATACGGGCCTAACCACACTAGCTTGATGTAGATTGTACCCACATATTTATGGATTTGCATCCAGTTTTCATGAAATATGCCAGGTTTCCCTGCCTCTCTCCTTCCCCTGTGTCCTTCCCCTTCTATGGATTATGTGTCATGTAGTCTGAATTGCTGTGAGTTTTCCGAGCTGTATGGTCATGTTTCAGAAGCATTCTCTCCTGACATTTTGCCACATCTATGGCAGGCATCCTCAGAGGTTGAGAGATCTGTTGTGAATTAAGCAAGTGAAGTTTATATATCTCTGGAATTTCCATGGTGGGAGACAGAACTCTTGTCTGCTTGAGGCAAGTGTGAATGCTGCAATTGGCCACCTTGATTAGAATTTATGACCTTGCAGCTTCAAAGCCTGGCTGGCTACTGCCTGGGGGAATCCTTTATTGGGAGGTGTTAGCTGGCCCTGATTTATTCTTTCATATAGTCTCATTAAACATTTTAGAAATGGATTTTCACCAGCTTACACTGAGTATTACACTGAATGTGATTGTTCTGCTTCTTGGCAGGGGATTGGACTGGATGGCTCATGAGGTCTCTTCCAACTCTATGATTCTATGATTATATTTATTACTATGTATGAGTAATAATCAAACTGCTGAACTGAGTTTATAATATACTACAAAAGCATTAGGATTATTTTCTTTTACTGCTAACATTAATCTTTCTTTGCTTGATCTCAAATTTGTGTCCTGGAAACAACAGTTGTGTTCATTTGGTGACCATCTTCACAGTGTCCAACAACATTTCATTTTTTAAATATTGGTTTAATTTGAAATGGGCATTAAAAGTCTTTGTTAAAGCTGGGGGTTCTCAGGAAATAATTCTTGATGAGGAAAATAGCTGAATCTCCAAATTAATTTGAGCAAGAAAAAAAACCTGGGTTTTCCAGATACTTCCTCTCCAACTTAGTCTTCAAAACTTAAAATTGGTAAATCCTTTTCTTCTTCATGCCAAAAAAAATCAATAAAATATTTCCAATGTTCCTTCTTTTAATAAGCAAGTTAATTTGTCCATCTCAGACTAGTTGATCATTTTGTCCTGTTTCAAAAAGGTTACAGAAATATAATCTGGGTTAGCTGGATAAAAGAAACGAATCAAACAAAGTGTTCTTAGGTCAAACAAAAAGGCACAGTACACAACTGGTTAACAAAAGGAGGAGCCGCAGGAAGCGAAGCGTCGTCAGCCAAGTCCAGGGTCGAAGCAGGAGAAATCCAAAACAGTGCAGGTCCAGAGTCCATAGAAGCAGCATCTTTAGCCAAGCCGATCCTGGTCCAGGAAGGGAGAAGTCCACACTCATGAGAAGCCAATCCGGGTCAATAACAAGCAAACGATCAAGGGATTCAAACTGCAGATCCCAAACCAATACCAAACACGAAACTGGCAGCAGCAAGTCACACAGCACTCCAACACCTTGCCCTCTTCAAGGATCACTCATCCCTGAACCCACTTTTATTTACAACTCATCATCAGAAGATGAACTGACCACCACCCCATCATTATCCCCCGCAGCTGCTTCCAGCTCTTCACGTGAGCCATCTTGTCTTCCCCTCCAAGTCCTCCATCTCCTGTCAAGACTTAGATCCCCCAAGACTCAGTTGGATCCCCTGATTGGCAGTCTTCACCCCCAGAGAACCCCATAAAGGTATCACTAGTTGTTGGCTCCTCACAAATAGCTTGCACTTCTCTTATCTTAGTCCAATCCATGGTGTCTCCTTCTTCTCCTTCACTCATTGACCCATCATCCCCAGAGGATCCTTCAAATGACTCCTCATTTGTAGGCACTGTAAATATGTCTCGGATCCTTTTTCTCTGCTGCTCATCATCAGATTCCTGCTCCTGAGTAACCCTTTTACCCCTTCTGACACTCATACTCCTGTTTGTAATGTTACTCACAGGCTCTACCACAACACTATCCCTTATTGTCAACTCTGACCGGCAGTGGCACTTTGGGGTTTCAGGCAGCATTCTTTTCTAGCTCTACCTGAAGATCCCTGGCCCTCTCTGGTGTTCCCCATCCAAGCACTAATCAGAGCCAACAGGGGAGGATTTGGGTCTTTTCTGTGGTTCTCCTCAGCCCTCTTCACTATTCTTTTGCAAGGGTTCTGGAGAATGAGACAAGGGTTCTCAAGGGTACTGCAGAATGAGATAATGCAGCTGCCTTGAGTCCCCACGGGGAAAATGGAATAATAATAATAATAATAATAATAATAGAAAACATAATAATAATAATAATAATAGTACTAGTAGTAGTAGTAGTAGTAGAAAACATAAACAAAATAAATTGATTTATGAAAATCTGAAAATCAGTGAATGCAAATTAACAAGTTAATATACTTTGTAACTGCAGTGGTTGACCCATGTTGGAATTTTAGCCTCAACATTTCTCTGGAATTATATTATAAATTATGTTATTAATTAACTACATGGCAACACTAAATTTTATATTACTTGGCCGTTATTAACCCAAGGCTTGGTTCTCTTGTATCATTACTTTGTCTTAGTTCCTCAAGGTTGGGTAATTACAATGTTTCGCAAGATACAGTTAAGAAACCACAATTCACAGGTGCCAAACAATTAATTTCATGAGCAGGCTTTATAATACGTACTATTAGTTATAGGAATGTTATTTATTTATTTATTTAGTATGTGATTTAGTATGTGATTAGGGTAATTGGGCTTGCTCCATATCAATTCCAGGAAACTGAATTTTGCATTCCCTATCTTTGGGACCTTTGCTGGGCTTCATATGACAATTAGTCAGCTTAAGAAGTAGGAGGAGAGTTTATATGGATGGAAGAAATTAAAAGCAGGAGAAGAGTTGTTGATAGATTCGATGAGAAATGGGAATTTCAAAACTCCATGCAGCAGTTTGGTTCTTTCAAAAATTCAAAACGGGAATGGAAAGGGAATAAAAAGGGGGACTTATGGTTGGGATTTTCCATCTTCAATTCTGGGAAGGTTCTAAGATGTAGCCATGTAATATAATTTTTAAAGCAAATCAATATCCAAATATGAAAGACAATAAAACACCAAATAAATTAACCTAGTGTGATTCTGTTTTGATAATCAGCATGTTATAACTTTCTCGCTCTCTTTCCTTTCTGCTTTTTGGCACGTCCACATGGGCCAATCGAGTTATTGCCCCAAATGTGGGTTTCAGGGGTTCCCACGCATCTCATGAATTAAAAAATAAATAAAATAAATCTTTACTTTCATTGCAGTAATCAACTGAAACCCCTTGATTTTAGCTCTTTTCTCCTAAGTCTGAATAAGTCTGCATCCAACCCTGTTTAACTTTTCAAGAGAGAGAACAAGCAAGAGAGAAGAAAGATCTATGAAGAATGTTTTGAGTATTTTTACACACTCCTCCCTCCTCTGAAAACAAAAAAAAAAAAACCCTATTGCTTCTTTTCAAAAGAAGCAGGGAAATGTGGTCTCTTTCCCTACACAATCAAGGTGATTGGCCAGCATTTAGGCCAACAACCACTCTCCAGATAGGCAACCATCCTTTTGAGGAGGAAAGCATACATGTGCATGTTCTCTCTGAGTCTTCCTCCCTCCAAGTTGTTCCCAGGGGAGACCCATCATTCCCTTGAAGAGGCAGCTGGATATCCTTTTACGAGGCAGGAAGAAGCAGAGGAGGAAAGAAAGCAGACAAATTACCAAAGGACAAGGCAAATTAGGTGCTGCAAATACATGTGGCACTTAAAAGCGTCTCCTTTGGGCTCCTTTGTGTGCGCTTTTCAGCTGGGGCATGGTCTGGAAGTACAGCTGTGTGTCCATATGTATATAACAACAACAGCAAAAAGAGAGGGGGTCATTTTTATGCATTCCTTCCAAAACATTTTACAGTTCTTGACCAGATTTGGTGGGAGGCAGAGGGTTTCCAACTGATGGGAAAGGCAGAATTTTTAGTATTAAAAATCTGACCAAACAGAGGTTTGGTCAGATTTTTAATACTAAAGCAAAGCTAGATATTTTCCGCATAATAAATTGGATTAGGATACACAAGGGCCCCCTTGTGATAATAATATACTTTATACGCAATATGACAGAGATGGTCCCAATTAATCCTATTCCATCTCACATTTAAATAGGCTTTTCAAATGTTTAAGGGCCTCATGAGAAAGGCCCATGGATTCACCATGATGCGAATCCTGGCGGGGGGCGTGGGGAATCAGTCGTTCCATGCCCCGCATTGCACAATTTGCAGAGATCCCCATCCCGTTACTGACCAGCTCCCCTGCCCCCATTGCTGGTAAGCCAACACAGGAAGGCTCCCATGTTGCCACAACAGTGACATATGCCGCTTGCTCTCTCCAGAGCCCAGCCAGATGTACATGTGTGTCATGTAATGGGCTCTGTTCTGAAAGGAGAGGGCAAACAGCATACAATAGGCCAAGTAGCCTGTCTGATGAGGTAATAAGTACATTTCACTGTAAAGTTATTTTTTCAAGGCCCCTAGATTCCCATATCCTCCAACTTTTGGGCAGGATTATCTCATTTCTTACAGTAATTAATTGTCCCACTTTTCCCACCTACTTTAAAAATGTCTTAGACCCCTTCTACACTTCCATATGAAATCCAGGTTATCTGGATTAAATGGCCGTGTCCATTTAATCCAGGTTGAACTGGATTAAATGGCCGTGTAGACTCATCTAATCTATTTCAAATAAGTTAATGTGGATTATCTGTTTTGATAATCTGAATTATATGGCAGTGTAGAAAGGGCCTTAGTTTCTTTCTCTTCCACCCATCTCTTGTCATATTTGTGCCTACCCAATTTAGTTTGGGACCCGTCTACCTTCATGACTGCATCTCCCTCAACCAACCTGTATGATCCCTCCGATCCTCTGGGGAGGCCCTCCTCTTGCCCCTTCCTCTATCACAGACACAACTTGCGGGAATGAGGGAGAAAGCCTTCTCCACTGTGGCCCCCCAACTTTGGAATTCACTACCTTTAAGAAAGATCTGAAAACTTGGCTCTTCCAATGTGCCTTTGGAGAGTGACCATTCACTCCATTTCTGTTCCACCTACAGTGTTGCCCCTATGATGCACTTTGTCCTGTCCTAAACTGAAAGCCTAACCCCACTGTTTATCCTTTTGGGCTCCTCTCAAATGCACTTTTTCTACTCCTACCTCATCCAGGGTTTTATCATTTTACCTTGTCCATGTGGCCTGCCCATTGTGTTCGATTTTATATTATGTTATTTTGCTTTGTTTACTCTATTCTGTTATTGTATGTATTTTATTGTGATGTCATTTTTGTTGTTTTTTGTTATTTGCATTTTGTATATTATTACTTTTTTTTTTTTTTTGCTGTATTATATTTTTGGGCTTGGCCTCATGTTAGTCGCCCTGAGTCCCACTCGGGGAGATGGTGGCGGGGTATAAATAAAGATTATTATTATTATTATTATTATTATTATTATTATTATTATTATGTGTTCATTTTTAAATTGCTAGAGCAGAGTTACTGTTAGAGTATTACACCACTGGAAGTCTTTTTTAAAAAGCCCTTACAAGTAAAATAAAGTGCATATGATTAGAACAAGATTTAAAAGCCTGTGTACCAAATGATTTGTATCTGTCTTGATGGGGAGTGCAGGATACTAGTAAATGATATCTTGTGTTGCAGACTCAGGCCTCTTCTACATTGCCATATAAAATCCAGATTATCAGCTTTGAACTGGATTATATGGCAGTGTAGAAAGGGCCTCTGACACTGTCCTAAACCCTAATGGGATAGTTCCAACTAGAATAAACCTTCTGAACCAATTGTTGAATGGTGAGTCAACACACCAGTAAATGTCACTCCTTCCATCTTCCGCTTTTGGAAGGGTCTTCAAATTGCCTGCCATTAATTTCGTAGGGCTTTCTTGGGCAGGGAATACTCAGAGGTGGCTTGCCAATTCCTTCCTCTGAAAAATAGCTTACAGCACTTGGTATTTGTTGGCTAGTCTGGACAAAAAGAGAGAGAGAATTCAGCCTGTTATAAGCAGACAGCACTCCCAGTGGATTTGTGGAGGGAAGAAGATATTTATTTTCACTCTGGAAATGACTCTGCTCTTTCTATGTAATTAGCCAAAGTCTGAAAAGGGCTTCTCTCCCTTCCTCTCTCAATGAGGGAATGGAGAATGGGAAAAACAGTTGCCATCCGCTGCCTGTCAAAACGTACCCTGATCTTCCTATGTGATGCTTTGTACAGATGAGTGGACTCTTCAAATAAAGTCATAATTTGAGTCAGGGTTTACATCCCCTGACAAGGTTTCAGTGCCAGGCCCCTTTGAATATATGAAGAAATTATGAGGAGTGTTTCAGGTTTCCACAGGGCAGCATTCGTCATATTGTGACAGAAGGGCCCGGCATGCAGAAGTCTAGAATAATTCCTGCACTTTGACCCTAATGAAATGATGTTTGTCACATAAACATGCTGCTTTTGTATTTGTGGGATTTTGTAGCATCATTGTTTCATTCCTGCTAGATAAAACAATGAAATGTGTTTTGGGGGAGTTTAGCATCAGGGTGTCTGTTATTTGAATTATGGAAAGTTGTCAGGCAAAGATGGAACTGGGAAGGAAGAGAAAATCTGAGCGGAAACACATTGTGATTGATTTTGCAGTGCCAGCACGGCCTCAAAGGGGCTTCCATGTGATTTGTGAGGCTTGCTTTGCTTCCACAATATTTGACTGTCTCATTGAAATCAATGAGTCTTAAAGCATGTCCAGCCATTTTTAATGCCATAGGGAAGACCCTCAAAACATTTATGCCTCTAAGGGTAGATAAGACCATATGTATCTGATAAAACTCATTTTGGGCACATGAAAAAGCACCTGAATCTTTTTAATTCATACATCAAAATCAGAAAGTCTATGCCTACCTCTACCACAGCAAACCATATTTAGTGTCTTATAATTGGTTTGCAGCCTTGCATCGGCCAAGACAATCCTAAGGCATGTCCACACTGATCACTTAGATCTGTTGGAGTTGTGATGGCACAGTGGGTTAAACCCTTGTGCCAGCTGAACTTCTGACCTGAAGACCTGAAGGTGGTTCAAATCTGCAAGATGGGGTGAGCTCCCATCTGTCAGCCTCAGCTTCTCATTTGGGAATATGAGGGAAGCCTCCCACAGGATGATAACACATCCAGGCGTCCCCTGGGCAATGTCATTGTAGATGGCCTATTATCTCACACAGAAGCAATGTGCAATACATTCTCAGTTCACTTCTGATATGATTGAAAAATGCAGTTTTGCTGTACAGACGATTCAATTGTAAACTCTGGAACCATCAAGGCCTGGATAGTGATCACACAGACACAGAGGCCGTCCTTTAATAGGTTCCAGGATCTGCAGAAGAAAATAGAATTTCTTTCCCAGTTTCCCACTCCAGAATACACATGTGCGCATCAGTGGAGTGCTTGGGGTGCCTGTATATTGATTCCCATTCTGTAGAGCCAGTTTCACCAAGTGATGTAGCTTATACTACAGATTGCTGATGCACATGAAGGGCATAAAGTGTGCTGCAGTTTCTTTTCTTGGATATGCAGAGTCTAGCCGCTTTGGAAGCTTTAGAGGTGAGGAAAAAGAATTTGAACAAGTAGTATTGTAATATGGCTGACGCCATTGCAATAATGTCCTTTTTTCTATTTGTACTATGGGGAGACACTTTAACATGCTATTGGTCTTGGATTGCTAATAGGAAGATCCAAGTCTTGTCAAATTAGTGTGCTAATTGTTTGTGGTGGGAATTTTTTGTATTATTTTTAAGGTCCACCCCATACACTGCCTGGAATAATTCCAAAAGCTATTTTTAATGATTTCTGTTAGACATTTCAAAATTCCCATTGACAGCTTTTTGTACTGTCAACACCGCTGATTCTGAATCTTTGGTCCTCGTGTTGTTTTCAGCTCCAGAAGCTATCAGCATTGGATAGATGGAGGTTTCTGGGAAATGAAGTCCAAAACAGGTGAAGGATTAATGGTTGAGAACTCCTAACTGGAACAAATTGGTTGAAATCATCATATTTTTATTAATCTCACTTTCCTGAAAGATGGTAAACAGAAAGGAGAGGAAAGCCGCACCAAAATATAGTAGGAGATAGCATCATAGAATCATAGAATCAAAGAGTTGGAAGAGACCTCATGGGCCATCCAGTCCAACCCCCTGCCAAGAAGCAGGAATATTGCATTCAAATCACCCCTGACAGATGGCCATCCAGCCTCTGTTTAAAAGCTTCCAAAGAAGGAGCCTCCACCACACTCCGGGGCAGAGAGTTCCACTGCTGAACGGCTCTCACAGTCAGGAAGTTCTTCCTCATGTTCAGATGGAATCTCCTCTCTTGTAGTTTGAAGCCATTGTTCCGCGTCCTAGTCTCCAAGGAAGCAGAAAACAAGCTTGTTCCCTCCTCCCTGTGGCTTCCTCTCACATATTTATACATGGCTATCATATCCCCTCTCAGCCTTCTCTTCTTCAGGCTAAACATGCCCAGCTCCTTAAGCCGCTCCTCATAGGGCTTGTTCTCCAGACCTTTTATCATTTTAGTCTCTCTCCTCTGGACACATTCCAGCTTGTCAATATCTCTCTTGAATTGTGGTGCCCAGAATTGGACACAATATTCCAGATGTGGTCTAACCAAAACAGAATAGAGGGGTAGCATTACTTCCCTAGACCTAGACACTATGGTACTATTGATGCAGGCCAAAATCCCATTGGCTTTTTTTGCCGCCACATCACATTGTTGGTTCATGTTTAACTTGTTGTCCATGAGGACTCCAAGATCTTTTTCACACGTACTGCTCTCGAGCCAGGCATCCCCCATTCTGTATCTTTGCATTTCGTTTTTCCTGCCAAAGTGGAGTATCTTGCATTTGTCACTGTTGAACTTTATTTTGTTAGTTTTGGCCCATCTCTCTAATCTGTCAAGATCGTTTTGTATCCTGCTCCTCTCCTCTGGAGTATTGGCTATCCCTCCCAATTTGGTGTCGTCTGCAAACTTGATGATCCTGCCTTCTAACCCTTCATCTAAGTCATTAATAAAGATGTTGAACAGGACCGGGCCCAGGACAGAACCCTGTGGCACTCCGCTCATCACTTCTTTACAAGATGAAGAGGAAGCACTGGTGAGCACCCTCTGGGTTCGTCCATTTAACCAATTACAGATCCACCTCACCGTAGTTTTGCCTAGCCCACATTGGACTAGTTTCCTTGCCAGAAGGTCATGGGGGACCTTGTCGAAGGCCTTACTGAAATCCAGGTACGCTACATCCACGGCATTCCCTGCATCTACCCAGCTTGTAATTCTATCGAAAAAAGAGATCAGATTAGTCTGGCATGGCTTGTTTTTGATAAATCCATGTTGACTATTAGCAATGACCGCATTTGTTTCTAAGTGTTTGCAGACCGCTTCCTTAACAATCTTTTCCAGAATCTTGCCCGGTATCGACGTGAGGCTGACCGGACGGTAGTTGTTTGGGTCATCCTTTTTTCCCTTCTTGAAGATTGGGACCACATTGGCCCTCCTCCAATCTGCTGGAACTTCTCCTGTTCTCCAAGAACTCTCAAAGATGGTTGCCAATAGTTCCGAAATTACTTCCGCTAGTTCCTTCAATACTCTTGGGTGTAGTTGATCTGGCCCTGGGGACTTGAACTCATTTAGAGCGGCTAGGTATTCCTGTACGACTTGTTTCCCAATTTGGAGTTGGATGTCCTCAAATCCCTCATCCACTCCGTCTTGCTGAGGTTGAAGATGACTTTCTTTTTGTGAGAAGACCGAGGCAAAGAAGGTATTACGTAGTTCTGCCTTTTCCCTATCCCCTGTCAGCATTGCCCCATCTTCTCCTTGAAGAGGCCCTATCGCCTCCTTGTCATCAGTTAATCAGTTAGTCAATCATTCACATACTACCTTTTCTCCAGAACTAAAGCCAGCTGGATTGGTCTAGACTGCTTCCTCGGAGCAGGAAAGAAATCCAGACCATTATGCCAATGACAACTTCAAAAAAAGGTTGCACAAGAAAATAAGAGAAGGATAGAGGAGCATCATGCCAGTATTCAAGTCCCAGCTGGCACACAACAGCTGCATAGCCTTCAGCATTTTACACATGAAAATTGGCAATATCAGATTGTAGCTAGGATGACAAAAGTTACCAGTGAGGAAGAACAAACAAGATAGGAGAGGATGCCGCAGTTTGCCTTTGCTTGAGTCTAATGGGAAGGGTGAGGTTATGACCTTCCTCTCCTTTTTCTCCTGCTGAATTAATTGGACATAAACTACTTTTGCACACTGAACTCAGTTTAAAGCAACTTGAGTAAGCTAAGGACAAAGGAGAGAGTAGGAAGAAAGAGAAACTGGCCACCAGACAGTACACAGCAGCTTCTGTGGCCTGAATCCAATCTGTGTTCCTTCAAGCAAACTGTTTGAATCAAGCAAATTTACATGCTTGATCATCAGTCTTTCAGTGCACCTTAAAAATAAAACATCCAACCTTTGTTAGAAACATGTTCATTTTGTTTTACTTCTCTCACATTTCAGTTCAGTCAGTGTTGCCAAAACCACTTGCTTACAGAAACCATTGGGTATTTTTCATTTTCCTTTTTCTTCCTTTTTCTTCCAATTCAGAGAAGAAATGTTAACATGAGGCACATTTACAACCAGTGAAAATTTCCTTTAAGTTCCTGTTCCAGACTTGCTTGCCTAAACTATGCAGCCCAGGAGGGAGAAGATTCAGCCAAGTGGTTTATTCAGCTACCAAAGGGAACCCTTCCAACAGGATAAGGCTACTGGAAGGAAGGAAAGGAAAAAAACACAGTGGAATATCTGCTTGATGTCAAGATTCAGTTGAAATTGGAAATGGGTGTCAACTGGATAATCCTGTGAAGAGAAGTTGCAGGCCTATAACAACAGACGCTCCAAAATTCTTTGTTTGATCTCTAAATACAACCAATGGAGCTGTAGAAAAGATATGTTCTTTTGGCAAAATCAGGGTTTCCCATAAAATAATTTCAAATAATTGATTATATGTAAAGCATTTCTTTCTCCAGTAACCAGGGTATAACTTAACAGTGACCTTGCAGCTGCCACTGTGGTTTACTTTGTCCTGAAATCCTCATGTGTGTTTGGGCCATTGTTTGCTTGTGGTCTTGCGAACCAATGGTTTTGTAGCTATGTACTGCTCCCCTATGGGACAGAGTGGCCCTGATTTAGTTTCCACTCCAGTCAGTTGGACAAGTTGTAATTTCCGGGCCATCTTCAAGGGTAGCCCCAGGTAGAGAGCATTACAGTAATCCAGTCTAGAGGTAACTAAGGCATGGACCACCATGGTCAAGTCAGACTTCACGAGGTAAGGTGGCAGTTGGTGCACAAGTTTTAATTGTGCAAAGGCCCTCCCGGCCACCACCGACACCTGCACTTCAAGCATCAGCACTTCAAACACCAGGAGGACCCCAAACTGTGAACCTGTGATTTCAGGGGGAGTGCAACCCCATCCAGCACAAGTTGCCACCCAATCAGCCCAACGACTGACCTGGAGGATCTCTATCGTATCAGGATTGATCCTCAGCTTGTTCTTCCTCATCCAGGTCATCACAGCAGCCAGGCAATGGTCCAGTATCCTCGGGGCTTCCTTGGAGTCAGATGGAAAAGAGTAGTGGAGTTGGGTGTCATCTGCGTAGAGATGGCACCGCACTCCAAAACTCTGGATGACCTCTCCCAGCGGTTTCATGTAGATGTTAAATAGCATGGGGGACAGAATAGAACTTTGCGGGACCCCACAAGTCAATGGCCAGGGGTCCGAGCAGGAGTCCCCCAGCTTCACCAGCTGGGAACGACCCTCCAGGAAGGACTGGAGCCACAGTAAAACCATGCTCCCAAGTTCCATCCCAGCGAGCCTCCCCAGAAGGACACCATGGTCGATGGTATCGAAAGCCGCTGAGATGTCCAAGAGAACCAGCAGAGTCACACTCCCCCGTCCAGTTCCCTGCGGAGGTCATCCACCAAGGCGACCAAAGCTGTCTCGGTACTGTGCCCAGGCCTAAAGACAGACTGCTAGTGATCCAGAAAATCGGTGTCATCGAGGAACCCCTGGAGCTGTGAGGCAACCACCCACTCCAGAACCTTGCCCAAAAAAGGGAGGTTGGAAATTGGTCTGTAGTTGTTGCATACAGTCGGGTCCAGGGAGGTTTTCTTAAGTAGAGGTTTTACCACTGCCTGCTTAAGACAGGACGGGAATTTCCCCTGGCTCAGTGAAGCATTTATTATTGCAACAAACCATTCCAACAACCCTTCTCCGGCCAGTTTAACTAGCCACGACAGGCAAGGATCTAGGGCGCAAGTGGTCGTTCTCACCATCCCAAGGATCCCCTCAATGTCATCAGGTTGAACAAGCAAATTCTCTTCCACAACTTTTCCACAACTTTGGATATTTTTGATAATTGGGGTTTCAACTATCAAAATTTGAAATGAAGAATCAAGAAAACTGACTGTAAACCAGAGTTTGGGGCAAATTTGGGAAGAGAAGATCTAAGCAGTTGAACCTTGGTACTTTTAGAGGTCAAATTTAATGGTCGGGAGCAGAAAGAGATGTTAGCCATGTGTATTACTTCCATTGTAAAACACACAAGTAACTACCCTTTCTGTGCCATTTTGTATGTATTTTAAGCTCACTTAGAACATAGCAGCAGAAGTGTGACTACAAGAAAAAAATGGAGTTTGTTTTTGATACCCTATTCTATTGTGGCGCCCTATTCTGAGGATTAACTAAGTACCATTTTGTCATAAGAACTTACTATTTAGCCAGGTCATAGCTCTATCCCTGATATCTGGTCATCTGTAGGGGTGTGCCAAGAATATTCCAGTATGCACCAGGAGGGAAATGAGCAGACTTTTGCTGGAAGTGGGGAGAGGTACATCTTCCTCAGGTAAAGAGCAGATAGCACATGGCTGGTGATCTACTGCAGCTGAGCAGGCATTGAGAAACAAAGTAGTCTTCCTCCTCTGTCAATATCAACATAAATATGCTGGCAGAGACTGACATTCCACCTATGTGCTTATTGGATCTAGGCCTAGCTACTGAAAAGAAAAATAAGATGAGTAGCTGTACATGAAAATGCTTGTCCAGCCACTCCCTGACTATGACATGCCTTTTAAAAATGATGCTGCAGTTATTCAAGTACTCCTAATGTTGTGGTTAGATTACTGCACCTTGCTCTATTTGGGGCTGGCCTTAAAGACAATATAAATCACATAGAGTACATTGGAAAAAGTGTTAACAGATTTGTCTGTAAGTAACCACTCACACCCTTCCTTAAAGATCTGCACTAAAAACTGCCTATTAATCAGCCGGTACACTTCAAGATTACAATGCCAATGTACAAATAGTTAAATGGGACATCAGTACCTGAAAAAAGATCTTGGCCTCAGCCAATTCCTACACTGCATACTCTTTTTAAACAACTGGAGATTTTTTTCACCAGCAAGATTTTGACTGTAATTGCTGGTGTTAATATCATTATGTTGTATCTTTTGTCATTTTATTATTGGGATTCACCAAGCTCACAGATGCTGACTGGCAAGATTTTTTGTTGTTGTTAACTGCTATCAAGCCAGCTTTGACTTGTGGAGATCCTATGAATGAGATCCAAGTCACCTCCAAATCAGCGGTACTTTTTTGCATCCCTGCCTGATAATCAACAGTCCAGCTCAGGTTTTGCAAACTCCACACTGTGGCTTCCTTGATTTAGTCTATCCATAGTCTTGCTCTTTTCCTTCTACCTTCTACCATACAAAACATCATTGAAATGTCATGTCTTTTCATGGTAAGTCCAAAGTACAACAAACTTAGTCACTTTTGTTCCTATTTATCCCTGCACACAATTGGCTGAATAGTGGCATTCAGGGTTCTGATCCCACTTTGGTCACCATTCACTTCTGGTTCTTATCTGTCCTTAACTGGTTGTACATTTTCATCTGCCATCAACTGAGGCTTCTCTTTCTTTTTGGTTGCAGATTGTGCCTTTTTTGCATCCCTGCCTGATAATGTCCTTGACTTCAGTCCAAAGATCCTCTGACTCCTTATCAGTGGTGTAAATCCATTTTCACATTATCTTTAAATATTATGGGGTTGCTCTTCAGATTATATTCTGGTATGATTCGCTTTATTCTAATTTTTAATATTAGCAGTTCATGGTCAGTACTCCTGGTCTTGTTTTTGCAGGAAGACTGGAGCTCCTCCATCTTTTGTTTCATTTTAAATTGTCTCATCATAGGGATACAAAAGGGATTTAATGTGCCACCTTCTGCATAATTCAAAGAAGTGTTACCTATGGTGCTACTTCCATTGTCTCTGAGAGATCTTCCACCTGTGCCACCCTCCAATATTGCTGCACAGTTACTGTTTGATACATTTAGTCTGGTGTCCAAGAAAAAAAAACCTGTCTGACATGGGAAATCCTCCCAGCAACAATGTTACCATCAGCATAGCTGCTTGCCTCATAGGAGCATGCAGCCCCACCACCCTGGAAAAGGTAGTTAGACATTTTATAACAAATATTCAGTAGGCAATCTGAGCTCAGCGAACAGTCTGTTAGCAATGACATTGTGGATCTGAGATTCAGAGCTCTTGCTCATTCAGATTTTGGGATTACAATCATATGATCATAGAATAATAGAGTTGGAAGAGACCACATGGACCATCTAGTCCAACCTTCTGCCATGCAGGAAATGCATAATCAAAGTACCCCTGACAGATGGCCATCCAGCCTCTGTTTAGAAGCCTCCAAAGAAGGAGTTTCCATCGTACTCTGAAGCACTGCTTTCAACAATTGAACAACTCTTGCGGTCAAGAAGTAGAATCTCCTTTCCTGTGATTTAACCCATTGCCCTGAGTCTTAGTCTCCAGGACACCAGAAAACAAGCCTGCTCCCTCTTCCTTATGACAGCCTTTCAAATATTTAAGCATGCCTATCAACCTTCTTTTGTGCAGGCTAAACATACCCAACACTTTAAGCTGCTCCTCATAGGGCATGGTCTTCAGACCTTTGATCATTTTAGTTACCCTCCTCTGGACAAGTTACAGCTTGTCAGTATCTCTTTTGAACTTTGGTGCCCAGAATTGGACACAGTATTCCAGGTGAGGTCTAACCAAAGCCAAATAGAGAGGCACCATAACTTCCCTAGAGCTAGATATGATTCTCCTTTTGATACAACCCAAAATCCAATTGGCTTTATAGCTGCTGCATCACACTGTTGGCTCATGTTTAACTTGTTGTCCATGAAGAGTCCAAGGTCTTTTTCACATGGACTGTTGTTAAGCCAGGCGTCACTCCTTCTGTATCTATGCATTTCATTTTTTTCTGCCCCAGTGAAGCCTTCTGGAGGTTTGGGGTGCATATAATTTTACTCAGCACATTCCTGCCTCAAATCAATTTATTAATAGCACAAATAAGTGAACCATTTTTTCACAGCCAAGTGTGCTA
The DNA here is from genome assembly GCF_037176765.1 of Anolis sagrei. NCBI lineage: Eukaryota > Metazoa > Chordata > Lepidosauria > Squamata > Anolidae > Anolis > Anolis sagrei. The sequence continues at coordinate 95,561,684 of NC_090022.1, read as the reverse complement.
AGTAGAGAAGCAGGGCTTGATCCTTTCCCATCCCTGCCTTCTGTGCTTTTTGAAAAGAACGGAGATTTAAACGTGACACCAATATTCTTTGCATTTCTGTACTTTTACTTGTTATTTGTAACTCTTCCTGGCACCAAAACCTTTCCAGTCAAACTGTTTTCCCACAGAGAAAGGTGGCTAAAAGACACATTTGCCAGCATTCACTAGGATTACAGTCAATTATACATAAACAAAAAAAAGCTCACAAAGATTTAGTGACTAACATCATGAATGCACGGAAATAGAGTATTAACTTTAGGAAATCAAAAGCTGAATGAGTTATATCTAGCATGGAAATGAGCTGGATTAAAGAGGCAGGTTTGCTGCTGCTCAATGATTGCAGTCCAAATCCTTCAATATCCTGCCATTCATTGGTAAGAACTAGAACTTCTCCGCACAGCCAGATCTTTATAAGGTGACAAATCTGAACCAGGAGGTGCATGGTGACAAGAGGAATAAAAGAAAGGCATTCCAGCAAAATAGGAGACTTTGGGGGAATCTGTTTCCTTTCCAAGCACCAGAGCAGCATAGAAGAAAGGCATCTGTCTTGTGAAATAAAGCAAATATTCCCTGAAATTGCTATGGCAGCATCTTTCTTATTATACTTTGAACATTCCTATAGAGCTATTGTGCTGGGGGATCTTCCAATATCTATTCAGACGTTGCCATTCCTCATTCACCCAACAAAGCAAAAGGGATTACACATGGGTCCACTGTTGTTCTTGGTTTTCCACTAACAGTGCATTCCTAAACAAGACTTTGTTGTTCTTTTATGCCTTCAAATTATTTTCAACAAGTCTACCTGTATGTAAAACCTACTGAATTGAAGGTGTGTCAAATCATAAAATTGGAAGAGGTATCATGGGCTATGGAGTCCAACCCCCTGCTTAGTGCAGGATCACTCATTGTGTCTCTGTGTGAGCATGCCTTCAATTCACCTGTCAACTTATGGCACCCTCATTTACCCAACGAATACTTAAAGGTAGTTTGCCATTGCCTTCCTCTAAAATATAGCCTACATCATGGTATTCCTTAGTGACTACCTTATCTAAGTACTAATCAGACATGATCTTCTTTCCAAATCACATGGGATCCAGTGTCTTCAAAGTATTTAGGATGCCAGTGGTTCTTACTCTCAGGTAAGTAGGTGTAGGATTGCATTCCATCCTATACCACTAGTCCTGGAATTGTAAGGCAGTCAAGAAATTTCCATGTACTTTATGGACTCCTTCCTTGCCCTTCCATTTGCTGGGTAGGCAAAGACCTTTGTATTTAGCCAGGTCTCCAGTAGTTGGCTACTTGTTATGATCAGAAGTTTATGAAAAGATGTACTAGACTATTTACTATTTCTGTGTTATTTATACATTATTTTAATTGTTGTTTTAATTGCATATATATATATATATATATATATATATATACTTTCTGTAATTTGAACCTTTTTTGTCATGACAGAAACTGCAAGTAACTTCTGGTGTGAGAGAATTGGCCGTCTGCTAGGACGTTGCCCAGGGGACGCCCGGATGTTTTTTGATGTTTTACCATCCTTGTGGGAGGCTTCTCTCATGCCCCCGCATGAGGAGCTGGAGCTGACAGAGGGAGCTCATCCGTGCTGTCCCCGGATTCAAACCTGCGACCTGTCGGTCTTCAGTCCTGCCGGCACAGTGTTTTAACCTACTGATTTAATAGGTGCTCCTATTAAAATTATATTAGTAAACTACCTTTCATCCCAACCATGGAAACGAAAAAGGATAGAAATCACATAAATAAATTTGTAAAAATAAAGCTAAAGATTGAAGGCTGTTGTAGTTATCCATTTGACTAGGATAGATAATCCAGTCTAGTCTCTAAACTTGGTTGTCTGCTTCAACTATGAATAAATTGGACCTAACAGTAAATCATTTTATATAAATCAATCACATCCTATTCTGAGTCCTAACATATATAATAATTTTTATTTTATTTTTATTTTGTGTGTGTGTGTGTGTGTGTCAGGAGCGACTTGAGAAACTGCAAGTCGCTTCCCGTGTGAGAGAATTGGCCATCTGCAAGAACATTGCCAAGGAGACACGTGGATGTTTGATGTTTACCATCCTTGTGGGAGGCTTCTTTCATGTCCCTGCATCGGGAGTTGGAGCTGACAGGGAGCTCCACCCTCTCTCCCCGGATTTGAACTACTGACCTGTCAGTCAGCAGTCCTGTTGGCACAAGGGTTTTACTTCTTGTGCCACCAGGGGCTCCTATAATATAATGAATATCAGATATCCTAACAACGGAAACACTGTGATGTAGTCGATAGGTGTTGGGGTTGAAAGGCCTGGATTTAAGTACAGTATCTGGTCAGTGATAATGTTCAACTGAGTGCTACTAATCCAATCATTATCCTGGTCAAATCTTTTTCAGGGTGTTTTCAAGGCTATAAAATGGTGCTTCTTATTGTTGTTGTTTATGTTTATTTTATACCCCGCTTTTTCTCTCCACGCAAAGGAATGTATCCTGCCATTCCTTTAAAAATAGGCACAGGAGAGTCCTATTTTTTACATAGGCAAATGGTGATTGAGAAAGCAGACATGATTGTCAACATTGTAATCACAGTGTGTAGTCTATAATCCTGCAAAAGAAAACTGCATTCACGTTACCAAAAAATAAAGTCTGCCAGGCTGTTGAAACGTATGTTCCCAAAAGTATTATTTAAGTTCCTCTCCATAAAGGATATTATGAGTAATAAGAGTAACTGCAACGGTGGCTTTAGAAAGTGTTTTTACCAGCTAGTGCTAGAAAGGATATTTTAGAGGATCTGTTGCTTAACTTGTGGTTTGCTACCTTGGCTGGTTGATATATAGTAAGTGCATTTTTGTTGGCATCTGGCTTCAGCTCTCCATTTTAATTTATAAAAACTACATACACACTCATACACACTCATACACACACACACCTGGAAGAATTCTACTGACTACCAAAAATGTTCCTCTTGAAAACTAGTTACCAGTTAATGATAATTCCACTTCGGCCAGGAAGGAAGGGTTTAGACATGATGTCCCCGAGTGAATCAGGAGAATGTTAATCACAGACTTTTCTGTTATTCAAGAACAGTTTACAATTTGAGTTCCTCTAGGAAACACTAAAATTCTACCAGAATGTTTAAGAATGTTTCCTTAGAAGAACATTACATTTATCAATCTCAAATAACTTTCACATATTTAAACTTCTGGCAAGCAGGGAAAGTGATTCAAAGCCAATGTGTTCTCTTATGAGTTTCCCCCTTAAAATAGTATTTCAGTTGTCATGTAGCACTGTCCCGAAGAGTGAGAAACAGCTGTTGCAAAGACAGAAGAATTCTGTCTCTGTGTTGCTTCACATTCAGTTTTTGCCCCCCTCATGCCCAAGTTGTTCTGTGACAGAAAAACTCTTAGAAATCATGATGTGGTTTTTATAAATATATATTCTCTAAAATTAAATCACGGTAATCAATCTGGAAGTGCTTGTTCCTTTGTCCTGTATTCTCCAGCATTTAGAACAAAACTGGAGTTACAACTATGATAAAGGAGCACAATCCAGAAGACCTGCGGAAACATGAACGTAGATGACAAGCTGAATCAGATTTGAGTCCAAAGATATTTCCACATAATGGAAGTTAAAATTCAGTGCCCAGGAACATAAAGTTGCCAAATTAGGAGCATCTTAATCTGAATTTTCAGGGTCAAAATTTTGAAACTTGGTACGGAGATCCTAAGAAAGAAAGGAAATTTGGAAACCATCTAATTAGATCAACAATTATAAAAACCTGGCAGAAATATAGGGCAAAAATATGTGAAAAAACTCCACTATGGCTCTCTCCTCTAGAGGCTACTCAAAGACGGGAGATGGGATGGAATAATTGGCCGAAGTACAAAGATCTACTAAAAAAAGAGGATGGTGAAATAGTAATGAAGACACAGCAAGAAATGAATCAGATAAACAAAAATATATCGTGGTTCCAATACGCACAAATAATAGAATGCTACAAGAAAGATTATGTCCATGGGTTTCAAGAACAAGACACCTTTTGGGACAAGATATTAAATTCGAATAGAAAAATAATAACAAAGCTGTATAAGAAAATATTGGAATGGAATTCAGAAAAAGATGGAGAGAAAAAATATATGAAAAGATGGAACGAAAATTTCGGTAGACAAATTAAAAAAGAAGATTGGGAGAAGATTTGGAGAACAAAAATTAGATACACTTACGCAATAGATTTAAAAGAAAATTGGTTAAAGGTAGCCCATAGATGGTACATGACCCCCAAAAAATTAAATAAGTCGTATAAAAATGTAAACCCTAAATGTTGGAAGTGTGGGAAAGCGGAGGGCTCCTACTTCCACATGTGGTGGATGTGCCCAAAAGCAAGGCGATACTGGAAAAAAATCCACAAAACAACACAGGAAATATTAAACATGAAATTACAATTTAAGCCAGAAATATTCCTGCTAGGAATACTAGACTCAAAAATAGAAAGAAACTCAGACAAACTGCTCTTCTTAATGTCTACGGCGGCAAGAATTTGCTATGCAAAATTATGGAAGAAAGAAGAAACCCCCGAAATAAAGGACTGGATCGAGAAACTCCTAGACATTAAAAACATGGATAGGCTAACATACTTGATCACTAAAAACAAAGGAACCCCGATAAAAGAAACTGATTGGACAAAAGTGACAAACTATACCGACTATATGAATAACAGCACAGATGAATAAGCAGAAGAGAGAATGACAAAGAAGATAAGGACGAGAGAAGGAAAAGGAACCCCCACTGGGAAGATATGAAGGGAGTCAACGAGTGAGACATTGACCATCTGTCTCCAACCCTCTTCTACACACTTTCTTTTATCTATTCTATCTCTTTCTCCCCCCCTTCCCCTCCCTTCCACTACCCTGATGCTACCCCCCCTCCCATCTCGTTATCTCTACCCCCCCCCCCGCCCTACCCACACCCTATATCCAGTTCTTACTTTCTGCACACTTTTGTAACATGACGAAATCTTTAATAAAAAAATATTTTAAAAAAAAATTTGAAACTTGGACCCCTTGTGATCTCACAGAATGAGGACCCCATTGAATTTACAGAGGGAAACTTCTGCTGACATCACAGAGCCCTCCTGGTGTTGTCATTGCTCCGAGCGTGTTGTATAAGTAAGTTGTATAAGTAAAATAAAACAAACCTACCAATACAAAAATTTCTGATTTGGAATTTTCCAAGCTCTGACCTGAACAGAATATTGCTAACCATGCTCTCCTACTACTACTTTGTTTACAAGAACTGGTTTAAACACATGTGAGTTTTTAATTTTAACTTTAGATGTGTTTAAATGGTTTTCAGCTAGGGATTTTGAAATACTGTTTATATTTAATCCTGTTTTAATGTTTGCATATTTTTATAGTTCAAATTTTTTGTTGTTGTTTATTTGTTTAGTCGCTTCTGACTCTTTGTGACCTCATGGACCAGCCCACGCCAGAACTTCCTGTTGGCTGTGGCCACCCCCAGCTCCTTCAAAGTCAAGCCAGTCACTTCAAGGATACCATCCATCCATCTTGCCCTTGGTCAGCCTCTCTTCTTTTTCCTTCAATTTTCCCCAGCATCATTATCTTCTCCAGGCTGTCCTATCTTCTCATTTTGTGGCCAAAGTACTTCATCTTTGCCTCTAATATCTTTGCCTCCAGTGAGCAGTTGGGCTTTATTAAATTGTATGTTGATGTTTTTATCTTAAGCCACTTTGAGTCTCCTGCAGGAGTGATAAAGCAGGGTATAAATTTATATATTAATAATATAATAATAATCCAATCAAAGAGAATTTGTAAGCCAAAAACATTTTTTCCAAACTCTGCTTTTAAAGGAATGTTCTCTTTAACTAGTGCTCTCTGCTAGTTATTTTTTTAATTTTTAATCTTATTTTGCAATCAGGATGTAAAGGTAAAGGTTTTCCCTTGGCATTAAGTCTCATTGAGTCTGACTCTGGTGGGTAGTGCTTATTTCCATTTCTAAGCCAAAGATTGTCCATAGACGCCTCCTAGGTCATGTGGCCGGCATGACCACATGGAGCCTCGTTATCTTCCTGTCAAAGTCTTACCTATTGATCTACTCACATTTGCATGTTTTCAAACTGCTAGGTTGACAGAACCTGGGGCTAGCAATGGGAGCTCACCCCATCCCATGAACTTCTGACATCAAGTTCTGCAGCTTAGCAATTTAACCTACTGCACCACTGTGTCCCTAATAAAGTTGTAAAGGTAAAGGTTTCCCCTGACAATAAGTCTAGTCGTGTCTGACTCTGTAGGGTGGTGCTCATCTCCATTTCTAAGCCAAAGAGCCAGCGTTATCTGTAGATACCTCCAAGGTCACATGGCAGGTATGACCACATGGAGCACTGTTACCTTCCCGCAGAAGCAGTACCTATTGATCTACTCACATTTGCATGTTTTTGAACTACTAGGTTGGCAGAAGCTAGACCTAGCTCACCTCGCTCCCTGGATTCGAACCCCCAACCTTTTAGTCAGCAAGTATGTCAGCTCAGCGGTTTAACCCGCTGTGCCACCAGGTGACCTAATCAGGTTGTAGAATCTTGAAAATAATCTAAATCATGATCATGCCACAAATAATCACCAAATTTGGGGATGGGGGGATGGTAACAGCGATGAGGAGGACAACATACAAAAGAGGAATGAGGCTAATGGGCTGCTGTAACTTATTCCACAAATATATAAACCCCATTTTTCTAGTTTCCAACAGACCTCACAACCTCTGAGGATGCCTGCCATAGATGCAGGTGAAACATCAAGAGGGAAAGCTTCTGGAATATGGCCATACAGTCCGAAAAAACTTGCAGCAACTCAGTGATTCCGTCCATGAAAGTCTTCGACAACACAATGAGGCTAATACTACCTATACAAGTCTATTCAGAAGCAATGAGATTTATAACTTTAACATATCCCAGTTAGAAATTGAAGATTTTTAATAGGGGCAAAGGAAAAACAATATTGGAGGGATAGATGAGGAAGGAAGGAGAAGGAAGATGATGCATGGGGTTTGGAGAAAGAGAATGAGAGGGAGAAAGATACATTTGATCTCTGGACCATGCTAGGATGTTGTGGTCTCAACCATGTAATGTTTTAGAAATAGTTAACACCATTAATGCTCATTTTTAAAATGCATACCTCTCCTACTATCATAGAACATTTAAAAAACAGAAAATGTGTTTTAAATAAACAAAGCAGAGATGTAAAATCTGGTATTACAAAAAAAAAGTGTTTATTATTTGGAAGTGTTATTGTTAGCCAATACTATGATACAGTTTCTGCGCCAAAACGTTTATCCCGAGGAGGCAAAAATATATCCTACAGAGGCAGGAATCAAGATCTGGGTTTGGCTACTTTCTGCCTGCTGATGGGCTGCTAGACGTATCACATTTTGGCCACCAAAAAAAAAAACAGGGAAAACTAGAGATAAATAAGGAATGTGAGAAAGTAGCTCAGGGACAACATTGCTTGTTTCCACAAGCCGAGTAACTCACAAACCCTGGGAATAAGCTAATTGTTATTACAAGACTGAGCATCCCAATTGGAGGTTCAGCAATCATATCCAACAAAATGGGCAGATAATATTGCCAAAAAAAGGAGGATGAGATACTAACAAGGAAGTAAGATAATAAAATGTAAATGAGCGGGGAAAGGATAAAATGCATAGAGCCCTCTCCCCCAGGGAACAGCTGTGTATGCTAATCCCTCCTGGGCTGCTCCTTTTGGATCTCCCTTCCTTCCTTCCTTCCTCCGGCCCGCTCTAATAGCTCCCTTGTTCCTTGTGGACAAAACTAGCCCTTTGTGGCTCCTCTCAGAACAACATTAAAAACAGGAATAGGGAAATTGTAAACAGGAGGCTTTTGGCCTACAGGCCAAGGCACACACAAGCCTCTGAGGCCTACTTCATGCTAAGCAAAGAAACAGATCTTTGTTGCTAAAGGGATTAGGGCTGCAGGATTTCGGAGGCTCTGTTAAGGCATTCAGCTGGCCTGAAGTAGGGGCTTTGTAAAGAGATACCTCCATTATATATCTGCGAGCGGAAATCACTCACACTCTTTATTCAATCGGAGTAATGCGATATTGTTGGACTACTGAACGGCTCTGGGGAAGCCGGGACCTATCTACCCAAACAGGGCATTTTCAATCAGCTCAATGGATGGGCAAATGATTCTGTGGACTGACTTTATGTTTTTACAAAATGAAAGAAAAAAACGGGAACCTGTATTCAGTTCTCTACTCATGTCCTGCAGAGCAATTGGAGAGGTGACAATATAACAAGTCAAATGAAAGATTTCAGAGGAGTTGCAGTATAGCTATTACATTTAATTAAAATACAGGATTTTAATTAACTTGACAAAAGTTCTGATCTGTTGTGAAATTTACTGCCAGAAACAGAACAACCCTATATGTGAGCCCCACAGTTATTGAACTCCAGAGACACCTCGTGTTTTGAGAAGATTGTCTGCCTGAAGAATACAGAAGAGGAAAAGGGATCTTAAAAACACAGGAATTTGTTTAATGAATCACTCTCATAGTCTTTATTATGTGAAGGGCTCCATACTTTATCTGAACTTGCTCCAAAATGACCATGGATGCTAATGTGAATTTTCATTGGTACTGATATTTTCCAACTGTGGTTGCCAGAGTGAAACTTAATGAAGGCTCCTATACCATTAATGGTTGTGGTGAAGAAGACATTCCAGCATGTGCTGTTGTTACCTGTTTAAATGACAAACAACACCTTCCTTCCTTCTTCCTCTCGTGTGCCTTCAAGTCATTTCCAAATTATGGCAACCTTAAGGATCCCATAACATCAAGTGATTGCAAATAACGTGGTATCAAAATGCATTGATTCTACAATCTTTTTTTTTTTTAACCTGGGACCACTCTCCAACAGAACCAAAAGGGTTGCGAATCAGTTTTTGGTCAACTACAGATTTGGTTTGGTTATTTGGGGTGCTGATTCAGAAAATTGCATTGGATAAGCCATATCAGCTCTAGTTTCTGATACACAACATATGCCATCCAGTAGTCGCCATCTGCTCGCCCACAGAAAACCATATTTAATAAGCCTCGGCACTATAAGAGGGTTTTATGAGACCAGTTGCTCTCATTGCAACTGTGTAGTAACGATGAAGCCACAGATTATATTTTAGTTCTTGTGGACCACTGCTGGTCCATGGACCACAGGTTGAGAACCACTGTTCTACAGGGTAGATGTCACCTTTGTGAGTTTGTCTATTGAGGGTTAGATGATTTGTGGATTTGATTAAATGTTGTCTCTAGCAATCTCTAAGTTCTCCAGTGCAAGTGGCATCATGCTGCATTAATTCTACACTGTAGATACACCAATCTATATAAATAAAATGTACTGTTCATTTGTAGGATTAACATAACTCAAAAACCACTGGATGAATTGACACCAAATTCGGACACAATACACCTATCAGGTCAATGAGTGAACACCACTCATTAAAACATTAAAAAACACAGCAGAAGAGACATAAAAGCAAAAAAATTAAATTAAAAATACATTACATTACAACGTAGGCACATAACCACATAAATACACATATACACACAAAATACATATACACAGACTGGGCCACAGCAACACGTGGCAAGGGGATGGCTAGTCTATATAAATAAAAATCGCCAGGGTTGATTCGGCTGATCTGGGTGGCTAGGCGGGTTTCCCCTTCGTCCCTCACCGCTCCATGTGCATCCCTCCCGAAACTGCGCTCTCGGTGGAAGAGGATGACATGCCAGGTATAGCAGGAGTGTACACCAAATTTGGACACAATACACCTATCAGGCCAACAAGTAACCATCAACTCATAAAAACACTGAAAAATACAGTGGAAGGGACTTAAAAGCCAAAAAAATACATCACAACACATTTGCAAAACCACATATATACACATACATACACACACAAAACACATGTACACAGAATGGGCCACAGCAATGCATGGCAGGGGATGGCTAGTAGAGTAATAAACATGTAGTGTGAAATGATACCTGGTCAAGGGATGGATGCTATAGGATGATGCATATGAATCTGACTATCCAAACAAAATTATATAGTTTTATTTATTTGTGATTTCAATGGGACATTTAAACATGAAGGAGTTAATATGGAAAGTAGCAGCAGTAGTCCATAAATATTTAAGGTTTAAAAATCTTAATTTGTGTTATCCTGATGCTACAGAATAAAGAAAATGCTACAAAATTGCCATCATTAATTTAAGAAAATACAGTTAATAAATTATTTGAGATTATTATTTCCAGAAATATGCATTTTACACTGCAGAATCGATTTTAAATTGGGCATACATATCTGCTGATCAGATTTTCCTGTTGAATTTACAGAATTTCAAACAGATTGTTGACCTATTTTCTATATTTTGTGAGTTTATTACGATCTTTGTCCCCCAAGGCTTTTCATCATCTCTCTTCTTGGGCTGAAGTAATGAAATCCCATCTGAGAGAAAAACATTTGCAAAAATAATTTTCTATATTTAGAAAACATTACACTCAGGATGCATTAGTGGAAACTGCTGAATCAGTAAGACATTTTATTTTTTTGCATCAACTGGCAAGCCATGTGATTTCCACATTTATTAAGGATGAGAGGTAAAAACCTGACCAAGTATCGGAGTAAGCCAGGTATTATTGGTTTAATTAGGTGACATATCCTCTGTTGGGGAAACTACATCCTTTGCTTGCAAGGAGGGGGTCTCCCTGTCAGTAGATTATGTTTATTTAAGTAATGCTTTAAGCAGCTGTGGATCAGTGGCTCAATCCTCCTAAAGTCTTCTGTCTCTTTACTATCCTAAAACAAGCCCCATTTATGGCAACTTGTGTCTATATAAAACCCTTGCAAGAGCTGGGAGAATCTTCACAAGGGGAAGGCAAAACAAAAGGCCTGTCCGGCAGATAGAACGTGACTGTACAAATCAAAGAGTTATAGGAGTCAAGAGCAAAAAATGGCCCAAAAATTAAAAAAATGGAAGGCATTTCAATCCCATCATCTTGATAAGGTGTGAACCTTCTTAGGCTAGATCTAAACTACTCTTTATCTCATGATCTGATCCCAGATTATCTGCTTTGAACTGAATTATATGAGTCTACATTGCCAGATAATATGGGATAAGCAGATAATCTGGCATCAGATCCTTGGATAAAGGGCAGTGTAGATCCAGCCTCAGTGGCTGATTCTATATTTCTAATGTACTTCCCAGAAGAGCCACTTTGGCTCTACCACACTGTAGAATTAATGCAGTTTGACACCACTGGAACTGCCATGGCTCAATCATAAGAGCTATAGTTTTACAGGGTATTTAGCCTTCTCTGCCAAAGAGTGCTTGAGCCTCACCAAACTACAAATCCCAAGGTTCAAAGCAGTTAGTCTTGCTAATTAAAGCAGTGTAAAACTGTATTAATCTCCAAATTATGCAGATGCACCCCTCTTGCCCTTTCCAGCAAAGGATCCTGGGAACGTTGTACTTAATAAAGAAAAGTGTGAGCTTTTGTGAGGATGATTGTGTGGTGTAGCTTTGACTATTTTTTTTGTTCTGATCAAGCCAAATTTTAGCACAGCAAGCTAAACCACCAGCTGCAGAAAATCTTGCCAATCATCAGCCCCAGCTTCTGCTTACCTAGCAGTTCTAAAAAAGCAATGGGAGTAGATAAATAGGTACTGCTTTAAGCAGGGAGGTAATAAAAAGGTGCCCATGAGGACATGCCAGTGATTCAATTGGGAGGGTGTTTAGGGATGACAAAGCTCCTCGGCATGGAAGATGAAGCAACAGCACCTCCCCATGGCCGGGGTCAAACACAACTTCCAGATGCTGGAGATGGAAAAAGATGAGAAAGCCTTTCCCTCTGTTTATGTATTGTCTGTCTTTGTTAATTGTATAACAGCATTGAATATTTGTGGTGTACGTGTTCTGTAATCCGTCCTGAGTCCCATCAGGGAAATAGAGCAGAACACAAATTAAGTATAATATATCATAGCTATTAAGCTAATTATGTGTACATATAGCAAATAGAAGTATCAGACAGTTCTAAATAGCTATTTATCGTTGTTTGTAATTTTTTAAATGCCATATGAAAGAATTAAAGCATCACATTAAACCAACAAAGCAGGACTTTTAGACTTGCAGGAATCTATGGTCACTTCTACACTACCATATGAAATCCAGATTATCTGTTTTGAACCCAATTATGTGGCACTATAGACTCATATAATCTATAGTAAAGCAGATAATGTGGATTATCTGTTTTGATATTCTGGATTTTATTGCAATGTAGAAGGGGCTTATGTTTCCCTTAAAACCCACTGGGGGCCCTTCAACACAGTCCTATATCCCAGAATATCATGGCAGAAAATCCCACATTATCTGCTTTGAACTGGAGTATATGGCAGTGGAGACTCAGATAACCCAGTTCAAAGTAGATATTGTGGGATTTTCTGCCTTGATGTTCTCAGGTATAGGGCTGTGTGGAAGGGCCCTGGGTGACCATGGTCAAGTAACACTCTCTCAGCCTCAGATGAAAGCAGTCATAAGGCTCTTCCAAACAAATCTCGACAAGAAAAATGCCAAACATTGAACTAGGGATGTCATAAGTTACACATAGGATGGAAATAACTTGAAGGCCCACAACAATCAATACATGGGTTGTTGTAGGTTTTTTGGGCTGTATGGCGATGTTCTAGAAGCATTCTCTCCTGACGTTTCACCTGCATCTGTGGCAAGCATCCTCAGAGGTTGCTTGCCACATATGCAGGTGAAACGTCAGGAGAGAATGCTTCTAGAACATCACCATGCAGCCCAAAAAACCTACAACAACCCAGTGATTCCAGCCATGAAAGCCTTCGACAATAAATCAATACATGTTTTAAATAAATAGTGGATAAAGAAGTTGCAAAACCACCTCTGCGTATTTCTTGCCTTAAAAAACCCTATAAATAAATAATATGCATGCATACAACCTGGATCAAACAAGCTGACTGATAAAGAGTCAATACCGGAACAACAGACACAGAATAGAGTGATTAAGTTGGCGGCAAACAGATTGAAACACCATGGATACTGTTTGACTGTCATTCTGCACAGAAACCTCTATAACTAGGAAAGACAGGCACACAGATCAACCTTGTTTCCCTTGCATTGATCATGCCATCAAGAGAAAGCCCTGTGCTGTGAACACTTTCGATTTTGGCATTGAAAGTGTTACAGAAAACACACCATCAAAGTCTTCTGAGGCTTTGGTTTTTTTTCTTCCTCCCCATCTTCCTTTGATTTTTTTATCCCTTTCTTTCCTAATGTCCTTTGAACTTTTGAAAAAGCACTTTGAAGACATGTCATAAAACAGTTCCTTTTTTTAAAAAAAATGCACCATCTTTCCTTTGATGATCTTGCTATTTCATATGAACTGCAACCTCAACAGGATGTGAAAACCAGAACAGCTGAAAGCTGATACCGAAAGACAAAGAAGGAGAAAATACAAAACAAAAATAATCTTTATTTGGCCATCTTTATTTGTCAATAAGAAGCCTGAGAGAAATAACAGTGCACAGTCCAGGAGACAGCAGAAATTACAGTCTTGTTATCTGTATAAAAGTGATCTTACAGTAAATGAAGCCAGCGGTCGATGTAGTTGAGTACTGTCCTCTAGAGTTACTTTTGACAGCAGCAGCTCCAACATTTCAGAGAGGAAAACTGGGACACATGAAGCCAAGCAACATCAGAGTGTGGTCAAAACATATGAATTTATTTACAGGGACTGGCCCAGCATTATGGGAATTGTAGTTCACCCTGTTTCCAGGGAGCACTGTGACCCACCAATCTTGGACCATACTTGGCACACAGAACCCCCATGAGCAACAGAACATACTGAGGGGTCTGAGGGGACTGACCCTGCATGCTGGAAGTTTTAGTTCACTATACAGCCAGAGAGCACAACGAACCCCACTGTTAATAGATCTGGAGCAAACATGGTGGAGTTTGAGGGGGATTAACCTGGCTGGCATGATATGAGTTCTAGTTCCAGTCACATCCTTATGCATTTTCTAATGGCCGCATTCATACAAAACAAAAGCAAAGGCTGACTTTTTCTAATAAATATCATTACAAGCCATATCCATTGTCAGGCACGTAAACTTGTGTATGTGTGTGTCAAAGTATATACGTTGGCTGGTTGGTAGTTGGTGTGTTGGTTTGTACCACACAGGCTCCTACATGGCTCAATGGATCTGGACTAAACTTGACACACACATCCTTTGCTATCCAACTTAAAAAAATTAGGGGCTTGAAATTTTTAAAAAGACATCCCTTTCAGGCCAAGAGCAGAGGAAAATCTGTGACTGGGTGAAGTGGCCTTCTGTGATGTGGACTCTGAAAGAAAGGGAGTGAAGCAGATTGGCTGTTGCTAGGAGACATGTATAGGAGGGGAAGGAAAAAAAGAAGGGAGAAAGAAAGAGAAAGAAGGTAAAGAAAGGAAGGGAGAAGGAGGGGAGGAAAGAAAAGGGGAAGAAAGAGAGGAAAAGGAAAGAGGAAAAAGTATGTGGGGAAGGGAGGAGATGAAAGAAAGAAAGAAAGAAAGAAAGAAAGAAAGAAAGAAAGAAAGAAAAGAAAAGAAAAGAAAGAAGGGGAAAAAGAAAAAGAAGGGAAGAGAAAGGGGAAAAATAGAGGAGGAAAGTGAAAGAAAGAAAGAAAGAAAGAAAGAAAGAGAAGAAAGAAGGGGAAAAGAAAAAGAAGGGAAGAGAAGGGAAAAAATAGAGGAGGAAAGTGTACGAAAAGAAAGAAAGAAAGAAAGAAAGAAAGAAAGAAAGAAAGAGAGGGAGGGAGGGAGGGAGGGAGGGAGCAAGAAAAGAGGGCCTGCCCACCGTTGTAAGAGCATTGCCATGGAGACATTTTGAGGTAGGCCTTCTCAGAGCTGGGGAAGGGGACAAGCAGGTGGTCAGTGTCCCCTCTGACATATATACTAGTTAACAAACTAAAAATTGATTCTGTAACATTTCTGTGAGAAAATTTAATTGTTACATTTATGTTTAATTGCTGGTTAAGTTAAAAGTGTGCACTAAAACCCATTACAGATGCAAAATGCCACTTGTGGTTTTCCTATACCTCATTGTAGAATAACCTCCTTGCCCCATTTCAAAACCTCATTTCTCACCCATTTCATCAAAATCCCTTTTCCTGCTTTCTCAAGGCCCCTCTTTATATACTCATCTCCTTAACCTTTAGTTTATTGATTCCCACTTGTATCAGAGCAAAAGCCCCAGAGGAACAGGCATGAATATCCAGTTTTCTGGGGCAGATGGGGAGTGTCCAATGTAGAAGACAGGACCACCATCTGGATGCGGAAAATACCAGCACCCTTCCATGTTGCCCTTACTGTTTGTTCACTTTTTAAAAATTACCTTGAAATTAACCAAACGATCACACTCTTAAGCATGAACAAAAGCAATGTTCATTTATTACAGAACCATCTCGGAAATGTAAAATGTGGTAACATTTTAGCATAACCTCTCATTTCGTTAATAATTTAAGTCATATCTGAATTCTGGAAATGAAATTGACAATGTAATTTAGGGCACCCAATTAAGTTTAAAATTAATTTAATTAATTTAATTCTTTCTTTAGAAAATATCCAACTTAATTTCTAAGTTAATTGATTTGTATTGGTTAGTTCCTACCCCTACTTTTAAGAAGACATATAGGCTGGTATTCTGCATTGGGAGATACAGCTATACATAAATGAAACAATGTCCTGTACCTACATCTCCTAACATCCCAATCTTTATGCCAGGAAGTCCTGACACAACAACCACAAGAAGTGATTGCACTGTGACAAGTCACACATATGTCATTGTAATTGCTGAAGCCATTAGTGCATTCTCATTTATAACTGAGCAGTGGCCCTTGTCTCACTCACCAATATTCTACATTGGCTACTTAGTGAAGTTTGCATAAACTAAGTAAAGATTTCTGGCCCAACATCCCCTTTCTCCACCTTTAAAACTCAACAGACAGATCTGACAGATCTGGAGGTCCATTCAACTGGTTCAAAGAGGATGACCTTTTCACTCCCCTCCCACTAACAGGCAAGGCTGCAGCTATCAGAAGGTGGACTCCAGCTATATGTCTTTGCTGTAGCTTCACTTCATTGGCAAGATAGGGATGGAAAAACCATCCTCCTTGCATGTCAGTCAGAAACCCAACAGACCTCTTTTGCCCAATTCATCTGCTGACTGTTAAGGTGGAGTGAGGTTTCATTTACATAGTAAGACTGTGGTTATTTATCAGCTATAGATCCATAACTGAAATTTAATTATACATCTATTTCTGCAATACAGTATGACCCTGTACTTTGGGAGATACATTCCTGAATGTACCTGGAAACAGAAAACTAGGAATGATAGTGAACCCTATTGAAATGAATTAATTCTTTCAGACATTACCATAGAGTCACCCAGGAACACCTAAAAAGATATCCTGTCCAGGAATTTGCTATGTTCACCAACCATAGAATCTCCTGTAGGATCTAGAAAATTCCTAGTGGACAGGATTTGTCTTGTACTGATTGAACTGTACTGAATACTAGACATTGTCAAAAAAACGGGAAATTCAGACAAGAATAAATCAGGGCCAGCTAACATCTCCCACCAAATTATCCCCCCAGGCAGCAATCAGCCAGGCCTTGAAGCTACAAATGCTAATCAAGGTGGCCAATTGCAGACAAGAGTTCTTCCTCCCACCCTGAACAATCCACAGATATATAAACCTCACTTGCCTAGTTTCCAACAGACCTCACAACCTCTGAGGATGCCTGCCATAGATGTAGGCGAAATATCAGGAGATAATGCTTTTGGAACATGGCCATACAGCCCAGAAAACTCACAGGAACCCAGTTATTCTGGCCATTAAAGCCTTCAACCACACACTTTATTTGTGTGTGGTTGTTGCTAAATCATGTTGGTAATTTGTTGTACACTGTTGCACAGTTATTTCCAGAAAATAGTTACAATTTAGATAGTAACAGCCCCTCTCCCTTCTATGCACACACAGAATGGGGGGAGGGGGGGAGGGCTATAGTTCCATCTTGGCAACACATTCAAAATAAGCAAGAGTCCCATGGTAGCAGTGCCGGGATATCACAAGTGCTGGCCTTTCTTTTTCAGTCTAGCTGGAGAGCATGAAGGATGAAACTTCTTGCAATAACATGACTAAAACAAGCACAGTTTCGCAAAATCCACTTGGCACAGGTAGAGTACAATTCTGCTGTGCAAATGCTTTGGCAGTTTGAATTCCGTGTGCATCTAACCTGTGGACAAAAGGGGAAAGTGGAGGGTGCATTTGAAAAAGTGGGAGATTACTAGAAACTGTCCTGCTGCTTTGCCTTGAAGAGCTTTCAAAAGCCATAGCTTTAGCTTCTTTCCTTGGCTTACAACAATTGCTGCAAATTGAATTGAAAGTTCAAAAGCAGTTTGATGGGGATCAACAGGGCAATATCTTCCCTCCAGCTCCATGTCTTTAACATATACCGGAAACCTTGGTGAGGTCATTCAGGGATTTAGGCTGAGGTGTTAATCAGTAGGCTGACAACACCCACCACTATCTCCCTTCCTTATCAGATACAGGTGAGGCAATGGAATTTCTGAACTGGTGCCTGGAATCTGTTATAGGCTGGACTCTGGCCAATAAACTCAGACTTGATCCCAACAAGATAGATCTTCTTTAGGCAGGTGGTTCTTATTTCCGATATTACTGGAACATGGCCATACAGCCCAAAAAACAGCAACCCAATTTCATTTCTCTTTATGGTCCTAATTGTTTGTTGTTGGGTTTTTTTTTGGGGGGGGGGGGCTCCGGGATTCAGCTTTTTGCCACTAGAAACCTAATGACATGGAGTTTCTTTCAGCATTTAAAATCAGTGTAGGCATCCAGATGCCTACAAACAGTATATGATCACATGTGTGCTTTTCTGGCTGTGTTCAACAGCAGCTAGTGTTTAGAAGCACCCCAACATTGACAATGGGGGTGACATCATTCTGGTTTTAGAAGATTCTTGTTGGCTTCTCATCTATTTCAAAGGTCAGATTAAAATGCTGATGTTTCATTTTAAAGCCCCACATTGTTTAAGACAGAGGTACCGGACAAGGGACCTCTCTACACTTCCCTCCCCCTGTATCATTTCACTAGCAGTCACCAGCAAAACAACAGGTACATGGAGTGCCTCACACCCCCTGTGCCCCCTCCCTCCTTTCCACATCAGACAGGGACAATGAGATAAGTTGTGGTGGCACCCTGTTCCTGTCCCCTCAGATGGGGGGAAGGGCAAAAAAAGCAGGTAGCTCCATCAGAACTACCCAAAACACGCTTTACCTTTCATCTTGGCCAAAGAAGTGTCTTGCAATGCTTCCGTGTCACTTCAAGCATCAATGGGGTGGGGCCTGCTGAGCATCATGTGATGGCGCTCAGTAGACCCCATTCCCAAAGTGCTACAAAGGGGCAATTTGCCCCAATGTGATGAGGTGTTCCCATAATAACTTACTCAAGGTTGGAAGATCTCTGTAGAGAGTTCTTCTTTGAGTGTGGATGGTGATGACTAAAGACACTGAAGACTCCTTCACTCTTTCCAGTTACAGCACTGTAATTCCATTTCAACTGCCAAGGCATCTTCTTGTGGAATCCTGGGATTTACAGTTTAGGGTATACCTGCACAACCCACAGTTCTAGCCAACTTGTCCAATGGCCAGGATTTCAGCTGGAGTGCCACAGGTTGCGCAAGCCTGATTTACAAGGATGATCTTAAGGTCCCAGGTGGCTCGTAGCAGGAGATACATTCAGACAGGCAAACTGGGCCAGAACTGTTAAGGGCTTTATAGGCCAAAGCCAGCACTTTAAATTGTGCCCAAAAGCTAATAGGCAGCCAGTGGAGCTGGCATAACAGCGGAATTGTGCACTCTCGGTACCCCACTCCCATGAGCAACCTGACTGCCGAGCGTTGGACTAACCGAAGCTTCTGAACAGTCTTCAAAGGCAGCCCCACATGGAGTGTGTTGTAGTAGTCTATTCGGGATGTTACCAGAGCATGGCATCCCCAAACTGAAGATTCTAGGATTCCATGGAAAGTAACTGGGACCATTAAAATGAAATCATAGCACTATAAATGTTTGTGGGGGAAAGGGGAGAGAGAGTGCTGTGTTATAACTCTGATAGTGCACAGAAAATTGAGGATATATGTTCTTTTTTATGCTTTTTTTTTTTTTTTTTTTTTTTGTCGTGTCAGGAGCAACCGCTCCTGTTGTGAGAGAATTGGCCATCTGCAAGGACGTTGCCCAGGGGACGCCAGGATGATTTCTGATGTTTTTATCATCCTTGTGGGAGGCTTCTCTCTTGTCCCCGCATGAGGAGCTGGAGCCGATAGAGGGAGCTCATCCGCCTCTCCCGGGATTTGAACCTGCAACCTGTCGGTCTTCAGTCCTGCCAGCACAAGGCTTTAAGCCACTGCGCCACGCTAAATAGATTTATAGATTATCCCAACACCTTATAGTCTTGCTTTTGGACTAATATAAGGACGCATCTACATTTTCTCTTGCATTCCCATGAAACTTGAACTCCTTTTCTGAGCCTAAACCAAGCTTAACAAAATACCAGCATCTCTTCTGCTTTGTTTTCTGTTGCTGTCTTCCCAAATCCGCCCACCTCCCCATCTGTCATCAAGCTACCGCTTTCCGAATACTCCTGTCAGTCTAATTTAGATTGAAAGCATCTCTCAGTGGGGCTTCTTCCCCCTTATGTTTTAACTTCTCTCCTCAGTTGCCAAGCACAATAAAAGGTGCAGCAGAAGACAGAGATAAAATAATAATGAGGAGGAAGTGGCCACAGCAGGCTTGCTGAAAAGGATGCCATAGCCAGGTGGGAAATTATATAATAATTACAGGAACACTTCCCCAGCAACATCTGTAATGACTGAGCACTTTGCATTGTCTTTGTTTCCCAGCAACGAAGGAAAATGCAGAATGCTTGAGGGACATTATGAATGTCCTGATTAGAAGGTACCTGTGTGAGATTGGCACAAGATCATTCCCATTGTGTCTGTCTGCATTAAGCCTGTCAAGGTGGAACATGTT
The DNA here is from genome assembly GCF_037176765.1 of Anolis sagrei. NCBI lineage: Eukaryota > Metazoa > Chordata > Lepidosauria > Squamata > Anolidae > Anolis > Anolis sagrei. The sequence goes on along the minus strand of NC_090022.1, from coordinate 95,541,446 downwards.
ATCTGACCCAGGAAAAGGTAAGATCTTTTTGGTTAAAGCTACTGAAGTTGGAAAAGCATGAGTCAGAAGACCATTCACCCTACACAATTACATTCAGCCTTCCACATTCACGGGGGGGAAAGGGTGCAGAATCCCAATGAAAGTGGGAAAAACATGAATTAAAAATTATTATTTTTACTTGAGAGAACACTTCTGTAGGATTCTCTAGGTCCTCTAGCATGCCTAAATGGTGAGTCCTTGATAGAAATTGACCACAGAGCTGCACTGGAAGGCCTGGAATCAAATCTGCAACTAAATCCGCAAATATTAAACACAGAAATGTGGAGGGCTGACAATATAGTAGTATGATTGCACTTGAAAAGTCACCACTACAACTCATAAAATTGTGAGATTGATAGTTTGGTGATGTACTGGTTTAGAATTCTAAACACTCTATTACTGTTTATTTATTTATTTATTGGTGTTTTTTTTTTTAATTTTTTTATTGAGTTTTCCGTGACATAAGTTAAAAAAAACAAAGAAAAACAATAAAAAAGACAAAAACAAAAACAAACAAAGCCACAAAGTAAGGGAAAGAAAAGGAAAAGTGCGTGAGTGGGTAAGGGGTATGCGGGAAAAGGGGGGAGGACAGAGGGAAGAAAATGTAAAAAGGCTGGGCAAAAGTGATAATAGTTTAAAGGGAAAAGGGGGGAAGAAAAGAGGGGGAAAAAGTTGATTGAAGATCTTCGTGACTCCCTGAGTATCTTGGTTGAGGTGTTCTCCTTTTCTTTGTCTTCTGGTCTACCTTCTTTTCTTCCAAAAAAAAAAAAAGGAAAAAAATTTGAAAAAGGCATATCTTCTCTCCTTCCTTCTTCCTAGGGTTATTTTCCTTTGTTTGAATTTTTTGTCTTGTGTTTTATATCATTTATATAGTCATTAATTTTCCCCCAATTTGTCTCTTGTATTGAGTTGTTCTTAGATCTTGATAATAGAAATGTAAGCCGATCCATATTTCTAATGTCTAGCACTTTTTGTATCCAGTCCTCCATCTCTGGTGTTTCCTCCTTCTTCCATAATTTTGCATAGCATATCCTCGCCGCTGTTGCTAGCAGAAATAAGAGTTTGTCCATATTCTTTTCGGTTTTTGTCGTCATGCCCAGCAAAAATAGTTCTGGTTTTAAATGGATATTTGTACCTAACATCTTCTGGGTTATCTCATGTATTTTTTTCCAATAGGATTTTGCTTTTTCGCATGTCCACCACATGTGGAACAGCGTGCCTTCTTTCTTTCTGCATTTCCAACAATTTGTGTTGACGTTACTGTAACATTTGCCTAATTTGTGCGGTGTCACATACCATCTATGTGCCATTTTTAACCAATTTTCCTTTAGGTCCGTTGCGTATGTATACTTTAATTTCTTCGTCCAAATTTCCTCCCATTCCGCTATTCTTATATTTCTTCCAATATTTTCTTTCCATCTCTTCATATATTCCTTTTCCTCCTTTGGGTCTTTGTTCCATTCTCTTAATTTTTTGTAAATCTTTGTTATTATTTTTTTGTCAGTTTGCATCATAGCGTCCCAAAATGTCTTTTGTTCTTCGAAGCCTAATTTTTCATCTTTTCTGAAGCATTCTCTAATCTGTCCGAATTGGAACCATGAGATTTTCCCGTCTACTTCCTTCATCTCCTGCTGGGTTTTTAGGGTCCTAATCCTATTTTTTGGTGTTTTTGTGGGGGTTTTTTCTTCATTTTCTTTCTTTTTCCCTCCCCTTTTTTTCTCCCCCTTCTCTGACCCATATAAATGCATAACCCCCCCCCCCTTCACTCTCCATTTGTACTCCATTTTTAAACACTGTATCTGGAAAACCTTAATACAATTATTTTTTTTTAAAAGAATTCTAAACACTCCTGCCTAAGCTGCAAATTTCTGGATGCTATGGGATGCTGTCATAGCAGCTAAAAGAAAACCATATTTCTGTAAGTGGTTGGTGAGAAAGGACCCCTCCTGAAGAGGAGGTGTGGTATGGAAGAAGGTCTTTCATCCAAGGGGGTCTGCAACAGCCTTGTGCTATTTTTGACTTGGCCACTGTATCATCAGTTTGGAACCTTTTTTTCGGGAATGAGTAAAGTGTCTGTCCTCCAGAAACTGCTGAACTGCAACTCCCAGCACTCCTCACTATGTGTTGGGCTGCCTAGGGCTAATGGGATTCCAACAACATATGTTTTGTTTTGTTTTTAGTTTTTTGTTTTTTGTCCTGTCAGGAGCTACATGAAAAACTGCAAGTTGCTTCTGGCTGTCTGCAAGAACATTGCCCAGGGGACAATGCAACAAAAGCTGCGAATCAACAACATATGTTGATTCGCAGCTTTATTTTGCAATCCTATATTTAAAATTTTAATTAAGTCAATGAAATTAACTCTAACAGTATTGAACATGCAACTTGCTGGTCGTTATGAATTAGGATGAATCTACACTGTTGAACTAATGCAGTTTGAAAGCACATTAACTACCATGGCTCAATGCTATGGAATCATAAGAACTAGTTTTGGTGAGAAATTAGCACTCTTTGGAAGAGAAGGCAAAAGACCTGATAAAGCTACCACAATTCTATAGCATTGAATGGCAATGGAGCCCCCAGTGGCACAATGGGTTAAACCCTTGTGCCTGAGATGGCACAGAAAGATGGCAACTCTATTGTCAGGTAGGATATAACATCAGACATATCCCTAAACTATGATGAGGCTAATAGTGAATATTTCTGAACTTTAATCTATTACTGGATATATCTGAATTCTAGGGTATCAGCTGGCAGAATGAGAAGCCAACATGCAAAGACCTAGGTAGATTTTTAGATCTTAAATGTTCATACCAAAATGTAAATTAAAGTTCTTTTAGTACATAAGACAAAATTATTTTCTTCTCTTCATTCCAGTCATGGAAATTAAATTAAATAATCACCAACTCCAACACCACTCTGCTTTATCCCAAGCTTCTCATGCCATTTTAGAACCATTTAATTCATTCATGAATATTCCATAAACAACCTTCATTTATTCCACTATAGTCACAGTCTCTTATGTGGTGGAATGTAAAATAAACCACATGTAGTTCACATTTGATCAGCCCACACACTGCCTTGCCAGATAAAGAAAATATGCCACACAGGTGAATAGTAAAGAACAAGTAGTTTACTCTTCTTAATTCAGAACAACATATGTGCAATATGATCAGTTGCATCAGCTCACTAAATGTCCTTTCAGAGAGATTTAAAATGGTATTCCTTTGTCCAAATGAGAGAGATTCTTTTCAGCAGCCAAGAAGCAAATCAATCTGTCTTTCTCTGCTTCTCTCATCCAACTCTCTGAACACCTCCATAGCTTGAGCCTGAACAAAATTGCAACAGTAATCCAAAAGTTCTAAGCTAAGCCATCACCCCGAGCAGTGCCCAACCAATCGGCTTTATGCATTTTATTTTGCAGTCAACACACACTCACTGATTGCTTGCATTCTCTAACATCTTATGCTTCATCATAGCCTTAACCAGGGATCTTCTTGGGCTCACTCTACACCAGAACCTTCTCCTGGGGCTAATATGGAGTATTTCTGATTTGGACCTGTCACACAAACATATACACTGATCTTAATCTGGAATACTCCTGCAATTGCAAACATATTCCTCGCCATTCCTATGAATAAATTCTTCATGTGTGGGGAAGTGTTAGGCCCCATTGAGCATAAAAGCAACAGGTCCAAGTCTTAACTGTTCCAGAATTATACAATCATAGAGCTGGAAGGGGCCTTGTGGGCCATTGAGTCCAACTCTCTGCTCAGTGCAATAAAGACACTCAAAGCAGGTAGTTGTCCTGATTTGTCTCTTTCTGAAGATGTTCAGAAATTGCAACCCACCATTTCTCTAGTTAATTAGCCCTCATGCCCTTTCTCTTCTGATTGGGTGCTTCTTCAGATGTTTAGACTACTCGGTCATTTCTCCTTTCCAACTGGATGATAAGATTCAGGTCTGAACTCAAGATGTTTGTGATGACACTCAAAGCCCTAAATACCTTGAATATATACTCCCAATATATACTTGCTCAAGGATTGAGATCTGCCAGACTTGTCTTCCTTGGAGGTGAGCCCACCAAAACTGGAGAAATGTTCATCTTTACCTGCTTCCTGGAGACGATCCATGAGAAGAACTAGTGATTCAAGGCCAGGCCCTGAGAACTGGCAACCCTCTCTCTCAGGGTGTAACCAAATCTGGAGGTGCTCCAGGGATGAGGAAACATCATGTTCCCCTTGAGGTTTTAAGCCAAAGATAAGTTATCTTGCTGCTCCACCTAAATTCAGCCTCGGTGGCTTGTTCCCAAGGACACAATGACAAGCAGCAAGTCTCAACCTTTCCCACCAACCCTTGTCATTGCACACTGATGGATAAAGCAAGGAGTGTGACATTAGGAGTTGTAAGGATCTAACCTAAGGAATTCATTGAATGTAGTTAATTAATGCTGAGATCATTTGTGTTATCTTGTGTGTGACATTTAGACTGAGGAGGCAGTCCAGACGTAAAGCAGAATAATGCCGCTCTCAGGACTGTAATTGTACAATTCAGCTACAAGGCTCAAAGACACTCCCTTGATGCAGCACAGCTCCCAATACAGAAGCTAATTCACATTTCCAGTAAAAGGCTCTGTTTATTTAAATAAAATAACACAGTAATTGTCCCAGCAGTTGAAAGAACTAAAGTTAGAAACACATTCCTCTGATTACAGCACTTCCTGACACCTGCCTCTCACAGAGATTTGTTCTGGCACAGAGGAATGAAAACAAAGCAAAACACAAAACGGACTTGATAAATGAGAGGGATATAAAAAGAGGGGAGTTGATTTGTGGCTCTCCCCACAGATACCAAGAGGGGAGAGAAGCAGTTGTTGTTGTTTCAGGTGTCCTCCTGGGAAGTTGTTTTCTTAGAAACAGGAAAGGCCTCATGCTCCTCAAATGCCTTTGGACGTCCACAGAAAAAAGCCTCAGCATACCACCGCATCCCCATCCCATTGTATTGCTTGAAGTCACTGCAGTTCAAGGGAGAACAAATCAAGGGGAGGCGGGGAGGGAAGGAATGGGGAGGGCCAAGGGCCGTCCCATTTCAGTGACTGAAGCGGGTGCTATTACTTTACATCTATCGGAAATGTAGCTATGTCCAGTGCACAGAAATCCTACTACACTCAAGGGCAATAACTTCCAGAGAAGCATGTAGATAATTTATGATTGCAGGCTTAGTCAATATTAAAAAAAATTGAATCATACAGAGAAAAATATATTCAGTGCTAACTGTGTTGGTGATATAGCAAAAAAAAATCACAAAAGATTTTGGGCAATCAAGGTAATGCTGCTTTGTGGATTTTGGGTTTTGTTTCATTTGTACTATTCATATAGTTTCTTGATCCTAGAGCAGGCACAAGCAAACACCCTCCAGGTGGTTTGGACTTCAAGTCTCATAATTCCTAGCAATTGGTAAACTGGCTGGGATTTCTAGGAGTTGAAGTCCAAAACATATGGAAGGCCAAAGTTTGCCCATGCTGTCCTAGAGTATAAGTGTGCTATTCTACATGCCATCCATCACTCACTTTTTAAAAATCTAACGGTTAGAATTGACTCTTATGATTAAAATTGGCTTTGTCTTGTATGAATTGAAGATATGTCCACACAACCATCAATAACAACAAATGTGTGCACTGGATTTGGACCAATTCCCCTTTCCACCAATAATCTTTCACATGGCATCCTACATTGTACAGCAACATTCCTGGCCCATTAGAAAGGATTGCTGTGCCAGGTGCCAAACAGGTGAAGGGATGAACACCTTCCTTTCCACATTCCTCTATTATCATGATTTTATGACATTATTGTGCATTCCAGTGTTCTTCACACTTATTTTGAAGTGTTTCATTAATGTCAGTGTGTCTTTCGCCCCTTCAAGTGAACACAGCTTGTGCCTTCAAGTCATAGAAACTCCATGAATTTCATAGGGTTTCATTAGGCAAGGAATATGTGGAGGTATTTTGCCACTGACCTCCTCTAAACATAGGCTAAAGTACCAGCTTCACAAAGCTTAGCACTTTAAGTTCCTGGTGGTTAAAAAGATGTCAGCACTCTGTTCTTTACTAGTAAACAAAAGCAAGATGATTGCTGGAACTTGTCTATTTGATGAAATGAACGTGATCTGTCACACAAAGATCTTGCCCCCCCCCCCCCAAAAAAAAAACAACCCCTATCCTATCCTAAAACAAATCAGCCTAGTGTTCTGCAGATCATATGCAAGAAGCCAAATTCCGTCCACCAGCTAGTTTTTCCTTTAATTATACTTCTGCATGACTTTGGCAAGCAAAACATCCAGGCTGCTCTTGCAATGCTCCTTGTTGACTGTGATGTAAGAATACCAATTAGGTCCACATCAATCCATTTTGTTTAGAAAAGCCTCTCTCACACATATATGCTGGACTTGAGTCCTTAGTGCAGTCCTTCCGGGGGCAGCCACTTCAGCCCAAATAGGACATTCCTGGACTAACACTGCAAATCTTTTGTGTACTTGTTGTTTCAGGTGTCCAGTATCACAGTCCCCATTGGGACAGGAAGTGTCTCATGTCACACTGTTTTGTCCTCTTGCAGTCTGATAGCAGAGGATCAGTGAGCCAGTTCCTGGGATCGGGAGGCAGGGTTTGGTTACTCCCTCCTATCCCACCCCACCTCTGACTGCTTCAGATGTGAATATTCCTGGCTGCCAAATATGGAACAAGACAAGGCTTTATTTAAGTGGCTTCCTTCATTTTCTTCTAAGAGGGAAATATATGTGTATATATAAACCTTTCCATGAAAATTTTAAGCCCTGCTTTGAAGTCTGTCCATGATAAGGGTGAGTCATCTAAGGAGTTGAACAGTCCTGCACAATGTATGTCTTAAAAAGGAAAAAAAAAGTATAATTGGTGGGCACTGCTACTTCTTTCACCTTACCAAATTTCTGGAACATGCAAAGCCCAATACAGCAGAGACCTCAACTGGAAGAAGGGTGCACAGACCTCCAGATACCAGTTCTTATTATCAGGATCTGGAGAGACACAAGGAGGATAATCCTGCCAGATTACTAGCAACTTGAAGTCTCCACTTATCTCTTCCATGAATTGGCAGGAAAGGAGATTCCATCTAAACATTAGGAAGAACTTCCTGCACCTGTTCAACAGTGGTACTCAGAGTGTGGTGGAGGTTGCTTTTTTGTAGGCTTTTAAGCAGAGGCTGGATGTTCATCTGTCTTAGGTGCTTTGGTTGCACTTTTCCTTACCTGGCAGGGAATTGGACTGGATGGCCCATGTGGCATCTTCCCACGCTATGATTCTGTGAAAGGATGATGTGGTTTTTGTACTCTGGCTTGCCGAGGTCCACTAAAAAATCTCAATCACAGCAAAATTAATGTATGTCAGAATGTTGGAGATCAGAGTCACTAACTTTCCCCATACTCCAGATGCATTTGTCAATTATGGTTGAGATCCTGCATCAGGCATATCCATGATGTTATGGCTAAAGGCCATCTTATCATCTGACTCCCTCCACCCCACCCCACCTTACAAACCATCCAGCTGCACTAAGGGATGGAGCATTGCCCCCTCCCACAAGTAATTGGTAATACACCAGGAAGAAACCAAGACCTCTGTGACATCATGTCACAACTTCTCAGCACACACTAACAACTGATAGGAGGAGTCTGAACATATCATCCTTCAGCATCCTGCTCACAAACACTGCAAACTTCTGTTCCTTGGAGCTGCTGGATATTAAGGTGGTTTCAGAGACTGTCACATTCATACACATTCTACTTCAATTATGAACATAAATAGAAAATAGTAAGTGATCATAAGCCTATTTTACAACATACTAATAGGATGCCAGCCAATATTTACATCCAAACGTTCCTCCAATACAGCACATCTTGTTCCAGTTTATCCTTAGAACAACCTTGTGAGGTAGATTAAGCTGAGAAATGAGTACTGTTCATCATAGCCAATAGCTTCAAGGGAGTTACAGTTGAGTACAATGGATGGAGAGAACCAGTTTGGGCAATGATTGCACTTTGCCCCCATGTCTTGGTTTAATCTTTGCAGCAGAGATACTAATGCCATTTAAGTAAGAAGCAGCAAGAGCCCAAGAATCTCAATACCTCATCTGTGATATGTACACTAATAAATCAGACTCTCACCAAAGTCAACAACCCATTATGTCCTCAGGTCAACTGAAAATCAAAGCCAATAATTAAAGAAATGAGTAGCAGATGCTGGAGTCTGAAAGCATTCATCTTCTGTATATCCCCAACTATTAGCCTGTCTTGTTTAACACAATCAACTTACTTGCTAATCAATACATCCTTAGCCATCATGGGTTTCCACTCAGTGCCAAAATTAGACTCCAACAAATTACAATTTACAATGTCCAGATGTTCCAGAAGTAAAGAATCTTCTTTCTTTGTTCTGCTTGGAAAGTCCCTGAATTTGCTTATCTAGGGGGCACCCGTCAGCCTCCGTTAGAAAACACAGCCAGACCCATGGCTGCCCAGTCCCCTTAACTGCACAGAATGTAGCTTTTAGCATCCAGAGAAGCCATACTCCGCATCCTAAGTGGTCAAGCACTAAAAATATTAAGACAGCTATTACTGCTGAGCCCTCCTAAGAATAACAAGGGCTGTATGCAATCTGTCCAGTGGCCACTTACTATTTCCTCATTGCTTTTCAGAATGTTAACTGCTGTTGTATATAGTTGCTATTACTGAACTGGTGGTTATGCAATTATTTTTGTGTTTTCATCATTTCCTACAAATGTACCTGCAATTAGGCAAAATTCATAATGACTTGCCTGCTGCCTTCAGCATCATCACACCTCAAAGCAGTTCTGGCGTCCCTGCTGAGGAGTTTGTGTAACTAATATAGCAGCCATGTGGTTGGAACCAATCCAATAGATCTTTGTTCCCTTTTAATGGTCTTTCATCCCCGCAGAGCACCAAGAGGAGTCCTGGGCACCTAACCTTTTTTTTTTTTTTTAAAGAGAAATTATCCTACCTTTCTCATGATACAGGCAGCTAAAAATACATATAAAAATACAAATGTAAACAATGTTAAATGCAATAAAATATAAATATTAATAAACAACCATTTGTGTCATTAAATAATTACACATTAAAATATTATGAAAACACCACACCCACCTCAAAATCCCAATCACACCATTCCCAAAAGCCCAACTACTGCATTACTATCATTGTGTGTGTGTGTTCAAAATAGAGGAAGAGAGAGAGAAAGAGAACACGAGAGAGTACTATTTTCTAGCACTATTTCTGACAGTTCTAATTCAGCCAACTAGGTATGTTAACAAGACATCCTCCAGTGTCCTATCCCTGTCCTGGAAAATACACATGACACTGTTTTTACAGACACTGTCTTCCCACTTTTTCAGATGCTGTTTAAATTTGCAGTTCCTCGCTTGTCTTCCCTCTTCCCCTCTGCTCATTTCACTTCAATTGCTGTAAATTGAAAGTACAAAAGCAGTGAGAGCCAATCTGGTGCAGTGGTTTGAGCGCTTGACTACAACTCAGGGTTCAAATCCTCACTCAGCCTCGTAATCCACTGGATGACCGTGGGCAAGTCTCATTCTCTCAGCCTCAGAGGAAGGCAAAGTCAAATCCCCTCTGAACAAATCTTTTCAAGAAAAACCTGTGATAGAGTCTCCATAAATTGGAATTATAGGCACATGACAACAAACTACACTCAACTTAGCAATGGGAGAAGAGTGGAGTAGAAGAGGGCGAATTCTTACCCTCCTGGTAGGTTTGGGCAAACGCAAAGGGTTGCATCCTTTCCCAGTTTCATTAACGATTTTTGCTATCTTGACCACACTTTGATGGTGCTTGGCAACATTCATCCTAGTGTTCATCTGTAAAATCTTGGAGGCTATGGATTGGGCTTTTTTCATGTTAGAAGCAACTTGAGACACTGCAAGTTACTTCTGATGTGAGAGAGTTGGCCATCTGCAAGGACGTTGCCTAGGGGACACCCGGATGTGTTACCATCTTGTTGGAGGCTTTTCTCATGTCACTACATTTATTATTTTATTTATTTATTTTTTGCATTTATTGACCGCCCCTCTCAGCCCGAAGGCGACTCGGGGCGGTGAACAGCAACAAAAAAGACAGAGTACAATAAATCTAGACAATACAAACCAGACAATACAACATAACATATACTTATACTAAAAATCCGCTTCGTCGAGTCCTGGGGTCATAGCCAATTTCATAATCCTAGTCCATTCCAGTGTCATTCAAGATACTCTCAGTTGAAGGCCTGCTCGAAGAGCCATGTTTTCAGGCCTCTCCGAAAGGCCAGCAGGGAGGGCGCCTGTCTAACTTCAGCGGGGAGGGTGTTCCACAGCCGGGGGGCCACCACCGAGAAGGCCCGCTCTCTCGTCCCCGCCAGACGTGCCTGTGAGGCAGGCGGGACCGAGAGAAGGGCCTCCCCGGAAGATCTCAAGGCCCTCGTGGGCTCGTAGGCCGAGATGCGGTCTGCAAGGTATTTTGGGCCGGAACCGTTTAGGGCTTTGTAGGATAATACCAGCACCTTAAATTGGGCCCGGTAGCGAATCGGCAGCCAGTGGAGCTGGGACAGCAGGGGCGTTGTGTGCTCTCTGCGTCCTGCTCCCGTTAACACCATGGCTGCCGCTCGTTGGACTAGCTGTAGCTTCCGGGCCGTCTTCAAGGGCAGCCCCACGTAGAGAGCGTTGCAGTAGTCGAGGCGGGATGTGACCAAAGCGTGTACCACCGTGGCCAAGTCAGACTTCCCAAGATACGGGCGCAGCTGGCGCACGAGCCTAAGCTGTGCAAATGCTCCCCTGGTCACCGCTGAAACCTGAGGCTCCAGGCTCAGCGATGAATCCAGGGTCACACCCAAGCTGCGAACCTGCGCCTTCAAGGGGAGTGCGACCCCGTCCAGCACAGGCTGTAACCCTATACCCTGTTCGGCCTTGCGACTGACCAGGAGTACCTCTGTCTTGTCTGGATTTAATTTCAGTTTGTTCGCCCTCATCCAGACCATTACAGCGGCCAGGCACCGGTTCAGGACTTCGACGGCCTCCTTAGTAGCAGGTGGGAAGGAGTGACAGAGTTGGACATCATCTGCGTACAGGTGACACCGCACCCCGAAACTCCGGATGATCTCACCCAGCGGCTTCATGTAGATGTTAAACAGCAAGGGGGACAAGATGGAACCCTGAGGAACGCCACAGATCAACGGCTGTGGCGCTGAACAGGAGTCCCCCAGCAACACCTTCTGAGTACGACCCTCCAGAAATGACCGGAGCCACTGCAAAGCAGTGCCCCCAAGACCCATCTCTGCAAGGCGCCCCAGAAGAATACCGTGGTCGACGGTATCGAAGGCCGCTGAGAGGTCCAGGAGCACCAACAGGGACACACTCCCCCTGTCTAGCTCCCGGCGCAGATCATCCACTAAGGCGACCAAGACCGTCTCGGTACCATGTCCCGGTCTGAAACCAGACTGTGCCGGATCCAGAATATCCGTGTCTCTCAAGAATACCTGGAGTTGTGAGGCCACCACGCTTTCCATGACTTTGCCCAAGAAGGGAAGATTGGAAACAGGCCGAAAGTTGTCCAATTTAGTGGGGTCGAGTGATGGTTTCTTCAACAGCGGCTTTACAACAGCCTGTTTTAGGCTCGCTGGAATCTTGCCTTCCCGAAGGGAGGCATTAACCACCACCGTTACCCACTCGGCCAATCCCCCTCTGGCCTCTTTCAGAAGCCAGGATGGGCAGGGGTCTAGGATGGACGTGGTGGGTCTCATTCCTCCAAGTATCTTGTCCACATCCTCGGGTTTCACAAACTGAAAAGAATCCAACAAAATCGGACAAGCAGGTGCTTGTGTCACATCCACAGAGACTGCATCTAATGCGGCGTCCAGCCCAGCGCGGATCAAAGCGACTTTGTCTGCAAAGAACCGAGCAAATGCTTCACAGCATGCTGCCGAGTTGTCAGGGCTCCCACCTGAAGTTGGGGGAGTTAAAAGACCTCTGACAACCCGAAACAACTCCGCCGGACGGTTTTTTGCAGACGCAATAGTGGCCGCAAAGAAGGTTTTCTTTGCGGCTTTTATTGCCGCGGCATATGCCCTTAAAAAGGACACAAACCGTGTTCGGTTTGACTCGCTTGGGTCTGAGCGCCACACGCTCTCTAGAACCCTCTTCTTTCGCTTCATCGCTGCCAGCTCCTCAGTAAACCAAGGGGCTGGTTTAGCTCGGTTACTCGAGAGGGGACGTTCCGGAGCGATCTTGTCAATAGCCCTGGTCATCTCCCCATTCCAGAGAGCGACCAAGGCCTCGACATGATCACCTACCGCGGCGGCGGGAAACTCATGAGAAGCTGGAGCTGACAGACAGGAGCTCACCCACTTCCCAGATTCAAACCACTGACCTTTTGGTCAGCAGTCCCACTAGCGCAAGGTTTTAGCCCATTGCACCACTGGGGGCTCCTTGGATTGGGCTGCCTTGGCTACAAGTCCCACCTTCAGCATCTATCCCTGTGTGCAATGAGGAACTATGGGATTTTCCTGGTGACATTCACCCAAAAGTTCTGGCGCCCAGTAGTGGGGCAAAAGGAGAATATAACAGAATATAATAAAACTAATAGTAATAGCAACCATCATCATTAGGCAGTATGTTCATTCTTCAATGCATTATTTTTCCCCTAGTGAGAAAAACAGCACCAGCTACCAACTGCCCTGGGGTCAGAGCCCTGACATTTGGCAAGGTAAAATTTATTTGAAACCTCTCAGCCTTGCATACTGCTGAGCGCACAGCATGAAGAGGGCCAAACCACATGGTGGACAGGAAAATGAAGCAAGCTGCTCTTTGGAATTTAAAGCCCACTTAAATTCCTTGTGCCCCCCCCCCCCCCGCGCGCGCCTCTTTTGCAATCTTTGCAGCTGTTTCATTTCACACCCTGGGAATTAGTCATCCTGCCCCATTCCCCTCCTGCTGCCCTCTTCCCCCCCCCCCCCCCCCCCCCCGTTGTGAGGTGAACCGCCTCTGTTGTCCTATGGGCCACACTGGGGTCTGGATTAGTGCTCAGAAAGCCAGCCCACCACAAAGGGTACTGGGTCAGTTAAAATTGGCACACAAATATCTGGGACACCGGAACACAGAGCGGCAAGTCAAAATACATATATCTGTCAGCTTGAAACAACACTCCTGTAGGTCTGTGTACAAAACCTTGAGAAAACTTTGTCAGGGAACTGCTTCAAGGGTCAGATATAATCAAGGATGTTTTAAACAAACGGAACCCGGTGTAATTTCACAGGCAGGAGCAGTATGCCACCAATTGCTTGGCTAATTGGCAGCCTCTCTTCTTTGTTGTTGTTCTGTGCCTTCAAGTCAGCTTCAACTCATGGTGACCCTCTTCTAGTGTTTCGTTGGCAGCATTTCTTCAGAGGGGGTTTGCCATTGCCCTTCTCTGGTTGAGAGAGTAGGACTCGCCCAAGGCCACCCAATGGGTTTCCATGGCTAAGGGGGACTCAAAGCCCAGTCTTCTCGAATTCAAACAGCCTTTCACACTACACATTTGTGCTATGGTCCCACTTTAATTCATAGAGCTCCATCCTATGGGATTCTGGGGTATGAGGTTTTACTACAATTCTTTAACTGAGAATTTTAAATACCCCCCCCCCCACTACAAATCCCAGTATTTCATCAAACATTTCCATGACAGTTAAAGTGGAATCATAATGTTATAATTGTATCATGTATCCCAACGCTCAAAGCATTTTACTGCTCTAGTTCCCAACATCTGTACTAGGAGGGCTGCAATTATGTGTATGCCAAGATCAGAAACAAGACATGCTCAGGAAACAAAAGCTCGTCCTTTGCAAATGGAGTTGCTAGCCAGGGAGGGAGGGAGGGAGGGAGGGAGGGAGGGAAGGAAGGAAGGAAGGAAGGAAGGAAGGAAGGAAGGAAGGAAGGAAGGAAGGGAGGGAGGAAGGAAGGAAGTGGAGGGAGGAAGTGGAGGGAGGGAGGAAGGAAGGGGAGGGAGGGAGGGAGGGGGTAGGCTTAAGTCTCCCCTGCCAACTTGTACTTCTCTATGCTTTTATGTCCAATCATTTTCACAAAGTAAAATTCAATGTATAGTAAAAATTAAACAAGATCTACAACAGGAACAGAAACTACAAAAAATAAACACAGTCCAGTGGTGTCCGACTCTGGGGGTTGGTGCTCATCTCCATTTCTAAGCTGAAGAGCCGGCGTTGTCCGTAGACACCTCCAAGGTCATGTGGCCAGCATGACTTCATGGAGCACTGTTACCTTCCCGCCGGAGCGGTACCTATGGATCTACTCACATTTGCATGTTATAGAACTGCTAGGTTGGCAGAAGCTCGGGCTAACAGTGAGAGCTCATGCTGCTCCCAGGATTCGAACCTGCCACCTTTTGGTCAGCAAGTTCAGCAGCTCAGCAGTTTTCATCCACTGTGCCACCAGGGGCTTCGCATTTATTCATACTAATTAACAAAACCAATAAGCAATCCCATCACCATCTTTCAAAATATTAATCAGAGGTTTCCAATTTTTCAAAAACATTATTAATGATTTTTCTTTAATTAAAATAGATAATTTGTCAATTTCTGCAAAAATCATTTACTTTCAATAACCAGTTATCTTTAGTAGGCAATAAATCATTCTTCAAATTCTAAGTTTAAAGTATTCTTGCAGATGTTATCATATAATGGAATATTCTTGCATGTTGTTGTTTATTCGTTCAGTTGCTTTCGACTCTTCATGACATCCTGGACCAGCCCACACCACAGCTCCCTGTCAGCTGTCTCCACCCCAGCTCCTTCAAGGACAAGCCAGTTGCTTCAATTATACTATCCATTCATTTTGCCCTTGGTCAACCCCTCTTCCTTTTTCCTTCTATTTTCCCCCAGCATCATTATCTTTTCAAAGCTGTTTATTGCATGGCATAACCAAAGTTTTGATAAGTCTTTCTAGCACTGTTTTAAAAAGAATATTGTGTAATAATTTGTTTTAAAATCATGCAGTATTTTAAAAGTAAGGAAGAAGCAGTTTGGGAACAACAATTAGCCAACTAATGTCCAAAAACTAAATCTTTCACACCCAAATACCCACTAAACATGACAGCCACTGCCCCTAACAGAGAGATGTGAATATCTCAGCCCTAGTAATCCTAAAAGCACCAGCTCCTGCCTGATCTTGGAGGATAGTACTTGGGGTGGGAGGTTGCCAAAAAATACAAGGTTCTGTAGAATATATTTCAGATGAAGGAAATGGTAAAGCATCTCTGAGTATTCCCTGGCTAAGAAAACTCTGTGAAATTTATGAGATCACCATAAGTTGACAGGCGACTTGAGAGCACATATTTGGATACATCCATATGCCGACCTAGATCTCCTTGTGTAATGTTGAAAACCACATGACATTACAGATAGCTCCCATATCAGTGTGGTGATTAATCTGCTCCAAGTTTTAGTCTGAACTTTAAATGAGGTGCTCAAGGTGCTGGGTCTATTTTGTGGATTGGACTCGGAACCACAAATCGCCTGTTTAAAATGCTCACTGAAATCCAGAGTGTATTCCTTGCCCATCAAAACAGCATTTTCTTCTTTTTTTTACACACAATGGCTCACCATTTCATTGGTTTCTGTTTCTAGATGGCAGGAAACACTATCGAAATGATACTTTTTCTCTTTTACCCTGGAATCATAGAATCATAGTGTTGGAAGAGACCTCATGGGCCATCCAGGCCCACCCCCTGACAACAAGCAGGAAAATTGCATTCAACGCCCCCCCCCCCCCCCCGACAGATGGCCATCCAGCCTCTGTTTAAATGCTTCCAAAAAGGAGCGCTCCAGAGAGTTCCACTGCTGAATGGCTCTTACAGACAGGAAGTTCTTCCTCATGTTCAGATGGAATCTCCTTTCTTGTAGTTTGAAGCCACACTAGTTTGGAGATACACTAAGGAGACACTGACTAGTAATCTTGGTGTCGAGGCATATCATAACATTTGGACTGAATTCCATGGAAGCAGAACAGTAATAGCAATCAAACAAAACAGTGTAATGTAGTGTATAAGCAAAATAAAAGCTACCAGGACCTGTGCCCGGCCTTGCTGCATTCATTCCTATAAGACCAAGTCTGGGGTGCAGGACTTGGATAACTATGGGAGATATCTTTTCATTCACTTTAAAGGTTATCCAGAGTTTGAGATGCAATTGAGCCACATAGAAAAGAGGTGACTGCTGTGCACATCAGAGCCCATAATGAGGAAAAGAACTGGAGACATAACTGTGATGTGGATTGACTTTAGGGCTTTTTGTTAGGAGTCTGGCCAAGGCACATGCACATTTTGTGCCTTTGTGTTTGTAGGACAAGAGAGAGAAAGAGCCCATGCAACAGCAGAGAGTTTGCATGTGCAGCCCCTTGCATTTCTTGAGCTATATAAATATAGAGGGAGAGGGAGAAAACAGAAAGAGAATGTGCCTGGTACCAAAGACAACAGGAATGTAAACATGTCTTAGGTCTGATTATGGAAAGTGCTTTGGCAGAGCAAAACCTGTAGCACAAAGAACTACTCTCTAGATATTCCAAGCTGTGGCATTCATTCAATATACCATTTACAAACTAGACAGTCCAGTCCTGCGCTTTCCTTAAAAGGTGACTTCCCCAGTTTGGCAAGCATCAAGCCAGCAATAAAATGACCTTATATTTGAGGACACTGTCAAATAAGTGGCTAAGGCAGTAGTTAACTAAATTTTTCTCTTGCTTGCTCAATCCCTCTCCCTCTCTCTTTCTGAGATCCCAAACGTATGTAGAGTTATTTGACTGCTTCCCTTCTAATTTGTTTGTTTTTCAGTCTACACAAAACAGGTGAATTTTAGAAGCAAAATATGCAAGATGCTTCTTTTAAAAAAGGGTCAGCACAGAAAGCATAATTTTTGAAGGTGGCTCCTCTCTGGCTATTTGTTTATCATGAGAAGATGCCTTGTTTACTTGCTTTTCAGCTGTTCCAGCTTAGCCAGAGCAATTCTTGTTGTTCTCGTGGTAAGGCATTCACAGTGCTCCTTGTTCTGGTCTGCTGTCCATGATGCTTTGTTCCCAACCACGTGGCACGCTGCCTCCAAAAGGCTCTGAAATGGTATAAAATTCTTGTCGTGTATGCTTTCATTTCCACTTCTCCCCCATTTCCCCCCAAAGTTCACTTCCACATCTCAGAGATGTGAAGCTCACCTAAGAATTTAGTTTGAAGGTGAACAACACTTTTGGAAAGACCTGTCTTCCTTCATATAATGCTTTGAATACTGCCATCAGGTGACAGAATGGCAAAGGTGGGCAATTCCTTATAAGAAGCGTTATTTGAAAATTATCACAGCACAACATTGGCTCTCTAATATTCAGACGTGGAGAGACTTAGAGAACAAAGGCTTCCCTGACAATGGGCCACTCCATTTCTCAGCAGGTGGGAAAGGAGAAAACCAGCAATTATGGAATTAAAACATTGTGAGACAAATGCTACCATGAGCTAAAAACAACTCCCTTCATCATGACAAAGTGGATAGTTGCCCCATGCAATATCAGGTTCCCCTCTGAAATGTTGTATTGGTGCCATTGCTATCAGCCATTGATGGTCTCAAACCAAAACAGTGGCTCAGGTTTCATCAGATTCCACATTAATTGTTCAGGTAGGATTCAAATGACTGTGTTAATCATAGGATTACAATTACAGTCCCATAATCCAGTCTCACCGATCTTTCCACCTGCAGAAGTGATAGTATGTGTACACAGATGCCTCTTCCATGCTACTTTCACAGTAAATTTCACTAATTTAAACTCAATAAATTGCAGGTTGAAAACTATCAGTTCTAAAGTGATCTTTTATTATCCATTTCCTTATCTGAATCCACATTAGAGAAACTTTTCACTAAAAGAACAACAATGAAGTAGTACATTTCCCCATCCACACCTCTCATGAATAATTTAACTCCAGCACGTGAAAAGGGATCATGTTATTAATTTGATGTTAATTAGCCATCAGAACATGAGTATTGATTGGACCCCTAAATCTCTTTGGGGCAGCATTGTCTATCTATTAACATTAAGAGACAAACTATGTTGGATTTGAGAAGAATTCAGAAAATAAAGGAAAGCAGAGCTGTCTAACAGCGCTTCATGCAGTCATGCCAGCCACGTGACCTTGGAGGCATCTACGGACAACGTCGGCTCTTCAGCTTAGAAATGGAGATGAGCACCACCCCCACAGTCGGACACGATGAGACTTAACATCAAAGGGAAACCTTTACCTTTATCTCTAGAGATCTCTTAAGATGAAGATACGGTACTTATAAAACCAAGACATTCCTCAGTGGAGTTAAAGCAAAAGTAAACCCCACTCAGCTCCACAAGACTTAGTTTTGGTACACATGCATGGGGTTTTTATTTTTTCGTGTCTCAAGAGATTTGAGAAACTGCAAGAAGTCCCTCGTGGCGCAGTGGCTTAAACCCTTGTGCCAGCAGGACTGCTGGCCAAAAGGTTGGTGCTTCAAATCTGGAGAGAGGGAGCTCCCATCTGTCAGCTCCAACTTCCCATGCAGGGACATCCCACAGGATGGTAACACATCCAGGCATCCCCTGGGCAACATCCTTGCAGATGGCCAATTCTCTCACACTAGAAGCAATGATGCATAGGTAATTCCACAACAAATCAAGAATGGAGAGACTTGACCTTTGTTATCCGAAAAGACCTGAAAATATATTTTCCCCCTGTGGTTTGCAAATGCACCATTTTCCTGCAAGGCAGGAGGCTGGACTGGATGCCCACTGCAGTCTCTTCTGACTCTATGATTCTTTCACCATTTTTTATTTTTTATTTATTTACAACATTTCTACCCCTCCCTTCTCAACCCCCGAGGGGGGACTCAGAGCAGCTAGCACTGGCAACAATTCAATGCTGCAATATCACAGTATAACAATATAAAACTATAAATACACAGTGGATTAAAAACAATAATATTACTTATACAGTCATATAGCCGTTGGAATGCTGTTGAAAATTTAGGCTCCATTTTTTAAGAGTAGTGAAGAAAATTTCTTCAGGTCTATATTCAACATTTAAAACTTCTATTATGTCTGAGATGTTTTGGAGATCTTCCAACTTCCTCTCGAACTGCATTCCTTTCCATGCTTCTGGGAAAGAACACCAGGAATCAAGGAAGGCCGACCAAGACAACCCATACATCCTCCTTCTGGAATGTTGTCTGTTGCATTACTATGGCTAGCTGGTGCACATACGTGTTAATATAATGGCATTAAGGAACACATCTCAATGGCTGTGGGCTCATTGTGCATCATCACCACCCTTTTCTGCTGTGATCTTCTTTTCATGTTCCTCTCATAACAAGACAGTCAGCACTGAAGCAACATGTCTGTGAGTGTCTTGCAACAGCTGTGTGAATCCACAAAAGCATTCCACTGGTGATCCCTCTTGGCTGATGTAATGGAAAAATAATTGATGTAATGGAGAATTTTTGCTAAGAGAGTGGGAGTAGAGGTCTGTGATATAACCTCGGCTTCTATTCTAACAAACGGAGTGCTTTTCCACTCCGTACTGAGGGGAGATTCAGACAGGTATTATATTTGGCCTTCTGTTTCCTTTATATAAAAATGTCATTTTTCTTCACCGCGGGCCATGGCTCTTCAGATCACCTGTGGCATCCACATGGAAGAATTTTTGATTGCCCTCAACATTTCCTGAGGAATAGCAGTTTTTGCCTTAGCAAACCCCACCCTGGGTACCTAAGTGATTTTCAGCATCCCATCTTCATTTTTCCCACCAATGGGAAGAGGATATTAAAATCAAAAAGGATAATCCACCTGTAGGAATTATAGATAATAAGAGGTGCTACTACATAGCTCACAGAGGAGACATTCATGGGACCATGAATCCCTTCTGGAAATTAGTCTGGACATTAAAAGCACTAACCATGGTGTTGAATCTATTTTTGAATAAAGGATTTGGCATCAAAGTCTGAAGTAGAATATGAAGTGGATTCACAATCCCCACTGAAATGGAGGCACCATTGGCTGCAGGGACTACATTTCTATTGGCCATGGGCCTAAACAGATTTGTTTCTCCAGGAACAAGAAGCAATATATTACACCAGGCTGGCATGGTTGCATTTTTTTCATGTCAGGGGCAACTTGAGAAACTGCAAGTCGCTTCTAGTGTGAGAGAATTGGCTGTCTACAAGGATGTTGCCCAGGAGACACCTAGATGTTTTACCATCCTGTGGGAGGCTTCTCTCATCTCCCTGCATGAGAAGCTGGAGCTAACAGACAGGAGCTCACCCTGCTCCCCAGATTAGATCCACCTACCTTTCAGTCAGCGGTCCTGCCAGCACTAGGGTTGAACTCATTGTGCCACACTGGCATGGTTATAATGGCACTCCATGCGGTCATGCTGGCCACATGACCTTGGAGGTGTCTACGGACAACGCCGGCTCTTCAACTTAGAAATGGAGATTCGACTCATGAGTGAACAGATTTTTCAACTTCCTAGAGTTTAATCAGAATCTTTTTTTTCTTGTAATTTTAATCCAATGATTTGACTTATCTCTCTGGAGAAAAAGAAAAACAGCTCACTACTTCTTCCACATAACAGCTCTTTAGATATTTAAAGAAACCTATCTAATTACTTCCCAGTTTTCTCTAGGTTAAGCAAACCTAACTCACTCTACTATTGTTCATAGGGCTTGCTTTCCAGAACCATCTTTGTAACCCTGCTTTGGGTTGCTGTGAGTTTTTCGGGCTGTATTGCCATTTTCCAGTAGCATTCTCTCCTGACATTTTGCCTGCATCTATGGCAAGCTTCCTCAGAGGTTTGTTCAGAGGTCTGTTGGAAATGAGGCAAGTTAAATGTGAACAGATACAGGCAAAATGTCAGGAGAGAATGCTATTGGAACATGGCCATACAACCCAAAAAACTCACAGCAGCCCAGTGATCCTGGCCATGAAAGCCTTCAACAGCACATTAACCTTGCTCTGCCTGGATTCTAGCTTATAAATATATTTCTTCAATTGTGCTGCCAATAATTGCACATCATATTCGAGGTAAAATCTGAACAAATCAGAAAAATATTTTTGCTTCCCTTTTCTTGGATGCTACAGTTCTAGAACTGCATTAGCTTTTTGCACTTTATTTTTTGCCACATTGGGCAGCAACACACTTTTCTCAAAGACCAACAATCTGTTCTAGACTGTTTCATTGTATCATTATCAAGCTGATTCTTTTCTTTTGTGTGTCAGGAACGACTTGACAAACTGCAAGTCATTTCTGGTGTGAGAGAATTAGCTGTTTGCAAGGACATTGCCCAGAGGCTGCCCAGATGTTTTACCATCCTCTGGGAGGCTTCTCCCATACCTCTGCACAGGAAGCTGGAGCTGACAGATGGGAGCTCACCTGCTCCTTGGATTCAAGCCACAAACCTTTTGGTCAACAGTCCTAACAGCACAAGGGTTTAACCCACTGTGCCACCAGGGGCTGATTCATTTAAAGCAGTGGTTCTCAACCTGTGGGTCTCCAGGTGTTTTGGCCTTCGATTCCCAGAAATCCTAACAGTTGGTAAAATGGTTGGGATTTTTGGGAGTTTTGGCCAAAACACCTGGAGACCCACAGGTTGAGAACCACTAGTTAAAAGTATCTAGGCCAGTGGTTTTCAACCTATGGGTCTCCAGATGTTTAGCCCAAAACTCCCAGAAATCCCAGGCCAGTTTACCAGCTGTTAGGATTTCTGTAATGCCAAAACATCTGGGGACCCTCAGGTTGAGATCCACTGATCGAGATGTTTGTATACTATCAGTTTAACTTACTTGAGATGCCAGCCACTCACTGCATTACTTGAGATGCCAGCCACTCACTGCACTCACTGCATACTATCAGTTTAACTTACTTGAGATGCCAGCCACTCACTGCACCAAACTGTTTTCTTTTTCAAAAGAGGTAAAATAGGTGCTAGTCAATAGTATTTCACCATATTCCCCATGCAGGGAATGTATTAATTCATTTTTGCTCTTTTAAAAAATGCCATACAAATACCAAAGGAGGTATTTGCTTGAATGTTGTTTTTCCTCTTGAGTCATTTTGTTAAATTAGAAAGGTTAAACCATGGATTTGGTTTGCAGCAGCATCTCTGAACATCACACTTTAGCCAGTCTAATTCACAGATTTGTAATCTGACCTTCTTCCTGTGAATAAGCAAACCAAGATATTTAGAGAGGGAATTCCACATTTCACCTGTGTTTGCATACCACCAAGTCTCTTACTTTCATGTTTTAGTTGAACTATTCTTTTTACAGCAATAGGATGAGCCTGAAGAAACAAACAAAACACCACTTTGCTATTTGGAAACAAGGTTAGCACAGTGATAGCTGATCTTGGACCTGTCTAGTGCCCACATATGAAAGAATGACTTGTCAAGGCTCATAGGGGTGAGTTTTCTTTTTTTTCTTTTTTTTTCAAATGCCTGCTGATGGGGGAATCAGAAGCCAGCACTTCCTCTCTTGAATGATTCAAAAGCTTTTCTTAAATCGGATTAACATTTTAACAACCCTTCATGGTGTACTCTCTGCAGGGAGGATCAAAGAGCAAAGGAGGTTCTTCGCTTGTTTGCTGTTCCTTTATGTAGCAGCTTTACTGGCTTTTCAACCCCATCCCCCCAATGACATGGCTACACATTCCATAAAATAAAAACTACATTGCAGATTTAACATGGCTTTTTTCTTCTCCAAATATAAGAGAAATTCTAACTAGAGATTAGAAATTGTTGTTTATTTGTTTTAGACTACAGCATGTTGGCAGAGATTCTAAGACCTGTAGTCCAGGAAGAACCTTTTCTAAGCTTTGGTTATGCACAAAGGCCTAGGGTTAGTCTAAACCAGTGGTTCTCAACCTGTGTGTCCCCAGATGTTTTGGCCTTCAACTCCCAGAAATCCTAACAGCTGGTAAACAGGCTGGGATTTCTGGGAGTTGTAGGCAAAAACATCTGGGGACCCACAGGTTGAGAACCACTGGTCTAGAAGACCATCCTGTAACAAGCAAGTGTGAGGGCCACAGGCCTGAGAGGAGAGTCCACTTCTTATGAAGGAAACAGATTCAGGGTAATCTGTTCATTTCTAACACACTACCCAATTTATAGAAGAATAGATTTACAGACGATGAGTCATCACATATGTTTACCACTATTCTTTAAATTCTAACTTGATATCTTTGGCACATATGTAGATACTCAATCCATCTTTGAATCTCACCAGTTCCTTGGCCACAGTTGCATCCTGTGGTAGTTGAGGCCACAGTCCAAACATATGTGGTATAACACACATTTGTGCTGAACACACATTAGCCCTATTGCTCTTGGAGAAGGTTCGAGCTGCTTGTATCCTTTTATCACTAGGACCTCCTGTTCGATCTTCAGTTGTATTCACTTTGTGTGGCTCTTGGCCTAACATGAACTACTGTCAATGGTTCTTCCCTGGATGTGGTTAAAACTAGGGCATCCAAGTTTTCTCCGTCTACGCAACACATTCTGTTTCTATTAAATATATTTACCACATACTCAGCACACTGAGGCTGGAAACTGTTGGCCAGCCCCAACTAGAATAGACCCATTAAACCAATTGATGAATGGTGAGTCAACACCTAGATTAATTCGGAATGTCAGTTCTTGTCAGGAGTGACAAGAGGTTTTAAGCCCCAATGTGCAGCAAAGTTTCCCAAGCCAGCTCCCTCCAAATGTTGTGGACTATAGCTTCCATCATCTTTTACCACTGCCAAGTTGAAGCCCAATTACATCTTGTCCTTCTTCCCCCATCTGTCACCACACACATACAAACAGCTATGGCCAAGATAATAGCTGCTGGAGTTTTTATATGTGAGAGCATCCAGATATCCAACCCACCACTGCATTCACACAATCTAAGAGAAGCAGTAGCATTTGGTTATACTAACTAAACTGGAACTGAGCCTTTTTCATGCAGTTTCCAGGCCATTCAACTGCTCTTTAGAGCAGTGGTTCTCAATCTGTGGGTCCCCAGGTGTTTTTGGCTTACAGCTCCCAGAAATCCCAGCTATTAGGATTTCTGAGAGTCAAAGGATCAAACATCTGGGGACCCACAGGTTGAGAACCACTTCTTTAGAGGCTCATAGCAAGGACAAGACAATGGAGAAACACCCACTTTGTATATGCTTTTATGATGAGCCCAGTTTACTTTTCTAACAGGGATGGAAAAAATGTGTGCCCCATGCTACATAAGGTCCTCTCAAAGTGTTTTAAGGCCCCCAGTTCCTCCCAACATCTTCAGTTTTTGCTCCAGGAGTTGTGGGGAGTTCTTTCTCCCAGTTTTGAAAGGGAGGGCAGAGCATTTTAGGTACAGAAGAGACTTTTTTAAAAAAAACCAGAAATGAATAAATACTTGTGGTGCTTTTTTAATAGCACAGAGAGAGTGGGTGCAACTCTCAAAGGTTTCTTGAAAAGGCAATCTGCCCCCACTGACACGTGCATTGCCCACTAGTTTGCAAGATCGAACCAGTTACAGAACATAATGAATTAGGTGGGGAAATCCCTCTTTTAAGAGGAGTAATTGTTCCCAATGAACTTCCTATGTCCAGATTCCAATCTTTGTACAATCTATCTCAAAATTCCTATCCAATTTCTTCTAGAAACCATGCTTATTGCATAGTTTTAACCCAACTTCCTCTTTTGTGCCAGTCCTTTGGTTTTAATTTTCCACCATCCTATCTTATTTTCTCCAATTATCATACTTTAGATCCCAGCATAAATACCCTGAAGGCACCAGATTCCATCTGAGCTTGGAAGCTAAGCAGGGTCAGCTTGTATGGGAGACTGCTACATATACCATAGATTGTGTTCTAAGGGAAGGAACTGACAGAATCAACTCTGAGCAATCTCTGTCTAAGAAGGTCCAATTAAATCCATGGAGTAACTATAGGTCAATAGATTATTTGAAGGCACATACGGTATTTACAGACACATACTACTTTACACCAGTGATTCTCAACCTGGGGTCCCCAGATGTTTTTCACCTTCAACTCCCAGAAACTCTAACAACTGGTAAACTGGCTGGGATTTCTGGGAGTTGTAGGCCAAAAACATCTGGGGACCCCAGGTTGAGAACCACTGCTTTAGACAGCCTGCCTGTGTGGAGTGACAATTTGGACTGATTAGTTCAGCAGGTAAAACATGCATATCTGTGCCAGAGATGCTTCAAAAATATGTCCTTCATCACCTCAATGGGCAGTTTTGATGTCTTTGGATTAAAATTCCCAAACTGTCCTAGCCAGCATAGCCAAGGTCCAGTTTTTTGGGATATTCTAGTAACTGTAGTTCACAAATGACTTCTTAAAACTCTGCTTCTCCCAAGCAAATCTTTAGTGCTGCACTTTCTATACAAATCAGCACTAGCTTTCACAGTTTGTTGTCATAAGTGCCTGACCAGCCTCCCAAATGCCACTTTCAAAATTAACTTGGGCCAAACAGATAGTGTCTCTGTCTGTCTGTCTGTCTGTCTGTCTGTCTGTCTGTCAGATCATGGGTGAGTCACACACTCTCGGCCCCAGAAAACCCCATGATAGATTTGCTTCAGGGTTGCAGTAAGTCAGAAAAGGCTTGAAGACACAAAACAAGAAAAAGGATAAATAATTATATAACATAAAAATGAACAATCTGTCTGAGACAGAGGCAATGACAACTGTGGTTTGAGAAAGGCACTGGGATAGAACAATTCCCCCTCCCACTGTATTTTCCCCGCCTTCCTTTATTCAAGGATTCAAGCATTAGGAGAAGCTGGTAATACCTCAAAGTAACACTTCGTGACAGGAAGGACATAAATTACCAATTAACGCCCACTGCCTAAGGCCCTTTCTTTACCTAGTGATGACTGATAGAAACAGCTGTGCTCAAGTGATAAAATGCAGGTCTTCTTTTTCCAGTTGAGGCAAGACTGGGATCTCATCTACACCCTCTCATTCATCCCTGGTGAATGCCAACACCTGTACAGGCCACTCTCTCTTTCTTGTGCTATCCTTCAATAGCTTTGCTTATGCTTACTAGCACAGGGAAAATGAGCACCAGTGCCACAGGGAATAAGACATGGGGAGGAGAGAGGAATACAAACAGTTTGGGCCTTGTAGACTTCCTGCTTTATGAGCAGACAGACCACTCCAGAACAGAACAAAAGCCATCTTTTCAGTTTCATGCACACAGGACTGGCTTTTGCCAGGGATGAAGGACAAACATGTGAAGGAACATTTACAAACGTGTGGGCCAGCTCCACCCCACAGATACCAGCACATGATGATGTATGACCACAGGGCTCCCTCTTTAAGGCATGAAAACTTTGGCTCTCTCTACATGATCTAAATCAGTGGTTCTCAACCTGTGGGTCCCTAGATGTTTTAGCCTTCAACTCCCAGAAATCCTAACAGCTGGTAAACTGACTGGGGTTTCTGGGAGTTGTAAGCCAAAACACCTGGGGACCCACAGGTTGAGAACCACTGACCTAAATTTTCATGCATATAGGGTCCTTTAAGACTAATCATGAAATCATTACAGCCTGGGACACAGTCAGCATTGAGGAAAATGGTAACAGGTGTATCTTACACATAACTCCTATGGGCTCTACCCAGCATATCCAATGATGAGGGAGAGAGATAAAGGGTATAAATAAGTTAAATAAATAAATAAATATTATCACAAGGCAAGCTTCATTTGATTGGTGGAACAAGTTAGCTATTGCACATGAGATGTGAGGCACAGCTTGAGGCCAGAGAGGAAAGGTACATAGTAGAGCAGGCTCAGTCAGATAGTCTTTCTGGTTAAGGGAATGAAAAATATGCATTTTTGGTTACATAGGAGCTAGCTAGAGCTAGCATGGTGTAGTCATGATGTAGTGGGTTGAGTGCTAGACTGCCAATCCAAGAGTTTGTTGTTTATTCCTTCAGTCACTTCAACTCTTCGTGACCTCATGGACCAGCCCACACCAGAGCTCCCTGTCGGCTGTGGCCACCCCAGTTCCTTCAGAGTCAAGCCAGTCACTTCAAGGATATAATCCATCCATCTTGCCCTTAGTCATCCCCTCTTCCTTTTTCCTTCCATTCTCCATCATTATCTTCTCTAAGCTTTCCTGTCTTCTCATTATGTGGCCAAAATACTTCATCTTTGCCTCTAATATCCTTCCCTCCAGTGAGCGGTCAGGCTTTATTTCCTGGAGTATGGACTGGTTGGATCTTCTTGCAGTCCAAGGCACTCTCAGAATTTTCCTCTAGCACCACAGTTCAAAAGCATCTATCTTCCTTCACTCAGCCTTCCTTATGGTCCAGCTCTCACATCCATAGGTTACTAAGGGGAATACCATTGCTTTGACTTTGCAGATCTTCATTGCCAGTTCGATGTCTCTACTCTTCACTATTTTATCGAGATTGGTCATTGCTCTCCTCCCAAGAGAGCAATCCAAGAGACCAGGGTTGAAATCCTCATTCAATCATCTAACCTTAAGATAAGCCACACTCTCTTAGCCTTAGGGGAGAGAAACAACAACGATAGCAAAGCTCTGAATAAATCCCTATGAATTTCCAAGCAAACCCTATGGTAGTGTTGACATAAATCATAGTCATCTTGAAGGTATATAACAGCAAATAGGGTAACCATTTAACATACCATCAACAAAGCGGAACACTTCTACCAAACAAGACAGATTTGCACAGAATTTTCCTATGCTGCCACATTTGCATATTAAAACAAATTTAGACCTGATCATAAAAGAAATATATTTCTCCTCAGTAAGAAAGATGACCTTTGTGGCTGCTCAGTCCTCTCTTTAGCTGCAAACTGCTAATGGGAAACTTCCAGATCCTTGTTCTTCCTTCAAATGGCTTCTAAAGTGGATCCTTGCTCTAATATGATAAATCTTATGTCTCAAAATGGGTTGCCTAAAAACTTCTTGTTTTAGAAAGGAAACAAAAAGGAAGACATTTCCACCTAGAAAATCACTCTAGGAAAGTACTTCTAGTAAAGCACTCAGTGCTGGGAAATACCTGCATCCCATACTTGGAATTGTCTGCACTGATGCAAGTACAAGAATGAAACAACAAACTTATTAAATCCCTCTAAAAAAAACATTGAGTTGCACTTTAGAAAAATTATTAGAATCAAAACATTTTACAGTGTGTCCTCCTCCCCCAAAAAGACCAACAATGCCAGCTGTTTAACTTTACTGCTATATCCTATCTTGTTCTTGCCTTAAGGAGGCAATTTCCGATGCCATCCTCCTGTCTAATTTGTTTCAGCGGCACTTTATTTTCTTTGGCTCCTTATCAGCTGTGAGGTCACCTAGGAGGACCAAGGAGATGCCAGGGACTATTTGGCTGGCTCTCCCCTTTTCAGCAACTGCAAAAAAAAAAAAAAACAGCTTCACAGCCTGGTGCTAATTTGACCCTTTGTTCAAGCTTCTGGAATTACAATGTGACCTGGCCATGTCTACTCAGGAGCAAATCCCCTTGAAATCATTGAGCTTTGGTCCTAGCTCATGGTGGGCACACAGTTGTAGATTATTTATTTTGAGTTTATTTCCACAACACAATTTGTGGGGGGCAAATCTCAGCTTTATCTACAATCTCAATTTCTCTGCCAGTGAGATGGTGAAAGCCTGCTTGGTTTCAGTCCAAACTTTAAATGAGCTGTCAACAGTGCTGAATATGTATAGACAGATTTAGCGTATGCTTCCCCTTTGCATGCACATTACTCCCAGATGAAGTTTTCTTTTTTTTCTTTTGTTTCAATGCAAAGGAATTTTTTGGGCACAATCCCATCAACAGGGAAATGCTGGGACATGAAAGGACCAAAATGCCTCAGAACTTAAGGTTTGGGTTCAGAACTTGGAAATAGTCCTTTTTGCACTACAAGTTCCAGAATCCCTTGGACAACTAGGCCATGCTGGTTGGGAGGTGCTGGAATCCTATTCTTTAAGTAGCCCCATTGAATCACATGGCTTCTATCTTGATTAATCATTCAACATCTGATCCAATGGCTCTACCCTTGCTCATGCATCTACACTGTAGAATTAATTGGCCTGACTTTAACTTCAGTGGCTGAATGCTATGGAATCTTGGGAGTTGAAGTTTTAGCCTTCTCTGCCAGAGTGTGATGCCTCACCAAACTACAACTCCCAGGATTGCATAGCATGGAGCCATGCAGTTGAAACAGTGTCAAATTACATGAATTGTACAGCATAGATGTGCCATCAGCCAAAGGATTCCATCCGATGTTTTCACGCTCAGTCCAAGAGTACAGATAATAATAATAATAATAATAATAATAATAATAATAATAATATTCTACTCTATCTCCCTGAGGGGACTCAGAGTAGATGACAACATACACAGATAGGTAAACTTTCAATGCCTCTAATACAGTGGAATAACAATGACATACGAATACACAGAACAAGGGTAAAGGTTTCCCCTTTCATCTCCGGCTTTCTGGAGGCGGTGCACAACTAACCATGGGGAGGTGCTCTTATTCCATTTCCAAGCCGAGGAGCCTGTTGTCCGTAGACACCTCCTGGTTATGGTTGTCAGCATGGCTGCCTTTATTACCTTCCCATCTAAGCGCTACCTATTGATCTACTCACATTTTCATGTTTTTTAACTGCTTGGTTGGCAGGAGCTAGGGCTAACTACTGGAGTTCACCCCGCCCCACAGCTTCAAACTGCCAACCTTTAGATCAGCAGATTCAACAGTTCAACAGATTAACCGATTGCGCCACCGCATCCACTGTAGAATGAATGCTGTTTAACTGCCATGGCTCAATGCTATGGGATCCTGGTTGTATTTTTACAAGGGCTTTAGCCTTCTCTGCCAAAGAGTGCTGGTGCCTCACCAAAATACAAATCCCAGGCTTCCATAGCATTGAGGCATGACAGGTAAAGTGATGTCAAACTGCATTAATTCTACAGTGTCAATGCACCCTAAGAGTGGACCACCCCTCTTTGGCCTCAGATTGTATGCAAGGTAATTGCTGCTGCTCAGCTGTGGCTTTCCCAAAGATGAATCAGCATTGTGCACTCTATTTCCGGCGCTCTCATTTTGAGCAGCAGCTGCTCACAGGATCTTTGTAATCGGAGCATCCCCTGGGGCTTGGTGAGCAATTGCAGGAGGAGCCCAGCGAGAGTGCAGCCGCTGGCCTTGACAGCACACCAGAGAGCCTTTCTTTTCCCAAGCCGCACCGAGCAGAGATACAGTTCATCTTCTCTCATTTCCTGTCCAGCTCAGGGATTTCCTCTTGCTTGCTCTCCTTCTGGTTTTGTAACTTTGATGTCAGCATTGCCTACAATGATTCAACTATTTGTGACTATTTGCAGTGGCAGCGAGGAGGAGGAGGAGATGAAGCAACTGGGAATGCTTCCTGTTCTGTCAGTGGCACATTTCAGCCTGTGTAGGAAAGGGCACTTGGGTTGCTTTGAGGACAAAGTTGGCAATTGAGTGGCATCTTTTTCTCCCTTTCCCTCACCTCCCGACTAATTAACATCTTGTAGCCAGTTTTTGAGATGACACAAAGTCAAAAATCTCATTTGGTTGCCAAGTAAAGAGGAAACAAACTACCTCTTGGGTGCTTAAGCAAGCATGAAATACCCATGTTTGTGGAAATACATGGGTTTTGTGCCTTTTGGTCAGCCGAAAAAAGGTATCACTCTTGTGAATTTTGCTTTTCTTTTGGTGCCTGGCCAGCACAGCCACCCTGAACACATTTCCTTGGTCTCATGCAATTTCTAGAATATTGTAGAGTCTCGGCCTCTGAATCATTGTATATGGTTCTTTTGCAGAACCTAAGCAATTGATGGATGCCCAGATTGGTGTTTGGACCATCAAAGAGCCTGGCATCTTGTGTGCATCTGCGACTGTCAAATCTCATTACTGTAAGTTGAATAATTTATGCAAATGTGATTCCTATAAATGGACATGAGACCGCATGGGAAACCCACTTCCTGTCTCTAACCTCCAGATTGTAGATAACAGAATGGACTTGTGTTAAAATAAAAACAAGGTCAGGCAAAAGGGTGGGCTGAAACAGAGATGGGGAAGGAAGGAAGGAAAAAGCAGAAATCTAAAAGGAAGGGACATGTATTGCAGATGCCCCATTCCAGAATTATGACACTTTTAAATAGGAAAGGCAATTTTCAAGGTCTTAGTCACACCAACGAGGACTAAAAAATTGCCTCAAACACAAAGAAGCTGAATATTTAAGTAGTCAACTTTGGCAGGAAAACTGCCTACACCGCTATCCCTGAATCCATCACAATGAGAAAAAGCTACTGTCCAACATTTAGAAATAATCAGTCTGACTCACACAATCATCCAGACAGTTGCCTTCTAATATTTATATGTTGTTTCAGATTTATTGGTGCACATTGAAATAATTATGTGCAGAACCACAATATATTTTTGGCTCAGGGCACTGAAACAGAAAAGGAACCATACAGCCACAATCTTAAAACATACTAACATGGGTGTAAGAACCTTAAACTTAAAAAAGAAGACCCTGTGTATGTTGACTTAAGAGTAAGTCCTATGGTGTACAGTGGGATTTATTCCAAGGTAAGCAGTGATGTAAGAGAGAGGATGGGAAGAAAATCACACTGGGTGACACAATCGGAATGGTGTCACCAAAAGGGCTGCCTATATATTTTGTGCAGTGTTTCAGTAAAATATATTGTAATTTTTTTAAAATATCCCTATAATTAGAACCAGAAACCATTTTTTTCTTCATCAGACCAGTTTACATGCAATGTATCTTACACAGCTAAACTATCCTCATTTGCTTTTTGAATCTTCTAATGCGCATGTGCTCCAGATAGTGCTGTCCTTATAACCCAATTACAATGACTCTTCAAATCCCTTTGTTTCATTTGCATACACTACAAGTTCACCCTGGTATTTTTGTTGCTGGTGATTTTTTTTTAACATTTTCACATTTTCTGATATTTTTACATTGTCACATTTTCTGATATTTTAGCCAGAGGATTGTAAATAGGAGGAGGTCCATTAAGGTTACTGCACTGAATGACACCAAGCCTAATGAGGCCACTGTAGTTCACCTAGGAGTGTGTGAATCCCTTTGAACATAGTTGGACATCAGGATCCACAGATTCAACCACCAATGGCTTTTTTCATTTCCCTGAAAAAAGGTATTCCTAAAAAGAAACCATGATTTTACCACTTTTCTTTTTCTGTGTCAGGGGTGACTTGAGAAACTGCAAGTCACGTTTGGTGTGAGAGAATTGGCTACCAAGGACCTTCCCCAGGAGGATGTCTGGATGTTTTACCATCCTCTCATGTCCCCACAAGGGAAGCTGGAGCTGACAGACAGGAGCTCCCCTGCACTCCTCAGATTTGAACTGCACACCATTCTACTACACTAATGTACATAATGGGACTTGGTTATTCGTGGCAGATCCTGGAATCAAACTGCAGCAAGTACTTGCAGAGAATCAAAAGAGATACCAGAGCCATCCAGTCCAAATCCTTTCTGCCATGCAGAAAAAGTACAATCAAAACACTCCTGACAGCTGGCCACCCAGCCTCTGCTTAAAAGGATTCTCAGGAGACAGAGAATCTACCACAGGCCAAGGCAGCACATTCCACTGCCAAACAGCTCTTACCATCAAAAGTACAGCTGAAGTTTAAATAAAGCCCAGAAAGGCAATATTTAAAGGCTCTAAAAAGCACCAGATCTTCAGACTTTTGAAGCTAAGCAGTGCCAGCCCTGGATAGTACTTAGATGGGAGATTGCCAAGACATACCAGTCGCCTGTCAACTTAGGGCGACCTCCAGATTTTCAAAGGCTTTTCCTCAGACAAGGAAGCCACGGAGATGCTTTTGCCAGTTCCTTCCTCTGAAATACAGCTCACACATCTGGGATTGTGCAAACAGGGGGACAGCTGGAAGCCTCTCCCCCCCCCCCCGCCCCGCCCCGCAAGCTGTGAAGCAAGCTTGCAATTAAAGCCCAGCCACAGGAAGGGGTCCTGGGGGTGATTTTCTAGGAAGAAGGGGATGTTTGTAGCAATTTCCTGCAAGATCCCAGTGAGTGGATGGACTGGGGACAAGCAAACATTGTGGAGAATGCAGATCAGACATGGACAAACTTGGGCCCTCCAGGAGTTTTGGACTTCAACTCCCACCATTCCTAACAGCCTCATGTCACTTCCTTTCCCCCCTCAGCCGCTTAAGCAGAAAGGAAAGAAATGAAGGGGGCTGAGGCTATTAGGAACTGTGGGAGTCCAAAACATCTGGAGGGCCAAAGTTTGCCCATGCCTGCTGTAGGTGCTCCATAACATTGGGCCATGCAGTTAAAGCAGTGTCAAACTGCATTTACAGTACAGCGTAGATGCTCCCCCAGCCACAGGATTCCATATGATGTTTTCATGCTAAGCCTATGATAGTGTTTCTCAATCTGGAGGTTGGGACTCGGGGGCGGGGGGGGGGGTCATGAAGAGGGTTTCAAAGGGGACAACGAAGACCATCAGAAAACATATATATCTGATGGCCTTAGGAACCCCTCTGGCAGAGAAGATTGAAAATCTCTCAGCCTGTCCTTCTCTTCCTTTTTAGAAACAGACTGTGAATCCTCCCACCAAAAGCCACTCTGATTGGCTGGCCTCTCAGCTGGCCTCTCAGCCAAAGGGAGGGCTGCTTCTGAGATTCCAACCGGGGAGAGGACAGCAAGTGTGCTCTGCGCATGGCAGTGTGGGGTGTGCATGTGCGGGTGAGGGAGAGCTTGCAAGGAAGGAGGGAGGCTCACATCAGTGAGTCCCTTCAAGGCATGGAAGTTCTGTGTGGGAAGTGTGGCCCAATTCTATCATTGATGGGGTTCAGAATACTCTTTGATTGTAGGTGAACTATAAATCCCAGCAATGACAACTCCCAAATGTCAAGGTCTATTTTCCCCAAACTTCCACCACTATTCACATTTGGGCATATTGAGTATTTGTGCCAAGTTTGGTCCAGATCTGTCATTGTTTGAGTCCACAATGCTCTCCTGATGTAGGTGAACTACAACTCCAAAACTCAAGGTCAATGCCCATCAAACCCTTCCAGTATTCTCTGTTGGTCATGGGAGTTCTATGTGTCAAGTTTGGTTCAATTCCATCGTTGCTGGAGTTCAGAATGCTCTTTGATTGCAGGTGAACTATGAATCCAGCAACTACAATTCCCAAATGACAAAATCAACCCCCCTCCCAAAACCCCACCAGTATTCAAATTTGGGTGTATTTTGTGCCAAATTGGTCCAACGAATGAAAATACATCCTGCATATCAGATATTTACAATTCATAACAGTAGCAACATTACCGTTATGAAGTAGCAACGAACATCATGTTATGGTTGGGGGTCCCCACAACATGAGGAACTGTATTCAGGGGTCGCGGCATTAAGAAGGTACAGATACACAGTAGAATGAATGCAGTTTGACTCCACTTTAACTACCAGGGCTCAATGCTATAGAGTTCTGGAAAGTGCCCTTCCACAAGGTCTTGAGCCATCTCTGCCAAAGGGTGCCTGCAGAGTTCCAGGGCAGTTGAAAGTGGAATCAAACTGCATCAATTCCATAATGAAGATGCACCCTATGAGATACCAAGATGGGAGATCCCAAATCTCTCCTTGCATAAGTGTAGATGCACTTAATGAATCAGTTTATACGTTTTCCCCACCATCCAGAATAAGGCGTAAATGTTTGGTTAGGCTTTGGTTAGGAGATGCAACGAGGTGAAGAGGAGGACCCCCCTCCAGTCCACACAGCCACCAAATGCAAAGACAAACGGCATGGAGGGGGTGAGGCTTGGAAGTGGGTAGTGTTTTGGTAGGTCTTTGTTATCCTACCAAAGAGGGAGAGAGCTTGAGAGAGAGAGAGAGAGAGAGAGAGAGAGAGAGAGAGAATAAAAGCCGTGGAAGGAGGGAGGGAGGGAGGGAAGAAAGGAGCCCCCCCCCTCTCTCCCCCCCCTCCCCTCTGGGAAAAAGCGGGAGGAGGCGGAAGCGAGAGAGGCCGACGGTGGGGCTGTTTAGAGGAAATTTACAATCATTTCCTCTCTGCGGTTTGGTTACAAATCAACAACATCCTGTCCTTTTGTGAGGCTCAAAGGCGTCTGCCAGACGGAGGGGCGGGAGGCTCTTAAAGGAGCCGCGTCCCCAGCAGGAGCGCCTCCCACCAGCTGGCCGGGGCTCCGGCGGAGAGTGACCCCTCCCCTCCCCTCCGTCCATGCGTCTGGCAGGAAGCGGCGCAGATCCCTCCCGCTGCTGCCTCCAGATCCGGGCCAAAGAAGGGGAGGCTCCGAGGGGAAGGCTGCTCCTCCCGCTCCCCTTTCAGGCTTCAAGCCCCCTTGCCACGGAGTCTCCCCGGTGTAGCTACGGGGGAGGGGCGAAGAGAGGGCAGGATGCCAAAAGAAGAACCCGCCCCTCCCCAAAACGCCCACAGTTTCGCCCAGCAGAGAGACGGACCCTGGGCGTCTGCGCAGTGCAATGAATGCAGCCTGGTGATGCCTGTGGTGGAATCATTGGGTTTCTAGCTTAATGAGGCAGCAACACTCTTGGGCAGAAGGCTCAAGGCCCTGTAGACATTCAGATGATGGAAGCTGCTAAAAAGGCAGGAAGCAGCCAGGCTTTGAAGCTGCAAGGCCATTCAGTGCTAATTAATCGGGACCCCGAGGAGGGTCATGAGGGGGTTCCAGAGGGGACACCAAAGACCATCAAAAACATATATTTCTGATGGCCTTAGGAACCCCTTTGACAGAGAAGGTTGAAGATCTCTCCACCTGTCCTCTTCCTTTTTGGAAACAGACTATGAATCCTCCCACCAAGAGCCCTCCTCTACTGTGATTGGCTGGCCTGTCAGCTGGCCTGTCAGCCAAGGGGAGGGCTGTTTCTGAGACTCCAAGGGGGGAGGGGAGAGCAGGCGTGCTCTGCACATGGCAGCGTGGTGTGTATGTGCAGGCGAGGGCAAGGGAGAGCATGCAAGGCCAATTGCAACATTCATGCCTGCCTCGAGCAGACAAGAGTTCTGTCTCCCACCCTGGACATTCCATAGATATATCAACTTCCCTTGCCTAGTTTCCAACAGACCCCTCAACCTCTGAGGGTGCCTGCCATAGATGTGGGCAAAACGTCAGGAGAGAATGTTTCTGGAACATGGCTGTACAGCCCAGAAAACTCACAGCAACCAGCGATGCCTGCCATGAATGCCTTCGACAACACACGGCCCTGTAGAACTTAAGATCCCAGGATTCCATAGCATTGAGCCATGGCAATTCAAGTGATGTCAAACTGCATTCATTTTGCAGTGTAGATCAGGCATGAGCAGACTGCTAGGCGTTGGATTAATAGAATCCCAGGGTGTGTCTAAGCCAGGCATGGACAAACTGTGGCCCTCCAGGTATTTTGAACTTCAACTCCCACAATTCCTAACAGGCTCCTCAGGCCCCTTCCTTTTTCCCCTCAGCCACTTAAGTGGCATTTGTTAAGGTTGGCTCTGCATCTCGTGCCAGAGTGCAATCTGTTCAGCGTCTTCCAAGTCACCCAGTTTTCTGTTTACCCAGGAGGGAGTCTCTCATTTGGTATTAGCCATGGCTTGAGGTTCTGGCTTTTAGCCTGCCATTTTTGGACTTTTGCTTGCTGAGGTGTTCCTGCGAGTATCTCTGTGTAGATCTTAGAAAGCTATTTCTTGATTTAAGCGTTGGCGTGCTGGCTGATATCTGAACAGGAGATGGGCTGGAGACGTCACTGCCTTGGTCCTTTCATTATTGGCTGCTACTTCCCGGTGGATGTCAGGTGGTACAATATCTGACATTTACTCATCCATTTTGAGTAAAGACAAATCAAACTGAGTGATTTTCCAACCTTTACAATGCTATCCTCTGAGTGCTTTTGCCACCAAAACAGTGCCACCCACCCATGCACAAGAGGGCACCTTGCAGTAGTGACATCCACAATTTGCCAAACTAGAGAATACATAAATAAATGGAGGAAACCCTTCCAAGCTTGGGAAACTTACATTTGTAGATGAAAGCGCCCAGAATCCTTCACCCAACATGGCCAACAGGAAAGATGGTGGTCGTCATCCCCCAAAAAGTAACTTTTCCAAATTCTGGAACCTCACAAATGTGCAATGAGAATTTGATAAGTGACCACAGCATGTTAATTAATCAGTGCGTGAAGATGGAAAATCAGGGAGGAGAATAGAATTGAATGTTCCTGAAAGGCTAATGCTTGGCTTAAACTGTAACCAATAAGGGACTGCAACATTTTGTCTCAAGTCGCATTTGTGAATTCTGATTTCAAATGCAGCCGAATGTGTATTTTCAAGTTACTCCAAATCCAGTTAATCCCAAACCAAACACCTGCACGCCATGTATGCAGATTAAACAAACTAATCAGGCTGTCCTATGTAGCTAGCTAGCTATTTTTTCCAAGTTACCCAAAGCCAGGATGAATGGTATTTTACGCATGTGATTAACTTTTATCTTTAATCTCTTTACGTGCAAAGAAATTACCCCGGTGGTACGGTACTTATTTATCTGAATATCACAGCTCCGTCCTAATTATTCTTACTGTGAAATAAGATACTTGTTTCCCTTTTCTATGCATAGCTTTCATGGATTTTTAAAATATTGGAAGAAAACATCCAGCAAGGTTTACAACTCGGATGAAATAAAATAATTTAACCGAGTGTAATAGACCCAGGCAGCATTGTATCCAATTTCTATACCATAAAATGTTTTAACAGTTCTTTTAAAAGCCTCCATTGTGGTGTGTGTTTTTCTTAAATCTGTATACTCACTTGGCTAATTGCAGGCCATAGGCAAATACTTCCGATAAAATGCCTGGATTATAGGTTCTGACCTCAAGTGGATGGAAAGTTCTTTCCCTGAGTTGTTTTGTTGGTCCATCTTTTC
Organism: Anolis sagrei; assembly: GCF_037176765.1. NCBI lineage: Eukaryota > Metazoa > Chordata > Lepidosauria > Squamata > Anolidae > Anolis > Anolis sagrei. Next base: position 95,503,354 of record NC_090022.1, on the reverse strand, counting down.
CTGGATTTCCACATTTCCCATCCTATAGAATCCAGTGACATTGTGTAAGATCAAAAGGAGCAGAACACAACAAGTATGGAAACAAACAAAGGCCAAGTGAAACAGATACAGCAGCTTGAAATTGTTGGTCTCACACCATCCTAGAAGTCTATCCGTTTACCCGACAAAATTGGCAGTAAATTTAGGACTAATGGAGACCATTCTTGTCATAGTTCATAACTCATCCGCAGAATTTGTTACCACAAGAGTGGTGATGGCTGTGACCTTAGGCTGATTTGCAAAGAAAAGTAGAGAATCAGTAGAGGATAAATCTCCCTTTGCCTAGTATTCATGGATTAAATGGGACCTTGATGTTCAGCAATTCACTCCTCAAATAACTCATGATGTATTCACTTTATAATTCTTTTTTAAAACAAAATCCTTTGTCAAAAGCAGATGTAGACTTCTTACCACATCCTGTTTGGGTTTTGAGAATCTGATGCATTCTAGGAGGCCCTCAGAGAGCACAAGAGGCCAAAATTGGCCCTCATGGTTTTAACAGATGGAAGTGACAAGAACCCAAAACGAGGCCTTCTTTGTGGTTGCATCCAACAGTGACATTGTTTCATCAACCTTTGCCATCAGCCCTGTCTTAACAGTTGTATTGCACAGGCCTTTCCCAAACCCCTTAGCTCGGAAATGTCCATTATGCTCGGCTACTGGTTGTTGTATGATTAATTGTGTTTTTAACTATGTTTTTGATGTTGTGGATGTATTTTTTATCATTTTATATTTTAAGTCTGACTGGGCTTGGTTCCCATGTAAGCTGCCCTGAGCCTGTTCGGAGAGATGGTGGTGGGATACAAAAATAAAGTATTATTATTATTATTATTATTATTATTATTATTCATTGTTCTTCAGGTGGCTTCAGGGAGCCCCTGGTGGCGCAGTGGGTTAAAATGCTGAGCTGCTGAGCTTGTTGACCAAAAGGTCGCAGGTTCGAATCCGGGAAGCAGTGTGAGCTCCCGCTGTCAGCTCCAGCTTCTGCCAACCTAGCAGTTCGAAAACATGCAAATGTGAGTAATGGGAAGGTAATGGTGCTCCATGCAGTCATGCCGGCCACATGACCTTGGAGGTGTCAACGGACAACGGCGGCTCTTCGGCTTAGAAATTGAGATGAGCACCACACCCTAGATTCGGACATGACTGGACTTCATGTCAGGGGAAAACCTTTACCCTTTTACCTATTATTATTATTATTCATTGTTCTTCAGGTGGCTGGTAAAAGCCAATACTTTTTTCTCCTAAATAGGATTGATATGCCTGTTTTGTTGTATATATTTTTTTTGTTTTCTTGTTTTCTTGTTCATTTATACATTTTAGTTATAAACTGCTTTGAGCACTAGTTGAAAGGGGGCATGATCCAACCATGCAAGTGGGAAATAATTATCACAAAGATATAGTACCGTTTTCCTGCCTTTTGTTTTATTGTAACACCAGAGAAAGTGATAATTATCTCTCACAGGAATCTAAAGAGGTTGTTAGAAAGAGCTGACTTGTTCCAGGTGTCAGCAAACTGAGTAAAAGAACAACTTTGTGTCATGTAATTGCCCAAGAAATGTTCCTGTTTCTATATTGGCACTGCAGGGCAGAAAGTATTAGAAGAGTCTCTAGAAGTGCGACCTTCCCCACAAAATAATAATAATAATAATAATAATAATAATAATAACCCTGTCTAAATGCCCTAAAGGCACTAGATCCTGCCTGCTCTTGGAAGCTAAGCGGGGTCAGCTTCTGGGTGGGAGACTACCAACGAATACAAGGTGCCAAGGATTATATTTCGGGAGAAAGAGCTGACCAAACCACCTCTGTATGTTCCTTGCCTGAGAAATCTCTTGGCTGGGTTATGGGTTAATAAATAATTAAATAATGGGTTACTGTGAGTTTTCCATATCACTGTTTTCCAGAAGCATTCTCTCCTGACGTTTCACTCACATCTATGGCAGGCATCCTGAGAGGAGGTGAGGTTTGTTGGAAACTAGGCAAGTGAGGTTTATATATCTGTGGAATGTGCAGGATGGGAGAAAGAACTCTTGTCTGTTTGAGGCAATTGTGAATGTTGCAATTGATCACCTTGATTAGCGTTGAATAGCCAAAAAAAATTGGAGGCCACGTTAAGTCGACAGAAATCTGCTTTGTGTACCTGTCTGTGCACAGACACACACACACTCCCACACCGCAGATTGGAATGCCTACACTTGATTCATTCTAGCACTCTTTTCTTTCAGTCATCTCCTGCATGCCAAAATTTCTATAGTGTATATGAGTTACTTGCTAGATATGCTGGGTGAGCACATTTGGTACACCTTTTGTATCTGCTCTCCAAGCCAATGTTATGCAAACACAATCGCACAAAAGGCTTATGGGTAACGAATAAAACACACGGCCTTTCCCAAGATTCCAGCGAGCCTAAAACAGGCTGTTATAAAGCCGCTGTTGAAGAAACCATCACTTGACCCCACTAAATTGGACAACTTTCGGCCTGTTTCCAATCTTCCCTTCTTGGGCAAAGTCATGGAAAGCGTGGTGGCCTCACAACTCCAGGTATTCTTGAGAGACTCGGATTATCTGGATCCGGCACAGTCTGGTTTCAGACCGGGACATGGTACCGAGACGGTCTTGGTCGCCTTAGTGGATGATCTGCGCCGGGAGCTAGACAGGGGGAGTGTGTCCCTGTTGGTGCTCCTGGACCTCTCAGCGGCCTTCGATACCGTCGACCACGGTATTCTTCTGGGGCGCCTTGCAGAGATGGGTCTTGGGGGTACTGCTCTGCAGTGGCTCCAGTCATTTCTGGAGGGTCGTACTCAGAAGGTGTTACTGGGGGACTCCTGCTCAACGCCACAGCCGTTGACCTGTGGCGTTCCTCAGGGTTCCATCTTGTCCCCCTTGCTGTTTAACATCTACATGAAGCCGCTGGGTGAGATCATCCGGAGTTTCGGAGTGCGGTGTCACCTGTACGCAGATGACGTCCAACTCTGTCACTCCTTCCCACCTGCTACTAAGGAGGCCGTCGAAGTCCTGAACCGGTGCCTGGCCGCTGTAATGGTCTGGATGAGGGCGAACAAACTGAAACTAAATCCAGACAAGACAGAGGTACTCCTGGTCAGTCGCAAGGCCGAACAGGGTATAGGGTTACAGCCTGTGCTGGACGGGGTCGCACTCCCCTTGAAGGCGCAGGTTCGCAGCTTGGGTGTGACCCTGGACTCATCGCTGAGCCTGGATCCCCAGGTTTCAGCGGTGACCAGGGGAGCATTTGCACAGCTTAGGCTCGTGCGCCAGCTGCGCCCGTATCTTGGGAAGTCTGACTTGGCCACGGTGGTACATGCTTTGGTCACATCCCGTCTCGACTACTGCAACGCTCTCTACGTGGGGCTGCCCTTGAAGACGGCCCGGAAGCTGCAGCTAGTCCAACGCGCGGCAGCCATGTTGTTAACGGGAGCAGGACGCAGAGAGCATACAACGCCCCTGCTGTCCCAGCTCCACTGGCTGCCGATTTGCTACCGGGCCCAATTTAAGGTGCTGGTGTTATCCTACAAAGCCCTAAACGGTTCCGGCCCAAAATACCTTGCAGACCGCATCTCGGCCTACGAGCCCACGAGGGCCTTGAGATCATCCGGGGAGGCCCTTCTCTCGGTCCCGCCTGCCTCACAAGCACGTCTGGCGGGGACGAGGGAGCGGGCCTTCTCGGTGGTGGCCCCCCGGCTGTGGAACACCCTCCCTGCTGAAGTTAGACAGGCGCCCTCCTTGATGGCCTTTCGTAGGGGCCTGAAAACATGGCTCTTCGAACAGGCCTTCAATTGAGTGTATCTTGGAATGACACTGGAATGAACTAGGATTATGAATTTCGGCTATGACCCCAGGACTTGACGAAGCGGATTTTTAGTATAGGTATGTGTTATGTTGTAACTGTCTGGTTTGTATTGTCGTGATTTACTGTACACTGTCTTTCTTTGTTGTTGTTCACCGCCCCGAGTCGCCCTCGGGCTGAGAGGGGCGGTCAATAAATGCAATAAATAAATAAATAAATAAATAAATAAATAAATTTTCCCCCTCAACAAAAAACCTCCAAACCTTTCCAATTGTTTTGCTTGGAGGGAGGCCTATAATTATTTAGAACAGAGTCTTGAATAGAGCAGGTAATGTAATATGCTGTGGGAACTAGATAAGCTAACAATGGAGGATGGCCGTTCCGGTTACAAATCATCCTTGGAGGCTCTTCCTCCTCCAGAGTTGAAACTGATGGACTCTGACTCCGGCAGCCAAGCATCAGGTCCAGTTTCAGGAGCCCGGAGTATAATTGCTAAGTGCAAGGCAGACGGTGAGGAGCCACCATCTCTTCAGGGTCATTTTACCAGCAGGATTTCTATGATGAAGGCTATTTATTCAAGAGTGCGGATGCTGCTGCCACTGTCAAGAGAGCAGAGGCACGAAATGACTCAGATGTACAATTACTAGCCTGTTGGATGAACTGGTGCTGCTGTTACTTTCATTGTCCACAAGTTACTCATTTAGTAAGCACTGCAGTACACTCCCTCTTAAATTCAGCCACATACATCAGAGCAGCTGAAATGTGAAATCTTACCCCTGGGACTTCCATCTATACTCAAAGGTCTGAACCAACCTTTGGGTGTTCAGATGAACTCAGGAAAAAATCCTAACAAATGTCTACTGTCAACTAATCTTAACCTCATGTGTTCACCCCACCATATGCTTTCCTTAAAGAAAGGCTGCCCCCATCACTGAAAAATTGGAATAGAATAGCTAGCATGACAATAAAAGGATTCTCATGATCTAACAAGTATCAAGAAAGGTCTGTAGTTAATATTTTGTTGTCTACCCTAAGAGTATATTTATAATACACAGTCATAGCCTTCTGTTATCACTTTAAAGACCATGGGTCATCCCAGGGAACTTTGGGATTTTCAGTGTATGGAGATACTTGGAACTTTCTTCTAGGTTGCTCCAGTGCACTCCTCCCTGATCAAGAGCACTAAAACTTCCTAGCAGAGATTTCTAAGAATTGGGTTGCTATGAGTTTTCCAGGCTTCATGGCCATATTCCAGAAGCATTCTCTCCTGATGTTTCACCCACATCTATGTCAGACATCCTCAGAGGTTTTGAAGGTTGTTAGAAACCAGGCAAGTGAGGTTTATATATCTGTGGAATGTCCAGGGTGGGAGAAAGAACTCTTGTTTGCTGGAGGCAAGTATGAATGTTGCAATTGACTACCTTGATTAGCATTGAATTACCTTGCAACTTAAAAGCTTGCCTGCTCCCTCCCTGGAGGATTCTTTTGTTGTGAGGTGTTAGCTATATAAACCTCACTTGCTTGGTTTCCAACAGACCACACAACCTCTGAGAATGACTGCCATAGATGTGGGTGAAATGTTAGGAGTGAATGTTACTGGAACATGGCCATACAGCTCAGAAAACTCAGAGCAACCCAGTGATTCCAGCCATTAAAGCCTTCAACAACACATTTCTAAGAACCTTGCCAAAAACTAAAAGCTCCAAGATTCAATTGTATGGAGTGATCAATTGTCGCACCAACAACAAAAAACATAGAAGTATGGGGTGGTATCATTGCTTTGTTACTTACTTTGTTGAACAACAGAGATATTCAATAGACTGATCATGGGAAGTCTACCCTTGGGGCTAAGGCCCATCCCATTGATCAGGTCTCAAAATCAATGAGCATCAGAGAGATAAGTTATAGATTTAATGGAGAATGACAGTGCTCACATATTCTTGTTAAACCAGCCTTCCCACCCCATGACCTCCAGATATGTCTGCTGGGCATGACACTGAGTTCTGACAGGTTGTACCAAAGAAGTATTCATAGGCCATGGCCAAAGCAAAGGGGTGTTGAATGGAAAAGAAGACAATTTACAGAAAGGATGGGAGACCATGTGTGGGTAGGGAGGAGGAGTGGCAAGCTAATGGGCCAGGTGGTTGAAATCTAAGAGACGTGATTTAATATTAGCAGGATGATACAAGGGATGTGATTGAACATAAAACTGCCTATAGCAGAAGAGAGGGGAACTCCTTGCCTGTTCTATATGTGATCCAGTCTGGCTCAAATTCCAATTTTTGATTAAGAGATACAACTAAAGGAACATGTTTAGGAAGAGTGCATGTTTGCTTTTAGGCAAAGCCCAAGAAACCGACAGCAAAAGAAAATAAGGAAATTAAACACACAGCTCATTTTGGCTATGCAAAAAAGTGGGGAGAATTAGACATGAGTAATGCACAAGAGGATACAAGTACCAGGTGTTTCGTAAGGTAGGAGGAAAAGCTAGAGATTTCATCTATGTACGTGGAACAAATATTGTGTTGTTCAAACCTAAATCTGGGAAACGGAAACACTCTCGCCTCCTAGGAAACCATCAAGACTTTGTTTGCAAATTATTACTGAATCAAGAAACAGAAACCCTTAAATATGCTAGTAATTCTATTTTTAAAATTCTGTTAGCCATATCTGGGAGAAATGCAGACAATATAGCAACCTGTCCATCCCCATAATATTAGAAACGTATTTCATAGAATCATAAGAGTTGGAAGTGACCACATGCCATCTAGTCCAACCCCCTGCCATGCAGGAAATGCACAAAGTATCCCAAAGTATCCAAGTATTTCCAGGTTTCACGCTCCCATCCTGTGACCTATACAGTCTCCCAGCTCACACATCACCTCCACAGAGGACACCTATCCAGTGATGGCTAAAACAGATACAGAGGGGATAAAAAGATGGCATGGTCTCTGAGGGTTTTTTTTTTCCTTTCCAAATTGTGAAGCTCAGAATCAAACACAAAGCTTCTGTCATCACTGCAGCTGGAAATGCTCAGGAAAAAAATTCTGAAGTCTATGTATTTTTTAGCATCAAGGAATGTTTTGGGTTTTTTTTTCATGTCAGGAGCAACTTGAGAAACAGCAAGTTGTTTCTGGTGTGAGATAATTGGCCGTCTGCAAGGTTGTTGCCCAGGGGACACCCAGATATTTTACCATCCTGTGGAAGGCTTCTCTCATGTACCTGCATGAGAAAAGCTAGAGCTGACAGACAGGAGCTCATCCTACTCCCTTTCAGTCAGCGGTCCTGATAGCACAAGGGTTTAAACCATTGCGCCATAATTAACCAAGAGTTAATTATACTAAAGTCTGGGATAACAGCACATTTCTCCAGACCAGATGCTGGAAATGTGAGTTTAAAAAACTACAGCTCCCAGAATCCTCAACATGGCTAGGGAGCTATAATCCAAGAGAAGCAACTATTTCCTATGTTTGGCCTCAAGATGCCCTTTCTCTCCTCAACCCCTTAATTAAAATACACATAATTGCCTTTGACAGAGAGAGAACTGTGGCTCATTTGCTGTATGGCTGTAGCTCTCAGGAGCAGTAATATTCCCTGTCTTTAACTAAAGATGCTCAAGATGGATCCAGAGTGTGCTCTACCACTACCTTATGGCTCCCATGTCTGGACTCCAGGAAGTGGAAACTCTGTGTATTGACCCCTTCTTTTCCTCCTTTTATTCCTTTTTTGATTCCTTCAGATCAATCAAGAGAATTCTTGTCAGCTCTGTATTCCTGTTATCTCTCCTGTCACCATTATCTGCAAACAAATCTACCATATGAAAATCCACTGGCAAGGAGTGCCGCACTGGGGAGTGAAACTTTTTCTTGTTGTTGGGCATTTTTGCAATTTCCAATCTCTGGTGAAGCTATTAAAGGTTTATATTGGCAAGATTTGTTCAGCAGGCGGTTGTCTTTCCTTGCCACCAAGAGTGTGAGGCTTCCTTAAGTCACTCAATGCATTTTCATGGCAGGGCAGGTATTCAAACTCTCCAGAGTCATAGTCCAATGCTCAAACCATGATGGCTCTTGCATAAAAATTCAGAGGGTGTGGGAAGGGTGTTTCTCTCAAGTTCCCTGAGTCTTGCTCAAGGAGTCAAACAAAACTGTCAAGAAGGCTGCTATCTGCCCCAACAGGTCTGGTCAGAATGTACCAGATCTTGAGAAAGCTTTTGGAATGCTAGTCTTCAAAAAGTGGTATTTTCAAATCCTTGAATGCCGCACAAACCTAAAAATGAAAACACAATTGACTCAAGGCATTTAACTATCTGAGGTGAAGAACAAGAGAGCAATATTCCTATCCCCAAACCCACAATCCCATACAAAGGCATTGACTAGGCAGGCAGAAGAATCCAATCTCTACCTGAATGATAGGACAGCAACCTTCACTGTTGCCAGCAGTAAAATAGATGGTGTTGCAGGATAGGGCTGTGTGTGGTCCACACAGCTCTTTCTTCCAACCCCTCACCACCACTCCCCAACCTCCAACTAAGATTAGGACCGGCTCTACAGGAAAATGAGGTCTCTTTCAAACAAGCTTCCCAACAACTCCTCAAATGAGAGATTCTCATTCATCCCTCTTCTCCCAGGAACATGTGAAAACTATAGTACAAAGTTGTATTACAAAACACGCAACAATTTTTTGATGTATTTCTTCAAATTAAGACTCACACATAATCCTTTTTATATGTAATTCCTTTTACAATGTCAGGTGTAATGTATGCATCAGATTTAGTGTTTACTCAGCTTCTAGATGACAATTGGAGGAAGGGGTCTCATCATATGCAGGTTCCTTCCAGAATAAAGACATCTCTGCTTCATTTTCCAGTGTAAGGTGACTCTATTATCTACAAGGCGAAGTAGAGATATTTCCTAACTTTTTCACAACATTCATGCAGAGCTAAAGATTGGGAGTCATGAAACCCACCAGATGTGGCTAGACTACAGCTCCCAGCATTCCCCACCACTAGCTATACTGACTAGCACCGTTGAAACCCACAGTCAAACAGGTATGATTCCCATTCCTTCTTCAAATGTCTGATGAAATAACTTTTTCTCATATGAGACATTGCGGAAATGCAGTGGGTTACCACTGAGCTGCTGAACTTGCTGACTGAAAGATTGGCAGTTGGAATCCAGGGTGAGTTCCCACTGTTAGCCCCAGCTTCTGCCAACCTAGCAGTTTAAAAACATGCAAATGTGAGCAGATCAGTAGGTATTGCTTCAGCAGGAAGGTAACGGTGCTCCATGCAGTCATGCCGGCCACATGATCTTGTAGGTGTCTACATTATCTTGGAGGCGTCTAAGAACACCAGTGCTTCGGTTTAGAAATGGAGATAAGCACCATCCCACAGAGTCGGACACAACTAGACTTAATGTCAAGGGAAAACTTTTACCCTTTATATACAGTACATCTGGGAATACACACCCGGAAATGGAACAAGGAGGGAGATGAAAGGTTGTTTTTTGTTTTAACAGACTGATGGCCTTTCCACACAGCCATAAAACCCAGAATATCAAGGCAGATAATCCACAATATCTGTTTTCAACTGAATAATCTGAGTCCACACTGCCATATGTAATCCAATTTGGATTTTATATACCTGTGTGGAAGGGGCCTAAGATAACAGGACTCAGTAATCCAAGAGAAAATGTAGGCTGAGTACTATGCAGTAGGGAGAAGGAAATACTGTTGGACTTCAACTCCCATGATCCCTCATCATTGCTTACATAGTAGGATTGATGGAAGTTTCTGTTTCGTGTCTGCAGGGCTGCATGTTCCCAACTGAACAGGCTTTGCGGTTAATAATATAGAGGATAATGAAATTAATACATAAAAGTAGCACCACAATTATACAGAAAGCGAACGAAAGTTGTTATGGGGCCCTTGGTATCTACCAGGGTTGGGTTCCAGGACCCACAACCCTGGATAGCAAAATCCATGGATGACAGATAACAAAGTTTTCTTTTTGGGTTGCTGTGAGTTTTCTGGGCTGTATGGCCATGTTCCAGAAGCATACTCTCCTGATGTTTCACTTGCATCTATGGCAGGCATCCTAAGAGGTTGAGGGGTCTGCTGGAAACTAGGCAAGTGAGGTTTTTATATCTGTGGAATGTCGAGAGTGGAAGAAAGAACTCTTGTCTGCTTGAGGCAAGTGTGAATGTTGCAACTGGCCACCTTGATTAGCATTGAATGGCCTTGCAGCTTCAAAGCCTGGCTGGTTGCTGCCTGGAGGAATCCTTTGTTAGGAGGTGTTAATTTTGCTTTTCGGATTTTTAAAAATATTTTCAAGCTGTGAATGGTTGCATTCTTGGATACAGAGGGATGTCTGCATTTGTGCTCACGTTAGTTTCAATGTACAGGAACTCCCCAAATCACAAACCAAATAGATTCTGTAGGTTTGTTCTTAAGTTGAATTTGTATGTGGGTCAGAACAGGTACACTTTTTTAGTGTAACTCCAGCCATACACACACACACACACACACATACTGTATATTAACTTTGGATAGCACAGGGAAGGGTTAACACTCCTGTGATGTTGTTTTGTTGTCTGTGCCCCTGTTCACCTCACTTTCTGTCTTTGTGATGATTGGAATGGCTTCTTGTGGAAACAAAGACTGGCGAGAAAGCTTCAGTGGAGACACCTTTTCCCTATGATAACTCTTTCAGGAGTGGATTTCCCTTCCAAGATGTAGATTATCTCACTTCCTGTTGTTTCACCCCTGTTCTTAAGTATGAGTTATTTGTAAGTCAGGTATGTGTAACTTGGGGACTGCCTTACTGCCAAGCTAAGAGACACGAGACCTCCAAGATCCTAACAACAACAACGACAATAATCGTAGGCCATCCACTGCCCTGCTTGGGTCCTGCAAACTCAGGGCCATGGCTTCCTTGGTTGAGTCTATACCTCTATAACAGTGTTCCTCAACCTGGGGGTCGGGGCCCTAGGGGGGTTGTGAGGGGGTGTCAAAGGGGTCGCCAAAGACCATCAGAAAACACAGTATTTTCTGTTGGTCATGGGGATGCTGTGTGGGAACTTTGGCCCAATTCTAACATTGCTGGGGTTCAGATCGCTCTTTGATTGTGGGTGAACTGTATGTCCCAGCAACTACAACTCCCAAATGTCAAGGTCTATTTTCCCCAAGTCCACCAGTGTTCACAATTCGGGCATATTGAATATTCATGCCAAGCTTCGTTCAGATCTATCACTGTGCTCTCTGGATGTAGGTGAACTACAAATCCAAAACTCAAGGTCAATGCCCACCAAATCCTTCCAGTATTTTCTGAATTCTGTGTGCCAAGTCTGGTTCAATTCCATCATTGGTGGAGTTCAGAATGCTCTTTGATTGTAGGCGAACTATAAATCACAGCAACTTCAACTCCTAAATGACAAAATCAACCCCCCTCCCCCCACTCCACCAGTATTCGGATTTGGGAATATTGGGTATTTGTGCCAAATTTGGTCCAGTGAACGAAAATACATCCTGCATAACAGATATTTGCATTATGACTCATAACAGTAGCAACATCACAGTCATGAAGTAGCAACGAAAATAATGCTATGGTTGGGGGTCACTATAACATGAGGAACTGTATGAAGGGGTCAGGGCATTAGGAAGGTTGAGAAGATCTCTAATGTGATCTTCTTCTTCGCCTCCTCCTCCTCCTGTCTTCCACTTTCCTAAGCATCCCTGTGTGTGACAGCTCCCACTAGGTTTTCCTCCGTGAGGAACTGCACCCGGAATCAATAAAGTGGCCTTGGAGAAGGAACGTAGACAAAACAGCCTTTTTCTATAGGGAGGGGGGAAGACACAAGGATTGTCTCTCTCTGACACACACCAAAATATCTGCAAAAGAAACCCGCAGCGAGGGAGCTCCGACGTGGTCCGGGGACACGTGTACACGCATCCACACGCACGCTCCCTGCTCCTTGACGCGTGTCCCCCTCTCAGCCGACCCCCTGCTGCCTTCCCCGGCTTCCGATTTCCCTTCCTTTCCCCCTTCAGCGCGCCTCCGCTGCTCCCTCTTCCCTGCAGCCTTCGCTTTACATTCAGCCTTGAGCTTTCTCTGTGTGTGTGTGATGCGTGCGCAGCTGCTGCTGCATTTCATTCATAAAAAAAGCCACCCGACTCCCCCTCCCTCCCGCCTCACCCTCCTTAACTCGCACCCTTCCGGCCCCCCATTCATAATTGCGAGTGGCGCATGCGCTCCGGGGCGGCCGTGCCCACCCATTCATAGAACTCGGGGAGCCGGGCATGCGCAGAAGGAGAGCCTTGCCCTCCCATTCATAAAAATAGCCATTTTTTCCCAGGCAGCGGCTGTTGCGAGAGCGACGCGGCGGCTGACAGCGGCAGGTCAATTCCCTGAGAGGAAGCAGAGGAAGAGGAGGAGGAGGAGGAGGAGGGAAAGCAGGAGCGCTTGGAGGGGGAGCCCGTTGCCTCTTCTCCCACTGCTTCTGCTCCACAGCTGGCGCTCTGATTCGGATTTAGGATTAACTCGCCCTAAGAGCGATGGTCTTGGCTGGATCCCTCAAAGTAAGTCCGGGGCGCCAATTCAGGGGAAACGGGGAGGCGATTCGGGTTGACCTTCTGGGCAGTGGAAGGTCCGTGGGATTGGGCTCTTTCCATTCGCGTGACTGCGATCTCTCCCTTCCCCTGGCAGAGTGGGTGCGCCTTGGAAAGCCCACTTGGCGCCCTCGGGGTCCAGCTGGGCGGGAAGTGAAGGCCTCCCCCCGCTCCAGGGCGAAGGCACCTGATAGAAAAGCCCCCTTTGCCCTTCCTCCTTTGCCCCCAGAGCCCTGCTTGCCCTTTGCCAGGCTGCCTTGGACTTCCCTCTGCGCCCAGACCTTTGCCCGCTTCGCTTCGCCCTCTTTCCACCTCATCACACTAGAGAACGAACCCACTTTCAATCCGGTTTCTGCCTCCTGCAGAATGACGGGTTTTGTAGTTTAGAGAGGCTGCCCAAGGCTTCTCCCTAAACTACAAACCCCCAAATTCTAGAGGAGACATAAACCGGGTTTAAAGCGGATTCATTCCCTTGTGATGTAGTCCTGGCTGCTTCTCCGCCTCTTGGCCTCTCCCCTTCCTTCTTCGCCATCTCTGTCGCTTTCTCTCCTCTGATGGCGCAGTTGGGCCTGGAGGGAGAGAGGGGCCAGGGAGACCCTTCTGCGCAGGAGAGAGGGCCAAGGGGACTCCACGTCCCACTGGGAACAATGGGCAGCCTGTGACTTGACTGTCACAAGGGTCCCTCCTGTCAAAAGGAAGATGGAGCTCCTGCCTTATGGGAAGATTATAAACTTGGAGCCTTTGTAGGCTCCTAACAGCCTCAGGCCCCTTCGTTTAAGCGGCTGAGGGGGAAAAGGAAAGGGCCTGAGGCTGTTAGGAATGGTGGGAGTCAAAGTCCAAAACACCTGGAGGGAAGGCCCAAGTTTACCCAGGCCTGCTTTATAGGGACACTAAAGCAGTTCTTTCTCAACCTTCCTAATGCCACAACCCCTCCTCCTGTTGTGCTTGACCCCCAACCATAAAATTATTTTTGTTGCTACTTCAAAACTGTAATTTTGCTCCTGTTATGAATCGTCATGTAAATATCTGATATGCAGGATGTACATTCATTCACTTGACCAAATCTGGCACAGATACCCCAAATTTGAATACTGGTGGGGGTTTGGAGGGATTGATTTTGCCATTTGGGAGTTGTACTTGCTGGGATTTATAGTTCTCCTACAATCAAAGAGCACTCTAAACTCCACCAATGATAGAATTGAACCAATCTCGGCACACAGGACTCCCATGACCAACAGAAAATACTGGAAGGGTTTGGTGGACATTGACCTTGAGTTTGGGAGTTGCACTGTGGGCTCAGACAGTGATGGATCTGGACCAAATTTGGCACGAATACTCAATATGGCCAAATGTGAACACTGGTGGAGTTTGGGGAAAATAGATCTTGACATTTGGGAGTTGTAGTTGCTGGGATTTCTAGTTCACCTACAATCAAAGAGCCTTCTGAACCCCACCAATAATTGGGACAAACTTCCCATACAAAACTACAATGACCAACAGAAAAATACTGTGTTTTCTGGTGGTCTTTGGTAACCCCTCCAACACCCCCCTCATGACCCCATCTTGGTATTTGGGAGTTGTAGTTGCTGGGATTTCTAGTTCACTTACAGTCAAAGAGCCTTCTGAACCCCACCAACAATTGGGCCAAACTTGCCATACAAACCCCAATGATCAACAGAAAATACTGACCTCCGGGTTGAGAAACTAAAGTCTTTCTGCTTACAGCCTCCTCTGATAATATGGGATTTAAAAGGCCCCAGGAAAGGAAGTGGCTTGCAGAGATAGCTGGATTGGGTTGAGAAATGCTCCCTTCCTCCTCCTTGGGCCTCTGGCGCTGCTTTTCCCTTCCTCTCCCCCCCCCCCCCCCCATCACTAACCAGTATGTTTAATATTTAACCTGGCTTCCTCTGTGCGGCCCTCTTTTTGAAAGGGGCCTTGTGAACATGTGTGCACTGAATGGCAATGATCGGGATCCCTTCCGCCGATCTCCTTGTCCCTTGAATATAGAAACTAATAATGGAAAGGATTATGGAGTGTGTATGTATGAAGGGTTGGAATCCTTTGGGGGTTAGTAAAAGTGCTGCCTATATAGAAATCGAGGCTTTGGTGTGCCACATGGACTGGCAGGCCACGTGAAGGCACTTTGAAGGTGATGGCCTTTAATATAGGCATGAATGACAGAAAGGGGTATGAGGTATGTATGTGTGACGGATTGGCATCCTTTTGAAGTTGCCCCCTCTGTTTAGTAAGAGTGTGGCCTAAATAGAAATCTATGCTTCAATGTGCCACACAGACCGACAGGCCTAAGGTGATACTGCCACGTTAAGGCACTTTTAAGGTGACTTTGAAGGTGAGAGCCTTCTTTTGCAAGGAGGAGACATGTATTCAGCTCTTTTTCAGTATACTTCGGAGCCAGTGTTTGATCAGGCAAAGTGGTCTTATCTTTAGAAGCCTGCGATTGGCTTCGTAAAATGGCAGCCGTAAGCCTTTTCGAGCCTCTTGCAATATTGGATTTTTCCAAGCCTGGAACAAATGGAGCATAAAATTCAGGCAAGGGATTTGCCAAACTTCTTCTTCCTCTGCCTTTTGACAAGTGGGGCCGGGACCATTGTGACAAATAGTCAAAGGGAGGTTTGAAGGCTGGCCCTTCATCCTTACTCAGAAGTAAGACCTGCAGAAATCTGTGTGCCTAGGAAGCATGCTTCGGATTAATGTATTGTCGAAGGCTTTCATGGCTGGGATCACTGGGTTGTTGTGAGTTTTCCAGGCTGTATAGCCATGTTCCAGAAGCATTCTCTCCTGACATTTTGCCTGCATCTAAGGCAGGCATCCTCAGAGGTTGTGATGTCTGTTGGAAACTAGGAAAATGAGGTTTATATATCTGTGGAATGATGTCCAAGGTGGGGGAAAGAACTCTTGTCTGTTAGAGCTAGGTGTGAATGTTTCAGCTGGCCACCTTGAGAATGCCTGCCATAGATGCAGGCAAAACATCAGGAGAAAATGCTTCTGGAAGATATCCATACAGCTCGGAAAACTCACAACGACCCAGTGCTTCAGACTGTCTGTGCGGAAAAATCGCCTGGCACTAGGCAGCTCAACCATTAATAGTCTGCATTGACGGAAACTTGGATCCGTTTGTCATTTAGAATACAGGCATTGTTTGGAATATATTGAGAGACAATCAATTCCCAAGAAGAAGCTGAATGCTTTCCAAGGGTTTTTTTTAATCCATCATGTGAATGAAAGCACAGAACCGTTGGCTGCAATTTTCCAAAAAGCATGTGGGTCAAGCCACCCTAACTTGAGACTTGCCCAATCACCCGTGTTCATGTGGTTATCTTGCCTTATATAAATGCAGGGCATCTTTCTTCCTCCTAAGCCATCTAGCTCAACTGTTCGGTTTCTCCCAAAAGGCGAGGCCGCTGCCTCAAGGCCACTCCATTTTCTTGAATCTGTCAGGAAAAGGAAAAACACAGAGTAGCTGACAGACGAAATCTGAAACCACTTTGCTTGACTCTAGGATGCTGTTCAGAGCTAATCGGATGGACCGTGGGGATGGAATGTAATCTTTCACCACACACCTGCCGATCTGTCTCAACCCTCCTGGTTAATCTCTTAACACCATTGGGTGCTAGGAAAGGTGGATGCTGGCACTTCTCTGCACACACACACACCATCTCACTTATTCCTGAGTGTTGACAAGGGAGTTGATTCTTGTTAACAATTGGTCCTTGCTTGAGGTCGATCAGCTTTGGTCAGTTCTAAATAATCTCCTTTCTCCAAGTGGAATGTGAATAAAGGGTTCCTTCAAGGTTTTCCTGCGGCGATTCTGATAATCTGCCATTAGTCAACCTTTAGTTTTTAAGCTACTGTTTACACAGTTAAGCCCTGCTCAGGTGAGAGGGAATGTGGTTTTTTTTCCCTTCTGGCATGTCGCAGTAAAAAAGAGTGATTCTGGATCTGAACTGGGTACCTTTAGTTCTCCATGTTGGAACCACCATGGTTTGAGCGTTGGAGTTGGACTCTTGCAAACAGGGTCCAAGTTTCCTCTTGGTCACCCACTGAATGACCTTGGACAAATCATAATCTCTCAGCTTCAGAGGGACACAAAGGCAAACCCTGTCTAAAGAAATCTAGCCAAGAAAATCCTGTGATATGGTTGCCTTAGGGTTGCCATAAGTTGGAAACAACTTGAACGCATACAACAAGCCCCTCCATGTATTGCTTAACATGTTCCCATCATCATCATCACCTTTGTTCATGCTGGCTATAGCAGATGGGATTTGGAGTATAACTACATCTGGAAGGACACGTGTTCCATCCTTGTTTAAAATCTGTGAAGGAGAACTGTTTGAGAACAGGCCAAACATGTGTTTAGAAGCTAAAAGTAGGTAAAGGTAAATGTTTCCTCAATGTTAACTCTATTTGTGTCCGACTCTGGGGGATAGTGCTCATCTCCATTTCTAAGCCGAAGAGCCAGCGTTGTCCGTAGACACCTCCAAGGTCATGTGGCCAACAGGACTGCATGGAGTGCCCATACCTTCTCACTGAAGTGGTACCTATTGATCTACTCACATTTGCATATTTTTAAATTGCTAGGTTGGCAGAAGCTGGGGCTAACAGCAGAAGCTCACCCCTGCTCCCCAGATTTGAACCACCAAGCTTTCAGTCAGCAAGTTCAACAGCTCAGCAGTTTAACCCACTGTACCACTGAGGCCTCCATAGAAGCTAGAAATGAATAGCAAAATCTAGAAAAATTAGAATCAAGATGTACCATTTGCTTGTTCTTGCAGGGTCCTTCTTTGAAAGCTCATCATTCGAGTGGCACTGACAGCAGATTAAGTCTTTGTGGCAATAAAAATGGCCACACAAAGTGTGAGGCAGTGTGTATGTGTGTTTGCTTGTTCTGCTAGATAGTTGATTGGAAATCCTGCTGTTCTCCATGCTGAGCAGTCCTTCTGCTTAACTGCCCTGCTTGGATATAAATGAGAGGCTGCAGCCATGACCTTGTCAAACACTACGGCTAACTGGAGTGATGGTTGTGTGTTTGCTTAGAAATGAACCTGCTGCAGCGTCTCCTTAGTACCGTATGACAATTGCTTGACCCTTTGCTAACATTTGACAGGTAAGTTGCATCTGGTATCCATGACTGCACTAGAAATGTGCCTCTTGAGCTGGTTCAAAACAACAAGAGCATCTCTTCGGATTCTTTCCCCGTTTCCTTGCTTGTTTCCAGAAGCCCTTTGTGCGAGAGGAATAAATGCTTTCTTATTCCTTCTCAGTCCATGCCAGGAGTCTCTGGGACATTCAACAAGAGCAGTTCAAGTTTCACAGCAATTGCACGTTTACTGTGTTCAAGAAGGTTTCTGTTTTTTCTTCGTCAGGTTTCTATTTTAAGAGAGGAGAGAATGTAACCCAAATTATTATTGTTGTTATTATTATTATTTATACCCCACTTCATCTGTTCCAGAGGAGACCCAAAGTCCCCATACTTTCCTATTGTACACATTTTATGGCTCAAAGATGGGATATTGCTTGTTAGCAACGAGTAATTTATATTTCGTGCCTAGCCCCACTTATAACAATGGTGGAACCACATGGTGATTATAACTTAAGGAGGGATAACATCACCCTTTTTGTAGTGAAGCCATAACGTGTAGTTATTTGTATAGTTACAGGGATGTGGTTTCATTACACAGCAGAAGAATATCCCATTGTTTGAGGGAAACCTTATGCTCTGTTGTGGGTATTGAGAATATGAGCTGGCCAAGAGGGCAGTGGATTTTGTTCCACAGCCAGCTTTAACAATCAGATGGGGGATTTTAAAGAAAGCAAAGTAAATGCTGATCTTTGTGAACTTGAAAAATCAATTATTTTTGAAAAGTTTAGCATGCTAGTACACTAGTATTGACCTTGAAGTCATAAGTGCAAAAAATTACTTGAAAGAAGTAATGTCAACCCTTTACAGTGGAATGCCATAACATTATTGACTGGAGGAAAGTACAATATAATTCGACATGATGCCACATGAATGTATATTGTTTTTAAACTGTCCACTTTAAGATGTTGTATATTTATTGGTTTTGTTTTATTGGTCTGGATATATGTATTTGGAGGGGCCCAGTGGTGGAGTGGGTTAAACTGCTGAGCTGCTGAACTTGCTGACCAAAAGGCTGGAGGTTCAAATCTGGGGAGCGGGTTGAGCTCCTGCTGTTAGCCCCAGCTTCTGCCAGCCTAGCAGTTCGAAAACATGCAAGTGTGAGTAGATCAATAGGTACCGCTTCTGTGGGAAGCAGACCCATAGCCAGGATTTTGATTTGGGGGAGGGGCTGAGTTTGATTCGGGGGGGACTCAGGATCTACCCTAGCAAACCTTTTGTATCATTAGCCCAATACCCCCATGCATATGGGATATATTGAGCATGGTGATCAGATCATGATATGAATAAAAATAACAGTTTAAATAATGTACCAGTAAGGCTTCCTTGCGGACCACCCTGAAAATTTCGGGGGGCTGAAGCCCCTCAAGCCCCCCCCCCCCCCGGGTATGGGCCTGGTGGGAAGGTAACAGCACTCCATGCTGTCATGCTGGCCACATGACCTTGGAGGTGTCTGCGGACAATGCCAGCTCTTCAGCTTAGAAATGGAGATGAGCACCAACCCCTTGACTTAATGTCAAGGGGAAACCTTTGCCTACTTATATGGATTCAGATTGTTGTTTGTATGACATTAATATGTTATAAGCCACTTTGGATGAGAGAGAAAAGCAGATATTATTATCATTATTATTAATTGCCCCATCCTACATTGGGGTGGGGTAGGCACAATTAATCAAAATCCATTTATCTAAAACAACAACGACGATAGTGCATCTACATTGTAGAATAAATGCAGCTTGACACCCCTATAACTGCCATAGTTCAGTACTATGGAATCTGCGAGTTGTAGAGTTACAAGGTCTTTAGCCTTCTCCGCCAAAGAGTGGTGTTGTGTCCCAAACTTCAAATCCCAAGGTTCCGTACGATTTAGTCATGGCAGTTAAAGAATGCTGGTGGCACACCAAACTAAAACTCTCATGTTGCCACAGCACTAAACCACATGACAGTTAAAGCAATTCAAATTGTATCGGTTCTATAGTGAAGATACCCCGTAAGAGATTCCAGAATAATAAGAGAGACCAAGAACCCTCCTGAATAAGTGTCAAGAGTGTACATACATTGCCATTTATGTGGCTTTCTCTTTATATTACAAAGTACGGTATATCACAAAAGGAAATGAGTTGGTGATTAGCTTAATGATTGCACCAGTTAGCTTTAGCAATGGAAGATCCCATGCGTTTGGGAAGAGGAAGAAGGTGTGGGAGGTCTAGGAGGACAGGCTGGAGGCCATTCTTCCCCAGATTTTAATGTTATCTGATCTGATCTTAAAGCAAACTGGTTAAGCACAGCTTCCCTTTTCAACTGATATGAACAGACCTTGAGAAATCTTTGGCTGGGTAGTACTCCTTAGTTTCTTGAACAGGCTTTTTTCATGGGATTCACTTTAAGGTAAAGGTAAAGGTTTCCTCTGATGTTAAGTCTAGTTGTGTACAACTCTGGGAGGTGGTGCTCATCTCCATTTCTAAACTGTTGTCTGTAGACACCTCCAAGGTCATGTGGCCAACATGACTGCATGGAGTGCCCTTACTTTCTCGCAGAAGCGGTACCTATTGATCTGTCACATTTGCATGTTTTCGAACTGCTATGTTGGCAGAAGCTGGGGCTAACAGTGGGAGCTCATCCCGCTCCCCAGATTTGAATCGCTAGCCTTTTGATCAGCAAGTTCAGCAGCTCAGTGGTTTAATCTGCTGTACCACCAGGGGGCCCATAGGGATTCACTTTACCACGATAAAAACAAAACCCCTTTTACCTGATAAAGAGGCTGGGGGTCCTTCCTCATATCCCTATATCTCAGAATATCAAGGCAGAAAATCCCACAATATCTGCTTTGAACTGGATTATCCAAGTCCAAACTCAGATAATGTGGAATTTTCTGCCTTGATATTCTGGAATATAGGGCTGTTGGAAGAGGCCTTAAACATGGGTGAGTTTTGGACAATCAAAGCTATATTTCAAGACTCAGGGTGCTAAGAGGGCATTGAGGAATGCACCAGGGTGGGGATAGTTTGGTTTGCTAAAGTATTAATAAATGTAAATAAATGTAAATTGTATTATGTGTAAGGATTTCAGCCTGGCATGGCTACAGGTTGCTTGGGGGTCTTTGGGTGGCACCTTGTCAGGGATGTGGCCATGGATGCCACGTGCCTTGACTTTAGTCAGACCAGAGAGGCACAATATCTAGAGGTACATCCAAACTGTAAACTTAATGCAGTCTGACACCACTTTAACTGCCATGGCTCAATGTTGTGGAATCAAGACAGCTGTAGATTTATAAGATCTTCAGCCTTCTCTGTCAAAAAGTGCTGGTACCTGGCCAACTATAATTCCATAACATTGAGCTAAGACAGTTGAAGTGGTGTCAAATTGTATTAATTCTACAGCGTAGAGCCAACTGAAGTCTTGTCAGAGGCTAGGCAGTGGTTCTCAACCTGTGGGTCCCCAGATGTTTTGGCCTTCAACTCCCAGAAATCCTGACAGCTGGTAAACTGGCCTGGATTTCTGGGAGCTGTAGGCCAAAACATCAGGGAACCCACAGGTTGAGAACCACTGGACTAGGGTATCAAACCAAGCAGTGCTGAGGTTTTATTTCAAACTTCATGTATTTCTAGGTAAGTTGAATCTGTCACAAACGGTTGCAGCATAGAGTGTTCTTCTTTAAATATACAGCCACTCAGCCAGCCTCTCTTCCGGGCGCCCTATTCTCTTCTCCTTTCCTTTGATTTTCTGCCTGCCCTGAGCAATTAGTGGGCATTTTATGCCCAGTGAGCATGCTCAGCCCTTAGTGGGCTGTTTTGGGGTTAGTTTATCTCCAGTCCTTTGGAGGGGGGTAGTGGAGGTGTTTACTGCTTTTCTGGAAATCTTGGTGTTTTCCCAAGTCTGCTAATCACAGAGGGGAAACCCCCTGCTATGTAGGAATGTACAACCAAAGCACTCCCAACAGATGGCCAGCCAATCTCTTTAAAAACCTCCAAAGATGGAGACTCCATCACTCTCTGAAGTAGTGTATTTCACAACCACCAGGAAGTTGTTCCCAATGTTATCTGGAATCTCTTTTCATGTGGGTTGAATCCATGGCTCCATGCTTTCCTCTCTGGAACAGCAAGAAAAAAGCTGGCACTGTCTTCAATATAACATCCTTTCACATATTTAAGCATTACTCTCATGTCACCTTATTTTCTTCTTGTTGTTTAGGCTAAACACCCAATTCTCTAAGCTGCTCCTCATAGGGCATGGTTGCCAGATCTTGTAACCATTTTGATCTGCGCTTCTCTGGACATAATTCCTTCTTGAATTATGGCTCCCAAAACTGGACACAATATTCTAATCCAAGCAGAATAGAGTGGGACTGTAACTTGTTTGTAGGGGTGATTTGAATGCAATATTCCTGCTTCTTGGCAGGGGGTTGGACTGGATGGCCCATGAGGTCTCTTCCAACTCTGATTCTAGGATTCTATGATTCTATGACTATACTATTGATGCAGTCTAGAATTGCATTGGCTTTTTAGCTGCCACATCACATTGTTGTGGTCTATTAAAACCCCTAGATCCTTTGACATGAGCTATTACCTGTTCGTAAAAGTAGAGGTTTCCTCTTGACATTAATTCTAATCATATCCCACTCTGGGGGTTTGTGCTCATCTCCATTTCTAAGCCGAAGAGCTGGCGTTTTCCATAGACACCTCAAAAGTCATGTGACCAGCATGACTGCATGGAGTGCAGTTACCTTCCCGCCAGAGTGGTACCTATTAATCTACTCACATTTGCATGTTTTTGAATTGCTAGGTTGGCAGAAGCTGGGGCTAACATTCGAACCGCTGACCTTTTGCTCAGCAAGTTCAGCTGCTCAGCAGTTTAACTCGCTGCATCACCGGGGACTCCTCTCCTAAACTAGTATTTGAATACAAACACATTTCCTCTGCTATGAAAGGGGTACTCATTTATTTGGCAATTGTCTTCATATGTCACACTCGAGTCATTTTCATTCTATTTGCAGAAAATTTTGTATTCTGACAAGTGTTTTGTTGTTGTTTGGTACAAAGGACTCTCCCATGTGCTGTTACAGTGGGGCTGGTGGTTCTGTGAATCACTGAATCCATTCTCTTCTCATCTGATTTTTTAAAAATGCTATCCAAAGGGTTGAATCCTATCCCCAAAATATGTTCAGCATCTTGAGCAGCTCCATTAAGTTCAGTCTAAAACCCCGAGCATTCACAATCAGCCCCACTGACTTCAGATCCATTTCTAATCAAATATGGGGGATTCTGTGCCATCTCTGGCTAACTATTTAGGTTTTCAGTTATTCTGACAATGGATTGAGCTACTCAAACTAGTTTCTTTTAGGTGCAACTGAAAAACTCCCTATTTCAGAGTGCAAAGTGTTCCCAATGGAGGTTTATCACAACTCTGAACCTGAGGCTAAAAAACTAGGCAATCAACCTGTGGACATGTGCTGCTATTTTTACAGCGTGCGATATGGTGTAATGGTTTGAATATTGGACTAAGACTCTGGAGGACAAGGGTTCAAATTCTCATCTGGCCAAGGAAATCTACTGAGGCCCCTTCCAAACTGCCAAAAGATCCAGATTATCAAAGGAAATACTCCACATTATCTCCTTTGACTCCAGCAAAGGATCACCGCCTTGTCGGGGCGCTGGAGCTTGAGCACCTCAATGATGTCATGAGCGAAACCGTGAAGGGCCACCCAAGACGGGACGGTTGTGGCAGAGAGGTCAGACCAAGAGTGATCCCTGGGGAAGGCAACGGCAAACCACTCCAGTATCCTTGCCAAGAAAACTAAATGGACCAGTACAACCAGAGATATGTCGGTATGCCATTGGAAGATGGGACTCCCAGGTCGGAAGATGGCCAAAATGCTACTGGGGAGGAGCAGAGGATAAGTTCAACTAGCCCCAGATGTGATGACGCAGCTAGCTCAAAGCCGAAAGGAAGGCTAGCGGCCGACGGTACTGGAGGCGAACGACTAATCCGATGCTCTAAAGATCAACACACCATAGGAACCTGGAATGTAAGATCTATGAGCCAGGGCAAATTGGATGTTGTTATTGGTGAGATGTCAAGACTAAAGATAGACATTCTGGGGGTCAGCGAACTGAAATGGACTGGAATGGGCCACTTCACATCAGATGACCACCAGATCTACTACTGCGGACAAGAGGAACATCGAAGAAATGGAGTAGCCTTCATAATTAATAAGAAATTCGCTAAAGCGGTGCTTGGATACAACCCAAAAAATGACAGAATGATCTCAATTCGAGTGCAAGGAAAGCCTTTCAACATCACAGTGATCCAAATATACGCCCCAACCACAGCTGCTGAAGAAGCAGAAGTAGATCAGTTCTATGAGGATCTGCAGGACCTACTGGATAATACACCAAAAAGAGACATTATTTTCATTACAGGAGACTGGAATGCCAAGGTGGGAAGTCAAATGACAACAGGGATCACAGGCAAGCATGGTCTGGGAGAACAAAATGAAGCGGGACGCAGGCTGATAGAATTCTGCCAGGAAAACTCGCTGTGTATAACGAATACTCTCTTCCAACAACCTAAAAGATGGCTTTATACATGGACCTCACCAGATGGTCAACACCGAAATCAGATTGACTACATCCTTTGCAGCCAAAGGTGGCGGACATCCATCCAGTCGGTGAAAACAAGACCTGGGGCTGACTGTAGCTCAGATCACGAACTTCTTATTGCCCAATTTAGAATAAAACTAAAGAGATCAGGGAAAATACACAGACCGGTTAGATATGATCTCACTAACATTCCTAGCGAATATACAGTGGAAGTGAAGAACAGATTTGAAGGACTAGATTTAGTAAACAGAGTCCCAGAAGAACTATGGACAGAAGTCCGCGACATTGTTCAGGAGGCGGCAACAAAGTACGTTCCAAAGAAAAAGAAAACCAAGAAGGCAAAATGGTTGTCTGCTGAGACACTGGAAGTAGCCCAAGAAAGGAGGAAAGCAAAAGGAAACAGTGAAAAGGGGAGATATGCCCAGTTAAATGCGCAATTCCAGAGGTTAGCCAGAAGAGATAAGGAACTATTTTTAAATAAGCAATGCATGGAAGTGGAAGAAGACAACAGAATAGGAAGGACAAGAGACCTCTTCCAGAAAATTAGAAACATTGGAGGTAAATTTCAGGCAAAAATTGGTATGATAAGAAACAAAGATGGCAGGGACCTAACAGAAGCTGAAGAGATCAAGAGAAGGTGGCGAGACTATACAGAAGATCTGTATAGGAAGGATAACAATATCGAGGATAGCTTTGTCGGTGTGGTGAATGAATTAGAACCAGACATCCTGAGGAGTGAGGTTGAATGGGCCTTAAGAAGCATTGCTAACAACAAGGCAGCAGGAGATGACGGGATCCCAGCTGAACTGTTTAAAGTCTTAAAAGATGATGCTGTCAAGGCGATGCATGCCATATGCCAGCAAATATGGAAAACACAAGAATGGCCATCAGACTGGAAAAAATCAACTTATATCCCCATACCAAAGAAGGGAAATGCGAAAGACTGCTCAAACTTCCGTACAGTGGCCCTTATTTCTCATGCCAGTAAGGTAATGCTCAAGATCCTGCAAGGAAGACTCCAGCAATACATGGAGCGAGAGTTGCCAGATGTTCAAGCTGGGTTTAGAAAAGGCAGAGGAACGAGAGACCAGATTGCCAATATCCGCTGGATAATGGAGAAAGGCAGGGAGTTTCAGAAAAACATCTACTTCTGCTTCATTGACTATTCTAAAGCCTTTGACTGTGTGGATCATAATAAATTGTGGCAAGTTCTTGGTGGGATGGGCATACCAAGCCACCTTGTCTCTCTCCTGAGGAATCTGTACAAGGACCAAGTAGCAACAGTCAGAACTGACCACGGAACAACAGACTGGTTCCAGATTGGGAAAGGCGTACGGCAAGGCTGCATACTCTCACCCAACCTTTTCAACTTGTATGCAGAACACATCATGCGATGTGCGGGGCTTGATGAATGCAAAGCTGGGGTGAAAATTGCTGGAAGAAACATCAACAACCTCAGATATGCAGATGACACCACTCTGATGGCCGAAAGCGAGGAGGAGTTGAGGAGCCTTCTAATCAAGGTGAAAGAAGAAAGCGCAAAAGTCGGGTTGCAGCTAAACATCAAAAAAACCAAGATTATGGCAACAAGAATGATTGACAACTGGAAAATAGAGGGAGAAACCGTGGAGGCCGTGACAGACTTTGTATTTCTAGGTGCAAAGATTACTGCAGATGCAGACTGCAGCCAGGAAATCAGAAGACGCTTACTTCTTGGGAGGAGAGCAATGTCCAGTCTCGATAAAATAGTGAAGAGTAGAGACATCAGACTGGCAACAAAGATCCGCCTAGTCAAAGCCATGGTATTCCCTGTAGTCACCTACGGATGTGAGAGCTGGACCTTAGGGAAGGCTGAACGAAGGAAGATCGATGCTTTTGAGCTGTGGTGTTGGAGGAAAGTGCTGAGAGTGCCTTGGACTGCGAGAAGATCCAACCAGTCCATCCTCCAGGAAATAAAGCCCGACTGCTCACTGGAGGGAAAGATACTAGAGACAAAGTTGAAGTACTTTGGCCACATCATGAGGAGACAGGAAAGCCTAGAGAAGACAATTATGCTGGGGAAAGTGGAAGGCAAAAGGAAGAGGGGCCGACCAAGGGCAAGATGGATGGATGGCATCCTTGAAGTGACTGGACTGACCTTGAGGGAGCTGGGGGTGGTAACGGCCGACAGGGAGCTCTGGCGTAGGCTGGTCCATGAGGTCACGAAGAGTCGGAGACGACTGAACGAATGAACAACAACAACAATCTCCTTTGAACTGGATTATATGAGACTACACTGCCATATAATCCAGTTCAAAGTAAATAACCTGGATTTTCTCTGGCAGTGTAGAAGGGGCCTGAGTGACCTTCAGCAAGTCAAACTTAGAGGAAGGTAATGGCGAACCTCCTCCTTCCTTGGCAAGAAATCCTTCCAAGAAATCTGCATGATAGGGTCACCATAAGTTGGAAATGACTTGAAAGCACACAGCAAGATGTTCTTAAGAGTGTTTGACTTTCTTCGCAATCTCTGAGTTTTAACACTTGGCAGCTCTGAACAAGACCCAATGTTCCCTAGAGAAAGGGAACTGCCAATATAGGCTTCCTTATTGCATGGATCACAATTTATATTCCCTACAGCTTTTAACAGGGAATAATAGGAGTCTTGGGTACAGAAGAATCACTATTAGTTTAAAGTAGTACATTGCTCACTGGATACAATTGTTTTTGTACCCCCCCCACTTTTTTTTTCTTTTCTTTTCTTTTCTTTTTTTTTTTTGCTTCACTGGGAGCAAGTATGAAACTTTGCATAAGATAACCTTCGGATTGAACCAATACTCCAGGGTAGTAGTGTGTACCTCAGGCGTGGGCATAAGTGACTGAGAGGAAAAAGGAAGGGGCCTGAGGCTGTTAAGAATTGTGGGAGTTGAAGTCCAAAACACCCGGAGGGCCAAAGTTTGCCACAACCTGGTGGAAAGCTGCATTTTTGTGTGTCTCCCTTTTCTATTTTTCTCTGAGAGAAGCAGAGAAAAATAGAGCTGTTTTCTTCACTCGCTGAGATGAAGCATCATCCTATGTGCCAGGGTTTGGTTGTCATCGTTCATACAGTCTGTTGTTATGTGCCTCCAAGTCATTTCTGACTTACGATGACCCTAAGTTGAATCTATCATGAGGTTTTCTGGGGCTGAGATTGATTGACTTGCACAAGATCAGCCAGTGAGTTTCAATGTCTGAGCAGGACATTGAGCTCTGATTTCCAGAGACATAGTCCAATGCTCAAACCACTTCACCTTGATCTTTCTAAATAATTGTTTCCATTGGTTACCATTGTTTCTTTCTTTCCTTGGAAGTCCCTCGCAGTACAGTACAGTGGTCTCTATCTTTTCTTACAGGAAACAGTTGGCTTTTAATAATTCTTTTTTTTTCCATCCGAGGTACTACATGGTTAAAAGGGACAAAGGAAAGACACATTATTTGAAAAAATAATAATATGAAAATTGAATTAAAAGCATATCGTATCTTAAAGTGTGGCACACACTCATTGAGAATAAATTCCCTGGCCAACAACTTGGTGCCAAAAATTTCATGAATCACAAAGATAATTTTCATTTTAGGTTAATTGAAGGATGGACCAACAATACATCTGAACACTGGGTTGCTGTGAGTTTTCCGGGCTGTATGGCTATGTTCCAGAAGCATTCTCTCCTGACATTTTGCCCACATCTATGGCAGGCACCCTCAGAGGTTGTGAGGTCTGTTGGAAACTGGGCCTAATTTTTAACAGATTTCACAATCTCTGAGGATGCCTGCCATAGATGTGGGCCAAATGTCAGGAGGGAATGCTTCTATAGAACATGGCCATACAGCCTGGAAGACTCATTGCAACCCACTGATTCTGGTGATGAAAGCCTTTGACAACACATCTGAACACTGTTCTAAATTATTGAGAGATGGATTAATATAAACACAAAAATTCAGTATATAATACTAATAAATATCTTAGGGCCTTTCCACAAAGCCCTATAACTCAAAATATCAAGGCAGAAAATCCCACCATATCTGCTTTGAACTGGGATATCTGAATCCACACTCAGATAATGTGGGATTTTCTGCCTTGATATTCTGGGATATAGGGCTGTGTGGAAGGGCCCCAAGATTTCTCCAGCATGTGAAGGAATTTGAGAACAAATGAAAACTGTAAGAGCCAGTGTCACAAGCCCCCAAAAGTAGGGAATTCATATTTGAATAGCACTGGTATATGTCTTCTTATCTGTGGGGAAGCTATTCCAAAGCATGAGCAAAAATACAGAGAACATTCCTCTTGTTATTGATTAGGAAACCCAGGGGCCAATATGAACAGTATGGGTAAGCCAGAACTGCTGGAAATTCTGGCTTAAAGTGTAGATGAGGATGCCAGTTTGGCACATGAAGCTCAATTTATTTCTGCTTCATTACTCCTGCCAAAATGAGTAGCTTTAAGAAAACTAACAGGAATATCCACCCATGGTTTGGATCAGTTTGGATCTTTAGTTTGTTGCTCTCTTAACAAACCAAAATCAACAGTCAGGATGGTAGAGGGTCCATGCTTTGTTAACTGACAGAAGAAACTGACTGAGAGCAATTTAGGAGCTTCCTTGTTCCAGCTAAAACAGTGGCTCTCAACCCGTGGGTCCCCAGGTGTTTTGGCCTGCAACTCCCAGAAATGCAGCCAGTTTACCAGCTGTTAGGATTTCTGAGAGTTGAAGGCCAAAACATCTGGGCACCCACGGGTTGGAACCATTGAGCTGAAGGATACTTCTCACCATTTCCCTACCTATTACCACAGTGTCCATTGATCAGCCCCATGATCCCTCAGAAACAGGATCATGAAATGCAAACATGAGTTATGAAAATGGGAGTATATTTGCAATCTGACCAAAACATGCAGTTGGAAAAGTAATGATGTAGAGCTTGGAAAACGGAAGAAAATCAGTCACACAAGGCTTGTTGTTTATTAAATAACACAGACTTTAGTGCCCAGTTTCAAAACTAACTGCCTAAACCATATTAAAACAACAGCTTTGTTTTGACTAGAAACTCCCTTTCTCCTTCCTGTTAGAGCAGATAACACTTTGTCAACACGTTGTATATACCCTTGATGTATTTAAGCTTCCCTTTAGATGTAATTTGCTTCCTATGTTTCCTTTACTTTGGGCATAACAATGAAAGGGCATAAAATATATGCTTTCTATTCAAACTCACTGTGCAAAATAATCTTGATATATAGGTTTTACTTACTTATTAATATTGTTCCCAAAGACCAGTCATAGAACAAGGATAGACAAAGCGCAGCTTGTGGCTCGCACATGACTGCTAGATCCCACTTTTGTAATCCTTGAACCTCTCCAAGCTCCTCTCCATTTAAAAGTGTGAATTGGGAACACCTCCCGCCCCAATTGCATATGAGAATGAATGCAAATTATTGACCACATAGTTGCTTGCCCTTGGTATAGAAGCATCAATTGATGGACAAATACGCCATTACATGACTTGTCTTTTGAATAATGATTTAATTATTTCCTCTTTTTGTGTATGTTGCACCCCACTCAGTTTTAATCTTTCAGTATTTGATTTTTATGTTGGTAAAAGTAAAAGGTTTCCCCTGACATTAAGTCTAGTTGCGTCTGACTCTGGGAGGTGGTGCTCATCCCCATTTCTAAGCCAAAGAGCCGGCATTGTCCATAGAAACCTCCAAGGTAATGTGGCCAGCATGACTGTATGGAGCGCCGTTACCTTTCATTTGAAGCAATATCTATTCATTTACTCACATTTGCATGTTTTTGAACTGCTAGGTTGGCCAAAGCTGGGGCTAACAGTGGGAGCTCACCCCGCTCCCTGGATTCAAACTGCTGACCTTTTGGTCATCAAATTCAGCAGCTCAGTGGTTGAACCTGCTGCGTCTATTTTTGTCTCCTGCAGCATCACAGAATCCTAACCTTATCTGGGTCATGCAATTTATTTATTTATTTATTTATTTAGTACACTTGTATACCGCTAATATCTCAGCCTAAGTCGGCGACTCATTGCGGTTTACAGCATTTAAAAACAACAATATTCCAATTAAAATATAAAAACACATACATATACAATACACAGTATTGGGCCACCAATACAGACCAATGCATCTCTTAAGTCAAAAGTCATGCAAGGTGACATCAAACCTGCAAACAGGGCTAAGTCAACATCCCTTGGCTTCCCAGTTTGACAAACAAATGTTTGGCTAAACCCACAGTTTTGTCCTATGTAGACTAGGTCCCACTGAAATCAATAAGATAATTTGGTTGTGACTAAGCAGTCCCATTCATTTTTATTGGGCTTGCGCTAGGTAGGGCTCATGTTGGATTTGGTCTCCAGATATAATTCCTGCAAGAATTTCAGCTGAGTAAATGCAACAATACTGAAAAAAGGTGTTGTTTCAGCCACCTGGATAGTTGTATTCCCTCTTACAAGTAGAAGTGTTGCTCTCTCTTGCATGGTCTTTATGTCTTCTTTGTTTCAATTATTGGCTAATAGACCTATCTTCAAGTGACCCAGTATTCTCGTATGTGGGCTAGTAGTACCTGCCCATGGTTATGTACCTGAAGGGAAGACCACGGGAAATGACCCTCTCTCTCCCTACCTGGGCTGTTTGGAGGGATGGAAATTACATAGAACAACAATATTCCCTTTCCTTGCTACATGTATAATTGAGCTGCAATCACCTATCATTTGTGAGCTTTTCAGTGAAAGCTGCATTATGAATGGGGAGCCCTTACTTGTTTTCAAACTAGATAGTTGTCTATTATTACATTAGGAGATGATCAATGCCCGAATAGTTCTGAGGGTGCATCTACACCGTAGAATTAATGCAGTTTAGCACCACTTTAACTACCATTGCTCGGTGGTATGGAATTATGAAAGCTGAAGTGTTTACAAGGTAGTTTGCCTCCTCCTTCAGAAGTGCTGGTGCTTCACCAAACTATAACTCCCATGATTCCATAGCATTGTTGCAAACCTTTTATTGAGCTTTCCATGTAGGGTCTGAGTTCTCTTAAGATGAGAAACATTTAAATACTTATTCTCCTATTTGCATCCCAAAGTGGTGGAGTCCAGGAAGAACTGTGGTGTCTGGGGTTTCTACATATGTGAATCACATATGATTTTAGGGGTGTTTTTTCACTCAAGCGTTCAGGGTGGTCTTCCTAGCCAAAGCTCTATCTGCAGTTT
Organism: Anolis sagrei; assembly: GCF_037176765.1. Taxonomy (NCBI): domain Eukaryota; kingdom Metazoa; phylum Chordata; class Lepidosauria; order Squamata; family Anolidae; genus Anolis; species Anolis sagrei. The sequence goes on along the minus strand of NC_090022.1, from coordinate 95,471,925 downwards.
AACCAAAAGTTTGACGTTCAAAAGATTTATGCTGCAGTTAAAAGCATATGCTCATCCCTTTTAAAGACTGGTTTAATTATTTCACTGACACTGAAATAAAGGTTAAATAGACTGCCTTCTTATTGCTTTTACCTTTCTCTGTCAACTTCTACACCATTAGCAATCAAGGTGGAAGCCCAGCTTCATTGCTAAAATAATTTGCATCTTTAAAAACTGAATTCCTTTTGGTTATTATTCAAACACATAATAAGCCCTCTATACAATATTCCAGAGGTGAATATTTCCAACATAACAAATACCTCCAAATTCTTGTTTATTAACAATGAAGTTTTGGATTATTGTATAATGGTTGGCATTTTAGTCTAGCAAACCTGGAGGTGGCATCAGGTTGAAGAAGGATTTTTCTAATGGACTGAAATCAAGTGTGATGATGCTTTTAGAAGCGGAGCTTTTAAGGAATTTATCTCCTGCTAATCTTTACTCGGAAGAGTGAGATGACCCAATGCCAACGTATCATGTATATTCCAAGGAGCACCCGGTTAGGTTACAACCTTGTGCCGGCAGGACCGAATAGGTTACACAAAGAAGGGAACCCAGAGTTGTTATGGTATTTCTGGACTATAATTCCTATTATCCTCAACCACCAAGTATGGACTGAAGAAAGGACTGGAGATCTAGCAGTTCCATGCCAAACAGCCTAGCGCGATAAGGCCAATTTACAGCAAGCCTGTGTTTTTCTCACTCCTTGTATCTTTCCAATCCTGCACCTGCAATGATGAGATTAACTACAATTAAGACCCATTTCTACACTGCCATATAATCCAGATTATCAGGTCAGATAATTCACATTATCTGATGGATTATACGAGTCAATACTGCAATATGATCCAATTCAAAGCAGATATTTTATATGGCAGTATAGGAGGAGCCTCAGTCTTACATCTGAATATTCAAGTATTATTAATCAATTTCTAAGTCCTTTTTCAACCTGACATAGTTAAGGATTCCAATGTGATATTAGTTCTATAGCCAGGGATTCATGGTCTTAATAGTTATGGACTGATGTTCAACCTTCCTAACCTCAAAAATTAGAACGAGTGCTTAACGTAGTATGTGTTTAAGGCATTGAATCATTGCCATATGGAAGCCACCTTGAATCCCCCTAGAGGTAGAGAAAGGCAAGGTATAGATAGGGTAAATAAATAAATAAATAATCCTACTTCCATTTCAGGTTCATAAAATATCTCAGAACAAGCTCAAGACTGGATATTATGCATAGCTGGGTTTTACATAGACTTATATAGATAACATGGTTTTAGTGTCACTTTTAGTTGGGATTTCTGCAAAAGGTTAATATGGTTACCCCACTAAAATTTTGCACAGTTCACAAGTCGAGCAATTTGCCATCCCACTGCAATATTTGTGTATGGCTGTCTCTTTTTGATTTGCTATATTCCTTTTATTTGAAGAGGCCAGAGAGGGGACCAAATTTTTTAAAAAGCCAATTCAGCACCTTGATAGGGTTCTTTGAGAGAAAGGCTTCTCTGGGACACGCACAAGAGGTCAGGGTCAGGTTGTAAATGCTGAAGTTTAATTATAGGAAATCAGTATCAGGAAAAACTAGAATGAGTTATGTATTTATCATAGCAAATATCTGAAGATGCTTTGAACTTTGGCACCCACCCTTTTGATTGTCATTTGAAGGAAAGAAACTGCCATGGAGAGTTAATGTACTTCATCAGAAGCTAATAATATTCAGCCTGGTCACACCTCTTAAAAGCACTTTTCTGGGGAATGGCAAGGGTTAGTCACGGCTTTGTCACCTTACCTTTCCTTGCATATTCTTGCCATGTGCCCATGCTTGGCCAGGGAAGACTGAAGCACAAAGCCTGTTCTTCTATCCCTTCTTCTCCCACACCCTGACCTCTCATGTCAGAGTTGAAATATAGCGTAGTTTTTATTATTATTATTATTTCACATAAAGGTTCAAAGCTTTCCAAATTATAGTTTGGAGATTCTGAGATTAGTAGTTAAAGTAGTAATACGTGTCTTACATGAGAATCATTCATTTCTAGAAGTGTAGAGTCAAATAATCTCTGACACAAAGGTTGCTTAGACTTAGCAGGTATTGTTAAAATTGTCATCATAATACAGGTACATAAAGGGTGGAAACTATAACTGGCTCCTTGACTGGAAACAGCTCAACTAATGACAGTTTGCTGGAACTAATATCTGGACACTTTTTCTCTCTCCTCTTCCACCTCTCTTTCAGGACCCTTAAAAGCCACCTTTCCTGGAAGTGAAGAGGACAGCTTTGAGCCATGGAGCCTCGGATGCCGCACAATCTCACCATGGTTCCCAATGCCACCATAGCGCAACCACTCCTGGACAGCCGGATCCCCTACAGTAGGCTCCAGCATCCCTTGACCATCCTACCAATCGACCAAATGAAGACCACACACATTGAGAATGACTACATTGACAATCCTGCCCTGGCCCAGCTGGCTGCTCAGAAACACCCCCTGGGCCACCATGAAGCCCCCCACCCACCACGGTGTGAGCCAGATGTCACTCACCCATGGATCTCTTTCAGTGGGCGACCCAGCTCCATCAGCAGCAGCAGCAGTACATCTTCAGATCAGAGACTTCTGGATCACATGGTGCCAGCTCCAGTGGTAGAGCAGTCCTCATCTTCATCTTCCTCCCCAAGGCCTATCAGGATACAGCCCAAGGCCATGAACTTAAAGCCCATTGATCTGAAGGGGCTGCCTGCTTCTCCAGAACTAGACAAGCACTTCCTGCTGTGTGAAGCCTGTGGGAAGTGCAAGTGCAAGGAGTGTGCCCTGCCCAGGACTCTGCCCTCCTGCTGGGTCTGCAACCAGGCCTGCCTGTGCTCAGCCCAGAACCTGGTCAATTACTCCACTTGCATGTGCCTGGTCAAGGGCGTCTTCTACCACTGCACCAATGAGGACGATGAGGGCTCCTGTGCCGACCACCCTTGCTCCTGTTCCCACTCGAACTGCTGTGCCCGCTGGTCCTTCATGGGTGCCCTCTCCCTACTCTTCCCATGTTTGCTCTGTTATCTACCAGCCACTGGCTGCGTGAAGCTGTCCCAGCGCTGCTATGACCAAGCAAGCCGGCCCGGGTGCCGGTGTAAAAACACAAACAGTGTGATTTGTAAAGCCTCCCCTGACCGGAAAGTTGGCAGCAGGCCTGAGAAGCCATTTTGATCTCTGGGGAGACTGAGTAGCAGGCGGGAACATGTAGAAATGCATGACAGGAAGCAAGAGTTTCATAACCTGTGTTGCAAGTAGAATGTGTTTGCTTCCCACAAACAAAGAAAACAAAATGTATTCCCAGGAACTGAAGCACTTTGGAATATTCAGGGTTGTGGAAGAGGTGTGATCTGTACTTGTTGAACAGAAAACTTAAAGGTGTGTTTAAATATTTTACAGAGCAAAGGCAGATATTTACTCATAGGGCAACTGGTAGGCTGCATCTATTCTGGTCCTTAGTGTTCGGGGATGGCTAAGTCTACGTACTGCAAAGATCATTAACCATAGGCTTACATCTAACTGGAACAAGGATATACATATAGCCCAGGAGTCCCATTTTAAATTTAATTTTTACTGATAGGCTGCTGGCAGGAATGGGTTGAGCTTCTCAACATGCATTTGCCTATCATTTTATTCCCCATTAAGGGTGTGTCTGCATTGTAGGATTAATGCAGTTTGATACCACTCTGACTGCCCTAGATCTGTGCTGTGGAATCCTGGAAGTTGTAGTTTTACAAGGTTTTTAGCCTTGTCTGCTAAAGGGTGCTTATGCCTCACCAAGCTATGAATCATAGGATTCCATAGCATTGAGCTTTTTTTAAAAAAAATGTCAGGAGTGACTTGAGAAACTGAAAGTCACTTCTGGTGTGAGAGAATTGGCCGTCTGCAAGGATGTCGCCCAGGGGATGTCCAGATGTTTGATGTTTTACCATCCTTGTGGGAGGCTTCTCTCATGTTCCCGCATGGGGAGCTGGAGCTGACAGAGGGAGCTCAACCTGCTCTCCCTTGATTTGAACCACTGACCTGTCAGTCAGCACTTTTGCTGGCACAAGGGTTTAACCCATTGCACCACCATCATTGAGCTATGACACTTAAAGTGGTAACAAACTGCATTCTCTAGTGTAGATGCACCATAAGTAAGCTATGCATGAATGCTCACACACATGCAAATAATAAATGTCTTTCTGTATGTTCAAGATTTTTAGATATTTTCTGGAACTGCCTTGGTCCATATAAATCCATATAAATCCATAGCAGATCCTACTTGGTGCAACCACAAGCTACAGGATAAAAAAAATTAGGTGCACCAACCCCTTGTTTGTAAAAACTTATTTAGAAACTCCTTTTTTCCCCTTCTCTACTTTTTTTCTTTTCTCTATCTTTTAATAATACACAAAAATGTATCCTAAAAAGGCATGCTCTGTTTCTTGTCTAGCCTCATCTGCCTTTATGAAAGACACTGAGGCTGTGTGTGGATGAGAAAGGAAGGGAGGGAGGGAGAGATGAACCTTGTTTTGCCCATGCCTCCAAACGTATGACCAGGCAGTCAGCTGGACATAGCCTATTGACTTCAATGCGGCTAGCACAATATAAAGCATTGATTCTCAAGTGCCAAGGCAAGCCTGAAAGATAAAGTTTGCTCAGCTAATTTTCCACCTGTGGGAACATTTTGAGGCAACATAACTCCTCTTAACAATGCATTTGGTTCTGAGCACGCTTTTTTGTATCAATGGATTCTGTTTGCTTGATCAAAGAGCCAGTTCAGGATATTACATAATCTAATACCTCACTAAGACATGAAAGCGGGGAGGAGGCAGCAAAAAGCCTCAATGGCACCCATCTCACAAATATAAATTAGCTTCCCTTGAAATAATTGAAAGTAGATAAACTAAAGTTACACATGCCTTTAAGCTGGGGTTTTTTTAATCCCTACTTTGCCCATCCTCCACCTTGACTTGGAGGGTCAATGCAAACGAACATGGTATATTTGTATATACATTGGTTTGTTTTTTAAGTTGGCATCAGTGCAACCCTGGGCTCTCATGAAAGGCAGATTTGTTTAGGGAAGAATGACATTTGCTCAGTATTTAAACTCAGATTTACCATTGCTGCTCAACTTTTGGTTCTTCTGTATAACAGCATAGCTTTGTAAATACAGAGGAATTTCTCAAACATCTCTTTTTGTGCTAAATACTTTGTGGCAAAGGGGAAGGAGAACTCATGGTGTGTAGTTGGTACAGATTACCCAGTTACCTGCCTATACTGTGCATCCTCCGTTTTGTACTTTTTGGATGTTTTGGGCCACAGCTCCTATCATCCTCAGCCAGCCTGACTATCCTACCTGTGGATGATGGGTTTGCAGTGCAACAGGAGTGCACTGACCCCACAAAGGCCAATCTATATGCTCCTATCTGTGCAAATTATTTCATGGGGGGGGGGGGCTGTCATGTTTCATTTGTCAGCTCAAGTGCTCATAATTGAGACCAGTGCTGCATTCTCTTTTTAGATGGGTGGGAATCCTGTAGTCCTCTAGATGTTATCAACTACAACTCCCAGTATTCCTTGCCATTAACTGGGCTGCTTAAGGTTGATGGCAGCTGGAGTTCAACAACTTCTAGACCAAGTATGGGCAAACCTAGGCCCGGAGGCCAAAGAGAGAGGAGGGCTCAATTCTCGGGCCCTCCTCTCTCTCAGCATCCTATCTTTCTTTCTCACTTTCCTTCCCCCTTCCCTCCCTCTTTCTCCTTCCCTTCCACCCTTTCATCCTTCTCCTTTCCTTCATTCCTTCCCTTCCACCCATTCACAACTCCCTCACTTTTGACTTTCCTGCCTTCTCTCTTTCCTTCCTCCTTTCCTCCCTCCCTTCCATCCTTTTCTTTCACCTTTTCATCCTTCCCTTTCACCCTTTCGTCCTTCCTTCCTCCCTCCCTCCCTCCCTCTCTTTCTTCCTTTCTTCCTTCCCTCTTTCTCCTTCCTTCCTTCTTGTCTTTCTTTCCTTCTCTCTTTCCTTTATACTTCCCTCTTTCTCCTTCCATTCTTCCCTTCCTCCCTTTTGACCTTCCTTCCTTCTCTCTTTCCTTCCTCCTTCCCTTCCTTCCTTCCATCACCAGGCCGCCAGTCCTCTTAGCAGGGGGAGTGGAAACGTGCGGCCCCCAAGTTAGAAAGTTTGTCCATGCCTGTTCTAGACTCAAAAGGATATATGGTTCCCACCCCTATCTTAAAACGGATTCAGACTACCCTCTTGATAACCAGAAGGTGCTATGCAAAAAACAAAGAATCACTCCAAAATATGCCAAATGGGCTGGGCATTTTGTACTATGCCAAATGTGTTATGTCAGTGTGATCTGATATAATGAAATAGTCATGGCTGAGGGCTGCCCTCTTTCATTCTGCAAGGAGTAGGTAAAACCCACAATATGTTCTCATGCAAATAGATTAAAACTGATAGAAGGGAACCCTGCCCCTCTTCCCCTCTCTGGCGGGCACAGGGTGTAGAGTTGTTCACTTTTACCTTTATTATTTTTACTTGTGTATATATTTATTGATTTTTCATCTTTTTTATATTTATAATACTTGGCAGTTATATATATAGTATGTCACAGCAAAAAGGGATGCTACACCTGTGCTGTTGAGGACAGATTCATATAGCTTGGCCTTTGCTGGGAACGCCTTCCCCTTGCAATGAATGGGAGAGGGGGTACAAGCATTCCAGTCCCATTCCCATTCAATTCAGGGGAGAGGACCTCACAGGTTCCTACCTGAATTATACAGAATATCTTATAAAGACATTCTTGCACACATCTGCAGGAGTGGAAGAAGGAGAAATACTGTCAAATGTTTCAATCTGTTTCCAAATGATGGCAAAGCATCTTTTTAACTAGTCTGATCTAGAGTTGGGGAACTTCCCTTTTTGAGCTATTTGCCTCCAGAATCTCTCAGTCGCTATGGCCATTCCTCCTCAGCACTGGGCATGCTGGCTGGACTTATTAGGGGATATAGACTGAAAAGTAACTTTTCTAAGTTCTGTGTTGCTGAGCATGCAAAAAATTTGCTCTACTATCTACTACCCAAACCAATATTACCATTTTTTTAAAAAAATCATTCCTGTCAATGTGAAACAATGCCAGTTTAAGCAATTGCAAATTCTGAACGACCTGGCTTCCCACGCTTAATAAACAGCTGGGTCAAACTCTTTGAACATACATATCCACCCAAAGTATCTCTATATTTGTTTAACAGTGTTACTTTAACAATACCCCCCCCCCCCCATTTACTATATAGAATTGTATGTAAATGTAAAGGCTTCCCCTTGACATTAAGTCTAACCCTTGATGCTGGGGGGGGGGGGGGGTGTGCTCATCTCCATTTCTAAACCGAAGAGCCAGCATTGCCCATAGACATCTACTTGGTCATGTGGCCGGTATGACTGCATGGAGTGCCATTACTTTCCCACTGAAGTGGTACCTATCGATCTACTCACATTTTCATTTCTTTGAATTGCTAGATTGGCAGAAGTCAACAGAGTTGTAAACCACTTCAATATCTATTACGACATTTTGGAACAAAAAAAAAATACCCAATCCTAATCAGTTGATGACAGTATCGTATAAGTAGATTTGAGGTGCTAGAAAGAGGAAGTGAGAGTTTTACTTTGCAAGTAGAGCAGAGTAACACTCCTTGTGTCTCCCAAACTTTACAGTCTTTACCCAGGGTGTCTCTCCAGCTCTTTCCTTAAGCAAACAAATTTAAGAAGCTTGTCACTAAGCATTTAAAGATTTCCCAATTAGACCACCCTAAGCTGACAGTGTTCCTTTCAAATGCAAATAATTCTTCCTCCACCATCAGCACTGTCAACCCTGTATCAGGACAGGGTTGTTCTACCTTTTCTTCTGTCCCAGACACTTCTCTCCTTCTCAGTTGTGGATTTCCCTTTTGATATTGCCACCATTCCAAGGTATCACAGGGATAGAATTGGATTTTGAACAAATTTTACGTTGCAGATCCCAGAATTTTGGGAGTTGTGATCCAGTAAAGGAACTTGTCCACATTTGGGACCAAATAATATGAGAGCAATTGTCCCAACAAGCCAGGATGGATCCTGACTGGAAGGAAGGTCAATAGGAAGGCTCAAAAAGTAGATTAATTTTCCAAAGTGAATTCTGGGAGCTGCAACCTAAAAGTGCCAGTTCCAGCACACTGCACAATTTGGTTTGTTCTGATGCCTGTTTTCAGGTGTAGCACCTTTCTCTTCTACCACATAACCAAAAATGTAGATTGATTAAATAGTGTGCACCAAGCCAAAACAAAAACACTCATCCTTCCCAGAGATGCCCTGTAGCATTCCAAATTGATCAGTACGTGAATGAGGAATGGGAACAGAGGATGCCACAAATCTTCGTTTTTCTGCTATTCTGAAACTTTCATTGCTTGGGCAATGAGAGTTTGTTGGCTCCAATAAATGTCTGTCTTGCAGCACTGTGCATGTTTAGGGTGTGGGGTTTATTATTATTATTTCTGAACTTTTCAGAGAGTGGTCAAGATTCCCCTATCTTATTTTTTTTTCTTTTTGCTACTTTCCTCAACTGAAAATAAATTGCCACAGAAGTTTTCCTTTGTATAGAATATTTATTTTGAAGCTCTATTTTAATAGTATTTATTTTAGAAGTCTACTATTGTAAGAGTTCTTCTGTTTGTGAAGAAAACCAAGTTAAACTGAATGTACTGATCTAGAAATTATATATAAAATATATATTGTTAAATATACAATGATATTGTGGCTTCTTTCTTGAAATGATCCTTTTGCAGTGCTGGGGAATAGCACGAGGGAGGACAAATGATGATGCACCACTTGAGATGATTGAGCCTTGGGAACATTTACCCTTCATGAATGTGCTTCCATTTGTATTCTAGCAGGCATGAGCATCATGTGGCAGTTGTTACGAATCCATCCAATGCAGCCAGCTTCATACCAAGCAAAAAAACACAATTACTTGCACCCTGTCCCAGCACCACCAAGGGTTTGTCTATACATACCCTATACTCATTGTAAATGACCTTCTGGTTGTCCCAATGAACAGTGGCTTCTGTTGCATATCCTGTTTTTGTCCCTCTTTAAACCAACTTTGCCTTGCTTTGGACAAGGTGATGGATACTTTGCTGGATCTCTGGAGTATTCTGAGGATTCACGGCAAGCTGGGCAGCAGGATTGGATCTGATTTAGCCCAATCTGCTATTCAGACTCACACGGCCACCCTTTGCCTTTCCCTACTCTGATCAGCACAGGGAAAGGGGATGGATTCTGCCCATGTCACCAACATCTGCCTGTACCTGTGCATTTTTTTTGGTGACCGAAATGTACGAGGATATCCAGAAAGTAAGGTTACAAGATTTTTTAAAATAGAAAGAATGAATATATTTTAATAAAACTTACATGGGTTATAGCCTAGGTATTACATTATTTTTTCCCACATAATCACAATTTGGTTCAATACATTTTGTCATCCATGCAATGAGTTTTTTGATTCCTGTGTCATAGAAGTCTCCCGCTGCCTTTTTCAGCCAGTTTGTCACTTCAATTTTCACCTTGTAGTCAGAAAACTGTTTTCCACTCAGGTTCCTTCAATTTAGTGAACAGATGACAGTCACTGGGTGCGAGATCAGGGCTGTGAGAGGGGTGACTTAAAACATCCCAACCAAATGTAGTCAACAACACACATTGTCATGAAGGAGACAGAAGGAAAACGGAATAAGGATGTTCATCTCTAGCCTTCACAATGCCAGTCGAGGAGCTACTGATGACTGGCACTGCTCGTTGGCTTCTGCTGGCTTCCAACTACACAGCAGTGATACCAACTTCCCCCGAGAAAATTCCCTGCAAGTGACTTGTAACCTTACTTTCTGGATAAACCTCATAGAAGTTGCCATTTATCTCTTGAATTTTATTTTAGTGATTCCTTCCAATTTTTCAAATATATCTAAGTCCTTTGCATGTATTCCACATTTAATCGGTTCACTAATCAATATATTGTAGGGAACCTTATCATAAGCTTTCCAGAAATCCATAAAAATGACATCCACAGCATTCACACCATTTTCTAAAATTGTGAGCTGGCTCCTGTGTAGTCCTGCATCTTTCACTAGCAGAATTGAGGAGAATGCCATCAGTGCCTAAAACCCCTTAAGCTCTTTGCCCAAGGCTTCAATATTAGACGTTCTTGGCAGTGTCATTGGTGTCCACATGAATAAGGAAAAGGGAGCGCTGATCTATTTTTCTGGATGGGTTTTGGCAAGTTGTTAGTGACATCCTGGATACAGCTGCCGGGAAGACAACATACTTCCTGATTTCTCTTGTCAAGATGGCATAGAGGTGCCTCTATGCCCTTGAGCAATGAGTCCCCAACCAGCAGCACCTTTCTTCTTGTGGTTTGCAGTTACCTGACTCCTTTAGCATGTGTTGTTCCTTGTTGCTGGTTTCCTGTTTGAGTATCTTCACTGCTGCTTTCCTCATGAAGATGCAAAAAGAAATTGCTTGATTGGAGACATTCTGAATCCCTTCTGTATTGTGTGCCCTTGACTTTACTCCAGGCTGTTTTTTTTGCTGTTACAGCACTCTTCATATTCTTTTGCTGTTTTTCCCCTGTTGATTGTTTAGGATCAATTCCCCCTGTGTTATGTCCAGCAATTCCCTTGTTCTGATGCATTGAAGGGACTCTTCATGTAGCTATCCTGCACTGACCTTATCTTCCAAGAGAGATACCAGTCTTGGTGTGGCTTTCTGTTAAGAACACAAACATTGCACATGCATTGTAGAAGACAACTGTGGATCATCTCGTCTCAGTTTTTGCAATTATTTATATCCCCTTCTACCCTTAAATATTGATATGTGATATATGGAACATAATTGTGTACACCTCAAAAGATGTGTGCCACTGCCTCAGGAGCTTTCAGCCTGTTGCTTTCACAGAGTCTTCAGCAATAATAACAGGAAGAGGAGGAGGAAGAAGAAGAAGGAGCCCTTGGTGGCACAATAGGTTAAACTCTTCTTTTTTTTCATGTCAGGAGCAACTTAAGAAACTGCAAGTTGCTTCTGGTGTAGGAGAATTGGCCATTTGCAAGGATGTTGCCCAGAGAACGCCCAGATGTTTGCTGTTTTTACCATCCTTGTGGGAGGCTTCTCTCATGCCATTACATGGGGAGCTGGAGCTAAATTCTCCACATGGGGAGCTGGATTCAAACTGCTGACCTATCAGTCAGCAGTCCTGCCAGCACAATGGTTTAACCCATTGTGCCACAGGGTATTAAACCCTTGTGCCAGCAGGACTGCTGATCGAAAGGTCAACAGTTCAAATCTGGGGAGTGGGGTGAGCTCTCATCAGTCATCTCCAGTTTCTTATGTGGGGATATGAGAGAAGGCTCCCACAGGATGGTAAAACATTTGGGCATCCCCTGGATAATGTCCCTGCAGACAGCCAATTCTCTCACACCAGAAGTGACTTGCAGTTTCTCAAGCCGCTCCTGACACTAATAATAATAATAATAATAATAATAATAATAATAATAACAACAACAACAACAACAACAATAAACACATTGGCTTCCACTTAAACACAATCAGTGCTGACATATTTACCATCTGTCAGCTGCAAAAGGCCACCCTACTCAAATCTGCATGCATTATTCACCGATACATCACACAATCCTAGACACCTGGGAAGTGTCTGACATGTGATCCAATAGAACAGCCAGCATAGTGATCTTGTTTGCTGCGTATTAATCTTGTTGTGTTCCAAATAATAATAATAATAATAATAATAATAATAATAATAATAATAATACCATCATCACCATTATCATCATACACTACAGAGAATAGGGAGGTATCAACCTAGTTTGAAAGCATAGCAGTTAGAGTTTAAAATTAAAGCATGAGAGATCCTGGTTCACATCTCCATTCATCCCAGAAGCCCATTTGGTAGCCGTCTGCTTAACCTTGCTCACATTTTTGTTGGATTTTTTTTTTTTACATTAGCTTAGGAAGCAAGAAGGCAGAAGATCTGTTATGGCTCTCCCAGCCAAATAAGCATAATTGAAGGACAGGTGAGAGAACAGTTGGACAAATATACACAAATGTGGTAGACCTACCTTTTGGGGCCTTTGATCCCCATTCATCAGGGTCTTCATTTGCACTGCTAGCATTCAGCCCCCAACAAACGGATGCTATGAAAATCTGTTAATTGTCATCTCTGTGAATGAGAGACCTCCAAGTCATCCTGTCATCAACAGCCCTGGTCAAGTCTTGCAAACTCTTGATTGAATCTATCCATTCAGAATGTGGTCTTCCTCTTTTCCTACTGCCCTCCATTTTACCAACCATTATCGTCTTTTCTAATGAGACATCTCTTCTCATGATATGGCCAAAGTACAAAAGGACTCAGCTTAGTCATCTTGGCTTCTAGGGAGAGTTCAGGCCTGATTTAATCTTGGACTATCTTTTTAGCAGCCCTCTGTATCCGCCGTTCTCCCCCAGCACCACATCTCAAATTATTTCATTTTCATCCCATCAGCTTTCTTCCCTGCCCAACTTTCACAGATAGGAAATATGACATTGAGCATTTTAAGGTAGTATTCACTGATATATCTTTACATCTGAAGATTTTCTTTAGTTCTTTTATAGCTGCAGACCTCAAAAGAAGAGAGTTCGGCCACTCCCATTGCAGCCCCCTCGACTTCGCACTGGCTGTTTTTAATAAAGGGAACATAAACATTTAAACAGTCATAAAAGTATGTGAGTATATGAATGTATTCATTAAAATAAAACTTTACAGCAAAATCTGAAGCACTGGTATAATGAAGAAAGCACATGTGGCATTTGGAGCAGCAGGGAAAGGATAAGATGGTGCCCTGCCCCATTCCTAACCTTGACTGGAAATGTGGCATTCTGCCTACAGAAGCTGAGCAGCAGTCTTTCAGATGACTCTTCCTTGAACGCTGATGATGGACGAGCAGCATCTGTGAGCAAGCCAGCTTAGGAGCACAGGATGTCTCGCTGCTACTCAGCCAAGGCTGGATTAAATTGTTTGGGGCCCTGGAACAGTTGCCAAAATAGTCCCCTTCTGCACATGCATGAGTTATTCTAGAAGTCTTGACACAGAAATTAAACAGTGTGAGAGGCAACAACACAGAGACAAATAATTCACATATGAAACCATTTTCTGCCCACCAACTTGGGCAAGATGAACAACTCTGTGTGTTTTACTACGGTCCCATCTACACTGATCATTTAATGCCAATCAAACTATATTATATGGTGAGTGTAGACTCCTATAATGAAGTTTAACTGCAACGAGTTTCATGTTACAAGTCCACACTAACCATATAATGCAGTGTGGAACACATCTCACCATGCTTAAACAGTGGATGTGGTTCTTAATGAGACATGTCGCATTATCACAGGGTGTCTGCACCCTACACCACTGGAGAAATTACACTGTTTAGCCGGCATTGCTCCACCTGACATCTGCCGGGAAGTAGCAACCAATAGTGAAAGGACCAAAGCAGTGACATCTCCAGCCCATCCTCTGTTCGGATATCAGCCAGCATGCCAATCACTTAAATCAAGAAATAGTTTTCTAAGCTCTACAGAGACACTCGCTGGAACACCTCAGCAAGTGAGAATCCGAAAGTGGCAGGCTAAAAACCAGCTCCTCAATCAGTGGATGATACCAAATGAGAGACTTGGGTGACTTGGAAGGAACTGAACAGACTGCGCTCTGGCACCACGAGATGCAGAGCCAACCTTAAGAAATGTGGCTACAAAGTGGAATCCACGACATACGAGTGTGGAGAAGAGCAAACCATAGACCACCTATTACAATGCAGCCTGAGCCCTGCCACATGCACAATGGAGGACCTTCTTATAGCAACACTGGAGGCACTCCAAGTGGCCAGCTACTGGTCAAAGGACATTTAATAAAATGCCAAGTTTGCAAACTTTGTAGTTTTTTTGTTTTGTTTTTCAGATACAATACAATTGTTTGGTTCTCTCCTGATACGATAAATAAATAAATCTGCATTAAATGGTCAAGTCTAGTGACCTCATCATAAAGCCCTGGAAAAGCATCCCACTTCACTGGGCTTCTGAAGAGGAAAAAGAGAGCAGCGAGGTGAATCTATCACCCCACATGCAGCTCCCTCTCTGTGATGCTTTGCCCATCACATGGGGAAAGCATCACCATTGTGGGAAGGCCCCAGGCTAAGACAACACAGGAAGTCTCTCATGTTGCCAGGGAAAGCATCTGGCGCTATTTTACCCCGATTGGGAGGGGGGGTGGCCTACACAGGAAGTCACACAATGCCGGCCTCCATCCCCCAGATGGGGTAAAAGTCTTAGGACACTAAAATTATCCCATCTGATGAGGTAGTTAATAGGGTTTTTGTTGAGTTGTAGGTTTTTTCGGGCTATATGGCCATGTTCTAGAGGCATTTCTCCTGACGTTTCGCCTGCATCTATGGCAAGCAAAATATCAGAAGAAATGCCTCTAGAACATGGTCCTATAGCCCGAAAAAAACTACAACAACCCAGTGATCCCGGCCATGAAAGCCTTTGACAATACAGGGTCTTTGTTATTTACGTAACACCAAAAAAGTTGATGAGAACACAAAAAATTGTAAAATCAAGACATGAACAAGGGAGGAAGAGAAATCAAGCTGTATACTTATGTCCTTGGATCTTCAGCCAATGAGGGTCCTGGAGAAATTGCACAAATCAACCATTTCTTAATCCTGCCTTTCCCACAGGCTCAAGCAATGTTTCCTTGGCCCAATGGCAGGGCCGGCCCTGGCTCAGTCTCATACTTCTGAAGCTGGGGACTGGGCTTGTTCAGTAGGGAGTTTTTCTCCCTCTGAGCCTTCCTTTCATGTCTCCCTCTGGAAATGGCAGGCCTTGGGCCTTCTCATCCAAACCATCCTGAATGGACTTGAAATGTGCAGTCATGACAAAAATGGGATTAAAGTAAGCCAACAGGGGCCAAAGGCCGCCATGCTTCCTCCTCCCCGCTCCCCAGCCCCACCTTTTTGTCCCCTGCAGCAGTTGAAAAGTTTATTCTTCCCCAGCTTTAATAAAACAATATCTACGTGGCCCGAGGCAGGTGCAATTTTTATAATTTATGGGTTTCGGAGACAGGAAGAGAGCTCCGGAGTTTTATTGTGCTTTGCTGGCTCCGTGGCATTCCAACTGTCTACTTATCATTCTTTCAGGCTCTGCTGTCCTCTAGCAGGCAAGCCGGCTTGGAACCCACCTGTGCCTCCTGCCCTCGAGCGACGAGAAATAATGATGAATACATCTGTATGTGTTAAGCAGGAGACGAATGAAAGGTTCCCCTCATTTCCCCCTTGTCATTAGCAGAAACTTCCTGTATTGACATCTATATTTGTATTCCACAACTACAGCCTTGTGTGTGTGTGTGGGGGGGGGGGGGTGGAGCCTTCCCAGGATTCTTCCATCCCAAATTAAACAATGTCTTGTCTGAGGCTTTCATGGCCAGAATCACTGCATTGTTGTGCATTTTCCAGGTTGTAGGGCCATGTTCCAGAAGCATTCTCTCCTGGCGTTTTGCCTGCATCTATGGCAGGCATCCTCAGAGGTTGTGAAGTCTGTTGGAAACTAGGAAAATTGGGTTTGAACAATTTCCCTCCCACCCCCTTCACATCTGAGTATATACAAATTTATTCCAGCAACACAATGCCTCTCCATTGGCAATATGAAGGTTGAGATTCCAGTAATAGAATTTAAAGGGGCATAGCTTAGTTCCACCACACAACTTAGACCCCTTCCACACAGCTGTATAAAATCCATATTGAACTGAATTATATGGCAGTGTGAACTCACATAACTCAGTTCGAAGCAGATATTGTGGATTATCTGCCTTGATAATTCCGGGTTATATGGCTGTGTGGAAGGGCCCTTAGAGAGTTTATCCGCTTTGAGGAAGACTCTGTGCATATATGTCCCTATGAAATCCAAGGAATCTTTTGGTGACTCCTTGGATTTCATAAGGCTTCTTTGGGTGAGGAATATTCAGATTCCCATTGCTATTGTCTTTCTTTGAAATCAAGTTATACCTCCTGGTATTCCTTAACCATCTCCTTATTCAAGTACAGACCAAGTCTGACCCTGCTTAGGAGAGTAGGCTCTAATTGGAGCCCTGATGGCGCAGTGGGTTAAACCACTGAGCTGCTGAACTTGCTGTCCAAAAGGCTGGAGGTTCGAATCCAGGGAGCAGGGTGAGCTCCTGCTGTTAGCCCCAGCTTCTGCCAACTTAGCAGTTCTTTTTATACCCTGTCTCCATCTCCCCAAAGGAACTCAGGCTTACAAAGGGCGGGCTGAGGCTTGCCATTTTATCTATTTATCATCTATCTGTTTTTTCCAGCATCCTGCAGCCTCTCCTCCAAACCTGTCACCCTCTAGGTGGGGTAGACTATAACTCCAATTACGCCAGCAAACACTGCAAGACTGGGGAAGGCTGGCACAGGGGATGCATCTTTTTCAATGGGGCCAGCATTACTGATGACTTTCACTGGACTTGCATTCTGCCGTTCCCAGAAACGGGTCAGTCCTGGGCAAAAGTGGAATACAGGAAGCTTTCAATTAGCTGGGATCAAGTTTCATAGCCCAGTTAACATTTTCTACCAGTTCAACTTCCTGACTCAGCATTTCCTCTGTAAATAATTTATAGCCCTAAAGAGCAAATGCCAGAATCATGGCAGGGAGTGGAAAATTGGGGAAGGGGTGAATGTTGTAGAGTCAGTCCTGAGAACTGAGGAAGAGAGCCATTGCCCCTGCTGAGCAGTGAAGATGGCCTCCCTTCAGACATTGCAAAGACCAATCTCGTCACATAAGTGGAGAGCCGAACCTTCCAGGAGCATCACCCAAATGGCTTGTATAGTGATCAATGGCCCTCTGTGTTTTGCCTTAACTTCCTAAGGATAATAACCTCTTGCATGACATAAGGAATCATTAAGGCTCCCCCTTCCCTGCCCCACCTCACAGGGACCATAAAACTTTATAGATTTCAGCCAAAGCTTCTAAAGTCACAGCTAGCATTGCAGGGGGAAAGCAAAGCACCCAATGCTGCATAAAAAGCAAATGCTTCCCATCTTGTAAAACAAGTAGATACTTTGGGTTGTGTTTTGTGTGTGTGTACAAGAGGGAGATGTCTTTAAGGTCAAGGGAGACAGGATGCTATGAAAAGGGAATTGCAGTTCAAAAGTTGAATTTCCAGGGTCCAAATGAGACTGCTCTAAATGAGGAGGAGAAGCAGGATGCCAAAATGTTGGTCTCCATTGAGAGGGTCACCCTCTATTATTTCCATATGCTTCAGCAGACTGAAGGAGATCAGCTGCCCTGAGGGTTTGAATATAAAGTTGGCAACCGCTTTGGAATAAAAAAGGGAGAAGAAGATATGCTGATGAGCATACTCTTGGTTCCTAATACTTTCCTGATGAACAAATCCAGATGTACATCTTTAGGGAAGTCTGGGGCTTGTTATTTTTTAGCTATTTATCAATTTTAGCTGTTTATCATCTGTCTTTCTATCTTATTTGCTGTTGTTGTTCATTCGTTCAGTCGTTTCCGACTCTTCATGACCTCCTGGATCAGCCCATGCCAGAGCTCCCTGTCGGCTGTCACCACCCCCAGCTCCTTCAGAGTCAAGCCAGTTACTTCAAGTATACCATCCATCCATCTTGCCCTTGGTCAGCCCCTCTTCCTTTTTCCTTCCATTTTCCCCACATCTTTGTCTTCTCTAAGCTTTCCTGTCTTCTCATTATGTTGCCAAAATACTTCATCTTGGCCTCTACTATCCTTCCCTCTAATGAGCAGTCGGGCTTTATTTCCTGAAGTATGGACTGGTTGGATCTTTTTGCGGCCCAAGGCACTCTCAGAACTTTCCTCCAGCACCACAGTTCAAAAGCATCTATCTTAATTCGCAGGGCTGTAGCCAGAAAAAAATTTCGGGGACGGTTGAAAATTTCGGGGGGGGGGGGAGGGATTTTGAAAATTTGGGGGGGGGTTGAAAATTTGGGGGGGGGGAGTTGAAACCTGCCTCTTAGCTCACGCTGAAGCCAAGAGCACAGTAGGGGGCAGAGCAGCCTTCAACAGCTTGCAGCTCTGCCCCTGGTGACCACCTCCACCAAGTCTGGCCTCCTTAATGAGAGCATTCAATACCTTCCCCCCCCCCCCCCCCAAACTTGGTTGGTTCGCTACATCAGCTATGGCTGCAAGCAATGACAGTGTGAATAAATTATCAATATTTTCTTGAGATAGTGCTTGCAGTTCTGGAGGGACTCTTAATTTTTTGCGTCTCATAGACTTAGCAGGGGGATTTGGTTAACCAGTTAAAATTCATGAGTAAACCGGGTTTATTTTTTTAACCTGAAAATTTTCTGGGGGGGGGTTGAACCCCTAACCCATCCCCCCTCGCTACAGGCCTGTTCCTTCATTCAGCCTTCCCTATGGTCCAGCTCTCACATCCATAGGTGACTATGGGGAATACCATTGCTTTAACTATGTGGATCTTCATTGCCAGTGTGATGTCTCTACTCTTCACTATTTTATCGAGATTGGTCATTGCTCTCCTCCCAAGAAGTAAGCGTCTCCTGATTTCCTGGCTGCAGTCTGCGTCTGCAGCAATATTTGCACCTAGAAATACGAAGTCTGTCACTTCCTCCACATTTTCTCCCTCTATTTCCCAGTTATCAATCATTCTTGTTGCCATAATCTTTTTGATGTTTAGCTGCAACCTAGCTTTTGCACTTTCTTCTTTCACCTTGGTTAGTCCCATCTTGGGTGGCCCTTCACATTTCGCTCATGACATCATTGAGGTGCTCAAGCTCCAGTGCCATGACAAGATGGCGATCCTTTGCTGGAGGGCTTTCTATCTATGTGTGCAGAATCTGCACCCTATCCTATCTTTGGAATTATCTTGATCTGGGAACTGAATACTACAATGCCATTATGCTGGTGCAAAGTCCATCATGCTAATCAAAATGAAATTCTACCATTGATGCAAGGGAGGGATCCACTACATATATACCAGTATATTTCGTTTCATTTGTTATGGCATCTCCCTGTAAAAACAGTTACAAACATCAAGCAGTAAGCATCCCACTGGATCTAGGTCAATAGAAGAAAGATGGCGCAAATGACTCACAGTGCTTTAAAATAAAGTTGCTTAAATATGTTGATTTCATGCCCAAGTCCCACAAAATAAACACTGCAAAATTGCAGCTTACTATGTTGTCACACACATCATTAAAAAACCTGTATAATTGGGAAGATGGGAAGGCGATTGGAAATGCTAGCTTGCAAAGGTATGATCACAGCCTTACAGTCATGGGGATTGCTCTTCCTTAGTCAAAGCTCTTTGCTTTCATAACAGAAGAGGGAACTAGCTTTCTTTGAACCCCTGTTCTGAGGGAAAGGCAGGATTTAATTAAAGAGAACAGCAAAAACAACAAGAAAAACACAAATGCATGTTTTTAGGCTGCATGTTTTAATGGTAAGATATTGTTATGGTCTGGCATTGTCAGAGACAGCATGGATTCAATGCTGAACTAGGACTCCATGAAAATAGGATTCAACTGTGTTGTCAAAGGCTTTCATGGCCAGAATCACTGGGTTGCTGTGAGTTTTCCAGGCTGTATGGCCATGTTCCAGAGGCATTATCTCCTGACGTTTCACCCACATATATGGCAGGAATGTCCAGGGTGGGAGAAAGAACTCTTGTCTACTTGAGGCAAGCATGGATGTTGCAATTGCCCACCTTGATTAGCATTTAATGGCCTTGCAGCTTCAAAACCTGGTTGGTTGCTGCCTGAGGGGATCCTTTGTTGGGAGGTGTTCAATACAGAAGAAGAAACCATAAAAATGAACAAAATCTGGCTATCAGTATTTAAAAAACTCTAAAATCAGGACAGTAAATAAAGAGCAACACTCAAAAAACAAGGGAATTCCAGACAGACAATAATCAATCAGGGCTAGCTAACATCTTCCAACAAACGATCACCCAGGCAACAACCAGCCAGGCTGTGAAGCTGTAAGGCCACTAAATGCTAATCAAGGTGGCTAATTGCAACATTCACACTTGCCTCTAGCAGACAAGAGTTCCTTCTCCTACCCTGGACACTCCACAGATATAAAAACCCCACTTGCCTAATTTCTTCACAACCTCTGATGATACCTGCCATAGATGTGGGTGACATGTCAGGAGAGAATGCTTCTAAGAAATGGCCATATTGCCCAGAAAACTCAAAGCAACCTAGGATTCAAATCCCTGCTTAGTTATACAAATCACTGTGTTTACAAGAGCTTTAGCCTTCTCTACCAAAGTGTGCTATTGCCTCACCAAACTACAAATCCCAAGTTTCTATAACACGGAGTCAGAACAGTTAGAGTATAGTCAAACCGAGTGAATTTTACAGTGTAAATGCACCCTGAGTGACTTTAGATAAGTCATACACAGAGGGAAGCAATGGACCCCCCCCCCCCCCCCCCAGGAATCTTGTCAAGAAAACCCTATGGGAGTTAGAGTAAATTTAAAGGCATTAAAGAACAAAAAAAATTATAAAATTTGCACTTAATTTTTAAATTGCTTGATTGCTTCTTTATTTGTTTCTTTCTGTTATTTCTATGCTGCCTTTCAGGATCAAGTTCACTGAACGTGGCTCACGTTGATGATAAAAAAAAATGCAACATTCAATCAAATTTGAATGGGACCAGGAATAATCGGATCCGGGTTTCTGTCAGCTTACTTCTGGATCCTCTCCTCTCTGTTAGAACAGGATGTGTACAGGGTTGGTAAAGGTATGTAAGCTTTCCTCAGAGCTGTGGTGTAAGTCTTATACAAAGCCTGGGCCACCTCGGTTTCAGAAGAAACTTTGGCTGGGAGTTGTAAACTGCCAACGGAGGACGGAAGCAGAGAAACACAAACAATGGCAGAAACATGACAACTGCGCATTCCATGGGAAGTGCAACTTTTAACTCTTCGAACCTGTCTGGCGGAGAGGAAACGAGTAATAAATAGCAACCTAATTGCTATCATGAGGAAATGAGCCATTTGGTTGTGTGTGTGTTTTTAATGACTTTGTCTTTAGAACACAGCATTTCTTTATGATGCAAACTCTCTTGTTTCTAGGTAGTGACATTTTAGGAAACAGTTGTGCTTAGGGATATGGGAAGGCTATGCTCCTGTGACACATCAGGAACCTAGAGGAGAGGATGCCTAAGGTCCTTGTAAACCAGAGGCCACACAACCTGCCCATTTAGCTTCTAAAAGGTGCTTTTTGAAATCCATTGCTCAGAACTTCCAACCAGTATGGCTCTTTGAATACTTTCAAATATAAGAGCTGAGTATTTACATTTCATGCAGACAACACATACAATCACATAATCGTCCATCTGGAAGGGGTCTCATGGTCCATTGAGTCCAATTCCCTGCTCAGTGGAGTATCTTCTGCTAAAGCATTCCCAGCAAGTAACTTCCAGCCTCTTTCTAAAGACATTTTAAGAAAGAGATCCCATATTAACTTAAAAAAACTACTTTCCTGTAACTTAAAGCTCTTAGAGCTTTTTTTTTGGTAGCAGGGAACAAGCCAGAATCCCCCTTTTTGTGGCAATCCTTGAAGTATTTAAACAGTGTGATTATGTCACAACTCAATTTTCACCAAGATACACATGCTCCATTCCTTCAACTTTTGGGTTGCTGTGAGTTTCCAGGCTGTATAGCCATCTTCCAGAAGCATTCTCTCCTGACGTTTTTCCCACATCTCAAGTTTCTCGGGTTTTGTTCTCCATACTAACCACAGCTTCCAATAACAGATGGGATAGGGTACCTTTAAGGGCCCTTTAAGAAGTGATTTGACAGAACTGAGTGCAAGGTACCTGGGTTCCATTTTTCTTTTCTTTTTTTTAATAAATTTTTATTTACATACAATAACAACTTACAGAATAGACAAAACACAAAACAGTGAACATTTTACAAACACATAACCCCACCACCAAGGCCTGAACATGTATAATTTCCTTTACCATGTAATCATAAAGCAACCCTTAATCAAATGTCATCTCCAAAATTCCTGACCAACCAAATTCTGTTGTTTTCCATTTTTGCTCTCTAAGACATATTTAATAAAGACTGACCAGTATGTCTCAAAATCTGACCTGTTAATTTCCCCCCTGAATACCCTCATTTCCATTGTTAGTTTGTCATTTAAAACTACATTCCAAACTTCCCTGTACCATGTGTCCAGTGTTAGATTAGTTATTATTTTCCAG
Source organism: Anolis sagrei (assembly GCF_037176765.1). Classification (NCBI taxonomy): domain Eukaryota; kingdom Metazoa; phylum Chordata; class Lepidosauria; order Squamata; family Anolidae; genus Anolis; species Anolis sagrei. The sequence continues at coordinate 95,449,539 of NC_090022.1, read as the reverse complement.
TTCTTGGCTATTATAATTCTTCCCACTGTGAGCAAAATAGTCACCAATTCTTTCTTACTTGTTTCTACATTCAGCTTCGTGGTATCCATTAATAGTGCTACCCTAGCATCCGGCGTAATATTTGATCCTATAATGTTGTTTATTTCGGTAAATATATCCTTCCAAAAATTCTTCACTTGGGGGCATTCCCACCATAAATGAAAATATGTCCCTTTGTGTTTGCCACATCTCCAGCAGAGGTTACTTTGCTTACTATCCATCTGATGTTGTTTGACTGGCGTGGTATACCATCTCCATATCACTTTGTATACATTTTCTTTTAATCTTATTGATAGGTTCTTAGCCACTCTCCACTTCAGGACCCTTTTCCAATCAAAATCTATCAGAGGCCCTAGGTCTCTCTCCCATACGTTTTCTAACATCTTCAGCCCTATTTCTTCGCCAATTAATCCATTATATATTTTCCCGATTAATCCTTTCCCCATTATTTCTTGATTTTTAAGCTTACTTAACCATTCCTCATATTTATTCAGTGCTCTACATCTGGGATTTTTACTTAACCAGTCCTTTCTCCAATTATACAGCTGTTGTCTCTCAAACCAATTCAGGGCACCTTGTTCTTCTCACTTATTAAACTTGCCCTTCGAGTTTTGTGTCCACTCCTTCCAGGAGAGAGCAGTTTCCCCCTCCACTGGGTTCCATTTTTCAACTGATTTCATTATCTGACAGCACTTAGGTCCCTAATTATCACATTTATATATTTGTTTGTTTGTTTGTTTGTTTGTTTGTTTAAAACATTTATATTCAGCCATTCTTACCTCGAAGGGGACTCAGGGCGGAGCACAGCATATACACAGCAAACATTCAATGCCGGGACACAAATTCACATACACATACATAAATATTAAAAAACATTTATCAAAATATTAAAATACACTATTTAAAACCGTCCTAGTCATCCGCGCCGTCTAATTGGCCTGGTCATCTTTCCTATTGCCGCTTTATTGCCCTGTCCCGAAAGCTTGATCCCACAGCCAAGTTTTTACCATCCTTCTAAAAGACAGGAGGGAGGGGGCTGACCTGATCTCACCAGGAAGGGAGTTCCATAGCCAGGGAGCAATCAACGAGAAGGCCCTGTCTCTCGTCCCCACCAATCATGCCTGTGACAATGGCAGGACAGAAAGCAGGGCCTCCCCAGAGGATCTTAATCACATAGGTAGGGGCTGTCTGTGTATATCCACACACAGTCCCAAGGGTGTCATGCACCATTTGCAACTAATGCAACAAGGGAGATAACAGGTAGGCCTTTCCCTGGTATTGTTTTATTCTATCTCAAAGGGAAAGTGTCCATGGAAACTCTTGGACATAACACTTTGGAAATCAAAGGATTAGGAAAGCAAAAGGAAATCGAAAACTGCATTGTGTAATATTACCTAGAATCATAGAATCAAAGAGTTGGAAGAGACCTCATGGGCCATCCAGTCCAACTCCCTGCCAAGAAGCAGGAATATTGCATTCAAATCACCCTTGACAGATGGCCATCCAGCCTCTGTTTAAAAGCTTCCAAAGAAGGAGCCTCCACCACATTCCGGGGCAGAGAGTTCCACTGCTGAACAGCTCTCACAGTCAGGAAGTTCTTCCTCATGTTCAGATGGAATCTCCTCTCTTGTAGTTTGAAGCCATTGTTCCGCGCCCTAGTCTCCAGGGAAGCAGAAAACAAGCTTGCTCCCTCCTCCCTGTGGCTTCCTCTCACATATTTATACATGGCTATCATATCTCCTCTCAGCCTTCTCTTCTTCAGGCTAAACATGCCGAGCTCCTTAAGCCTCTCCTCATAGGGTTTGTTCTCCAGACCCTTGATCATTTTAGTCGCCCTCCTCTGGACACATTCCAGCTTGTCAATATCTCTCTTGAATTGTGGCGCCCAGAATTGGACACAATATTCCCAGTGGTGGAGGCTCCTTCTCTGGAAGGTTTGGAAGCTGGATGGCCATCTGTCAGGGGTGATATTCCTGCTTCTTGGCAGAGGGTTGGACTGGATGGCCCATGAGGTCTCTTCCAACTCTTTAATTCTATGATTCTATGTATCTGGTAAGAGGGTTTTAAAAGAAATAAAGGAAGAGCAACCGAACGCGTAGTTAAAGTGCTTCTGAGGACATTTTGCTGGGAATTATTTCCTTATTCAGGGAAGGCACACTGGAACAGCCATATTTTCAGGTTCCTCCTAAAGACTGCCAATGTGGGGGCTTGCCTGATATCCTTAGGAAGGGAGTTCCAGAGTCGGGGGGGGCCACCAGAGAGAAGGCCCTCTCCCTAATCCCCACCAATCATGCCTGCGAATGGGGCGGGAGTGAGAGCAGGGCCTCTCCAGATGATCGAAGAGATCGCGTGGGTTCGTACACAGAAATGCGGTCACGCAGGTAGCGGGCCAAAACACCTGGAGGGCCAAAGATTGCCCATGTCTGTTCTATTTATTTATTTATTTTATTTACTGTACTTGTATACCGCCGTTTCTCAGCCTAGCTGGCGACTCAACGCAGTTTACAACAAGATACACAATTCACAATATACAATTTAAAACCATAAAAAAACATAATACACAATACACAATATTGACACATAAATCGCTATTCAATGCGTCTCTTAACTAAAATCGTGGTCCAATTTCGTCATCCATATTACCAATCTATAATCGTCCCATTCATTGCACCGAGTTAACCAAATGCCTGCTCGAACATCCAGGTTTTTAATCTTCTTCGGAATACCATCAGCGAGGGGGCTGATCTTACCTCCATGGGAAGGGCGTTCTAGCTGCAGGTTTCAAAAGTATGTTACTGCTTGAATGAGCAAAGTACTGAGTTTTGTAGTAGTTTTGAGATATGGGATTTTATTACTTTATGCTTGCTTCCTGGCCTTGGGGTGCTCCTGGCCATCATTTCAATAGGTTGCAAGCATTCCCTGCATGGTTTGACATTTAAAAACATTCCTGATACGCAGAAATGGGCATCTGTCTGACAGCTAGCATGATGTAGTGGTTTGAGCATTGGACTATGACTCTGGAAACTAAGATCTGAATACCCGCTTCGCCACGTAATCCTACTGAGTGATCTTTTAGCCTCAGAATGAATCCATTCTTGCCAAGAAACCCCATATTAGATGGCCATAAGTCAGAAATGACTTGGAGGCATATAACAACAAAATCTTGCCTGTTCCACCTGTCTCCTGCTATTTGTAATTGGGATGGATCCACGATCTGCCTACTGTATCTGGAAGGGCACTACTCACAAAAGCAGATTGGGCAGGTCCCCCTCCACACACAAACATGCCCTCATGCACATTTGCACCATAACTCTGCTCACCAGGGTTGTCGGCCCTTCTTCATACTAAGTCCACATTATCTGCTTTGAAAGAGATTATATGAGTCTACACTGCCATCTAAAATCCACATTATCTGCTTTGAACTGTGTTATATGGCAGTGTAGACTCATATAATCTTTTTCAAAGCAGATAATGTGGATTATCTGCTTTGATAATCTGAATTATATGGCGGCATAGAAGGGGCCTAACTCTTCTTTGAGGGATAGAACAGCATGTGGCACAGTTCCAGGGTGCATCTACATTGTAGAATTAATGCAGTTTGACTCCAGTTTAACTGCCATGCCTCAGTACAATCTGCTGGACTTAATCCTGTGCCCCATTGCCACCCCTTTTTCTTTGTGTGTCTTTTTAGATTCCAATCTGGAGTGTAGAGGATTGTCAATATAACAATTTGCAAGATACTTCAGTATCGTTTTTTGGTTTAAGGCTGGGATATAGGTGCTCTAAGCATGGCTAAATCTTGATCCAACCCATCATTTATTATTTCTTTCTCCTCTCTCACTCATTCTCATGTTTCTCTCGGTGTGTATGAGTGTGCAATAAAAGCTTTTCTTTAAAGACCCAGTAACATGCTTTGAAGAAACTGCCTGGTGAAATGAGGGATTGAGATGCAACATGTTTGCATCATGCTTCCAGCCACGGACTGAGCTCTGAGCAGAGCCGGGTAATTTAGATGCTGTCATGCATATGATGGAAAAGTGACCCACATGCAGTGCTGTGATCAGGATGTGGTGGAGTCAGAAACCTCTGTCCTTTCCATTGAGAGCCTCCTCCTTTTTATTATTCTTGTTTGAGAGGGAACAGCCCGAAGGCAGTCAACAACATTGCTCATGTGTGGGAACCACACACAACGCTGTCCTAACCAAAAGGCCTGGTCTAAAGTACACAAACATGCAGAAAAGGAGGAAAACCATGGAATTAAGCATAATAAACAACAAAGAGGGACACGTACATAGAATCTGTTAGTGTTTATGAGTCATCAAGATCTTCCTGTCCTGTCTTATAAACTGTGGGAATCCACATTGGTACATCCTCTCCGTCAACCACTGACGTGCTATTTTCTGCAGATGCCAAGTAATAGGAATATGCAGGGGAGGACTTTGGTGGAAGAGGGGGAAGGAAACCATATTTTAATTCTTTTTTCCTTTCCTTTTTTTCTTTCCTAAAATGGGAAACCAAATCAGGAGGCACAAACACTGCAAAGCACAGAAATAGCACCAGCTTCCCAAGCCAGATGGATAAGATCACTGTGTTCTGTCCCAGCAAAGTTTTCCGACAGCAAAGGATTTAACAATGGGAAAGATGTGAAATCTGACGAAACACTGGAAAGCTTTGGACATGTAGTCTCACTCAGAGTTTAACGTTTCACCATTGTTTATTCTGGATAAAATGTGATGTCATTTGAGTACAGCACATAAGACAAATACTGCCGTCTAGATTGGGAAGAGCATTGAGAAACACACAGGACTGGATCTCGAGAGTCCCAATTAGTGGAGCATTGAATCACTGTTCAACAATTAATTTAATGGATCAGCTCAAAGTCAGGGCTAAACAGTGCTTTTGGAAAAGCATTTCCTCCAGTGTCTCACAGATAAAAACAAGGACACTTGGAGCCAAGCAACATCAGGATTGTGGTCAACATAGCAAACGATTAGTAAAACAAGCCCAAGTCTACTGGAAAGAAGAATGTTTTTTTCTCCTTCCTGTCCTCTCTTCCTGTTGAGGTAATTGAGTGCAAATGATAACATTATGAAAATAACTACACACAAAATAAGAGACTTTTTACCCTAAAACAACCAAAGTCAATAAACAAACAATATAACTAAAGCACATGCAGTCTTCAACAAGAGAATTGCATCATGAAACTGAATGTAATGCATACGGTATTGCAAAACAGATGATGATTGTCATAAAGTATATTTAAAATAAATATAAGGATAAAGTCCGTAAGACAAACTAACATTATCGGAAAATTATTGTTGATTATTCTTCAAACCATGTATTTTTAACCAGTATATTGAGAGTTTCTGGTTTGGTTGCTCTTTTTTGCAGTCATTTATTAGCATACATTAACAACTTACAGTGTAAACAAAACACAAAACAGTAAACATTTTACAAACACATAGCCCCACCACTAAGTCCTGAACAAGTATCATTTCCTTAGCCATATATTTATAAGATGGTATACCACACCGGTTAAACAACATCAGAAGGATAGCAAGCAAGGCAAGCTCTGCTGGAGATGTGGCATGCACAAGGGACATATTGTCATTTATGGTGGGAATGCCCCCAACTGAAGAGTTTTTGGAATGATATATTTATTGAAATAGGTAATATTATAGGACTAAATATTACTCCGGATGCTAAGTTAGCATTACTAATAGATGCTGCTGACTGAAGGTTGGCTGAACTTCTGACCTAAAGGTTGGCTGTTCAAATCTGCAAGCTGGGGTGGTGGTTAATACGTAGGTTTTGTCAAGACCATACATTTATAAACTTGTAAACAAGGGTTTTTATTTTTACTTTCCACTCACAAGGCAAATAGATTTGCATCATCTTCCCCTTGGTCCAATGCAGCTGGCAAAGGAAGATAATGAATGGAAAACTTCCTCTGAATCAATCTTACTAAGAAAATCCTATAGTTAGTGTTTGCCATAGGTTGCCATAAGCTGGAAAAGAATTGAATTCACAAGAACCTCGGCTTAGGAAAGCTCTGCAGAGAGTTTTCTTTTTTTGCTCCATGTTATTTGGCACCCAAGATTTCTCTATTTTCACAGGCTTTTCAATCCTCGGTACAGTAGTTTGATTTTATACAGCTATAGGCCTGTTTTTTTTTATTTCTGCTGAATGTTTTAATTTTGATCCTTTATGTTGTGATGTTTTTATATTTTGGGGATGCTTCTTTGTTTGAATTGGGCTCAAGTTTTTGCAAATTTCTGTGGGATATTTTTTGAGTAAAAAAAATAATAACAATGATGTTATAAAGGAACCATAAATATATATTTCCCCTGTCTTTTCAGAAAGACAATCACATACTGCTAGTTCTGGAAACAGGGCGGCAACAGAGCCCCACAAAAGCTATTCTAAATATTGCATATGCTGAAGGAAAGGAGTTGAAAAGCCCGAAATGTCAACCGTAAGTGATATAATTTCATGTTTTCACTAACTAAAAAGCATGCTTGAGCAACTTCTTTCAACACCAATAACACCTCCCTAGTTCTTTCGGCCTGGAACTGCAAACGGCCAGGAGGCAGCAGCAAGCACTCCTCTGCACCGAGTTAAATGAAAGAGGACAGGCTGAGATAATGGCAGAGGCCTTGATGGAGAATGAATGCCCAGATGACATAGCAGTTTAAAATCTATAGGTGCAACATAGAAGTATTATTACTGTTATGCTCCCTCAATCAAATAATATTAGCACCATAAAATGATTTGGAAGCCTATACTACACAGCTTCCCTGTTAGCTTTATTCTGTTCTCTTGAGGCCACTTTGCAAATAGCTTTTTAAAAAATTTAAACTGAATATCAACCTATATCCAGCCCCACTTGGACCATATTTCTAGGCAACCTTTGCTGAGAGACTTAACCATGATGCACGGACAACCTTGATGGGCTAGGGTTCCCAGATCCATGAGTCAGGTCAAAGAGAGAAATCTCTGGGTGAGAATGCTCCCGGAAATGGTGTGCTTTTGGTTTCCCTTGGTGCTGACTGCTTTGGGGTCTCCTGAGATCCCTTCTCCTTAGCTTTCTTCTTTCTCCTTTGTTATACTCGTGATTCTGGTCTGAATGGCAGGATCTGAACAACTCTGACTGATGCTTCATGTGTCATGACATCATCACCCCTACCCCCTGTGACATCATCAGCTCCATCACTTGGCGTGAAGCTTGTGTCAAATCACAGGAATCTGAGTGTTCCTGACTTGACAACCTGTGTGTCTGAAAACATAACAAGGAAATTCTTCTGCAAAGGAAGCAACAGTGCTGTGCTGTCACACGCTGGGCCTGTAGCAATTGTCTATTAACATGTCGTGGTCTCTATATGCCCAGCGGGATGCCTGGGGTGCCTCAGCTGAGAGGCCCTGTGGATTTCCCTATACAAAGTATTTAGAAGCTTAGAAAGTTTAACAAGGTTCTTTATTAATGCTTACATTTTCAACAAATCAATCAAATATTTCTTAACTTGCCCACAATGGACAGGCAACTTGCTTCATGAACTGTTTCTTTCTTCTATAAAGGAAATTCATTGATCCCTCCCTGGACAATTTGTTCTTAGGCTGGTGTGGGGCCCTACTCCCGGTTCCAATTTGCTTTATGGGTAACCTGAGTAGACCTTACCGGCCAAGACTCTGCAGATTTTCCAGCTGGTGTCCTTTGGATTTTTCCCACGAATGCTGTGGATCTGTTTCTTTAACCCCAGCAAGGGCTGCTGTATTTCTTAGTGAAGCTGTGGGGCTGTAGATTTCCCAGCAAAAGCTTTTAGAACTGTTTTCCCCCAAAGTTGTGAGAAACGAAACTTTCTACAGGTGGGAGAATCTCACCTGTAAAAGGCTTCTCTGTGATAACTGAGCTAAAGGTCCCTTTTCCCTCCAAACCTGGAAAAAGGGGCAGAACTAAAGAACTTAACGATGACTGGCAGGTTGCTGGCCCTATGACTGCACCCTGTAGGAAGCTACCAAATTGCAAAATGCATAGCCTACAGGAATTCATGCAAACAAGCAAAGAAAGAAAAAGGGAACTCAAACCCCTGGCACAGCCGTGCCAGAACAAGTGCACCTAAGAATTACATAACTATGGATGTGTACTATTGTAATAGAAAAGCACAAGTCAGGCCAAATCCTCATTTTGTTTACTTTTACTTTCCCTTTTACATGTAGGTAAAGAGAGCTGGGTTTTGGACTGCACCTCCCAGAATGCTTTAGCTAACATGGCCAGAATGTCCAAAATGTCCCAAAAAGCACAATGGGTTAAATCCTTGTGCCGGCTGAACTGCTGACCTGAAGGTTGGTGGTTCGAATCAACGAGACAGGATAAGCTCCCGTCAACTCCAGCTTCCCATGTGGGGACATGAGAGAAGCCTCCCACAGGCGTCCCCTGAGCAACATCTCTGCAAGTGGCCAATTCTCTCACACCAGAAGCGACTTGCCGTTGTTCTAGTCGCTTCTGACACAATAAATATATATACATTTTCAGTTAGGAAGGGACAAAAGGGTAAGTTATGCATTTGCATATATTTTATTTAGGAGTTGATAACACTTTCATCCAAGATTGTACTCGTGCTAAACTGCATATGTTAAAGAGCCCTAAAATTAAGTACAGCACTGATACTCCACTGGATACATGGGATTTTTGGCATAGTTGATACATATTCAGTTCAGTATATAATTTGTTGTAACGTTGTTTAAAAAATAATCTTTGCAGTTAAATCATGGTTGTGCTGTCTCATGAACTTTTCAGAATTTCATTTGCAAAATGTCCAATAAACCCAATGCTCAAATGTGTTTAAAATGTTTTTTTTAAAACTGGAAATATTTAATAATTTATATCATTTTTAAAGAGTTAACTTCTCTGTCAAGAAAACTCAATTTGAGGGCTTTCCCTACAAAGTAATCAGTCAAAAAACTAATGCCAATTATTGTAATTATGTCTGTTCTACCAGAATGCATTCTGGACCAGATGTCAATAAATTCTAAGTATACTTTGATACTGTTGAGACCAGGAGAGAGGAACCCAAAGCTCTGCAGTACAGCTGATTACATCTCATTCATCCCTGACCATTGGAAATGCTGGGTAGGAATAATGGGGGTTGGAGGCCAAGAATCTATGAATGTTCCAAGGCTTACAATCCCCAAACAAGGCCCTGGACGGCATACAACAGCTGGTAGATATTGGCTCAGGCAGGTCCTTACAATAGACAGATTGTTACAGCTGTCTGGAAGGAAATTTTGCATGTTGGGAAAGAAAATAAAATCAATCATTATTACATTTTTACCATAACTGATAGGAAGACTTATAGGATTTTCTGGCTCAGTCCTCATGCTATGGTACTATGGGGGTTGTGAGGTGGTGAAGCACCAGCACTATTTAAAAACCCTGAGAAACCGAAATTAGAATTCCTGTTTATCCATGGAAATCCACTGGATGACCTTAAACAAATCATATATTCTCAGCCTCATCGGAAAGCAAAGGGAAATGAAATTTGAACAAATCTCACCAAGAAAGCCTCATGAGAGGGTCACCATAAGTCTGAGTCAACCTGATGGCACATACCAACATTAAAAACCAACAGTGGCAACAGATGCACCAGAAGCCTCTTGTGTACTTATAGATACTTCCTCACCCCCACCCCCATTTCCATTTATGTGTGTAATAAGGGATTTGGGTTTATCAAGAAAATATTTGGCCAACAACTACTAGTACCGGTATATCGCATTACTAAGCAGAAAAGCAGTTAAGATATGCAGGATGGACAGACACAGAATGGAGATGCTTGAGACACATGAACAGGAATGCATCTAAATCCCAGATGGTCCCTGAGTGCATACAGACAGTACAGCCTAGGGCAGGAGCCCCCCCAATTGAATTCCCAGGGCAGCCTGTTGTGTCTGACACAGGAAACTTTAGAATTTGAAATAAAGCGGATGTCACAATCTCACAAGGAATGTCTGCTGAATTCTTCAGTAGCTAATGACATGAGATTAAGCCCAATACGGCTCTAAAATCTCTTGTTATTTCTATGGTTTGGGTGCAGTTTCCTAATGATGCACTTTGGTAATTTTAGACACGGAACACAAACATTCATGTCATCTTTAGATGTTAGTGTGGTGTTGTTTCAAAAAGTGATCAGTCCTGTAGCATTTTTGGGTCTTCCTGCTCATTGTGTTGATTGTTGCCCTTGCTGCTTGCTATTTGGATTTTGACTTTGCAGAATGCTGTTGCTTCCTGGTTTCCTCTTTGCTCTTTGAAGTTGCCTTTGTCTTGCTCATTCTTTGACTAGAGCAGTGGTTCCCAACTTTTTTTTACCTTACTTACTTACTTACTTACCTAGGCGATCCCTCGCTTTCCGAGGATGATTGTCTTCCAATATTCTTGTGGGTCCGTATGTGGCTGTGGAGCCCTATTCTTGCTCTGCATCTGCTCAGCGATCACTTGACCAGGGACCACTTTGACCAGGGAACACTTTGACTAGAGACTACTCTCCAACATTAGTGCCAAAAGTGTAATGAATCAGTTATTTTGGTCATCTTTAAATTCAGTTTGGTTATTTGGGGTGCTGATTGCATTGGATGGACCACATCAGAAAATTTCATTGGATGGACCACATCAGCTCTAGTTTCTGATATAGTACATATGCCACCGAGTAGTTGCCATCTGCTTGCTCACAGAAAACCATATTTAATGATCTAGAGCTGATATGGTCTATCCAATGCAATTTTCTGAATCAGCACTCAAAATAATCCCAGGAACAGGTCTAAAAATGAAGACACGATGGCATCCCCACTTCCAGGCAACACATAAAAACAGCTCTGCTCAGGTGAAGGGAGGAGGAGGAGAAGCAGCAGTCAGGAGGCTTGTTGTCATGCCTTTCGTGGGTAGTCAGCCTCTCTGCTCCAGACATCCCAGTTGCCTCAGCACTTTAAGAGGGTTTCATGAGACCAGTCGCTCTTGTTGCAACAATGTAGTAACGGTGAGATCGCAGACCATATTTAAGTTCTTGAGGACCACTGGTGGTCCACGAACCACAGGTTGGGAATCACTGGACTAGAGCAAGGATGGTGAAGGCCAAATAATCTTCCCACTAGGCCTACAAGCTTCTTCTGGTGGTATCTCTGATCAGAGATTAAAACAGGGAAGATATTGCGTGGAATCAGACTCAACACTGCAGCCTTGGAAGTTATTGCTTGAAACTCATTCTGTTTTGCAGGCGCAGCAATTGTTATATTGGATTGAGCTGATTTCCGCTTTGCAGCCCACAAAATGTTTCACAAAATAACAAACTGGTCTTATGCTTAATTTGGTGGCCTCAAGAGAAGAGACTATTGTTCTACAGAAGATGCAGCTCCTAGTACTGTGGTTCTCAACCTGTGGGTCCCCAGGTGTTTTGGCCTACAGCTCCCAGAAATCCCACTCAGTTTACCAGCTGTTAGGATTTCTGGGAGTTGAAGGCTAAAATATCTGGAGACCCACAGGTTGAGAACCACTGTACTACTAGAAAGGAAGAATCATGAAGTGTATGAGTCTGTGTACATGAGATCAAGTGATCTCTGGTTTTGCCCTATGCCCTGGGTTGCTGTTTGCATAGATGGCACAGTAAAATGTAACTTGGCCCTGTTCTGAAGTGGCTGGGTTTTTGTCTAACTTAGATTGTGGGGGTTGTTGCTCTACTTTGAGAGTCTGAACAAGGTGGAGTACAATGAATCAGAGGGAGCCACACCATTTCAATAATTCATGTAACCAACAGAAGTTGTAATTCTCAAGTGACAAGAGCTTCCGCATATCATCTAACAAGCATTACCAGAAAGCAAATCTGTCCAAGGCTGGGAGATCTGCTTAGCATAAATATGTAATCGCTGAATATTTCAACTAGTTCGTTCACTTGAGATGAAAGATAGAGTGATGAATCAGATTTCATGTTGCTAAACACTGAAGTATACTTCTCACCGGCTTAAAATTAGCCAGCAAGACCAGTTTTTGCAATCATTACAAAATGAGGCTCCCAGGTTGCGCCTGGATGCCGTTAGTTAGGAAACCTACTGTTGGGACTGTTGCTTTGGTTGACAAGGGGATTCCAGCTTAACTAGATCCAATAACACAGAAGACTTCAGTGGAAGCAAGGCAATGTTTCTGGGGCTAGAGGCTCAATCCAAACAGCCTCAAAGACCAGTGCCTAGGATTTCTAGCAGACAGAAGGTTAGGATGTGATGCCATCCTTCAAAGTGGCAAGGGAAATAAAATGCAGAAGGCCTGTCAAAATGAAAGACATTTAAGGAGGAGATGGTATTTAGACTGGGCAGCAGCAGAAGAGTGTTAGTGTATTGTGCTCCAGATAGAACACAAATGGAAACCTAATGTAAGGTAAAGGTAGAGGTTTTTCCCTGGCATTAAGTCCAGTCGTGTCCAACTCTGGGGGTTAGTCCATTTCTAAGCCAAAGAGCCAGCATTGTCCGTAGACACCTCCAAGGTCATGTGGCCAGCATGACTTTTATGTTACCTTCCTGCCGGAGCGGTACCTATTGATCTACTCACATATATTAAATTCACATATGTTAAATTCAGCCCTCCACCAACTGATTCAGGACTGGTCTGACCAACAAGGAAAACAAAGCAATGACCCAGGCACCAGAGACTTTGAATGCTGTTCCCGAATCTCCCAACAACTCTCTAGAAATATTCCGCTATGACCTTGATGGAAGATACTTTCTTGTTGCCAGTGAGGCAGTAATATAGAACTACAGTGCCCTTTCACAGAATCATAGAATCATGGAGTTGGAAGAGACCTTGGGGGCCATCCAGTTCAACTCACTGCCAAGAAGCAGGAAAATCACATTCAAAGCCTGCTTTGGCAACTATACATTAAACTGTGCTATCTTATTCTTTGGTATGAGCCACACAGAGCATGGAAAAAGCTACTGCCCATGCTGACTCAAGGATTCTGGTAGTAGTATTTAAAAAAAAATAACTTTTCCCATGTGTGACCCAAAATATCTTAGTTCATCTACATCTAGAGGGCACTGTGGACTCAAACAATGATGGACCTGGACCAAACACTGGTGGGATTTGGGAAAAATAGCCCTTGACATTTGGGAGTTGTAGTTGCTGAGATTTATAGTTCACTTACAATCAAAGACCATTCTGAACCCCACCAACGAGAGAATTGGGCCAAACTTCCTACACAGAACTTCCATGACCAACAGAAAATACTGTGTTTTCTGATAGTCTTTGGCAACCCCTCTGACACCCCCATCCCTTGTGACCTCCCCAGAGGTCCCGACCACCAAGTTGAGAAACACTGCATTATACGGTTATAGCACTATAATTTCACTTTAAATGCCAAAGCAACATCCTATGGAACCCTGGGATTTGTAGTTTGAGAATCACTAGAGTGCTCTGGTTGAGAATTCTAAATGCAAATCCCAGGATGTTGCCACAGCAATTAAAGTGGCATCATAGTGCCGCAATGTCATAGTGTGAAAGAGGTGCTTAATTTCAGCGAAAGCAACATCTTTCCCTCATCATTATCGTTGTGTGAGGGAAGGAAGGAGGATGGTTGGCGAGCTATCCCTGTCCTTTCTCTAAGCATCCAGTTGTGGACAGCAAAAACCAAGAGCCAAGCAGGAGCAGAAAAATGTTTGCTCTGTGTTATTAGGATCCATGCCATTATCCTCAGTCCTCCAAGGAAGGGTGTAATGTTTTTTTCCGGAAAATATTCAGGGGAACTTGGATAACTTGTTTGATTGTTAAATACCTTCGTTTATTGATATTATTTCTTATAAACGTGCCTACTGAGCGGTTTGCACCATAACCAAAATAGTTCCAAGCAGACTCCAAGGGGTGAGTGAAAACTTGGTTAAATAAGTGGAAACTGGCCCCCATTCAGTAAGGCAGAAGCCAGCAGCTCAGCTTCAAACCACTTCCTCTACCTAGTAACAATGTACAGAGGAATTTCCACACATCCTCGCTCTGACGTGACTTCCACTTCTAAATTTGAGGGCAAGGGAAAGAAATAGTGGGATATTCCTTTATTTTTCCCACTTCCTGGCCTTTTTGATCTGGCTTTCTTCAATTGAGCGAAAGGATCTTTATTTCCCCAGAGGGGAAAAAAATTCAACTACCCAGAATTGCCATGTTCAGAGGGGAGGGGAGAGACATCTTAATGCGAGGGTTCTCAACTTGTGGGTCCCCAAGTGTTTTGACTGACAACTCCCAGAAATCCCAACCAGTTTACCAGCCAAAACATCTGGAAACCCACAAGTTGGAAATCACTGTCTTAATGATCGATACAAATGATTTGGGTTGTGTTTATCTGTGGGTGGCTCTAACAGAAATACCAGCCAGATAGGTGAGGGCTTTTCTCTTTCTTTGCCACTCATCTTAACTGTTAGATGCAAAGATATTAGACAGATGGACATCTCATCACTTTTCTGTATTATTGAGACAGAAAAGGGGAAGACCAACCCAAATGAGGAACACTCCCATGACAAAAGGTTATGGCATTTGGGTATCAGTTTTTGTGGTGGTGGGGAAGTGAGTAAGGAAAGAATATCACAGGAGTATACTAAATTAGACATAGTGGGGAGAAAGTTGATAAGGAAATGTTTCTTCTCCTCATATAAAACTGGGCATTTCAAGAACCTGTAGTGTGTCAGACTGAAGAAATCTAAGAAATACTTGGTTTGCACTATACAGCTAAATTGTGGAATTTATTGCCGCATGATACAGTGATATGGCCACTGTCTCCTAAAGATTTGAAGGTGTGATGGTAATACATTCAGTTGGGATAAGCATAAATACAACTCTGGTGTGCACAACTGAGCGTGAAATGATTGTGGTTTGGAGTACAATCCCAAGGTATTTCTAGCCAGCGTAGCCACAGAGTCCTTGATGACCAAATGGGATCTCTGCATTTATAATTCTGAACTTGAGAAGGAAGTAGCAACTAAACAATGGAGGCAAAGAATATACGCTGTCAAATGAAACAAAAATAGGTCAGAGAGATATTGTGGCTACAAATGCCACTTGCCAGGGAACAATAGTGGGAGAAGGTTACAGCCTTCATATCTTCTTTAGCCTATCTAGGGTGCATCTAACTATAGAATAAATGCATTTTGATACTGCTTGAACTGCCATGGCTCAGACCCCTACTACACTGCCATATAATCCAGATTATCAAAACAGATAATCCACATTATCTGCTTTAAACTGGATTCTATGTGTCCATACTGCCATATAATCCAGTTCAAAGCAGATAATCCAGATTTTATATGGCAGTGTAGAAGGGGCCTCCGTGCAATGGAATCACTGAAATTATAATTTTATGAGACACCAGCACTCTTTGGCCAAGAAAGCTCAATATCTTGTAAAATTTAAACTCCCATTATTCCTTAGCATCCACCCATGGCAGTCCAAGAGGTGTCAAACTGCATTCATTCTACAGTGTAGATCAGGCAAGGCCAAACTTAGCTCCTCCAGTTGTTTTGGACTCCAACTCCCACAATTCCTAAGAGTAGGCTATTAAAAATTGTGGGAGTTAGAGTCCAAAACACCTGGAGGCCCAAAGTTTGCCCATGCCTGGTGTAGATACATTCCTAATAATTCATATGGCAGTTAGACAAGAAAGGCCCTGACTTTAGATCTAGCAAAGCATGCATTTATTTATTTATTTATTTATTTATTTATTTATTTATTATTTAAACTTATATGCCGCCACTCCCCTGGGGCTCGGAGCGGCTTACAAGAATAGCTAAAATCTAACAAAGTTTAAAAGCAATTTAAAACAATTTAAAAACAACAGTATCAAACATTAAAAGCCTGTCGGAACAGGTATGTCTCACATGCCCTGCGGAAAGCTGGTAAGTCCCGCAGGGCACGAACTTCAGGTGGCAGAGCATTCCAGACTGATGGCGCCACTGCTGTGAAGGCTCTGCATCTGGTTGCCGTTAGACGCAAGGTCTTGACACTGGGGACTTCCAATATGAAGTTCCAATGATGTTTGTTCCTGGAAAAAAACACTTCCTACATGTTTCAATGACACAACCACATGAATTTAAATATGTTAGCAATAGGATGCACCAATGATTGTTCCCTGACATCTCTGTGTAAGGATGGGGAAGATCATGGGCCCTTTCACATTTCAAAATTATAGTGCTAAGATCCTACTTTGACTGCCATGGTTTCATCCTCAGGACTCCTGGAATTGGCAATTCAGAGGAAGGGCCTTTTGACTTCTCAGCCAAAAAACATTTCTGGTGCTTCTAACTCACACTGGCTGCAAGTAAACTTATTTCATCCGGGGATAGCAATCGCTGCTTGCCTGCACAGGCCACCGGCACACCTTTACAAGGTTGTCAACAACCTTATCTAAAAGGAGTTCCTACTGTGCCTTGTTCTTTTCTATAGAAAGGGGGAAACAGTAACAGGTGTGACCCGGGAACAGGAAGAATCATTGGGACACGGGAAGCCGACCTGCCCAACTTTCTTGGTAAAGAGCTGGCAACCATTACCTTCCAGGTGCGTAAG
Source organism: Anolis sagrei (assembly GCF_037176765.1). Lineage (NCBI taxonomy): Eukaryota > Metazoa > Chordata > Lepidosauria > Squamata > Anolidae > Anolis > Anolis sagrei. The sequence continues at coordinate 95,432,927 of NC_090022.1, read as the reverse complement.
GGACAACTGGGAAAATATGAGCATAAGCTCTTTTCATTCTTCACACACATGAGAAAAAGGAGGGTTGCATAGTGCCCAAGTTTAAAATATGCTATTATATATTCATTGATATGGCATTTCTAAACAGCTTTCACAAATTATTAGAGTCTATGAATAGAACCATAGCTTTGGAAGGGGTACAAATGGCTATCTAGTCCAACTTGCTTCTTGTGCAGTAAATCCACAACTAAAGTATCTTTGGCACAAGGATACCCAGCTTTTGCTTAAAAGGCCTCCAGAGAAGGAAAATCCACCATCTTTTGAGGCAATCCGTCCCACTGCCAAACAACCCTCACTCACAGGAAGTTCTGTGTTTACCTATTTCGTTATAAAATGTTGCGATCATTGCCTGGACAAAATTACTTTTGCATGCCTAAACATATTATATAGAGTTTCTCTATAACTGGAGCAGACTCTATAATCTTGCTCCAGCCTCTCCCACACCTCTAAACCAAAGTCTCTTTTCTAATGGGCTATTCATTTCCTGTTACTCTTGACATTGGCTTGATATCTTACACAGGCCAACTTATGTAACTTAAATGGGTTAATGTGGTTGTCTGGCAGTGATTCCTTTGAAAGTGAAGAAACACCAAACCATGTATTATTTCTATTTGCTGAGCTTTACTTTTGACAGTTCTATATATATTTTTTTTGCATGTCAGGAGTGACTTGAGAAACTGCAAGTCACTTCTGGTGTGAGAGAATTGGCCATCTGCAAGGATGTTGCCCAGGGGATGCCGTAATGTTTTTAATGTTTTACCATTCTTGTGAGAGGCTTCTCTCATGTCCCCACATGGGGAACTGGAGCTGACAGAGGGAGCTCATCCACGCTCTCCCCTGATTCAAACCTACGACCTGTCGGACTTCAGTTCTACCGGCACAAGGGTTTAGCCCATTGTGCCACTGGGGGCTCCTACAGTTCTAGATGTATGAAATGAGATCTTGACCTTCACTTTACATGAAATATATTCAAATCACAAGAACAAAAGATATCATCTAAACAGCAGGAAGAATTACCTGATGGTGATCAATAGTGGAAGTGGCTACCTGATAAAGAGGTAGAATAGCCTTCTTCATGAATCTGAAATTGTCTCCATTTTCACATTGCCTTTTGAAATGGGAATGGTGCTATGAATTCTAAAGTCAGTGGGTGAGTCCCTCCTGTTTGTTGGGAACATCTCATAATAATGAAGCTCTGTCAGCCACAATTCTGGGATATTTGTTTTCCATCTTCCCATATGTTCCCCACAAAAATCACCCTACTCTCTGTTTCAAGTTTAGACTTAGAAGCCGTAAAAGCAGCAGATGAGCAAACCAATAAAGCCAAGTGGAAACAATACAAGCAAAAACAAGCACCATATGTTTTGGGGGTGTCTTCATTCCCAAAGAAGTGGAAAATAAAGATGAAGATTAGTTCATACACATATGGGACTTCACATGATTTTGCTACACTTCCGAATTGGCAGTTGACTTGGCTCTGAATCCACTTGGTAATTCCACCTCGGGCAGGACTACTGATCCATCAGATTTACATAAGTGTTGAACCCAGCAAACAATACAATATTTTCAACCAATCTAATCATAGTAAGTACTGTGGGTTACCTTCAGACGAAGGCAATGGCAAACCTCATGTTAATAAATAATCTTATTTCTCTTCAGATTCGTATAAATCTTGTAAAAAAAAACCCAACCCTATGAGAGAGTCATAATTTGGGGTCAATGTAAAGACACACATCAACAACATCCATTGCAAGCAAAATGCAAAAACTATGCTGAGTGAAGCATAATGTCTGAACTGCCTACGAGGTGCTATAAACTCTCAGTCATTGACAAGAAATACATCAAAAACAAAAACATCTTACTGCATTGCAATCAGTGAAATAAATATACTGCTTCAAAAAAAGGGGTCTCCTCCAGAGCTCAGAAACATTTTTGAACTGCACCAACATAGCTAGAGGAGGATTCTGTAAGACGGGAAGGATCTCCAAACTTTGGACTCCTTCATGCCATAGTTGAGGGGGCAGACATGGTCAAAAGACATCCTCAAATGGCTGTTGCAGGATATGTTGTTGCTTGAGGCAAAGTGCAAGATGCCCTTCACTCTCCATTACTTGGGCAGAAGCTGATTAGTCTGGCATAGCTCAGTCATTCTATGATCAGAAGGAACTTCAAACCTGTACAATGGCCACAAAATTGAATTGTGATTATATGAACCAGACTTGTGTGAGAGAGAGCCTTCAAGTCACCTATCAACTATGTCAACCTGATGAATTTTGTAGGGTGTTTTATGACAAAGAATACTTAGAGATTATTTTGCCAGTTCTTTTCTCTGAAATATATCTTACAGTACTGCCTGATATTCACAGTTGGCTTCCCATCCAAATATTCACCCTGCTTCAGTTCCAAGATCAGATAGGATTTGGTGCCTTTAGGGTATCTGGGCTCTGAATCAGACTTATGCCATCATAATGCGTCAAGAGGAGGCCAGCCAATATAAAAAGTTAAAACAATTCACATTTAAAATACAAAAAAACTGGGAAAAATAAACAACATAACAAGTAAAAACAGGTTAAACATAATAAGTGTGTACACATTCATTTGAGAAAAAAAAAGATTTTAAAAGCCACATTTTGACTTGATGATTAAACTAAATCTGGTCAGGTGCCAATCGATCTATCATTTCACAAACAAGTTGCCACAGCAAAGAAAGTCCTTTTACATATCCTTCAGCAATAGATTGTCCCTACATGCTCAATAGCTTTTCTTTAAAACACTGGTTACCTACCTGTGGTCCATGAACCATCAGTGGTCCGCAAGAACTAAAATATGGTCAGCAATCTCACTGTTACTACACTGCTGCATTGAGAGGGACAGGTCTCACAAAACCGTCTTATAGTGCCAAGGCTTATTAAATGTTGATTTCTGTGGATGAGCAGATGGCGACTACTGGATGGCATATGTTCTATATCAGAAACTAGAGCTGATATGGTCTATCCAATGCAATTTTCTGAATCAGCACCCCAAACTGAATCTAAAGTTGACCAAAAACTGATTTATAACCCTTTTGGTACTAATGTTTGAGAGTGGTTCCTGGTCAAGTGCTCCCTGGGAACCACTGCTTTAAAACAACTTTACTGCATGAAGTGGATGTAGCATTACAACCCTCTGCCATTTAAGTGGTATATCCGTTTTTCCTACACTGTTAGAATTATTGAAAATACATCCCCTACCCTCTCAAAAAGTCAAAAAGAACAGCACACACTGAGAAGATGCATTGACATATGGTCTATTGAGATGTGGTAGGTTTAACTTGCCAACAAGTTACTTCTCCCATCAAAACCACATCCCTTATTTTTTGGTGAAAATATAAAGAAAAAGATAGGAAGATAGGCCTTAGAACATACTCCTCATAGATACCGCAGTCAGACTGGACATGAGATTGCCCCAGAGCAACCTGTCTTTCACTGGACCCACTGCCATCTCTATGCCATCACTCACATGGCCCCTTCTTTGTGGCTGGCATCCAGCGCACAGGAAGTGCAATGCTGTCCAGAAGTCAAAAGAAATTAATTATCTCTCAAACTAGTGCAGGAAAAAAATATTGCTATAAAATTAGTTAACACTTCTCGGCACATGCTATTCTTCACATCTGGTGGTTATTCACACATCAGAAGTTGGAAAGAACCCTGCTTTCTCCATTTAAAAATCTTAATTTAATTCTGTCAATTACTTGCATAAATGCACCATAACAACTGCATGTGGTCTATGTTGCTAAATAATATTTAATGGTTTCCATATTTGCTTATGTGTTACCATGTCCCTTATAGTCAATAGTCACACACACAGAGGAAACAAGAGAAACAATGGATCTCACAGGGTCACAGGGTCAGCAACCAAACCTTCAAGTCAGTAGTCCTGCTGGCACAAGGGTTGAATTGTGCACAATTGTGTTGAATCCACAGTCAACTTCATAATCAAATTCACATCCATGTTTGCCTCTACATCACCACTTCTGTAACATGGTGCTTCAGATAAAATTGTTTCACCATTTCTGTAGGCAATCACCCACATATATAATGATATGATTCTGACCCCAGTACAAGATAGAAATTTTTGAAATGTCCAGTTTGGGCTCTGGAGGGTCTTCAGGATGTTAGAGAACAAATATGGTATCTACCAAGGGCACTCTGGTTGGACATGGGCACAGCAATGGTGTTTTCCACAAAGCTAGTCTGAGAGATTGCCCACATTTTCCATATGCATGTATATTACTTGGTCATCATTTGACTGCACAAATTAAATCCAATTCACACCTTCATTTCTTTGAGAATTCCATGAATTTGGTAAATTGAATTGTGACAAAACAGCATTGCTAATTAAAAATGTGACTGTAGAATCCTAGGATGTATAGTCCAGTAGAGTCCTCTTTTAGGGAGCTCAAGTCCATGTCCCTGAAGAACTCACTTACTAGAGCTCAACAGGACAAAATTCTAAGTCCCTCACTAAAGTACAAATCCCAGGGGAAATTTACCATAATAAATAACATTTAAAAAGTAGGTTGTTGAGTAGAGAGCACAGCATCCCACAATCTGTTCATAAACCCATGCATATGTGCATCCCAGCCTGTCCCCTTTTCACCATGCTGCAGTGAATCTCAATAAACCACAGTTTCCCATCAATATTGAATTAGACAATCAATGTCAAGTGCAGAATAATCAGAATAATCTACAATGATAACAGTATTTAAACATCTAGTTAATCTCAAGGTCTGACATATCTATGCCTTAGAAAACACAGCAGGCATGGGGGGCGGGGAATAGTACCATATATAGGCCCCATGGTGGCGCAGCTGGTTAAACTGCCGAGCTGCTGAACTTACTGACCGAAAGGTCGGCGGTTCAAATCTGGGGAGTGGCATGGGCTCCTGCTGTTAGGCCCAGCTTCTGCCAACCAAACAGGTCAAAAACATGTAAATGTGAGTAGATCAATAGGTACCGCTCCGGCGAGAAGGTAACGGAACTCCATACAGTCAGGCTGGCCACATGACCTTGGAGGTGTCTACAGAGAACACCAGCTCTTTAGCTTAGAAATGGAGATGAACACCATCCCCAGAGTCAGACACAACTAGACATAATGTCAGGGGAAACCTTTACCTTTACTATAGTCCAAATAGGAAAGTTCAAGTTTCTCATTTCAGCTAAAATTGGGCCAAGCACAGGGGGATGGCAATTACATTATAGAGTCCAGGAGTGAAAGGCCAATTGGAACATTTGTAATCAAGGTTTTCTAGGCTGTTAAGCAATTTTTTTAAAGGAATGTTGTTGTTTCACTTTTAAGGATAGCAAGGTTTATTTTAGCATGAGACCTTGTGGATTACAATCAGCTTCCTCAGAGGCCCAGAGCACAATATCCAGGCTTCAGGTATTGGGACAATTATGTAGTTATGAAGTTCTCAAATACATCACCGAACTCCTTCCTTCTACTCCTTCCATCTTCTTCCTCCACAGCTATCTATTTGAAAAGTACATACTTCAATATCCTGCCGGCTGAGGCCAGAAAAGTTCTTTTGGGGAGCGGAAATCCAGAGAGACAGATGCACAAATCTTGAAGGTAAAGGAGAGAAAAGGCGTCTTGCAGGAAGTTCATGTTCCTCCCCCAGGACAGGCAAATGAAAGCAGCCAAATATTCTTGGCTGTACATGCTTATTGTTTCAAATATGCATGAGGTAATTCGCAGTAAATTCAGGAAGTTTGTGGCCATAAAACATTCCTTCCTCTAGATTTCCAGCTGGATAGAGAGTGGGTAATGGATTGTTCTTGTCTGCTAAATATCCTTGGTACACAACAGGCAAGGAGGCAGATGCCAAAAAGAGAGCAAAACCTTCTTATAAATGGCATCTCCTTGTGCTCCTCTTTTCAACTGCTACTGCCGAAATTCTATTTATGAATCAACAATGAGGCAAAATGAAGAGAGAGAGAGAGAGAGAGAGATTCCAAATGAGAACTACGCACTCACTATCTGCATCATGGGAATCATTATTTAGACACTTCTTCCCAAAGAGACTGTACTCAGGAAGAAGAGGGACATGGAAATGAACCCAGATGGATCCAAGCATGTGCGCAGTGGAGGAAAACAACAACAATAACCGATGAGCACAAAAGAATGAATAGGGCAAATATCCGTTAACTCTATGAGGATTTTTTCCTGGCCTGCAGAGAAATTCTTTTGTGATACTGTCACACAGACAACAATAGTCCCTTTTTACTCAGTGTTGAATACATGTCCTGGATAAATCATGGAGCTTGTTTTGCCTTGAAGCAATATCTTGAGGCACTGGTTTGGATATGTTTGGAAGGCATATCTTGGGGAATTTAGAACCAAAGCATTCACCAAGTAGGGAAAGGAGTCCTCCTCTCTCTGCAGCTCCAACCTGAGCTCCCAGTAATGGGAGAAAAATCAAGATGTAAGTCAGATAAAATCAGTCAAGAACAAGAGTCATGGGAAAAGCCATTAGCACCTGGCAATGAGGCAAAAGCAACCATCCCTGTCCTAAGGGTACACGGTTCTAGAGTAGAGAGCTAGTGAAGGCCTGGAAGGAAGTGCAAAGATTCCTGTTACAATGTATTGTCGAAGGCTTTCATGGCCAAAAATACTGGGTTGTTGTGAGTTTTCCAGGCTTTATGGCCATGTCCCAGAAGCATTTTCTCCTGACGTTTTGCCCACATCTATAGCAGGCATCCTCAGAGGTTGAGGGGTCTTTTGGAAACTTGGCAAGTGGGGTTTCAATCAATCAAGCAATCATTCAATCAAACTTTGTTTATATTCTGCCCCATCTCCCCATGGGGACTCAGGGTGGCTTACAACATGAAATAATAAACCATAAATTAATCAAAGCAAATAAACAGTATAAGCATTCAGTCATAAAATAAATCATAATTAAAGCCAACACATTACACAAACAAAAATAAAATGCAATTAAAAGCCATATCTAGCAAAGCAGTCCTTGTTTGGCAAGCCAGATCTTCAGACACTTGATTCTTCATAGACCTGGAAGCATAGGTAAGTTTTCAATAGCTTTCTGAAGGAGGGCAGCACAGGAGCTGTTCTAATCTCCTTCTGGAAAGTTCCAGAGGCAGAGCGGGGGGTGATTACTGAGAAGGCCCTGTCTTTCTCGTCCCCACCAGTGGGCTTCCCCTGATGAATGCAGCGCCCAGGCCGGTTCGTATGACAGACAGTTGATCAGGTAGTCTGGATCCAGTTTATAGCTTTACAACACAATTTAAAAACAGAGATTGCAAACATTCAACAAATATACATATTTATATAAAAGATCCACATTAAAACTGCATTTTCTATAAAATACATATTAAAATGCACAAAATGGACATCAAATTGTGGCCCTCCAGCTATTTGGGCCCCCAACTCCCAGAAGCCCTAGCCAGTTTGTTCAATGGTCAGGAATTCTGGGAGTTGGAGGTCCAAAGGTTGAGGATGTCTGATTCAAGGTGGTTCCCTCAATGGCTTCAGAATACAAAGTTGAGGGGGAAGATACTCAGGTAGAAAAACATAAGCAATAAGGAGCCGGTTGGACCTTCAAGGGCATCCTTTGGGATGGGTGAAGGACCAAAGTGACTTCCGAAGGGTATGGAATCATTGGGTCCTCCATATCCATGGATTCTGGATCCAAGATTGTTGCAGGGCATGGGCCCAGCTTGAAAGAAATGCTCAACAGCAGCTTTAAGGACTTCTTTTGGAATGGTTGAAGAACCCAAAGCATCTTTTCTCAGCGGGTTCTGCAACACCTTTTCTCAGCAGGTTTATATATCTGTGGAATGTCCAGGGTGGGAGAAAGAACTCTTGCCTGTTTGAGGCCATTCAGTGTTAATCATGGTGTTCTTATTTCATTGGGGAAGGAGTTCCATGAATGAGGAGAAGGCCCTGTCTCTCATCCCCACCAGTCGTGCTTGTAAGGATGGTGGGACTGACAGCATGGCCTCCTCAGATTATGTTAATCTCCATGATGGTTCATAGGAGGAGATACTTTCGGACATGTAAGGTGGCATTCACACTTGCCTCAAGCAGACAAAAGTTATTTCTCCCACCCTGGACATTTCACAGATATATAAACCTCATTTACCTAGTTTCCAAGAGACTCTCAACCTCTGAGATGCTTCGATAGATGTGAATGAAATGTCAGGAGAGAATGCTTCTGGAACATGGCCATACAGCCCGGAAAACTCACAGCAACCCAGTACCTGTTACAGCTGCCTAAAGCCAATTTTCATATGAAAAGTACTGTTTTGAAGTGTGTTGTTAAGAGAAGTCATTTGAGTTGACAAATGTTTGCACAATATTGCCCAATGGTTACTTGTTAGTTCTGTCATGAATCCAGCTTCCCTCTTGAAAATGGAACTCTTAAGCAACCGCACGAGGACAAGCATGTTCAACCAGTCCCATTTCTTGCATTTCTCTGAAATAATCCTGCAAACTCAAAAGTTTGAGTTGAAGCTGTATTGTATTGCCTATTTTAATAGTAGCTATTGCTGCATTTTATTGGGTATTTTATTTAAATTGAGTTGGGCTTTTGTATTGTTTTATGTTAATTGATATTGTTATTGTTATAAATCTTGATGTAATGTACTTGTATTTCATGTGTTTTATGGCACTATTATATGCTTTCTGTAAGCTGCCCCAAGTCCCTATGGGAGATGTTGGCGAGGTATAAATAAAGTTGTTGTTGTTGTTGTTGTTGTTGTTGTTGTTGCTGTTAGACTTCAATACAATGACATGTGGTGGCTTCTAGTTTAATGTGGCCACAGATTCACTCCTGGTCTTATTCTGAACTTTAAAGGACCTGTCCAAAGTTCTGAATGCATTTGAGGTTCAGGTTAACACCTAGAATGGGCTCACTACCAAATCAACACAAAAGCCACAAACCAATTCTGCTTCTGTGATGTATGGCAGCTACTGGAGAAGTAAAGATTGCATACTAAAGGAAATTGAGCTATTTACCTCCTTTCTATAGCTCTCAGTTCAGAATAGCCACATATCTTTTCAAACTAGAAAGCACCAATATTAACTTATTTTTCTCACATTAAGAGTGCATACAATCTTTTGGCTGTCAACTAACATTTGAGTCCCATTGAATGAACTTTGATTGGTCGTGGAAGCTGAGTTTCCACATGCCATTGTAAGAATTTCTATCAGTGTTGTTGCATTACTGCTAAACTTCTATAACCTTTGCTCTGCTCATATCTTTATCAGATATTGGGATACTGTATGTGCATATTCAAAATGAGACACCTTAGAGATAGGACCCATATCTAAACACAAAATTTGTTTATATTGCATATACACCTTAGTAAGTAAACTTTATTATGGCCGATGACCAAATCATAACGGGGGACCCAGTCTCGCACATCTACATCAAACAGAAGGAGTTATATACTTCAAACTTCAACAAATAAAATCTAAGCTAAAAACCACATACAAGTAGCTATTAAAACCCAACTCAACCCACGAGATCATCCAAAGGCAGTTTAGAGAGAGGTAGTGGGGATGGTGCCGGGGAAGGGGGAATATCCAATACTATAAATATCAGTCTATATCTGATTTCCCATCTATATTTCAGAGGTGAATCTTAGGTCTTTTGGCCGACCTTGTACGCATACCCTGAAGGTCATTCTATACACAATATTTGTAATGATTTTGTGCATGAAACAAATTTTGTGTACATCGAACCAGCAGAAAACAGAGGTGTCACTATCTCAGCCACCTATGTGGACACTTATGGAATATTTCCAGTTTCAGAATTCTGGATAACAGATACTCAACCTGTATAATTAAATTTTATGTCAAATTAATTCTAGTGTAAATTAATAATTTTCCTACTGAATAATTAGCCCAGAGTGGTATTGTACTACCATCCTTAAGTAAAAGAATACATTTTTGCACCTGTTTGTTTCCGTTCAGCTTCTCATGGCATATATATAAGCATCCTTTGGGGTACTGAACAAGGTCTCTTGAAGGATGCAAAGGGAGTATTTTGTAAATCTGCTGGGCTCATTCATGCGGGGCTCAGGAAGTCTGGGGAATGCAGAGCATGCACTGAATGTCATGGTATTTAAAAAGCAAGTTCGAAGGAAGTCTTCTTGTCTCTGTCTCAGAACAGGATGGAACTAGCAGGCTGCACCGTGCCTTGTTTTCTGAAAACATAGGAGACGAAGCCAGTCCATTTAACCTTCCTGCACCCTGTGGCTCCTTGGATAAGACCACAGTAGCATTTGGTCTAGAAACTAATTTGCTGGGTGTGGGGTCAAGCAGCTCTCTGCTTGCATTGGAACAAATAGAAGATACTATTTTTATTCTGCAGCCTGACACCCTTTTAAAGCTAGTCTAGGCAACAAGGTGCATGTCATTCCTTTGTGCTATTTCTACCTGTAATGCAGACACAGCTTACATGTGATGGAATAATTAACAGTCGTTTCTCTGTTTAGTTACTTTTCTTATCAATGATCTTCAATGGCGCTACTCCAATCTACAATATTATGACATCCGATGGTTGAGAGTGGGGGACAAAGACTACTGAAGAATTCCCATATCCAAAGCAGTATTATGAGGACACGGGAAGAAGTTTGCTAAATCACACCAAAGACTCGTCTAATCTAACATCTGTTCACACAGGAACCCACCTGACACTCATAGGAAGCCCAGTAGTAGATCAGAATGGCATACTTTAAACAGAAACAACCAAAAGATAACAATGATGATGATCATGTATCTGTTCCACAAACCAAGCTGACTCCCATAACTAGTGTTATTGGACACATTATAAGACTCATATCTCAGTAGGAAGGTCCACTTCATTGATAACCCTCAAAGCTACTGTGACCATCATCACCACTATCACCTCACTGCCGCCGCTTGCTCACCTTCCCTCCAGATGAACAGTGGTGATTAGGGCAGACCAAGAAATATATATAGTTAAAGAGATCATGTTGTATGGGATGGTTTTTATTTTTCGGCTTCTTTGCTAGTAAAGCCAAATTCAGAATGTCTCCACAGTCACAGCCCTGAGCCCTGCATTACCAGGTGAGAGGTAGAGATAAGAAAATGCATCATCAAGGACAAGCAAGAGCTTGCATCTGCATCCAGAATACATGTGCAAATTCACGTGTAGACACAAATTGACCTAACAATTACAATTTAAATAGAAGTACATATCATTGCTCCCTAACATGGAAGACCATGAATGGGGATGTACCCATACTACATAATTTGATATCACTAAGTACCAACAACAAGTACCAAGGCACCATGGGGTTTGTAGGTTGGTAAGGTACTTAGAATTCTCTGCTGTACTTTAGGAGAGTGGACTAGAGAAATCTAAGGATTGCTTCAAGCTTCAAATTCAGATTTCACAGGGCGGAGTATGGAAGTTAAAGTGGAATCACAGTGCTTAAATGAACAGCATAAGTATATTGCAAGTGATTTGTGTCTCTGTTTTTTCTACTGTCCTGGAATTAATTTGGGGGGGGGGGAGGAAGAATATGATAAGTCTGTGAGAGAGCACATGGTTTGGTTCAGAAGGCCCCAGATTCAATCCCTGGATGCTCTAATTGGGGTCAACACTTAGATGTGTGAGCGGATTGGTGTGGTGAAATACAACCTTTTGGATTCCCAATGGGAAGGATGTCATATCAGCACATATCCTTACTTCTCCTCTCCTGCTTTGTTTGGCCCTGCATAAATAGAGTGGCCACTTATGTGCTGTTTATATTTCTTTTTAATGTTGTTTTTAATGCTGTGGATGGTGGATGGAATTAAAAGCACAGACATTAAAAAATAAAAACAACACACATAATAAATAGCAAGCACAGCAAGTTTTGTGGTGGAATTGCTTTAGTTCTGTAGTATTTAATTCCAGGCTTTTTCTTCTTCTTCATGCAACCAGAAAGGGCACTGAGCTCAAGCGACCGTGTGTTTTCCTTTTTCATACCAAGCTCCATCAGAAGAGTAAATTGGACTTGATCTTGTCCCAGCCTGAGGAAACCATGTTAATACCACCTTCCTTGTGGTCAGATGCAACAATACTCCCCATTCACCTTGGTGGCAAACTTGCGGTGTCTGCAAGAGGAAAACGGTGATTTAAAAATAAAAATAAAATTGAAGGAGGCTTGGTAAGTTTCCTTGCAATGCAAACAGTGCTTACAAGAAAAGACCTGAAATATTTGGTGAATCTGGACAAGATACTGGAGCAAAGTGCAGTGTATTTTCCAGCCCAAGACTGTACCACATGAAGATGTTTTGTTGACTGCTCCTTACCATGCTAACATCAGGAAATCATTAACTTTTATCGCAGGCACAGACTGTGTCTCTTCTGGCCTGTTAATAGACACAGCAAGCACTTGCTGTCAGAAAAATATATAGTGCCCATAAATATCTTCATTTGTTCAGTTCGGATGCTGCATTTTTATTATTATATTTCACATAGGGCGTTTTCTCCTTTTGCTCTTCACCATCTACAACAGCATTTCTCAACCTGAGGGTCAGGACCCTTGGGGGGGTCGAGAGCAGATGTCAGAGGGGTCGCCAAAGACCATCAGAAAACACAGTATTTTCTGTTGGTCATGGGGGTTCTGTGTGGGAAGTTTGGCCCAATTCTATCGTTGGTGGGGTTCAGAATGCTCTTTGATTGTAGGTAAACTAGAAATCCCAGCGACTACAACTCCCATATGTCAAGGTCTATTTTCCCCAAACTCCACCAATGTTCACATTTGGACATATTGAGTATTTGTGCCAAGTTTGGTCCAGATCCATCACTGTTTGAGTCCATAGTGCTCTCTGGATGTAGGTGAACTACAACTCCCAAACTCAATGTCAATGCCCACCAAACCCAGTATTTTCTTTTGGTCATAGGAGTTCTGTACGCCAAGTTTGGTTCAATACCATCGTTGGTGGAGTTCAGAATGCTCTTTGATCGTAGGTTAACTATAAATCCCAACAACTACAGCTCCCAAATGACAAAATCAACCTTTCCAACCTCACTAGTATTCAAATTTGGGTGGATAGGGTGTGCCAAATTTGTTCCAGTTAATTAAAATACATCCTGCATATCAGATATTAGCATTAGTAAAAATACAGTTTAAGCTTAAGTGGCTGAGGGGGAAAAGGAAAGGGCCTGAGGCCAGGAATTGTGGGAGTTGAAGTCCAAAACGACCGGAGGGCCGAAGTTTGCCCATGCCAGGGTTAGATCCTCTTTGCCAATTGCTGAAGGGAAAAGAGTTGTGCACAACATTCTAGATTTTTTATTTCCTATTTTTCTTTTAATAGTTTTTAACAGGTTTTAATTTTTTTGATAGTTAAACTGTTGAGTGTTGTAATGTTTAACTACCTTCTGTTTGTTTTAACTATGGTAAGCCACCTTGAATCCTGTACTGGAGGGAAAGCAGGAGGAGGAGGAGAGGAAGAGGAGGAAAAGGAGATAAAGACAATAAAATGAGCTTAAGGAAAGTTGTGTATATTGCCCTGAACAATATAGATGGAAATGCAATAAATGAGTGAATTAATATATTCAATTAAAAACCTGTACATTAGATATAGAACTTTATCGCACAGATGTGGCAAACTGGCATAGGAGCACAACCATCTCCTTTGGTTATGATTTGAATCTTATTGCATGTGATATTCATTGCCACTCCACCAGGAGCTATTGATGAGCAAAGTCCATCAGTAAACCCGATCATGCCACTGTCCTAGGACTTACCTTGTAAAAAGAGGTCACCAGGTTCTGTAGCGGCATCTGGTCCGCTCCCCTGAATATTTTTTTATTTTATTTTTTTCACAGCAAAGCACTTCAGAATTGCAAAGTGTAGTAAAAATGAAAAAAAGGAAAAAAACTAAGTGAGAGGGCTTACTTAGGTGATACCTCGTTGTCCAAGTATGATGGCCTTCCAAGTGTAGTCTTGGCGGTGGATACATAGGTGACTGTAGAGCCCTATTCCTGACCCGCATGTTCTTCCACAGTGAGTACATCGGTTTCCAGGTGGAAGGCAGTCCCGGTCAGGGTTTGAATCCTAGTCTCCAGGGCAGCAGAAAACAAGTTTGCTCCTTCCTCCCTATGACTTTCCCTCACATATTTATACATGATTCTCATCATGTCTCCTCTCAGCCTTCTCTTCTGCAGGCCAAACATGCCTTCATACTGTTCGCTGACTTGCAGACATCACCCTTGCAGAATACTGACCTGAGTACCCTGGTAGGATTGGGCAGAATACTGCCCGTCTGCCATTGCTCAAGAAGGTATCGGGTATTGTCTTATGCAACATATGAAAAAAGGAGTTATGTTTGTGCCTATAAGTCACCTGTGGACCTATGACAACCCTATTAATTTTGTCAGGTTCTCTTTGATGAGGAATACTCAGAAGTGGTTTTGGCAGTTGCTTCCTCTGAAATATCAGCTACAGCACCGATCTCACTAAAAGCCATACTTTATGAGTTGCCAAATCATTCTAGTTAAGAAATACTGAAATTCCTGAACCCCTTGACTCACAGTGTCACCATGTGAATACCCCACCGTCTTGTAGCAGGCAGTACGTGACTGCAAGAACTTTTGTGTTTACACCACTTCAAGATGTGCTGGTCAGAAAGTGGATTTTAAAAATGAAGATATGAAATATCTGGTCTGTTTGTTATCTGAGATGATCTCTTAACCACACCCTTCCTAAGGAGTCACTGAATACAGCACTCCTCACTGCTTTCACTTGCAGAAACCCTGCGTGTCATGGATATAGGGCATTCTAAGTACCTCATCTATTTACGCATTTTTGATATTACCGTAAGTTACTTTAAATGCGATCTTTTCACTTTTTATTTGTACTGTGGAAGAAGCAGTGTACAAATAAACCATTAAAATAATAATGATGGTCATTGGAATCAAACTATAAGAAATGAGATTCCTCCTGAACATTAGGAAGAACTTCCTGAGAGCAGTTTGAGAGTGGAACATACAGCCTCAAAGTGTCCTGGAGATTCTTTCTTTGGAAGTTTTAAAACATAGGCTGGATGGCCACCTATCAGGAGTGTTTAAGTTGTGTGTTCCTGTCTGGCAGTTTTGGGGCTGGACAGGATGGCCCTTGGAGCTCTCTTCTAATGCTATGATCCTATGACTGATTACTTGACCATGGGATATTTGGGCCAAAGCCTTAAATAGTTTTGGCCAATCCTTAATTTCTCAAATGAGAGAAATTCAAGCCAGTACATTACAGTCTATGAATTGGACCTTCTGTCCTCAGATGACTAATGTAATCAGATAGACTGCTGTTAGATGATAGGATCAGCTTTATAATTCAAATCGGCTACCATTAGTCCAAACTGGAATGTCTGCCCCCAAATTACCAGTATATTCAACTTGGGTGTAAATTAATCAGATCCCAATCAGAGTCTTGTGGGAAAATATATTTGTTAACTCATAGTATCCCTCAACTAGCATAGACATAAGTTGTCAAGAAAAGTAATTTTCCCAACCTGTATACCTCTTAGTGATTACTTTTAAGGGATTTTAAGTACAACCACAGCCTAAATCAGTGGTTCCCAACCTTTTTTTGCCCAGGGACAACTTGACCAGGGACCACAATCCAACATTACTACCAAAAGGATTATGAATCAGTTTTTTGTCCATTTTAGATTTGGTTTGGTTATTTGGGGTGCTGATTCAGAAAATTGCATTGGATAGACACATCAGCTCTAGTTTCTGATACAGAACATATGCCATCCAGTAGTTGCCATCTGCTCGCCCACGGAAAACCATGTTTAATAAGCCTCGGCACTATAAGAGGGCTTTGCAAGCGGGACCTGTTGCTCTTGTTGCAACAATGTAGTAACAGTGAGGCTGCAGACTATATTTTAGTTCTTGTGGACCACTAGTGGTCCATGGACTACAGGTTGGGAACCACTCACCTAAATTATCTAAAGCAGTGTTTCTCAAACTATGCTCCTCCAGATGTTTTGGACTTCATTTCACAGAAATCCCAGCCATCTTACTAGCTGTTAGTAATTGTGGGAGCTGAAGTCCAAACACATTGAGGAGCTCAGTTTGAGAAACACTGCTCTAAAGGCACTAGACTCCATCTAATCTTGGAAGCTAAGCAGGGTCAGCCCTGATTAGTACTTGGATAGGAGATTGCCAATGAATACCAGGTGCTGAAGGCTATAGTTCAGAGGAAGAAACGGATAAAACGAGCTCTGAGTATACCTTACTTAAGAAAAACCTATGAAAATCATGGTGTTATCATAAATTGACACACAGACGCACTCAGATACATTAATACAGGGCTTCCTCATGTGTCATTCCTGAAAAAGCCTTGCCTTTTATCTGTCCTTCCAGATGAAGTCATTTTCGCTTCAGATGACATTCACCCCTGTACAATTTTTGTTTTATTTCATTTTATTTTAAGTGGTGTTACTTAGGTTCATTTTCCTTTCCTGCCTCCCCTGCAAGCTTTTGCTTGTTATAGATTTAGCAGCTGGAGCCAATTGGATTTGTTTGATTTTCCTGTTGATGGTTATTAGGCACACAGGAAGTGCCAGAAGGGATTTGCCTTGAGTTCAAAAATCCATTCCCATTACAGCCACTGGGTCTTTAATTATAGATCCTGAGCAGCTTCTGGCTTTTTCCTTGATCTTGTTGTTGTTGATGTTGTGCCTTTTAACAGTCCAGGAGACTGTTTTACTTGCTCTCAGAGTGCAAAACATCAGTCAATATATATGATGGCTCCTCTCATATTCCTTTTCTCTGAAGATTTTGTGCCTTTCAACATTTCATGGAAACTGGGAGACTTGTGGCCTAGCAACATCAGAGTGTGGTCAACAGGGTGTGACCAGGCAACAAGAGAGCAAAAGTCATTTAATGAGGAAGAACACACAACACTACTATTTTAAGCAGAGAAATCCTATAATTTATGTACTCAGTTTAGGAAAGGCTGAAAAATCAATAAACCACAGATCTTTAGGCATAGCATAGTTAACCTGATTTCCTGTCCTCAAGGAAATCCCCTTTTAATTGGCAAAGCCCTTCTCTAGGGGAAAGGTAAAGGTTTTCCCCTGATGTTAAGTCCAGTCGTGTCCAACTCTGGGGGTTGGTGCTCATCATTTCTAAGTCGAAGAGCCAACGTTGTCCATAGACATCTACAAGGCCATGTGGCTGGCATGACTGCATGGAGCGCCATTACCTTCCCGCTGGAGCGGTACCTATTGATCAAATCACATTTGCATGTTTTTGAACTGCTAGGTTGGCAGAAGCTGGGGCAAACAGTGGGAGCTCACTTCGCTCCGTGGATTTGAAATGGCAACCTTTCAGTCAGCAAGTTCAGCAGCTCAGCGCTTTAACCCACTGCACCACTTTGGGGGGGGGGGGCTGCTCTTCTCTTCCTCTGCTTTTTATAAGTTATTAAATTTGCTTACCCCTCAACCCATCTGGTTGTTTTATGGTGTATTTATTATGTTGTATTATTTTGGGCCTGGCCTCATGTTAGCTGCCCCAAGTCCCCTTTGGGGAGATGGTGGCGGGTTATAAATAGATTATTATTATTATTATTATTATTATTATTATTATTATTATTATCCTTTGCCAATCAGTTCTTATCATCATCATTTTGACCTCCAGAGGACTGACAGATACAACTCTAGTTGTGAACAAAACCATCCAGTGTAATAACTGGTAGACCAGAATGCACCTCTCCATTTTCACAAAAAAAGTGCCTATGAATGGGCCAAAGTGCCAAATCAGTGGGATTTGAATGATCGGGGCAATTAAAGAGGATGATATTCTTCAAGGATCCGTATATGCTGAGCTGCATTTCAACAAGGGTGAGGGACCCTTGCTATGGATTGGTGCCAAACTTCTTGTTCTTTGTTTTTCCAAAGCATTTTAGTTGACTACCTTGGTCAATTTGTTATTGGGCATGCAGAATAGGTCTCCTTTGGGGAGGTAAAGTATAAATAAACATAATAATAAAATAATAATAATACAGTCGCATGAGGACTCAGTGCCAAGGCTCTACCCTTGGAAGATAATCATACTCGGCCTATGATGATAGTGGGTTGTTGTAGGTTTTTCGGGTTTATGGCCATGTTCTAGAAGCATTCTCTCCTAACGTTTCGCCTGCATCTGTGGTAAGCATCATGTGAGGCGAAACATCAGGAGAGAATGCTTCTAGAACATGGCCATACAACCTGAAAAACCTACAACAACCCAGTGATTCCAGCCATGAAAGCCTTTGAGAATATGTTGACAGTATTATTATTGAGTTTCTGTATCTGAACTGTATTTGATTCCTTTCACTATATTTGGATGCCATGTTGGTATCCAGGAAAGCCCATTAAAATGTTTACAGAAATTTAAATGAAATGCAGGTGAAGGATGGCTGCAGATACGGTGAGCATCTTTTCCCAGATGGATTGTTCATCCAGTTTGGGCTACTGAGACATAACAATGTTTATCAAACCCAGCTAGGAGTGACAGGAGCAACATTTAAAATGCATGTTGACAGCTCAGTGGTGTCAGAGGAGGAAATCATGTCCCAAAGAAGAGATAATCCAGAGCTGATCAATACTTATCTAGGATCTGTGTCATAGGCATTGTGTCAAACTAAGGGGAGTGATAAGGAAGAAAGCAAAACCAGATTAAGTCTACAACCGCAGCAGTAAAAGAATAAAGCCAGGACTCTAGATCAACTCATTTACTCTGCAACGCAAACAAAGGTGATAACCAGTGTGATGTCATGGTTAAAGTCTCAAGGTGCATCTACACTGTAAGATTAATGTGGTTTGTCATGGTTCAATGTGATAGAATCATGGAGCTTGTCATTTTACAAATCTTTAACCTTCTCTGCTAGAGTACTGGTATCTCACTGAACTACAAATCCCAGCCTTGGACTAAGAGATCCTAGGTTCAAGATGGAAGACTTTGAGCTAATCACTTTTTCCAGCCTGATCTATCAGATTTGTCTTACAGTGTTGTTGTGAGGATAAAATGGGGAGAATAACAGCTAGTGGGTAAACGGCTGAGCTGCTAAACTTGCTAACCAAAAGGTCATAGGTTCAAATCCGGGGAGCGGCATGAGCTTCCGCTTTCAGCCCCAGCTTCTGCCAACCTAGCAGTTCGAAAACATACAAATGTGAGTAGATCAATAGGTACCACTCCGGTGGGAAGGTAACGGCACTTGATGCAGTCGTGCCAGCCACATGACCTTGGAGGTGTCTGCAGACAACGCCGACTCTTTGGCTTAGAAATGGAGATGAGCACCAACCCCCAGAGTCAGACGCAACTGCACTTAATGTTAGGGGGAAACCTTTACCTTATGCTGCCTTGAGCTCATTGGGATATGGTCAGGATATAAATGAAATGAAACAAGTGCCAATGAGATCAATGGGATTGGGGTCCCAGGTACATAAATCCAAGGTGAGCCATTTCCCAGGATTTTGGCCTGCATCAATAGGAGTCTAGTGTCTAGATCCAGGGAAGTCATGCTACCCCTCTATTCTGTCTTGGTCAGACCACACCTGGAATACTGTGTCCAATTCTGGGTACCAGAATTGAAGGGAGATGTCGACAAGCTGATGTCCACAAGCTGGAATGCACCCTGAGGAGGGCAACTAAAATGATCAAGGGTTTGCAGAACAAGCCCATGGATGGCCCATGAGGTCTCTTCCAACTCTTTGATTCTATGATTTGATTCTATGATTCTAGGAGTGGCTTAAATTGCTGGGCATGTTTAGCCTGAAGAAGAGAAAGCTGAGAGGAGACATGATGGCCATGTATAAATATGCAAGGGAAAGTCTCAAGGAAGAGGGAGCAAACTTGTTTTCTGCTGCCCTGGAGACTAGGATGTGGAACAATGGCTTCAAACAGCAGGAAAGGAGATTCTACTGGAACATTAGGAAGAACTTCCTGTGAGAGCTGTGGAACTCTCTGCCCTGGTGGTGGAGGGTCCTTCTTTGGAGGCTTTTAAGCAGAGGCTGGATGTCATTTTCTAGGAATACTTTGAATGCGATTTTCTTGCTTCTTGGCAGGGGATTGGACTGGATAGCCCACAAGGCCTCTTCCAACTCTTAGATTCTATGAAAGTAAAAATAGATGTCTATGTAGTTCTCCAAATAAACCATTTAAGTTGAGGAGAGACCAGAAAAGGTAAACCAATTTCTCATAGAATTTCTCATTTGTCTCCTTATACAAAGCTTGATGCCTTGGTCTCAGCACAGAAGCTGTTTTCTGCACAGGATGACCTGTCTTGCACCATTGTGACCCAGCCGAAGTTCTAAACTTTGCACCATCAAGACAAAGTAAACATGTGACTGATTGTTAGGTGCAAATAAACACAGCAAGAGATAAGGCGCTGATACAATGTTCCTGGTGCTTCCGGCAGGTCTATTTGAACAATATTAGATGGAGACAGAGAGGTTTCTTTGTGCACTGTACAGTTGAGAATAATCTACTGCTCCCATTTTGCATCTGTGACCATTATTCTCTTCCACAAAAGAGCAATGATTTCACTTGCAAACCAAAATGCACAAAACATATCCGTGCAAATTTTTTAGGCTCCCCTGGTGTTTTCATCAGGTAAAGGATGAAAAAGGCAATGATGGTAGAACAGTCATGGTTGAACTTAACTGTTTCAAATACGAACTTGGCATCCTAATTTCTTCCAAGAAGTATTGTATTTTCACTGAATATACAATAACATACAAAATCCACTACAGACACCTTTATTGGGCCAACTATGGAAGGGAGAGATAATTTTCTCAAAGGTCTGAACTGACTTTTGAAATATCAAGTTTTCAAAATAGCCAAAGGCCAAATGTTGCTCTATACGGTTCTAGCCCAGCTTACTTTTCCGAACATATCAGCCTCTATGTCCCACCTCGTAACTTAAGATCATCCATGGAGGCCCTGCTCTCGCTCCCACCAACATCACAAACATGGCTGGTGGGGATGAGAGACAGGGCCTTCTCAGCTGTAGCACCCCGCCTGTGGAACGTTCTTCCAAATGAAATATGACCGACCCCATCCCTCCTGGTGTTCAGGAAGAAATTAAAATCTTGGTTTTGGGACCAGGCTTTCGGACAATAAACATAAATATCTTTGACTGGAAATGGATTGGCAAGACGATATATACGAGGATATGGTTTTATTGTTCTATCAAAGGGTTTGTGGACTGAGTATTGTTTTTAATTTAATGACTGTTATGATAATTTGGTTATAATTAATTGCTATTGTTTTAATTCTGTATGTATTTATGGTTTTATACTGTGTTATTGATTTGTGGCATCGAATTGCTGCCTTTGTTAGCCGCCCAGTCTCGGAGGCCCCTTCCTCACCAGGCTGGGCACCCAAGGGGCCTTTGAGGTGGGGTAGGGGCGCTCCGCTCACTTGGCGGTGGCTTCCTCCTCCTTGCCGCTTCCACTACTTCCTGCCTTGGAGGCCCCTTGGGTGCCCATCTTGCTGAGGAAGAAACAAGGAACAGCTACACAGTGTTCCCCCTATACAGTGTTCCCTCGCTGATCCCCATGAAACAGCGAGTCTGCAATAAGCGAACCATGAAGTAGCGAGGGAACACTGTAATGCCAAGTTTTTAAACTTTGTGTTTTTAAATACATTACAACTGTACCCTCAATTTGCTTCTGTCATGATAATGATTTTCTGTTTTTATCTATGTACTTAACTATGTTTTACCTTGCCTCACGACTCATAATTATTCCCACTGATTTCATAGTTCCCATCATTATCTCCCTCTTGACTTTCACTTTCCCTTTGAAAACAATCTTAAGGAAGAAAAGTAGATTGTTACCAAATTGGGGGTGTGGGGGTGTGTTTCCAAATACTATTGGCTTCTGAGGGAGCCAATACTGCCTTCATTCCTGCACAACCAGCACATAGATTCAGATGGATTTATTCCAAAGGAATGTCTTAATTGCCTTTATTTGTTGTGTGTCTCAACAAATATGGTACCTTGTGAGCTGAGAGGTGGTATGTAAATACTTTAAATAAAATAAAAATAAATGTGATAAACAGAAAAAACAGAGCCCACTTCCATTTTACTTATTAAGAATTAAACTTTGTTTGAAAATTGTGTTTTCAAAATAAAAGCAAGTTAGAGGAGCACAGGAAGCTGCTTTGGATCATTGTTCAATTTTTCTCAGTATTAGTTACATGCAAGATTCCTTCCCAATTCTCTTGGAAATGCCCAAGGTAGATCCCAGACTGTTGCTCCTCCTCTGTACTATGGACATCCCATTGAAGTACCAATAGATCTATGCACTGAATGAAGCACAGATCCCTCGGACAATGAGGGATCGCCTAAGTAAGTAAGTGTTGTCAAAGGCCACACAGCCCGGAAAGCTCACAGCAACCCAGCAGCAACTTCCTCCTCTGTCCTCCTCCAGTCCACTCACCCCACCACATTAGGCTCTGCCATGAAAGGCTACATAGCATTAAGTGACCCAACTCACAGGAACAAAAGCCGTTCTTCAGTGGGAGTATGTACTGTACTCTAAACTCTCTCTATTCAATTCTATGTGTTGTATTTTTCAAAACAGATTAGTTATGTAGCTTGAGAAAACATGAACCCCAAGTACAGCTATTGTAAATATCTGTCACTGACAGTTTTCCAAGTCATGTTTTTCTTTCTCTGAGTAGTTTCCATTTCCTGCCAGATGGGAATATAAGATCCATAGATAAATCTTTGAAATTGCATTAAATATTAATTAGCTTACAGCATCTTTGTGATATACAATCACTGTTGTATATCTACCTGCACTGAATAAGAGGAAAGACATTAAAAGCTTAATAAAAAAGAACAAGACCATTTACTGAATGTTACACATTTTAGAGCCAAAATGTTCCTGTCCTAAATGTCCAGAGGCAAATCCTAATGATCTCAATGGAAAAACAGCAGAGAACTCTCTTGTACCTGAAAGACTAGTACATTTATTATGGTGTGATCTTCCATGGATCATTTTACCAAATAATGTTCATAAAAGCTTTTGCTACAATGGGATATAATAGAGGCCACAGTAGCACAGTGGGTTAAACCGCTAGCTGGAGGAAATCAGCTGACTGGAAGGTTGACAGTTCAGTGCCACGAGTTGGGGCCAACTTCCAACTGTCAGCCCTAGCTTCTGCCTACCTAGCAGTTTGAAAGTATGCAATGCGAGATCAATAGGTACCGCCTCAGCAGGAAAGTGAAAGGCGCCCCATGCAGATATGCAGACATGACAGCAACACAATCAGAGAGGTCTATGGCCAACAGGCCCCTCAGCATAGAAAAATGGAACAAGAGCACCTCCCCATGGCTGGAGTTGAGCATCGCCTCCAGACGCTGGAGATGGAAAACGGAGAAGGCCTTCCTTTACTCTTGTCTGTGTTTTATGTCGTTGTTCACTGTGTGTAAAAGGCATTAAATGTCTGCCTCATATGTGTATTGTAATCCGCTCTGAGTCCTTCCATGGAGATAAAATATTATTATTATTTCAGATGCCGTAGAACTCTTGATGGTTTCCACCACAAATGACAATTGTAGTGTTGTTACTGTGAGCCTTCAAGTCATTTCTAACTTAGTGACCCTAATACCATGGGGTTTTTTGGGGGGGGCACAATATGTTCCTATGGCTGAGAGTGTGTGACTTGACCAAGGTCACCAAGTGAATTTCTGTGGCTGAGTGGGGATTCAAATCCTGGTCTCCAATCACTGTTGAACACTTAAACCACTGCAGTATGACTGTTCTCTCTGGAAACTATTTCAACAGAATTTATTTCATGGTAGGAAAGCCTGGATAATCAAGCTGGCCATTCTAAGGCCTTTAAAAACTTCAAGATGCTCTGGTTGTTCTCTGAGCAGAAACCCGCCTTTTTCTTAAGCAGGCAACCATTTCTGGCATTGCTGGTCAGGGAACAAACAGCTGTATTGTGAATGGCAGCGTGGAAGCTGTAAAAAATTCACATCTGTTTGCAAATGAAAAGAATGTCTTCCTCAAGTTCCCCAGGAAGACAGTCAAATATCACCATTATCAACTATGCTCCTTTTAAGGCATCTCAGGAAATAAGTTGAGCCAGAGGGGATCTGACACCTCTTTGGAGAAAACTGCATCTCTAACAAAGGATGACAACTGTTAATCCCTTTCAGTGCCCGCTCAACAAGAGACAAGAGGATGTTTGGGGAGTTAATTCTGTTGGCTTCTGCACATAGTTGCACATCACAGACAATCTCATTAACGAAGAGGGAGAGAAAAGAATCCCTATAATGGAAGTTATATAATTTTACTTCAACTTTTTTTTACAGGCATGGCATTTTCCCCAAATGCTATTGCAAAAGCAAGCCAGCCTGCACACTGGCTTTTTAAATGAAACACTTGAGGTATCAGATGAATTAAATAATTATATTCCAACTCAAATTAGGTTTCTTGTTCCAATAACTAACCATAAAAACCTAAAAAAGAAAGCATTGGAATCAGAGGTAATTGCAATAGCTTTGAGCAAGCCATGAAAACATGCAACTTAAAACTTTCATAATCAGTTCTCTATGCATTGGTCATAGCATTGGGAAAGAGACACAAAATATATCAGTGTCACAAACGTATTGTCTGTGAGAATAATGGAGACATTTTTTGCCGCATCAGAAGATATTTGGGCAATATATATTTAAGCCACATTCTGGAGATATTTGAATGAATAAATTTAATCTGGCAAAATAAACCAATGAAAACTATGTTGATTATTGTGTGTCTTCCAAGTAATTTCAGAGTTATGGTGACCGTACTGTGGAGTTCATAAAGTCTTTTGCCTTCTCTGCCAGGGTACTGATGTCAAACTGCATTATTTCTACATTCAAACCATGCTGGCTCTTGAAATCATTTAGATTACAATAAAGTGGTCTTCAGGATTTTGAACTGTCCATCGTCGAAATTTTGTTAAGATTTGAACTGCCTTTTGTTGGGAGTGACTTTGGATCCCACTTTTTGAGAAAGGTAGCACACAGATGAAATGTAAAAGAAGCTGTGCCCACGGGGAAATTTCCAACAGGATCTAAAACATCCTATCTCTTATTCATATCCATTTGCACTAGCACAGGATCTCATCCACAAGGTCTTGGTTTGGAGCCAATATGTACAGATTCACCAAAAGCACTGCAACAATCTGAATTCATCTTACCTCTGCCACTCTCCATTCCACATGTGCCCTACAGAAGAATTGTATGGATACAGAACTTTCTTATTAAACTGTTGTGATTTCCCTCTTTTTTCCTTGAAAGATCTGCTTGCATTTCTATTAAGCAACAGCTTCTCTCAAGCTTGATACACTTTCCTAGAGCACGGATGGGGTTATTTTGCCCATATCAGCAATAATCCCCATGGACTAAACCAGGACTAAACTACACAAGGCTCAGAGGCTGCAAATGCTGCTCTCTGGGCCTTACAGAGCTGCTCCTTTGTGCTTCACTACCACAAATGGTTATTTTGAAATCAAACATCCCCTGCATCCTCTAGGCTGTAGTTTGGCGTTTCAGACTGTTTCAGACCCAGGAGAGATCTTTCTCTAAAACAGGAAGTAATTTTTCCCCCAAACTAGCTGGGAGTTAAAACAGTCAGAGCAACATCCTGAGAAAAATGTGTCTCCATTCGGCCCAGAGGACACAAGACATTTTGAGATAATGGTAGTCCTGCCTCAACACTGGAGACTAGAACTCTCCTATGGGAAGTTTTGCCACTTAAAGTACTTTGAAGGGTACTGCACATGTAGACAACCAGTAACCAGTCTCCATGGCTTACTCTACACTGTAGGATTAATGAAGTTTAATACCACTATAACTGCACTGGCTCAATACCATGGAATCATGGGAATTGTAATTTGATAAAGAAGGTTAAGCACCTTACATAATTGCAACTCCCAGGATTCCACAACATTGAATCATGGCAGTTAAGGTGGTGTCAAAGAGAATTAATAATACAGTGTAGATGCACCAAGTTACATAATTGAAGCCAGAGAGCACCAAACACACTCTTGACCACAGCTCCCACCCAAGAAGCCACTGCATGGCTTGGGGCACCAAAGCAGCCCTTTTGCACTATTACCCTCTTTCCTGGACCTCTTGCACAACAACACCGGAGGCAAGATCTGTCAGGAGGTTCGAGATAAGCATGTAATATATATTAAGGACCACAAACAAGCAGCACTGCAATCAGTGGAGTGTTGTGGGAAAGGGCACATTGCTCTTCACTTATCGGAACAGAAATGGCATGCTGCTGCCAGCATATATTAATAGGGCTTGGCAATTCATTTTGTTTCCCAATTTGATTTAGAAACACTTGCTTGGCACTCCTCAAGAAGCAGCATGTGTCCTCTCTGGCAACATTTCTTAAGGAAGGGACCAATATTCTGAAATGGCAAGATCCACAGTCTGAGTCCAAAGGTAGTGAGAGCCATGGCTTCAATACAATATTGCACTGGAGGAATTTTCTTCTCCTTCCAACTCATCCGCACCTGTCCATATTGCCTGAAAACTCAGCCCTACAGAACTGGTTTTGGGGGTTCTCAGGAGGCAGTCCAGCAGTGGGTGCAGTTTCAGATGGTAAAAGTGTGTATTCTAATAGAGATGAAAAGCCAGAAAGAGAGAAAACTGTAAACTTCATTTCACTAAAAATCTCAGTACAGTCACTAACATAGATTAAATATTATTTGCCTCCTATTATAGCCACACAATTTAGAAGTCACAAATCACAGCATTTTTGTTGCTTTTTAAACACATAAGGAACAAAGAAGAACCCCCGTAAACACTGATGTGCAGCAGAAAGAACAGCCTACTAATATAAGTGACATTTATTAATATTCTGCTATATTTACATTTTTTAACATAATAAAATTCTGAATTACCGCTTTGCAGAAATCATAAGGTTATGTTAATTTGTATTTAAATGCACCAGAAGTTAGAAATGAAAGTACAGGTACTTATGTTAAAGACAACCGTAAAAGTACTAGTCAACAAAAATGAAGATCTGCTTTTACATATATTTCAATTCGATGTCACTGACATACGCCGTGAAAGTCCCTATCCAAACTGTGTGCAGTACAAGCATAAGAAATACTGAATACATATTACCAGCAATTAACACTTGTATACCATCTTCCTAGCAATATTCTCTCAAAAACATCCACATTGTGCATGTATGCTTGACTTCCAAGTTGTTCTCATTTTATTTTAACAACAGATACATATGTGCAGAAACACAGTCAGAACAATTTCTATCGTTCCAAGAACACCCCTTCACAATGGCCAGCATCATTACATATCTTACACTAAGAAAACATATTCCAAGTTCATTTTTTAGGAAGGAGAACAAAAAGCAAGACTGACCCCTCCTGGCTAGAGGGCTATAGCTCATGCTATTCAAAGGACTACAAATACTATATAAGGCATTATTAGTAACATCACATACTTGATTGCAAGAGCCGTTTCAAACATTAGCCACTAATGATTCAATGATGACAGGAGTTTTGCATTAAACTATTAAAATTTTACATCTAGAAACAAATAGAAAGAAATGCTTCCTTTTATTATTTTTTTCAACAGTACTTTATTTATTTTAAAGCAGGTGATTATTTTTCTTCTTGTTGTGTTCGGAGTCTTGATTCACATCCTGCAGATGTTCACTTACTAGTTGAGGAGTAATTAATGCAGGAAAACGCTGCCAGAAAACATCTGTCTGAAAGGAACATAAGTAAAAGCATTATTCAAACCTCAAAAAGTTCAGGATTATTAGAAAGCATTCAGAAATTGCATAGATGGCACAATTACTTGGTACTTTTTGTTTCTCTTGTTCCTCTTTACCCACCTGACTTCTATGACCATGTTTTATTCTCATTCCTCTGCTTCACACTTCCATTGTAGGGATAAGACACCGAAGCAGGGACTCAGTGAATAACTATTTCCCCTCTTTTCCCAAAAATTAAACAATGGGAAAGAGAAGGGTAACTGACAACACTAGACTTTCAACCACCATTCACTAGAGTGACATTAACAAAACAAATATTTTTTGCCTTGCTTTTCCTACTACGGCCATGTGTAGTAGTCATAGACAAGACTGTTACATTCTTGGCAGCAGAGTAGTCCCTCCAAGAAGCATGATAGACAGAACATTAATGGGAAAAATCCTGTTCTAATTTTAGCTTGTTGTGTACGTTTTATACTATTCATTTTTGTTTAGAATGGTTTTCAGAACTGTTGACATGGGGGGGGGGGGGGTAGAGAGATTGGAATCTTATTGGGATATTGGTACCTAAATTATAATCGCTTATAAGATAGTGGTCACGTCATCCATCTCAGCAGGTCTGCGAAAGCTAGAGCCTGTAAGTACAATTCAAAGAGAAACCCAGGGTGGTGCCGTGGTTTGAGAGCTGCACAAGGACACTGGAAAACCAAAGTTTGAATCCTTGCTCACACATGCAAACTCACTGGGTGAGCCTGGGCAAGTCACACGCTCTCAGCCTCTCAGGCAAGCTTCCTCGGAATAAATTCTTCCAAGTAAATTCCACAATAGGCTTGCTTTATTGTTGTTTATTCGTTCCATTGCTTCCGACTCTTCGTGACCTCATGGACCAGCCCATGCCAGAGCTCCCTGTCAGCCATCACTACCTCCAGCTCCTTCAGAGTCAAGCCAGTCACTTCAAGAATACCATCCATCCATCTTCCCCTCTTCCTTTTTTCTTCCATTTCCCCCAGCGTCATTGCCTTCTCTAAGCTTTCCTGTCTTCTCATTATGTGGCCAAAATACTTCATCTTTGCCTCTACTATCCTTCCCTCCAATGAGCAGTCGGGCTTTATTTCCTGAAGTATGGACTGGTTGCATGTTCTCGCGGTCCAAGGCACTCTCAAAATTTTCCTCCAACACCACAATTTAAAAGCATCTATCTATTCCTTTGCTCAGCCTTCCTTTTGGTCCAGCTCTCACATCCATAAGTTACTACGGGGAATACCTTTGCTTTAACTATGCGGATCTTTGTTGCCAGTGTGATGTCTCTACTCTTCACTATTTTTTCAAGGCTTGCCTTAGTGTTCCCTTAAGTCGGAAATTACTTGAAGACACACAACGAGAAGCAACAAAAGTTTTCTTTCAACCCTGAATATTCCAGATCTAACATTTTAAAATGGTTTCTAGACCTCTGTTATTAGTTTTGAATACAATAACACGTATTCTAGATTGAGAAATCAAGAAGTAAGCCATCTCATTTTTGTTTCTAAAATCTTGCCACTTCAAAGTTAATTTTAAAATCCAAAAAGACCATTCATTTTTTTTAACTTAGCCTTTGCACAATGATAGTACTTAATACAAATGCAATAATTTAACCAATTAATTTAGTAATCTATATGAAAACATGTTATGTGTTAACTGGCTATAAAAGACTGACTCTTGATACTTCCTAGTGGGACCCTTTGAAGACATTATTCATACTTCTCTCAGGACATTCCCTGAAATGCTTTGCTACACAAACACAGGGAATCAGCCTTCAGTATACTACTTGGTATTGATTCCTAGGTTTATGGACGTTTAACACTGATTTCCTCCCCCCCCCCCCCCCCAAAGAAATGCTAGCAAAAGGTAAAGGTTTCCCCTGACATTAAGTCTAGTTGTGTCTGACTCTGTGGGGTGGTGCTCATCTCCATTTCTAAGTCGAAGAGCCAGTGTTGTCCATAGATACTTCCAGGTTCATGTGGCCGGAATGACTTCATGGAGCGCTGTTACAAGAAATGCTAGCCACTATTTTATTTCTCTTACTTTAAAATATCTGCCTTGTTTTTCATCTTTCATCATTCAAAGTGTTTGTCTGCTTTCCGATACAAAGCAGTCACTAAATTCAGTGTGCATCTGAGGAGATCAAAATGAAGATTGTAGAAAGATTTTCAATCCTCTCTGCTCTGTTTCAGGTACCACTTGAATTAACACTGGACTTCTGTATCACCAAATTTGACCATACTAGATATTCATCATTTTTTCAACATATGTAATATCTTATTTTTATTGTCATCATATTATGGCTGACCACTCGTGGCTGAGTCTGATTGTCTTTCAGGGTTAGAGACTTGGCGGTGGGTTCGCAAGTGACTATAGAGACCTAGTCTTGATTTTGTTAATAACTATCAGTGTTTGAAACAAAGCATATGGGTTCCAAGATCATTGGGAACACGTGATCTAGTATTGTTCTTTTATCTTGTTCACAAATCACAATACTAGCACCCAACAGTCTGGAATCTCAATACTTGGCTAACCTACTCAGTAAGAGAAAATACAGGAATAGTAATTTTATAAGGATTAAAGCAAATTTAGCGATGACACTAAAAGGCCAAAGAATTAACACAGGCTGTTAGCGTACTGAATACGAGTTCCTTTACAGGGTTGGAAAGATGTGATAAATTAAGTTCATCAGTTCCTTACAGTAGACTTTTCCCCATATGGTCTATAAAGTTATCTTACAGATGGCACAAATGATAAACTCACACAGCAAAGGACCACACTTTTACCTGCACTGAAGTAGAAGTACAGTATATCATTGGAAGAGAAAAAGGTGATTCACAGTCTCCCTCTCCTGGCCTAACCAACAACTAAATTGTAGACATTTTGACCAACAGAACAGTAGGCCTTCTTAAAGAGCCATGGGCTGAAGGTAAATAAGATTTTCAGAGGAATAAATCATATTCCATATTTTCATAGATTTAATTAATGCTATGAGATTACTGGTGAGTAGAAATAACATTAGATAAAACTCAAGAACAAAACTCGTGTAGAACCTAGTGCAAGACATGTGTTGAAGGATTCCGTTTATTCATGAGCATAAGTTGTATTGCTCTTTCAGCTGATGTTGATATATTTGATATTACTAGTCTACAATGGGTTATTTTCTGCTTTTTTAGATGCAGTTCATCTGCTCTAGCATTCTTCCTGTAATAAATAACTGCACATAGGTAGATTCTAGTTCCTACAGTGGCAACTTATTCAAAACTTGTGGTGGAACATACCTTTGGCACAGGGTGTCTAAACCAGATTATAGAATCATAGAATCATAGAGTTGGAAGAGACCTCATGGGCCATCCAGTCCAACCTCCTGCCAAGAAGCAGGAATATTGCATTCAAAGCACCCCTGACAGATGGCCATCCAGCCTCTGTTTAAAAGCTTCCAAAGAAGGAGCCTCCACCACACTCCAGGGCAGAGAGTTCCACTGCTGAACAGCTCTCACAGGCAGGAAGTTCTTCCTAATGTTCAGATGGAATCTCCTTATCTTTTCTTAGTTCTGATCTTGTTAAAGAGCATAATAGTTTGCTCTGAGTTCAGTACTGAACTGAGTTCAGTTAAGTGTACAGAAATTGCTCAAATACAAATGCATGTGCCTGTCTTATTGCTTACACTGGGACTGCAATAAAGTTGACTTCAATTTATGGCAACCCTGTAGTTGAAAGACCTCCAAGTCATTCTATCACTAACAGCCCTGCTTGGGTCAGACGACTCTATGCCGTGTCTTCCTTGATTAAGTCCACCCATTTCTAATGATGTCTTCCTCTTTTCCTACTGCCTTCAAGAGAGTCATGTGTTCTCATGATACGGCCAAAGTACAATCATCTTAGTTTAGTCATCTTGGATTATTATTAGTAGTTTTAGACAGAGCAAAAAAAAAAAAAAACCTCCACAAAACATGAAGCAGCCTGCTAATCAACAGCACTAATAGTACAGAACTGAAAAAACTCTAGCAGCAGCAAAGTACACCAATTACTGTGAAGTTATGATCCAGGAGGACTAGTAAGAAAGCACAAATACTCTAACAGCAAAGCGTTTTCCTTTTAAATATTTTTTCCAGTTCATATGTTATAATATGGGGGGGGGGGGGGGGGGTGCCAATTGCATTTCTTACACAACTCATGTCATGAGGATGTTTTTGAAAAAATGTTCCTAAAGGAATCTTCATTCTGTGTGTGGTCAAGTTATGTGCCTTATTAATTGCTGGAAAGAGAGGCAATTTTTAAAAAATGTTTTGTGTGGTTTCCGGTCTGCTAAAAGGAAAAGGAAAACGGTGGTTCAATTTTAATGGACACATGTTTAATGAAATCCAATTTTTCATTTTTCCATTACTGTCCTGAATATGTCCAGGTTTCTTCTGGGTAACACTTCTGTGGAATGCCTCTAATGCAATCTTCCTCAAATATTTGGGTATCCTAACAAGTAGTGAACTAGCTTGATAGATAAGCACACAGAGGTTTTCATGTGGAATCGTATGGATTCCATTTTGTTGTATACAAAGAATTAAG
Source organism: Anolis sagrei (assembly GCF_037176765.1). Taxonomy (NCBI): domain Eukaryota; kingdom Metazoa; phylum Chordata; class Lepidosauria; order Squamata; family Anolidae; genus Anolis; species Anolis sagrei. The sequence goes on along the minus strand of NC_090022.1, from coordinate 95,400,545 downwards.
GCAAAAAATAATTAAAATGAACCATATTTCACATTATTTACTTAGTTATGAATGTGTAACTAGGTAGTGTCTCCTGACTCAATTCCCACTCCACAGTCACTTTGCCAGGAAGCAGCTTCAGTGGAGATAGAGACTTGTTCAGCCGGCAACTGGGGCACAAGAGAATGGCGTTCCCTTCCCTCTTTCTGCCTGTAAAAGACTGTGACAAAGGATTTTGATGGAACCTTTCTTTTGATTGTTGAACTCTCTCATCACCAGGAGGAAGTGGAAATGTCATCCTCCTGCACCCTGATCACCAGCTAAATAGACCCCCAACTATCTGCAGCTATTGCCTGGTAAGATTTGGGAGGACATTTACAATTGATGTAACAGAAAGTGTTACTATTTCAGACCACTGGTTGTTGCTCATTGCTTTTATATTGTGTTATATATCTAGTTGTTTTATATTGTTTTATGATGTTGTTATTGAATTTTAATGTGCTATTTTAATTATGTTGTTGGGCTTGTCCTCATGTAAGATGCCTCGAGTCACTTTGGGGAGATGGAGGCAGGGTACAAAAATAAAGTTGTTGTTGTTGTCATGCTGGATTATATTTGCAATTCAAGCAGCTCCCCCTTCCCTACTTTGCCAGGAAGCAGATTGAATTGCAGTCTATTTCTCCCTTATAAAGGTTTCACTTCTTTCTGACCACCGTCACCTGGCAAAAAAGCCCCTCCTTGGATGTAACTTATTCTCCCCACTTCCCCTTCCCCCTCCTCTCTTCAATGATGCTGAAATTGCAGTGATCCACTTGATGAAAGTGAATTCAACTGGAATCCTCATCAATGCATCTCATCACCAGTTGAGTTTGCCCTTTTCTGATCTAGCAGTTATGAGTAGTTGCTACCCAAGACTGAGGTGGAAAAGAGGAATTTTCTTTCTTTTCTACCTTTAGGAAATGAAAATAGCACAGAAGGGAATGAAAAGTATATATATTAGAGTGAATACAGAGCTGACAGAAGTGGCAGTGAGAAGAGTGACTACAAGTTAACTAAACTGATCCTTGCTGAAACTTACAATGCTTTTAAAGTAAGTATTTGGGGAGGAATGTAGTTAAATAGAGTTGAATGAAATAATATGTATGAAATGAAATTGGCATATGTTTAAATATTTTAAAGTATTTCTAACATTATTTAGGTAATTAAAATTAAACAAAAATGGAAACCACTACCCTGATCAACCAAAGCTGTCTAATCCTTTCTGAAAGTCTAACAAATGTTATTGCGGCATAAGGTTTCATAAGCCAGAGCCCAGTATGTCTCACATCCAACCCTGTGGTGCTGTCTCATCAAAGGCTCTACGAGGCCACTTATAGTAATTTTAAATAAATGAATTGGGGTCATGAGTGGCTTTAAGTGTTCTAGAAATATTTCTAGAGTCTTTTCGTAAGTCCTTATCTAGATTGCAATGAAGCAGAAAACAAAGCAAAAATGCCTTTCAGATTAATTTTATAATTTTGACATAAAATAGGTGTGCAATTAAAAAAAAGCTGGGGTAGTGTTCAGAAAAACTTTAAAATGTTTTTTAAAAAAAATACCACAGGAAGTCTATGTACAACTACAGTCATGGTGTAACAGCAAATAAGACTACTTACCAGCAGGATACAAATCTTCATATGATTTCTTTAAAAATATTTGTGTTGTTTTGTGTGTGTCTATATTGTTTCTAACTTACGATAATAGAATATTCCTGTCAAGTTTCGTATCATGGTTTCCAGAGTCAAATGCTCAAACCACTATACCATGCACGTTCTGTTAAGAAAACCATGCTTCTGCTAAATCTTAACACGAAATTCAAACACTGGCATTGAATGCTTTCTTGCGTTTTAATTTTATAAAAACTTTGGGCAAGAAATTGTATCTAATAGTGCAGTCTTGCACATGTCTCCTTAGAAACAAAAGCTAAAGAATGAAATGGAATTTACTTCCAAAATAAGTACACACATGATTGCAGTCGCAAGCACCTATTCAGGAAAGGATGAGCAGCATCAGCCCTCCAAATGTTACCAGGCTGCTACTACCATCAGCCCAGACCGGCATAGCCAACAGTAAGAAATGCTAGCAAATACAAGTCCAACACCATCTGAAAGTCTACAGCTGCCCATTCTTATTTTCAACAAAGCAGCTTCCACCAATATCACTAGGATTTAAGTTAATAAAATGTGTGTAGGGTAATAGCAACATAGAACCCTCACAAATAAAATGAAATAAATCAATAACTTATATTCTATTTAATCCATGGAAGGAAGCTTGGAATACAGAATAGTATTGAATTTTCACCAGACAAAGAAACACACAATAGAAATCAAATCAAGTCTACCAAAGTATTACCTTTAGTAAATAAACAGAACTCTAGTCCTGGGAAGAGTAGAAAATGTGTCCGGCATCTTTCGAACTTTTGCATAATTGATAAATCCCCTGAGAAACAGGAGGAAGCCTGTAGAAAAAGAACTCAGTTATGTTATACACATATATTGTGCTCCTGAGAGATATAACTATTCTATTACCAGGTTTTAATTGGATGCACTTTTCTTTGTTTCCTTGATATGATGCTTCTGCCATAAGGTCAAACTATGGGAAGGCCAAATTAGTTTTCAGGTTCAAGCAAAATGGGAGACTGTGGCTATCCTCAAGGTCAATGTCAGAGAAGTGGCACATGCCCATAAACACAATTTGGCCATGCAGTTTGGGGCCATAGCTGAAAAATCCCAGGGTTTATCCCCCTAAGGGCTTGACATCTAAGAAGCAGAATCCAGTTGTGGTTCTTATTATCTTAACTATGGTTATGATCTCCACTCCAGAAAGGTGAAGCACTTTTTTCACCACATGGTCAGAAAAAGAATAGTGTCAGTACTACATATCATTAAGAAAGCAACTAATCAAAACTGTAGTACAGTGCATATTTAACATTGATATTTTTTTTGCTCCAATATGCAGCACTTGCTCCAATATGCACTTTATCTCTGCAAACTTCACATTCTATTTTATCGCTCATTTCCACAGTTAGAAAAATATCTTTCTGCTGATAATGTTTTCTGCATAATATTACATCTGTACAAGATAAATACTGGTCTCACTCGGATCCTTATAAATCTGAACTGCTAGTTCAATCCTGCTTCCTCTTCTTTAACCAAGTACTGATTCATAACAATAGCCATCCACTGTTGCAATCTCTGCTACATTTACTCAGGGACCTGTGGTGAGGGTTCGTTTAAGGTTTTTATCTACCATCTATGTTTTTTATACACTTGTGAATACCAGATGGGACGCTAATTTGATCAGGGTTCAGGACTGTAGCTGTCTTTCCTCCCATCTCAAGCTGCAAATGAAATACTGCTTTGGAAAAGGACAGGAACTTGAATCACAGAGGCAGTATTTTTTTAAAATAGTTAAGCAACGACTTTCCAGCATGGCTTTCCACACTATGTCCACTAGATGGCCAGATTCTTACAAAGAACAAAATGTCTACAAGCATGGAGAATATGCTTAAAATCCCCCTATAAGTAACCACCCTACTAACATAAAAAGCTCGCAGAAATGTTTTTTTTCTAAAACAACATTAGGATACATCCCCTTACTTTATTTTTTTTTAATAAAGGATGTATATGTTTTGGGGGGGAATAATGAATAAACAGCAATGTTTTAAACATCTTTAAGGAAAAACTTGAACATAATGTTTACTTATTGTTTATGTATTGCTTACCTAATACAAGAAACACCCACCACAACCAGTACTGGCCATCAAAATATCCAGGGAAATAAGTGGAGAACTGAAAAACAAACCAAATAGAAACACACAAGAGAAAGAAGAAATTAAATAACATCAGTATGTAGTTAAGGATTTTACACACTGACATTTTATTATTGGCAAATTGCTAGACTTAATGTTGGATTATGTTCCTCATATTACTTGTTTCAGTAATAATTCAGGGTTTAAATTATTATTGACACTATGCTGCTATGATTTCCAAACCACTAAAATGAGACAGTGCAGGCGACTCAAGGATAATTAACTACTTCCCATCTCCCGGGGCAGAAACAGTTGGTTTAAAAAGCAGCATCCCTTTGACAGTGATCCATGAGATACCAGACATAAACTCCCATTCCTAGATTAATTCAAGTTGTGTGCAATGTTTCAAATAGAAGGTATTCAACCTGCAACAAGGTCTGATGCTGGCTTGATTCATCCTGTTGTAGTCCTCAGTAATGATACCAGGATTAGAATGCATTCCCATGAACAAGGACCCATCTACAGTTCAAAGCTAGCTTCAAACTGTGGAGGCTACATGAGAAATTCCCACAATGGTGCATGAGAAAAGCCCTTAATTCCTCTGTAATCTTCTGCACAGTGAAACCACTTTCTTCAATACCAGTTGGAAACTGTATTAAATGATCAGTGTAGATGTGCCCCAAGTCATCATGTTATACATTTTGGTTAAATAAAATAGGTCATCTCTCTGAAGACAAGAGTTGTATAATGAAAAATGTCATTAAAATACACTGTAGCTCAGTAGTAGGGTCCAAGATTTTCACACCAGATAATCCAAGGCTCTCTCTAGTTTAAAGAACTTATTGGTAGCAGGCATCTTGAAAAGCCACTCCTATTTAGAGTGATCAATACTGCACTAGAGCATCTTCATTTTGTACACACACACACACACACACACACACACACACACACATATATATATATATATATATAGAGAGAGAGAGAGAGAGAGAGAGAGGAATTACTACAAGTTATTTTTCATAGACAAAAAGGACGGAATATATCCAGAATATATCCAGTAACTCTAGGCTGAAGTCATAGAATCCTTGAGTTGAAAGAGACCACAAGGGTTACCCAGTCCAACCCCTGGCCATTTAGAATTTTTTTAATGTCTTTTTTTATTGTAATGGTATCCATCTAATCCATCGAAATAAACTTACTTTATATACATCCATAAACCATTACATTTTTGCCCCCTTTTTCCCTCCCCCCTCCCTTCAACTTTACAACAAAGCATTTTTAAGTGCAGCCAGTCAAGGATTCTGTCAATTTTTTCCTTTATCTGATCATTAGCTTTCTCTTCTTCAACCCATTTCACATATCTTAACAAGTTCTCTTTGATTCTTTGTATTTTTATAGACCATGGTATATCATGTTGTATTATTCCCATAATATCAGATTGTACTTGTTCATAAGTGTATTCGTTCCATCTATCCATTGTCCATTTTTTCTTATCCTTCCATCCCAATGCTTTTACAGCATGGGCAGTTTTAACGATCACCATCAAAGTTTGTTGGTCTTCTTTCTTCGGTGTTTGTAGGCCCAACGTTCCAATTTCCAACAGTCCTGGCCCAATGTACAAATATACCTTGAATAGCCCATTTATTTGTTCTAATACCCTCTTCCAGAATCTCTGCACTTCCTCACATTCCCACCACATATGTGTAAACCACCCCTTCCCCTTTTTACAATGCCAACAGTTTGAGCATTTTATTTTATCATATATGCTAGCTGAGCTATACCACTTTAAATAAATCCTTTTTACATATTCTTGAAACTTTTCCATTTTAATGGTACTTACCCCCTTCATTATCTTTTCCACTCTTTCCTCTTAAAGTATGCTTTCCTTACTCCATTTTTGTATTATCGTTCTAAGCATTGTTTCTTTTGCTTCCACTATCATTTTATATATTACTCCTGCTCCCCCCTTTTTACCTTCTTCCCTTTATCTGATCAGGGAATCCAACTTACTGTATATACTCGAATATAAGCCTAGTTTTTCAGTCCTTTTTTTAGGCTGAAAAAGTCTCCCCAGGCTTACACGCAAGTCAATATTATTATTTTACTTTGTTGTTATTATTATTATTATTATTATTACATTTATTATATTATTGTTATTATTACATTCATTATTTTACTCGATTTATTATTGTTATTATTACATTTATTATTTTACTCTATTTATTATTATTGGAGGACATGTAAGCATATTTACATTGAAGAAGGTTAGAATAATGGTTTAAACAAAGTTGGACAGTCTTATCTTGAATTACAATTTTATGTAAATATTCAAAAACATTTAACCTACTGATGCCTACATTAATATAATTTTATTGTTATCTATTTTTATTTTGAAATTTACCAGTAGCTGCTGCATTTCCCACCCGCGGCTTATACTCGAGTCAATACATTTTCCCAGTTTTTTGTAGTAAAATTAGGTGCCTCGGCTTATATTCGGGTCGGCTTATACTTGAGTATATACGGTATTTTCCTCTCTTTTTACTCCATTCTTCATCATTTCCCATAGTCTCCTCAATTTCAACCAATTTTCTCTTCCACCTTTTCCCACCAACTCCATAAAATCAATCAAGTCTCCTCCGTTATTATATAAATCCTTCACTCTTACAAATCCTGCTCTATTCAACTTCTTCAGCCAGCACTCCTCTTCATCCTCAAACAAGCTATATAATGGAGACCATTTAGATAATGTGGGGATCCACTGCTTTTGCCATTTTCCCCATATTATAAAAGCTAATCTTCTAGGACCCTCCATTCCTTTTATAGTCCGTTTTATATTCTTACTAAAAATACCAGCTTTTTCTTTACATCCATTTCTTTCAATTTCTATTCTAATCCATTTCTGATTTCCCTTATCTATTTCTATTAAATACTTAAACTGAAAAGCTTCATAATATGCTAGTAGGTTTGGGACTCTCCAGCCCAGTTGATCCCTTCTTGCATAGACTATTTTCTGAGCCACTCTTGCTTTCTTTCCTCCAAATACCCATTCTTGTAACTCCTTATCCCACTGAGCTATTTGACCTGGCCTCAGGGTCACCGGCAGAGTTTGAAACAAATACATTTTTTGTACCACACACATTTTTAGCGCTCTGATTCTCCTCGGGATTGATAGGTTTTTCCCTTTCTGGCCTCTTAGTTGTCTCCATCACTAGCCATTTAGAAACACACAATCAAAGCACTCCTGACAGGTGGCCATCCAACCCTTGCTGGATCAATAAACATCTGATCAACTGAGCACTTTAGGCTCTTTCTGAAAATCACTTATTTCTTCCAGGTAGGTAGGTAATGGACTGTGACACATCACAGCATTCGCAGAAAAATAAATTTCAATATATCTGCCTTTACAGCTTCACAGATGTAACCGTTAGGTTATTTCAATCAAATTTGTTCAATCACATATAAGAGGGTAGAAGATATGTGACCCTCCAGATAATGTTATACTGGACCTCCCATCATTTCCCAGCTAAGAAGCTGACTTTAAAAAGCTGCTTTCTTTGAAGTCTAATAAAAGTAACAGCATGCTGCCTGCAGTTATTCTGAAATTACATCTACTCAGTCTGTTTGGGCACAAAGAAATGGTATAGGCTAAGCATCTCTAAGCAAACAAAAATCAAACCATATTTGGAAGGTCTGATATGAAATCTCAGTATTACTACTACCAGGATTGTAGTTTAACAGTCATGGAGTCAGAAGCAAATTTGTGTGGATTACAAGTCACTCAAAAACTATCAATTTTGATTCTAGCATATAATAACAACAACTAGTAAAGATATTATTTTACTTCTGTATTACCATTTTATATTGCTATTGGCTTAGCAAGGATTCAGACCCAGGTCTTCTAAAGTCCTAGGGGAATCATTACACCATACTAACTCTGAGATGTAAAGTACTAATCCCTAAGAACGGTTTGTATAAATGTACACCCAGAATGAAGAAATCAGAATCAATACTATTTCAGAAATCAATCTGGAGAGATCCTGGATTTTAGGCTACAATATCAAAATGCTTTTAACGTATCTGTCCAAATTTTATCTTGAATGCAATCACTAGATATTTATTTATTAATTAAAAAGAGCTGCCTCTTCAATTTGTAAAATCAATAATTTTCCAATCTGCATCTTACCCTGACAATCAGAATCCACTTAATGAGAGAGAGGCCAAATCCAGAAATGGCCCCATATCTTCCTGCTGCTGAAGTAGTCAAGCAGAAAGAGAGGAAGAATCCAATCCAGTTGAAAAGGAATGCCACTAGAAAAGCAAAATGAGAGAAAGATGTCTACTGGCTTATATTGTATCACATCAATCAAATATTTGTTTCTAATCTGGATTATTTAATACAAATGAAGTGAATATTTTAAAAGAAACAAGTACACTGCTTGCTGCTACATGACAGTGCAGAGATTAACAAAGATAGCTACCAAAACACTCTGGGGGAAAAGGAGGTAAGAAAGATCACCCTTTGCAGAAATGTGTGTGTGGACTCAAGCTACTGGCACTAGAGATTTTGGGCTCATCTAGACTGTAGAATTAATGCATCTTGACACCACTTCAACTGCCATGGTTCAATGCAATCGAATTATGGGAGTTGTAGTTTGGTGAGGAACAAGCACTCTCTGGAAGAAAGGCTAAAGCCCTTGTAAAATTACAACTCCTTTCATGCTATGTATGTGGTTTCCAGAATCATCTGATTAGCCAACCTGAGGGTGCACCTACACCATAGAATTAATGTTTGACACTACTTTAACTGCCATGGCTCAATGCTATGGAATAATTGAAGTTGTAATTTTATAAAGAATCCTGGTGACTCACAAAACTATAATTCCCAGGATTTCATAGCATTGGACCACAGCAGTTAAAATCATATAAAACTGCATTAATTCCACAGTGTAAACGCACCCCGAGAAACACGATGCTGGACCAGGGGGATCTTCCATTTTTCTTAAAAAGTTCCATTCTCTTTCAAAATAAAAAGCAAATGTAATACACATTTCCCACTTCTTATATGCCTTGCTTCCCTGGACTTCCTTTCTTCTAGATATGAAAAGCAAGGGATGTCCACAGCACATCCCAAACCATTTGAGTTAATTGACTCAGGATGAAAGCCTGGAAACCTCAAGTTCATGGTGCATCACACTCCACGTGAACAGGGTTGAATAAGTGCCATACAATCAGTCTGAATAATCAATATTCAGATGAGGAATCTACTATAGGAATGGACTATTCCAAAACATCAGGTCAATCTGCTAATAGTTCTGGCATCTTCAAAAATGCCCGTCTTTTGAAAGGTACTCACTGAAGAAGGTTAGCATGAAAATGCCATCATTTCCTATCCTCAGCTGGTCAGTATCATCAAAATCATCCCGTGCCACAAAGTCTTCTTCCTAAAAGAGAAACATGTCAAGATGGCTAACAAATCTGTGACAGAAGCAAAACTAGATCATACTATCAGGATAAGGTTTACATTATTTAACCACGGTTTAAGGGCAAGACTTTCCCCATCCTTTTCAGTGAATGTCACAAAAGAGTAAGAACTACATATTTTGTATCTGAATTCTTTATGCATTTAGGAGTAGACATTAACCTAATAATGTATCAAATCTTTTCATCCATTTATGAATCAATGAAGGCAAAAAGTAACTAAAGAAAAAAAAGAAAAGAACTATAAATGATCTTCAATCTAAGGCAGTTGTGAAATGACTTTTTCTAAAGGCATACATGATACACATTGGGAACAGGAGAGAGAAAACCTCAACGCATTTAAAAGCAATATTTTTTCAAAACAGTGCACACTGAGCAGATGAATTACCATATTTTATCAATACAATACCTTGGCAAGTTACTTAGGATATATATGAATGAAAAAGACTGGTCACAGTACTACAGTGAACAAAAGGTATCTCAAAATGCACAAAGACCAATTTTTATAAAGTGTTTTGATTTACTTGGGGAATATTAATGAATACAGTGTGAAAATGCACTTACCCTTCCAGGAACTAAGGGAATAGTGGCTTCTGCCTTAGTTCTCTCAGCCTCATCATATGAGGGCAGTGTTGTGGCTACATTATAAGAAGGGGGATTTGGAAACCCAGCCTCATCTTTGTAGTCAAAATACACTAGAAGATGAAGAAAAGGGAAAGATATATGGGTTAATTTTCAAAGCAAAGAACTTTTTTTCTTTTTACTGAAAAGTACAACTGAAGTTGCTGGCAAACTGAACTACATAAAGGCATGAAAAATAGGTATTTTTAAAGTCTGAATCAAGAAAAATAGCGACAGTAGCAAAATAATTAAGACCATAGTTTTGTAACACTTTCTGAGGACTCAGATTCACCACATACAATGGGACTTATGAGTAAACATATGTAAACATGAATATATATAGGATTCCATTGTTAACAGATGAATACACTCTCATCAGGGTGCCCATGTCAGTTAGAAGCTGACGAGAGTGTGCATTAAATACGTTATAGGCAACAGCCAACCAATAGTGACAATAAGACTTGGTTTTTTGATGTTCCATGAACTGAACATATACATAAACTGCAAGGCTTTCGAAGGCCAAAAGTTCAGCACACAACTGTAATCAGAAGGATTTTCAATGTGTGTAAACAAAACAGATTTGTGCATTCAAGTAACAAAGAATCATGTGGCACTTCAAAGATAAACAGATGATTTATTATGACATAGGTTTTGTGTACTCAAGTTTATTATTAGACACATAAAGGTATTTTCAGTTACGAAGTATAATATATATCCAAATGTAACCAAAAAAGGATTAATAGTAGGGCAGTGTAGAGGAAAGGACAAAGATACATTCTGTGGCAATTATGTTAAAGTGTGAATGTAAGCAAAATATAGAGTAACACTTCATAAACGTAGTAAACATCCTCCCCTATATTCTCGTCTATCAAAAAAAAGAAAGAAATTTTCATTTTCCAGAATTGCTTTAGAAAGGCAGAACTCAGCAAGGGAAGATAGATAGGGCTTACTGAGTACACAGATGATGACTCAAAGAACTAGTTATAAATTAGCAATTTGAGCTTATTCTTTGTGGTCTCTGTGACTCACATAAATAGAAAATGAACAAACTACTAACTACAGGGGAAGGGAGCATAATGCCACGTAGGAAAAAAAGCACTGCCCTCCAGAAACCAGCCTCTACCCAGGACCTCATGTCTAGTCCATGGGGTTTGAAAGCTGGGAACAGGTGCCAGCTCTGTTGAAATCCTGAGTGGCAACAGCTCCCAGGAAGCCTGCAGGCGTACTATGGCTCAGGTAGAATTGCTGCGGCATAGATAGGAGAGATACTATCAAGAGAGACCCTTTCCGGAGAAAAGAAAAGTACGGCTTTATTTCCAGCTGGGTCTCTGGAGTGGAACTATGTCCAAAAGCATCCAGAGCCCCGATATAGGTGTTGACTATGGCTTTTATACCCTCCAATTGCAGGCAAACAAAGAAAATGCTTCTACATATATTGACATAATTATCTGCGTCACTTTAGTATCATAGGAATATCAAATTCTATCTTCCAACATACAAAAGGCATGTCTCTGTATTTTTTCTAGCAGCAGCATACAGCTTACAGCTTACATTCATCAATCAAGGGGCCTGCTTTGACCTGTCATGAGGGAGATATAGGCTCCTCACTTAGCCATAGCCTGGGCTCAGTACCAGTATCTGTTGCTACTAGGATGGGCTTATCTCTCTCCTGGAATGTTCAGCCCCCCTCTTGCTGTGCCTGGACAGCAGCTTGGATTTCTGATACAGAGAGAGCCTGATTTTTCTATACATTTCAGTGCTTGTAAAGTACATACAATTTATACAGAAATCAATATCTATTTTTTCCAATATCTCCCCATCAGAATGACTTTGCACTTGGACAGGATGTTGCACGTGCACAGGCCAAACAAACAGTAGCTGCAACACATTTCAAGAATTCCTTGTAAAATAGCTAAGGAAGAGTCTCCGAGACTTGAAAAATGAAACCTTGCCATCTACATAGAAAGCATTTCCAAAATCTTGGCAAGTCCTCATATCTTCTGTACCCTCTGGAGGAAAGGTTTCCCAAAGGTTATGAGAATATGTGGTCAGTTTAAGCTTTGAGTTGGGTCTTTTCTAAGACCACAAAAATAATCATTTTTTCCCATTTAGCATAACAGTAACTTGATACTGACTACCTTCTTTGGCTTCATAAAATCAATACTGTAAAAACATTCTATCACTGAAAGGCTAACTGTCCTAATTGTTTATCAAATGTCTGATTCTCCTCCAAGTTGCCCTTTCTTACTCTTCTTTTTTCAAGTATGTTTCATGAGTTGTGCTAATATCTTAATATGGAAAACAGTTATATAAACAAGTACTTTGCACAACCAAAGATACAATCCTAAATATGTTCACTGTGCTGTAAATTAGAGTGCTAACATTGAATGCATTTCAGTTAAATTTACTCATAATGAGCAAGCAAGCTCAAGACAAAATGACTGGGATCTATGCAAAGGGATCTTGCATCACCTTTGGGAATAAGAGAAAGAAGCTGGTAGTATGTGATGAAGTAGATTTAGTTCATATGCCTGAGGAAATAGTTACAAAAGGTTAACTTTCTCCATTAGTCTCAAAAATGCATCTCTTTGCATACTGATCCACACTCATACAACTTGAATTCTATCATGACTGGAGTGATAGATATATTTATCATGAGTCAAAGACACTTATATTCTGCTGATTCCAACAAGAAAACAACATGTGCCTAAATCTATTTTTAAAAGTGTTGCTTTTGCATTTTCCTCTACACAGTTTTAATATGCATTGCTATTTCCTTCTTTAATTCTGTTTCTTCCATGGGGGGAATGAAGGTAGTAAAACCATTGTGTCAGTGCTAGCAGCACAGCATGGCTTTGTATCCTTTTACTGCGGTGTAATAATGTGTAAGAAGAGATCCCCTGCAACTTTTTCTGCCTCTTAGTGTTAATTGCTTTTGCAAAATGCAAGGTTGACACAGCTATACTGCTATCAATTATGAATGTAATCATATAATGAATGTCACTTAGAAGCAGATTATGGTGTCTTCATTCAGACTTATTAATTCTATACTGCTTGCAAATATATTCCTATGTCTCAATTTGAAACCCAGATGGCTGTGGACTTTACATGATGATCATAGATTTTTGTTACAGCTGAGCTCAGCTAAAGCCTGCCTGCAAAATCCTTAGCAATACAGTGAAGGCTTGAAGATAATATATCCTGCTAGCAGGAAGGAATAATAGCCAGGATTTTCAAATGTTTCATAAGCCACAGCTCCATTATTAGGACATGTTAACAATAATCAGCACAGCAATAATCAGAAAGGTATTGGGCACAAAGCATAAGGGCTTGTGCAAGGAAATAAGGGCCTGGTCCTTGCTCTGTCACTGTGTGAGCTGCACTTTTCAACAGGAAGCAGCAGTAGCAGAAAACAAGCCCTCTCCCTATTTCCTGACACACACAAGCTGCTGATGGCAAGACTTCAACAGCCACAAATGCAAGATAAAATCAACTATAAACAGGATTTTTAACAGCCTTCCCATGTCTACAAAGAACATTCTGCAATATAAAATTAACACTGTTTGACAGAGATGGCTTTAGGGAATCTAATTTTTCCCCATGAAATTTAGGTTGTCTACAAATAACTCTGTCATCCTTCCAGTCATCAGCAAAGCATTTTTAACACCAGACAACACTGAGCAACATATGTTTTACCTGAGTTTTCTCCAGAAATGCTGCTGTAAGGTGGTGGAAAATCATTTGTAACTTCCAGATTCTCCTCATTCTGCAACTGAATAGAAATATTTCCGGTTTAACATAACAATGAAATCCATGCATAGCATCAAGATATAAATAGGCAAAATTTGAAATAAAGTAAAATAAAGTATTTATTGATGAGTTGGAAAGCAAATGCCATGATGTTTGATCAGTTAAATCATAAATACTCATGATTTGAGAAATATTCACAATGTTCACATTGGGCAATTATTATACAAGGTCTCCCACTTCAGCTTTGTAGATTATTCCAATGATTTACAAGACAGTATCTCTTGGATTTAAGCACCTATTGTGTCTTTCTAGTCCTTGAGTAAGTGGGAAGCCAACTATCACAAACAAAACAATACAGCATGTCAGTTATATTTTTTAGCCCCAGATGCTTTTCTACATAAAAAGTACGGTAATCTTTGTCTTAGTGCCTGAATTCATACATAATGAAAAAATATAAAAGTTGCACAAGCCTTGGGCTCATGCATTTCACCTCCCCTCTGTTCTTTTTTTGCATATGATAAATAGACCAAACATTTCTGCTCTTCTCTATTATGCTCAAACTTGGAAATTTTTGTTTATGCCATACCAGATATCCCATACCAGGTGGGATATCTTCATTTGCAACCTAACCTATTGTAACAAGCCACAGTTCTGCAAGTGGGATTTGTCCGGGGTCACCCCATCAAACCGATTAAAGGATGGGAAAGATGAAACAAAACCATTGATATGAAAGAAAAATTGGGGTTTCATGGAGGCACCAGATGTCATATACTCAAAGAAAAGTTATCTGTGATAAGTTTTGCTGTGGGGAGTCTCCAAGGCACAAAAGCAGAAGTCTTGGAAGTCTCTTTTACAGATAGGATGTCTGCTATTATATGTGGTTGCCAGAAATAGATGACTTGAAGACACATAAACATACATACACACTAGATGCAAAGAAGAGAACATTGGGATGTAGACAGAATTTCAGGCTGAATTGATGGGATCCCAGGAAAAGAAAAAGTAAAGTAAAACTACAAAAGAACCCCATAAAAATAAATGCAGCAGCACAATACATATGGATACATGGTTGTAGAACAATAATAAAGAGTCCATAAACTCTCCCAGAGAAGTTAATCTTTCTCCCTACACATTCCAAGTGTCAATTTTACAAGGTGAAATACCTGAGCATGAAAACGTATTTACTAGCCTGTTTTTCCTCTCTCATTGTGAAACAGACCTTGAGAAAAGACAGAAACATTAATTCTCAACTGCCTATATTCCAATCTAAAACAAAATCATATTTTTTTACCAAGGCCACCATAAAAAGCTGGACTATTAAATTCATGTTTAAACAGCTGAATGGAGATCACAAAGTTGTAGGCAAAATTGCTGAACATGGTCAGAATAAAACTGCATTTTAGGCTCTACACTGCAGATACCACTCCTCAAATCTTATCGTGTTGCTATAGAAACATGAGGCCATCTCCAAACTATCTGGTTGACATGTGAAAAATACACTTACAATTATCAATAAATAAGTAGAATACAATTCATATTTCTGAGGCTGAATAGGTAGAATATATCAAATAATGATAAGTAAGTCACCTCTTTATTGGCTCTGGTTTTTCCAACCAAATGTTCTATTGAATAAGTTTTACATTGTGTTCTCTCTTCCCTTCGTCACATAATACTAAAACATAGATAGACATATATTCATTCAGAAGCAAAGAGCACAAACACTCTCGAGTTTATGGAATACATTTACTGTCATATTTGTGGATGGGATGATACATGAGATGATATCAAAGAAAAAGTATCATATGCCACAAAGACATGCACTTATCAGAGAGTGTCAGGGGGTTACCTATATTTATTTTTGTTTATTTCTGAAATACAATCACTCCTCACTGCAAAGCAGTCTACACCAGCAAAATAATTTCTTCTTTGGATTCATTTAGCACCACGCCTACTCCAAATAATCTTACCACCTACTTTGGATTCCCAATGGATACCTACCCCCATCCAATCCCCTTTCTTCTTTGATCCCAGTGAGTGATCATGAGTTAGGGAGAGAAGTTTAAATGTTTCCCAACACACACATATGTACACTGAACAGCAAATAAAAAAAATGTCTTTCTCACCAGGGCAATCACATTTTCCCTATTCAAGACCAGCTATGAGATCAAAGGTAAAGGGGTAAATCTGATGTCTGAGTGCTTCATTCTTTCTGAAGTCTTTGATCAATTCACTATAAAATACTAATTTAATAAAATGTAGCCCACATTTCCAAATGAGCAGAGAATCTCAGATCCTAGAAAATGGGTGGGCAAAGTTCACAATGGGAGGGGTCCCAAAGGACTTTTTCCTTTTATTACTTTATGTATACAGTTCTCCACTTCCCACATGAGTAACTGGCAGGTCAAGGGGGGGGGGGGTCAGATGGGGGAACCTACCACACCCCTCTCCAGTCGCTCAGGCACTCTTGGATGGGAAGATAATAGGACAGGGAAAGAAGGAGAGAGGATGTATTCACTCACTGGCTCAGTAACTTGCTCATACATACATTCATGGAATTTTTAAAAAGTCAGCACAAGGTAAATCCCCTTGGGATTCGTTCCATCATGATCTTTGACCAATTCCCTGAACAGGATGCTTTTATTTCAGAAGCCCTGCTAAACTTCAGCATTATCTACTGAACATTTAAAAAGTACTGTATTTTCTGGCATATAAGGAAAATCTTCTCAAAAGTCAGGGGTCATCTTATACACCGGGTGTCGGCTTATAGGGCGGGTGCTGAGACTTCCGAGCCGGATTGGAGAATCTGTAGTCACCACATATGATGGGGGAACTCAAAAACGGCCGTGGCTGTTAAGTCACTTCTTTCCACTAATCCTGGTGTGTAGATTTTCTTCTGTACTTGTACAGCACCACCCTTGCTGCTTTCATAAGGTTCTACAACCATTTATCCACATGTATTGTGCTGCTGCATTTATTTTTATGGGTTTCTTTTGTAGTTTTACTTTACTTCTTCTTTTCGTGGGATCCCATCAATTCAGCCTGAAATTCTGTCTACATTGTAGAACAATGGCTCTGGTTTTCCAACCAAATGTTCTATTGAATAAGTGGGGAAAAAACACCAACAGAGGATCACCAAACACACCAAAATGCTTGTTTACACTTAAGGAATAGTGAAAAGCAGCATACTGCAAAAATCTTATACATGTCACCCCAGAAGTACTGAAAACTTAATTACTCAGGAGAAAACATGGGCAGCAAGTTCTCAATAAACCCAAAATCCTTTCCTTTCTATGCCAATAGCACATTCCAAAAAGAAAACGATACAAGTTTAAAAGGTAACAAGTCTCCCCAGACTTAAAAACATAAAGACAAAAGTACTGTCAAAAGTTTTCATAGCTGGAATCACTGGATTCCAGCTTTCATGGCTAGAATCATTTCAGAGGATCTGAAGATGCCAGCCACAGATGCAGATGAAATGTCACGAGAAAATGCTGCGATAACAGGGCCATACAGCCCGGAAACCACACAAGTAAGTGTTTTTACCATACATCAAGGCAACCACTGACCACATAGGGAAGGCAATGAAGAAACACAACCTACAAACAATCTACAGACCCACTAAGAAAATCCAACAAATATGTTCAGCAAAGGACAAGAGGGCTTCTCTCACCTCTGCAGGAGTCTACTGTATGCCACGCAGCTGTGGACAAGTCTACATAGAGACCATCAAATGCAGCATTGCCCAAACATGAAATAAGGAACATGAAAGGCACTAAAGACTAATTCAACTAGAGAAGTCAGCCATAGCAGAGCACCTGATGAACCAACCTGGACACAGCATATTATTTGAGAATACATACATGCTGGACCACTCATCTAACAACTACCATGTCAAACTACACAGAAAGGCCACTGAAATCCACAAGCATGTGGACAATTTCAACAGAAAGGAAGAAACCATGAAAATGAACCAAATCTGGCTACTAGTATTTTAAAAAGTACAGTAAATAAAGAGCAACACTAAAAAAAAACCAGGGGAACTCCAGACAAGAAATAATCACTACCAGCTAACACCCCCCAACAAAGAACCCCTAGGCAGCAACCAGCCAGGCTTTGAAGCTACAAGGCAGAAGGCCACTACAGACCAAAAATAATAGTTATATACTCACAAAATAAAATAGTATGTTTTGTGAGTATATAACTGTATTATTTTTTGGTCTATAGTGGCCTTCCGCCTTTGTATTTTGGGGAATCCTTGCTCTCTAGTGTTTGAAGCTACAAGGTCGTTAAATGCTAATCAAGGTGGCTAATTGCAACATTCACACTTGCCTCAAGCAGACAAGAGTTCTTTCTCCAACCCTGGACATTATTCTACAGGTATATAAACTCCACTTGCCTAGTTTCCAACTGATTTCACAACCTCTGGGGATGCCTGCCATAGATGTGGGCGAAACGTCATGAAAGAATGCATTGGGACATGGCCATGCAGCCCAGAAAACTCACAGCAAGCCAACCACACAATACTCCAATAATTACAAAAGCTAATGTACCTGTTGGCTAGTAAGACATGCCTCTACCATCAGTCTACACTACTTCTATGGTGGCTGGAGATGCAGACATCTCCTGCAGAGAAATTAAGCAGGCTTAGGAGGAGTCCTCTGCTACCCAGCTATTCTTCTATGCTGCAAAATGTTTTTTCAGGCTTTTTAACATTATAACAACAGAAAATCGTATTCATCAAACTCTAGCCTGTCTTATCAGAAGACAAAAGGTAAAAAAAACTTTCCAAGCAAGAAATTTTGATAACTTCTCAAGGAATCTTTATGCAACCAGTAAGCTCGGTTTCAACCATTGGTGTTACATAGTATGCCTATGTCAAAGTCAGAGGCCTGTGAGGGTTCTAGAGAGCACAATGCGAACTATTATCTTGTAGCGTCCTCCATATCTTAATCTCTCAGTATTTATATCACATAATCCAGATTACAATAAACCACAAACTGTAAGCAGAAGCAAGCTAAATATGCTTGCAACAGAAATATATGTTGAAAACAATGGGGTTTCACCATTGTACTGTTTCAAAAAAGTTTTAAAAGAAAATACACAATCATTATTTTAAAATAATACCATGGTTCCTGTACTTAGTCTTTAAAACAACTCTTCATTTTCCTTCTCTTTCTTATATTTCTTTTTCTTTTTTTCACTTTAAGCTTTCAGCTTGCCTCCCATAGTCATTAGTCTCCTCAGATATCTGGGTTCTTTCCAATAACCTTAGGTGACACCCAAACCTAACTCTATTTCCTCTCTGTAGCCTGCCATACCTAAATATACCAATGGAAACTCTCTGATATAACTTGAAAGAAATATTATCCAAAAGACTTCACCTCCTAAACTTCTCAAGAGTCTTCTGCAAAGTAACCTGAGACAAGGTAAAATGACCTTTCAACTGATCTCTAGAATTTATTCCTCACAAACACAACTTTAAAAGTATTGTATTTCTCAGAACTTCCCAATGCTATCTAACAGCTCTAATACTATAGCTAAATATACAATGGAAAAGAATAGACCTTTGAATGCACCACCCCACTTGCTAATACTGTAAATTAACTACCTCTGAGGATGCTTGCCACAGATGCAGGCGAAACGTCAGGGGAGAATGCCTCTAGACCATGGCCATACAGCCTGAAAAAACCTACAACAACCCAATGATTCCGGCCATGAAAGCCTTCGACAATACAGTAAATTAAATTATCTTGCCTATAATCTGGTAATACAATGACCAGTTCCTAAAATCTCAAACATTCACTTGGTTTACATAAACAGCTTACTTGTCCGAAGGCATCTGCCCCTACGTCCCACCTCGCAATTTAAGATCATCTGGGGAGGCCCTGCTCTCACTCCTGTCAACAGCGCAAATGCGGCTGGTGGGGACCTTCTCGGCTGTGGCCCCCTGCCTATGGAACACACTCTCAAAGGTGGTAAGATCTGCTCCCTCGCTCCTAACCTTTAGAAAAAAATTAAAATCATGGTTCTGGGACCAGGCTTTCAGACAATAGATGTATGCAGCTTTTAGTGGGACAATGACTGGAACGGTGACTCGACTGATGAGATTGTTTTATGGTTTTAATAACTGTTTTGATATTTGATGATGTACTGTTTTTAATATGATTTATGTTTAAAGTATGGTTTTAATATTGTAGTTGTAAGGCATTGAATTTTTGCCATTATCTATGTGTAAACCGCTTTGAGTCCCCCTAGGGGTGAGAAAAGTGGTATACAAATGCTGTAAATAATAAATAAATAAAATAGGACTTACTTCACCTTGGGCATACCCATCTACATTGTATCACCTATGGAACATAAATGTATTTTTAAAGAAAACATCTACAGGACAGTGGGTATCACATTGTTGATTCTTTCGTTAGATCACTATCTTTTCTTACCTTTGGACTTTTTAATCCAAAGGGAACATCACAAAAATCCCATTAATGGAAAAAGAACAGAGAAGAACATGGTACATCCTGATAAATGAACTAGCACAAGTAGCTCTCCCTTTCTAAATACTATTCTGGATTGGTTCCAAGCTGTACTAAGATGTTAATAACAAAAGTACAAAAGAACCTGTTTCATTACTATTAACTGCACTAACTATATACCCTTTTCAGCATAACATGAGGGTTTTTTTCATGTCAGAAGCGACTTGTCACTTCTGCTGTGAGAATTGGCCGTCTGCAAGGATGTTGCCCAGAGGACACCCAGATGTTTTACCATTCTGTGGGAGGCTTCTCTTATGTCCCCGCATGACAAGCCCGGAGCTATCAGATGGGAGTTCACCCCGTTTCCCAGATTTGAGTCAGCAGTCCTGGGTTTAATCCATTGTGCTACCAGGGGTCACATAATATCAAATCCAATATTTACTTCATTTCTACCCCGCCTTTCTCTACCCCAGAGGGGACTCAAGGCGGCTTACAAATCCGGCAAAATTCAATGCATTAATTCTACAGGGCACATGCACCTGGATGCACGAGTCAGCGCAATGTAGAGGCCCTAGTCCTGGGGTTGGATACACATTGCAATTCCTGCTCTCCAAACTTCCTGAGAATCCTTGAACCAGTAGCTCTCTGTACCATGGTAACCAAAGCAGCTGTATGCACTTCAATCTGGTTTCAGTTCTGGCTATGAGACAGAAATAGCCTAGGTGGATGACCTTCACTGGAAATTGGAAAGTCGGAGTGTGTCCCTGTTAGTTCTGTTGGACCTTGTAGTGACTTTTGATACCATCAATCATGGTATTCCTCTGGCCACTTTTCTGGGATGGGAACTGGAGGTAGTAGTTCATAGTAGTTATATTCCTTCTGGAGAGATGAATTCAGAAGGTGGTACAGGGACTCCTGTACAACTACTCCACTGTTGGCCTGTGGGGTTCCTCAGGGCTGAGTTCTATCTTCCATGATACTTATCACATATGTTGTTGCTTCTTTATCTTTGAATGTGCACAGAACACAGTTCCCTCATAAACAAGTCACTAGACCTTTCTGTGGGCTAAGTTTACTCTGAAACTATGATGGGAATATATTTAAAAGAATTATCTGAAAGGAAAAAAGAACCAAAATACCTCTATTAGTCTAGAAATATTCCTCATTGTGAAGATTTTGTACAATTCCAATGTGAGTGCGGACCTTATCTCTCCAGAACATAATGTCATTCCGTGCCAATAATTACGTCCACTAACAAACTGCCAGGCAGAATTAAAATGCTAAGTGCTATTAAAGAGGTACAGCATATATCTTCTGGGAATAGTCACTCATCACTTGGCCCAAACACCTAAACTTTATATCACTATAAGGATATGTACAATATGTACTTCTAAGGTTTTCCTACCCTGAACTAGAATTAACAGTTTTGCAAACATAAATTTCTAATTAAATTAATCCTCTCCCCCAAAAAGATTAGTAATCTTTGTCTACAAAGCTCAATGGAATAAGGGTTTGAAGCAGGCATGGGGAACCTTCGGCCCTCCAGGTGTGGTGGACTTCAACTCCCACAATTCCTTGAGGCTCGGCATTTGCCCCAAAGGCTTACCTTGGCCCAAGGAATTGTGGGAGTTGAAGTCCACCACACCTGGAGGGCCGAAGGTTCCTGACCCCTGGTTTGAAGTGACCGAATAAGCAAATGTTGATTAATCAACTGAAATAATTTCCTCAAAAACCATAATAAAAGCCTGTTTAGTGTCTCAAAGTTTTCAGTAATGGGAAGAAATAGGGGTAGAAAAGGGTCAACTAAATCATAAAACTGAAAGATCAAATCTTCCATATAAGAGTTGTGACTGGGGGAATTTTGCACATAATTTAAGTGGGATATACACCTACTGTTTAGACATGTACTTTCCTGCTGGTGAAGTATTTAGTTTTTAAACTAGAACTAGTTCAATGAATATAAAGTAGCACAGACAAAATGATCATGACTACAAACTGTATAGAACCTATCAGGATTGACTTCCCAGTAGATATAAAGAGAGCTTAATGCAGTTTTAAAGCAGACTCCACACAAAAATCAAACACAACAGTAAATTGGGAATTTTCTCTTGTTTCCCCTTGGTTAAAGCTCCCAACAAAGCATGAATGCAGGCCTCAAGGTGACAGCATGACCTTTGTTATTATCCAGTACTTACTGGTGTACAAAGGAATTGCTTCTCGATTCCCACAGGGAGAAATTTATTGCACATGTAAAATTATTTTTTAAACTGCCATTGTAAGAATATGTGCAAGACGCTTGTCAGCTAATGGCAACCCTATGGATTTCCAGGATTTTGGTAGTCAAGGAATAAGGGAGGATTTGCTAGTTTTTTCCTATGAAATGTAGCCCACAGCACCTGGTATTCATTTCCAGTTACATGGGCTGAAAACCAGTGATGAAATGTGCATATAAATATGCACATGGTTGGAACCAATATGGTTTAGTTAATCTTTGTAGCTATTTCCATGGTTTCCAGTTCAGTTCCAAAGACATGCCCACCTTATTTCTTTAGTGAGTGTAAATATAAGGACATGTACTGACCATCCAATTCAACTATGTCAAAATTTCCAAAATGATTTAAATCATCCCAGAAGTACTATGAATTCTGACTTCAAAACACATACAAACACGACCTTTTGGACTTTTGGATTTTGTTTTCAAATGTTATTTCAGGATTCATATGGGATGAATACTTCAGTCATATTTTCACATCATGTAACCTCTCAATAGCCTCTCCTATGAGCAGCAATAAAATCCCGAAATCACTCTGATTTTTAGACTAACAATCTCATTTTGAACACATGAATATAGATAGATAATACAGTATAGGTGTGGCATTCACTGTTGAAAGGTACCTGATAACACTACTTTGTGAACTCTAGCTTAAAATAAAATACAAAAAGCACAAATTTTAAGTCACTTACTTCAGTGAATTCTGTTAAAAATCCAACAATCCCATAAAATCTAGGGTAAATTGACTATTCTCAAATATTGATATACAGCCTCCCTGTACGTAAGAAATACACAAGATTCAAGAGATATGTTTGGGCCAAATTATACCATGTATCCCATTCTGGTACTGAGTGTTAATTAATATTAAAAGTTAATTAAAAACTTTTTACTTTTAGGTAGCAGTCCCTTTAGCTCATAGGAACGAATGTGTTTTAATCTAATGTTTTATAATTTTACTTTTAATTTTGTTTGGTTGTTTGCATTATATTTTGTTGTTTTATATTGATTGTTTGTGTTATTAACTATTTATGACATCCTATGTAGTTTACTGTATTAAGTTTTATTGCATTATTTATGTTGTGAGCTGCCCCGAGTCCCTTTGGGAGATGGGGCGGGATATAAATATTATTTATTTATTTATTTATTTCGAGCATTTCTATCCTGTCTTTCTCGCCTCTGAAGAGGGACCTAAGACAGTTACCAGCAGGCACCATTCGGTGCCAAACAATATACAACTACATTAAAAACATAAATACATTAAAACAATATGCCATTTTATGTCATCCTCCAGATCAATCCATAGCCCTCAGTTCAAGGCCCTGTCTCTCGTTTCCACCAAATGTGATTGTGGCAGGATCAAGAGCAGGGTCTCTCCAGACCATCTTAAGGTCCTTAGGGGTTTGTAGAGGGAGATATGTTCAGACAGGTAAGCTGGGCCAGAGCTGTTTAGGGCAGGGGTCCACAAACTTTTTAAACAGAGGGCCAGGTCACAGTCCCTCAAACTGTTGGAGGGCTGGATTATAATTTGAAGAAAAAAACCATGAATTCCTATGCACACTGCACATATCTTATTTGTAGTGTAAAAAACACTTTAAAACAATACAATAATTAAAATGAGGAACAATGTTAACAAATATAAACTTATTAGTATTTCTCAGTTCTTGTGGGTTTTTTCGGGCTATATGGCCATGTTCTAGAGGCATTTCTCCTGACGTTTCGCCTGCATCTATGGCAAGCATCCTCAGAGGTCGACCTCTGAGGATGCTTGCCATAGATGCAGGCGAAACGTCAGGAGAAATGCCTCTAGAACATGGCCATATAGCCCGAAAAAACCCACAAGAACTGAGTGATTCCGGCCATGAAAGCCTTCGACAATACATTATTAGTATTTCAATGGGAAATGTGGGCCTACTTTTGACTGATGAGATAGGATTGTTGTTGTTGTTATGTTCTTTCAAGTCGTTTCTGACTTAGGTTGCCCCTGAGCGAGGGCTGGGTAAATGACCTTGGAGGGCCGCATCCGGCCCCCGGGCCTTAGTTTGAGGACCCCTGGTTTAGGGTTTTATAGGTCAAGGCCAGCACTTTGAATTGTGCTCAGAAGCTAATAGGCAGCCAGTGGAGCTGGTGTAACAGGGGGGTTGTACACTCCCTGTACCCTGCCCCTGTGAGCAGCCTGGCTGCCAAGAGTTGGGCTACCTGGAGCTTCCGAACAGTCTTCAGAGGCAACCCTGCGTAGAGTACGTTGCAGTAGTCTATACAGAATATAACCAGAATGTGGACCACCATGGCCAAGTCCGACCTCCCAAGATATGGGTGCAGCTGGCACACAAGTTTTAACTGTGCAAAAGCTCCCCTGGCCACCACTGAAACTTAGGGTTCCAGGCTCAGCGATGAGTCCAGGAGTGATCCTGGACTCAAACTGTGAACCTGCGCCTTCAGGGGAAGTGTAACCCCATCAAGCACAGACTGTAACTTTATATCCTGATCAGCCTTATGACTGACCAGGAGGACCTCTGTCTTGTCTAGATTAAATACAGTTTATTATGATTATTACTTTTAACCTTTTGTTATGTTTACTGTTATTTTATTTTGATTTGATGTGGTTTATGTTAAATTTCATTGTCATGTTTTATTTTTATTTCTTTTAGTGTACCTTTGTATTGATTAAATTATTGTTGTATATTTTATGTTGTTTCTGTTCGCATTACTGCTATCTTGTAAGCCGCCATGAGTACCTCTTGGGAGATGAGGCAGGATATAAATAAAGATATTTTTATTATTATTACTGTAGAACAGTGGTTCCCAACCTTTTTCTGACCAGTGACCACTTTGACCAGGGACCACTCTCCAATATTAGTACCAAAAGGGTTACAAATCAGTTTTTGGTCAACTTTAGATTCGGTTTGGTTATTTGGGGTGCTGATTCAGAAATTGCATTGGATAGACCACATCAGCTCTAGTTGCTGATCCAGAACATATGCCACCCAGTAATCACCATCTGCTTGCCCACAGAAAACCATATTTAATAAGCTTTGGTACTTACTATAAGAGGGTTTTGTGAGACCAGTTGCTCTTATTGCAACAATATAGTAACGATGAAGCCACTGACCATATTTAGTTGTTGCGGGCCACTGGTGGCCCACGGACCACAGGTTGGGAACCACTGCTGTAGAACTACATTTTTTAAAAAACCTTCCAGAAGCAACATGTTGAAAGGGAGCCTTTATGTTCCTGCCATTCAGTATCCTATACCCGTGTGTTGTAGTACTTTCAGCACTGGACTATGGCTATGGCTGCATCTACATTTCAGAATGAATGCCATTTGACACCACTTGCCATGGATCAGTGCTGTGGATCTAGTCCACTAAGGCCTGGGGGCTGGATATGGCCCTCCAAGGTCATTTACCCGGCCCTCGCTCAGGGTCAACCTAAGTCTGAAACAACTTGAAAGCAAACAACAACAACCCTGTCTCATCAGACAAAAGCAGGCATACACTTCCCATTGAAATACTAATAAGTTAACATTTGTTAAAATTGTTCTTCATTTTACCTATTGTGTTGTTTTTAAGTGTTTTTTGCACTACAAATAAGATATGTGCAGTGTGCATAGGAATTCATTCATGTTTCTTTCACATTATAATCCAGCCCTCCAACAGTTTGAGGGACTGTGAGCTGGCCCTCTGTTTAAAAAGTTGGACCCCTGATCTAGTCAAAGGTCATTTAGCATTTAGCATAATGCCAAGGGTTTTTTTGTTTGTGTTTTTAAATGTATTTAAGGGTACCTTCAACTCGCTTCTGACACAATAAATAAATAGTGCCGGAAACCTTGTTGTAGTTCTACAAGGTCTTCAGCCTTCTCTGCCCAAGAGTGCTGGCACTTCAACAAACTACAAATCCCATGACAATTCTATAGCATAGGTTTTTAAATTTTTGCATGTTATTGTCTATATGTGAGTTATATTAATTGTATTGTTTTATTTGCTTATTGCTTTGTTGTTTTTACTGATGTGTTGTTGGGCTTGGCCTCATGTAAGCCGCCCGGAGTCCCCTTGGGGAGATGGTGGCGGGGTATAAATAAAGTTTTTATTATTATTATTATTATTATTATTATTATTATTGAGCGATGGCAGTTAGAGTGGTTCCAAACTGCACCCGTTCGACAGTGCAGAAGACACACTGGTAGACCAGCACACGGACACTGGCTCTGCCACGGAAGCCCACTGGGCAAGTCACACTCTCTCAGCCTCTGAAGAAGGCAAGGGCAAACCCTCTGTGCACCAATCTTGCCAAGGAAACCCCCCGACAGTGTCGAAAGTCGAACACGCCCTGAAACCACAAAACAACAACAACACAGCTGGAGCCTAGGGATGCGATTCGCCATAAATTCATGCCGAGAGCAGCTCAGGGAGAAGGGATCCTCCCTTCTTCAGGGCAGAGGCGCCTGGCCCTTTCCCTCCCAACGCGTCGCCTATGTCCTGGGGCTCCTTTCGGAAACTGGGGGAAGGCACCTTCGGAACCAGCCTGGGCAGGGCCTGGGTCTATCCGGCGGGGCCAAAATGGAAGACGAAAGGCGTTCTCTCCGTCCTGCCATGGTTGGCAGGCGGGAGGCGGTGGCGTCGTCGTCTCGCCCTGCTCTCCTTCCTAGACCGGGCCCAGAGGGAGATACACACACACACAACACACAGAGGCGCCTCCCCGCCTGCGGCCTACGAAGCCTCGGCGCTCGCGTGGCCGCCCTGCCCGCTTCCTCACCTGCTGGTACCGGCCGCTATGGCCGGGTTCCGCCGCCGCCGCCGCCACCGCCGCCATCGCGCTGAGGAGGGGAGCGACTGAGGAGGGGAGGCCGCGGGGGAGTCACCCTGAAGGCCGGGCACAGACACCCAGGCAGGAGGGAAGGCAGGCCCAGCAGAGCAAGAGCAGGAGGAGGCGGAGGAGGAGAGGAAGAGGAGGCCCCACTCCGGCAGGGCTCGCGCACGCACGCACACACGCATGCGCGAAGGCGCGCCCCCTGTGGCCGCCGCCGGAATAGCAGGTAAAGAGGGGAGTGCGGGAAAGGGGGGCGCGCTCTCTTGCTGGCCACCGATCAGCCTTTTCAGCCCTTTCAGCCCTCTTCCTCTGCGGCTTCTTTGAACACATTTTCATATGGAGTTTTATTTACAACTAGTTTGGGGACCCGGAGGTGCCCGGGTGATTTGGGAAATGCATTGGTTGCAGGTGCTCCAAGTTTAGTCTACTAGGTCCAATGTGGGCTGGGTTCCGTAGGTGCTGGTGAACTACAGCTTCCATATCACAGTCCCATTGTCCATGGTCCATCAAACTGCACCAGGATGTAGAATGGGTCATGGGGACTCTATGTGCCAAGTTTGGTCTTGATCAGTCATTGGTATGCGCCGCAGTGGTCTCAGGAAGCGAGTGAAGGTACTGCAAGTCCCATCGTCCATGGTCCATCAGCCCAGAAACTGCACCAGGATGTAGAATGGGTCATGGAGGCTCTGTGTGCCAAGTTTGGTCTTGATCGGTCATTGGTATGCGCCACAGTAGTCTCAGGAAGCAAGTGAAGGGGTACTGCAAGTCCCATTGTTCATGGTCCATCAGCCCAGAAACTGCACCAGGACATAGAATGGGTCATGGGGGCTCTGTGGGCCAAGTTTGGTCTTGATCAGTCATTGGTATGCGCCGCAGTGGTCTCAGGAAGCGAGTGAAGGTACTGCAAGTCCCATCATCCATGGTCCAGCGGCCCAGAAACCACACCAGGACATAGAGTGGGTCATGGGGGCTCTATGTGTCAAGTTTGGTCTTGATCAATCATCGCTTTGGGGTCGCAGTGGTCTTGGGAAGTGAGTGATACCACTTAGATAGCTGAAAGCAAGGAGGAGCTGAGGAGCCTTCTAACCAAGGTGAAAGAAGAAAGGGGAAAAGCCGGGTTGCAGTTAAACATCCAAAAAACCAAGATTATGGCAACCAGACTGATTGATAACTGGAAAATAGAGAGATAGTCATTTGCCTAATTTTATTAATACTGGTTACAACTTCACCTAGCCATTTATTCAAAATCTAGCTGGAGATGGAGATAGTCAAAATATTTGGGGGGGGGGGATATCAATACAGAGTTAGTTAAACAGAAGATGGGCTATACTTTTATCTGAAAAAATGAACATACAAAATAACATTAGAAAGAGGATAAACATAATTTCTTTGATGTTATATGGAAATAGTTTATCAACTGCCAGAGCAATTAAACCATCCCCATATCAGATGGTATTTAGAGACTGCCAGCTCTTGTATCTGGATAGGTTTTAAACAGGGGGTGGATGTTTTTAAACAGGGCTGGATGGCCATCTACATGTAATTAAAATCTTCTTGCCACCAAGCAGTATCTTCCAGCAAACACTCCCTTATCCCATAATTACAACATGATCCAGTTTGTGCCATAGTCAGAAAGTGGAAATCATTTTGCTTGCACAATTGTGACTCATTGGGTTGCTGTGAGTTTTCCAGGCTGTATGGCCATTGTGATTCAGTTTGTCATTTGACAAGCAAAGAAATGGAAGGGAGGCTCAGTAGAGAGAAGTCCACATTTGCCTGGCTGATTAGTGAAGAGATACTAATATGATGCATGGGTCCCCATAGTTATTTTAAGCTTGTGGTTTTTCATTGTTTTCCAAGGAAGTCTGGATGCTTCTTAGATAAGAAGATGACAGGGAACAGAAAGTCATGTGCCCATCCTTTCTGTTTTTCCCCAGCAACCAATCATTGCAGGGACGTGTTGTTTTAGGATGCATTCTTATTACTAAGTCCAGTAGTTGCATATTACCTGGACTAATTTATCTCTCCCTTTTTACAGTAAGAATACATAAACTAAATCAAATAATTAGGTGCTAAAGTTGTGCAATGGGTTAAACCCTTGTGCCAGCTGAACTGCTGACCTGAAGATCAGTGGCTTGAATCCACAAGATGAGGTGCGTTCCCATCTGTCATCTCCAGCTTCTCATTCAGGAACGTGAGAGAAGCCACCCACAAGATGGTAGAATGGCAACCCCTGAGCAACATCCCCGCAGGTGGTCAATTCTCCCACACCAGAAGCAACTTGCCGTTTCTCAAGTCACTCCTCACACACACACACATTATTTGAGAGTCCCATTTCTCGCATTCTAAGTATGTATAGATATTTGCCATCACCAAAGTTGGTAGGATGTAGGAGACCTAACTTTTGACAGGATTAGTCATCCTTTAATTATTCTTGTATTATGATTACAAAAGATCTTTGTATTTAGTAACCAATCTTGATGAGAAAGGAAACAATTTTTGCTGTAAACCTTTTAAAATCATTTTGTGGCTGTTTATTGTAGCTCTTGGTTACAAGTAACTAACTTCATGTTTGGAAGGTACAACATTCCCTGTGCCCTTCTTTCTGAAGATTATGGTTACACAAGATAATTGGATAATCTTATACTCTTGCCATTGTGGATATCCCATATGCAGAAGCTTCCAGGTCATTGTTCATCTTTGCCTCTTTAGTTTTGTGTTCAACCAAAGGGAAGCTGAAATGTATTGCTTGCATTGCAAACATATGACAGAGTTAAACAATGCTAACTTTTAGAGGTTTTTTCCTGAATTATTTTGATAAGACACTTCTTTTACAAAATAGATACATTTTCTTTTGTGTGAGGATTATAGATTCAAGAAAGAAGGATTGGCTTAAACCATGCTTGGGATAAGAGAGCAAGATCATTGGGCATTAAGCTGGCAAGAACAGTCCCAGTTAATCTTCTGCCATCACACTTTTTCAAATGTCCCAGTTTCTTTTTCTCTACCTCCCATGTCCCCCATTTGTTCTCAGCTTACATTTTAGATGCTGCAGCAGAATTACAATGCAAAAGTAGTTTGGACTCATTTAATGACTCTGCAAAGGGTAGATTCTTGCACCTACACTGGAGAAAAGAAATAACTTTAACTGCCATGGCTCAATTCTATGGAATTATGATTGTGTTTGTTCATTACCAAGGCATTGAATGTTTGCCTTTTTGCCTGGAAGCTGCCCTGATTCCTTTGAGGGAGATAGAGAGACATATAAATAAAGTATTGTTATTATTATTTGATACATAACAAGTTTAGTACATAGTAAACAGGTTCATTATGCTGGCCTTTGTATTTGATTACACATCAGACACTTCTCAAGTGTCTGGGGCTCTGTGATGTATTGGAAAATATTGCATGCATGTCCGAGTAGGGTGACCTTTTGCAGATGACAGATGGTAATTTTGTCAGCATCAATTGTTTTTAAGTGCAGGCCAAGGTCTTTAGGCACTGCACCCAGTGTGCCAATCACCACTGGGACCACCTTGACTGGCTTGTGCTAGAGTCTTTGCAGTTCAATCTTTAAATCCTCATATAATGTCAGCTTTTCCAGTTGTTTCTCTTCAATCCTGCTGTCATCTGGGATTGCAGCATTGACAATCCATATTTCGTTTATTAACACGATCATGAAGTCAGGAGTATTGTGCTCCAAAACACTGTCAGTCTGAATTCAGAAGTCCCAAAGTAGTTTGATGTGTTCATTTTCTTTAACCTTTTCAGGCTTATGATCCCACCAGTTCTTTGTCACAGCAGGCAGATAGTATTTGTGGCACATGTTCCAATGAATCATCTAAGCAACGACATTATGCCTCTGTTTGTAGTCTGTCTGTGTGATCTTGTAACAGGTGATGATGTGATCTGTCGTTCTGTCTGCTTTCCTGCCGAGTCTACACTTGGGATCTGTCGTGGACTTCTCAATTCTGGCTTTGATGGCATTGGTTCTAATGGCTTGTTCTTGGGCTGCCAGAATCAGGCCCTCCATCTCCTTTTTCAAAGTTCCACTTGTAAGCCACATCCACATTTTTTCCTTGTCAATTTGGCTCTCAATTTTTCCCAGGAACTGTCCATGGAGAGCCTTCTTTTGCCAGTTTTCTCTTCTGCTCTGCCTTGTATTTTTATGGTATTTACTCCTTGTATTTTGCACTTGAAGCAGTTTTCTACTATTGACTTCCATCAGTGTTCGTTCTTGACTGCCTTTCACATAATCTGCCAGTGCATGTTTCTCTTCTTCTACCCTTTGCTTCACTTGCAGAAGCCTTCACTTGCAGAAGCCTTCTGCCTCCTGATTTTCTGAGCAGGTAAAGTCTGTCGACATCACTACGCCAGTCTAATGAGTAGTGGATTGTCATCAGTTTTCTTGTTTTTCTGTCCAGATCATCCATCTCTGTTTGTGTCCAGATCACAATTCCAGCAGTGTATCTGATGACGGGGATGGCTCAGGCATTGATAACCTTGATTGTATTTCCGCCATTTAATTTGCACTTCAAAACATTTCTGACCGTATGGACATATTCTTTTGTGACCACATTTTTCACATGCCCATGCTTGATATTGTCCAACTGTAGTACACCCAGATATTTATAGGCTTCGGGCTGGTTGCATTTTATGGTTTGTCCAGTTGACATCTCTATGTCCTTGCTGTGAGTAATTTTCCCTTTCTTTAATGTCATTGTGGCATATTTGTCTAGGCCAAACTCCATACTGATGTCAGTGCTGAAGATTCTGACTGTGTTGGTCAGTGATTGGATTTCAGTTTCTGATTTTCTGTAAACTTTAGATCATCCATGTACAACAAATTGTATTTTTTTGTGAATTTCTTGCTGTTTGGTATCTCAAGTTTGTTTTCTGTAGAATTACTGACAGTGGGATCATTGCCATGATGAACAACAGTGGGGACAGTGAGTCACCCTGGAAAATTCCTCTCTTGATGTTAACAATTCCATAGTTTTCGTTGCTCACAAACAATTCAGTTTTCCATTGTTTCATTGCATTTTCAGTGAACTTTCTAATATTTTCACAAACCCCAGTGACATCTAGGCATTTGATGATCCAACAATGTGGCAGTGAGTCAAATGCTTTTTTGTCATCAATCCAAGTTGTATAGAGGTTTGTTTTGTGGCTTTTGCAATTCAGTAATGCATTATTATTATTATTATTATTCTTTGAAACACAACAAGATAAATCCACAGCAAACAAGATCACTCTGCTGGCTGTTGTATTGGATCACACGTCGGACACTTCCCAAGTGTCTAGGACTGATGTATCGGCAAATAATGTGTGCAAATCCCAGCAAGATGGCCTTTTGCAGCTGGCTGATGGTAATTTTATCAGCACCAATTGTGTTTAAATGCAGGCCAAGGTCTTTAGGCACTGCACCCAGTGTGGCAATCACCACTGGGACCACCTTGACTGGCTTGTGCCGAAGTCTTTGCAGTTTGATCTTTAAATCCTCATATTGTGTCAGCTTTTCCAGTTGTTTCTCTTCAGTCCTGCTATCACCTGGGATTGCAACATTGACAATCCATACTTTGTTTTTTAACACGATTGTGAGTTCAGGAGTATTGTGCTCCAATACTCTGTCTGTCTGAATTTGGAAGTTCCTGAGTAGTTTGACATGTTGATTTTCTGTAACTTTTTCAGGCTTCTGACCCCACCAGTTCTTTGTCGTAAACAGATGGTATTTGTGGCCCAAGTTCCAATTAATCATCTGAGCAACGGTGTTATGCCCCTGCCTGTAGTCTATCTTCTTTTGCAAATAAATAATGCATTATTATTATTATTATTATTATTATTTTACTGACATAAAAACTCAGTATGTCACAGCAAATCTATATGCGGGATTTTGTATCACAAAACCACAAGTCGAACACTTCCCAAGTGTCTAGAACTGTGTGATGTATTTTGAATGATGTGTGCAGATCCAAGTAAGTTGGCCTTTTGCAGTTAACAGATCGTAATTTTGTCAATGTTTATGGTTTCCAAATGCTGGCTGAGATCTTTTGGCATGGCACTCAGTGTGCTGATGACCACCTGTACTGGTTTATGCTAGAGCCTTTGCAGTTAGATTTTGAGGTCCTGATAACAGCTGAGTTTTCCCTGTTGATTTTCCTCAATTCGACTGTCATTATTCTTAGTAGTAGTTCCAATGTGCCTTCCCAGAATAGGAAATCTCCAATACCAAGTCCCATAAGCACTTTATTAGAACCAATGACTGCTGCACACCGCACACCGCACACCGCACACCGCACTTGCCCTAGAAGCCTCATATATACCACCTGTCATATCTGCACTTTTAATCTTGTACCCATTACTCCGGCCCGGCCCAGTTTTATTGTGCTTTAGTGTATTGTTTATTGCCTGTTGTTCTTTTTTGTTTTTATTTTGTTTTGTTTTGATTTGCTTAGATTGTATTGTTATATTGTGTGTTGAGGCCTCGGCCTGTGTAAGCCGCATCAAGTCCTTCGGGAGATGCTAGCGGGGTACAAATAAAGTTTAATAATAATAATAATAGTATTAGTAGTAGGAGTAGGAGTAGTAGTATGGAAGTTGTAGTTGTAGTTTAGAGAGTTGTAGTTTAGAGAAGTTGTAGTTTAGAGAGGCGCCAAAGAGTGAAGGCGCCTCTCTAAACTACAAATCCAAGGATTCCATAACACAGAGCCCTGTCAGCCAAATTACATTTATTCCCAATGCACCGTGGAAGACTTTGCACGATTGCCAGCCAGGTGAGGCGGAAAGAAACGGGCGGCGCTAGGACCCAGGGGTATGAAGGGATGCGAAGGGCGATAGCAGGGCTGCTGGCTCTGCTCTTTTCCCAAGATCACGTGACTGGGTGACGTCACAAAGAGGCGGGCCAAGAGCGAAGGCAGCGCGGCGGAGCAGAGGCTGCGGCTGGAGAACGGCGGTGAGTTACAGTTCCAGGAAGGAAGGAAGGATCGTCTGCACTGTAGAATGAATGCGGTTTGGCACCGCTTTGGCCGCCATAGCTCAGTGCTATGGGATCTTGGAAGCTGTAGCTTTGCCTCACCAAAACACTCTATCATAGGCATGGGCAAACTCTGCCCTACAGGTGTTTTGGACTTCAACTCCCACAATTCCTAACAGCCGGTAGGCTGTTAGGAATTGTGGGAGTTGAAGTCCAAAACACCTGTAGGGCTGAAGTTTGCCCATCCCTGCCTAAAGGCACAAGGTCTTGGAAGCGGAGCAGGGTCTGTTAACCAAAGCCTTCTTTCACAATTGCAGGTTGGGATGAAGCTCATCATTCTAGAAAACTATGATCAAGCCAGTGAATGGGCCGCAAAGTACATTAGGAATCGAATAATCCAGTTCAATCCGGGTCCGGACAAATATTTCACCCTTGGACTTCCCACTGGTAAGTTTCCAGCCCGGCATTCCAGGAGGTTTTGCAGGGATAAGATGTTACTTGGCTGCATCATTCAGCCTGGATTCACAATGAAGTCAAAAATAATTTGGGGTGTTTGCCATCAGTGATCACCTTATGCATTTGCCATAAATGTTTAAGAGATGACTGTACACGAAAGCATACACCCAGTTGTCAATTCTCATGAAAGGACAACTTCTGGATCTACACTGCCATATAATGCAGATTAACTGCATAGAGGTGGATTATATGGCAGTGTAGACTTGCCTGATCCACTTCAATGCAGATTCTGAAATTGCATTATGTGACGGTGTAAATCCAGCCTGAATCAAAGTAAGCATAGGGCTCTTCCAGACAGGCCCTATATCCCAGTTTTTCTGCTTATCCCAGATTATATGGCAGTGCAGACTCATATAATCCAGTTTAATGTAGAAAACGTGGGATCAGATCCTAGAATATAGGGCTTATCTGGAGGGGCCCTTATTGAATTGTTCCTTTGAGTCAACTGGCTATTCTAGTTGAGACTAGTTGAGTATTTATTATTCTAAAGTTTTACAGAACTTGTTTATAAATGTGTACATTTTGCTTGTGCTTGAGCCCTCCATGCCCTTCCCATGTCATATGCTTATTATTTTTAGAGTGACATCTGATAAGAATCAGAACCTCTTTGTAGGCTATGTTAAACAAGAAAATTCAGTAGGACTTACCTTAGGAAGAAAGCTATTAAGGATGGAGGACACAATAGAATTTTCTAATACTATGTATAGTACGGGACCCCTGGTGGCACAATGGGTTGAACTGCTAAGCTGCAGAACTTGCTGACCAAAAGGTCGGCGGTTTGAATTCAGGGAGCGGGGTGAGCTCCCGCTGTTAGCCCCAGCTTCTGCCAACCTAGCAGTTTGAAAACATTCAAATGTGATTAGATCAATAGGTACCACTCCTGCAGAAAGGTAATGGTGCTCCATACAGTCATGCCAGCCACATGACCTTGATGATGACTACAGGCAAGGGCGGCTCTTCAGTTTAGAAATAGAGATTAGTGCTACCCCCCAGAGTTGGACACAACTAGGTTTAAGGTCAAGGGGAAACCTTTACTTTATCTATGTATAGTACAGAAGGCATGGATTGGGGGGAAGGGTCTTCTTCTATCAGTACAGGCTGAGTTTCTCTTATCTGGAATTCTGAAATAATCCAAAATGGTCCACATGGGTGGCTGAGACAGGTACCCCTTTGTTTTCTGATGGATCAGTGTACACAAACTTAATGTACAAAGTAAACACATTGTATATAAAATACCATCAAGCTATGTATTCATGAAACATAAATTAATTTCATATTTAGACTTGGTCCTGGTGGGTTAAAACGCTAAGCTGCAGAACTTGCTGACTGAAAGGTCAGCAGTTTGAATTTGGGGGATGGGGTGAGTTCCCACTGTTAGCCCCAGCTTCTGCCAACCTAGCAGTTCAAAAACATGCAAATGTGAGTAGATCAATAGGTACTGCTCCGGTGGGAAGGTAACAGTGCTCCATGCAATCATGCTGTCCACGTGACCTTGGAGGTGTTTATGGACAACGCCGGCTCTTGAGCTTAAAAATTTAGATAAGCACCAACCCCCAGAGTCAGACTCGACTAGACTCTACCTATGCAAGTATTCCAAAATTATAGGAGGGGATGGATCCATAATACAAAACACTTCTGGTCCCAAGCATTTGGAATAAGGGATATTCAACCTGTACTGGCACTGGGAATCATACAGAAATGGAGGAGATTCAGAACCGGTAATGAGAAGAACTTTACACAATATATAATTAAATTATGGTTATCGCTACCACATAATGCATTATATTGATAGCTGTCAACCTGAAGGACCTTTAAGATTGATATTATCACAAATGAATGAATAAATAGAGCACAGTGCAATCTATGACTATTACTAATCAAACAGACAAGTAGATAGGCAGATATCCCCATGATCAAAATAGTGCTGAGGAAAGCACTTGCAATATTGGTATTGCACTCCATTGCTGTCTGTGGGTTTCTGTGGTATAGAACTAAAACTTTGCTGAAAGTGCACCATTTTTTTTAATTTCCAGGAAGTACTCCACTCGGATGCTACAGAAAACTAATAGAATATTGCCGTAATGGCGATTTATCTTTCAAATATGTGAAAACCTTCAACATGGATGAATATGTAGGTGAGTCAACTTTTATGTTGAGAACAGGTGTGGAGAGCAATAACTGCTGTTCATGGTCCACATATTTTTGAACATCAACATGTTTGTTTGTTTATAGACAAGCCGATATATACACAGGTGCATCAAGTGACTCAAGAACTGAGCTGTTAACCAAGAAATTGCCGGCTCATATTTCACCTCTGAGAAGCAAGCATTCTTAGACTAGAGGCCTGTTTCACCCCATGCCCAATGTGCACTCTAGGAAGGGAGTCGGCAACCACAGACTTTGCTAAAGCAAAAGGAATGGGCACAGATGTATTTTTTATTATTTCAACTTCCCCCGGCGTACAAAATCCAACTCAGTTCTGTATTTTATTTATTTATTTATATCCTGCTTTTAACCTATGGGTGGAACTCAAATAGGCAAACAGTAATTAAAATGACAGAAATTACATGACACAAAAGCTAAAATTTTGTGTCAGATAAAATTAATAAACAGATAACACAATTACATAAACCATAGACAACAAAGTTAATAAATGCAACATGTTCCACTAAAATTCCCTGGGCCTTAGGCCCCTGAGGTAATCCATAAAAATTATATTAAAAATCTTAAAACTCTATTTGTTTAGACAGTGTATACAGTCCGAGATAGCCTTCATCAATATTCTTTACCCATCGCAGCCTGATCATTTCCTATTATGGGTTATTGAGAAAGGCCTGCTCCCACAGGAAGGTTTTGACCTGTACACAAAAGACTAGTAGAAAGAGGGCCAATTGCATCTCTTTGGGAAGGGAATTCTAGAGCTGCGGGGCCACCACCGAGAATACCCTCTCTCGTTTCTACCAACCATGCTTGTTATGGCAGTGGGACCGAGAGAATGGCCTCTTCTGATGATCTCAGGGCTCATGTGGGCTGGTAGGAGAAGATGCGGTCCCTCAAGTAGGCTGGGCCTGAACCATTTAGGGCTTTATATTTTGTACATCTCTACTCATGTCTACTTCACTGATCTTTAAGGTACTATCTTTTAAAAACTACCAGTAAGCAACAAAGTAGTGGACTCTAGTATAAAGACCTACATATGCAACTCAAGGAGTTGGTGAAAAGTTCCTTTCCTCTTCTAATATTGTCATTTTCATGTTCATGCACAACAACGAGGTTGGGCTAGTTCTCCAAGACAGGCTTTCCCTGTTGCTTGTGGTGAATGAGTTTGTGGAGCAAAGAGATGGGTTGGGAAAGACTTCTTCACAGTTTTCTTCCCACAGCCTTCAGTTTTGCTTTTGGATCGAGCTGCAGAGCTTGCAGCAGTTTGTAAGAAGGAAGTGCTCTTTGTAAAATATATGTGTTGAACCTTGCACCATTACAAATGCTGACTTCTTGTACTCCTGTTGGGAGTAACAGAACTGTAAGGAGAGGAGACCCTCTTATTGAAAACTTAGCCAGTGTGTAAATAAATATGAAGGACAAGATGTGTTAGTGTCACCCAAGGCCTCCAGAAGTAGAAGGAAACTTTAAAAACAGGAGGTCTAATGAAGTAAAAAAGTAGCCCCATTGGGGGCCAAGGAATGAGGAGTGTCAGATGAGTAAGAATGGGAAAACATGAGTTCATAGAATGGAAAGAGTTGGTTGGATTGCCCATGGCTGGCGGGAATCCTAAACAGCAGGGCTCTTAGGAGGAAAGTTATCCTGCAACATTTTGTTGCTATTCTCTCATATTTTAGTTATCTTGAAACAATAACTAAAGTATTTTCTTGCAGTATGAGAAGCCAGTACTTAAGTTGTGTCTTTGTGTATGTATTTCAGACCTTGGAAATGATACTTTTGAACAACAATTCCCTTAATTCCCTAGCCAGAATCCCCACTGGGTGATTGTGGGCATTGTAATCCAACTTTTCTGAGCTCTGATTTAAATTTAGTAAAAAGTACAATTATTAGTGTATCTAAACATAATTTTTGAACAACTGTGATCTTCTGCATAGGCAGCTACTTGGTGCCTTGATCAGCTTGCATTAGCCATTGAAGAATGGGAGCAAAGTCAGAATTTTCCTATCAGAATTTAAGAAGCTATGCCCTTTGTCCTGCAATAACAGTACCTGCATTACCATTAACTAGTATCTGATGACATCTGCAAATAGTTGTTCTCCTGCAACATTGCCTCAAGATTATGAGAACTTTGACACTTCCCCTATCTTCTCGCTTGCTATGGCAAGAAAACAAACTCTGGGGCATTTTTCTGTTCTGTTTAAGCACTTCTAAAACATTCAAGGGTTAAGATAGGTAGTGCATTGACTCAGAGTGCACTTTATACAATGGAAGAGGAATGTAGGATTTGCCAAGTAGAAATGGGATACCCTCATGCACAGAATTTATCTTAGGGGACATAGTGCAAAAACAGCAATAAGAATATAAAGCACCAGCTCTATCTCTGCATACTGCAGTACTACTTTGGAGTATATTTGCTGTCTTGCTACCACAGAGATCAGGTTGTAATTCAAAATGTTCTGCAAGCAATGGTTGATGTTAGCCAGTTGGAGCTCAGGGAATGCTGTGAAGGGGATGGGATAGAGGGAAAATTTATTGGTGTGAGAGATTGGATTTGTATTTTCATATTATTCATGGAAGACAGGATTTGATTTGTATTTTCACATTATTCATGGAAGACCTCAATGACCTATGAAGGTTTCCTATACTCTGGAGCAGGTTTTGAGGATTCATAGAAGGAAATATTCCCTGCTGCCAATTCCATTGAAAGAAGCAGTACGTAGAATGATCCTGTTGGATCTCAAGAACAGAAATAAGTCTCAGTTTTGTATCCTTTATTCCCCATATCCATTAGCAGTTGTGTGGACGAGGGAATTTCTCCAAGTGGAAAGCCATAGTTGGATTTCTCCTGTGTCCAACCAGTCCTAAATTATTGACTGACTGGCAGCAGTTCTCCGGGGTCTCTAATGCAAGGAATGATGCTTCAAAGACCTCCAACTGGAGATTGAACCTAGGATCTCTAGCATATAAAGCAGGCACTTTATTGCAGTTGTTGCTTTATTGCAATAATAGTGTTGTTCACTATTATTATGGTTAGGAAAGTGGGGTGTAAATGGAATGTGCATAACCATGAGTGAATGTCCTCTTTTGTTAGGTCTGCCAAGGGATCATCCAGAGAGCTATCATTCCTTCATGTGGGACAATTTCTTCAAGCATATTGACATTGATCCTGAAAACACTCATATCCTGGATGGGAATGCACCTGATCTACAGGCAGAGTGTGACGCTTTTGAAGAAAAGATCAAGGAGGCGGGAGGAATCGAGCTCTTTGTTGGAGGTAGCTGTTTGAAAGAGGGCTGGAGGAAGCATAGCAATGAGTTTGTGCATGCTTATGGTGCATCTACACTGTAGAATGAATGCAGTTTGACACCACTTTAACTGCCATGGCCCAATGCTCTGAAATCCTGGGTGTTGTAGTTTTGTCAAGGTCAAGCACTCTTTGGCAGAGAAGAATAAATACCTTGGAAAACTACAACTCCCATGGTTCTGAAGCATTGAGCCTTGGCAGTTCAAGTGGTGTCAAACTGCATTCATTTTACAGTGTTGATGCACCCTTATGTATCTCACAGTATGTGTGAAATGGCCATTGCAGCCTTGAGTGTCATAAAGAGCTTTCATACCTCTTTATGACACAAAATACCGGTAATTGCATCAGGGCCATTTTGCATTATGCTGGAAGTCAACTTGGTAAACTGTCCAGGATTATATACATACAAAGCAATGTACACTCATGCGTGAAACAGACAAGAAAGCTGTGTAATGAATAAAAAGTCTACATTGATGTTACATGCCTTCCTACAAGTGTTGTGCAGTATATTTCTTTGAACATGTAACACTTACTATAATACAGAACATTTGACCTTCCAGATCTTTTGGGATGTAACTTCCACAACAGCCAAAGCCTTTTAGGAGTAGTAGATGGGGTTATTTCTTTCTGGAAGCATGAGATATTGGTCCTTTTTTCACAGTGTAACATAAACACCAGTGTAATATTTTTTCTTAACTGCTTGAAGTAATTTGGTAAAAATGAAGAGCTCATTGCCCAATAGCAAGAACAAAGCATGCTGAAATTCAAAGGGTGAAGACCTGGGAATGTATTATTGAAGTCAATGTTAATTAGACTGGGCTAAAAAATTACTGGGTGTTTTGGTTTAAAGTCAACTTCACTTGCAGTAGATATACTATGAAATAAGTGGCTCATGGGCTTATCTTAAAACTGGAAACCCTCACATGTATGCCATATCATTGATTTATGGAAGTGCAAGGAATAGATTATCCAATCTTAAATCATATTTCCCAATGTTCTGCTAAGGTTATGCACTTATACTCAATTATTTATCCATAAAGTGCCATTGCTTTTGCTTGCTAGATTATAAATTCCAACTGTCTCTATTATAGGTATTGGTCCAGATGGTCATATTGCTTTCAATGAGCCAGGCTCGAGCCTGGTGTCTAGAACCAGAGTGAAGACTTTGGCGATGGACACAATATTGGCTAATGCCCGATTCTTTGAGGGTGACCTCTCCAAAGTGCCTACAATGGCTCTCACAGTTGGAGTGGGTACAGTCATGGATGCTCGAGAGGTAAGTAGCACAATAGTAACCTAACAGAAGAAAAGAGAAAGTGTGTTTTTGAACCAAAATACATTTGGGTGGATGTATTCTAGAGCAGGCACGGGCAAACTTCGACCCTCCAGGTGTTTTGCTTTTCCACAATTCCTAGCAGATAGTAAGATGGCTGGGATTTCCTGGGAGTTGAAGTCCAAAAGACCTGGAGGGTCGAAGTTTACCAGATGCCTGCTCTAGACTATTGTGTGCATAATCTCATTGGCGTTATTGGGACTTAAACACTGACTTATGTTTTTTCCCCATTCAACTTTATTTCTGTTGTAACAGATGAGAAGTGTAAGTGAAATAGTAGTATGTTTATAAATTGTGACCTTAGATCCATAGTGCAGTCTTCACACACATATGTATGCATCCACACACATCACATTTGTCTTCAGCACAATAAAGATGATGGCCCAGAACTTAATAACAAACGTTTTCCTACAGAATATCCATTTGGTTTTGCTGTACCAGTTTGTTTGTTTGTTGCCTCCAACCTCTGGAACTCCCTTCCTAAGGAGTTAAAGATGGCTCCCTCCATCCCCGCTTTCAAAAAACAACTGAAGACATACCTTTGCTCACTGGCTTAGAAGAGGAGGAATAGTAGTTGGTAGTACTACCATTATACCTCTGATTAATTGTTGCAATTCGTATGCGTTCCCTGCTCACCCCACCAGCTCAATAGATATCTTGAGCAATGATTAATCAGTTTGCCCCAAAGAAATAGGAAATTGTTTCCATTCGATGTTTCATGTTTTTTCTTATGTCTGTTATAGCATGCTGTGCTTTTTATTTAATCTTAGTTTGTTAAGTTATAATTTGTGTTTATATGTTGGGTTGTATAAATTTTGTTAGTATGGATGTATTGTTGTTATATTTGGGCATTGAATGTTTGCCTTTTATGTTTGGAATCTGCCCTGAGTCCCTTTGGGGAGATAGAGCGGAATTTTAATAAAGTTTTATATTATTATGATTATGATGATGATGATTATTATTATTATTATTATTAACTGGCACAAAACATAGTATGTCACAGCAAATGAGATCTATATGCTGCATTTTGTATCACAAAATCTCAAGTTGAACATTTCCCAAGGGTCTAGGACTGTGTGATGTATTTTCGAATGATGCGTGCAGATCCAAGTAAAGTGGCCTTTTACAGATGATCGTGATTTTGTCAATGTTTACTGTTTCCAAATTATTATTATTATTATTATTATTATTATTATTATTATATTGTTTTTCTTATTTCAAACTGAATCAAAGTACATTTCTGGAAGGTGACAACATCACAAGGAACAAGCTATATAAGACTGTAGGCCATAAAAGCTCATGCTATAATAAATGTGTTCGTCCCTGTGGTGCTGCAGGATTGTTAACATGCAATGAGAACTATAGAGCTTCCAGATAAATGGAAGTCTAACCAGTTTAGCATCTGAACTCCTTCTGCTGACACAGCAAATGAACTAGCAAAGAACCCTGGAAATCTCACTACAGCATGGCCTGGTAACACTTGTGAGAAAGCCACAGCCTTAATATAGCCAATGTCAGCAAATGAGTCAGTGACTTTTAATCTGAGTCTGCTGTATTCTTCGTTTTCTACTGATTGGCTGCTACTAGTACAGTAAATCTGTTGTTTAAACAAAGCCAGGAGTTACTTGGCGACTCTCCCACATATCCCTGTATACCTGTGGAATCCAGATGGAGAATGTGCAGGGGGGGGGGGGGTTGTTGCTTGAAATGTTTAAATGCAACTTTATTGCTTTGCTAGAAGGAATTATTCTTTACCAGAAATATGTGATTACTCAGAGGGCTCATGTAAATTATGTGGTTGTTTTCCAGTTTCCTTCTTTGTTTTGAGGAGATCAGTTTCAAGTTCATTCTAAAATGAGTGGGGAGCTCTTGTTTGCTTTAATGGCTATAATTTTCTCTCTGTCCTCCCTTACTCAATGAACAGAGTTTCAAACTATTGCAGTAGCACTCTTTGACTTTATTAATTTGCAAAATGTTGGTGGGTGGCTGCTGATTTCTATGCCTTTGTCTTTACAAATGTAAAACCTTTTTTACTTTCTGAAACTTGTA
Organism: Anolis sagrei; assembly: GCF_037176765.1. NCBI lineage: Eukaryota > Metazoa > Chordata > Lepidosauria > Squamata > Anolidae > Anolis > Anolis sagrei. The sequence goes on along the minus strand of NC_090022.1, from coordinate 95,357,041 downwards.
ATACGAGCCAAAGCTTTTGGTGTGTTTTCCTGCAATTCAGGTTATGATTCTAATCACAGGAGCTCACAAAGCATTTGCCTTGCACAAAGCTATTGAAGAAGGCATAAACCACATGTGGACAGTGTCGGCCTTTCAGCAACATCCCCGCACAGTGTTTGTGTGTGATGAGGATGCCACTCTGGAATTGAAAGTCAAAACAGTGAAGTACTTTCATGGTAAGTAGCTGAGAATGGCTGCGTAAAGGAGACATTAAAACACTGAAGTGAGCTATGGTAACTTGAGCCTACCACTGATTGTGTAAAAGGCTTCCATTGGGCTGGCACCTGTTTCCAGTTCCTGCTTTGAAATATATGAATTTATCTGCCAGCCTTAAATATCAGCGGATGAACCAATTGTTAGTCCCAACTAGAGCAGACTATTGAAAAAACAGGACTTCATAAGTCAACACTTGAGTCATTGGCCTGTATCCGAAAATATGTTTTTACTAGCATTAATCTTCCTGCACTACCAGCTGCATATTTTCTATTGTTGGATGAAAGGGGGGGTCAGTCTGGAGGGGTCAGTCTAGACAGCCTCTTTGCATTTCAAGCCTCTGTCACCTTGCCCCTTTAAGAAACCTCTCAGGTATGGAGCCTCAGGCAAGACACTTCTGGTTCTTGGAAGATAACCTTTTCGTGAGAGGAAGGTGGAGAGAGAGGAGAGCTGGAGGGTCTACAGAATAGCACATCCAGTCAGAGCTGTATTCAAGTCCAGTCAGTTAAATTTTGAGACCATCTTAGAAATAGTTGAACATCATACAAGAAAGAGACAAGAAGAAGAAATAAAATTCAAGAGCCTTAGTTCAGCTAGAACCGAATCTATCTCTCAAAACTTCACCTCTCCTCATAAATACTTTGTAGTGAGACTCAGGAGGAGAGAAAATCTAAAATTCTTGTCAGTTAATTCATTCATGTTTGATTCAGTTATCTAGTCTCCAATCTGTTCTCTATGCAACCTGTTCACCATCAAAGTAGTTAAGATAGCATGGGGGCAGAACAGTTATGTATATGTATGGCTAAAAGAAATGAGAAAAATAACTAGAAGGAAGCCAGGGCAGATAAAAAAAACCAAAAACAAATCTGCCAAAGAGGTAGTATGGGTTATTGGTGTGCTCCATCCCCCTCACAAATGTTTGGGCATTAAATGGGTTTTAGTACAAGAATCTTGATTGAAAGACCTATTCAGTCACAGCTAGCCTGTACTTAGCATTCAACAATACCTAGCCAGAGGCTTGTGGATTACACGCAGCGTGTGACCCTTTAAGGATAATACTTCGGATTCCATTCAGAACTGTGAGTAGCTATTATCATAGCTGAAGATACATTTCCAGGTATCTTTGTCTGGATGTGTCTGATCAGCATCCTTGTAATTCGCCAATGGAGTAAGATTGAAGAAAGACATTAAGCATTTCCTCACCTCACTTCACTGGCTGTTCCTTTTAGGGAATGATAATGTGTACAGAGAATGTGTCAGCTAATTTGGTGCTCAATATTCAGGGGCAGGGAGGCAGAGGAGAAGCCATGCAACCAATGACAAGCTGGAAAAAGGAAACACGGACGAGGAACAATGTTTTGGCCTTCCAAAATGTTAGCTCTTTCAGAATACAAGGGATTTTTTTTAAAGAGCTAATGAGTCTGCCAGTTATAATATTCCCAAGTTACACTCAATGTCATGTGAACATTCCAAGGTAATAACAAAGGAAAACGTGGAATAGGAAGAACAAATATTCCATCATTTCGGCCACAGTTTTTGGGACACAGGCATTAGAAGAAATAACTGTTTTCTTTTCCCTTACTCAGGCTTGATGCTTGTTCATGACAAACTTGTGGAACCACTATACAGTATGAAAGAAACAGGAACAAAGAAAAGCCAAGGAAAGAAGCCATACGGTGACTAGACTCTTGAGTCCTGAGAAACTGGTTAAGCATACCCTTCTGGTAACACAAGGAGGTGAAATCTGCAGCAGTACACATCCCTCATTTCCACTATTGGAAAATACATTTCCCCTCCATGCTAAACTGGTAGCAGGAAATGTGACCACATCAAGCATTCTCCAACAACAGCGCTGTTTGAACATTATCAGTTCAAACTGACCAAGTGACAGAATGGAAATAGTCTATCACTTAACAGATCATTAAATGCACTAAGGATAACTGGGAAAGAGATTTTAACCTGTAATATTAATCTCAATCTATATGCAGATACATATACTCAAGTATGGAATTTGCAAGAAGTGGAATGTTTGCTATTTTTTTTAACATTAAAGACAAACAGGATTTTTGAAAAACAACTGGGATGTATTTATTTTATAGAGTTGGGAAAAGGGTGCTAGGCCTTATTGGATGGACACCTGCTCAAAGAAAAATGATACGTCAAGTTTTCACCATTGCTATTTATCATCTAAAAGGTAAAGGTTTTCCCCTGATATTAAGTCTAGTCGAGTCTGACTCTGGGGGGGGGGGGGGGTAGTACTCATCTCCATTTTTAAGCCAAAGAGCCAGCATTGCCCACAGATACATCCAAGGTCATGTGGCCGGCATGACTGCAAGGAACGCTGTTACCTTTCCCCAGAAATGGTACCTATTGATCTACTCACATTTGCATGTTTTCCAACTGCTAGGTTGGCAGAAGCTGAGGCTAACATTGGGAGCTCACCCCGCTCTTGGATTTGAACCGCCAACCTTTCAGTCCGCAAGTTCAGCAGCTCAGCGGTTTAACCCACTGTGCCACCAGGGGGGCCTTATTTGTCATCTACAAAACAAAAACACATTTTCTCTCTAGCCATGTTTTGGAATTGTCTAAGAAAATGAAACCAAAGTATGAAAAGTGATACTTTTGAACTGCAGTCCCTCAACTAGGAACTGCAGTTCAAAAATAAAGTAATTTTTCAAGACACTGGGTAAATGTGGAAAGTATGTTGGATGGAGGGACTATCCCATTCATGACTCTGCTGAAGCAAAGGAAGATGTGTTGTCGAAGGCTTTCATGGCTGGAATCACTGGGTTGTTGTGAGTTTTCCAGGCTGGGTGGCAATGTTCCAGGGTTTATATTGCTACTGCTGTCTGCTCTCTTTGTGGGCACATGTGTTATATGCACACAAGGAGCAAAGCATTCCAGCTCTGCCCATTTCCATCATTTTCTTCATGTGAAAGCAGTGTGTTTGAAAAGGAAAGCACCTCGTCCCTGTGAAGGCCCTCCACGTGAGCGACAACTGACATTTCCCTGCATTCTTGTGTAAAGAGGATCTGTGGTTAGAAGGGTTTTTTTTAAAAAAAAATTACTTTTATAGGTGCATAAACAAGAATTGATACATTCCTCTTTGGCTTCAGAAAGGTTCAAACTAGGTTTTTACTAAGGTTTCTAACTACTGGAGAAACACAGGTTTATTATGTATCTGTAAATCTCTATTGGCCTCCAGTTTCTGGACATAATGCAATAAATTAGTTCAGGAACTGTTATGCCTTCTCAAATTTGTCAGTGTTAGAAAATCTACTTCCATGTAGGGTGAGATTCAGATAGGTCACAGTATCCCTGGAATACATTCATAAACCTGGAAGGATCTCTGTCTTTTCTGGTTGGAACATGTGCTACCAAAAAGCAAAATGAAGTCCTGATATGAAGAAACAGGGAATTAGGGTTTTCTAGCAATTTGTATTTACACCACCACTTGTACTAATGGTCAAAGACAAGGGGCCAGCTGGCTGTATTTTACCATTTCCTGCTTTTTCAGGATTAGTTTTAGAATCTGTGGAGTGATTTTTAAAAAGAGCACGGGAGGAAATGTTAATATTAGTTTAATGTGTAAATTATAAAATCTAAATCATCCCATGATGGCAAGAGTGCTCAGGAGCAGCAAATAAAACAAGAAAACAGTTCCATCAGACTCTTGAAGTTCTTCTCTGTCAGTTACAAAACAGCCTTGAACAGAGCCCATGTGCATTTTTGATTTAATTTCTTTACTTCAATTAGGTTTTTGTTCAGTTTCGTTGGATGCTGGATCAGGATTAGATATCCTCTTCCATGTCATTCATTAAACCTTGAAATAACCTGAGACACACAAGAAAATAAGTTTAAATTATGAATCAGACAATTATCCAAATTTATCTTGTCCTGCATACAGAAAAAGCTTGCATTTTCATTTTTAGTGGGCCTCTTTTCCCGAGTTCATTTGTGAAACCAGCAAAATTGTGTGGAAACATTTTTTTGGGTTGTACAACTGCCATCTACATAACTAAATAATTCAACATTAAGCTAAACTCCTGAGAATTGTACTTTGGTGAAGCAGTAAGGGTAAAGGTAAAGGTTTTCCCCTGACATTAAGTCCAGTCGTGTCAGACTCTGGGGGATGGTACTCATCTCCATTTCTAAGCCGAAGAGCCAGTGTTGTCCGTAGACACCTCCGAGGTCATATGGCTGGCATGACTGCATGGAGCGCCGTTACCTTCCTGCCGGAGCAGTACCAATTGATCTACTCAAATTTGCATGTTTTTGAACTGCTAGGTTGGCAGAAACTGGGGCTAACAGTGGGAGTTCATGCTGCTCCCCCGATTCGAACTTGCAACCTTTTAGTCAACAAGTTTAGCAGCTCAGCGGTTTAACTCACTGCGCCACCGGGGGCTCCACTTTGGTGAAGCACCAGCATTGTGTGCCAAAGAAGGCTAAAGACCTTATAAAACTACAACTCCCATTGATTTCATAGCTTTGAACCATGTTAGTTAAAGTACTGACAAACTGCATTCATTCTACAGTGTTGATGCCCCCTGTGTTTCATGTAGTACACCTGGTCCAGAAAATTGTCCAGGACAAATCTACTGAAGAGATAGGGTATATGATCTTCTGGATATTCTTGATTTGCAGTTCCTTTTTGGCTGTGCTGTCTTATATTGATGGAAACAACAATGTAAAACCTGAAGGACTACAAGGTTGCCCATACAATTTCCACAATGTAAGATGTATATACTACTCATCAGTAGAATTTGCTGGGTGGTGTACAATACAATATATAACTGCTACACAAGGATGGAATTAAAATCAATATTACACACATTAAAAAGCCAAGGAAAGTACAGAACAGGTATTAAGGTATATTAAGTCTTTTCCTGATACCAAACTATGAGAAGTTTGGAAATTGGTATGTCTGCGTGTGTCTGTGAGAGAGTGAGAGAAACCATCCATTTATACTTACTTATTGAAGCACGGGGAGGCTGGATCATTAAAGTGCTCATAAGGGCGGGTCTTGGAGAGAGAACCCATACAACACCAACAGAAGTGTCTATTGCACACACTGCAAGTCATCTTATTACAGCCATCTAATTTCTGATAATTGCATAAAGGGGCAGGGTGAGAAGAGAAAAGAAATCACAAATTTAAGGACCCAACCAAAAAAAACAGCAGTTATACTTAGAATCAATCACTGAACTCTTGAATTTAGACAACTCTGCATTTGTTCACTGGAATTCAGGAAAAAATAGCTGCTCTCTTCGTTTTATAATAATTCACATACACACAAACCAGATTGTTAACTACTATGTGGTATACTTTTGCATGTTACATCTAACAACACATATGTTTCTAACAATTTCCAGAACAGTAGCTATATTAGCCTGTTGCAGCAAAGGCAAAAATAGTCTTGTGGCACCATAAAAACCTACATATTTTTCCATCATCAAGAACATGATTGGCAGATGGGCAACGAGCAAAACAAGAATGAAGTCTCAAATCTGGAGCCCTATGTAAATGAATTATTTATGTATTTGTATTCCACCCTATCTCCCCAAGGGGACTCAACAAGCTTCTTAAAAAAAAAACTACAAGCAGATTTTTTAAAAAAAAAATAACAAAAAGCTGCCTAGCCTGCTAAATACTGACATGGGATACTACAGTGGCACTCTGAAAATTACCGTTAAAGTGCAGCTTTAATACAGTTGTTGTAAGTTCTAACCCTGCCTTAGTTCCAAACACTCCCCTCCTGAGAACAGCAAACACAAATATATCACATTAAAATGCATTCTATGCTCATCTAAGTTTTCTGCAATCTTCTTATCTCTCCTTAATATTCAGGATAATAATGCTTCAATATTTTATGAGATAGCGCAGTGAGTGAGAGATGCAGCTGCGAGGGAGGGAGGGAGGAGGGGGTTTACAGCTCACATGTCCTCGCTTCAATATATATGTTCGTCGTTTAAGTGCCACAAGACTGTTTTTTTGTGTCAATTTAATATGAGCATTTGTAGCCGGCAATCACGAATCATAATAGTTGGAAGAGACAACTAGGGTTATCTAGTCCAACCCTATTGTGCCATGACGGAAAATAGAATCAAAGCACTTCTGATAGATGGCCAGCCAGTCTCGGCTTAAAAACCTCCAGAGAAGGAGACTCCACCAGGCTCTGAAGCAACATCTTCTGCTCCCGAATAGCTCTTACTGTCAGGAAGTTCTTTCTAATGTTTAGGTGGACTCTTTTCCTGTCATTTGAATCTATTGCTCAGTGTCCCAGTCTCTAGAACAGCAGAAAACGAGCTGCCTCCCTTCTCAATATGCCAACATTAAGATTTAGATCCTCACCATTTATGGGGCTCATTAAGGACTGAACACAGACATTCTGAGAATTCAATTATTTATATTCAAAGAGATGTTCCACAGCACTAAAGAGTTCCTGCACTGGTTCTCCCATCTCAGTGCTGAACAACTGAAAAAGGCATTTCTGCAATCCTATGTTGCAGTTTAGTGATTCTGAATACCTTCAAAGATCATCATTTAACTCTCAGTCTTCTCTTTTTGTAATTTGGCTGGTCAGCATTATAGGAAAAACTTTGCACATTACATTCAAACACACTAAAAGTCGACTTTTCCATCTTTTAGCCCTAAATATGCTCCCACATGCTGACAGCAGACCCCACAAAAGTCTTAATATTTCATGAGTCACAGAAGCCAAGGAGCCTTGTGCTTACAAAAGCATGGGGCAAAAGTTTTATGAAGGTGTTTAGATATAGTTGTCAGGTCCTTCTCAATCATCCTGAATGACTCAAAGGGTCAAAGTTCTACTATGAATAGCTGAACTGGAATGTTGTCAGAATAGACATCTCAAGTCCTCATTCTCTGTCCTGATCTCACCTCTATAGGAGTTCCACAAGAAGGGCATGCTTTTGAATTGGTTTCTAGCCATTCTTTACTCTCCATCTCCTCCAGAGCCTTTTGAATTACTCTTTTCCCATAGCGTTGCTCTAAAAACTTTTTAGTAGTGTCATCTGCTGCAAGGTACTCATCCCGCAACTGCACCAACTTCTCTAAGGGAAAAAAATGTAACCAAAGCAATTTGCATAAGATGTAATACAGATGTACTTAATTTTATTTCTCATATAAAACAAATGCTATCATGGGTTAGTTTTGCACATTTACCCTATACAGAACAATCAATTTGAGCCATGAAACAGTGTTTTTGGGTAGATTCCTGTCCGCCCTATTAGTTTATCAATTCAGAATGATTAGCTACATTAATATATTACAGAAGAACCACTATCTTCTTTTCTTCTCTTCCACCAAACTTTATAGACAGTATATAGTCCTATACATCTCCCCTATATGTTCTTGACATGATATCCTCCTATCAACCAATAGTACCATATTTACATGGTGCCAAGACTGCTTGCTCCTGTGAGACAAGAGGCCATGATGATAGTAGTCATTCTGCTGGTAAGGTCTTGCATGTCATAGAGACTTTTGTTAAGGAGCTGGAATAAACTGGACAAAATTTCCAAAGCATTACGAGGCAGCAGCTATGGTGGAAAAGAATATCTCAGAGACAATGCAGTGGCACCAAAATTAACACTTGGGAGTACTATGCAGAGAGGGGCATAGTAAACCTTCTGTTGAAGTTCTTTTACCATGAAAACCTTATGATGAAACAATGATAATGCCAAAAGATCAAAATCCCAGGTTGGGTGGCAGGCAATGAGCTACTGGTGTAGAGCACAGAATGATTAATAGTAGAGCAATTAGTAATTATGCAAGCAGACTCAAGCCAAAAGGAGAAAGGAAAATCCAAAGCTGCACAACGCATATTACATAGGTCCATGGAATGTGAGAAGCATGGATCAGGGGAAGCTAAACATAGTAAAACAAGAAATAAAATATATAAACATTGCAATTCTTGAGGTGAACAAGCTAAAGTGGACAGGAATGGAACACGTTGAGTCAGATAATTACAGTGTTGTACTCAGGAAGTGAAAAATGAAGAAACAATGGAGTGGTGTTTATAGTGAAGAGAAACACAGCAAAAAGGTATAGTGCTGACTGAATCATGTCAATAAGACTTTAAAGAAACCACATCCATATGATCTTAGTCCAAGTTTATGTTGTAACTACAGAGGCAGCAGAAGAAAATTAAAGATTCTCTGCTGGAAGCCAGTGGGAAATTGATTACCCACCAAAACAGGGCTTCTTCTTAATCATAGAAGATGGGAATGCAGAAACAGGAAACAGAGCAGAGTCAAGGAGTGTAGGAAAATCTGGTCTAGGATCAAGAATTGAAGTAAGAGAGTGAATGACTGAATTTTGCAAGGACAACAGCTTGGTCACCACAAACACATTCTTCAAGCAACTCAAGAAGGGACTGTATACATCCACATCATCTGATGTCCAATATAGAAATCAAGTAGCCTATATAATTGGAAGAAGAATTTGCAGAATCTCCATTCTCCCTGCAAAAGGAAAAATAGATTGTGGCAGAGACCATGAATTAACATTAGAATAAAACTAAAGAACACTAAACCAACTTTTACGTTGAAGTATAACCTGAAGAGCATGCCTGTAGAAGTTAAAGATAATATGAAAAAAAAAAAGATTTACACTATAAAAGCTAATTGAGCAGGAGTTAGAAGAACTCTGCACTCTATTCAGGGACACTTGTCAGGAAAGAATGCAAAAAGGCATGATCTGTAGCCAAAAAAGAAAGGGAAGGCTCAATGGATGAGAGATGAAATACTACAAGCAGTGAAGGGTGGACAAGTAGAAAGAGTAAAAGGTGACAGAAATAGAGGCAGAACTCTGAATGTAGCTGTTCAACAGCTTGAGCACTGGGACAAAGAGAATTATGATAATAATGAGTGCAGAGAAACAGAGAGTGGTAAGAGAAAAAAGGAGGACAAGGAAATCTTACACTATCCAAGATATCAGAGGAAAATTTAGACCAAGAATGGGGCTACATTATATGATCAAGTAGAAATAAAAAGACAGTGTGGATGCATTGTACAAAATACCCATATCCCATAAAAGACATGAATGATAGACTCATTCAAGGAAGAACCATATGAAGACCAGCCTCCAAGTTTAGAAAGTGAGTTAGACGCTGTACTCAGAGTACTTGGCATACTAATAGACTATTTCCATTTACATAATTAGAATCTACTATAGTTCTAACAAAAATTGGCCAATATGGAAACAAAACAAGGGCCAACAGCTTGGAAACACACAATATACATTCCAGTCTTCAATATAGGAGACACTGGGGATTGCAATAACTACAGGAGCATTGCTTTAATTTCCCACACAAGTAAAGTGATACAGAAAATGGTTTCCAATTGGCAAGGGGATCAGCTAAGGCAGTGGTTCTCAACATGTGAGTCCCAAGGTGTTTTGGCCTACAACTCCCAGAAATCCCAGCCTGTTTACCAGCTGTTAGGATTCCTGGGATTTGAAGGCCAAAACATCTGGGAACCCACAGACCGAGAACCACCGAGCTAAGATATATTTTATAATCCCATCTCCTTAACTTGTATGTTGAACCTATCAGGATTGGACCTGGAGGAAGGAGGTATAAAAACTAGATTAAGAAATATCAACATACCAATTAACGTGAAATGAAGGGTTGGAAAAGAGTTCTATTGAGCCTCTAAAAAGACCAATAAATGGATCCTAGAGCAAATAAAAGTATGTCAATCTAAGTTTAGTCACCTTCATTTCTAGGAAATGAAGATGACTAAACTTAATTTGACATACTTTGTTCATATAATGAGAAGGAATGACTCACTGGAAGACACAATAATGCTCGGCAAGGCAGAAGGCAGTCTGAAAGAAGACTGCATTGTAGATGGATAAATTCAATCAAGAAAGCCATGGCTCTGAGTCTGCAAACCTGAGCAGAGCTGTTGATAAAAGGGATGCCTTGGAGGTCTCCCAAATATGAGTCTGCCATACGATGAAGTTGACTTGGCAGCAGTTAATGACAACAACATCCTCCGCCAATAACACAAGTGAAGAACGCGAGAATTCAAAGAAAATATGGTTGGAGACTAATATAACAATAGAAGACTAATGTATAATCTTCACCTTTAAAGTATCCTATGATGACAATGGTATTTCTTGAATAGATGCCCACCTCAAAGAGAGAAGAAGAACCACTAAAGCAGTTGGCATCTGAATATTCCAAATGTGGGTGTCTTGTAATCAACTCACCTGCAGAGATTTTACATGGTGAGACACCATGATAAGTCATCTTGCATAACGTGCAGAATGCATAATTGCAACTGGAACAGATGCCCATAGTACAAGAGGGCTCCTGCATCACCGGCGTTTGGCAGCCTGGGCGTGGGCAATATACCATGTCTGCCATCAAGTCCAAGGTGGTCTGAAGCAGCAGGCGGTCATAACGGGCAAAAAGTTGCTCTTCCACTAACTCTTTGACCTAGAAAAAGATGATGATAAATACATTGTTGTGTTGGTAAATTCTACTTACTGAAAAATGAGGACTCCTAACATTGCTGCAGGAGGGTCTCATATTAGAGAAATTACAATAAATAAACACATAATCATCCCTTCCCTATTTGAAAAGACCAGCATGGAGCAATGGTTTGAATGTTGGGATAGGTTTCTATGAGACAAGGTTCAAAACTCTGCTTAGACCAAAGACAATTATCTAATTGGCCATTCCTTCCCATGTCTACCAAGGCAGCTGAAACATATGCCTTCAAAATTTCTCAGGTCTTCAGAGCAGGTTTGGAAAGTGGGGGGCTGCAGATGAGAGAAAAAAGTCAGCCCCTTTCACTTGAGGCTCTGGATCCCATCACTGACAACTTTCCTCTAGAGCAGTGGTTCTCAGCCTGTGGGTCCCCAGGTGTTTTGGCCTACAACTGCCAGAAATCCCCGACAGTTTACCAGCTGTTAGGATTTCTGGGAGTTGAAGGCCAAAACATCTGGGGACCCACAGGTTTTGAACCACTGCTCTAGACAATACCCACATAGCCCTTTAAGGCAATCCTCTGACAGAACTCTACACCTCTTTTATGATGCATGTTTTAGCATTACTGATACACTTTCTATGGGACATCTATGTATACTGAATTCTCAAGACAGGACTAAATTTAAACTATGCAATTTTAAAACTAAGCAAAAAAAATGTTTTTTTACCTGCCCTGGAGTTGCAACCGAAAGGCATTTGGGTTCTGGACAATTCAGGCAATGGACCTGCCCATCTCTGATTTGAATTTCAAAGTAATCCTTTAAGCAACCCTTGCAGTACACATGTCTGCAGTCCAAAAAGTACATGCATTCACTTCCCAGCTTCTCAGAAAAACATATTTTGCAGTCATGCATTTTAGTGTTGAAGCACTTCTCTTGGTGAGCATGGTCAAAATCTAGAATCTCCCTGATTAAAGTAGACAAAGACCCAACATTTTGCACAGTTCTTCCATTAAGGCTTTCTTCCTGTTCCAAGGCACCACCTGCTGCACCGTCGCAAGCATCCTCTTGGCTTGTCCCATTTTGTTCTGGTTCTTTTCTACATATCTTTGGCTCATATGGGGAGGCAATGTTCAGATAGCCAAGGGTTTCTTCCTTGAGGAACTGTATCCAGGCAAACAAGACCACAGAGCCTCTGTTTTCTTCCCATAAGGTGTCTAGGTGTTTGCAAAGGGCAGTGAGCTGGAAAACAGAGAAATCGGAAATCATCACCTTCCTTCCACCACTCCTGAAGCAACAGTACTATGTATCTTTTTTAAAAGTGTCAGATTTCAAGACGGAAGCACAAGTACTTCAACGCTGCTACAATATACATTTCTGAAATGAAACAAAAGAGACTCTTACACCCTGAATCAGGTCACTTTTATTATTTGCTTCACTTACTGCAAACTAAATTATTACCATCTAGATCAGGGGTCCTCAAACTAAAGCCCGGGGGCCAGATACGGCCCTCCAAGGTCATTTACCCGGCCCTCGCTCAGGGTCAACCTAAGTTTGAAACAACTTGAAAGCACACCACGACAACGACAACAACAACAACAATCCTATCTCATCAGCCAAAAGCAGGCCCACATTTCCCATTGAAATACTAATAAATTTATATTTGTTAAAAACAATACAATAATTAAAATGAAGAACAATTTAAGTGTTTTTTTGGACTACAAATAAGATATGTGCAGTGTGCATATGAATTCATTCATTTTATTTCAAATTATAATCTGGCCCTCCAACAGTTTGAGGGATTGTGACCTGGCCCTCTGTTTAAAAAGTTTGAGGACCCCTGATCTAGATGCATTACTCCTATCTAAATCATTTACTCTCAAAAGCAAAATTCAGCAGTGTTCCTTCTAGGAAATGTTCTTGGAATTACAATATAATGCTTTCACTAAACACAGAATACAAAATAAAGTTAGCAATTTGAAAATAGTTTGAAAAAGAAAGGGAATTTGGCTGCAACATTAGAAAATTCATGTGGAACTAAAAGGGAGACATCAGCATGCTGTTTACTCCATCTGTCACCTCTTCCTTCACTATAGCACTTTCTTACTGTGGGATTACTTGGAAGCCCCTGGTGGCACAATGGGTTAAAACCTTTGTGCCGGTAGGACTGCTGACCGACAGCTCAGCAGTTCAAATCCAGGGAGAGTGGGTTGAGCTCCCTCTCTCAGCTCCAGCACCATACAGGCACATGAAAGAAGCCTCCCACAAGGGTGGTAAAACATCAAGCATCCAAGCATCCCCTGGGCAACGTCCTTGCAGACAGCCAATTCTCTCACACCAGAAGCGACTTGCAGTTTCTCAAGTCGCTCCTGACATGAAAAAAAAATTGGAAGTGCCTTTTTGCAAGGACTGAGACCCAAACAAGCAGCTTTCAGCAGATCTCCTAACTGTTTCTGTCATTTATCTGGGCTGGCAGGTATAGCAAGAACTCCTGTGGGGTGAGGTTAAAACAAAGGTAAGTGCTTCCACTTTGGGAGTGCCATAAGGGCAAGGGCCAGCCACAGAGCTTTGGGAAAATTGCCTGCTTTTCGCTATTAACCTATCAAAATAGGTTCGTTTTTAAGCTGAGGGCTTTAAAGTGTTGTTTTTAAAAAGGGAAAGGGAGATTGTGGGACTTGGGAGCAGTTGTCACAACTTTACAGAACACAGGACTGTAGCTTTTATGTTTGTTTTTAGGTACTTTGTGCCATCTGTAAGCTGCCCCGAGTCCCTTCGGGGAGATGGTGGCGGGATATAAGAATAAAGTCATTATTATTATTATTATTATTATTATTGACACAAAAACACAGTATGGCACAGCAAATGAGATATATTATTATTAGTAGTAGCAGCAGTAGTAGTAATAGTAGTAGTTGTATATAGAAAAGGACAATAGTTTATTTATAATAGGAAAATGGATCACAAAGGGGAATTAATCGTTCTTCAAATTGTATCCTACTTTAAATCATCTAGTAACAATTTTGGTAACAATTTACCCTAGTTTAAAAATGCTGCTATTCTAGGAGGCAACAACAACTGTGGAGGCAAATGGCAGCCCTGAACTGCTTTTCAGGCCCTTTACACTTCCAAACACCTCAAGTCACTTTTTTCTTGACCAAAAATGAAGAACTGCCTCTTCTACAAGCCATTTTTAAATGCCCTCCCCACCCCGCTGTATTTCAAAAGCAGACATGGACTTCTTGTTACTATATTTTCTTTTTGGACATGTCATGCTCCCTCATTCAGAGAGAAAGGCAATTGTAAAGCCCCCTTTAAAAAATCTTGCCAAGAAAACTCTACGTTTAAAGCTCTGCAAGTCAGAGTGAACTTGAAGGTATGTCATCACCACAACAGCCACCAATCTATGTGCAGACAACAAATAAAAAATAATATCTGGTGAAAGCTTTTTTTAAAAGATAGACAATACCAGTCATGCTGGAATTACAGTTATTGGATGTTAAAGACTGGTTGTAGCTTTTAGAACACTTAAAATTATTTTAAATCATGTCATTTGATTTAGGCAGTCGTTCTCAGTCTATGGGTCCCCAGATGTTTTTGGCCTAAAACTTCCAGAAATCCCAGTCAGTTTACCAGTTGTTAGGATTTCTGGGAGTTGAAGGCCAAAACATCTGGGGACCCACAGGTTGAGAACCACTGAGTTAGGATATGTTGGATAGACTCAATGGGAGCTTGGGATGATAGCATGACTTAAGAGGTTTCTCATTCATAGAGTCAGCATAAGTCAAAGTTGAGCTGACGGCAGTGAACAACAACAAATGATAGCTAAAAGCCCCTGAGCGGTGTCTTTGATATTTTTAGTAGTTTGTCATCTTTCATTTGCTGTACCCTGATTACAATCAACCAACCCGCCCCCCCTTTTCCTAAAAACTATTCTAATGAATGACAAAAATAATAAAGGCTCTGTACCAAACCTGTTCTTGGGAAAGCCATTTGTTGCTGAGGGTAAATGCAGGTGGGGAGATGGAAGGGTAATCTGCTGGAAATTCAAAATTCAGCACAATTGGAGGTAAAAAGGAAACCGTACATTCAAACTTGTTGTTCTGAAGATTCTCTGCCTGGTCATCTGAAACAAAATAAATGTGGTGTATCTTTAAAGTTATGCTGCTTAATGGAATTATTTGATAGGACGTCTGTGAAATGGCTCATCTGTTTAAACATTTGTGTCATAGCAGTTAGCCAAGACACTGGTCATCTTTTCTCTTATATTTTTGTTCAACTACTGTATGCCAAGAGCAGAGATAGAATTCTTGCTCCATTAATACTTTTATATCCATTACATCTAGATCTTTCTTGAATTGTGGTACCCAGAACTAGACAAAATATTCCATGTCTTGCTTCTTTTTTGTCCTGTAAATGTAAGGCTATCTTGTGGTAGTTCCTCGAGGAGCCCTCTGGTCCACACAAAGGCTGCCCTAGAAGAAATGGAGATTGCCAAGGCCACTCTGATTGTTAGATATGAAGCCTCATAGGCTTTTTAAAGAGCTGAATCTGCTCTCTTCTCCTCAGGATTTTTAGACTATCTTCTCCATCGCTGGCATATATGGGACAAGGCAGGGCTATCCACCAATGGGATTTGCTATTTTGACATGACTTACTTGAGTAAGTTACAATATTGGCTTGCTGTGAGTTTTCCAAGATGTATGGCCATGTTCCAGATGCATTCTCTCCTGACATTCTCTCACCCACATCTATGGCAGGCATCCTCAGAGGTTTTGATGTCTGTTGGAAACTAGGCAAATGAGGTTTATATATCTATGGGATGTCCAGAGCGAGAGAAAGAACTCTTGTCTGTTTGAGGCAAGTGTGAATGTTGCAATTGACCAACAAATCATACAACTTCAGAGGATGCCTGCCATAGATGTTGGTGAAATGTCAGGAGATAATGCTTCTGGAACATGGTCAAACAGCCCAGAAAACTCACAGCAACCCACTGATTCCAGCCATGAAATCCTTCATCAACACAAACTATATTGTTGTTGTTGTTGTTGTTGTTAACAGCAATGGAATTTGAATGCACTGTGGCAGGGTTAGACCATTCCTCCTTGATCACTTTCATGAAGACTGCATGGAAATGAATGTCTAAGGTGGGAGAATTAACCTAAGAAAGAAATCATCACCCTTTCCCTGTTGTACATTGGGACCTTCTGGCTGATGCTCAACATGGGAGGCAGGTAATTCCAATATCTTGATGGCCTTGTGAAGTAAAATACAAGGCCATCAGCTTGAAAAACTCTGGCTGAAGAGGATGTTCCTGAGTCCAGGTCATCCTCCTACTTAAAATGCTCACACAATGAAAGTGAATGGTAAACTGAACCTCTGGAGGGCTCCTCAAAGCAATATTTCCAAAGAGCACTCTTCCTTTACTCCTTATGACTGAAGAGACAGTGAAATCCAGCATCCACCAATCTCTTAATTGGGCTCTTAAATCTCTATACAGTATGACTGCCACATCAACACAGCTGGTTTTCACACCTTTAAATAATGATAGAAGCAGTAATGATGCTTCAGGTGAAAAAGTCTGAATACAGAGGGAGAAATGGTAGAGTCATGCATCTGAAGAGAAGGGGGAGCTTCTTGTTAGTTGGCCTTATGATTCAGCTCCATCAGAGCGGATCATAATGGGAAGGGATGACAGAGAAAGGTAGATATGGAAGTTATATGGAAGTCAGACAATGTCATAGTCTTCCAGGCTATAGCCATTCAAATCCAATCACAGGAACCCAGATGGAGAGTTTGTCCAGCCACTACTGGGGGCACGTGCTGATGTTACTCCCCGCTTCAGAAGTCACGCTGTCATGTTCCTAGGCCCAACTGAGGCTGTCATTTGCCTTGATTTGTACTTCAGTTCTGGATGGAGGAATCTCCTTCCTCCAACTGTGCCAAATCCCCCTAACCTAGATTACTCTGCCACCGGGACCATGGAAGTACCAAGCCTAGTGGGACCAGCGTACAAGAGTTAGTCTTGATATCCCAAGATGGTCTTCTTCATGGCTGATGAAAGAGACCATAATGGGATTGTAAAAATAAGAGCCACAATATAGAATTTCTCCTCATGGTAGCTGCTTCATAATTTCTGTTAAATTCCACATGATATTACCTGGCAGAAGAATTTTGCCTTTTTTATCTCACACCAAGCCATGTTAAGGCAAGAAACTCTACACAATTGGCAATAAAAGTTGTTGCGCTACAATTTTATTTACTATTTACAGTACTCATTGTACTTCTTGTCTGCAAACATATTACAATTTGTAATGTATGCCAAAGCCCTTTAGTCCCCTCATGCTATAAACACGTTATCTTTATTATTTTATAAACTCTAAAAGCTTTTGATGAACACATGAAAGTCTTTTCTTCATCAAATATATGAAGTGTCAGAAATATTAAAAATTAACTAGGCATTTTAATTACAAAAATGTGAGTCAAGCACTAAAAGGGTTAAATGGATGAAATGACTCAGCAAAAGCTGCAGTTCAATATAAGCAGGTGTGCCTGTAGCTAAGTAGCCCTCAGTCTAAGGGAGGACTCAGTGTGTTAGTAGACCTCCGTCTGAGGTAACCTTCTGTGTGAGAGAGGTCTCAGTATGAGAAGGTTCAGTGTTAGTCTGCCACTGTATGATATAGGTCTCAGTGTTAGTACCTCTCAGTCTGAAAGAGCCTCAGTATGAGAGACATCTCAGTGGGAGAAAGGCCTCAGTGTGAGGTAGGCCTTGGGACGATAAAACCTTGTGTGTGAAGCTCCAGTGTGAAGGCTGAACTTTATTTGTGTTATGGAAACCTTGTTTTTTGTAAATAGTGCAACCATTTTATTTTGCTATAAAGAAAAGCTTCCTATGGATGAGATAAGACTGGTCTGTGTGTTTTTGTTCTTTTTTTTGGGGGGGGGGGACTGGTGCTGGGTCACACTGCTGATAATAATTTACTCTGCTGTGCATTTATGAGAAGAGTATTTTTTTAATAAGCCCATTCACCCAACAGGGGTTACAGGCCCAGTATAGACCAGCACAGACCAGTAGAGCCCATCTTGAAGCTGAAGAAATATGGCAATGGCATTTTGAGCAACTGGACTTTACATAATTCACAAATAACTACAGGTTCTTGTAATGCTCCATATATCACACTTGTAATTCCTACAAGCTATATAAAAGCTATATTCTATTATTCACTACTACATCCCATTCACATGATCCAATCCTAGGTAGTGACAGCTATCTTTTTCCAACTCTGATTGGGGGCCCATGAGAACAGAAGCAGACCCCTCCTCTGGAAGGAGTGGGGAGGCCAATGAGGACAAGAGCCAGGAGTGAAACACATGGGGAAGAAGGGTCATCCCAAAGGATACTCACCACGCCACAACAGTGTGAAGTCCTCAGGCAGGTCTACTAAAACTTGGATCTCTCCTCCCCACCCTGACGGAGCTCTCTTGAATTCATCTTCCTCATAAATACTCGCCAGAGCAAGGAGCTCGTCCTCCTGTGCATCTCTGTCCCCAGAAGACATCCTGAGTGCTGTAAATTATGAAAATATCCCTGGAATCAGCAGGCCAACCACTCTGTAATGTTGGAGGGAAGACAGGCAAAGGCCACTAGCATTGAAGTTAGGGCTCTCTGCTATTAACTTCGCTGGACTGACCACATCAGTGCTATGGACTCTGGGGTGGCACAAATAGAGGGAGAAAGGGAGAAACGTGCTAAGGGGAAGGTGTACCAAGCCAACCCGTGTCCGGGCTACCTTCCATCTGGAAACCTATGACCTCACTGTGAAAGACCATGCAGATGCAGAATAGGTCTCTACCATCACTTATAGACTCCTCTTGGAAGGCAAACAAGTACCTGTAGTTGCCTATAGTAGTAACAGTAGGATAGTAAGAGTAATGTTGGAGGAAGACTGGAACCCTTGTTGGACACCAACAGTGACTAGTAAGCCAAAGGCCAAGGGTTGTAACAGGCATGGGCAAACTTTGTTCCTCCAGGTGTCAGGAATGGTGGGAGTTGAAGTCCAAAACCCCTGGAGGGCCAAAGTTTGCCTATGCCTTGTGCGACAGAGGAGCAGGACAAAGAGCTCCGCACCTGTATGCTTGCCCACAATGCCCTGCCTCATGCACAGAGGAAGAATGGTTTCAAGCTACAGGCAATGTGGTCGCTGTTTGGTTTAAAACTATCGAGCAGTTTGTGAGCCCTTTATTTTATCAGTTTTAGATAAACGATGTCTGCAGTGCTTCTGACGCGAAACAAATACAATAACTTCTCCTCCCTCCCTCCCTCCCTCCCTCTCTCCTTTGCTGGAAGGGTTTCCTTCTGCTTAGCTTCCACAGAATGCCAGGTCCCGGCTACTGAGCCTGGCATTGTGATTTGAGCCCTGGACTCTGCCCCGGAAGTGCCCATGGGGCCCTTGGGCAAGCCACGCTCTCTCAGCCCCGGAGGGAAGCCAAATGTCCTCAATGGGCAAAGGTGGGCAAGGCAGAGCCGTGCCAGGCCCTCCTTACGTGCGGGGCGCAGCACAATCGCCCCTTGCGTGCCTGCCTCCCGAGCCCACGCGTGCTTGCAAGCCTGGCCCTGGCCCCGCCCCGGCCACCAGGCTTCCCCTTCGCCTCGGGGCTGTGCCCTGCTGCCCGGGGAGAAGAGGAGAGGAGAGCCCTCCTGTCCTAGCAGGAAGCCAGGCGGGGCTCGATCCCTTGCCCGGCCTGCCGCCTCACTCCCGCCAACACAGCCTCCTTTTGGGAAGCCGTGTGCCGGACTCGCCACTTGCCTTGGGCCGCCGCTCGGGCTGGGCTTCCTCCTCCCCTCGGCTCCTTCCTCGGCCTCGGAAGGGTTTGAACCGAAAGGCGGGGACTGCGGCGGCGTCAGGCGGAAAGAGCCAAGGGAGAGAGAGAGAGAGAGAGAGAGAGAAGATCCTGGGCTGGGACTTCCCCGGGTGCCCCGGCTGCCTGGGGGCGGGTCTACACTGCAGGAGTCATGCCGTGTGGCACCACTTGGTCTGCCAGGGCTCCAGGCTGGGGAAGCCCAGGATTTGTAGTTTGAGCAAGCTCAGGACAGCGTCAAACTACCACTCCCGTCATTCCCTCGCACTCGGCCAAGGCGGGTCAAGGGGCGTTCGGGACACCGGGTGGAGGCGCCTTTAAGCAGGGGCCCAAAACCGGAATAGTAGGATAGCTGGGTCCGGAAGCTCCGAGCTTTACGGAGGTGCCGCATCGTTCCTTCGGGAGCGCCGTTTGCCCAAGAGAGACTTCGCTAATGGAAGCCAGGCCGGAGACAGAGAGAACATACAAGGAAAGGAAGAGTTCTTGAATGGGGAAACTCTCACCCTTACCCTAACCCTGAACTGTACTGTAAGCCTAAACTTAACCCCTTACCCAAACCCTAAACCTTGCCCTAACCCTTACCCTAAGCGTCCCTTCCTTTCTATCCTTCCTTCGCTTTCCCGCTCTCACTCCGCCCCCTCTCTTCCCTTATTCACAACCACCTTTGTGGCATCTCCGTAACGCTCAGCGCTTCCGGACCCAGCTATCATACTATCACCAGTACTTTAATGTTGAAACCCTACCCTTACACAAACCCAAACCTTAAACCTTACCCTAACTGTAACCCTAACCCTTATGCTAACCAAGCCCTAAACCTTACCCCAACCCTAAACCATACCTTAACCATAACCCCTTACCTTAACCCAAACCCTAAACCTTACCCTAATCCTAAACCGTATCCTAACCCCTTATCCTAACCCTACTCTAACTATAACCCCTAAACCATACCCTAAATCAAACCCTAAACCTTACCCTAACCCTCACCCTAAACTGTACCCTAACCGTAACCCCTAACCCAAACCCTAAACCTTGCCCTAACCCTTACCCTAAGCGTCCCCTCCTTTCTATCCTTCCTTCGCTCTCCCCACTCTCACTCCGCCCCCTCTTCCCTTATTCACAGCCACCTTTGCGGCATCTCCATAACGCTTGGAGCTTCCAGACCCAGCTATCATACTATCACCCCAAAAACTAACAGGGTTTACTCACTTAAGGCAGGAGTGGGCAAACTTGGGCCTTCCCTCCAGGTGTTTTGGACTTCAACTCCCACCATTCCTAACAGCCTCGGGCCCTTTCCTTTCCCCCCTCAGCTGCTTAAGGAAGGGGCTTGAGGCTGTTAGGAATGGTGGGAGCTCAAGTCCAAAACATCTGGAGGGCTGAAGTTTGCCCAGTTCAAAGCAGATAATGTGGATTATCTGCTTTGATAATCTGGATTAATGTAAAATTAAATTAAAATCCTGCTAGAAAATATGCCATTATTGCTCTTGTGCAGCAAAATCAGCCTGTCAAAGAATTCTGGGATTTGTCTGTCAATGGATAGATGTAATGCAACTGCGACAACCCACAATATCAGCTCAGTGGGGCATTCTTAATGAACAAAATTATTTTCGGTTGCATTTCGCCTCCTTTTAAAATGGGATTCACAGCAGGAATAGCATTGAAGTGAAGGGCCATGTTACAACTTGACAGATTAGAGAGATGGGCCAAAACTAACAAAATGAAGTTCAACAGTGACAAATGCAAGATACTCCACTTTGGCAGGAAAAACGAAATGCAAAGATACAGAATGGGTGACGCCTGGCTTGAGAGCAGTACGTGTGAAAAAGATCTTGGAGTCCTCGTGGACAACAAGTTAAACATGAGCCAACAATGTGATGTGGCGGCAAAAAAAGCCAATGGGATTTTGGCCTGCATCAATAGGAGCATAGTGTCTAGATCTAGGGAAGTCATGCTACCCCTCTATTCCGCTTTGGTTAGACCACACTTGGAATATCGTGTCCAATTCTGGGCACAACAACTCAAGAGAGATATTGACAAGCTGGAATGTGTCCAAAGGAAGGCGACTAAAATGAGAGAGAACAAGCCCTATGAGGAGCGGCTTAAGGAGCTGGGCATGTTTAGCCTGAAGAAGAGAAGGCTGAGGGGAGATATGATAGCCATGTATAAATATTTGAGAGGAAGCCACAGGGAGGAGGGAGCAAGCTTGTTTTCTGCTTCCTTGGAGACTAGGACGCGGAACAATGGCTTCAAACTACAAGAGAGGAGATTCCATCTAAACATGAGGAAGAACTTCCTGACTGTGAGAGCCGTTCAGCAGTGGAACTCACTGCCCCAAAGTGTGGTGGAGGCTCCTTCTTTAGAAGCTTTTAAACAGAGGCTGGATGGCCATCTGTCAGGGGTGATTTGAATGCAATATTCCTGCTTCTTGGCAGGGGGTTGGACTGGATGGCCCATGAGGTCTCTTCCAACTCTTTGATTCTATGATTCTATATTTTATAAATCTACCCAGGGGCTTCTAAAGTTATATGGCAGAATGGCAGTAATGATAAAACAGAAGAGTTTGCTACCCAAGGGATGAGATGCTTCTGAATGACCAGCTCCATCCAAAAAGTATGTGAGAAAAGCTGCAGTTCTTACGTGGCTCCCATTTATATTTGGAACATAAAAATCAACAACTTAAAGCTTTATTGTAGTTTCTAAATATAAACAAGAGCTGGAATTCAATCAATGTCCATTTCAGGAAGTTTCTTCTCTGTTGATGCTTGGGTCACTGGTTCAACCCCTGAGGTGCCAGGGCCGCATCCTCTTGGCCTTCTATTGGACCTCTTTTGGAGGTTCCACCTTCGGTTTTGGTCTGTTGATACATATAGTTATCAGTTCCTAAAATGAACGAGTTGGAAATAATAAGCACAGCAGGAAATAAATACTGTATGGATACACTTCTGCACACCACATTACCACATATACGTACGTGAACAAATCAAAGCCCCATTTAATGTAGTTTGAATCTAGTGGTCAGATTACAGGCTTTCACAAAAGCATGCAAAGGAAACCCCGTAATGTGCATCAGTGTGTGTAACCACCACCCAGGCCTCAAACTGGTTCCAGAATTTTCTATATAATCATCTGCAAAATGAAACCACTGCCACAGATGCAGGCAAAACATCAGCAGATAATGCTGCTGAAACATGGCCATACAGGCCATAAAACTCACAAACCCAGTGAAGCCACTTTCTTCAACATTGGTTTGAAATTCCATTAAATGGTCAATGTTGGTGAGGCCTGGGTCTGAATATAGCATGACTTTCACATAGATTTACATCATAACTGAAAATAACTGTAATGGGGAGAGCATGGAATCAGGACTTCTTACAGAGAGAAGTCTTATTGACACATGTCTGTAAAGGCCAGATACAGAGCCTGCTCTGAAAGTCTTCAAGATTTCATGTGAACCCATGCCAAGATGCAATTAAACTGGTGCTTGTCTTTCAGTAGTGTTTAAATATACAGTAACTACCGTATTAAATAATTACCTATCTCATCTTGTTAAAGCACGGGGAATTGGGATCACTAAAGTGCTGATAAGGGTCTTCCTGGGACAGCTGAGTCATACAACGCCAGCAGAAGTTCTTATTGCACGAAGTGCATGTCATTCTATTGCAGCCATCTATCTTCTGATAATGGTCACAATTGGTGGTGGGAGAAAAGGAAACACAAAGAACTTCAAGAATCAATTCAGTCATATGCCACAAAAAAGCTATGCATCACTCTTGAATTTTAGTAAATCCCATAAGGCCTCCCCCTTCTTTCCCCCACCTTTTGAACATTAGTTTCCTGGTTAAAGTACTAACACATTCCATTAATGGGACAAGGAATCTACTCATTCATCAGTGGCCTTTGTCACTCTCCCAGACTATTAGGGAGGAAGCACTTTACATCAAGCTCTTACAGATAAGACAAGGCATTAAATTAAACAGTTTCTGGAGGCAAACTTGCCTAGGAGGGTTTGTTTGCAAGGTAGTATAGGAGAGAAGTTAAAGCCTCATAGACATTTGCTCTCTCTTGCTACCCATAGATACTGTGGCAGTTGGCATATTCAGGGTGGATAAAGCATAATAGATAACATTGTTGTTTTCAACCTCATGAGTCAAGTGTAAATATGAAAAAAGTCAACATCGGTGTTCTGCCCTGCTTCTTATTTAATCAGTTCATCTCCAAAACTTTTAGCCAACAGCACTTTAAACATAGGGCATAATTGTTTTGGATAAAGAATAGAATATATGTAATTTATATATGCGAGCCACCTGGATATAGCAGTTTGAGTGTTGGACTAGGATTCTGGAGAACAAGGTTCAAATCCCTGTATGGCCATAGAAACATATTGGATATCCTTGGATAAGCTTCAAAGGAAAGCAAATCTTACCAAGAAAACTTTGCGGAAAAGCATTAGTGTGCCATAAGCTGGAAAATACTAGAAGGCACACAAGAACAACAACAGCATACACACATACATACTGTGCAGTACCATATATAATGTTATACAATGCAATATATGTTTTACTGTTGTGTATATCTGTGTTAAAGGGAAAGGGAAAGGCTTCCCTTGACATTAAGTCAAGTCTGACTCAAGGGGGTGGCGCTCATCTCCATTTCTAAGCTGAAAAGCTGGCATTGTCCATAGACACCTCCAAGGTCATGTGGCCAGCATGACAGCATGGAGCACCGTATCTGTGTTATATGGTGTGTGTTTTTAACTTTTGTATCCATTCAAATGTGAATTGTAGCATGCTAATATGCAAAATATTATTGTGGCATCTTTGACACCAACTGTGAGAAAGAAGTTACTAGTATTTTTGTGGAATTGTATCAACGTTTTCAGATGCAATGTAGTGTGCTTCTTTTAGGTTGTCTTTTAGGTTGTCTTGTCTGTCACCCCTCAGCTCAAAGAAGATAATTTGATAGTTAATATTGTAACTTTACTTCCATTTTTTTTAAAAGGCAGGAATTGTTGGCCTTATGAGATGGTGATGCCACTTTCCCTTCTCTACAGAATGACCCTTGACTTATCCACAGATGATATCAACATCCATAATTTAGTCCCCAAACCTGCACTCAGCTTTTTTTTTCCATGTCAGGAGTGACTTGAGGAACTGTAAGTCACTTCTGGTGTGAGATAATTGGCTGTCTGCAAAGATGTTGCCCAAGGACGCCTGGATGTTTTACCATCCTGTGGGATGCTTCTCTCGTGTCCCCATATGGGAAGCTGGAACTGACAGATGAGAGCTCCTTGGATTCGCTGCTTTAGGTCAGCAGTCCTTGCCGGCAAAAGGGTTTAACCCATTGCGCCATTGGGAGCTCTGCACTCAGCTTATATATATGAGGTCAACTTGTACACAAATATAAGTGTATACGACAGTCCTCACAGTGGCTGTCCTGTCTCATTGCTGAACAGGGTGTAAAGAAGATAAAATATGAAGCATCACCTATAGGTGAAATATCTAAGAAGCTATCTATAGGTGAAGTGTGATACTGAAGCTTCACACTTCAGTATCAAAAGAAAACCCTTACACATTATGACTTTCCCATCTTGTATTCTCAATCATGCTCTACTTCCTGACAGCAGCTCAATTGCATTTATTTATTTACAGTATTTATACCACACCCTTCTAACCCCTAAGGGGACTCGGAGTGGCCAATGAGTCACAGAATTCATGAGTCACAAAAGCCAGAGATTGTCTCATGCTTATAAAAGCATTTTTATGAAGAGAACTAGCTGTACCCACCACGTGTTGCTGTGGCCAATCTTACCTCCCTCTTTCTCTCTTTTCTTTCTCTCCTTCCTTCCCTTTTTTTCTTTCCTTCTCTCCTCCCTCCCTCCCTCCCTCCCTCCCTTCTCTACCTCTTTCCTTCCTTCCCTTCCCTTTTTCTTTCTCCCCTTTCTTCCTTCTCTACCCATTCTCGGACTGTAACTCCCAGTTGTCCTCCTGATTAATCTGTCTACCTACTATCTATCTATCTCTATCTAATCTATATGTCTTCTCTGTCTGGAGGATTGCTGGGAGTTGCAGTCCAGGAATAGGAAATAGAAAATATGTACGGATTGGGATGCTCTCGGATAAATCCAAGGAGAAGTAAGCTTGCAGCTTGGAAGCAGTGCATTTGAAGCATCCACCTCCCCTAAAAGGCCTGGTTTAGGGGATGTTGGGAGATGTCGGTTTCGCATATGCACTGTATTGTCATTTAGCTTATTGGGGGTTTTAAGTACTTTCTGCTGTTTTTCAGGGAGGGGTTTGTGAGTGATGGTCACTTCTTGATCTGTTAGGGGTGTTGTGTCCAAATTTCGTGCCAATTAGTCCAGTGGTTTTTGAGTTACGTTAATCCCACAAACGAACATTACATTTTTATTTATATAGATTATTTTTAAAGACATTTCTACCCCACTTTCCTCATTTTACTTTCCATTCCCTTTAGAACTGCAAAAGAGGATTTGATAGGAAGAATCCCAGTCTGGAATTAGTAAGATTATTTTCTGGAAAGGTCTGACAAACTGAGCTTTTTACTTACTTGGGACTGTGGAAGGGCACTCCAAAGGCCCAAGTTATCCCACAATGAGTGGGATTGGTATCTGACAATTTTCAGAACAAATATATTGTGGTTTCCCCCAAGTCCCCATTCTCTGCCACAATCTCACCTCTATAGGAGCTCTGCAAGAAGGACACGATTTTGAATAGTTTTTCAACCATTCCTTACTTTCTATTTCCTCTACAGCCGATCGGAGTAGTCTTTTCCCATAATGTTTCTCTAAAAACCTTTTAGTGGTTTCATCTGCTGCAAGATACTCCTTCAAAAATGCGGCAAACTTCCCTAAGAGAAAGAATGTAACATAAGCAACTTGCAAAACATGTAATGCGCTTAACAAGTTTTGCCTCGTCACACTAGAGAAAAATCCACTTAAAATCCAGTTTTTGCCTCCTGCACAATTCTGGGGTTTGCAGTTTAGGGAAGAGCCTTTAACAGCCTCACTAAACTACAAACCCCAGAATTCAGCAGGAGGCAGAAACTTGATTTTAAGTGGATTTTTTCTCTCTAGTGTGATGAAGTGGACAAAACAAATGCTCTTGTGGCTTAGTTTTGCATACTCAACCTAGAGAGAGCTGTTAATACAAGCCATGAAGAAGTGTTATTTGATCAAAATCCTGCACAATTTATACTATGAGATTATTAATTCAGATAATTAGTTACATGATTATGCTACAACCAGTTTTATAGTTGTTTTTTTTTTAAAAAAAATTTATAACAGAACATCAGAGCTGTTGATGTTACTTTTCTGCCACCAAACTGTTCTCCCCCTGTACTTCATAGGCAGTACATCTTCCCATACTGGATTGAAGAGGCACAAAAATACCAACAGAAAGGATGAGAAGCTAATACAATAACAGACAGCCAGACAATAAGCTTCACCCTTAAATAATTTCACTTAAAATATCCCAAATGTCCACATCAAAAGGAAAAGTAGGTCCATTAAAGCATTTTGCATCCTAGCAGTCCCAAAGTACATGTTGTTTCCTCTTGTATTCAACTCACCTGAAGCAATTTTGCAAGACTGGACACCATGATAAGTTTTCTTACAGACTGTACAGAAGGCATAACCACAATTGCAACAAATGCCAACAGTACAAGATGGCTCCTGCATCACCGGTGTTTGGCAGCCTGGACGTGGGCAGTATACTACGTCTGTCATCAAGTCCAAGGTGGATTGAAGCAGCAGGCGGTCGTAACGGGCAAAAAGGTGCTCTTCCACCAGCCCTTTAACCTGAAAAAGCAATCAATAAAATGATGGGTTGGTGAATTCTGCTTCTCTGAATATGAGGAATCCCACAAAGGCTGCATGGGCTTCTTGGTGTAAAGAGAGATTATTGGGTTGCTGTGAGTTTTTCAGGCTGTATGACCATGTTCCAGAAGCATTCTCTCATGATGCTTTCCTTATATCTATGGCAGGCATCTTCAGAGGTTGTGAGACTTGTTGGAAACTAGGCAAGTGAGGTTTATATATCTGTAGAATCTCCAGGGTGGGAAAAAGAAGTCTTGTCTCTTGAGGCAAGTGTGAACGTTGCAATTGGTCACATTGATTATCATGTAATGACCTTGTAGCTTCAAAGCCTGGCTGCTTCCTGCCTGGGATAATCCTTTGTTGGGAGGTGTTAGCTGGCTCTGATTGATTCATGTCTGGAATTCCCCTGGTTTGTTTTTTTTTAGTGTTGTTCTTTATTTACTGTCGTGATTTTAGAGTTTTTTTAAATGCTGGTAGCCAGATTTTGTTCATTTTCATGGTTTCCTCCTTTCTGTTGGAATTGTCCACATGCTTGCCATAGATGTGGGCGAAACGTCAGGAGAGAATGCTTCTGGAACATGGTCATACAGCCCGGAAAACTCACAGCAACCCAGTGATTCTGTCCATGAAAACCTTTGACAACACAGAGATTATTATTACAACCTTTTAATATATTTTATCAATTTTTTTACCTGCCCTGGAGTTGCAACTGAATGGCATTTTGGTTCTGGACAGTTCAGGCAATGGACTTGCCCATCTTTGATTTGAATTTCAAAGTAATCCTTTACACACGCCTTGCAGTACACATGCCTACAGTCCAGAAATAGCATACATTCATTTCCCAACTTGTCCGAAAAGCATATATTGCAAGTATGCATTTTACTGTTGAAGCGTTTTTCTTGTTGAGCAAGGTCAAAATCTAGAATTTCTCTGATCAATCTGGCTCTTCTGTTAGGGGTTTCTTCCTGTGCCATGGCACCACATGCTGCACCATAGCAAACTTCCTCGTCGTTTGTCCTGCTTTGCTCTTGCTCTTGTCCACATATTTTTGGTTCAAAAGCAGAGGTAATATTCAGATAGGCAAGGGTTTCTTCTTTGAGAAACTGTATCCAGGCAAACAAAACCACAGAGCCTTTGTTTTCTTCCCATAAGGTGTCTAAGTGCTTGCAAAGTTCAGTGAGCTAGAAAACAGAGATAAATATAAAACCATCACCTTCCTTCCAATAATACTATTTGTTTTTTAAGAAAGTGTCAGATTTCAAGACCGAGGCACAAGCACATCAAGGCTGCTACAATATACATTTCTGAAATGAAAGAAGAGAGACTCTTATGCTCTGATTCAGGGCACATTTATTATTTCTCTTGTGTAGTGCAAAGTAAATTATCAGCTAAGTGCACAATTACTCTCATTTAGCCTAAACCTAAGAGCAAATATTTACCCTCAAAAGAAAAAAGGCAGTGTTGAATAAATATATTGCCTAGGAAAGGTGCTTGGAGCTATAATACTTTCAGCATAGCACAGAATACAAAATAAGATGAGCAATTGTTTGAAAACTAAAGGGAATTTGGATGAAGCATTAGAGGAGAAAAACAGCATTTCATGTGAGAGGGAGTTGGCTGCTTATTCCACCTGTATTAGGC
This sequence comes from Anolis sagrei, assembly GCF_037176765.1. Taxonomy (NCBI): domain Eukaryota; kingdom Metazoa; phylum Chordata; class Lepidosauria; order Squamata; family Anolidae; genus Anolis; species Anolis sagrei. The sequence goes on along the minus strand of NC_090022.1, from coordinate 95,328,003 downwards.
CACTTCCAAGACACCATCATTCTATGTGAGCAAATAATGTTTTGCTCATATTCGTATTTAGTACCCTACTTCATACAATACTTGCATGGATATGTGTATATGCATCACAATGAGCAGAGAGCAGCCTTGGAACTTATAAAATCATAGTTAGAAGAGACCTCGTGGGCCATCCAGTCCAATCCCCTGCCAAGAAGCAGGAAAGTTGCATTCAGAGCACCCCGACAGATGGCTATCCAGCCTCTGCTTAAAAGCCCCCAAAGAAGGAGCCTCCACTGTAGTCCAGGGCAGAGAGTTCCACTGCTGGAAGTTCTTCCTAATGTTCAGGTGGGATCTTCTTTCCTCTAGTTTGAAGCCATTGTTCTGCATCCTAGTCTGCAGGGCAGCAGAAAACAAGCCTGCTCCTTCCTCCCTATGACTTCCCCTCACATATCTATACTTCATGTCTGTGGTCTTCTCAGAACCATTTTTAGACCCTCTTTTTCTCCAACTCCACTCCCCAAGACCACTAGTCTCTTAATCAGAAAGGGAGATCTGCTTCTTCTGGAAGCAATGTTTAAATACAAATAATACCTGTGTTCCAAAAACATAAATTGACCTCTTGCCTCCCCCCCTCTCTCTCAGGGAAGGGGGCATTTGTGGCAGAAGAAAGATGGCCTCTGGGTTTAATGCTTTCATTTACACCTACCAAAGTAGTAATAGAGTAGTGTTTAGACTCTTGGACTAAAGAGTCCAGGAAACCAGGGTTCAAAATGCCACGTGGCAATGAAAAACTTGCTGGCTCATCCTGGGCAAGTCACACTCCCTTATCCAGAGGGAAGGCAACAGTGAACTCAATCTGATTAAATCCTGCCACGCAAACTTTATGGTAGGATCATACGTCACAGTCAACTTGAAGGAGCACAATTATAACATTAGCATCCCAGCTATGGGCAGACAACAAATGAAAAATATTTTCTGATAAGACTTTAAAAAAAAACTAATGCCAGCCATGCTGAAATTAATTGAAGTGTTAAAACTGTGTAGCCTTTAGAACAATTAAAATTGGGTTTTCCCTCATGTCAGGAGAAACTGCAAGTCACTTCTGGCATGAGAAAATTGGCCATCTGCAAGGATGTTGGCCAGGGCATGCCCAGATGTTTTGATGTTTTTTACCATCCTTGTGGGAAACCTCTTCCATGTCCCCACATGGGAAGCTGGAGCTGAGAGAGGGAACTCAACCCTTTCTCCCCGGATTCGAACCACTAACCTATTGGTCAGCAGTCCTGCTTTTTTTTTTTGGTCGTGTCAGGAGCAACCGCTCCTGTTGTGAGAGAATTGGCCGTCTGCAAGGACGTTGCCCAGGGGACGCCCGGATGATTTCTGATGTTTTATCATCCTTGTGGGAGGCTTCTCTCATGTCCCCGCATGAGGAGCTGGAGCCGATAGAGGGAGCTCATCCGCCTCTCCCGGGATTTGAACCTGTGACCTGTTGGTCTTCAGTCCTGCCAGCACAAGGCTTTAACCCACTGCGCCACCGGGGGCTCCAATTAAAATGGTGTAAAAGAAACATAATTTGACATAAGGCACCATGAAGCTTCACTTGCCGCTTCTAGAGGACAGTCAACTAGCCCATTAATCCTTTCCTCCCACCTTTTTCTTAAAACCATTCTGGTGAACACCATGAAGCATGAAAGATCTGTACCAACCTGTTCTTGGGAAAGCCACTCACTGCTGAGGGTGAATGCAGGTGGGGAAGCTGACGGGTAATCTGCTGGAAATTCAAAGTTCAGCACTATTGGAGGTAAAAAGGAAACTGTGCATTCAAACCTGTTATTCTGAAGATTCTCTGCTTGTTTGCCTGAAACAAAAGAAATCTCACAGTGTAAGGACAATGCAACTTTAACGTTATGCTGCTTAATACAATTATTTGATCAGATGCCTGTAAAATGTATCAGTTTTTTAAAAGCATTTTAGTAGCAACTCATTCAAAGCAGGATGGTGCTGTGGGACTGCATGCTGGCTCCTCCCAGGACAAACACTCACTTCTTCCTGGTTCCTGGTTCACAGAAACCACTGCTTGCCAAAGTTACCAATCCATCAGGGTTTATAACTCTATTGTTATTATGTTTGCTATTCTCTGCAGGCATCACATTAGGACACTCCCACACAATGAAAAGCTAACATGGGGTGATAACGGAGTTACGTCAGAACTGCTTTGGGCTGGAAACTATTTTTCTTAGGGAAAGACAAAAGGCATCGGTTGTGTGCCTTTTTGAAATCTGAAACAAAATACACAATTTTGTTCAACAATATATTTGTTTTAAGAGTAGCATTGTTTTGGATTATATATATGAATATATAATCTAAAATATATGTTTAAAAAACCATTAAGTAGGAGCAAAGAGACAGATGAGGAAGAGATCAAAAATGCCACGATGGGTGCATGGTTGGTGCCTGTGTACAAAATATATTTCCAAGAAATCAATCCTTTTAGGCCATCAAGCAGCCTAGCTCCAGGCGTGGTTACAGGCCACTGTTCCAAGATTATGACAACTGGCATGGGACACAGAAAAATCTCTTTTAGGTAAAACAAAGCCATATTTGGGCAGAAAACTCCATACAATTGATAGCAGGTGTTGTTGCCCTAAACCTCAGAGATTAAGATTGTCTGGGGAAGGCCTGCTGTCAGTCCTGCCTCCTTTGCAGGTGCAGCTGGTGGAAATGAGAGACAGAGCCTTCTCCGTGGTTGCCCCTCAGCTGTGGAACTCCCTCCTCAGTGATATCAGAACAGCTTCCTCCCTCCTGGCCTTGAGAAGGAAAGTGAAATTCTGGCTCTGGGGTCAGGCCTTTGGAGATTAACTACAGTGCAATAATAGCTACGGAATTATGTTCAATGACTTTTGGAATGTCCCCGGATTATGATTCTGGATGGCATGATGTGTAATAGTTATTTTAATGTTTTATATGGAGCCCCCAGTGGCGCAGTGGGTTAAACTGCTGAGCTGCTGAACTTGCTTACCAAAAGGTCGCAGGTTCGAATCTGCGGAGTGGGGTGAGCTCCTGCTGTTAGCCCCAGCTTCTGCCAAACTAGCAGTTCAAAAACTTGCAAATGTTAGTAGATAAATAGGTACTACTCTGGTGGGAAGGTAACAGCGCTGGCCACATGACCTTGGAGGTGTCTATGGACAACGCCGGCTCTTCAGCTTAGAAATGGAGATGAGCATCCCCAGAGTCGGATACGACTAGACTTAATGTCAGGAGAAAACATTTACCTTTACCTAATATTTTATATGCCTTTGATGTGCATTTCATTTTAATTTAAAATCTTTAACTTAATGTATTTTAACTGTTTGTTGTTCAAAGGCATTGAATAGTTGCCATAGGTAAAGCCGCCTTGAGTCTTCCTTCGGGGTAGAGAAAGGAGGGATAGGAATAGAGTAAATAAATAAATATTTTATTTACTGTTTACAGTGCTGATGGTATTTACTATCTGTAGATATATTACAATTAAAGGTTTATTCCAAGGCTCCTTCGCCCTTTCACACTATAATGTTATGATTGTTACCTTTAATAATAATAATAATAATAATAATAATAATAATAGCTTTATTTATAGACCACCTTCTCTCCCTGAGGGGACTCAGAATGGTATTCTTTTAATGACTAAACATTTTCGAGGAACATATGAGAATAATTTTGTCTATAAAATAGACCAAGCACATGATTCAGTACAGAATTCAGAGATAAGTGAAGGCTTTTTGCAACCCTCCATAGATGCCATCTGTATAAAAGCAATACCATGGGTTTTCATCTAACCCTAGGTAGTGAAAGCCATCTGGTCACAAGGCACACGAACCAAACTTGGAGTGGTTGTCTATGGCCAGAGCAAGTCTGCATCCAGAGGGAGTGGAGACACAACTGAGAATGTGTGTAAGAAAGAAGGGGGACTCACCACTCCACAACAGGGTGAAGTCCTCAGGCAGGTCCACTAAAACTTGGATCTCTCCTCCCCGGCCTGAGGGCGCTCTCTTGAATTCGTCTTCATCATAAATACTGGCCAGAGCAAGGAGCTCGTCCTCCTGAGCGTCTCTGTCCCCAGAAGACATCCTGAGTGCTGTGCTTGGAATTAGTTGAGCAGTCCACTGGCTCTGTAATTACAATGCCTGTGTTAGAGGGAAACTGGAGAACTTGTTGGGACTCCAACCCCATTAACCACGACCAAACCAAGGACTCTAGAGTAGTGTTTCTCAACCTTCCTAATGCCACGACTCCTTAACACAGTTCCTCATGTTGTGGTGACCCCCAACCATAACATTATTTTTGTTGCTACTTCCTAACTGTAGTTTTGCTACTGTTAAGAATCGTCATGTAAATATCCGATATGCAGGATGTATTTTAATTCAATGGACCAAGTTTGGCACAAATACCTGATACGCCCAAATTTGAATACTGGTGGGGTTGGGAGGAGGATTTATTTTGTCATTTGGGAGTTGTAGTTGCTGGGATTTATAGTTAACCCACAATCAAAGAGCATTATGAACTCCACCAATGATGGAATTGAACCAAACTTGGCACACAGAACTCCCATGAGCAAGAGAAAATACTGGAAGGTTTGGTGGGCATTGACTTTGAGTTTGGGAGTTGTAGTTCACCTACATCCAGAGAGCATTGTGGACTCAAACAATGATCCATCTGGATCAACTTGGCACGAATCCTCAATATGCCCAAATGTGAACACTGGTGGAGTATGGGGAAAAATAGACCTTAACATTTGGGAGTTGCAATTGCTGGAATTTCTAGTTCACCTACAATCAAAGAGCATTCTGAACCCCACCAGATGGAATTGAACCAAACTTGGCACACAGATCTCCCATGAGAGACTAGGACGCGGAACAATGGCTTCAAACTACAAGAGAGGAGATTCCATCTGAACATTAGGAAGAACTTCCTGACTGTGAGAGCCGTTCAGCAGTGGAACTCTCTGCCCCGGAGTGTGGTGGAGGCTCCTTCTTTGGAAGCTTTTAAGCAGAGGCTGGATGGCCATTTGTCAGGGGTGGTTTGAATGCAATATTCCTGCTTCTTGGCAGGGGGTTGGACTGGATGGCCCATGAGGTCTCTTCCAACTCTTTGATTCTATGATTCTATGATTCTATGATTCTATGACTAACAGAAAACACTGGAAGGGTTTGGTGGACATTGACTTTGAGTTTGGGAGTTGTAGTTCACCCACATCCAGAGAGCACTGTGTATTCAAACAATGATAGATAAGGACCAAACTTGGCAATATACCCAAATGTGAACACTGGTGGAGTTTGGGGAAAATAGACCTTGACACTTGGGAGTTGTTGTTGCTGGGATTTCTAGTTCACCTACAATCAAAGAGCATTCTGAACCCCGCCAAGGATGGAATGGGGCCAAACTTCCCACACAGAAACCCCATGACCAACAGAAGATACTGTGTTTTCTGAAGTGCTTTGGCGACCCCTCAGACACCCCCTGGCGACCTCCCCCCTCAAGGGTCCCGACCCCCAGGTTGAGAAAGGCAGCTCTAGAGCCCTGAGTCCTTGCTCAGCCAGGGAAATACTCTGCGCGGCCTTGGGCAAGCCACACCCTCTCAGCCTCAGAGGAAGGCCAAGGCAGAGGGCCTTCTTCCACTCAAAAGAAACTTCAGGGTTTTGGTTTCCATTCTCCCAGTTCCAAGTCTCGCAAGGAGTGCGAGGTCCCCAGCGACCCGCTTTCCCTTCCCCTCTCGGGCTGGTCCCGTGCCCGGTAGAAAGAAGCCTTTTGGAAACCAGGAAGTCAGGCGGGGCTCTTTCCCTGAAGATGGGTCAGTAGTAGGGACAACCCCCCCCCCCCACCCTTTGGGAAGCTGCGCGCCGGGGTGCCTTGCCTTCGGGGGCTGCCGGAGTGAAAGGCCAGGGAAGTGGCAAAGGGCTGGCAGCAGGCGACCCCCATCCTCTTTGGGGGCCACCCCGCCCCACTGCCCCTTACCTGGCGCCACAAGCCCCGCCGGATCGCCCTCGCTTGGGCAGTGGCAGCTCACCGGTCCTGGCTCTCCTCGCCCTCCTCCTCCTGCTGCTCCTTCTGCTGCTGCTGCTGTTGCCGGGAATCCCCTGGCAGCCTGCCCTCATCCGGGCTCCTCCCTCCGCCGCTCGGGCTCTTAGCAGCAGGGAAAGGGCGAGGAGAGCACGGGACGCCGCTGAGCTGGGCCAAAGTAGCCCTCGGGCACCGGCAAAGGAAGGCAAGCTGGCAGGCAGCCTTGGCTTGCAAGGGCGCCTCTTCACTGCAACCCAAGCTTGGCACCCCTTGGACTGCCCTGGCTCACAGCTATGGCATCCCGGGAGTGGTCATGTTACATTCTCAACCTGGGGGTCGGGACCCGTGGGGGGTCGCGATGGGGTGTCAGAGGGGTCGCCAAAGACCATCAGAAAACACAGTATTTTCTGTTGGTCATGGGGGCTATTCATGGGAAGTTTGGTTCAATTCTATCCTTGGTGGGGTTCAGAATGCTCTTTGATTGTAGGCGAACTACAAATCCCAACAACTACAACTCCCAAATGTCAAGATTTATTTTCTCCAAACTCTACCAGCGTTCATATTTTGCCATATCCATGCCAAGTTTGGCTCTGATCCATCATTGTTTGGGTCCACAGTGCTCTCTGGATGTGGGTGAACTACAACTCCCAAACTCAAGGTCAATGCCCACCAAATCCTTCCAGTGTTTTCTGTTAGTCATGGGAGTTCTGTGTGCCAAGTTTGGTTCAATTCTATCTTTGGTGGAGTTCAGAATGCTCTTTGATTGTAGGTGAAGTAGAAATCCCAGCAACTACAACTCCCAAATGACAAAATCAACCCACCCAACAATGATGGATCTTGACCAACTTGGCACGAATCCTCAACCCCACCAGTATTCAAATTTGGGCATACTGGGTATTTGTGCCAAATTTGGTCCTGCATATTGGATATTTACATGACAACTCATAATAGGAGCCAAATTACAGATGTGAAGTAGCAATGAAAATAATGTTATGGTTGGGGGTCCCCACAACACGAGGAACTGTATCAAGGGGTCATGGCATTAGCACAGTTAAGAAACACTGCTTGACAAGGTCTTGAGCCTGCACTGCTTAAAAGAGTTACTGCCTCACCAAACTGCAACTTCCAGGATCCCCTAGCATTGAGGGCCCTTCCACACAGCCCTATATCCCAGAATATCAAGGCACTACCTCTAAGGATGCTTGCCATAGATGCAGGTGAAACGTCAGGAGAAAATGCCTCTAAAACATGGCCATATAGCCTGGAAAAACCTACAACAACCCAGTGATTCTGGCCATGAAAGCCTTTGACAATACATCGCACTATATCTGCTTTGAACTGAGTTATCTGAGTCCACACTCAGATAATGTGGGATTTTCTGCCTTGATATTCCGGGATATAGGGCTGAGTGGAAGAGCCATGCAGTTAAAGTAGTGTCAAACTGCATTCATGACACAGTGGAGCCTTTTCTGTGTCAAGAACAACTTGTGAAACTGCAAGTCGCTACTGGTGTGAGAGAATTGGCCGTCTGCAAGGACGTTGCCCAGGGGATGCCCAGATGTGTTACCATCCTGTGAGAGGCTTTTCTCATGTCCCCGTATGGTGAGCTGGGGCTGACAGAAGATGCTCATCTGCGCTCTCCCCGGATTCGAACCTCCAACCTGTTGGTCTTTACTCCTGCTGGCACAAGGGTTTAACCCATTGCGCCACTGGGGGCACTGAGAGGGGTGAGCTCCCATCTGTCAGTTCCAGCTTCCCATGTGAGGACATGAGAAGTCTCTCACAGGATGGTAACACATCCGGGCATCTCCTGGGCAATGACCTTGCAGACGGCCAATTCTCTCACACCAGAAGTGACTTGCAGTTTCTCAAGTCGCTCCTGACACGAAAGAAAAAAAAATCCCACAGTTGCATTCTCCAACTGGCTCTGGAATGCAGATTGAGGGTGCATATCCACTTTGACACCCCTTGTACTCCACACGATGGGATCCTGGGCATTGGGGAAGTGCCTGCCGTCCTTCTTGTTGGCAGAGAAGGCAAAAAGAGCTTGTAGGACAGCTCCCAGGATCCCTCACCCTGAGTCCTGGCAGTTCAAGGGTGCCAAACTGCATTGCAGATCCACCCTCCCTGGCCAAGATTTTTTGTCAAGAAGGAAGTGCAGAGATGAAAGCTGTCATTTAGGTTTAGCAAAATAGTCAGCAAAAGAGAGTAGGACTTTGAAGAGCATAACGAAGAACCCCAACAAGATACTCTAGTGTCGATATATACAACTCAGTACTAAAATTAGGATTGTTTTGCCCCTGCAGCTCCCTTTTCTGGGTAAAGTTGACAAAGTTGGACACTGAAGAAAGTGATTAAAAAGATAAATCAACTCCTGAGAAATATGCTGGAGGACTGTGAAGGGGACTGCTATATATACCTTGTACAAAGATTTATTTTGGACCCAAAATGTAATTAGCCAGGCTGGTGCTTGAATGGGAAATGTAGCAACTGGAGACCTGTGCACCAGAGCTCGACCCAGGGCTTTAATGGAAGCCCCATTCAAACATCTGCTTTTTAGACCGATTTGTATCATTTGAACTTCTCTCACCCACTTCTCTAGTAATGTATTTGGTGAGGATGACTGAACAGCAGAACTATCCACATGGTTTGCCTTTGAAGACTGTTTGGTCCCATGGGCGGCAGCCAGACTACTCACTGGAGCGGAGTACAGGGAGCACACTACCCTTGTTACACCAGCTCCACTGGCTGCCAGTCTGCTACCGAGCACAATGCAAAGTGCTGGCTTTAGCTTATAAAGTCCTAAACGGTTTCGGCCCAGCTTACCTGTACAAATGTATCCCCTCCCCCCCCCCCCGAACCATCTCAGAGGTTAAGATCATCTGGGGAGGCCCTGCTCTCGGTCCCACCTCCCTCGCAGGTGTTATTGGTGGGGCTGAGAGACAGGGCCTTCTGAGTGGTGGCTCCTTGGTATGAAACTCCCTTCCCAGCGAAATTAGATCAGCGCCCTCCCTCCTGGTCTTCAGAAAAAAGTAAAAACCTGGCTATGGGATCAAGCCTTTGGAGAGTAAGCAATACAAGGAATGATCAGGATCATGTGCAATAGATACTGATATTTGGAACAGCCCTGTAATGTTAACATTTACATTAATGTGTTTTTAACTCCTCGTTTTAATGATTAAATGTTGCATTTTAATGATTTGATAGCTGTTATTGTTTTATGTTAGGTTTTTATGTGAGGCATTGAATGTGAGACTACTGTAGTTAAAAAAGGTGAGAAAGGAGACAGTGTCATGGATTGAATAATCTGATTATGGGGCATGAATGTGTGAAGGGGATGTGGATTTTTCTGGGTTTTTCATGTCAAGCGTCTTGAGAAAATGCAAGCCATTTCTTGTGAGAAAATTGGCCATCTGCAATGATTGATGTTTTACCATCCTCTGGGAGGCTTCTCTCATGCCGCCGCATGGGGAGCTACAGCTCGACAGACTGGAACTTACCCTTCTCCCCGGATTTGAACAGCCAACCTGTTGGCCGACCAGTCCTGCCAGCACAAGGGTTTAACCCATTGCGTCACCAGGGGTTTCTGAATGTGGGATGACAAGACAGTAAAGAGCTGGTAGAGTATGATAGGCTCCACTGGCTGCCGATCCAATTCCGAGCAGAATTCAAAGTGCTGGTTTTGACCTACTAAACCCTATACGGTTCCGGCCCAGTGTATTTGTCCGAACGGATCTCCCTCTACATCCCACCTCGAAGTTTAAGATCTTCTGGGGAGGCCCTGCTCTCGACCCCGCCACTCTCACAAGTAAGGTTGGCGGGGACGAGGAGCAGGGCCTTCTCGGTGGTGGCCCCCCACCTGTGGAACTCACTCCCAGGGGAGATTAGATCGGCGACTTCCCTTCTGGCATTCAGGAAAAAACTGAAGACCTGGGTTTGGGACCAAGCCTTTGGACACACTGGCAACTAAATTAAAGATCTGACGATAGACAAGGACAAATGGAATGGAATGGATATATGGACTCTGAACCTGAGCATGAGATTGTTTTAATATTTTATTATGTATTGATGTTTTAATTTTAACTGTTGAATTGCTTTTTTGTACTTTGTATTGCTGTCAATTGATTTAGGCATCTTAATTGTGCCTCCTCTGTAAGCCGCCCTGAGTCCCCCCCCCCCTGGGGTGAGAAGGGCGGGGTATAAGTAGATGAAATAAATGGATAAATATGTGAGAGGAAGCCACAGGGAGGAGGGAGCAAGCTTGTTTACTGCTTCCATGGAGATTAGGACAAGGAACAATGACTTCAAACTACAAGAAAGGAGATTCCATCTGAACATGAGGAAGAACTTCCTGACTGTGAGAGCCGTTCAGCAGTGGAACTCTCTGCCCCGGAGTGTAGTGGAGGCTCCCTCTTTGGAAGTTTTTAAACAGAGGCTGGATGGCCATCTGTCAGGGGTGATTTGAATGCAATATTCCTGCTTCTTGGCAGGGGGTTGGACTAGATGGCCCATGAGGTCTCTTCCAACTCTTTGATTCTATGATTCTACAGCAATAGAAAAAACCAAACATACTATTGATTTTTGGTCACTGCTTAAGAAAACTAAGAGAGTATAAACAACATCCCTGCCTTCTGGTTCAGGGTCAGTTTTTTTTTCCCATGAGTGGTGAAATGGAGCAAAACTTTTGTTTACAATTATTATTTTACTTCATTTATATAATGCTTTTCTCCCCCCGGGGGGTGGGGAGGAATGGGACTCAAAAGCGGTTTCTAACATGTGGCAAAATTCAATGCCTCACATAAAATCCTAACATAAAACAATAACAGCTATCAAATCATTAAAATGCAACATTTAATCATTAAAACGAGGAGTTAAAAACACATTAATGTAAATGTTAACATTACAGGGCTGTTCCAAATATCAGTATCTATTGCACATGATCCTGATCATTCCTTGTATTGCTTACTCTCCAAAGGCTTGATCCCATAGCCAGGTTTTTACTTTTTTCTGAAGACCAGGAGGGAGGGACTTATTCGACCTTCCGTGTTATCCGACACTCTTATCTAACGCTCCTGCCCCGCCCCCCCCTTTTCCTCCAGCTTTTTCCCTTTAGAGGCCATATTAGTTTCCTGCTTTCTTCCCCATTTTGCTGGTAGCACTGTGCAGACTCCAGAGGAGCCAGAGCATAATGGTTCTGCCTTTCCTCCCTCCCCCTCCTCCATGCGCTGCAATGCTTCAGTCAGAGTTGGAAGGAGGAGCCATGGCTACAAGCAAGTTTGTAGGAAATATGCAAATAGAAAAGAATGAAGGTGGGCAGTTGTCTTGAGAGTTTGTGTAAGTGCACCTTTTCACTACAACTGTTTGTTGCGCTTTTTCCCATCAGTGGCGATTTCTCTCCTTGTGTCTGGAAAATCAAACAGAAGAACTCACTACTCACCACTGATCTCTGCCAGGATAGATTTGGACTTCAACTCCCAAAAGCCTCTATATTATCCGACATTTTCATTTATCTGACGTCCTGCCAGCCTGTTTATGTTGGATAAGCAAGATTTTACTGTATCTGAAAATATCCTCTCCCGAGAACATGTGCTATTTAGCTTGCAAAAACCCCTCTGCATTAATATATATTAGGTAGCCTGGGCATCACATGCTAACAGAGCACAAAACAAGCCTTTGTAAACAGGTCTCACCATTTCATGCACAGGAAATGGACAATGTTTGGACTAAAGGAGACTAGTACTGAAGTGTTTTAAGAAAGAGAAGCTAACAGAACAATGGGGCATAGCAGCACTAAAGCTTTTATTTCATTAGATGCAAAGGTTGCAGCTGTTGTTAGAAGACAACTGTTGATCAGATGCAATATTATTACTTTCTAAGTTGTAATTTAGATTCAAGGTATTTTGAGAAGCCCATAAATATTTGGTCTTACCTGGTAGTTGATAAGTTTATGCAGCTACAATGGTACTCTCACATGGGTGCAGCTAAAAAGTTATTTAAAACTCTAGTACATTATCAGTAGAGAAAATACCAAGCCCTTAGTCAAATTATTGCAATAAGGCCCAAACTGAAATGCAACAACGCGGAAGGGTAGAAAAGATGCATGAATTTTCATCAATGAATCCACTTCAGGTTTGCTTTTTGTCTGAGCAGGGAAGTGTTGCACAAGGAAGACTTGATATTATTTCTTTTGAAATACCAGGAATATGATATCCTATATCGATAATCAACATTTTGAAAAATCCAGTACAATCCAGTGCATTTATTTCTTGCAATGTGTATGGATATTTCCATTTTGATTTCAACACGTACATGTTTATGACAATTATCAATTACTAGAAGAACACAGTCGAGGTGTAGAGGAGCACATGAGCAAACTGATAGACCTTTTTGTTGTTGTTTCATTGGAAGGTAAAGCTGAGCACTTCCATGTGAAAGAAGCAAGCACTTGCTTCCAGGTTAGCAACTAATCAGAGCCATCCTTAAGTGCCAACAGCTAGCATTAAATCCTCTTTTCCTACAAGCAGGTACATAAACTAGAGACAGAAATTTACACATCCTTTCATATAACTGGGGAGACTTTACCATAAGTATACATATTTGCATATATCTGCTATGCTGCATATCAGATACACAACTTGATATCATGCCCAGGACATCTATGTTCATAAGGGAGTGTGGACATGACCTGAAAAAAAACAAGCACTCCAGTCATTTCAGTTCTCCGTATTTAGCGCAAACATGTAACCCATTCCATAGTGCCATATACTTCAATAGACTATTAATGGTACAGTGTAAAATTAAATTAAATTCCTGCTAGAAAATATGCCATTATTGCTCTTGTGCAGCAGAATCAGCCTGTCCCAAGAATTCTGGGATTCGTCTATCAATGGATAGACGTAATGCAACTGCGACAACCCACAGTATCAACTTAGTGGGGCATTCTTAATGAACAAAATTATTTCCAGTTGCATTTCGCCTCCTTTAAAAATGGGATTCACAGCAGGAATAGCATTGAAGTGAAGGGCCAAGTTACGACTTTATAAATCTACCTGGGGGCTTCTAAAGTTATATGGCAGAATGACAGAAATGATAAAACAGAAGAGTTTGCTACCCAAAGGATGAGATGCTTCTGAATGACCAGCTCCATCCAAAAAGTATAATGTGAGAAAACTGCAGTTCTTACATGGCTCCCATTTATATTTGGAACATAAAAATCAACAACTTAAAGCTTTATTGTAGTTTCTAAATATAAACAAGAGCTGGAATTCAATCAATCAATCAATGTCCATTTCGGGAAGTTTCTTCTCTGTTGGCGCTTGGGTCGCTGGATCAGTGTTCTGTTCAGTCGCCTGAGGTGTCGGGGTCGCATCCCCTTGGCCTTCTACGGGACCGTTTTGTTCTGCTGGTTTTTGATCCTCTTTTGGAGGTTCCACCTTCGGTTTTGGTTTGTTGACTATAGAATTACATGTCGTTATCAGTTCCTGAAATGAAAGAGTTAGAAACCATAAACACATCAGGAAATAAGTACTATATGAATACACTTCTGCAAACTACATTACCATGTATATGTACATGGACAAGAGACTGAATTCATGATGACTTCTTCTCTTTCATATAGTTGTGGGAAACATTATAACAGAAGTAATCCAGTGCCAAACCCTCATCCCAACCCTACAAGTTCAAAGCCCCATTTACTTTTGTTTTGGCTTCGATCTCCTTAGCCGTAATAACAGGATCCAAAGTAAGACTTCGCTTGTTCTGAAGATTGAGCTTGTTGTTCATCCATTCCATGGCTTCATTTGCAGTCTTTTCCACTTTGGCCACTTCTGCAGGGTCTAAATGGTCATATTGTTCATCCTGACAATTTAAAAGTTAGAGCATGAATGTCTTGGTAATGCTGTTGACCCTTCTGCCCTTTGGCAAATCACAAACTTCTGTAGCTTTGTCTTGCTAAGAGGAACTGAATGACTGAAGCTTGACTGGATGCTAAGCAGACCAAAACATTAGGGAAGAGACACTACCACATGGCACCAACTACAAGAGAGGGCGCTAAGCAGTCAAATGCTGCCTGTTTGCAATGGGAGGAGACAACTATAGTTTCCATTCATACCTGCCAATCACTTTCAACTTTTTCCATAGCTCCCTGAAATGGAAACAGGATTTGTTCCTTAAACTTCACTATTGAATGCTGTCAAGAGAATTCTGATTGCTGTCATAGGCAAAGAAAACAAATGGAAATATAAATAGATACCTTTGCTTTAAAAGCAAGAACAGCTTTCATATACTGTTGGATCTGTTTTCCAAGCTCTTCAAAGGCTTTTGGTCTTTCTTCAGATTCTTGAAATCGTACCTGAATAGGATGCCCCACAGCCTGAATTGAATAAACATTTAACATAAAGTTATATTTCTGAATTGCACTTACAAAGTGACTGGTAAATTCACACTCTTCAAAGACGGCGTTACTACTGAAACTAAGATCTTCATGAGACATTAATTTAAACAGTTTGCTGTAATCCTCTTTCCATGTTTTGTAAACTTGATGGACAACATCAAAGCATATGTAGATGTAAGCAGAAAGACTTTCTTGCACCTCAGCAAGTGCTACCACGATGGCCATCCTAAAGTATCTTGCGTCTGACAAGAAGTAGCTGTGGCAGGAACACAGAAACTGCTATGGAAATACTAAATACACCATCCTTGTTTCTACAACAAGCTAAATTTTTCAAAATCCAATTATCACAGGGACAGAAAGTGAGGTGAAATCTTTTGATCAGGGGCATAAGACAGTAAAGCAACACCAAAGCTTGCTTGTAAATATGTGTTGTGTGTGTGTTAAGACTGCTACTAACACTGCGGACTAAAAGGAACTGAGGTGCTAGCGCCACCTGATGGGTATATCCGGCAGGGTGGGCGGGGCTACCACCAAGAGTTTCTTAAAGCTATGGAGAATTCCAAGCTGTCTTAAACCTGTGCACAAGACCCATATGTGCAACTTCACAGATACCACAAAAAAGAATTAAGTGAATACCTACAACCATACAGAATCAGGATTAACATGTTTGAACCCAGCACTTCTATAACAGTTACATTTACTTTCCCTTCATCAGCAGTTCTTCATTATGCAAGATACTTCCTCTCATAAAATGCAGGCACTTGTGTCAAGTTTTAGTTAAGAGTACAGTCATAACTGTCACTCACTTTCAGTTCTGCCAACTTATCAATGTAGACTTGTTTTGACTGGTCTTCCCCTTCCTCATACAACCAATTTTCCGTGTCTTCCAGCTTCAGAGTGAAGCCATTGCGCTCCTGGACAAAACAAAATTAAAAACACAGTTAATTTTAAAAAATGATTAAATGATACACAAATCTCAAATCAGTTTTAGTGGCATGAACTTTCAACATCAATTTTCCTCAAATATATTGTCATGTTAGCTCAGGAATTTAAAAGCTACTCTCAAAAAATGAGAATGAAATTATCAAATGCTTATTGTTCCTCAAGACTTTAAAAGAGAGCATATATGCATGTGGTTGAGCACTGAATGCCTACAAATTGTGGAGGCTAGGAAATTGTAAAAAATCAAAAGACGATTGGAGGTGGAAAGATGGTGGGAAAAAATAATGATCAAGTTTTTTTAAATTAACTGCCCATCTTCAATTTTAATGTTTGTTAAAGTACATGATGCTACTCTCTATTTTGTGTTGTCCATAAAATGAAGAATGAGTGTTTTCTTCATCTCTGTTCACACTGACAAATGTTATGGTTTATGCTCCTGTGGGTCAATATATTGAATGAGGTAACAAAGCTCAGTGGCTCTCAGTCAGTTTACTGTTAGGATTTCTGGGAGCTGAAAGCCAAAACATCTGTGGACCCAAAGGTTGAGAACCACTGTGGTAGATAGTCTAATGTGCAAATATGATCTTAATTTTCACATTGACCTTTTATTGGCAACACTTACCTCCTCACTAACAAATTTTTCATATACTGCACACAGTTTCTCTCTCATCTCATAAACATATTCCTCCACCGCATTCTTGGCATCATTCCGTTCCTTCTCGAGTTTATCTTGCATGATCATTTTACCCTGTAAACATATTCATTACTTATATTTATTTCCTTTATTTTTATCCCACCTTTCTCCCCATAGGAACCCAAGGAGGCTAACAATGACATGTTACAACACAGCTGAATTTAAAAACAAGGCAAATACATATACATATGAATACAAACCTTAAAAACAATAGAATATATGTTATAAATAAAAAGTTAAAATAGTTAAAATAAAAATACAATTAAAATTGCATTTACATTTAAAAACTAAACATCCACACTAAACTTTAGCTCCAGTTTTGTTTTTGTTTTTTTTGTCGTGTCAGGAACGACCTGAGAAACTGCAAATCGCTCCAGTTGAGAACTACTAAGATACCGTGCGCACTTCCCTCACATAAGATGAAGCCCACAATCATAAAATCTTCTATTGATAATTTGTACTTTAGAGTCACTTACCTCATTCTCAATAAATAAGTTCAACAGATCCTTTCCAATCTGCCACACAAACTGGTTTTCAATTGGAAGATCAACTGTTGTTGTCTTTACTTTAGCCTTTTTAGCTTGAGGCGGCTGATCTGTTTTCTTTTCCTTTGATCCAGCTTGGGAAGTCTGCATTAAAAAAACAAGAAGAAAAAGTGAAAAATCTTTGAAGTGCTCGTTAAACAGTAGCAGTATTTCTGTTATTCAATTCATTTTAGAACTGTGTTTTGTTTTAAATAATTTTCACCTCCATTTCCTCAGATTCAGTTTTGTTTTCAGCTGGTGCCTGTTGCTGGTTCTCCTCAGTTTTCTGTTGCTCTTCCTGGTCGACTTGCATCTTCTGAAATATTTAAAGTAAGAGGAACATAGATCAGAGACTCCATTTTAATAAATTTGAGAAACTAGCTGTCAATCTTATTTTCCCAAACTTGGAAGTTTAATTTTTGTTTTTGTATTCCTGCGATCTGTCAGAAGGAAGTGGTGAGCGTGTGTATGGATTCCAGGTATCAAGAGAACTCTTCCTTGCCATGGCCCTCTGCCAGGCAATCTTTACTTTACAATATGATGGGAGCAGCATAACAAGAGCATGTAGCATCCAAGAGAAGTTACCTCTTCCTCCTTTGCATGCTGATCAGTTTCCATGGGCTCCTCATTCTCTTCTGATTTATGAACTTCCACAAGGGACGCACTTGAAACACTGAAAATACCATGGATGTTTACTCTCACTTTGACTTTAACTTTTGAACTGGAGCCATCGGCTTGTGGAATTACTTTCTGAATTAGAAATTGAGCTGAAAAAAATAATCAGACAATATATTCATTAAAATAGCCTTTGCCTTGTTAAGTGGAAGCAAGCATATGAAAGCTGGTTTCCACATTTTTAATTGGGTATTTTGGCATTTGTCCTCCCTGGAATAATGTTTTTTAAAAATAGATGTTAAAATATTCACCAGATTAATTTTTTAACAATGCCCATTATAGTAAACCTTTCTCTCCACTCTCATTTTAAAAAGCAGTCGTTAAAACTAGCTTCAAATGTGCAAGTGAAAGCTTTACTTGCACCCTCATAAAAAGGTGGTAATGGTTCTGTCACTCTCACAAAAACTGAGTTATTCACAATCAAACATGAAAAAGATAAAAGCACATTGAGATGAAAAAATAAAATTGAACGTTTAAACAGACCCATGTGGTGTCTAAACTCTGGTTTCTGGGTGCCCAGTTCAACACCTACCACCAATTTATCCCCCGTGTTCCCCGAGAGACTATTCCGGGTATAATACCTAGACAAAGTATGAGCATGCACAGGGAAAAGAAAGTGGGTGCTATATAAGTTATGTATGTATGTATTTTTGTATGCATGCATGTTTTTACTATTCATCAGTAATACTGCAATAGCAGAAGTGAAACATGAATGTCATATTAAATGCAAAGTTTAACAAACTAGGGCCTATCCAATTGTTAGTCCCCAAAAAAGAAGTCACACTGAATCAAAGGAACCTACATATATGTTGGCATAGCAAGTTCCTACTGATTCAATGGATCTAATATAGTTGAAGCTAATAAACTGATTTAGTCTAAGAGCTGTTCTAATTTTTTGTTTTATTTTCTAGTATTTCTAAATTGATACAACATTTAAAATTTAGTACAGATAATATACCGTATTCTGCATAAGAAACTCCTAAATTAGTAGAACTTTTTAAAAAGCCACTAACGCATAAACTAAACTTCCCAGATGTTAAAAACTGTTCTACGAAGTGGTCAAGTAATATTTTTAATGCTGAGGTT
Organism: Anolis sagrei; assembly: GCF_037176765.1. NCBI lineage: Eukaryota > Metazoa > Chordata > Lepidosauria > Squamata > Anolidae > Anolis > Anolis sagrei. The sequence goes on along the minus strand of NC_090022.1, from coordinate 95,309,675 downwards.
AAAAAACATATGATGTTCTATCAAATAAAACCTTGTCTGCATTAATGATGTAAATCAAATCTGTCTCCTCTTACACTGTGTTATCTTAGTGTTGATAGTGTTAATTTAAAAATGAAAGCCTTAATTTACAAAAATAACAGAACAAGAGCAGAACTGCAGACACAGTACGGTATTAGTGACTTTCTAGCTCTCATGTTTCATTTTGGAATCAAGTCTTCGGGTTTGGATTTAAAAACCTCGTAAAGACATATCTCTTCCAGTAGGTCTACCCAGACAGTTTTTAAACATGAATTTTAAAATGTGTGCACTTTGTTTAATCTCTGTTTTGTGTATTTTCATATGTATTTCATAGAGATACATTTTTGGTGAGCAATTTTTATAGAGGTACGTTTTAATATGTGAATTTGTAGTTTTTTGCTATGTTCTGTAACCCGCCTCGAACCATGAGGAGAGGCGGGTAAGAAATAAAATTATTATTATTATCAGTTAGAAGGGACTGCAAGGTCATCTAGTTCAATCTTCCAACCTTTAGAACTAAATAAAACTAAATGGACATTATATTTCCACCAATGTGAGACTAACATCATAAAATATAAATCCATGCAGTTATATCCACTAGAATGTCAGTAATCATATCAATTAAAGGCGTGAGTACACTCTCTTCCCCTACCATATTTACATACCTATGGCAGAATTTGGATAAGGCAGTTCCTTAGGGCAGCTATAATATGCCTCCAGAGTGAAGGGTTCCCTTCTGTAGAATGTGAGGACCTTGGAAAATGGCGCAGCATGATTCTTTGGGAAGACTTCACAATCACTGAAAAAGATAATACATTCCTTACTTCACCTACTGAAGAGCATTTTCCCTTGCAGATTTAGAAACAAGTTACAATTAGTTAGCCAAGAAAACATGTACATTTTGAGGTGTCTTTTACATAACAAAGCTGCTTATAAGAAATATTTCTCAAGCAGAATTGTTTTGTTATCCAAATATTGTATGAAGAATATTTAGAGTCTGTTTAGCCATGACTTTCAGCTGCAATTTAATTCCTTAGAAGTCACTGAGTTTTACCTTATTCCTTCCTCTGCTGGAGAATTCCATTTTAAAGAAATGGGATATGGTACCAAATCTGTGATAGAAAATTCTCTCACTTTAAAAGCCGGGGACAGAATAGCACACTGTAAGAAATGAAATATTAAATGGCATTATGCAAACTCAAAACACATGCTTTAAGCAATTTTCTTATGTGATTAGTGTAATCTAATCCTATAACTATTCTATCAAAGAAATGCAAAGACCTTCCTTTATTATCACAATTTTTCAATTTTTTTTTCAATTTGGAATTCTCACCAGAGGCAAACAGGTCTCTCAAAACCTTGTTTGCAAGGCCAAAAATACATTGTTTAATCTCACTCTCCAAGTGATATTTTATGTCAGCTGAAAAATTCTGCTGTCTGGCTCAACAATTTATTTAAATCAACTGCCATCAAGGATTTCAGTCACATCTCAGAGCACATTAACATCTTGATGGGTTCCTTTATCAGCCGTTACGTCTGAGAACACTCTTGGTTTGACAAATATAACTTCACCGACATATTGTCTATATTTGTACAGTTTGAGTGTCCATCATTGAGGCAAAGTGTAGCAAAGCCACCTCGACTGCCTTCATCTTCAACAGACTGATAAAGATATTTCTATTTCTAACCACTCTCTCAGTAAAGACTAGTCCTTGCAAGGAGCCCTCTACCTCTCTAAAAAGGTCTGCATCCACGGTAGTCTTCATTTTCTCCTATGGAATGAGGAATTGATATTGCCCCTCATCCATCCCATCTTAAGTTCTGTAATGCATGGTAAGGCGAAACCAGACTGAAATCTTTATTATTAAGACTTAATCATGTCTCAGAAACAGGTGCAGGAGCCTTGTATGAAATCTTGCCTGAGGGATTATTTTAAATGTTGATGTTTGAACGTTTTGGTAAATACCTTGGGTGCCAATGCCGAGCCAAAAGAAGAGCCCTGAACGGAAAGTGTTGGATATTGTACTTGAATCTGAAAAATGGTCGGCATTGTTGCTCCAAGTATGTTTCTGGCAAATCTACTGATAATGTGTAATAACCTTGCTCTAAGTTGTCCAAAACAAGTTTGGAAAATCTCCATTTTGAATTTTCTTATTTTCTTGAACCCAATACTGAGCGCTTCCACCCTTGTCCAAGTGGTTACCATCTCTTCTTGGTTGCTGCTGCCCTGATGCTAAAATTGAATTCTGGATTTATTCAGTTGCAGCCTAAGTGCTCTAAAGAAGGCCTGCACAACTTGCACACCTTCAGCTGTTTCCGTCTCCAACTCCCAGAAGTTCTAGCCAGCTTGTCCAATGGCCAGGAATTCTGGGAGTTGGAGGCCCAAGCAGCTGGAGGGTTGCAGTCTGTGCAGGCCTGCTCTAAAGTCTCATCTTTGAAATCCCCTTCCTTCCTGAAAAGAGTGTAAATCATTTCTAAAACACCATCCATTTTCTTTTTCTGAATCATTAACAGAAGCTGTTTTTATATCTTAATCGTCCACCAAACATTTTCTAGTACTTTCCTGACAAATAACATTTCTCTAAATAATGTGGTCATTAGGTTTGTCTTTGACGTCTGGTCTGCCTCTCCGTGTTTAAGACATAAAGATCTTTTGCGAACTGTAACTGCTGAAACTGTCTGCAAATCTTGTTGTGTCATAACCCACATCAGTCACAAACTGTAGAACTTTGTCCACCTGCAAAGTTTGAATACTGGGTCCACAATTTCCTGGTCCCCTAATATTTGATCCAGTGAACATTGAAAAAAGCCATGGAAGCCCTTATCTCTAATGTTGAAGCCTTTCTAGGTGCAGTATCAATACTTTCTTCTCATACTTCCTTCTAAAAGTGGTGAACTACTTAGTATTTGGAAGAGCTTTCCACACAGAATCAATTAAATTCTTGAATATCAGATTGTCTTGTGTTGGAATTTGTATTACTGCTGAAACTCTGCTGGATTTCTGCTGTTCCATAATACACTTATGAGCTGTAATGACATTTTATCCAGAACCAAAGTAGTAACCTTTAAAGCACTCCTTTGAAACATTCTATCTCAAACAATCTATTTTTACTGTGCTCTTTTACAACCTCAATGTCAAGAGTCATCTTCGGTGTACACTTCTGACTCTTTAACTTCTTACTACTTAACCTCTCTGATATAGCCATGTTTTGTCTTTTCCTTTAACTTCTCTGGCCTACTATTTAAAAACATGGTCATTCCTTATTTCCCTCGAGACCTCAAAGTATTCAGCTGGTGCTAACTACTAATTTGATTATTAGAAAAAATAATGATGATTAATTCAGTGCGTTATGATTAAGATTAGGAACCTGTATCATGGAAACCACTGGATTTAATACATTCATTCAACTGCCTCAATTAATTAAGGCGCTTTAATTAGCTTAATGATTTAGGCCATATTAAATTAGCTTAGTTTTTTTTTAGAAATATCAACCATATTTCATCAAATCTAACATATATTTTTCCTGTTTAAGAGACTTCAACATGGGGTGGACTTTCGATTTGATGGCACCTTAGATTGGCTGGGTTTTAGTTTTTAAAACTGTCTTACCTCCAAAAGGGAAGAAGAGGAATGCCCTCAGCTCCAAATGGCTCTGCCAGCCCCACCATTTTGTCCTGTGCCCCAAGCCAGTATTACCAGTATTTCAGCAAATTGCTGCTTCCAACTTCTGCTGCCTCCCCAACAGACCCATAAACTTTATAAAATAGTTCCCTGAAGACAAAATTACTTCTGGGTTTCTTCACACTCCCTCCTCACCTCACAGTAAAGATTACACTGCAAGGCAGTACTGAAACAAATAAGGGATTGTGCATGTAAAGGAAATTCAAAAAATATTCTAAGTAAATTGTTTTTTCCTAAAATGGAAGCTTCTGCTGAGCTCAGAGGGGTTTTTTTTGCTAACAGGAGAAATTCATCTATGGACTGAGAGTAAACTGTTGTACAACCCCCCGCCCAATGAGTTTCTCCAAACAGTAATCCTTTCATAACCAACCCCATCACACCTATTTATATCATTCAAGAAAACAGAATTAAATTAATACTGAACTATAACATTAGTATGAAAGTAGCTGCTCTCACCTGCAATGCACAGCCTCGAGCAACAGCTTCATCCGCATTCAATGTTGTACTAACTTCCTTACCAAAGAATTTACTGACACGCTCTTTTACAGCAGGTATTCTTGTAGTTCCTCCTACAATTTCTACAGAATAGATATCCTCTTTCTTTAACTCTGTAAAGAAAGACAGGACTTGATACACTCCAAGTCTAAATATAGTTTGTAAAGGTATTTAGAAGGACACTTAAAAAAACATTGCAACCACAAATGAAACACACGGGGCGAGAAATGAAATTTAAGGCACTATTTCTCCAGAATACAAAGCATTTTGTAATGGAAAGGGTAACTGTGAAATCTCTTAATTAAAGCTAGAGATATGCGTTATAATACAGTCATACTCTGCCTATTTATTGGCATCATAAAACAAAATGGATAGTAATTTTCCATGAAATTGGACTCTTGTTATAAGGAAATTATTTGTCATTTATTGCTCCAACAGTTTAAAGGATATAAAAAAATCTTGGAAAAGGTGCATTCAACACCCAACTCCTTTTTGTAAAAAGGAAGTTAAGCAACCTATAAGCATAGGAGAAGATAATCCCATCTGGCAGATTAATAGCATGTAAGTTCCAAGCACCAAGAAAAACTTACTAGCTTGTTCCAGGACACTGCGAAGTGGTGGTTCTACTCTAGCCAAAAGATCTTCACACATCTCTAAGAATTTACTCCTATGGGCACAAAGAAATATGAAATATTTTTATATCAAAGCAAAAAATGGAAAACAAGTATATTGCTCCTTCTTAACTCCCTTCTCCTCAGTTTGACAAAATTTGCCATTATTTTTAAAAGGGGTTTGTCACAGCTGTATTTCAAATGAAACAGGTTAGTATTTTGTAATGCTTCACTGTATTTTGTTTGCACTAAGATAACATGTTTTCAGTCTCAATAGCTAACAATCTCATCATTTATCCACCACCCTAACTTGATTTTATAAAAGTGTGTTACACAAATGGCTTATATTGTTTCATAACAAAAAAATGCTTAAGGTCATCTGTCACTCCTCAAAAGATTTATTATGGCATTACAGTAAACAGAGTGTGACAGTAAATTTGTATTTTTCTCTCCAGGAAGTTTTCCCTTTTCCGAGATTACTACAATCACTTCACATGAATTCAAGCTTCAGGCTTAATGTTTGAAACAGGCAGGAAAATTGTTGCAACAGTTATCATGGAAATCCTCGACTTTTACCCATCATGAAAATAAATAAACAGCTTCTGGTAAATACTGCCTAAAATTCATAATTTGGAGGTAATGTTATTGTGATTGAAAAAAATCCAGGCGATGCCACCAAACTAGTCTTGACTAAGAAGAAGTGATTGAGAAAATGAACAAAAAAACAAAACAAAACCCCTGAAGAGCACAATTTTCGACCTTGTCCATTTACCTCTCAAGTCCTTGACTGAGGTTTGTATTTTCAATAGTATCCATTAAAGGTGCAAACTAAGCAAAGTGCTCACCGTATTAAGCATAGAAAGTACAAATACCAGGTATTATACAGTTTATATGCAGAGATTTAACAATTATAAATAAAAATAAAATACCTGTTCATAGTGCCGGAGACATCAATATCATTCATGAAGCATTCTATGTTCATTGGCAAATCAGAGGCATTTGCACTCATCAATTTCTTCAGTTTCTCACATTCCTGAGATAATCTCAACAGTGCACGAATTTTGGACTTTATGTCTAGTTTATATTTCTTGCCAAATTCTTCACAGAAATAGTTTACTAGGACTTCATCAAACTTTCTGCCACCAAGTACTGTATCAAATGCTGTTGCAAGAACCTTTACAAAAGAAATAAGAAAGCATCTCTTTTAACTGGACTTCTTCATAGGACTTTAAGACACTATTTTAAGACAAACTGCAGTTACTTAATCTAGTGTGATATTCAAAGGTCTAGATGCCAATTATAAATTTTTGTCTATAACAAATTTACACATTTCAATAAAAATATTGCATCTTCAAATAAAACTGCTACCTGAGGAATGCAAATGGAATGCTGCTTAACTTAGAGAGGAAAAGTGGTATTCACAGGCATTCACTTTGCCCCATTAGAAGGGGAATGGCACAACTTTGAAAGAGCTTGTTTTGTTATTTCCTCACCCCCGCCAGCATGGAAAACAAGGTAACTGAGCTGTACTCAGCCAGAACATTTAGCAGGTATGACTTCAAGCAGAGACAGTAAGGGAAAAAACAAAGCTAACACTTTGGCCATGCACTGAAAGGAGCTTCAGCCAGCATTCTAGCAATGTTAGGAGAACTGGCTACACCCTGAAAATCACAGGCATAGCCTCAGCTACTGATGTCATCTTGGCAGTCAAAGGGGCCCATAAAACCAGTTCCATGGTCTTAACATAACTACAAAATTAGCATTCCCCACTGGTAGTATAGTAGCCATCATTTCAAAGAGTTGTCACCTTTCAAAAGGTTACGTTTAGGTTCTTTCACTGAAATAAGTAAAAGTTGTACATCACATCAGCCAGTATTTCAAATTAGTTTTGGTTTTCAATGTGTGTTTGTTTTTCAATGTATTTGCATTTTAGTATAACAATACTATGAAAGAGTGCAGGGATTATTTATTTTGTCAGCAGTTGGGATTCCACTCTTAGTTCAAATACTGCTCTTTAAAAACACATTATATACCACCTTGTGCAACATTGCTGAAGATAAACCAGACTGGCTTAATCTATGGCAGTGGTTCCCAACCTTTGGTCATCCAGGTGTTTTGGACTTCAACTCGTAGAAATCCCAGCCATCTTACCATCTGTTAGGAATTCTGGGAGCTAAAGTCCAAAACACCTGGAGGACTAAATGTTGGGAACCACTGATCTATGGCAATGATATATACTGACTTATGATGACCCTAACACAAACCTAACACGGGGTCACCGTGACAAAATTTGTTCAGAGGTTTGCCTTTGCTTTCCTCTGAAGTAGAGAAAGTGACATACCCAAGGTCACTCAGTGAGTTTCCCCAGACTGAATCAGGATTTAAATCCATATCTCTAGAGTCATTGTACAATTCCCAAACCAATACACCACACTGGTTTTCCTGCTATCTCCAGAATCTCGTTTTTTGGAGACTGCCTCACTTGGGAACTTCTACAAGTGATGAGTACACTTTCTGAAAGTCTATTCAGCCATGAAGGGTTCCATGAACAGGAAATTGCTCCCAATATAAAGTTTGCCATGTCTACAGACAAATAGAGAAACATGCTCCAAAAAGTGAGGAAGTAGAATATCTGTTACAATGTATCATTATTGTCACTGTCCTCCCACCACTAAGATAGGGCCTGAACGCAGTTCACACATTACAGTCATTACAAAAACATACAAATAATCATTAAGACAAGAATTAGACTATTATTTAAAATAAATTAAAGTAAAGATGCAACATAACACTTGCCTTCAATTTTCCCTTGTTGAATGCACATACTGAAACTTGATACGCTGAATGCCCTATGTCAACGAACACCACATTTCGTGGTTTCTCTTCCAATGCAGGTAGGTCTTGTTTATAAATTCCATATGCCAGAGCAACTAAGGAGAAAGTTCAATCAAGTAAAACCAGATTTCTTATTCAGCTAAGCATATAAGTTAGCAAATAAGCTTACTTGCTATTTAATAGCAGCCACTCAACAGAACTAGACAGTGACTTAGTAAAAATGCAAGTCATTAAACACTAAATGCTATGCAAGCTTATTAAATATTTATCATGTAATGGAATACACATAATGTAAGATCACCTTGCACTTTTGAAAATCTCCACAATTCATGTGCAAGATATTGATTCTACTACTTGCTTTACTCAGTTTAAAATAAGTAACGGAGTAGAAGGGTTCTTCTTCTTTTTTTAAAGACCTTGACAGTAAAGCTATCTATCAAGAGACATGTTTTAGAAAGTTATATTTTTCTGGGGCATCCACACTACTGGTTTAGCAAAGCAGTCACTGTGCACTCACTATTGACCAGGCCTTACTGACAGCCCCAGACATTTCAGTCGGCAAAACACTTAAGGACCTGAATGATGCAAGGCTTATGGAAAGAAATCACATTTTCATTCTTTGCATGTAGCCAATTACCTGCAGTAGTTTCATTGATTAACCTCAAGCAGTTGAGTCCAGCAATCTGTGTAGCATCCATCACAGATCTCCGTTCTGCATCTGTATAGAAACAAGGAACCTAAAAGACAGACAAAGTTATAGGAAAAAGCTAGTTAAATTAGGTTAATACCTATTGTTGGCTATCATTTTAAGACTGAAGGACCAAGGAAGGAGACCAAAACTCTAAATCATTTTATCTGTTGCTCTTTTCTTTCCATCCTTCAGCTTTGATTCACAGCCTTGCAGGATGTATCAATTAAAGCCACTCAGATACAAGGTTAAAAGCTAGAAATTGACAGACTTTCCTCCCTTTTAGTATAGCGATAGGTGGAAATGGTAATGGAAAGTATAAACCTTAATGACTACCATTTTAGTTGAACCATATTTTGTGCAACTGTAATGCATTGGGACATGCAAAGTAGTCCCAAGTTCTGCAATACAGTTTGCGCACTGCCTCCATCTTGAACCTCCTTTATTACACAAAGGAACTGAGGAAACTTTTAAATCCAAAATTGGTCTGCATTTCAGGGCAGAAGAAAATTGAAAAATCCCTTGAAATTTGGATTAGATAGGACTTATTTATTGTCTCAAGTTGAATATAATATGGAATCTCATTTTGACTATCTCCTTGATAATGTTTTTCGGCACCAGCCTCAATGTCATCCAGTTTAGCACCGAGGGATAGCCTGCTGTTGTTGAGATACCAGATTTGGTTAAAATTGGAGTGTGGAGGCCAGATAAAAGATATTCTCCCTTCAATCTTCTTTAGAAAACTATTGTGTAACTTTCCTGAACTACATGAAGAACCCATTCGTCTGTAGTTATAGCTGCCCAAAGATGGCCATAGTGAAGTAAACCTCACTCCACTGGTAAATCTCTCAAGTCAGAACTACTGCCTGCTTCTGCTATTAGAGTACCTGTGCCTCTCCTTGGTTATTACTGCTTCTGTTAAAATTGGAATCTCTTCCATTGCTCTGTATAACTTCTGAAATCCCTGTGCCTTTGAAAACTCCTTCCTTTGTGAAAAGAGTAGTCTCCTAACTTTCTTTTTGTGTGTGATTTAGGACACATCTGCTACTTGTCTATGCCTTCCACTAAAACTTCTTCAAAATTCTTTCTCTAAATATTAGCTTTTCCTTGAAAGGAGTGTTTACCAAGTTTGCTCTTGAGTTTTGGACAGCCTCCCAATGATTCAACTACAGAGACTTGCATCCAATTGTACTAGCACGAATTGCCTGTGCTACAAAGCCTGTGGCATCATATTCCACATCAGCCACACACTGCAGAACCTGTTCTAACTTACATAAGGTTCTTTGTGCTGATGTTTTGGCTTTCAACTCCCAAGAAATCCTAACAGCTGGTAGATTCACATCCTCTGAATCTGGAATCTCCTGAACTTATAATATAACTGCCATGGCAATCATTGAACTTGCCATGGTTGTTCCTAAGAGGCCTCATCTTGTGTTGATCAGCAGTCCCAAATGTTGGCTCTCCTGGGGAGGAATAAAGTGGCTCTTCTCAAATTTTACCAGGAAAACAGGGTTAGTCCACGGATATCTTCTCTGTCCTGATGGGAGCTGTAGTTCTCAACCTGTGAGCCCCCAGGTGTTTTGGCCTACAATTTCCAGAAATCCCAGCCAGTTTACCAGCTGTCAATATTTCTTGGGAGTTGAAGGCCAAAACATCTGGGGACCAACAAGCTGAGAACCACTGTGATGGAGGAATGTTGAGTATACAGAAGGTTAACTCAAGGTATAAATGTGGGTATGTCTCTTCTCCATGTTGCCAACACCTAGATGATGGGGATAGGTCAAAAGGCATAGCCCTGTACTGACAATGCTTTTCCAGCATAGGCAAAGTGGAAAAACCTGCAGTTAGATGCATATATTAGCTATGCAAATATCCGTCAGATCAAGGGAAGCGAGGAAATCATCTGACTGTACTGTCTGAAGAATGCTCTCCAGTATCTCCACTTGAAAATGCCATTTCTTTGTGAATCTGTTTACTCTTCCCTGTATTACCTGTAGTCTCTGCTTCCCACAATGACGCTTGTATCATCTGAAGTCTCTAGAACTTATAGAGATTGTGAAGTGGGAGAGAAATGTGCCTATCGCACTGCGGGGCGCTCTTGATCTTTCTCAAAGGATAGTTCATCCTCTTCAGAGTCAGATTAGGGATTGTGCTCCTCCCTGCAGTTCCCATGGATGGACTGATTTTCCTCATAGATCTCAGATACTATGAATGCTTCCCTTCTGTGCCTTTTGTGCTAGAAGCATCATCACTAGGCCCCCTGGTTCTCAAAATCCAGAGTTCAGGTCATATAGGAACCCTCACACTGGTTTGTGCATCAAAGGGAGTAGGAGAAATCTCTAAGCTCTCTCACATGGTGGCAGTTACACTTGGACGAGGCTCCTTTTGCCCAGCCCACTGGGCACGCATATTCTGAATCCTGGCTTGCAGGGAGGTAGAAGGTGTGGTTATGGTGGCAGAAGAGTTTTGGAATACCGGGAGGGTGGCCTAAGTCCCTGCCTGGCCCTGCGCTAAGGTACCTGTTGCCGGTTGCAAGGTGTTCCTCTTTACTGGCTGAGTTCACAAGGATATGCTGTGGCCTCATAAGATACCAATTTTCTCAACCAGGTTATGAAATCTGGGATAGTGTTCTGTGCTCATAATGTGCATATGCTACTCATATCCTCCACCAACAATGGTATTGCATGTTTTGGATCCTAGCACAGAAGGGTGCTCCTTGCAGCTTCAAGACTTCCCTGGTTTCCCACATCCTCTGGATGACCCAGCTGGTTGATTAGGTTGGGGCAAGGGGTTTTCAGAGGGGCCACCCCCAGCATGGCTAGGGCTTCCCTCATTGACTTGTGAAGGCTTTTGCATTATGCCTTCCCTTTTCATATGGAGACAGGTGAAGGAGAAGATATTAGAGGTGAAGGAGAGAGCAATGAATCAGCTAACCATGAAGTTGGCAATACAAGCAGTGATGAAAAATGTTTGCGAATGGAGAGAAGGCAAGACCTAAGACTGCCCTTAAGAGAAAGATTTCATTCCCTCTCAAATAGCTTCTGCATTCCAACCTATGGAGAAACAGAAAGACCAATCCACATTCAGGAGATTCCACAGTTCTCCACAAGGAAACTCTGAGAATTCAATCAATGAATGGTGCAATCTGTGGATGCAGAGTCCATGGATATGGAGGGCTAACTGTATACCTACTTTTCTCCATTCCCTTCTCCTGTGTGTTTAATCACTTTGGAGTGCGCGCCTGGGGGGGGGGGGGGGGTTGGTTAAGTCTGATGCCACTCCATGTCTCTTTCTCCTTTTTTAATAATTATGTGAGACAGCTTAGAGACAATTGTGATGACAAATGCTATAAATATGTTTCTATTTATTTTAGCTTCCCCAAGAGCTCTAACATATATTTAACTGTCTTTGTTACTATTTAAAGAGTATCTATTCCCCACCGTTCCTTTACCTATTATTATACAATTGTGCAGAACATAGTAGCCAGATATTACCAATGATCAAAAAAGCCCAATCCCCAAAACCCTAACAGAATTTTATATGAACATTATAATTGTTTACTTACAGATACAACACAATCAACCATAGGCTTCTTAAGTGTATTCTCGGCTGTTTCTTTTAGTTTACTGAGGAGCATCCCTGTCATTTGCTCAATAGTGAAACTTCTTTCTTCTTCCATATACATCACCTTAGCAAAAATGTAGAATAAATACACATATTTTAAAGCTGTAATCTTCTGCAATACCCAAACCAAGGGTATGTAAATGTTTCTCCCCTGACATTTCATAAATTAGCATCAGAAAAGCAATCTTAAAATGACAAAAATAGTGGGCACATAGTATCCACTGGGGTATGGTTCAAGCACCCGCAACAGATACCAATTTTGTGGATGCTCAAGTTCTATTATATACAATAGTGCAGTAATATATTGTCCCTTTATAAAATAGCAAAGTCAAAGTTTCTTTTTTTGTTTTTTGTTTTTTTAAGGAAGAGAATATTTGTAAGCCATGGATGCTTGAATCAGTGAATGAATCATGGGTACAGAGAGCCAACTGTACTTTATTTGAACTTGTGAGATACAGTTATTAATTTTCTTGTGGGTTTTTTTCGGGCTATATGGCCATGTTCTAGAGGCATTTCTCCTGACGTTTCGCCTGCATCTATTGAAAGCATCCTCAGAGGTGAGGTCTGAGACCTCACCTCTGAGGATGCTTGCCATAGATACAGGCGAAACGTCAGGAGAAATGCCTCTAGAACATGGCCATATAGCCCGAAAAAACCCACAAGAACTCAGTGATTCCAGCCATGAAAGCCTTCGACAATACAGTTATTAATTTATTTCAGAGATTTCTATGCCACCTTTCTCCAGAGCTGACCCAAGGCAGCTCACATCATCTTTAAAAATATACATAGTAACATATAAACATTAACTAAAATCAGATTTTAAAAATCCAAGATTCCTCCATAGCAACTTCCATATTCTAAACAATAAAAGTTATAATCAATATAAATCCCCCAAATGACCGTGAAGTGCCTGGCTTCAGTTAAAAGTTGCTTAAAAAAAGAAAGACTTCACACCTTCCCTAAATGACATAAGGGGGGGAAGCACATACTTTTTCCCTCAATGATGACAAGAAGAAAAGAAAGAGAGAGAAAAGAAAGAAAATGACCTCTTCTAAATAGGGAGCAAAGTTGAACAAAATGTTTTGTTCAGGCTGAATCCAGAAATGTTGCACTGAAGTTGAGAAATCCACATTCCCCATTACTTCACCACTTCTACTACTCTATCTCTGTCAAATTGTCTAAAATGTATTGCGTTTTTATAGTACAAGCAAATGTCCATTTGTTCATATAGAGGAACACTCACCTTGATGCCAACTAAATGTGATGGGAGCTGGACAAGTTCATAAGCAAGTTTTGCTTTTTCATCTTGAATAAAGGGATCCAAAAATGTCCGGCCATGAAATCTTTTAAAACCTTGCACTGTATTCTTTGCATTAGAAATTACCTTAAAAAGAAGTGAGTTCATTGTCATACAGCAGAACAGCAATGCAGAATAGGCTTCAATTATTCTTCCTGATACACGCATTTTGTTCTTTCATATTGTGCATCATAAATGTTTTTATAATATTCAAGTACATACACAACACAGTAAGATGCACAGCTACATGGAAGGACATAAAAATACATTGCCCTTAAAATATGTTATCCTACAATTTATACCCCAACCAATAACCATTCAGGAACTTTACACAGTCATTTACCAAATAGAATCAATTTAGCCTATCTAAATGAACTACATTCATAAAGAACAAGAACATATGATTGGCCATCATACTCAATGCTGTAGCTAAAAGGAACACTTCAATATCTGCTAGGACCTCCGGTGAAGAAATTGAAGTGTGAGCAGTGTTTCAGCAAGCTAGCTAAACACTGGGACATCCCTGGGGGTTTATCAACTGTGTGGAGTTGAGAAATACTTTTTCAGAAAGAAAAAGATCCAATTGAAATAGGAAATACCAGGATTGCAGAGAACTTTCATCTCAGACAATAAATAAAAATAAAAAGTTAAATTACAGTGACAGGCCACTCCACATGATGAGGGTGATAATCTACTATTTCAAGAACGAGAACCCTGAGGATGCTTTCTATAAATATAAATTTATGGATTCACCAAACAAGAGGAGAGCTTTTCATTATTTGCGATTACCAGAAACAAAAAGTTCCCACTCAAGATTTAGGGATTACAAAAATGATGGTGCTGGCAGAAATTGACAAATTGATCAGAGATGGACAAATTGACTAGGCTTCTAGAATCACCAGTCTTCTAAATCTGAAAAAAAAATCAGCATTTTGTTGACTATTTCACAAGAAGAAAATGAAAATATTGGGTTTTCTATAGCACTAAGGGAAAATTAGTAGCACAGGGATGTAGAAATAAGGAAAGAAAAGAAAAATAGAGAAATCTTGAATCCCATGCACCGGATTTCATTTGTTAAGAAACACAGAATTTAGTTCTGCACAAGCAAATATCTCAATGACACTATCGCAATGGGGAACCAATTCACTTTTGTTAAACTCATGCCATAAATATGGTACTAAAAAAATGTATGTCTTTTGATATGTGCTGTCAAATTTAATGGTTTCAACATCTTGATAAACATCTCCCCGGAGAAAGAATATTATACTCTAATTCATTTAAATGCAATACCTTTGTATTGGTTTTCAGCAGATAAGGAGCCAGCCAGGTTGGTAGCTCATGGTATGCACAAACGGGAATTAAAATATGCCCACAAATTCCAGTCTATCAGCAGTGGGTTGAACAGAGACAATAGTTCCCTGGCACATTACACATATTATAACACCAGTTAAAACTCCAGCTTTATGAAGTCACTCCTAACCAGTTTATCACATTTCATTTCTGGTTCCCAGCCAGCACTACAACTACATTCTAACAAGTTATATGGTTATCTATTCACCTTGGCTTTAGACAACATCTTTCCTCCTGTCTTTGTTCCTCAAGATCCATAGTTAAAATTGAACTTGTCATCACCATACCCACCAACTTTGCATTTCTATTGCTATTCACATACACAGCCTGCACATAAATGTTTGTTCCCAAGCATTTCCCGCCATACATTTGATGGAGGAGACTTAAGTTTACAAAAGCTTATGCTACCAATATCTCTCAATCTTAAAAAGTGCTTCAAGATCCTTTGGAAATTCCAGACGAACATAACTATGTCTTTAAAAAAAATTAGCCTGTGAATGAAATGGTTAACAAGTTTATATTATGAAACAAATATTTTAATTCTAACGGTCTGTGTTTTAAAAACCCTCTTTTAGCAATATTGCAGTTATATAAACAATTCTTGAATATACAAAATCCTTACTTGACTTTTTGCTGCAGCTCCAATTGAACGATTCTTAGGTCCAAAGGATATACATGACCTAGAATGAGAAGAAAATATCTAATTCAAGACACAGGTTGTAACATGTCAGTTTATTCAAATATAAAAGCAAAGCATGAATAAGCTTGAGCAATGTACTCCTTAATAATAAAGCTCTAAAATGGATTTAATATTGGTAATGTCATACTGGTAAAGTAAAGTAAAACTGCCCTCAAGAAGGCATTAGCTTCTGTGGGACACCACATTGTATTGGGCTGATCAAGCTTATGATTCAGAATTAAAGGAATATAGATAAGATTAAACAATACAACTTTCTCATAGATTTTCCTCATACAGTACTGCCTGTTTTATCATATGTATGAACTCTAATAAATATTGTATTTATTCATTGCTTTAATGAATTAGATCCTAAGTTGTTTTGTCTGTGCACAGGTGGAGAATTTTATAAACACCCTTCCTAAAAGTCCTCCAACCCCCCAAAGCAGATTTTAATAGCATGTAGAAAGCTGCATAAAGAAGAGGAAATCAGAAACACTCTATCTAGTGCAAATAACTTAGGATCCAAGTCATACATGATTTATAAGATCTTCCAACTATCCAAGAAGATATTAAATTTGGTTAATTTCTATTAAAGGATGCAAGCCTATTTAATATGAATAAAGCTGTTCAAAATCCTTGAATATATGTGCCCCATTCACAGCCCTCTCCTCAAATCTGGGAGAAAAGATTTGACTATTATAAAAAGCAGAAACACTGTTCACGTACAAAATCTGATCAGCCCCAAACTAATATGTTAATTCTGTTAAGGAGATGTGGGAAGCAAAATAGTGAAGACTGAAAGAACCTAACAGACATGCTAGAGGTTCAGTTGGGAAAGAATTACTAATAAAAATTGTGCAATCTATGGGCATACAAGTAATTTGCTCAGAAAAGGGAGAACAGGTACAACTAACTTGACTGTAAATTTTAAGTAAGAAGCTTCTGATTACTACAGAGAAATATTCAATAAATATATCTAACTAGAAAGGGAACCTGCATAAAATTGAACACAGGATCCCTTCAAACTCTGGAAAGTGAATAAAAGTGATCAGTTGGCAGAGGTCATTAAAAACACGGGGGCAAAAGCAGGATGACAGTTCTCCTACAACCCAGCTAAATCCAAGTACAATTAATTAAAAACAAAAATTAAAAAGGAAACGTAGGAGAAGATGAGATCAAAGGAAGACGAGTTCTGAGCTCAAAGGGGGGTTGGGAGGAGATAACCACCAAGAATAAGCCAATCCAAGGTATGCTTTAAAGGGCTTGAATAAATGGGGTAATAAAGATAGAGGAGATCTCATTAAGCTTCTTCATTACCCTGGATGTAGTATGCAAAGAGGAAAAGGAGATCTAGGTTGAACTGGTTCTCTACGGAGACTACCCTATCTATATCTGTGGTTTCTAATCTGTACTAATGCTAACACTGGCTCTCTGACTAGTCGCAACAGCAAAACCCTGTCATACTTGGAAAAGCATTGACTGGGTGAGTAACTGTTTCTTCTAGACAAATAGTACACCAGCCTTGTAAATAAGCCCACAAAATTTACTGGCATTCAATTTATTTCTTTCTGTCTTTTATATTTCTTATTAAGTTAGTAGGCTACACTCCCATGCTAGCTGTAGAAGAAGGCTAAGTTACAACCATTCATGCAGTTTTAAAAAAAAAGATCTAAAAAGGAATCTGGCAAAGTTTCTCCATTGCTTTCTGTTGCATTTCTACATTGCTGAACACAAGCCTGTACGACTCTTTAAGCCACCTTGCTATGACATATTCATAAATTGGTCTTGACTCCAATTTCATAATCCAACTTGCCCAATTTTTAATACAAAAGCCAACATCTGTTAGTTGAAAAGGTTTTCAATGTTATTTCCTATTCATATTTATGATTGTAGTACCACTTCACAGACCCACCTCAACGTGGCTATGCTGCACTGAGGATGGGAGTTGTACAGCACTGAACAGCAGGATGACACACCCAGGTCCCTCCCACCAGTCAGCAGCGATGCACCAACTCCATCCCTCATAACAGCATATCCACAGTGTCACAGCTATGTGCTTGTTTGCAAAATCTTGTCCAAATAATATAAATAGATGTTTAGTAACATGGTATCCTAATTATCATGCTAACAAGTCAGCCTCAAAGGTGCTACAAGATCCCTTTGCACAAAGAAAGTTGCATTTCTAATAGTGCAGGCCTAAATTCACCAATCACAGAATAAGTGCTATTCTAATAAATCTAGTGAATTTTTAAAAATTATATACCAGTAGGACTGTGCTGAAAAACTGAAGGTTAGATCCAATTTCAGTCTGAACTGGATTAGACCCATTGAAAAGGCCTGGGCTTCTTAGGAAACATTAAAGTACATCTCACTGATTTCAATGTGATTACGCAATTTGTGACTGTAACTGGATTTAACCTTGAAATGTTGGGAATATTGACTTGCAAGAAACTCCTACTGAATTGAGGAGCATGTTTTTGACAAACATACATATAAGTTAAAGCATTCATTTCCAACACTACAATTGCAACAAAACACTGTGGAGGATTTGTAAATCTATTTTTATTTTTGTCATTGCCAATTTGGGATGCACTGGTTGAAGGCAATGTACATGTGTTTTGTCAGAGCTAGTAAAGTCAGTACTGACAATTATCTGTTGTTACACCAACAGATGTAAAAGTACATGACACAGCCTTAATCCAAGAGTGCCCTGTGCAATTCACTTAGACAATGCAGAGTATGATGCTGATGCATAAAGTGTCAGGGAATGGTACTAAAAAATGAGATGGAGAAAGGGGTGAATAGAGCTGTTTACAAGATATACAGTAATACTGCAGAATGTAATATTTCTGTTAAGCATCGGTGAAGAAAACACTAACAAATGTTTTCTTCCTCTACAGACTTGAGATGATAAAATCCACTCTATTATAAAACAGAATAGCGAAGCTAAACATAAAAAGAGCAATGATAAAGCTCTATTCAGTACATAAACACAATATCACCCTCCCCAAGTATCATTCAATCATACTCTGGGAGAATGGCCTCCTTCTCCCCATGTAGCTGATGCTCAGTAACGTAGAGAGGGGACAAGTTACAATCATGGCAAAAGTGTCAAAAACTCGATTGACAATCATGTACAGGGAACAGTTACCTGTGCTTGTTTTGTATTCATGGTCACTAGTATAGCTATGTTCATAACACATCTCTGATCTACTTTATTGAGCACCAATTGCATGGGGTGAACAAGGTCAATTGTGCTGATGATCAGAGTACAGTTGAATGACTTCGGTTAAGGCTTTTTTTTTTTTTTTTTGGTGAGTGGTCAGGCTAGGAGAAGTTAAGCCAACAAAGAAGATGGTACATGATTCTAGCTAGTCTTTTGGTAAAGAAGAACTGCTTCCAAATGAAACAGAAGTCTACAAGATATGGTAGAAAATTGATTTTGTTTTTCAGACCACTCATGTACTACAAATAACTAGCATAAGTATGTTCAAGAATGCATAGTTATAGTAACTCTGTGGATTCCTAATAAAAGGATACAGCTACATTAGGACATGCTAAATCCTTCATAGAATTGTAGAGTTGGAATTAACTTTGTTCAAACTTTTGCCAATGCAGAAAATTTGCAGGTAAAGAATTAATGATAAATGACCATTCAACCTCCACTCAAACATTTATAGTAAGGGAATAGCTGCACAACTTTTAAAACAGTATATTCCACTATTGAATAGTTGTCACCATCAGGCATATCTTTCTTAAACTGTGCGATCTACAGCTAGACATGGAACTCCAGGTGGAACCTGGCCAAAGAGCAGAACAGAATAGATTGGAAGCACAACTTTCAATTTAAAACTGTCAAAACTGATGGAGAGCAGTACTATATTAAACAAAGGAATCAAAGAATGAGATGAAAAAAATGCTAATATACTTTCCCTTGTTCTGGATACTAAATTTCTGCTAGAACAAAAAAAAAAAACAACAACTTTATTTGTACCCCTCCACTATCTCCCCAAAGGGGACTCGGAGCAGCTTACAACCTAGAACTCTAATAGCCTTTTTTACCACTGCTGCACCACATTGTCATCTCATGTTCAGCATGTAGCCCAGTATAACCCCTAGATGTTTCATATACATATGACTGTCAAGCCTATTGGCATTCATCCACACACTGACTTTTTTCCTGCCTAAACATAGGCTTCTGTTGAAATTTGTTTTGGGCAAGGTTTCCAATCTGTCAATGTTATTTTTAATCTTATTTCTGTCTTCTAGCTACACTTTTTAGTTAGCTGTCATCTGCAAAGGTGATGAATGAATAGTTTTATTCAAGTTAATTATGAAGATATTAGACAACATGAGACCTAAGACAGAGCTGTACTTAAGCCTGATACACCTTTCTAATATGATGAAGGACTAGGCATGGACTCTCAAATAAGGTATGGTTTGTCAGACAGCTCCCAATCCACTAACAGTAGTGTTATCTGAGCAGTAGTGTAAAAGAAAAGAACTACTGCTACTCTCTCCCTTCGCCCCTGGAGTCAGGAAATACTAGACTGGCTAACAACTGCTGTACTTATTAGAGTTTATTTGGGAAATTACTGGAAGTCTGGACAATTAGTACCTTAGGTACAGCTTTTATCTGCTCTCAATTTAATAAACTGTAATCTGAGTATGCCTAAATATCCTAAAACATAAATTTATATCATTACTTGCATTTTTGTATTCCCATTCCCAGCAACCCATAGTTTACAATGCTCCATCCACTCAGGTTTGACCATATACAGGCATATATCAGTTAACAAAGTTTGTGTGTTCCTGGGCACTACTTCTTTAACCAAAAAAAAAAAAAAAGTACCAGAGGTAGGAATAACATGAAAATAATGGTGGTAGGGTCTCAATTCACAAAACAGAAGAGCAACTCAAAATGCTTCAGTAAACTTTGGATCCTAAACTAACAATATGCTTGTTTTCTGCTGCCCTGGAGACTAAGCTGTGAAACCATAGCTTCAAACTACAGAAAAGGAGATGCTATCTTAACATTAGGAAGAACTTCCTGGCTGCAAAAGCTGTTCAGCAATGGAACTCTCTGCCCTGGAGTGTAGGGGAGGCTCCTTATTTTGAGGCTTTTAAAACAGAGGCTGGATCAGGGGTGCTTTGAATGTGATTTTCCTGCTTCTTGGCAAGGGTCATGAGGTCTCTTCCAACTCTATGATTCTATGTCAAATGAAGCAATTGGGCCATGTCAGGTAAGCTTTACTTAAGTAAAAAAAATTGCTTTGAATAATCTAGAGGCCACTTACATGTTTCCTCCAAAATGCATCCAGGGCTACTTTTAAAATTCTTTTTGTAAGATTTCCATTTTGGTGGCCAAACTTCTAGATCTGTATTTTCACCATGAATCTGATGTGATAAGCTTGTATGCTTTGCCCTTTTATCTCAGTTTTGCTATTCAAACATACTGAATAAAGGATTCTGGAGGCAGCTGCTGTTTACCTTACCTATTGCAGGCAGTCATACAAAGCTACAAGTTCAGCTAGAACAAAATCAGATTATTTCCCAGATTGACCTCCACTGAATTGTCTACTATTGACACTGTTTGAAACCAATACTGATAATCTATGTCACTCACAATGCCAATGTTGAAAAGAAATGTACAGCAACAATGGACAAAAACGAAAGGAGGCGGCTGAGTGGTATAAAAAGGACTTTGTAAAAAGAAGCATCTTTATCAGAGGAATTGTTCACAGAGGCATGTATGCCTGTATACCAAATTAGTGTATATTAACTCTCCAATTTAAGGCATCTGATAAAGCAGTTAGCATTTATGAAAGTTTTATAGAGTAGCGAATTTGTTGATACAGATTGAGTGTTCCTTACTCAAAAGACTTTGGACTAAAAGTGCTTTGGATGGCTGAGAGGGGCGGTATAGAAATGTACTAGATAAATAAATAAATAGAATAGAATCATAGAGTTGGAAGAGACACATGGGCCATCTAGTCCAACCCCCTGCCATGTAGGAAAAGCATAAAATGCCCCCAACAGATGGCCACCCCAGCCTCTTTCAGATTTTGGAATACTTGCAGTTGTATATATGTACATCATGAGGTCTAAACACAAAATTCATTTATACAGGGTTAGTCAAAATGCATAGGCCAATAAGCCATTCAATTGAATGGCTTATTGGCCTATGCATTTTGACTAACCCTGTATTTCATATACACATTATGCACATAACCTGAAAGTAATTTTATACAGAAATTCTAAAAATAATTTTGTATGTGAAACTGTGTAAACGGAACAATCTGAAAGTAAAGCTCTCCCTATCTCAGCACCCTTGTGGACAATTCTTTAGTATTTTGGAATTCCAGATAAGAGATGCTCAAACTGCATTTAAAAATGTGAAGGCTATCTTTTATCTTTCTGTGAACTATCCTAAATGAATGAAAGATTCTGCTGCATCATTTTATTAAATTCAGGCCTGTGACACTGGATTCCACTGACCTCCATGAACAGGCACTCCCGCTTTGGGTTCCTTCAGCTGGATCCTTCACAGTTCTCCTTCCCTTCCAACAGACCATATGAACCTAGTGGTGCTGTGGCTGTTGCCGCTGTTGTGTGCCTTCAATCATTCCTGACTTACCTTAATACATGTTTTTCTGACGTTGAGACAATTTGAGTGAATCTACACTGCAGAATTGACCACCATGGCTCAATGCTATGGGATTGCGGGAGTTGTACTTTGCTGAGGCAGCACAGCTCTTTGGTAAAGGAGGCTGAAGACCTTGTAAAACTACAACTCCTCTAATTCCATAGCAGCGGAAGTGGTGTCAAACTGCATTCATTCTGAGCAGGCTTGGGCAAACTTGGGCCCTCCAGGTGTTTTGGCCTACCGGCTGTTAGGAATGGCATGAGTTGAAGTCCAAAACACCTGGAGGGCCCAAGTTTGTCCATTCCTGTTCTACAGAATAGATTGCATGATTACTGCAGGAGTTGTGTTCTGGAACCAAGGGTGTGTCCCAACCAATGGGCGACTTGGAGAGCCACAAGGTGCTTCTACACCAGACATGGGCAAATTTCAGCCCTTCAGGCGTTTTGGATTTCAACTCCCACCATTCCTAAGTCAGTGGGTTGTTAGGAATTGTGGGAGTTGGAAGTCCAAAGCACCTGGAGGGCCCAAGTTTGTCCATTCCTGTTCTACAGAATAGATTGCATGATTACTGCAGGAGTTGTGTTCTGGAACCAAGGGTGTGTCCCAACGTGGTTGCCAATGGGCGACTTGGAGAGCCACAGGGTGCTTCTACACCAGGCATGGGCCAATTTCAGCCCTTCAGGCGTTTTGGATTTCAACTCCCACCATTCCTATGTCGGTGGGCTATTAGGAATGGTGGGAGTTGAAGTCCAAAACACCTGGAGGGCTGAAGTTTGCCGCATGGGTTCTAGACCACTGTTTCCCAAAGTCTGTGTCCTTCCAGGCCTTTGACTTCAGCTCCTTAACTAATGCAGCTGAGTTGAGATCCAAAAACACTTACCGCAGTTAGAACTGCTAAGGCTCAACGGTATGGGGTGGTGGGAGTTGTAGTTTGGTTAACAGGCCAAAGGCCTTTAGAGGTGCAACTCCCAGGATTCCATACGGGTGAGCCATGATAACTCAAGCCACTGGGCCAGGCCTATGCGTCTCCCTCTTCCGCCCCTTTCAGGGCTATGCCTCTCGGCACGTGTCTGGCGGAAAAGGCGGCCTGGTCGGCTCCTTCTCTTTGGCGCAGCCCCCCCCCCCCCATGCCTCCCTCGCCTTTCCTTCCCCTTCAGGACCCCTCCCTCCCTCCCTCCTTCCTCGGTTGACTCACGGGGTGCAGCGGTCGCTGTATTCATTGGCGATGGTCTCAATGCCCCCCGCCCGGGCCACCGCCACATAGCAGCTCTGGAAGCCGAGGTCGATGCCCACCACCGACATGTTGCCAAAGAGGCCGGGCCCTCGGGAGGAGAGGCGAGCCGAAGAAGGCCGGCAAAGGAGGGAAAGCCGCGGCGCCGCAGGCAACCGTCCCGCCCGCCGCCTCTTCGCCGACTGAGGCGCGAGCGCTCAAAAAGCCTGTTTAAATGGGCAGCGGCGCGCGACGCCGGTCGCCTCCACGCGCAAGGGGGAGGGAGAGGGACACAGGGAGGGAGGGGTGGAGAGAGAGAGTGAGAGAGAGAGAGAAAGGGGGGAAAAAAACCGGAGATCTCGAAAGATCCTGTTCAGTCCAGAGGAAGAAGAAGGGGGAGGCGGGAAGTCCTCTCGCGAGAGTTTGTCCGCATTGGCGTACGCTCTCGCGCGGTTGCCGAGGCTAATCTCTATTAAACCCCGCCCCCTGCCGGTATGTGCCGAGAAGTTCAAAGCATGGCCGCTTGGGAGCGAGGGAAGAGGATCCCGCCAGCTTGCCTTCAAAAGCGGCCCTTGCGCATGCTCGGAGGAGACTCCATTTTCGAATGGGATGATTGACAGGTCTCCTCACCCCCTCCGCACTCAAGGGTGGCCTTTCCGAAGCCTATCGCCAGTGTTT
The DNA here is from genome assembly GCF_037176765.1 of Anolis sagrei. Lineage (NCBI taxonomy): Eukaryota > Metazoa > Chordata > Lepidosauria > Squamata > Anolidae > Anolis > Anolis sagrei. The sequence continues at coordinate 95,285,862 of NC_090022.1, read as the reverse complement.
CAATCTCGGGCATGCGCAGTAGGCTTTCTCGCCTACGTGCTAATGCTCTTTTTTTTAAAGCAGCCGACTCCCGGCTTCCCTTGTCCATTGGAAGGGGGGGGGGGAGAGATTCTTGCTCTCCCTCACAACGAGATGACGTCATGTATGACGTCGGCGTAAAAGAACTCAATTTAATTTCAGAAGTCTGGTCATCTCTGTCTTCTCGGCCCAATGTAACGAGGGCATGGTGAGAATGCAGAGTAAGGGCGCAGCTACACGGCAGAATTAATACAGTTTGACACCATTTTAACTGTTTTGGCTCAATGGTATGGAATTTAGGGAGTTGTCGTTTGGTGAGGCACCAGCACTGCTTGGCAGAGGAGACCTTGTAAAACTACAACTCCCATTACATAGCATTAAGCCAGGGTGTGCGGGGCTTGATGAATGCAAGGCTGGAGTTAAAATTGCCAGAAAAAACATTAACAACCTCAGATATGCAGATGATAACACTTTGATGGCTGAAAGTGAGGAGGAGCTGAGGAGCCTTCTAATCAAGGTGGGAAAAGAAGGTGCAAAAGATGGGTTGCAGTTAAACATTAAAAAAAACGCCAAGATTATGGCAACCAGACTGACAAATAACTGGCAAATAGAGGGATAAAACGAGGAGGCAGTGATAGATTTTGTATTTCTAGGTGCAAAGATTACTGCAGACGCAGACTGCAGCCAGGAAATCAGGAGACGCTTACTTCTTGGGAGGAGAGCAATGACCAATCTTGATAAAATAGTGAAGAGTGGAGACATCACACTGGCAATGAAGGTCCGCATAGTTAAAGCAATGGTATTCCCCGTAGTAACCTATGGACATGAGAGCTGGACCATAGGGAAGACTTAGCAAAGGAAGATAGATGCTTTTGAACTGTGGTATTGGAGGAAAATTCTGAGAGTGACTTGGACCGCAAGAAGATCCAACCAGTCCATCCTCCAGAAAATAAAGCCTGACTGCTCATTGGAGGGAAGGATAGTAGAGGCCAAGATGAAGTATTTTGGCCACATAATGAGAAGACAGGAAAGCTTAGAGAAGACAATGAGGTGGGGAAAATGGAAAGAAAAAGGAAGATGGGCTGACCAAGGGCATGATGGATGGATGGCATCCTTGAAGTGACTGGCTTGACTCTGAAGGAGCTGGGGATGACAACGGCCAACAGGGAGCTCTGGTGTGGGCTGGTCCATGAGGTCATGAAGAGTCAGAGGCGACTGAACAGATAAACAACAAAAAAAGCCATGGCCTTGTATCAGATATTGGAGCCCTACTGTATTTTCCCCACTATTGACTCCTCACTGTTCACCTCTTATAATTACACAGACTTTATATCAGGCATGGGCAAACTTCGGCTCTCCAGGTGTTTTGGACTGCAGCTCCCACAATTCCTAACAGCCAGATAATCCAGTTCAAAACCAATATTGTGGGATTTTCTGCCTTGATATTCTGGGATAGGGCTGTGTGTAAGGACCAGGGAGACCTTCCCTCTTGTGGCTGTCATGCTCAGTGATGTGTTGAGAAAGTGTTAATAAACAGGAGGGTGTGAGAGGCGAGAAGATGGGTAGAAATCGTTTCCTGAGCTCAGAAAACTGGGGAAAACAGCAAATAACGTAGGATGGAACCTGGCAAATTTGCCCATATCAATTTGGTGACATGTGGGAATGTGCATTCCTATGAGCAATTTCCTATGAAACAGTGATGAACTGGCAGTCTCCTAAACTCTAGCCGCCTGATCCTTGCCTTGCAGTGTTTTTTTTTCTTTTTGAAAATTATGGATTCATTAGAAATTTTGCTACTCCAGGAGATCCCTACTTTGTTTTTGCTTGATTCTGATCTTTCGAAATTGCGCTTTTCCTGCCTTATCTTTGGCTACTAATTAAAGAGAATTGTTACAAAACAATTTGGAGATGACAATAACATTAAGTTATTATAATAGAAACAACCTACAAAAATGTTGGAGGCACAATAAGGAAACTGGGAGTTATATACCTTTATGGTGGGAATGTGAAAACATTAAAAAATTGGAAAATATATTTGTTGAAATTAATTATATACTATTGATTAATCTACCAAAAATAGATATATAGCACCTATTAAATTTTGAAGATATAAGATTAAAATGGCAAATAATGATAATTAATAATTTGTTACTGCTCTAAGATTAGTTGTAGCCAAAAAATTAAAATGAAATTATGAATACAAAGTTGATGATTGGTACAAAGAGGTGTGGAACATCACAATAAATGATAAACTGACTTGTGAAATAAAATGCAAAAATTGATTAACAAAAAGAAATGATTTTGAGGCAATATGGGGTGAATTCTTAGAATATATATTTGTCAAAGAAAAAGGAATAAAGCCAAATAATCAAATATTAGCATTTTGGGAAAAGGTCAGTAGAAGAATGGTGGTGGGTGCACAGAGGTTAAATGTATAAAAATAAATTATTAATTGTTTAACAGATTCATTGTATGTTTTCTGTTAATGTTAGTTGTTTATGATTTGTGTAATTTATTTATTATGAAGAAATAAAAAATTAAAGAACATTTGCAACTTTAGGAGATCCCTACTTTGCTTGCTTGAGTCTGACCTTTTAAAATTGCACTTTTCCTGCCTTTTCTTTTGCAATTTCGAAATTCACAAAAGTTTTTTTTTTAATTAAAAAAAGGAATTGGGTGGGAGCTGCAATTGCTCATGTAATAAACCTGAAAACTTATAATTTTGGAACATATGGTCAGGCTCAACAATATGTGATGAAAAATGAGAAACTATATCATTTGCTTTCTAATACAACAGGAGATAATATGATGGTAATGTGACCCCCATCCTCCAATGGAATGAAGTCCTGCATGTTACGTTGCCAAATATCATAATTACCAAGGCAATCCTATGCCTGAATTCCCATTATTGACCTGGAAGTTTGTATATGCCACATTACATACCATTTGTCCTCAAGATACTATGGATGTATTTCTTTAGTGCATTTTCTAGATCAAAACTGCATAATGGTGTACATACTGAATGTTTAGTTTCCTTCCGTCATATTCAAACTTCTGACATTCACTTAAATTCACAGAACAAAGAAGGGTTGGTCAGTTTATCCATAAAATAAGTACAGAAGGACAAAGAATAAGGACATTTCCTGACATTGTACTATTTCATGTTGGAATTCCACAACTATTACTCAGCTCAGCCAGTGCACAGGATTCAAGCTTCTTGTTGTTATGCTTATGTTAAGAGAAAGCTAACACTTTGTCACTGTAAAGCTAACACACTTAACAGCTGTTAAATATTTTGTCACCAAGTGTCTTGAAGGAACTGATGTTATTCAGCAATATGCTTCACATTCATAGAACCTTTTAAATTAGAAAAAAATATATGAAAAAATAACCAGGTTTCATGTTCCATAGGCAAGTATGTATATACAACAATTAACATTTTGGGAATAGTAATTATAGAGTATTAAAATTACTAAGCAGTGATATAAAAAGAGACATAAAAAGATAAAAAAAATTAAAATTACTAAACAGTGATATAAAAAGAGATATAAAAAGACACAGTTCCAAAGAACAGCTTTAAGAGGGCTTGGAATAAAGAGAGAAGTAGCTGAGATGCAATATTTTGAAGTTATATCGTTCTTCATAATCACAGGATGAATGGAAAGAGTTCAAGAAGGAAAAGGGCTCCAATGGTAGTTTTTATCTTAGGCCCCTTCCACACAGCTGAATAAAATCCCACATGTTCTGCTTTGAATTGGACTATATGGCACTGTGGACTCAAATTACCCAGTTCAAAGCAGATATTGTGGAATTTTCTACCTTGATATTCTGGGTTCTTGTGCCATCTTTACAGACAGGACTCTGTTTTTGTTTTAAAGGATTGTTAGGTATATAGAGTATATTTTTGGCATGTGTGTAGGTATTATTCAATGAATCATTCGGAAGTAGGAGTCATGTCTCTGAAATGTTGTTGGACTGCAATTCCCATGAACTCCCTTTAAGACAGCATAGCCAATGATGAGGAATGCTGTGAATTGCAGTGTGAAAAAATATTTTGAGGACTTACTTTTTCACACTTTCAAAAAAAAAAGCATATGAATAAGCATTCTGGAAGCCTGGGAGAATCATTTGGCAGATGACTATGCTTTCCCATCAATCTTTCTGGTGCAGCTTTGTAAATGTACTTCATTCAGAATCTCAGAAGACTGTGGAATTGTATTCCAGAGCCTTTATTGGTGTCTTATCCGGGGTAAAAAGTTCAAACAGTATTTTGTGTCACCAACTGGATGTAGTCAATTGCGTTAGGCAAACCACTCAGTGTAAATGTCCCCCCACACTGCCTTCTGTGCCATAAGTATGATTATTTTTGTAGAGATTGCTGAAATAATGTACTCAGCATAAGGCTTAGAAAGAGTTGCTACAGGAGACATAAGTACTAGTATGTTACCAAAACATTAAGTATTTTGAACATTTACTGTCATACAGAACAACAAACCAGTCTGTGTGCCACTATATAAGAACAAATAAAATCACTGTTCAAACTAAAATGACATTTCTTTCATTATTTTTTTCACTTTCATTTTTGAAGTGAGCCTCTGCCAGAACTTGGCTAAGATATGATTACATACTTATGTCATACGTCACCAGTGCTTTTGCACTGATGTGCTTCAGTCTATGAGGATTTCCTCACACCTGTTTTTGCATGTGACTTGACCCCACAGCAGAGCTGTCTCAGACAAACAATAATAAAAGTATTATATAGGATGAAATCTCCACAAGCTTTTAAATAAATAATTTCAGAAAATTATTTATACAGAATGACCCTTGGTCTCGCTGTACCAGTGGCTGACAGACTTGGCTAATGGCTACATAATATGATGGCACTACTAACCACAATTATATTCCTCTTTTTGGAGTAGAGAGGAGAGCCTGGGTAAGATGCCCATACCTGGCCCCTCTTGTTAGTGCCCTCCATGTCACTGCAAATACCCAAGTGTGAGAAGGCTGAGAGGAGACATGATAGCCATGTATATGTGAGGGGAAATCATAGGGAGAAGGGAGCAGGCTTGTTTTCTGCTGCCCTGGAGACTAGGACGCAGAACAATAGCTTCAAACTACAGGAAAGGAGATTCCACCTGAACATTAGGAAGAACTTCCTGACTGTGAGAGCTGTTCAGCAGTGGAACTCTCTGCCCCAGAGTGTGGTGGAGGCTCCCTCTTTGGAGGCTTTTAAACAGGCTGGATGGCCATCTGTCGGGGGTGCTTTGAATGCAATGTTTCTTCTTGGTAGGGGGTTGGACTGGATAGCCCACAAGGTCTCTTCCAACTCTATGATTCTAAGTCCTCACTCCCTTCAGGTGCAGTCTGCGGCACATCTCAGGAAAAGGCATGATAATCAGAGGCTGCGTCACATTTTCTTCCTAGCAGTGCTTAGCTTAACCCTTAGAGAAAGTAGATAATAGACTGTGAAAACCAAGGAAAAAGCGGTAGAACACGGTTAGGAAATACTAAATGTCAATGGTGACCATCGTGTGTATAGGCCTTAGTAGATACCCATGTTTCCGTCTTTGCTCCCCCAATCTCTGGTAGCTCCACCAAGCACCAGTTAAGACTTCCACACCACAAGGATACCACAACACATCAGCTTCACTTTACTACCCAAGCATCTCTTTGGGCTGCGCTAGGACAGAGGGATTTATGTGTGATTCTATCCCAGTCTTGTTGGGCTTAATTCAAAACAGGATGATGCTTGAACTCTACTTCTATTTCTTTGAGGTGGGACATTTTTTTCACATTAACAGGTACTTAAAGCTACAATCTTATACACACATACTGGGGAATAATCATAATTAGATACAGTGAGATTTACTTCTGAGCTGACTTGTACAAGATTGCACTTGCAATCCTCTCTGTTTTATTTAAAGCCTTTGAGATACACACGCGCGCACACACACACACACACACACACACACACACATGTTCACATGTGTTAAAGAGTCTTCAGTTTTAAGCATTATGGTTTTCATTCAGGACAACATTAATTTTTATGGTTTTTTTCCTTTCAAATCTTTAACAATCTAAATGTCTAATTCAGAAGAACAGTAGAGACATACACTGCACTCTGAATGTCCTTGTCTGATCATTCACTGTGGGCTCCTATGATGAAGTAATGTAATTTAGCGAAATATGTGGTTATTAAAATAGCCCCTTAGGTAACTAAGTAGGGCTTAACATCTGGAAGGGGGCTAATTAAATTGTGTGCTTTTTAATTCTGAATAATATGCCCTGTTTAGTAGAGCTTGATATGCATTTTACAAAATTAGAAAGCATGTATATAAAGCTAAAGCCAATTACTTTTTTCATAATCATATTTATCCCGTTAGTGCATCATCTCATTTGAGTGGCTATGATAGTAGCCTGGATCCAGAGTCTGTACCTTTAAGTCGCTTGTCAACTTCTGGGTTCTTTTAGGCATGGAATATTCAAAGCTGGTTTGGCCAGTTCCTTCTTGTGAAATGTGCCCTACAGCAGCTGGTATTTGTTGGCCGACTCCTATCCAAGTACTAACTGGAGCTGATTCTGCTTAGTTTCCAAGATCAGACAGGATGTGTGTCTCTAAGCCCAGAGGGGACTAAAAATATTTGTGATGGTAAGAAACCAGCTTCTATCTACCCATAGTTGTTCACCCCATATCTCAGATTAGAGATCCAAAGGGAAGTTTGGATATTTTCTTTATACCCAGATCTTAATGTGATAAACAATATCTTTTTAAAGCTATATTTATAGACTTATGGAAGACCTACATAAAATATCTTTCATTTTATATAGAAATACGTAATGTCTGGTAAGAAACAGTTGTAGTAGGCAGAATTACACAGGTTTATGACTGAATTATCTTAATTCCTTATGGTCAAGAAATCTCCCACTGATTTTTCTTCTCAAATCTAAATATAACTTCTCAAATCTTCATTTTTTTTGTCCTGCGATTTGGCATTACTGGATTATTTTTATGTGATGTTTCCATGGAAACATACAGTTGCCTTCGTAAGAGCTTGTACAGTGCGTGTCCTAAGCATTGGACTATACAAATCTGTGGTATTTTTAGATGCTGAACTCACATTTCAATGAACAAAGTGCATCTCACTGTGTCAACAGTTCATAAATGACACACTACTAGTGTATGATGTATGAGGATGTAGGAAGGACATAATTTAGATGATTTGTAAAAATGTGGGTCTTTCAGCAAACCAATGGAATATGTTTTTAACATAATACAAGTCCTCAAATATTTATACACTGAAATAAATCTAAGCCCTTGCTCTCCTCTGAGCATTCAATATCTTCATCCACATTATAAAAGTAATGCAATTGATTGTCATGGCTCAGTGCTGTGGAATCCTGGGAACACCAGCACTCTTGGGCAAAGAAGGCTTGGCAAACTACAGTTCCAAGGATTCCATACCATTCAGCCAGGGTGGTTAAGCTGGTGTCAAACTGCATACATTCTACTGTGTATATGCCCCATGTCTTCAGCATACATGTCTGTATAGGACTCTGAGATGTGTTCGGTTGGATATACAGTAAAGCCTCACTTATCCAACCTTCGCTCATCCAACGTTCTGTATTATCCAACGCAGTCTGTCTCCTGCCCAGACCTACAGCTGTTTAAATACATTGCGATGTTTTGGTGCTAAATTTGGAAATACAGTAATTACTACATAACATTACCATGTACTGAAGGGCTTTTTCTGTTGATTTGTTGTAACACATGTTTTGGTGCTTAAAATCATAAGGTAATTTGACATTTAATAGGCTTTTCCTTAATCCTTCCTTATTTTCCAACATTTTCGCTTATCCAACGTTCTTCCAGCCCATTTATGTTGAATAAACAAGATTCTAGTGTAGTTACAGGGATCTCATTATTGGCAACCAGCCTCCACATATAGCTTCAGTTCTCTGTTCTATGTGTGGAGCAGATTAGTAAACACTGTCGAAGGAATAGTGAATCATTCATCTATCTGTAGTACACCAATCCAAACTCAGTTGGTGGTGTTACAGTAGATCTGCCAACACCTTTATCCCCCCAGGAGTATTCCTTTTATAGCTCAGCAGCACTGGGCTCCTATGTCTGGTTTCTCTGATTTTAAAATCATTCCAGTTTCCACAGCTGAGAAATTAATTTATCAACTTTAGCTGGAAGTGGGCATCCAATGGCAGTTCCACACAAGCACTTGATATATTGCAATATTGTCCAATAATGCCGCAGTACAGATGAATTAATTCAGTCAAAGAAGCCATGGCCCTCAGTTTCCAAGACCTGAGCAGGGCAGTTGATGACTAAGATTCTTGGCGATCTCTCATTCAGTCACAATCTCAATCACAAAATATTACTTTAGAACAAAACTTCACTTATATATTCTTTATAAATTGGCTATAACTAAAATAAAAGGCTGTTCTAGTTGAAAGCAGTGACAATGGGAAATTTAAAACAGAATTATTAAGAAAGGGATTTAGAATAAAGTATCTGTAGTACATTTTTTTCAAAAATATTGGAAGACACTCTCTGTAATAATTCTCACTATGTAATAATATGTAAGTCACTGTATAGCATTGTAACATAGTAAAACAAATCAATTACAAAGTTACAATAATGTTTGTTTGAAAAAAGAAAAGCCAATCATAATACTTTTTCCTGTCCCAAAATTGGAAATTTTATAGCGGTGGAAAGTATCTCCCGCACAACTTCAATCCCTCAGACAGTTGAGATGTTCTAAGCCTGGTGTAACATTATCCGCAGCATGATTTGAATGTGAGAAACACGATACTTCTGAGTACAGGCAACTGTAAACACCACTTGTGCATGAACATCCCAGAATAGCACGATGAGCAATAATCTACATGACATGCCAAGACTATGGACAGTGACGTCAAGACTGCATGACACCAATATTAGCTATAGTTTATATTCAGGTCACACTTGGGAGTTTGGTAGTGCTTCACAAGTTCTACCACAATAAACCAGCTAACTTGCCAGAATATAATAATTGGGTATGAAATATTATTTTAGCATAATTTTAAGTGCTGTAATGTAAGAGCAGGAAATGGAAATGACTAATCGTCTGAGGCTATAAACACATTCCAGGCAGTAGGTGCCGGCCAGAATTGTCAGGACTTTGGGGTAGACCTGTATAGACTTGTACTGTTTATCAGACACTTTGTTTGTTGTCATCTAGAGAACCCTTTCCAATTATTACATTTCATGGTCTGTAAAGAATGGCTTGTTAAAATGAGAATGTTATAAATGTATGATTTGAATATGTTTCTCTGAAGCAACATGATATGTGTGTCCATGCACAGGAAGGGAAATATCACAAGAAGTCAAAATCTGATATGTGCCACCAGCCAAGTTACATAGAATATATTAGATCAACAGACTTTCTTTCTGTTAATGGCAAACACATATCAACATTCCTTTAATCTTTTATAAACTTTTGATATTGTGTTCAGAAATGAAATTAGATCCATTGGATAATTTGGATCTCCAAATGTTTCATTTAAACTTTACATTTATTAGCTGCCCATTCTATCCTTTTCCTATTATTGGCTGTGAGATACATATATGATCTTGGTAGTTCTTAGATATTATTTTTCATGTCAGGAGTGACTTGAGAAACTGCAAGTTGCTTCTGGTGTGAGAGGATTGGCCATCTGCAAGGATGTTGCCAAGGGGATGCCCATTCTTATGGGAGGCTTCTCTCATGCCCCTGCATGGGGAGCTGACAGAGGGAGCCGAATTCAAACCTCCAACCTGTTGAACTTCAGTCCTGCCGGCACAAAGATTTAACCCATTGCGCCATCGGGGGCTCTGGCTCTTCGATGGGAAACTACTAATAAATACCAAGTACTATAGGCTGTATTTCAGAGGAAGGAGCTGGTAAAACTACCTGAGTGTTCCTTACCTAAGAACACCTTACAAAATTAATGGGGCTGCCATAAAAAAACCTGAAGGCACACCCATACACATTGGGCCAGTGAAGGTCTAAGACCTAACAGAAGTCACTTCCTGATTCATAGAAAAATCTCTCCTGGTCCTAAACTGGTGGTGGCAATATGGTCCCTGGCACACATTTAGGGAGGGATTTTTTTAAAAAAATCTTAACTTCTTTTTTTTACCCCTGGAGTGTGTGTATGTGTGTGTATGTGTGGGGGGGGGGGGATCACATGTGGCCCACAAGTGGCACTTTGCCCACCCCTGGATTAGATCTTCTATACATGCAACATTCATTTGCTATTTCCATGTTTCTTTAACAGCTGTTGATAAACTACTTCTTTTCAACATTAAGTTTTACTAGAATTGAATGGCTTTAAGAGGCTAAGAAGTTACATACAAATTGCTTATTTATTTATTTATTTATTTATTTATTTGCTTTACTTCTATACCACCTTTCTCAGCCGAAATGGCGACTCAAGGCGGTTTACATAGTAAAGGATTAACACAGCAACATCAAAAGGCAGTTAAAAACACATTATACAAAACATATCAAGTCAAAAAACAATCATCATCAAAGACGTGCGCCTCAACAAACAAATCAGAATCAGAATCCGCAATCATAATCCGTTATACCAGTTCCTATGTTCAGTTGTACCATCTTACTGTGTTTCATTGCACTATTTAGCCAAACGCTTGCTCGTAAAGCCAAGTCTTGACCTTCCTCCGAAATGCCAGCAGTGAAGGGGCCTGTCTGATGTCCACAGGTAGGGCGTTCCACAGCCGAGGGGCCACCACCGAGAAGGCCCTGTCCCTCGTCCTCGCCAGCCGCGCCTGAGATGCAGGCGGGACCGAGAGCAGGGCCTCCCCAGACGATCTTAACATCCTAGTCGGTTCATAGGAGGAGATGCGTTCGGAGAGGTAAGTAGGGCCAGAACCGTTTAGGACTTTATAGGCTAAAGCCAGCACCTTGAATTGTGCCCGGTAGCATATTGGCAGCCAGTGGAGCTGGCGCAACAGAGGAGTGGTGTGCTCCCTGAGCGCCGCTCCAGTTAGTAGCCTGACTGCCGAGCGTTGGATCATTTGAAGCTTCCGAGCAGTCTTCAAGGGCAACCCCACGTAGAGAGCGTTGCAGTAGTCTAAGCGGGATGTAACCAGAGCGTGGACTACCGTGGCCAAGTCAGACTTCCCAAGGTACGGTCGCAGCTGGCGCACGAGTTTTAACTGTGCGAATGCTCCCCTGGTCACCGCCGAAACCTGGGGTTCCAGGCTCAGTGATGAGTCCAGGGTCACACCCAGACTGCGAACCTGTGTCTTCAAGGGGAGTGCGACCCCATCCAACACAGGCTGTAACCCTATACCCTGTTCGGCCTTGCGACTGACCAGGAGTACCTCTGTCTTGTCTGGATTCAATTTCAATTTGTTCGTCCTCATCCAGACCGTCACAGCGGCCAAGCACCGGTTCAGGACCTCGACAGCCTCCTTAGTAGCAGGTGGGAAGGAGTGACAGAGTTGGACATCACCTGCGTACAGATGACACCGTACCCCGAAACTCTGGATGATCTCACCCAGCGGCTTCATGTAGATGTTGAACAACATGGGAGACAGTATAGAGCCCTGAGGAACCCCACAAGACAACGGTTGTGGGGTTGAACAGGTGTCTCCCAATAACACCTTCTGAGATCGACCCTCTAGGAATGACCGGAGCCACTGCAAAACAGTACCTCCAAGACCCATCCCCGCGAGGCGTCCCAGAAGGATACCATGGTCGACGGTATCGAAGGCTGCTGAGAGGTCCAGCAGCACCAACAGGGACACACTCCCCCTGTCGAGCTCCCGGCGCAGATCATCCCCTAAGGCGACCAAGGCTGTCTCGGTACCATGTCCCTGCCTAAAGCCAGACTGTGCCGGATCTAGATAATCCGTGTCTACCAAGAATACCTGGAGTTGTGAGGCCACCACACGTTCCAAGACTTTGCCCAAGAAGGGGAGATTGGAAACTGGCCGATAGTTGTCGAATTGAGTGGGGTCCAGTGATGGTTTTTTCAACAGCGGTTTTATTATAGCTTGTTTTAAGCTCGCTGGAATTTTGCCTTCCCGAAGGGAGGCATTAACCACCACCTTCACCCACTCGGCCAATCCCCCTCTGGCTTCCTTCATGAGCCAGGATGGGCAGGGGTCCAGGATGCATGTGGTAGGCCTCATTCCTCCAAGTATCTTGTCCACATCCTCGGGTTTCACCAATTGAAATGAATCCAATAAAACCGGACAAGCAGATGCTCCAGTTACATCCTCATCTACTGCCGTTAATATGGTGTCCAGACCAGAAAGGATCAAAGCGACTTTGTCTGCAAAGAACTGAGCAAAAGCATCACAGCGGGCTGCCGGGTTGTCAGGGCTCCCGTCTTGAGTGACGGGATTTAAAAGGCCTCTGACAACTCGAAACAGCTCCGCCGGACGGTTCTTTGCAGACGCAATAGTGGCCGCGAAGAAAGATTTCTTCGCGGCCTTTATTGCCACGGCATATGCCCTTAGAAAGGACACAAACCGTGTTCGGTTTGGCTCACTCGGATCCGAACGCCACACGCTCTCTAGTTCCCTCTTCTTTCGCTTCATCACTGCCAACTCCTCGTTGAACCAAGGAGCTGGTTTAGCTCGGCTACTTGAGAGGGGACGTTCTGGAGCGATCGTGTCTATTGCCCTAGTCATCTCCCTGTTCCAGAGAGAGACCAGGGCATCAACAGAATCACCAACCGAGGAGGCGGGAAATTCCCCAAGAGCCGTCAGGAATCCATCCGGATCCATAAGCCTCCTGGGGCGGACCAACTTAATGGGTCCTCCACCTCTGCAGAGGTTAGGAGGTACAGTGTCAGCTCACGACGGCTAGGCTCAATGAAGACAGGAGACTTGCATCATGTCAATCAAAGAACTTTACTATCAGATACTGTAACACAGAAAAGCCGGAATTGCTGGATGGCTGCAGGCCACCTCTTATATACCCTCCTACACATTTGAAACATACATTCCCGCCAACCACCAAACTCCCGCCAAAGCTTCCCGCCACCAAGCAAACCGCTGTACCCCAAGGCCACCACCTGCAGGGTCGTTATCAGCTAGGAGTGTCAGGAGTCTAGTTTTCGGCGCCGAAATCAGGGCTACGGAAACTGGATCCTGACATGACGTCCTCCTCCTCTTCTTCCTCCTGAAAGGGAAACGGAACACATATCTAATCGTTTTCCGGGTCGAGGGGCCCCAAGTATTTTTTTAATAGTCCGCAGTGGAATACCGGGTGTATTTTTCCCAAATCCTTTGGTAGCTTCAGTCTATATGTGACCTCGTTTATTTGATTAATGATTCGGAATGGGCCTATATATCGTGGCGTGAGTTTCTTCGATGGTGTGTTAAGTTTGATGTTTTTTGTGGACAGCCATACCAATCCTCCTTCTTCTAGTTTGTCCCCCTCCCTCCTTTTGCGATCTGCGAACAGCTTATGTTGTTTTTGTGCTTCTCGCAATGCTTTCACCACCTTTTCCCAGTTATCTCTCATTTGCTGGGCCCAATCCTCCCCTCTTTCTTGTTCTCCCTCCGGCCATTCTGGGAGTCTAGGAAGGGGGGCTACTTCTTGGCCATAAATTATTTTGAAAGGTGACTCCTGGGTTGTGGAATGTGGGGCTGAATTGTATGCTAGCTCTGCGAAGGGGAGGATATCTACCCAGTTGGTTTGCTGTTGGTTTACGTATGTTCTGAGGAATGTCCCGAGAGTTTGTTGAGTGCGTTCCACCCCCCCGTTCGTCATGGGATGGAAAGCCGAGCTCAATGTCCTCTCAGCTCCTAGCAACCTCATGAACTCTTTCCAAAATCTCGCAGTAAATTGGACTCCCCTGTCACTAATGACTTGGTCCGGACATCCATGTAACTTGTAAATGTGTTTAATAAACAATTCCGCTAGTTTTTCTGCGGAAGGAAGTTTTGGGAGTGCAATAAAATGTACATTTTTTGAGAATAGGTCTAGGACGGTCCAAATGTAACGTTGCCCCTTACTTGGTGGAAGTTCCCCAACAAAATCAAACGCAATCGAACTCCACGGTCTCGTAGGCTCGGTTACTTTTTGCAAAAGGCCTATGGGTTTCTGTGTGGGGGCTTTGCTCTTAGCGCACGTTTCGCAGTGGGAGACATATGATTTAGTGTTACTTCTCATTCCTGGCCACCAACATTGCCTTGCCAGCAATTTTGTTGTTTTGGTGACCCCAAAATGGCCTGCACTTTTGTTATCATGACATCTCTTCAACATTTCTCCCCTCAAAGATTCCGGAATGTACAGTTTTCTATTCACAAACACCAGTCCACCCTTCCATTCCACCTTTTTCTCATTATCTTTTAACCATGCGTCCTTTCTATAGGCCTGTTTCAATTCTTCTTCCCAACTCTCTCCCCCTCCACCTTCTACTCCCACTATCTCTCGATTGCGCTCAGCTTGGGCTCTAGTTACTACGGCCATGTTCCCCCTTTGGACTGATATGAGGCTCTCAGCGGCTCGCTCTCTTCCTCCCTCTTGTCGGGGCATACGTGACAGCGTGTCTGCGAGGACATTCCTTTTTCCTTGATGAAATTTTAATTCAAATTGGAAACGTGAGAAGAATTGAGCCCATCTGATTTGCTTGGCAGACAATTTACGGGGAGATGTAAGGTACTGGAGGTTTCTGTGATCAGTCCAAACTTCAAATGGGGTGCCGCTCCCTTCTAGCAAGTGTCTCCAACACTCTAATGCTTTCATGATGGCCAGTGCTTCTTTCTCCCAGATAGGCCAATTTCGTTCTGTTTCGGTAAACTTTTTGGATAGGAACCCACAAGGTCTTAAGGTTCCTTCAGAGTCTCTTTGCATGAGCGCTGCCCCGTATGCCCAATCTGAGGCGTCGCAATGGAGTATGAATTGTTTGGCCATATCTGGGTGGGTTAAAAGTGGTTCCTCAGTGAATCGCTGCTTAAGTTGGTCGAATGCTTTTTGACATTCGTCTGACCACACTAATTTTGCCCCCGGGGATCGTGTCTTGGCTGTTTCCCCCTTCCCTTTTGTTTTGAGTAATTCTGTAAGGGGTAATGTCAGCTGGGCAAAATCTTTTATGAATGTCCTATAGAAATTTGCGAATCCCAGGAATGACTGCAACTGTTTTCGTGTGGTAGGTGGCTCCCAGACCCTCACATCCTCTACTTTCGTAGGGTCCATTGCAATACCTTTGTGGGATATTCTGTATCCCAAGAAATCAATCTGCCTCTTATTAAATTCGCATTTGGCTAGTTTGGCGAACAATTTTGCCTCCCTTAGCCTTTGTAATACATCTCTCACCAACTGACAATGTTCAGATTCATTCTTATTAAAAATTATTACGTCATCGATATAACAAAACACACCCCGGTACAACAAGGGGTGTAGCACCTCATTTATCATCTGCATGAATGCCCCTCCCCCGCCTTTTAGCCCGTAGGGACACACGGAAAATTGAAATAATCCCATTGCGGAAGAAAAAGCCGTCTTCCATTTGTCCTCTGGCTTGATTCTGATTTTGTGGTAAGCCTCCACCAAGTCTAGTTTTGTAAATATCCTCCCTTCCGACAGTCTGGATAGTAGGTCTTTGGTTAATGGTAGAGGGTAACAAGTTGTAGTGCTCACCGCATTCAAACCTCTATAATCTACACACAAGCGCAATGACCCATCCTTCTTCCGTCTAAATAGTACGGGGGCTCCGAGAGGGGAGTCCGAAGGTTCAATGAACCCCCGTGCTAGATTCTTGTCTATGTATTGTTTCAGTTCCTCCATTTCCCTGGCCGACATTGGGTATATTTTTGCTTTTGGAAGCGTTGCACCTTTATTAATCTCAATTTTAACCTCAACCCTTCTTTTAGGGGGTAGTTTGTCGGCCTCTTTTTCATCAAAGACATCAGCAAAGTCTCTATATTGTGGTGGAATGTTCTGTACCCACTCTCCTGGTGTGTTTTCCTCACATCTGCCACCCATCTTCGGTTGTGAGAAGCTTAGGCTCCTCTCCTCCCAATTTACTTGGGGGTTTGCTCCTTGTAGCCATGGCATTCCCAAGATTACATGGTAGGTTGCTAATGGGGCCACCACAAATGCCACTTCGCCTTCCCAGTCGCCTACTTTGCACTTCACTCCTCCGACCTCATATTTAGCTGGGGCTCCGGAAGCCACCGACCCATCTAATTGGGTAAATGCTATGGGGGTTTGCAAAGCTATGGTCTTACATTTTAGCTCTTCAGCTAGTTCAGGGGTCATGATATTTCTAGAACATCCGCAGTCTATGAAAGCTTTGCAACCGGCCCATTTATCTAACCCCTCTAGTCTTATGGGGAAAATGAGCATTCCATTGCTTTGACTCACCAAAGTTCCCTTAAGACTCTCAGGCAGGGAGCATTCCTCTGCTTTCCTCCCGGCCGCTGGTTTTGGTATCGGCCGTGAGAGATCCCCTCCCTTCCGCTGCCAGCATGCGGAGGCTCGGTGGCCAAAACGGCCGCAGACATAACATCCGGTTTGTCGGCTTTTCTCTCTGCTCGCTGGCTCCTTCTTTGGCGGCTCCCCAGATGGCTTCCTGTCCTCTCTCCTCTGCGGTCTGGATGTTATGGTAGTTCCTCGGTGTCGCTCAATTTGGCTCAACGTTGTCTCCACTCGTCCGGCTAGTTGGATCCAGCCCTGGATCGTCCCTGGATCGTCGCGATGCAGAGCCCATGTCAGCAGCTCCTTCCTCAGACCTTCCTTGAAGATCTCCACTTTAGTCTGGGCAGACCAATCCGGGACCCGTTCAGCCAGCATCTGGAATTCCTCAGCGAATTCCGATACGCTCCTCTGCCCTTGTGTAATCGTTCTCAGCTTGTCTCTTGCTTTGATGCGTTCAAGGGGGTCTCGGAAGCGTGCCTCTAGTGCAGCCAGGAATGCTCTCACCGACCCTAGGCATGGATCGTGTCGAGCGTGCAGTTGCACGTACCAGCTTGCTGCGCCTCCCCTCAATGCTGCTCCTACAATTCTCACTCGGCTGGCCTCCGACCTGAAGGTATGTGCATTATCTTCCAAATACCCTCTTACCAGTGTCAGGAAGAAGTCAAGGTCTTCAGGCTTCCCTCCGAATTCGGCACGTAGATCCTCCCTTCTCTGTTGTAAAGGCTGGAACTGCATTCCTTGTGTGCCTGCTTGCATCATTCCTACTGGGGGTGCGGGCTGCCCGAATGGTGCCTCTATCCGCCCTGCTCCGCGTCCTGCTCCGGTTCTCATGGGAAGGGGTTGCGGGGTTATCGTCACTCCCCGGGACGGACCGTCTCCCCCTTCATTCGGTGCCGCTTGGGTCTTGCGTCTCGCTCCCAGGATCTGGCTGCTCCCTGTACTGGCATCCCACGGGGATTCCGTGCGGGGTGGTTGTTCCTCCAGCAGAGGGGCCAGGCGCTCCATTAGTCGGGACATCACGGATAGCGTGGTTTCCATGGCGGCTACTCTCTCTTCTAGGCATCCCTGCCTCTGGGGAGAGTTAAAGTCCATGTCGCTGCTGCCTTCCCCTGCGGTCTCCCTCACTCGCCTTTGGGTGACTCCGTTAGGGTTAGCGAACGCCGTTGATGAAGCGAGTGCAGTCACTCTTTCTAGTTCTGCTTCAGCCTCACCCAGAAGCGATGTTGGTTTTCCTCCCATCGCCCCGAGGACGGTGTCTTCTTCCTCCTCTGCAGGGGATTCGTTCCCTTCGTCCATCATATCACCTCACTGCGGTTGCAGGATGGTGCCAGGAATTCCGGCTTAATGTCAGCTCACGACGGCTAGGCTCAATGAAGACAGGAGACTTGCATCATGTCAATCAAAGAACTTTACTATCAGATACTGTAACACAGAAAAGCCGGAATTGCTGGATGGCTGCAGGCCACCTCTTATATACCCTCCTACACATTTGAAACATACATTCCCGCCAACCACCAAACTCCCGCCAAAGCTTCCCGCCACCAAGCAAACCGCTGTACCCCAAGGCCACCACCTGCAGGGTCGTTATCAGCTAGGAGTGTCAGGAGTCTAGTTTTCGGCGCCGAAATCAGGGCTACGGAAACTGGATCCTGACAGTACAGTAAGTCTAAATCTTGTTTGTGGAGGAAGGACTCTCTCAAGACTGATTTCAGTCTCTCAAAATGTCTTTTTAACCTTAGAGGAAGACTCCCAACATGAAAATAAATGATATAAAATGCATGATCATTCCTGGTTTTCCGCGCTATTTTTAGTCTACAGTATTAATGTAGATTAATAAAAAGTACAATAGAATCCTTTGAAATAGTCCTTTAGGAAACCTGATACACAAGAATAAATGTCCATTGGCCAGTTATTCAATCTTATAAATTGAGTTAGATCCAGACTTACTATCAACCGAAAAAAGTTTAGCTAATGCTGGAGAGAGTAGTTGAGCACAAAAGTGTTATCTGAAAGTGCATCTACATTGTTGAATTAATGCAGTTTGACATTACTTTAACTGCTATGGATCAATGCAACGGAGACATAGGAATTGTAGTTTTACAAGGTCAAAGAGTACAAACTACAGTTCCCAAAATTCAATCACATTGAGCCATGGCTGTGAAAATCGTTTGAAACTGCATTGATTTGTCAGTGCAGATAAACCATTAATCCTCCTGCAGCCATCAATGTCAACTTCCATGCAGTTCTAAATGGACAAAGGAACACCCTGGAGCAGCACGGTCCTGCACTGTAAAGATTGCAAGAAGAGTAAGCAAAAATAATCTTCCTGTCCAATTTTTTAATGTGAAGTAAAATTTACATGCCTATATTCAGTGAATGCTGCTTTGGGTGCCTCTCTAAGGCCCTTTCTACACTGCCATATAATCCAGATTATCAAATCCATATTATCTGATTTAAACTGGATTATATCAGTCTACACTGCCATATAATCCAGTTCAAGGCAGATAATCTGGATTTTATATGGCAGTGTAGAAGGGGCCTAAGAATTTTATATGGCAGTGTAGAAGGGGCCCCATGTCCTGCCTTGCACTATCTATGAGTCATATCAAAATCCATAATTTTGGCCCCAAAGCTTTCCCCCAACTTATAATGAGTACCATATATGAGAGAGGTTTTTTGTGTCAGAAGCGACTTGAGAAATCGCAAGTCGCTTCTGGTGTGAGAGAATTGGCCGTCTGCAGGGACGTTACCAAGGGGACACCCGGATGTTTTATCATCCTCTGGGATGCTTCTCTCACGTCACCGCATGTGAAGCTGGAGCTGACAAATGGGAGCTCCCCGCACTCCCTGGATTCGAACTGCCAACCTTCAGATCAGCAGTTCAGCCGGCACAAGGGTTTAACCCATATGAGGTAACCCATATGAGGTAATGACTAATTGGGTGTATCCCATTAGTCATTAGGTGCTAACATTTGTCTTGGGCCATGTGGTATACTAATTATTCTATCCTATCTTATCAAAGGCCAATTTGAACAAAATGTCTTAAATAATGTCAACAAGATATATACAGAGTGGAGAAATGAATTAAAACCCAAAGAAAGCACTGCAAAAAATCATCATGTGCATTTTGTGTCAGGATCAGAGCACTCACGAAAGAGGTACGATTTTTCTAATCTGCGTAGACAAGCCACAAGTGTATTAAAGCAACTTTAAATCTCCTTTGTGGGGAGAAAAAATGGGATATAAATAAACATCATCATCATCATAAACAATCCATCACAGAAATGGGTAGAGTTGTAGTTTCTCCTATCAGACTCTAGGTGGGGATCATCAGTTAAGGCCATAAAGGGGCAGGAGAAATTGAAAAAGAGAGTGTGGAAGAACCAAAAAGACAAGTTTCATCCCAGTAGACCTGAACCCGGGTGGCTTGGAAAGGGCTGCCAGTCAAGTGGTGAACGGCCAAAGCTCTCCATCCACATGGCAATGCGCCTTTCATTTGCCACTTTACAAAGCAATTATTAGCCTTTAATATATTGATTTATTTATTTGTTGTGTCAGGGCAACCAGTCAATATATTGATAAAGGAAGACATGAGGAAACCAGAATTGCTCATATGTTTGTGGGTATTGTGACATTCCTGATTTAGGGTGAATCTAAGGTGAATTTAACACAGGGTTTTCTTGGTAATAATAATAATAATAATAATAATAATAATAATAATAATAACATAATAACTTTATTTATATCCTGCAATTATTTCCTCAAAGGGCCTCTGGGCAGCTCACAAAAGACTTGTTCAGAGGAGAGTTGCCTTTACATTATTCATAACTGTATTTTTCTAAATCCTGGGCAGAAAGAAAAATGTAGGGAGAACAGGTGGATGCTTCTGTAGCTGCTATATTTCTTAATTCATTTTGTGCCCTTGAAGGAAAACACATCTTTTCTGGGTTACAACCGAGCATCCTAATCTTCTTAAATGCAAATCTTCTTAAAATTACACTCTGGGGGAAAACCCACCATCTTACTGAACAATATAAGATGTGTTCCCTGTTGGATTCCAGCACTTTACATGTGTTTGTTTGAAAGATGTAATTCATGATTATTTCTTTTTTTCCATTCCAAAAGCTGGCTCACTGCTCTGTGACCTTTTTAGCAGGTCCAAATACAGCTATTTTTCCTACTGTGGGTCTTGTTTGTTATTGCTTTTTCCCTTCAAATTGCTACATTTTAAATCTAATGGACATTGCTTATTTTGTGCTTAGTGTCTGGGCAAGAATGGCTAATGAGAGGAATATTGGGTTCCAGACAGAGTTGATATCTTCTTTAATGCACTGAGGAATATGTGCAAGTTCACTTGTGAATTGTGGCACTTTCCAGAGTTCAGGGTGGGCCCCAAAAACCATTATACAACTACATCTCTTATGCTAACATAGAGCAGTGGTGCATAGAGCAGTGTTTCTTCAGAGGAGTCACCAAAGGCCATCAGGAAACACATATTTCTGATGGTTTTAGGAACCCCTTTGGCAAAGAAGGTTGAAGATATTTCTGCCTATTCTTCTCTTCCTTTTTGGAAACAGAAGTCAAATCCTCCAACCAAAAGCTCTACTCCTGCTGTGATTGGCCGGCCTCTCAGCCAAGAGGAGGACTGTTTCTGAGACTCCAAGCAGGGAGAGTAGAACAGGGACATACTCTCCCCTAAATCACTGTCAATTCCTCCCAAATCCCTCCAGTATTTTCTGTTGCCAGTATTTTCTATTGGTCATGGGAGTTCTGCGTGGAAAGTTTAGCCCAAATCTATTATTGGTGGGGTTCCGGATGCTCTTTGATTGTAGTTGAACTATAAATCCCAGCAGCTTAAATTCCCAAATGACAAAATCACCCCTCCCCGCCCCCAACACCACCACTATTCATTTTTGGGCATATCGGGTATTTGTGCCAAATTTGGTCCAGTGATTGAAAATACATCCTGCATATCAGATATTTACATTATGATTCATAACAATAGCAAAATTACAGTTATGAAGTAGCAACAAAAATAATTTTATGGTTGGGAAACTGTATTAAGAGGTCGCGGCATTAGGAAGCTTGAAAAACACTGGCATAGAAGTTGCCGTGCGTCTAGGATCGAATGGGTCACTCCTGCTTTTGTTACTTTCTCTGACAATGAAGCTTTTCAACATAATTTTGTGCATGAACATTGAGAAATAAATCTCATTATTTCAAAGTGTCTTTAGGTCCATAGCAACAGTGGCTGATGATTTCCATGTCAATGGAGCCATGAATCCATTCTGGGTTTTAGTTGAGGATCTAAAGATTTTTAAGCCTTATCACTGAAATATGGATCACCTTGGACAGCTCTTTTGAAGTTGAGACTAAAAGTGTGAATTCACTGCCTTTTGGACAAGAGAGACATGAGCCATTCGTAGATCAAAGTCAGTTTTATATATGTTATTCTAAATCTCTATAACAAAGCCTTGTAATAGGTCCATTATAGAGTTATCATAAGTTAGAAATGTCTTGAAGTCACTCAAAAACAGTAAAACCTCTAGAGAATCAGGCACTGAATTTGAACCTACTACAGCTTTATTTAATTCCAAGGTTGAAAGCGCCTTGAGTCCCCAAGGGGAGATGGTTGGCGGGGTATAAAAATAAAGTTATTATTATTATTACTATGTCATCAATACTATGATTAATCAGAAGCCAACCGTGTCATTTCCTCATAGTACAGCCTCATGAATAATGTGCTTTCTGTGACTCTTACTCTCTGGTGAGGGCACATAGGAATGACTCCTGAGTCGGAAAACAAGCAGTTGAACAACTGTGTTTTTAAATAATTTTGTGGACGTAATAATAAATGTTTGTCTGCCATTCATACCTTTCTTGTCATCTTTATTGCTAATGATCATTGGCTTTGCTTATAATTATATTAATAATGAATCCTACTCTATAAATGTAAACTATTGAAAGGGCTTAATTATTTATGCCTGAAAAGTAATAGAAAAAAATAGATAACTATAGTCAGTGTTTGTGCAGAACAACACATTTCTTTTGATCAGTGTATTACCATTATCAAGGGCCAGCAAGTATTTACTCTTCAGTTTTCAAGGTATTTTAGACATATTAATCTCAGTATTCATGCAAATAACTTTAATACCAAGCTCACTGTTTTCAGTCCCAGACTAACAAACCCCGCTTATAGATACCTGTCATCACTCGTAGCTGAGTATGGTTGCCTTCCAAGTTTAGGGTCACTTGTGGTGGGTCTGGGGGGTGACCTATTCATCATCTGCATGTTGTGGCACAGTGAGGACATCAGATTCCAGATGGAAGGCAGTCCTAACCAGGGTTGGCTTAATGTGCCTTCCTCTTGACATGTTTCTCCCTTTCACCCTCCATTCATGCCTCTTCAAATTCCACAGCTGTCTTGAAGGCCATTATGGATTGAATTAGCCTGTGGTCTGCGCAGCAGTCATCGGTGCTTGTCATTACTCTTGTGAGAAGCACATTGTGGCGGTCTCTTGCACATATAATTACCTTGTCTAAGAGGTGTCACTGTTTTGACCACCCCCGGTCAAAACAGTGACACCTCTTAGACAAGGTAATTGTATGTGCAAGAGACCGCCACAATGTGCTTCTTCCAAGATGTCTTAAACTTGTTTTTCTGAGGGAAGACCATATTGATGATGACAAGGTTGTGGTC
This sequence comes from Anolis sagrei, assembly GCF_037176765.1. Taxonomy (NCBI): domain Eukaryota; kingdom Metazoa; phylum Chordata; class Lepidosauria; order Squamata; family Anolidae; genus Anolis; species Anolis sagrei. Next base: position 95,262,708 of record NC_090022.1, on the reverse strand, counting down.
TGGATATTTGGTGAGGAGCAGAATGCCATTTGAGTTGCTGGTTTCAACCCCTGACCACAGGTTGAAGTCTCGTCCAACTTTCACATTAAAATCACCCAGGAGGATGATTTTGTCCTCCTTAGGTATCTCTGACAAGATGGTGTCCAGCTAACAGTAAAAAAATTCTTTGATGTCTTCATCAGCATCTAGTGTTGGTGTGTAGGCACTTATGATGTCTGCCTATTGGTTTTTGGCAAGGTTAATTTGGAGGATATTCTTCATTCTTCTTCAGGCAGTCTCTTCCAGAAGAAGGTGTAGCCTCCTTTTTCTTCCTTCAGCTGTCCCTCTCCTGCTCTCTGGGTCTCTTGGAGCACTGCTACATTGATGTTAAGTGCCCCAGCTGCCATGGAATAATAACAGTCCTGAGCTCAGCACTTTCATTATCTATGTTATCCAACAGCGTCCGTATGTTTCATGTTCCAAAATTCATTTGTCTTTTTTGACAGCAAGGTGGTGAGCCCTCTAGACATGACAGTTCAGTCAGCAATAAGAGAGGCAGACTGTTTAGGACACCTTTTCTAGCTTCCTTCCCGTATGGGGTGAGCAGAGTGGATCCTAATTAGGGCTGCTCAGTTGTGGGTACAGCAGCCGAACCGCTAAACTGCCTCGGAACGACTGAATTCATATCCACCGACCATGTGCCAGTCCAGATTTCACAATCCTGTCCCCATCACCACTCGCTGATCACCATGGGACTTTGGTTGGTTTTATTTTTATTTTCTTGGAAGACAGTAGTGCATTAATTTGTTTTATGTAGGGAGATCAGTGCACACTTGATCAACACAGTCTTCACAGAAAGAGGTTTGGATCCAGTGGTGTGGTTAATCTGACGACCGATGGCCCCTCATCTGTTGCAGCCTTCTTCTGCCTTGACAGCTTTTGTAACATGTACCATGTTATCATCCAGCTGTTCTGCTGTTGAGGTCTTTGGATTTGTGCTCGGTCTGGTTCCTCCTCTATGACCTTGCTGCCCTCAGAGACCCCCCTGGGTGCACATGACAAGCCCCTTCACCATGACAAGGTGACTATCCATTGAGGAGATGGTGTAAGATGACACACCCTACACCAGTAATGTGGCTGATGTAAGATGTACCTTTCAGCTGGTTTTGTGAGTTGAACTCACAATTATAGCAGTTCACTGTATTAGTCAGACGCCCATGTGTTTTGGTGACACAGCTACTTCTGTGTTGCCTCAGTAGCCAGAAGCCCCCAAAACCATGTATGTAAGTTGTTTGTGTTTTTGCCTTAGTTATCTGCCCCACATATTAATGCTGGGATTCTTGAGTCTTGTTAGTAAAGTACAGAGGGAAGCTAGGAATCAGCATCATTTAGGGTGACTGCAGCAGCTCTAAGAAATGCCTTAAGTACAGGATATTTGGCAACAGAGACTGCTTCATCAGATAGCAAGAAGGAGCAATTAATAATTACAACACATGTCCTCATGTAGATTAATACTATTTATGTGCAAAGACCTGAAACTACTTGACCCTTCTACTGTTTTTCAAAACCCTGGCTTCTATCTCACAAAAGGCTGTATTTTGAAAATTAGCAGAAGTATCAAAGTGTCATATGAGTAAAGGCCAACAAGCAGCTTTCAGGCACTGAACTTAAATTGTTCAGAAATGAGGAGTTGCTGTGAGGTTTAGGAATGACTCACACAGTAATTACCAATTATATATTAGAGACCTACCTTTTAATCTAAAGCACTGATCAGTTGAAACAGCAGATGAAGCCTGTAATTGTTTGTCACTGTAGCAAAGGGATATAATTATTAATAAAGGAATCATAATAGACAGTAGAGCTTTAGGAATTCCTGTTACAAAACACAACGTTGGCAGCTTTTCAGAACCAATACAGAAATGTCAATGAAGTATTCTCTCTGTTGTCTTTGAGGGAAAGCAAGATATTCCATTGTTGGATATTTTTAAACATTAATAAGATATTAGGAAGAAACTGGATAACCACAAGATCAGTGATTGGTACGCTTCTGGTCGCTTCTGGAGTGAGAGAATCAGTCGTCTATGAAGACGTTGCCCAGGGGACACCTGGATATCTTGCAATCCTATGGGGAGGCTTCTCTCATGTTGTCCCCCCATAGAAGCCACATAGAAGATAGCTTTGAAAGGCAGCAGATCACAGGAGCTGTCTTCATAGACCTATCAGCGGCTTATGATACTGTAAACCACCGCCTCCTCCTGAGAAAAATGTATAATATCACAAAGGATTGATTGGCTGGGCTCTACTGACACCACTAGTTTCAAATGAGAATTCCCTCCCAACTGTGAAGAGATGGCCATGGTTGGTTTCTGATGGCCTAATCAGCTCTGGGAGGACACCCTTCTGGAAGGGGATGATCCCAGGAAGTTCATGTGACCATATCTGGAGGGCTTAGGAGGCTTCTGACTAATACAAGAGGCTGATGATCTGTATACACATTTGGGTCTTATATCTGATCGGTGCCAGGAAAGTGTCCATCCTTATTGTCCATGCACAATGGTGGGGAATCTGCCAGGGCTGGGAATTCCCTTGGGGCATCGCTAGACATTCCTGTGCTCAAGTAGCCCACTGCCAGGTCAGGGAGAGGTGATGATCTCCTGTGCTCATCAGGATACATTTTGTACACTTTATAGAGAATAGACAGAGAGGCGAGGATATAAAGTAGACAGAAAGAAATCAATATACATTTTATTAAAGGAAACATATCTAATGGGTCAGGAGTGGTTGTGGGTTGCCTGCTGGCATTCTTCTGGATCAAAACAGCAATATAGCAGCAAAGATGCTATATTCATATTAATGTCCTCTTGCCCTTGAGAAAACTAGAAATCACGCGGGAGGGGGGTGCTGTGTCCGACAATATTAACACTGCTGTTTTTCTTCTCTGATGTCCTACCACAGAAATAACAGCCTGTGTATGTGTGAAAGGGTATGATTTACTCTGTTGAATGGTAACGATGTGTGACAGGTATTTGGTTGGCAGGCCTTTTGCCAGTCCAAACCTGGTAGAAAATTCTTGAGATCACAATGTCTTAAAATTGTTACTTTGAAGGCCTAGTTGTATGTGAATTGTACAATAATATATTGTTCTGGGGCACTAAAATGTCCTATCTGCTAGGGGTTATGTCTACCTTCATATCTAAATGACTGTAGGATGATATTATTGTACGTTTGTACCTTTTCTTGGAGTTGTGACGAGATTGAATGAAAAAGCTACTGTACCAGTGCAGGACAGCCCCAAAGAATACCCTAAAGAAAACTTAATGAAACTCAAAAGATTAATCTTGACTTTGAACTGTATTCACATCTACCATTTCTCCCACAGTAATTTCATCTGATTTATTCTGTTTCATCAACTCAATGTAATTTCTTTAAGATGTAATTACTTTTCCTTCCTGCTGGTTTTTCCCATGTTGGACTTCACACTGAGATTTAATGTTCCATATAATATTCTTTGAGTCAAATGGACTACATGTTAAGACTTGTGTGCTGAAGATCACAGCTCCGTTGACAACACTTTTGAGGAGACAGAAATAGCTATTCCAGATCCAGGAACTGTCTGTACTTTCCTTGTTGGGTGTGAGATTATCAGTGTCTCTGAGAAAGAGATCTATGCTTGGTTAGTAAAATAGGGGTTAAGGTTCCCCCTTGACATTAAACCTCGTTGTGTCCAACTCTGGGGGGTGGTGCTCATCTCCATTTCTAAGCTGAAGAGCCAGCATTGTCCATAGACACCTCCAAAATCATGTGGTCAGCATGACTGCATGGAGTGCCATTACCATCCCGCCGAACCTGTTGATCTACTCACATTTTCATGTTTTTGAACTGCTAGGTTGGCAGAAGCTAGGCCTAACAGCAGGAGCTCACCCCTGCTCCCCAGGTTTGAACCATCAACCTTTTGGTCAGCAAGTTCAGTAGCTCAGTGCTTTAACCTGTTGTGCAACCAGGTAGCATTATAATAATAAATCAGAGAATAATAGCGTTGGAAGAGACCACTTACTTACTTACTTAGGCGATCCCTAAGTCCTCCAAGATTGGTGTTCTGGTGGTGGGTCCGTAGGTGACTGTGGAGCCCTATTCTTGATCTACATCTTCTCCCACAGTAAGGGCAGTGGTTTCTAGGTTGAAGGCGGTCCTGGTCAGGGTTGGCTTGATGCGCCTTTCTCTTGTCACATTTCTCTCTTTCGCCCTCCATTCATGCCTCTTCAAATTCTACAGCACTGCTGGTCGTATGCTTCTGCGAAGGTGTTTAGAGTGGCTTGTAGGTCTTCTTCTGAATGCGCACAGACAACATTGTCATCAGCATACTGGAGTTCTATAATAGATGTTGTTGAAACCTTGGTTTGTGCCACCCAGTCCAACTCCATCCTGCTATGCAGGAAAAACGCAATCAAAACACCCCCTACAGATGGCCATCCAGTCTCTGTTTAAAAGCCTCTAAGGAAGAGCTTCCACCACACTCTTAATGTTCAGGTTGAATAACCCTTCCTGTGATTTTATGCCTGAGGCTGTTAGGAATTGTGGGAGTTGAAGTCCAAAACACCAGGATGACCGAAGTTTGCCCATGCAGCATTTTCTCCTGGCATTTCACTTGCATCTATGGCTGGCACCTTCAGAGGACAATTATTATGATTGCTATTATTATTATTATTATTATTATTAAAAACACAACAAGATGAGTCCACAGCAGACACTCTGCTGGCTGGTGTATTGGATCACACGTTGGACACTTCCCAAGTGTCTAGGAGTGTGTGATGTATTGGCGTATAATGCGTGCAGATCCCAGTAAGGTGTCCTTCTGCAGCTGGCAGATGATAATTTTGTCAGCGCCGATTGTGTTTAAGTGCAGGCCAAGGTCTTTAGGCACTGCACCCAATGTGCGGATCACCACTGGGACCACCTTTACTGGCTTGTGTCAGAGTCTTTGCAGTTCGATCTTTAAATCCTCATATTGTGCCAGCTCTTCCAGTTAATTCTTTTCAAACCAGCTGTCACCTGGGAATGCAACATCGGTGATCCATACTTTGTTTTTTAACACGATCGTGAGTTCAGGAGTATTGTGCTCCAAAACTCTGTCTGTCTGAATTCGGAAGTCCCAGAGGAGTTTGACGTGTTCATTCTCTGTAACTTTTTCTGGCTTGTGATCCCACCAGTTCTTTGTTGCAGGCAGATGGTATTTGTGGCACAAATTCCAATTAATCATCTGAGCAATGGTATTATGCCTCTGCTTGTAGTCTGTTGGCACGATCTTATTGAAGCAGCTGAGGATGTGATCTATTGTTTCATCTGCTTCCTTGAAGAGTCTACATTTGGAATCTTAATATTAATACTATTATTTGAAACACAACAAGATGAGTCCAAAGCAGACACTCTGCTGGCTGTTGTATTGGATCACACGTCGGACACTTCCCAAGTGTCTAGGATTGTGTGATGTATCGGCGAATAATGCATGCAGATCCCAGTACGATGGCCTTCTACAGCTGGTAGCAGGTAATTTTGTCAGCGCCAATTGTGTTTAAGTGCAGGCCAAGGTCTTTAGGCACTGCACCCAGTGTGCGGATCACCATTGGGACCACCTTTACTGCCTTGTGCCTGAGTCATTATTATTATTATTATTATTATTACTCAGTTCTTGTGGGTTTTTTCGGGCTATATGGCCATGTTCTAGAGGCATTTCTCCTGACGTTTCGCCTGCATCTATGGCAAGCATCCTCAGAGGTCTGCTGGAGCTGGGGTAAAGGGGTTTATATATCTGTGGAATGACCAGGGTGAGACAAAAGGCTTTTGTAAGTTGGGCTAGGTGTGAATCTTTTCAACTGACCACCTTGATTAGCATACAATGGGCTGACAGTGCCTGGAGCAAACTCTTCTTGAAAGGTGATTAGATGTCCCTGCCTGTTTTTCTCTCTGCTGTTTTAATTTTAGAATTTTTTAATACTGGTAGCCAGATTTTGTTCATTTTCATGGTTTCTTCCTTTCTGTTGAAATTGTCCACATGTTTGTGGATTTCAATGGCTTCTCTGTGTAGTCTGACATGGTGGTTGTGAGAGTGGTCCAGCATTTTTGTGTTCTCAAATAAAATGCTGTGTCCAGGTTGGTTCATCAGGTGCTCTGCTATGGCTGACTTCTCTGGTTGAAGTAGTCTGCAGTGCCTTTCATGTTCCTTGATGCGTGTTTGGGCGCTGCGTTTGGTGGTCCCTATGTAGACTTGTCCACAGCTGCATGGTATACGGTAGACTCCTGCAGAGGTGAGAGGATCCCTCTTGTCCTTTGCTGAACGTAGCATTTGTTGGATTTTCCTGGTGGGTTTGTAGATTGTTTGTATGTTGTGTTTCCTCATCAGCTTCCCTATGCGATCAGTGGTTCCCTTGATGTATGGCAGGAACACTTTTCCTCTGGGTGGATCTTCATCTTTACTCTTGTGGCTTGTTCTTGGTCTTGCAGCTCTTCTGATGTCTGAGGTGGAGTATCCATTGGCCTGGAGAGCCCAGTTGAGGTGGTTCAGTTCATCTTGGAGGAGGTGGGGTTCACAGATTCTTTTTGCACGGTCTGCCAAGGCTTTAATGGTGCTTCTTTTTTGACTTGGGTGATGGTTGGAGTTTTTATGTAGATATCTATCTGTGTGTGTGGGTTTTCTGTAAACGGTGTGACCCAATTGTTGATCAGGTTTGCGGATGACTAGGACATCTAGAAAAGGCAGTCTTCCTTCCTTTTCTTTTTCCATGGTGAACTGGATGTTAGGGTGGATGCTGTTAAGATGTTCCAGGAACCTGTTGAGTTCTTCATCTCCATGGCTCCAAATGGTGAAAGTGTCATCCACATATCTGAACCATATAGTGGGCTTTTTGGTTGCTGTTTCAAGAGCTTGTTTTTCAAATTGTTCCATGTAGAAGTTAGCTATGACTGGGCTGAGAGGGACAATGAATTCTACGAACAGAAAGATGGAGTAGCTATGGGGAGCCCTCTCAGCCCAGTCATAGCTAACTTCTACATGGAACAATTTGAAAAACAAGCTCTTGAAACAGCAACCAAAAAGCCCACTATATGGTTCAGATATGTGGATGACACTTTCACCATTTGGAGCCATGGAGAAAAAGAACTCAACAGGTTCCTGGAACATCTTAATAGCATCCACCCTAACATCCAGTTCACTATGGAAAAAGAAAAGGAAGGAAGACTGCCTTTTCTAGATGTCCTAGTCATCCGCAAACCAGATCAACAATTGGGTCACACCGTTTACAGAAAACCCACACACACAGATAGATATCTACATAAAAACTCCAACCATCACCCAAGTCAAAAAAGAAGCACCATTAAAGCCTTGGCAGACCGTGCAAAAAGAATCTGTGAACCCCACCTCCTCCAAGATGAACTGAACCACCTCAACTGGGCTCTACAGGCCAATGGATACTCCACCTCAGACATCAGAAGAGCTGCAAGACCAAGAACAAGCCACAAGAGTAAAGATGAAGATCCACCCAGAGGAAAAGTGTTCCTGCCATACATCAAGGGAACCACTGATCGCATAGGGAAGCTGATGAGGAAACACAACATACAAACAATCTACAAACCCACCAGGAAAATCCAACAAATGCTACGTTCAGCAAAGGACAAGAGGGATCCTCTCACCTCTGCAGGAGTCTACCGTATACCATGCAGCTGTGGACAAGTCTACATAGGGACCACCAAACGCAGCGCCCAAACAAGAATCCAGGAACATGAAAGGCACTGCAGACTACTTCAACCAGAGAAGTCAGCCATAGCAGAGCACCTGATGAACCAACCTGGACACAGCATTTTATTTGAGAACACAAAAATGCTGGACCACTCTCACAACCACCATGTCAGACTACACAGAGAAGCCATTGAAATCCACAAACATGTGGACAATTTCAACAGAAAGGAAGAAACCATGAAAATGAACAAAATCTGGCTACCAGTATTAAAAAATTCTAAAATTAAAACAGCAGAGAGAAAAACAGGCAGGGACATCTAATCACCTTTCAAGAAGAGTTTGCTCCAGGCACTGTCAGCCCATTGTATGCTAATCAAGGTGGTCAGTTGAAAAGATTCACACCTAGCCCAACTTACAAAAGCCTTTTGTCTCACCCTGGTCACTCCACAGATATATAAACCCCTTTATCCCAGCTCCAGCAGACCTCTGAGGATGCTTGCCATAGATGCAGGCGAAACGTCAGGAGAAATGCCTCTAGAACATGGCCATATAGCCCGAAAAAACCCACAAGAACTGAGTGATTCCGGCCATGAAAGCCTTCGACAATACATTATTATTACTATTACTATTGCTACTATTATTCCTGTAAGGTGGCCTTCTGCAGCTGTCAGATGGTAATTTTGTCAGCGTTGATTGTGTTTAAGTGCAGGCCAAGGTCTTTAGGCACTGCACCCAGTGTGTGGATCACCACTGGGCCCATCTTTACTGGCTTGTGCCAGTCATCATCATCATCATCATCATCATTATTATTATTATTACTATTGTTACTATTATTCCTGGTGGGTTGCCTCAATCAAGAAAACCCTGGCTTTGAGTCTGCAAGACCTGAGCAGGGCTGCTGATCATGGGAGAGCACATTTGAGGAAGGATAGTGGTTTGGAGACAAGGCAGGGCTGTGGGATTCTGGAGGTTGTAGTGTGAGAAGAGCCCTGCCCCATTCCTCCCTCCCCGTAGGCCTCCTCCTCCTCTTCCTCTTCCGGGGGGCGGGGCCAGCGGCGGCCAAGATGGCGACCCCCATGCATCGCCTCATCGCTCGGCGGCAAGCGTGAGTGGGCGAGGGGCGAGGGCGGGAGCGAGAAGCCACCTGTCCTGGGTCCGCTTTGCCTTCTTTGGTAGTCGTCGTGGCTTCGAGGGGCTTCTGTTTCTGTAAAGAGCAGAGGCTGAGGTTTCCTATGGTATATCTGCGAGGCCCCCCTTTCCCCCTCTCCTCCTCCTCCTCCTCCTCCTCCTCCTCCTCCTCCTCCTCCTCCTCCTCCTCACAGAGAAGGGGCTTCTACTCAGGCAAGGGCAAACCGGCTGCTAGGAATTGTGGGAGCTGAAGTCCAAAACACCTCCCATGCCTGATCTACACTGTGGAACAGACATTCACAAACTTAGGCCCTCCCTCCAAGGATCTTGGATTTCAACTCTCACCATTCCTAACAGCCTCAGCCCCCTTCCTTTTCCATATATCCCAGTTCAAAGCTAAAAATGTGGGATTTTATTCAGCTGTGTGGAAGGGGCCTCCATCCTGAGCCTCTTCAAACTACGAATCTCGGAATTCCTCAGCCTTGGGATTTGTAGTTTGAAGAAGCTCAGGGCGGAGACCCCTTCCACACAGCTGAATAAAATCCCACATTTTTAGCTTTGAACTGGGATATATGGCAGTGTGGACTCAGATAACCCAGTTCAAAGCAAACATTGTGGAACTTTCTGCCTTGATATTTAGGGTTATATGGCTGTGTGGAAGGGCCTGGAATCATAGAGTGATTCCCTTGCACTCAGCCAAGGCAGTTCAAGGGGGTCAAGGGGTGTTCGGGACCTAGGGTTGAGGCACCTTTAAGCAGGGGCCGAAAACCAACAGCGTTTGGGCAAAAGTATGATAGCTGGGACCTAATACTGGTTGCGCAACGCGGGTCAGGGAGCCCCTGGTGACGCAGTGGGTTAAACCCCTATGCCGGCAGGACTGAAGGCCGACAGGTCGCAGTTCGAATCTGGGGAGAGGCAGATGAGCTCCCTCTATCAGCTCCAGCTCCTCATGCGGGGACATGAGAGAAGCCTCCCACAAGGATGATAAAACATCAAATCATCCGGGCATCCCCTGGGCAGCTTCCTTGCAGACGGCCAATTCTCTCACACCAGAAGCGACTTGCAGTTTCTCAGGTTGCTCCTGACACGACAAAAAACAACAACAACAAAACGTGGGTCAGAATTAGAGAAGCGAAGATGTGCGGGAGACAGCGTTAATTTTATAGCACGCTTCATCCACATGTAATTAAGTTAAGTTTGAGTGATAGTGAAGGATGGTAAAGTTAGCAATAGTTAAGTTTATAGCACACACCAGCGTCTCTCACTTGCTGTGCAAGTGTAATTCTGACCCGCATTGCGCAACCAGCATTGGATCCCAGCTATCATACTTTTGCTTATGTGCCTGAGGGGGAAAAGGAAAGGGCCTGAGGCTTTCAGGAATGGTGGGAGTTTAAGTCCAAAACCCCTGGAGGGAGGGCCCAAGTTTGCCCATGCCTGCTGTAGAATGAATTCAGTTTGACCCCATTTCAAATGCCATGGTTCCATGTCATGGAATTATAGGAGCTGTAGTTTAACAACAACAACAACAACAACTACTACTACTACTACTACTTTATTTTTAACCCGCCCCCTCTCTCCAAAGTGACTTAAGGTGGCTTCCAAAAACAAAGATGGCAAACATTCAATGCCATGGGCAATTACAACATAAAACAGAAACAAAACAAACAAAACCAGTTAAAAATAAGCAAACAAAACAACCTTGATTAAAACATAAAACCAACCGGCATCATAAACAACAGAGTAGGCAGTTAAAATCTGTATAAAAATATGAGAATATGGCTCTCCAATAAGTTAAGGTAATGTAATCACCGTCAGCATCATCAGGCGGGGTAGAATGAATAATAAACTAATTATCTTCCTCTCTATAAGCTAATGTGCATTCTGGCCTGTATGGCCATATTCCAGAAGCATTCTCTCATATCTCTGTGTGTCTTGGAACAGTTTCTCCCAGTAGAGATGTTCAATATGTTGTCTAAGGCTTTTAATTGTTTCTTAAAGGAGAGGAGTAAAGTTTTTAATTGTTTCTTAAAGTGAGAAGTGAAGAGGCTGTTCTGATTTCCATTGGGAGGGAGTTCCAGAGGGAAGGGGCTGAGAAAGCCCCCCCTCTCGTTCCCACCAGCTGCACTTGAGATGGGGGTGAGACTGAGAGGAGGGTCCCCTCCGATGATCACAGTGTCTGAGCAGGTTTGTAAACAGGGATGCGGTTTGTCAAGTAGTCTGAGCCCAAATGGTTTAGGACAGTGGTTCTCAACCTGTGGTTTCCTAGATGTTTTGGCCTTCAACTCCTAGAAATACTAACAACTGGTAAATAGGCTGGGATTTCTGGGAGTTCTAGGCCAAAACACCTAGGTACCCACAGGTTGAGAACCACTGGTTCAGGGCTTTGTAGGTTGTATTTAGCCCAGAAGTGAACCGGTAGCCAGTGGAGCTGCCATAACATGGGAGTTGTCCGTTCCCTGGGCGGTGCTCTGGTTAGTAATCAGGCTGCCGATCTCTGAATCAGTTGAAGCTTCCGAACTATCTTTAAAGGCAGCCCCACATAGAGAGCATTGCAGTAGTCCAAGCGATATGCAACTAAAGCGTGGACAACCGTAGCCAGATCTGGTGCCACACTGGATGAAGTCTTCACCCTGGGATAGTGACTTCTTTGCTTTTGAGTGGTTCATTGTACACAAAATCATATACCTATGAGTGCATCTTTTTCAAATCCTCTTACAAAAAGATAGTAACACCCACATAGGTGGCTAAGATATTGACACTGGCCTTTTGGCGTTTCGGTATAGACATATGCAACATTATTGAAAATATTGGATAAAAACACCATCGGGTTATGTGTAAAAATGTATATGTAGATAATGAGACATCTAAGAGATGAGACACAAATGTGTAGAATTGTGCTTCATCTCTTAGATGTCTCATTATCTATGTATATACAAATATACGTATTCCAAATTCCAAAACATGTCTAGTCCCAAGCGTTTCAGATAATGTATACTCAACCTATAAGAAGTGTGGAAGTGCTATAGGCAGTTCAAGCCAAGGTATTGGGGATCACAGTCTCAAAGCAGACTGCTTGTTGTTGTTGTTGTTGTTGTTGTTGTTGTTGTTGTTGTTGGCCTTCAAGCCATTTCCATCTTATGGTGATCCCAAGAACATCTTATCATGGGGGTTTCTGAGACTGAGAGTGTGTCACCTAGTGGATTTCCATGGTCAAGTGGAGAAACAACCCTGGTCTCCAGAGTTATATGCTGATGCTCAAACACTATGGCTAGCTGCTAGGGATTAACTTTTAGATGAATTAGGATATAAAAACTACATCAACATACAAACAGTATGTTTGTTATGATTGGGATAGTGACATGAGCTATTCTCTTCTCAGGGTTTAAAGGAAATTTCTATTTATTTATCTAAATTCTGCTTTCTTCCAAGATGAAACCCGAGATTGCTTACAGCTGCAGGAAAGACATACCTGATTATATGTGTAGAATATGAATGTATACAAATGTTTGATGGCATTATTGCCAAGGTGTGAAGTGACATAAAGAGAGTTCATGACACATCGTTGATTTCAAAAATATCCTGCCTCATTTCCATTTATATTGTACTCTCTTAGGTATAGAGTGATGCCCAGGTTAGGGATTTTGTAAAGCTAAACATTAGAAGCCATCATTGTTTGGTTTTGGAGTCTATGAATGATCCCATTAGAAATTAGAAGACAGGATAGCTTGGAAAAGATAATGATGCTGGGGAAAATGGAAGGAAAAGGGAAGAGGGGCCGACTAGTGGCAAGAAGGATGGATGTTAGCCTTGAAGTGACTGGTTTGACCTTGAAGGAGCTGGGAGGTCGGGATGGCTGACTGAGCTCTGGCGTGGGCTAGTCCATGAGGTCATGAAGAGTCAGAAATGATTGAATAAATAAACACCCATTAGAAAATCTATTAGATTGTGGGTAAACTACAATTTCTATCAACCTCTGTCATTGCTCCCAAATGCCACCAGTATTTAAAGTTGGTCATGGTGGGTACATCGGTTGGGTTCAGAGTGTTCTCTGGATTTGGGTGAACCATAACTCCCAGCATCCCAGCCCAATTCCCTCCAAACCCCACCAGTATTCAAAGTAGAGCACATTGGATATTCTTGCTATGTTAGGTCCAGATCCATTGTTTGATTGGGTACAGAATGTTCTCTGGATATGAGTGAACTATAACTCCTGAAATCCAGGGTCAAATCCCCTCCCTCAACCCTGCCACTATTTTCTGCTGGTCAGGGTGGGGTGGTGGGGTTGTCTGTGTGTCATGTTTGGTTCAGATCAGTGGGGAGTCAAAGGGCTCTGGAAGTGGGAGGCATCTCAGAAGTTGCACACATACATACACATTTTCACTTTTATGTGACAAGGGGAGAGAGAGAAGTTATCATCACATCATTTTGTTTATTTTAAATACTTATAGAGATGTCTTATGTGTTCATTTAGATGTGTAGTCATACCTTTTCACAAGACTTCATGCAGGATAAGTTTCAAATAAAGCAGGAAGCACATTAAGGCTGGATCTAGACTTCCATATAAGTAGTTTCAGAATGCAGATTAACTGCATTGAACTGAACTATATAGCGGTGTAGACTTAAATAATCCAGTTCAGCGTATTTAATCTGAATTCTGAAACTGTATTATATGGCAGTGTAGAGCCAACCAAAAAGCGCAATCATAAATCCAAGATGGGGTTGTAGCGCTTTGGATGGAGAGTTGTTCTTGGGCCCCTTCTTGGAACTGATTGCTGTTAATAGTAAAGAGGAAAGCAGTATTATTGGCATTCCACATTTGTGATTTTGACTTTTGTGATTTTTATTATTCATAGATTTGATTAATATGTTCTCTTCTAGAGTGCATAGGATGACTCTATAGGCAATTCTTGCAGAAGTTGATCATAAAGTCATCCTGCAGAAACTAGAGCTTCTAAGAGATGTGTTCTTTCAGATATATAGTGGATTTTTATTAGTTTCTATTTCACTTTCATGGTGGTTCTGTGCTGCTAACCTCTACAAAGGTGAAGAACCTACTACATAGTCTTAGCTTAGTAGATGGAATTTCAACTCTTTCCTGCTTTTTTGGAATATTTGAAACCAGAGGAGTAAGCTTTTTAACGTCTTGGTATACTGAAAATCTGTTCACATTGCTTGAAATTTATTCTTGTTGTTATTTTTGTTGTTGTTACTATAAGTAGTAGTATCTTTCTGTTATCTCTGTTTGAGACACAAATCTTTTAGGGTTGGGTCTATACAGGCGGTCCCTGAGTTACAAATATCAGACTTACATATGAAGTGGAATGAGACAACAGGAAGTGAGAGAAATTTACCTCTAGGAAGGGAAATTGACTCCTGGATGAGTTGTGCAGGGAAAAGGGTGTATCCACTGAAGCTTTATCACCAATCCTTGTTTCCACAGAAAGTCAGATTTTTCAATCCAATTATGACAGGGATGGAAAGTGAGGTGAAAGCTTCTGAACAGGGGCAGAGACAGAAAACAAATGTTGCTGGGATGTTAACCCCTATGCTATTGAAAACTCTCTCTCTCTCTATGTGTGTGTGTGTTTGGCCAGCTACACTTAAAAATGTACCTGCTCTGACTTACATACAAATTCAACTTTAAGAACAAACCTACATAATCTATCTTGTCTTTAGCCTGGGGGACGCCTATATTTAGATGTGTTTAGATCACACTGGTATCAAAAATTCTAAACCTGTATCCCAGACAACAAGTCACCTGTCAAAGTATTGTGATCCCAAGAAATTCTGGATTTTCTTAGAGGTACTTTGCCATTTTCTTCTACTGAAATTTAAGCTACAGCATCTGACTTCCTTAGCGTGCCCCTATCCAAGTTCTAACTAGGACTGAGCCTACTTAGCTTTCACGATCAGATGGGATCTAGTGCCGTCAACATGTTTAGGCTGTACAGAAGTCTAAAACCAACAATTTTTAAAAAGTGGAGGTAGGGGAACAAAAAAAATTGTCAGTGAAAAATAACTGAAACAGAAACAGAAAAGTAAACTTTCAAACATGTTGGTATACAGAAAATCTCCCATTGTTTAAAATCTGTTAATTTTAAGTCTATATTTAGATTATTTAGATTTCACTTGGAGGAAATATTCTACAAGCAGCCATTCCAGGCCAAAAAACAAAAACAAAACCACAAAACCCTCAACCATCCAATTTCTGCTTGTGGAGCACTCAGAGGAAGCTTCCTGTAGCTTTGTGTGAAGTTGAAGTTCGGTAGGTTCAAGTGAGAGCAGGCAAGTTTTTGGATAGATTAATCCTCAAGTGCATACAGACCTTTTAAGGTTAAAACAGTTATTTCACTTGTGCTTAGAGACAGACCGGAAGCTGGTAAAGCTGTCTTAGGGTCCATCTGCACTGTACAATTCATGTTGTTTGGCACTATTTTAACTGCTCAGTACTATAGAATCCCAGGAGCTGTATTTTTATAAGGTCTTTAGTCTTCTCTGCCAGATTGCTGGTGCATCATCAAACTAGAAATCCCAGGATTCCACAGCATTGAACCATGAGAGTTAAAATTGGGTCAAACTGCATTGATTCTGCAGTGTAGATGGACCCTTAGAAGTGAAGAAAAATGTTTAAGTGTGTTACACATAAAGTTTTGGTCCATCTGTAGTACTTGTGCTTTGTGGCAGCCCCTGAAGGAATTTAATCGTGATGCTACCAAATCACAATGATCTGGCCATTGTGGTACATGTGAGGTTGAACTGCTGGGAAGCACTGGAGTCACAAATAACAATTAGACCTAACTCTAGTTTCATGTGTATTCCCAACTCTGTCTCCAAGGTATAAACTGGCTCCTTCAGGAGAAGTATAGTCTTGTGCAGAACAGCTTTAACAACTCCATCCCAGTAATGTAAATAGCATATATATAGTTTGTTTTTCCTTAGCTGAATTGAGTTTCTGTTTGTTGACTTTCGTCCATTCACAGCAAGCTTCAAATGATAATTTAACACCCACATTGCATCATATGAGTCAGAAAGAAAAAATGGAGCTAGCTGCTATCATTAGCCCTCTTTAAATCTTTGGATGACCTTACTTAATAATTATATGAACTACTTCATGTGCTTTTAATTACGTTTTAATATGTTTCATATTTTAATTGTTTTTAACTGGTTTTATTGCTGTGAGCTGCCTTGAGCACCATTTTTTCTAGAAAGTTAAGGTATATAGTTAAATAAATGTATGCACTTAAAAAAGGAAAGTGCCCTATTAAAAATTCTGTCACCAATATGACAGCACATGGTCTTTCAGTACGACTTTCTACAGCTAATATTGCAAAACATAGCACCAATCTGACTTGATGGTAGGGAAGAATACTGGGCTCAATGGTGTCAAAAGCTTCTGCATTGTATGAGTGAATATATAGGATTGTGCTTCCTCATCTTTCTTTCAACACAAGTGTTTGGTGACAGATTTGCATTTGAATTCAGACCTCTATGGCTATATCTCTAGAGCATTGAGAAGTACCTAGTGTTGTACAACCTCTGTCTAATGCAGTGTTTCTCAAAACCTGGTCCTCCAGGTGTTTTGGACTTGAGCTCCCAGAAATCCTAACCAGCTTACTTGCTGTTAGGAATTGTGGAAGCGGAAGTGCAAAATACCTGGAGGGACAGAGTTTAAGAACTGGTCTAATGAGTCCTGTTTTGTTGATGTCTTGCAATGAGGCATTGATGGCCATTTAGACAGACCCTGCTGGCCATCCTTCACATGGTAAAAAGAAGAAGTCAATAGATACAGTGGTCTAGCACATAGTTAGGAGGCTTTATTCTTCCAATTTTGCCCAATAAACTATTGCCAATCTCAATAAAGTAGTGAAGAGTGGAGACATCACACTAGCAACGAAGATCTGCATAGTTAAAGCAATGGTATTCCCTGTAGTAACCTATGGATGTGAGAGCTGGACTATAAGGGAGGCTGAACGAAGGATGATAGATGCTTTTGAGCATCTTGGAGGAAAATTCTGAGAGTGCCTTGGACTGTGAGAAGATCCAACTAGTCCATACTCCAGGAAATAATGCTCGACTGCTCACTGAAGGGAAGGATATTTGAGGCAAAGGTGAAGTGCTTTGACCACATAATGAGAAGACAGGTAGCCTGGAGAAGATACTGATGCTGGGGGAAAAGGAAGAGGGGCCGACCAAGGGCAAGATGGTATCCTTGAAGTGACTGGCTTGACCTTGAAGGAGCTGGGGGTGGTAATGACCGACAGAAAGCTCTGGCGCGGACTGCTCCACGAGCTCACAGAGAGTTGGAAATGATTGAACAAATAAACAATAACAACAAACTATTGCCAAATAGTGTGTTGCTCTACCATTGACTGGACTGCAGCTATAATAACATCTTGTTAAAATTTTCACTTACTTACATTCAAGCCACTATTTGACCTTCTGTTCTGTCTGATGCCACACTAGCTTACTAAAATACCAGGGTGGCAAATGAGGTCAGTCCAGCAGGATGTAAGGGAATGGTTTTGCTAATAGCCCAATTAATCTCTGAATCATAAAGTCTAATTAGGGCTTTTATAAGAGCAACAGTAATGCCAACACAAAAGCCTTCAAGAGATATTAGTATGATTTCCAGGTTTCACCATTTTTATTCATATAAACAGTCTTCTTTGGTACTATTGTTCCTGCAAGAAGCATCAGTTGCATATATATTTAAGTCAATCTCACTAGGACTGTGCTTAAACATATATAGGATTTCAGTGTTGGTTTGCTAATGATGTCTAAAAGTGTATTGAAGGTATAGCACTGTAGATCGATGTGATTTGTGAAATTTGCCTTGTCTCAGTTTTGATCTTATTTGCCCTGCTGTTTTGTTCCAATAAAGGTTTCAGCAATTCTACTGGATGTTTATTTATTTATTTTGCTTTTCTAACACACTGTCTTTTTTGGTTATTAGACATGTACCCTTGTGTTTTCGTACATGTGTTCCAGATAGTCTCATTTGGATTCAGCATCTGAAGACATGTGGTAGAATATTCTTCATTCACTAGTTTATTTTTCATAGATCATCTGTGAGACATCAAGAATGAGATGTGTTGCTGTGATGTTGAAATCACTTTGAAGAAAGCAAAATTATTCTCAATTAAATGCTTTCTGGACTGCAGCCCAGACTTCTGACTTGGCTTTAACCAAAAGGACACTGTGTGCATTCTAGGAACAATCCAAGCCGTACCACAAAGTTGTTTTATGTCAGAAAATGTACTAAATCTTAATTTTCAGAATGCTTTTGCTTTTGATGAGCTTTTCCTTTTTGTAATGAGATACTCACTGCCCTTTAAACATTTGCTAGTCCAATAATTTAGTCATGTTGATTAGTTACTCAGAGTTACAGGCATAAAAATAAATGCACTAGTAATTAATGGGATATTAGTGATTCTGAAAATAAACCTGATTGTGGTCTCTCTTTCTTTTAAACATTTCTGTATTCTGGTTTTATAATAGTAAATAAATGTTATTTAAGCTTTCGTTATGTTATTTATTTTTAAAGCAATTCTAAACTAAAAAGTTATAAAGGTGTAACCTGTTGAACAGATAAATGAATTTAGAGACTAATTAGACAAGAGTCCTTAAATGTATGCTAGCTTTGTTTTAAGGGAGGCAAAGGTTACAGTTCTGTAACTTCTGACTTAAATGATAAAATGTCAAATGAATTTCAGTAGTGTGATCAAAGACTGGTTAAATCTAGGAGAGTAATAGCAGTGCAATTTCTGTCCTCTGTACCTCTTCCACCCATTTTTGTTATTGAGAGCCTGTCAAATTCATTTGAACTGCAGCAATAAACTCTAAAGAGCACGAAGGTATGAAATGTGTGATTGTGAAAAAAGGCATTTAAAAGCATTCTTTTTTTTACCTTGATGCAGTCATTGCAGAGAGGAGTAGTGGCCCACTTAGACTATTCTATGATGGAGTCATGCTCCTATAAAGGAACAGGGTGAGGAAGATCTAAAAGAGTCCTGATTCCAGAAATGCAAGTAAAAGTTATGACTAGTTGATAGAACACTTAAAGATACTTTTAACCATTTGGACATGACATAATCTTAAAAGTACATTTGTGATATTAATTTACCTTGTCTGTCTGCAACCTGTCATTCTTAATGTTTTGTACTAAGATCTTTCAATAAAAATGTTGAAAAAAATAGAAAGCCAACTGGTTTGTGGATCCCCCACTTGACAAAATTTTGATTAGGTCAGTGAGGATTGTGGGTAAGAACATCTTAGGATAATTGTACTACACCTTTCAGTATATACGACAAAATTAAGCATAGCTATACATTCAACGTAATGTTACTAATGCTTATCATGTTAGAAAACTGGAAATCTTTCAAGTATTGACACTGGCCTCACACAGTGAGATGTATAGAATACAGAAATGGGATGGTCCTAAAAAATTACCTGTCTTTGATTCTTAGATATTTAAAAATTCAATTATTCCAACCATGGTTATTACACCTTTTGAATATTATTGCTGTTAAGACTGTTCCATAGTCTTAACATGTGTTTCAAACATGAAATTATAACCACTAGTCAAAGCGGTAGAGGTTCTCCAGATATTAAGCAGTCCTCACTCTGCTGTATGGGGTATGTAACTATCCCATAAAAGGGGGAAAATGGCAGATATCTCCAGGAAGGAATGAGGTGCTTCTGCTACCGTCCCTGGATATTTGATAGGGTCCCACATGAAAGATGAGGAAGAGTTGGCAACGTGCCACTTCATGCAATGCTGTGGATCCTGATTCTTTTTCCTCTTCCTGTGTGCCTTGGGCCTCTTTTTTCCTGGGCAATAGAAGGGAGATACAGAAATGAACAAAAACCGAAAGGAACCCCCTCCCAACATAATATGCCCAGTAGATCTGGTTTGCCTTCCTTTCCTCTTCCTGTATGCTATGTGTTCCCCCGCCCTCCAATACCTAGCTTCTTTTGCCCAGGGAAACAGACATTCATAGAACACAGGAAGAGGAACTGAATCTGTGGGGTAAGTGAAGTGTTGAGCCAGCTCTTCCTCTTCCTCCGGTGAGTTTCTGTTAAACCAAGCAAAGGAAGGGAAGTACCAGACAAAACAAAGATGTGGCATGGCCACCATCCGAACAGTCCTTTTGCACACCTCCTGAGGATTGGTCTGTTATCTTGGGATGTTCACATAATAGCTCCAACTTTGGAAAGCAGTGTTTCAAACTTGTGAATAATCAAACCTGCAAGTGTGAAATAATCAAAACTGTAATAGGGATGACTGTACAACTGTCAGTCTTATAGATATGGAAATTTGGCCAGCCTCTCAGTTGATTTTGCTGCAGACTGTGCACTTTGTGTTGGCTATGTCTTCTGATTGCGAGAGGAATAAAAAAAAAATAGGCCATTGAGTTTTCTGAGGAAGACTGCAGGTGAGATTCTGTGTTTGCTTAAGAAGAGTTGAGGTCTAGTCTGACTCCTTTTTGCATATTTGTTTGATTAAATAAACCCAAGAGTCTCAACTGATCAAAAACCAGAGAGAGCAAAAGGAAGAAGGAAAAGATTGGCGGCGGCAGGCCATGTAGCAAACTGCGAAAAATCGAAAAGGAGAAACCAGCTAGTTGATAGTTATAAAAACCATTGGAGGGGCGGGGGGAAGAAGAAAAATAGGTAAGACAAGTGTCAGGGAGTATTAATCTTGAAGCAATAATGAATTCTAGAAGAAGTATATTATAAGAGGAGCAAGAAGATAAGAGAAATAGTGTTGAAAGAATGTGTTTTTGAAGCCGTGCAGCTGAAAACGGCACGTTTTTTGTCATATTTTGAATAAAGAAAAAAAGACTAGCTGGCGGGTTCCAAGGTTCTTTATTTTAGGAAAAAGGAAAATTTTGTGTGATTTTAAAAAGCAACAAAGTGTAGTTGCCAAAAGAGTAGGGGGGCTAAATGTAGCTCTAGTGTCAGAAGAAGAGATTATCTCCCTTAGGCAGAGTGGGGAAAGTGTGCCAGTGGGTTCTTTGCAGTCCCTAAGGCCATTTAAAGCCCCTCAGTCCCCTCACAAATTAAGGGATGATTTTAAAAAAGAATTTTCATTATAATTATTATTGTATTCCCTCAAGAATGTCCATTCTCTAACATCCAGCAAGCATTGGTCCCCTCCCCCCCCCCCCCCCCCCCACATACACTTATGGGGCATTTTGATGGGAACCTAGAGTATCTCTTGAAAGATGCATGGACCCTCAGCACTTAAACTCTATTTTCTTTGAGACCAGATCTTAAGTGTTAAGAGTAGAAAAAAGGACCAGAAGGGACAGGTGAGTAATGATATAATGCCCGCTGCCAAGTTCAGTAAAATGAATGGGTACAAATTATAGAAGTACAAATTAAAAGAAGTTCTTATTGAATATTTGGAAGAATCTCCTGACAATAGAACCCATTTAGCAGTAGAATGGACTGAATGGGCTGAATAGAAAGTGGTGAATTTTCCTTTGTTGTAGGTTTTGAAACACATGTTTAAATTTTTACTGTACAGTTAAATATCACTCATGGAGTTGTGCAGTGGAAGGAGACTGAATTAATTTTCTTTAGAATACTTTCCAATCCCATCATCAGCATCTACTTCAGATCTGTATTTGGTATCCCTCTTTCCAATAAGTTGACAGGTAGAGATATCAGAAGAGTCTTTGTGTTGTGTGACAGTAGAAGGTTTCTCCCATTCAGCTCTGAGGAAGAGCAGAGAAATATCTCTCATTGATGCCAGTTCTCTGATAGCCTTGCAAGTGGGACCATTGGAACATTTCATTGCATATCTCCAGTTGTAACTCGCTCTATTGTCTGGAGAAGATTTGCTCATAAGAAATTTTTTTAGCATTTTAGCAGAGCTTTATTTGAGACAGTATCAAGTTCATCCAGAATCATGAGTGAAGAGGAAAGAGCAGAGTTTTTACTCTTTCCAACTTGAGCCTAATTTTTAATATGAAAAACACTGTGTCTTTTAAAATGTTTTAAAGTACTTTTAAAGATTGCAGCACAGTTAAATGTCAGTGGAACACAATGTGCCTGGGCCCAATTGAGGGCTGCATTCAGGATGCAGGGCAAGATTGGGAGAACAATTTAAGTAGATCATTTTTAAGTATTTTATATATGATAGTTTGGACTGGAAATAAAAATTAGGTTCACCTGTGCATTTAACCTACACTACAGGCAGAGCACTACCCTTCAGAGTTATCAAAGGACACCCTCTTAGCTATATTGTATGAGATGGTTCTTGTGGAAAGAACATAGAGGCAATTTTGCTGATTTATTCATTTTACCTTGAGAAAATCGTCTCTGGAAAGTTGTGGACCTGACAAAGCAGATGACAGTTGAGGCCTGCTGGGGGAATTGGTGAAAAGTTCCCTTCCTCCAGTGGAAGACGAGTCCATTTGACTGGGCTGTCACATTGTTCTCATCTTGGCTTTTCTGTTCCTCAGCTGTTGCTTCCCTCTTGCTGTTCACAGAATCATAGAGTTGGAAGAGACCACAAGGGCCATCCATTCCAACTCCCTGCCACAAAGGAGAGCACAATCAAAGTACTCAAAGCACTTTTGTTTCACCTCTTTCTTCCAGTTGCCATCCCTCATCAAGTGTTTCCTTTTCCTCTACTTTTCACATATTGAGCCTTGGTCTTTATCAGTGGAAGGTAATAAGCTGTTTCAGGAAGAGGTGTTACGGGTGATACCTTCCTGCTTTCTCTGGATACTTAATTGTACAATCTTTAACATTTCCAAAAGGAAAAAAAATGGCAAATTTCTTTTGCACCAGTCTTGCTGAGAAAACCACATCATAGGTTTGCATTAGGCTTGTCAAAACTCTGAAACAACTGTAAAGCACACAACAACGCCTATTAATTTAGTAATATCAATTATTTTATAGGGCTTGGCTGCTTGTGAAAGCTCTTAGACCAGTACAGAGATGTAGTGACATGGGAATATGGTTTAATATTGCAGATTTGAACAATCATAGCAAGGACATGAGCAAATGACATACATGGGTGTAATTGGTATTCTGAAACTGGCATCTTGTTTCTAGTGT
The DNA here is from genome assembly GCF_037176765.1 of Anolis sagrei. Taxonomy (NCBI): domain Eukaryota; kingdom Metazoa; phylum Chordata; class Lepidosauria; order Squamata; family Anolidae; genus Anolis; species Anolis sagrei. The sequence goes on along the minus strand of NC_090022.1, from coordinate 95,239,799 downwards.
ATTAGTGTTGGCTGTGGTTAATATCTCACTTTTAATGTAAATGTCTGATTTGAAATATTTCTATATTTCCATAGGGAGGCAAACAAGCAACATGTGAGATGCCAGAAGTGTTTAGAATTTGGACATTGGACTTATGAATGTACAGGAAAAAGGAAATATCTGCACAGACCATCAAGAACAACAGAATTTAAAAAAGCACTAAAAGAGAAAGAGAACCAACTATTACAGCAAAGGTAAGATCAACCATAAATGTAGATTACTGCCTTCTTACAGAAATGTGAATAATCCAGTCATTTGAAAAAATCCTTAAAATCTATTCAACTTCAGTTAAAAAGAAAATGAGGGTCAGTTCAAATGCAGTTCCTTTTCTTCCACTGAAAACAGGCTGTGAGGTTATTTTTTATTATAATTATTTAATAATACATGTGAAGTTATGAATACATCAATTTAAAAAAGTTGTTTAAAACCATCTAAATAAATACAATAAAATAGTATAGATGTTAACAATGGTCAACAGTAACTGGTCGTAGTATTTAGAACCAGTGTGTTGTAATCCTTTGTTTTATAAGCTCCTGGTTTGGTGTTAACCTGTAGTTGTAGACCGTGATGAATTCAGAAGGCGTAATTTGCATGTATACGGAGGTTTGTGAAAAGAACAGATTTCATAGACCATTTTTCTAGCTATGGAGGAGAGAGAAAGTTTTAGTAATGCCTGTACATTTTGGAACATGTGCCATTTAATTCTGTGGGTGTCTTGAATCAATGATAAGTCAGTGTCATACTAGTGCTTCAGTTTATTAGGAGCATGTATTTGTTCAGTGACCAGCAAAGTCTATGGAAAGCGAACTTTTGTTAACTACTGTTGTGGCATGATTTAAAAAGCATTTGCTACATGATTTAAACAAGGTTGTGTCACTTATTAAATCAGTCACCAGGACTTAGCCAGGACTCCCCCAATCTCCAAGATTTCCAGCTGATACCTTTCTTGAAACTTTTATGTTTTATGGTTTATCCTTATTCTTTTCTGACACAGGAGCTTTTGTGTTTCTAGCTTGTTGATCTTCCAGTTTCTCACTCTCTTCTGAATTTTTACCCGTTCATTTTTTAAATTCAATATCACTTGTTGTTGCTCCTTTGTGGGATTCTGTTTCCTTACTGGATGCCGCTGCTTACTACTTTTTTGCTTTTCAGCTTTATTGCCTCGTGGCTAGTTTCTGCTATGTTTCTCCTCATTGTTTTTCTTCTGGATCCTCTTGGCTGAACCTTCTTGCCAAACTACTTAGTCTATTATTTCCTTTAGAACATTTTGTTCTAACTTCTCTACTCTTCTCTTTTCTCACAACGTTTTGAGCAACATTTGAAAACATGCATTTTATTATCCGCTTCGCCTTTCTTTTTCTGTCCTTCTATGTACCTCTCCCATTTTTCTCATGGCTTCTTATCTTAAGTTTGCAGATCTGCTGACAGGACTGTTTGAAATGTAAATATTGTGTTTTTCTTGAGTGTTAGTATGTTCTTAAGGTAGTAGATATTGTTGCTTTGATCATATAATTGGTTTTTGAGACTCCTGTTCAAAATGAAAATTTCTGACTATGACTTTCAAGCAACTACATTTGAACTAGCCTGCCAAATGGCAAAGCTGAGGTAATGGCAGGTTGTAGGCTTGTATTGGCACAACATTATTACACTATGCCAAGTATTGACTGGTTGATGAAACAATTAATATCTAAGTGTGTAAAATATTAGTACAACTATTTTTATTGCACAATTCCTTTGTAGCAACTTGTTATGAACCTATATATTTTGAACAGTAGTTGCTGTTCAGGTAGTTTGGTTCAAATCTATCAGTTTTGATGTCCCTAACGTGTGGATGACTATTATATCACCAAAATACTAATTAGAGATGCAAGCTTTTAAGTTCCCTAAAATTCCTCATCAGATTGGAAGTGGTAAACAAGAAACATCCAAAATATACTACAAATATATTTTTTCATATGTCATCTTGACTTTGACACATTCGTTTTTATGTATTTACCCATTTTAATTATACATGCTGGAGCATTTCAGTATTCCTTAAAATAGTCTCATTAAGTAAAAGAATATTAGCAAGCTGTGGCCATCTGGTGAGCTTACAGCTGGGCTGGTATTTTAATCAGAGGGCATATAACAAACTTACTTGTTGCAGCATATGTAATAAATTGATAAAAATAATCTAATTTATTTGTAGAATTTATTAAACCATTTCAGGTGAAAGCATTTGCTGTGGTGCACAGTAATTGAGAATAGTCATGTTTAGAAAACCTTATAGTAATAACAAATGGATTAATTCTGTGAAAAGTTTTGTTAATAATAAAAAGCCTGGTGTGCACTTCAGCAAATACGAAAAATAAAGTAGTGTATATGCATCTGTGATCTCAGACCAATAATGGAATCATGCAAGATGAGTAGGACAGGCTATTGTCAAACAGCAATCCTAGGAGTTTTCTGCTTTATAATAGTGTATTACAACAGACAGATTATTCAGTTATCAACTTTTTGGCCTAGTCTTAAGACTTATAAAGGACAGGATTAACCTAGTATAATCTATATAAAATACAGCAAAAACAAACAAACAAAAACAAAAAACCCTCATTCATGCAATTAGATCTGTTCACGAATCTAATGAAGGCATATCATTACAAATCTGCCTTCAGCTTCAATCTGAGAAAAATGCCAGATATTCATTGGAAGGTAAATAAGAAAAAATGTCTATGCAAGTGTTATGAAGTAGTGCAGATGTTAATTGGTTTGACTGAGGATGAGCTTGCACTGGCTGAGACAAATGGGATGATAGCGATGAATTAGTACCTCAGGCAAGGTTGTAGATAAAGATCCCTGTTTTCCTTGGATAAGAAGCAGTGAAACCTTTGTTTTTATTGGACAACTAATTAGCTGTGTGGGTGCAAGCAAAAATAAAAAAGAGTCCCAAGATAAAGTCTAAATGAGACTGATTTTGGCAGTCTTCACTGTATGAAGAGAAGGCAACCATATCATCTTCATGTTAGCACAGTAACTAATAGCCATTGCAGTGCTTTCAACAGATCAGCCATATTTTGTCTCATATATAGTACATTATAGCAATCCATCTGAAATCTATTCAGAAGAGGGCACCTAAGATCAAAGACCTAGAAAGCAGGCCTCATGTGACCCAACCTATGGAGCTAGGAATGATTAACTCATAGAAGATTGAGAGGTCAAATGGTACCAATATTGAAATACCTAAAGGTATGTCACTTAGATGATAGAACAAGTTTATTTTCTGCTATTCCAGAGCCTGGATTACAAACCAATGGATTCAAATTACAAGAAAATAGATTTGACTTAAACATTAGGAAGAACTTCTTGACTGTAGGAACTATTTGATAGGGGAATAGGCTGCCTTGGAGGATGGCAGACTATTCTTCTTCTTAAAGGTTTTTAACAGAGGTTGGATAGTCTGGAATTATGTTGAAACTGTTTTAGCTACCCCGAACACAATCACATTTACAGATTTGATGTTGTTGCATAAATTTGTTAATGAAAATTTATAGTCATATTCTATGTACATAAACTGCTTTAAAGACGGGAGCAAAGAAAATTAATTCAGTCATTGAAAATATTTACAGTGCAAGAGTAATACTTTCAGGTATTAATAAGTCAACGTTCAATGTAGCTGTTTTAGTAATGACTTATACTTCAACAGTGTCATTGTGGTCAGAATGTAACTCATGCTGATACTATTGGTCATAATGCTACTGGGTTTCTTCCATTCACTCAGATGAAACTTATTTAAGAGTGAGGCAGAAACACTGGAATAGTCTATTTATTAAAATATGTATATAATGGTTGGAATGGTTTACAATATCAATGGTATATAAACTACAATGAACAATCATAAAAAGTAAAGAACTGTATACGTAAATACAAATTACTTCATTCAGTTTTTATTTAATACAAACATTTTATGCAACATTTTAATAAATTCCCACAATGATGTACATAAAAATTGTGATTTCCAAGGTTGGAAAAGATACACCCAAAACTTAATTATTTGTTGTGTATACCTCCTATACATGTTATTTCATACTAAGAAGTTGGCTACCTTGTGCATTTTTTTAAAAAAAACCAACAACAACACACACATGCAATTGTTTCACCATATTAATTACAGTCATTGTTCTTGTATTCATCTGTTAGCTCTGGAGAATCTACTACAGAGAGGAAGACCAAGAAAAAAAGGTATGTGAGGAAGCACAACAAATTGTCCATCTGTTGCACTGTTTCTGTGATAAATGATGTAGTTTGACTATTGATGGAAACCAGTTTGGCTTAAGAATTGGCCCTAATTATACTGAAAAAAAATTCAATAGGACTTATTTCCAGTTAAACATGATTATGTCTAGATTTGAAATGTAGTTTTTCCTCTTAAGCTTTTAAATAGTATTAACTTAATGTATTCTGTGGCAATGCATAAGTTCAGATGCCCTTCTTATCAGTTCCAGATCTTTATCTGAAAACTATGGTACAGGCGGTCCCCAAGTTCTGAACAAGATAGGTTCTGTAGGTGGGGAAGGGAGAGACAAAGGGGTTTCAAACCTGGATGAGGCTTTAGTGGAAAGGTGGGATGGGGAGCAAGAATGAAGGAGTTTGAAGTGTAGGTGTTGCTTTGATGGGAAAGTATGGGAGGAGGAAATTAAAATCTTGATGAGGCTTAGGTGTGGAAGGAGAGAGGAATTGGTGCTCTTGGGAAGACAGTGGTAGAGAGCTGGAGCAGCAGAACGATTGGAGTGAAAAGTCAAAGCTAGTTAAACAGTAGCTACAAATCCACGAATAATGAAATCTGCAAAAGTGAAACCCACAAATCTGGAGGGCCAACAGTAGATTGCAATTTCCCCCATTTTATTTTATTCGTTTCTGCAAAAATGTATGTTGTTACATTGTGCTGCCAAATAAGTAAATGTTTTTTGCAATATGGCACAATCACCTACACTGCATGCCTGAGTGTATATGGGATAAAGGTGGGAAATATATTCAAATAATGAAATGTTTTCATAGATTTTACTCACTTCTGCTTTGCCTGGTGGGTTTAAATAACATCCTTTGATCCTGTTAAACTTTTGTGTGTGTGTTTAGGTCTAAAAGTGTGACGAGTTCTAGCAGTAGCAGCAGCGCCACTTCAGCCAGCGAGTCTTCATCCGAGAGTGAAGATTCCTCGTCTTCTTCCTCTGAAGACAGTGACAGTGATGAAAGCACTTCCAGTTCCTCCTCCTCCCCATCTTCAAGTAGTTCTTCCAGTTCTTCTGACTTTGACTCAGATTCTAGTTCCTCCAGTAGCAGTAGCAGCAGCAGCACAGACAGCAGCACGGATGACGAGCCACCAAAGAAAAAGAAGAAGAAAAACAACCTGGTGCGATGTTAGGACTGTGGGGTTGATGAATGATCAAATAGCACCTACAATGTATAATGGCCAAACAAAATCTAACTGGTCAGTTTTTACAGGTAAAAAACTGTCTGTGTTTTACATGGTAGTTCATAGGACATAAACTGTTAAATGGCAAGTAACACTTATTGAAAGAGTATTTTTGTGGATTATTGTTCAATAGGAAGCACTCCTTTTTCCCTTTTGTTTTTTTAAAATCTATGAAATGTTTATATGATCTAATGTCCAGTCACCCTGATGTTTACATGCCATAAAACTAAACAGATTTCTTTGACCCACCCTGTGATATGTCATTTAGCAACCTTCTGTTTATTCCACTATCATGTTATAGGAAAAATGGACAGAGAAGAGCATGAAGTTTCATTTCACTTGGCTAGTGTGTCCAAAGCCATATTTAATCTTCAGTAACAGATAAAGGTGGAATGATATTGCCTGAAGTAGAAAACAAATTTGGTTTTCTCGTGTATCCCTTTCCGGTTAAATATTAGTGGCAATATCAATTTTCTGTTACTGTTGATTTATTGGAAATCACTATCCTATTTGTGGGCAATACATTCACTCCGACCCAGCAGAATGGTTCAGCATGTGGAAACAGGTTTCTCTGAATACATTGCCCTTGCGGATTTGGGCTAGATTATGCAAAAAGAAGCTGTGCAGAGATCCTAACAGTACTGTGGCAGTTACTCCACTTATGGGTCTCTCCAAAGAGGATGGTCTGTTGTCTTGGGTCTGCAAGCTGCAGTCACTGTTTGGGCTCAAAAGGAGCTGATTCAAGGAGTTTCTCTAGTCTCTGCCATCTCTTTAGCCCTGGAAATCCTTGCACACAATTACGTCAGTGGCTTCCCCACTATGTACCAGAATACCTAGAGCAGGGCCAGGAGCTTTAATCCTTGCACCAAGGCACCTTGGGAGATTAAAGACCACACCTTAAGCTGCACTTGCACAGTGCAAGGAGAGAGTCATGTTAACTGTTGCAACCGAAGAGTTTCATCTTTGTGCCTTTTCATAAATTTAAATGTGCCCTAAATCGTGTTATGAAATGAAGGAGTTTGAAGTCTTCATTTTACCTTCCACATATAAATTTTGGAGTTTAAAAAATTAGTAATAATATATAAATGTCCTATTTTCAATGAGAAAAACATTTATTTTCATTGGAGGTGGATAAAAAAAGAAAATATCTTTGAATATTTCCCCTTGTGCTATTTTTACATAATTGTTAACTATATGATGCATTTGATTACTCTGTTCACATAGTAACTTCCATTTTATTCTAATTTAAAATCACTTATATAGTCCAACTATTCTTTTTTGCATAGCACAAGTTATATATAATAGAATGAACTCTGGAATGGAGGATACATATTAGCAAAAATCATATTGCAGTACATTTCTTGCTAGTTAACAAAAGTGAACTAACTTGCTATTGTGATGAATTTTAGCAATTGGCAGTAGTCACTAAATTTGTGATACGGTCTCCTTTTAGTTTCTAATTGATGGGAGTCTTTTTAAAAGGGGACCTGTTGGGGAGGGGGACTTAAATATCTAGTCTAGTTAAAGTATTAATTAACTATTTTTTATATTTTTATGAGAATGTAGTGTGTAGAATGACTTTTAAATACAAATGTTCTATTTAAATGTTTATGTAAGGTGTGCATTTTAGTCTGTAACAATTTCTATGTTTTGCAGAATTCAGATACTGTAAGTCTAAAACTACCAGAAAATTATTTGCATCACGCTAAAGAATGTATCATTTAAGAAGAAAGATTAATAAATTATTAAATGCAAATAGATTTTAACATTTATTTTTGTGGGTTGCAAACTGGGTACCAATACAACTTAGTTTTCAGAATGGATCCTGCTTATCGGTTTCTAAAACCATTAAGATATCAGAAATCATTAGCAACGAATGACTCAAATCTGAACAGTACTCTGTATAAAGAATAAAGAGGAGCAAAGAGTAGTATAGGGATTACATTACAGATAATGGAGACCCTTACAGTTTCTGTTTGGCTGCATGTTCTGACTGTTTGATACAGAGGCTGTATGCCATTGAAAATGAGTTGCCAGTGTGCTCTCTTGATGTTTCCCAGAGGCACCTACTGTGTGTACTCATGTATAAGTCAATTTCATGTATAAGTCAAAGGCAAGTTTGGTGGACAAAATGATGGATTTTAATGTAATAACTAAATGGACTAAGATCTTGCCTTTTGTCTCTCTACGCAATGAAGGGGATTGTTCCTATTAAAACAAAATAAGAGGACATAATTACCACAGAGGCAAACTGCAGCCAGGAAATCAGAAGACGTTTCCTTCTTGGGTGGCGAGCAATAGTGAAGAGTAGAGAATCACACAGACAACGAATATCCACATAGTTAAAGCAATGGTATTCCTTGTAATAACTGTAGCAATTAAATGTTTATTTGAATTTTACATTGTTTTTAATGACATTGAATAATTGTCTATGTTGTTAAGCCGCCTTGAGTCCCCTCCAGGGTTGAAAAAGGTGGGGTAGTAATGTCGCAAATAAATAATCTGTGGATGCAAGAGCTGAACCATAAGGAAGGCTGAGTGAAGGAAGATAGACACGTTTGAACTTTGGTGTTGGAGGAAAATTCTGAGAGTGCCTTAGACTGCAAGAAGATCAAAGCAGTCCAGACTCCAGGAAATAAAACCTGACTGCTCACTAGAGGGAAGGATATTAGAGGCAAAGATGAAGTACTTTGGCCAAATGATGAGAAGACAGGAAAGCTTAGAGAAGACAATGATGCTGTGGAAAATGGAAGGAAAAAAGGAAGAGGGGCCGACCAAGGGCAAGATGGATGGATGCTATCCTTGAGGTGACTGGCTTGACCTTGAAGAGTTGGCAGGACTGAACAAATAAAAAACAAATTGGCCAGATATGTCAACCCAGATCTTTTAGGTTGAATTTTTTTTAACTCAAATTTCTAGACTTATACATAGGGTATATAAAAAAATTGACCACTGTATGAAAGAGAGTGCTAGTTTAGATATATTTTTGGTCTGCTTCAGCAGGGCCCCAAATGATTTCACAAACCGAAAAGCTAGTTGAGTTACAATGCAAAAATCTCTGTTGTGGTAAGAACAGGTGACCTCAAAAGACTGAATATTTGGCAATGTGGACTCAGATAATTCAGTTCAAAGTGGAAATTGTGGGATTTTCTGCCATGATATTCTGGGTTATATGGCTGTGTGGAAGGGCCTTAAGACAGAAGACAGTTTCTCAAGTTCATGGCTGTTTCTGAAAAAGACTTGCATATTTTCAGGCAGAAGGATAAAAGATGTCAAAAGTCTGTGAAGAATGAGTGCTAAACTCCTTTCAAGGCGAATGTCCTGTCTCTTGATACAGTAATTTGTTACAACATGGTTTAAAATTTGAAATGTATCTTTTTAATATTTTTCAAATGTTTTTTTCAGTCTAAGAATGGGAAATCTATCATGCAAATAATCCAACTTAGTTTCAATAATTAATTACAGGAGAGCAGAAAGAACAAACCATAACATCAAAGGTAAAGAAATGAAAGCAAGTCATGAGCTGATGGACTTGTCTCTGACTGTCAAGGCCAATTAATGTCCTCATCTAACCTTGGGCAACTGGGATTAGCACATAGTGTGCACAGATGTTGACAGAATGCAGTGTCCTGTTACGTTTTGGGGAGCTGTGTCCCTGATCTGCTTTATGCCACCAGTAACAAAGAATTGAGGTCTTGTACACAGAAGTGGAGGGAGGGAGAGGAAACACTGCTATGAACTATAATAAGATTCCTCTCCTTTGTACTTCAGTGTGTCATCTTATTGTCTGATAAAACACAAAATTCTGCCATATGAAAGGATTTTCTTGACTCTTCAATTCTATGCTTGGCTCGATTTTTCGACAGATTTTTTTTCTTCCACAAAATCTGAAACAGAAGTCTTCCAATAACAGTTGCTTTCTATGTGGCACACCCCCACCTTTAGCAATTAATTTCTTATTCCAAATGACAAATGAGAGAGGACCTACTTTTTCTATAGCTGAGAACACTCCTATTCTGGATTGTCAATTGCAACCTTGCATAAAGAAGCAAAAAACAAAAAGCAACGAAAAACAAAAACCCAAACTATGTGTTGTTATTAGAACATCATTTATGGATAAAGGTCTTAAGAGTGTACAATGGCTGTCATTGCTGGGCTTTGGAACTATAATGAATTATTTGAGAAGGTGATTTGAAGAAGGGAAAGCTATGCCTCGTGTCCACAAGGAAAATGTAAAATATCCTGCAGTTGGCCAGCAGATTTCGAAACAGGTGTGTTTTCTTTCAGGAAACCAATTCTGCTCTATAGGCCAGTGCTAGCGGATCCTCCCCTCCCATAGTTTGTGGGTTTGGATGCAGTTACTTTGGAAAACACCACGTTCCTTTTCAAGGAAACTGGCTGAAAAGTTGTCCCTAAATTCTATCTGGAAAGAATGCAAAACAATACATACTATGTTTTGCTCTTAAAGGGCTTCATGCTTGGATTGGTTCTTCAGGTTGTTACTCAGTCATGCAAAATGTTTGAGTAGCTTGTCAGTGAATTCTAGGGATATATGATTGATGAATGGGTTGTTGTAGGTTTTTTCGGTCTATATGGCCATGCTCTAGAGGCATTTTCTCCTGGCTTTTCGCCTGCATCTATGGCGAGCATCCTCAGAGGTAGTGAGGTCTCAGACCTCTTTTCCTTCTGTCCTTCCTTCCTTCCTTCCTTCTAAATATAGGTGTTAGTTCTAATTAAAGGCTGGAAGTTACCTCCAAAGTGATGGCTTCAAAGTGGCTTCAGATAGAGGTGGAGTGTCTTCTGTACACCATTTCGTCTTTTGCTCTTCCTCTGGCTGGATCTACACTGCTATATAATCCAGATTATCAAAGCAGACAACCCACATTATCTGCTTTGAAATGAATTATGTATGTTCACACTGTCATATAATCCAGTTCAAAGCTGATAATGTGGATGTGGCAGTGTAGATCCCGCCTCCGCCTCTGTAATTGCAGCTAGTCCCTCTGGATCTGAAAATGCTGCTGGCAAATGACTGATTAACTGTGGTAAGATGTAAATTATAGCTTTCTCATTCAATTAACTTCATGCTGACCTGTCTTGAAATCTGGATGGCTTGCCAAGGTTTTATTTTCTTTCTGTTTTGTCCATCAGGACACCCAGTGTTGTGTCACATATGCCTCAGAGGGACGGAGTGGCCATGATTTTTAAGGGCAACATGTCCTTGGTTGGATACCCTATCTTACACGTAGTGATGTCTGATCATTTGGATGTGGGACTGAATAGGGATTTCACTAGTTCATTGCCCACCCTGATGCCTGTCTTGAGTGAAGATAGACTCAATTATTGAAAGCCCTGAAGGCTCTGATTACTTGTATGTTACATGCCAAAAGCTACCTTGTACAGTCCAATTTGGGTGCTAGACTAGGACTTCTGTTATGGTTTCCACCTCAGTTTGGCCACTGAAATAAACTGGGTGTCCTTGGGCACCTCACAGGGCCCTTTCGCATTGCATATTTTATAGCCCTATAATTCTCCTTTATCTGCCTGAGCAACATCCTATAGGATTTTGGGGTTTATGCTCCCAGGAGAGGCATTTAGAATCCTGTGCTGGGGGGCTCTCAGGCCTGAGCAAACCACAAACCCCAATAATAAAGATAATAATACACTTGATTTATATTCTGCTTTATCTCCCTGGAGGAACTCAGAGTGGATTACAATACACATATCATAAGCAAAGTCTATGGGAAACCAGTTCTTCCACTGGTCATGAGATTTGTTGGGTGATTCGCTCCATGCTATGCAGATGTGTCTCAGGAAACTGGAGGAAGTTTTCCAAGATTGGGAAGTAGGTAAAAGGTCATCTCAAGCTTGGTGGCAAATATCCCTCCAAAAAAAGGACTTTTATGAAACATAAAACACAATATATTAATAAAATACATTAGGAATCCTGGACACCTGAGGGACTCAGTCCATGGGGTACATCAAGTGAGTCAAAGATTATATAGATTATATAGAAAGAATACATTTTAAGATCTGAGAAATATGTTCAATATAAGATGTATTGCTTCCATGACTCTTCAGATTAGGGCATAGATATGCAAATATCTCTTCCTCCAACTAAGACTAAAGGCTTTTGAATCCCATTGTTAGTGAGTCATTGAAGGTCATTTAGTGGTTAGTTAGGGAATGTCTTCTGTGGCATGAATTCCAACACATTTTGTTATCAATACATATATAAAACTTTGATTAAAATGTACACATACTTAACAGTGAGGGGCTTTTGTTGCTTTTAGTCCTTGTGCAAGCTGGCCAAGACTCAACTCCTTTTATTATACCATCCCAGCATTGCGTCCTTGGCAAACTTTTTGTTGTTTATTTGTTCAGTTGCTTCCGACTCTTTGTGACCTCATGGACCAGCCCATGCCAGAGCTTCCTGTTGGCCGTGGCCACCCCCAGCTCCTTCAAATTCAAGCCAGTCACTTCAAGGATACAATCTATGCATCTTGCCCTTGTTCAGCCCCTCTTCCTTTTTCCTTCCATTTTCCCCACATCATTGTCTTCTCCAAGCTTTCCTGTCTTCTCATGATGTGGTCAAAGTATTTCATCTTTGTCTCTATTATCCTTCCCTCCAATGAGCAGTCGGGCTTTATTTCCTGGAGTATGGACTGCTTTGATCTTCTCGCGGTCCAAGGCACTGTCAGGATTTTCCTCCAACACCACAGTTCAAAAGTATCTATCTTCCTTCGCTCCGCTTTCCTTATGATTCAGCTCTCACATCCATAGGTTACTATGGGGAATATCATTGCTTCAACTATGCGGATCTTTGTTGCCAGTGTGAGGTCTCTACTCATCACTGTTTCATTAAGATTGGTCATTGCTCTCCTCCCAAGAAGTAAACATCTTCTGATTTTCTGGCTGCAGTCTATGTCTACAGTCACCTTTGCACCTAGAAATACAAGGTCTGTCACTGCCTCCATGTTTTCTCCCTCTATTTGCCAGGTATCAGTCAGTTCTGGTTGCTATCATCTTGGGTTTATGTTTAATGTTTAACCGCAACCCAGGTTTTCCACTTTCTTCTTTCACCTTGGTTAGAAGGCTCCTCAGCTCCTCCTCTCCTTTGGCCATCAAAGTGGTATCATCTGCATATCTAAGGTGGTTAATGTTTCTTCCAGCAAATTTAACCCAAGCCTTGCATTCGTTAAGCCCCGCACGTCGCATGATGTGTTCTGCATACAAGCAGAATAGGTCGGGTGAGAGTACACAACCCTGCCACACTCCTTTCCTAATCTTGAACCAGTCCGTTGTTCCATGGCCTGTTCTTACTATTGCTACTTGGTTGTTATACAGATAAGTTCCCTAATTACAGGCTATCTTTTATTGAGGGGTTACGCTCAATAACGTTCGGAATTTAAACTTATGTTAAACTGGTAGGGATTTAAACTGATGTTTTAATTGGCTTATGTCTTACGCAGTTTCATTGAAGGTGCTTATAATACACTAGCTGTCTCCTGCCACGCTTTGCTGTGGCCCAGTCTGGTGATCTGGAAAATAAAGTAATGAGAAAGTGTTGGTTTCTAATATATGTAATTTTTGTATGCTTGTGGGTAAACAATATTTCTTGTTTCTTCATCAGTGTTGATGTAGATATTTTCTGGTTTGCCTGCTCTGGAACATGCAACAGATAATTGTCCATCTTTAGGGGTCCCTTTAAAATCTATGATACTATATCTGTCATATACGGTGTGTGTGTGTGTGAATCATATATATCTATCTATTAGGCTTGGGTAACCACGGAAAAATTTGGTTCTAAACTGGTTTTGTTTTTAGGGGGCCCTTGCGTTTCGTTTTGTTTAATAATTCCAAAATTTTCCTTTTAAAATTTTCGAAATATACGAAATTTCGTATAATTACGAATCGATTCGTTAATGGCAGACGCGATTGCGCAATATGCTAAAAAAAACCTCCAAATGGGATAGGGGGAACTTCTGAAGCTTCCCTCTCCCTCTGTTGTTGACTGTTGGTGTGATAAAACAAACAACAACTATAAAACTTGCACCAGACATGTGAAAATAATTACGAAATAATTACGAAATAAATTGAAAAAATTGTTTCAAATCCAATTTACTCCTCACACTATTCCTGCATGGCTCAATATTGGATCGTAAGCTAATTTAAATACGAATTAATAACGAATTACGAAATTAACGAATGAAACCGCCCAAGCCTACTATCTATATCTATGACTGGATGGTTTTTTGTCAGGAGGGCTTTGATTACATTTTCTTGCACTGGTGAAGGGAGTTGGACTGAATGGCCTTAAGGCACCATTTCTCAACCTGGGGATTGGGACCCATGGGGAGGGGTCGCGAGGGGTGTCAGATAGGTCTCCAAAGACCATCAGAAAACACAGTATTTTCTGTTGGTTATGGGGATTCTGTGTAGGAAGTTTGGGACAATTCTATCATTTGTGGGGTTCAGAATGCTCTTTGAACTATAAATCTCAACAACTCCCAAATGTGAGTCTATTTCCCCCCAAACTCCATCTGTGTTCATATTTGGGCATATGAAGTATTCGTGCCAAGCTTGGTCCAGATCCTTCATTGTTTGAGTTCACAGTGCTCTCTGGATGTAGGAGAACTACAACTCCAAAACTCAAGGCCAATGCCCACCAAACCCTTCCAGTGTTTTCTGTTGGTCATGGGAGTCCTGTGTGCCACATTTGGTTCAATTCCACCATTGATGGAGTTCAGAATGCTCTTTGATTGTAGGTGAACTATAAATTCCAGCAACTACAACTCCCAAATGACAAAATCAATTTTTTGAGCGATAGTCACTCTTTGGATTAGTTGGTGTCTTGTGGCCAAATTTGGCAGCAATTCGTCCAGGGGATTTTGAGTTATGATGCGGGGACGAGAGATAGGGCCTTCTCGGTGGTGGCTCCTCGGCTGTGGAACGCCCTTCCTACGGACATTAGACTAGCACCATCTCTAATGGTATTCCGCAAAAAAGTGAAGACCTGGCTGTTTGAGCAGGCGTTCCAATAATTAGTGCAATGATTGGTTAATGAACACTGGAATGGAACAATGGATGACGAATCTGGAACATGTTTTTGATGACGAGACGACAGTGAATGGGTATTGTAGTAACTGTTTATTAATTGTGTAATGTGTTAGGTTGTTAACTGTTTCTATACTGTAGCACTGAATTTTTGCTGTTCGTATTTGTTGTGAACCGCTGTGAGTCGCCTTTGGGCTGAGAACAGCGGTATATAAGTAAGGTAAATAAATAAATAAATAATAATAAATAAAAGGAAGAGAGCATTTGTATATGTATGATAAGATGTCAATTTCTATTTTGTTGTTCTCTGACTTGATCCTTGGCGAGAGGCAGACAAGAAGGAAGAAGGGGAGGAAAAAGAAGCCAAGTTTGCTTTGGAGGGGAGTTATTTTTGTAGAAATATATATTCCAAGCCGTGGATGCTGGGCCCCGTGGATGCGGGGATCCAGGCGGGCAGTGTGCTTCCGAGAAACGTCAGAAGGGGAAGGGAGGGGAGGAACGCGCTTGCCTTGCAATCCCGCCTTTCCCCGACAGGGGGCGAGGAGCGGGGCGCCTGACGGCCATCCCTGGCCACGTGACCGCAGCGCCTGGGCCTCGCGCTTCCTTTCTGGGAGGGAGGGAGGCGCCGCTGGCTCACGCTTCCGGGGCCGCTTCCCCGCGGAGGGGGTGTCACGTGGGACGGAGCTTGGCCCCGCCCCTCAGCTGCCGGACGGGGCGGCGGGGCTGTGTTGGGCGCGGGGGCTGCTGGGTAATCCGACTCGGCTGAGGGAGAGACAGAGACAGGGAGGGAGGGGAAGGGAAGGGAAGGAGGCCGAAGACGCGGGGCTGGCTTCTCTCCCTCGGGGTCGTCGCGTCCTGTCCGAGGCATGGCGCGGCGGGGCAGGCGCGGGTGGCCTTCCTCCTCTTCCTCCCCCTTCTTCTCCGCCGCCTCGCCTTCTTCCCACTCGCGGTGATCGGCCCTGGAGGCCCGCCGCCGCCGGCCCTTCTTCTTCCTCTTCCTCCTCCTCCTCCTCGTCGTCGTCTTCCCTTCAGTGGCGGCCACCGGGAAATGGTCGGGGCGTAGCAGCAGAGCAGCAAGCGGAGGTGAGCGAGCGAGCGAGCGGGCCGGGCCTGAGGTAGGCCCCATCGGCCCAGGGGGGGAGGGAGGGAGAGAGGAGGTAGGCCCCTTGTTCGGCCCACATCCCAGCCGGGCCTGGAAAGCGCCGCCCCCGCACACGGCGCCGCCCGAGGCCGCCCCAGGAGATGCCTGTCCTTCCTTCCCTCCCTCCCTCTCTTCCGGTGGGGGAAGGCGGATATGGTTTCCCGTGACCAGTTTGGGACTGGGAGCCTCCTCTCCTCTCTCTCCTCTGGCCTTCACTCCATCCTTTCGTGCCCGGGCCCTCTTCGCCTCGCCCCTTTCGCTGAGGAAGGGCCGCTCCCCCCCCCCCCCCCCATACAAATAAGCCGCATCCAAAGTAAACACTCTGAGCTTTGTACGACAGATCGTAAAGTCTATGTGTTCCTGCTCATCTGAAACTAGATCATAGGATCCTAGAGTTGGAAGAGACCTCATGGGCCATCCAGTCCAACCCCATACTGCCAAGAAGCAGGGATATTGCATTCAAAACACCCCCTGACAGATGGCCATCCAGCCTCTGTTTAAAAGCCTCCAAAGGAGGAGCCTCCACCACACTCCAGGCAGAGAGTTCCACTGCTGAACAGCTCGCACAGTCAGGAAGTTCTTCCTCATGTTCAGGTGGAATCTCCTTTCCTGTAGTTTGAAGCCATTCCTCCGCATCCTAGTCTCCAGAAAACAAGCCTGCTCTCTCCTTCTTATGTCTTCCCCTCACTTATTTATACATGGCTCTTATCATGTATCCTGTCAGCCTTCTCTTCTTCAGGCTAAACATGTCCAGCTCTTTTATCCACTCCTCATAGGGCTTGTTCTCCAGACTCTTGATCATTTTAGTCGCCCTCCTCTGGACACATTCTAGCTTGTCAACATTTCCCTTCAGTTGTGGTGCCCAGAATTGGGCACAGTGTGACTCCAGGTTTGACCTGACCAAGGCAGAATAGAAGAGAGGGGGAGCATGACTTCCCTGGATCTAGACACTATATTCCTATTTGTGCAGGCCAAAATCCCATTGGCTTTTTAAGCTGCCACATCACATTGCTGGCTCATGTTTAACTTGTCCCCGAAGACTCCAAGATATTGTTCACACGTACTGCCATTGAGGCAGGCGTCCCCATTCTGTACCTTTGCATTTCATTTTTCTTTCTATGTGGAGTATCTTGCATTTATCCAAGATCACATTGGAAAGAATGGAAGTCTGGTTGGAAGAGCATCCTTGCCACTTTGAGTCTCCTTTAAGAGAGAAGCAACATGTAAATGAATCATAACAATAGTTCTTTCCCGAAAGTGCCCGGTGACATACAGTGGGCCTTTGATATCCTCTAAAACAGGATGGGCAAACTTCATCCCTCCAGGTGTTTTGAACTCCAACTCCCACAATTTCTAACAAGCTACCAGTTGTTAGGAATTAGTAGAATCATAGAGTTGGAAGAGACCTTGTAGCCCATCCAGTCCAGCCCCTTGCCAAAAAGCAGGAAAATCACATTAAAGCACCCCCAGCTCCCACAAACAGCCTCTGTTTGTGGGAGTTGGAGTCCAAAACACATGAAGGGCTGAAGTTTCTCCATGCCTGCAGTAGAATGAGGTTCCAGGGCCTCTACAGAGTTTTGGTTCCATGGATGTTCAAGTCCCATTATACACAATGGTATCATCAAAGGGTATCCCTTAAATAAATATTTCTCTTGATTTTTTTTTAAAAAGATTGTCAATCTGTGGATACAGGAGGCAATTATATTTTGAAAATTCAATAAATGGACACATGGGTGATTTCTGTGTGGCAAGATGGTGTTGGACTGGATGTCCCTTCTGATCCCTTCTAACTCTGATTATTACTTTTTTTTCTTTTCAATTGGCTAATTGATTTCTTGCATTAACTGTCTTTAATTCTTCCCCAATGATTGATGTCAGTGTTTGACTTCCCATCTCTCAAGTCCTTTCATGTGCTTGGAGAAAGTAGTTGTCAGAATTGTAGAGGCCTAGACTGTCATTTGATTTTTTAAACTGTTTGGGTAGGAGGGCGAATTTGCATGATAGTATTATATCATATAAGTCAGGAGAAAAAATGTTAAATTCCCAAGTAATTTCCAGAGAAACCTAGCAGAATTTTTTCTCAAGTCGGTACAGTAACTTGATCTTTTAACAAGAGGGCTCCATCAATCTTCCAAGAACTGGAAAGGGTAGTAGTGATAATTGGTTGTAGCAGAAGAAGCAATCCTGTTGAACCATAGAGATTAAAAAGTTCAGTTTGACAAGATGTTTTATGGAGTTCATCTGATTCTATTCAATTAATTTTCCAGTTACCCTCAAATAGAATCCCAACCTGAAATGACTTGTCATGTATAATAACAAATCTCATGTGAATAGCAAGATTCACTTCTTAAGTGTAGAACTGAGGTCATGTTTACATACAACTTTTGTATCTGCAAGGTGTGTTGACAGTGCTTGAGTAAAGACTTGAACTAAATCAAATGCAGTGAGTAAATGGAGCAAGTGTGACTATAGTCAAAGCTATCAGCATTGGAACTGCTGTGTGTGAGCATTGGAACTGTCATGATTACTTATGTATGTAACAGATGCATTGGCTGAAGTGCCCTGGAGAAGTTATCTATTTGTATATAACTATGGAATTATAGCTAGAATTTAGATAATATACATAAAGGTTTAGATAGGATTGAAATTTCAGGGGAAGAGTACTGAACCACCTGAAGCAACTGGGGCCGGTGGTATTCCACCAGACTTGTAGGTATCAATATTGAGAATGGTTCATGAAAGGCATACTTTCATTTTAAGAGTTGTATTCCCCTCTAGAAAGGGAGATGGTCTTTAAAGCAAAGCTTGTGCAGAAATTGGTGCCTTGGCAGAATGGTGGTAAATTCAATGTTGAGGACTGCAAAAATGCATGTATTGGGTCCCTATTTTTGTAATACATTATTGGACCAATAGTGTGGACAAGAGTGCTTCTGGATGCAAAGGGATTTTGTAGCACCTTTGAGGCTGAGATAATGAAGTTGGTAGGATAAGGTTTTGTGAGTCTACAAAAGGTTATGCGGTCATCTTCTTTCTCTCAGCCTCAAAGGTGCTACAAGAACCCTTTGCGTACTGACTTGGACAAATATAGCTTTATCATTTAGCTCTGCTAGAGTGCTTTCTAGTTAGAGAACATTTGTTTCTTTTATTAACCTTTTTAAGTATCAATCACTTTGACTTTATTCTCTTGTTGTGGAAATATGGAAAATAAAATATATTTAGATATTAATTTGAAGAGAATAAGCTTACCTTAATTTAGATTAACTACTTTAGTTAGTGTCATGCTCACAGCTTGAGACCCATAATTTGATTGGACTTCATTTTCAGGTATATTACAGAATAAATATGATCTGAATACAGATTTGAAGATCTGTGGAATTCATATAGGACCGGTGGGACAGGTATCATGGGCATTGATTTCATTGGCTAAAACTGAATTCAACACAGAACAATCTCTTGAGCACTCTACAGTCAAAATAGTATAACATGTGTGTATGTGAATTCACATGCACATGTTCTTGTTGTGACATATATCAGAACTTATGTCTAAAGGGAATTGAGAAACTGCATTCCTTTCTGTCAGACAATGAAGTTATGATTCCCTCTCAACTTCAGTCTTCTCCCCATGCAGAAACTTCTTACTGCTGATATCCTGTTGTTTGCCCTAGTGGACCTAGAGATGAGTCAGTGTGTCTGCTCTGGTGGGGATTATGAATCGAGTTCAAGTCACTGATTGAGGAGGTAGAGCTTGTGCTTTGAGCTCTTTCCTAATGTGTTGTCTTCAAAATAGTAATGCAGTACCCATCAGTCCAAGACTCAGTGGTCGGAGATTATGGGGCTTTCAATTTTGAAGAGCACCAGGACAGAGAAAGACAGTTTAAAAAGTATCCTCCGATATCATGTCTTTGAAAATAAGGCCATGGTGTGTATATCAAGTCACCTTTTGCTGACTCCATGAATTTTATAGGGTATTCTTAGGCAAGAAATACCCATTGGCGGTTTTGACAGTTCCATACTCTAAAACAGAGCTCTCCAAACATTTCATGTTGATGACACTTTTTAGACATGCATCATTTTGCAACACAGTAATTCATTTTTACTAGCAAACCAGAGGTTAATTGAATCCCATATAAGAGATATGGACATTGTATAAAAATTGTAATAACAAAATGTATGGGGATTCAAGATACCTCATGAAAATCTTTTATTTATATTTTTAAAAATGTATTGTCAAATGCTTTTAAAAAATGTTTTTTTCTCTCTACATAAACTAATCTATAAACACTACCTCAAAGAATCCCCCACCTTGTGTGACTGTGGAGCAGAACAGACAACTCCACATCTGTATGCTTGTCCACTATGCCCTGCTTCATGTACAGAGGAAGAACTGTTGGAGGCTACAGACAATGCCATTGCTGTTGCCCGTTTTTGGTCAAAAGATATTTAGCCACTTGTGCTCCTTCTATTTTTATCTGTTTTATCCTAATTTATGCAATGCAACCAACACACAGTTTGAAAGGCTCTGCTCTAAAATATAGTCTGTAACACATAGTATTAGTTGCCAAAATCCTGCTGGGGATTGGGAGAGCATGGCTGGAGTGATCCATGCTTTTTGTAGCAATTTGCTGTATTCCCATCCTTTGTATAGAGGAAGTGGTGGTCATCCTCCTGCAAAATGTATGGTGTTTTTTTTCGTGTCAGGAGCAACATGAGAAACTGCAAGTAGCTTCTGATGTGAGAGAATTGGCTGTCTAAAAGGACGTTACCCGGGGACAACCCGGATGTTTTGATGTTTTACCACCTGTGTGGGAGGCTTCTGTCATGTCCCCGCATGGGGAGCTGAAGCTAACAGAGGGAACTCAGTCCGCTCTTCCCAGGTTCGAACTGCTGAGTCAGTCCTGCCAACACAAGGGTTTAACCCATTGCACCACCGGGACTCCTAGAATGCATGGTGATTTGATGGTCTTCTTTTGACAGTTTTCTAATTTGCCTGCATGTACTTCTTTGTTGCTTGTATCATCCAGGTTAGTGCTTATGTGGAAGGTGTCTGTATGTTTTCTTTTCTGTGGGGATCTGTATAAATTTTTTACACACAAATAAATCTAATGTGGTTTTGATCAAGCTATAGTATAATCACTTGGGAATTCCACTTATATCCCATTATATTTCATGTTGGAAGAGAGCTGCCGAGTAACAGTAATACAGCTATTGCCTCCTTTCTCTTAACCCTTTCCTTTAAAATGATTACTCTAAAATGCCTTTCAGTGAAAATATCACAATATTTTTTGTTAATATAAGTTATTTTTAATCTTTTGTATTTGGTTTATTTTTGTTCCTTAATTTGCTGATTGGGGAAGTGGAAATATTTTCTAGCATTACAAGCTTTAAATAAAAGCTAGCACCTGTTTGAATTACTGTTTATGTTGGACATTTTTCTTCCATGTAAGTAACTCTTTGTGACTTCCATGGTTTTACATGAACTGGTTGCGAAATCTACCGCAAATCAATCAATCAGTCCTGTGGAGTTTCTATTATATTAAAATAGGGATTTAAGTTATGGAGCAAGTGATGCTTTTACATCTTCTGGAAGGAGTACTTAGTTCGCTTTTTAATTGGTTGAATGTTCAAAAAAACCATACAGTTGACATTGATCTTAGTGTGTCATGAGACCAGAAGAGATATGCATTATAAGTATGGATTGCTCAGATTAGGTATAGAAAAACTGGTTAGGACATAGTGCTGATTGGGTTGTTGTAGGTTTTTCAGGCTATATGGCCATGTTCTAGAAGCTGTTGATTTTCATAACTTGACTATCTCAGCATATGTGTGTTAATTGTCTAGGCTGAGATTCAGTTTTGTTATAGGGTTGCACGGAAATTCTTGATTGGATACAAATTAGCTGTTTATATGTAGAATGCTGGAATATGCTTGGAACACATACATGCATACACATGCACATACACAAGTATATGAATGGATTTTCTTCCATAATAGTGGGGTCAAAACATCTGCTGTGTTGCAGAACCTTCCTCATTGGCTATGAATTCTTAAATTCCTGAGTGTGTGTATGTACTTTCAAGCCATGTGTTAACTTATTGTGACCTCATGAATGTCATAGTTTTCTTAAGCAATAAATACACAAAAATAATTTACTGTTTTCTTCTGCTAAAATATAGCCTACAACACCTGATATTCGCTGGTAGTTTCCCATCTAAAGTAATCAGGACTATTCATCATACAATTGTTTTCTTTTTTGGATTCCTGGGTGTATTGGAACAAGCTAAAATATAGCCTACAACACCTGATATTCGCTGGTAGTTTCCCATCTAAAGTAATCAGGACTATTCATCATACAATTGTTTTCTTTTTTGGATTCCTGGGTGTATTGGAACAAGTTCATTTACCAGATGACCAACTGGGAGTCTAAATGAATATTAGATTTCAAGGGATTGACCTTGGATTCAAAGCTGATACCACTGTGGAAGTATACAGGGCTAGAATTAGAGTGGTTTCCTGCTTTAGGTCCCTAGGTGGTGCTGGATGACAAGTTTTAGCACTCCTGATCATTGGCCATGCTGACCCAGGATGGTGGGAATTGTACTAATATAACATCTGTGTATTAAAGCTTGGGAAACATTGGGCTAATGCAAAAATAAATTTGTCATTTGATGCACACAGGATGCTCACTATAGTGAAAGTGCAAAATATTATTTCTTATTTTGGCACAGAGTGAACAAAAAGAAAAAGGTATTTGTTGGTTGCATTAGTATTACTCCCTTTGCTGTGTCACGCCCAAATACACTCTGGTGTGATCCACTGCCTCCAGCAGTCACATAAGTAATTGAATAGAAGGTACCTGTGTGATGTTCCAGTGGCACATGCTCTTAGATTAAATACATTTCTAGAAAGACCCACAATTTCTTGGCGAGCATATCTAACCAGAATATATCATATCATGTATCAAAATAAATCTGGGATAAAATTATGTAAAAGCTATCATGGTCAGGATTTAAAAGATATGAACACCCCCCAGAAGGCCATTAAAACTATTATTACAAAACTGAAAGAATTTGGCTGAACCACAACTCTATTTTGGGGAAGCTGTTTGTTAAGACTCAGTGAAACGATAAAGAGCACATTAACCAGAGAAGCAACAAGGAGACCTGTAAGAATTTTTAGTCCTACTTCTGAATACGAGATTGAGACCCCATGAGACCATATGACTAACCACCAACACTTATTGATTTAAATTCCCTTGACTTGTAATCCAATAGATGATTAATAGGGAGAGAAAAGGCCCTCTATGTATATGCACACTGATTAAAAGGCACATGAAAAGAGAGTGCAAAAGATGGAAAGTTTAAAAGGGAAGCTTTTTGTCTAAACAAGAAATTAGCAAAGAATGCTTTCTCTTACATATATGAAGGCAACACTGTTGAGACATATTCAGAGAAATAAAAAGGTTGGAAAGAAATCTGAATCACATCCAGTCAGATTTACAAGTAAATATGGTTACTCTAATACAACTAAGTAACAGTGTTTGATTACTCATGAATATAGCTCTTCTGTGTATCTGGTGTGATGAGAACCAGGGCTTTCTGCCTGCCTTGTTCTCTGTTATTCTTTCTCTAGCGCATGGTCCCTTGAGGCTTGTATAACGGATCTCCAGAATTTAGAAGCTTTGCTCACTCACTGATCACTCTCATTGGGTGAGGAGCCCCATGGAAGCTTTGCCTGCTGACCACTGTTATTGGCCAACACTTCTCACTAAATGCAGTTGTAAACCCTAGGCCTTATTAGCCTTTTGTGTTGAGGGAAGATAGTATACCATCAGCTGTGCTGCCAGATAATGGGAGTGCTCTGAAGGAACTGAGGAAGTCTGTCACTGAGATAGGAAAAACTGTAATTAGACACTGTCTCCTGGACCATCTGCATTTGTTGTGGAGATGCTTTTCCTTGGCAAGTAGTTGAAAACTGATCAGAACTGAGGCAAGATGGAAGGTGCCAAATAAAGGTAAATGGAAGATAGTCTACTAAAGTAGCATGGCCTAGTGTGGAGGTTCACTTTTTAGCAGGAGTGTGATCTTAAACACGGAACAAAAATAACATTGGAATGGTTTGAAAACAACAACCTGAATGTGTTAGAATAGTTCAGCAAGAACCTAGACTTCAGTACTATTGAGAATCTGTGAGAAAACTTGATAGTTCCTTTTCACAGATGGTCCCCATTCAGTTTAAGAGAGCTGGAACATTTTTGCTAAGAATGAGCAAAAATAACATGATCTAAAGTTGATAGAGGATTACTCAAAAAGATGCATAACAGTAATTGTTGCCAGAAGTGCTTCTACTAGGTATTAAGTCAGAATTCATGTCTTACCCACAAATACTACGTAGTTTGTTTGTTTAACATCGCTGCTTCTGTGAAATTTGCACACTTCAATGTTGAGTATCTTATCAAATGGTAACAATCCCAGGTAAATCCACTCTATTTCCAGGTTGAAACACAACAAATCTAAGATGTGTGAAAAACGCCTAATACTTTTGAAGGCACAGTGCATACATGAGTGCCTTCAAGATATCTACTGATTTATGGTGATCCCATGACTTTTAAAGGATGGTCTTAGGCAAGGAATACTCAGAGTTTTGCCACTCCCTTCTTCTGGGACATAGCTTATTGCACCTGGTATTAATCACTGGTCCCCATTTTAGAACTAATCAGGTCTGACCCTGCTTTGTTTCCAAAATTGTATAGGATCTAATGAATTTAGAATAAAGTAAAATAATTTGAACATATAACTATGTATATTTAATTCATAGTTATTGTTGAAGAAATTAATGCCAATATCAAACTAATCCTAATTTCAAACATAAATTAGAGGTTTGACCAAAAAACATAGTGTGATACAAAAAAAAAGGGTTGTGAAATGTAGGCAAAACTGCAAAACTGCTTCTGTGTTTTCAGCCTAAAAAATAGCACTAGGTAACACGATTTTTGTCCCTGGGTTATAAATGTTATTTTCTAATTGGTTCTATCATAAAAATATAGAAAACATTTATTAAACTGCAAATGTTCTGTTTTTGTGTGGCATCCCTGCAGCACATTTTGCTATTGTTTTTCAATGACTATCCCATTGAGTCTGAATCAATTCAACATAATTGTTGCAGACACAAAAACCAAGTTTTTGGGGTATAACAACTACTTTCAAAGTAAGTAGCATACAAACAGGAAACAACATTTTCAAGCCAGAAACAGAAACAATTTCAAATTTTGTTACATAGTGTAATACTGCCCGAGAATATTAGCTATTGTGGTCTATTACATTTCAGAGGAAGGAACTGGCAAAACCTTTTGAGTATTCTTTGTCTAAGATAGTGGTTCTCAGCCTGTGATTCCTTAGGTGTTTCGGCCTACAACTCCTAGAAATCCCAGCCAGTTTACTAGCTGTTAGGATTTCTGGGAGTTGAAGGCCAAAACATCTGGGGACCCACAGGTTGAGAACCACTGGAAGAAACCCCTATGAAATGCATGGGATCACCACAAATTGATAGGCAACATGAAAGCACATACAGACAGCTTCGAGTGGTGCTGGAGTGGATTAGCATGTAGTTTTTAATACCTAGGATAGTTGGATTGTTTTTTGTTTACGGGGTGGAAGCAAGAGTTTGCTTTTACAATATTGATTTTTCCCTCTCTCCAGTTAGCAATAGTTTGAAAGAGATCCTGTTTGGTGCTTACTTTTGTTTTGTCCCTTATTGTAGCGTTGCTTACTAGAAATCATCTGCTGATATGAATACCCCCCTCTCTTGGGTAACCAGGAATGTTCCCTTTGGCATAGACTTACATTAAGCTTTGGGAGGTACATAAACGGTACACTTTGAAGAGCCTTGGCAAAAGGAATGCAGCTGCTCAGGCAGAGGATAAAGCTTGGAAATGATGAAAATTTGGTATGGTAATACATGAAGAAAGAGAAGTAGTACAGTGGTTGCTAGAAAGGAATATTGTCAGTGTAAATGTCAATCCATTGCACTATTTAACAATGTTACCAATTACAGTTAAGAACATAGATCACTATGAGAAACAGAATATGAATATTTATATAGTGTTACTTCATAAATATGCCAAATCTTGCAGCCTAGAAAGTGATGTCACTTACTCTTAGATAAGAAAAGTCACCTGTAGTATGGATGGATTGCAGGACCAAAGGTTTTGGATTATGTTGTATGAATTTTCCATTTCATTAAACTGCAGGCCATTATTTGTTGTTATAATAGCCTTCCAGATGTATTGGGTTTTGATTTTCATTGTCTCTTTTGACCACGATCAGATTGCAGAATTCCATGTACATGTTCCATGTATTCCATGTACATTTTTTTCCAAAATGGGAAACTTCTTTTCAATCATTACATTTTCTTGCCGGGGGGGGGGGGGGATATAATACTCAAAGCTGCACAACTACAATCTCCCTATTACTGCAGAAGTTCCACAAAATGGCTATTAAAATAACAACATAAAAACAAAAGACCCTACTAATTCATGAAACTAGCAGTTGGAAAATACCCTCATCATTGTCGTGAAAATAATCATTACATTTTATTTGGTGCCTGTAGAGTGAGAGGTCTGATATAAACTGTATTGTGATATATCCTGAAAACTGATGCATCAGACTAAATGTTGGCAGTCATGTTAAAGATGTAATTTTGCATTTTATATTCAGAATGATTTTAGCACCCTAGGAAGATTTTGTTGTTTCTAAAACAGCCAGAAAAGAAGTATGTAATTTTTTTGTGTCCTTGATCAGTTTGAGGTCACAAAGAGACTTCATATGTAAACATATGGCCTAATTTATTTGAAGGCATGCTCATTAAGATACAAAATATATTGTAGTAATCACAGTGTGCTTTACTAGTTATATTTGGTTCAAGAAATTTTCTGGGAAAGTTCAGATTTCAGTGATATAAGGGAAGGTTCTATGGGGAGTTTGATTTATTAAGCCCAATTGAATGTTCCAATTTGCCCTACCTGATCACTCCTAGTGCCAGTTAACAAACCACAGTCCACTGTTTGTTTAGCATGACTTTTGAGCCCAGCAGCAGTTGGAACTCAAACTGTTTATTTCCTAGTGAGCTCGAGAATCAAGCCATTCTATGTTGTTGTATAAGGGCAGAGACCTGATTTTTTGCAAGTGCATACATTACACTATAAGCAGAGCGGTTGAGTATGCTGCTTATACACAGTACATATAGTATACAATTCACATCTATAGATCCTTTGGTTAAGCTTAGATGAACTATTAAAATCTTTTAAAATTGGACTGAACAGTTTCATTGAGTTTATTTGTATAATTAGTTTGATATGTATCTGTGCAGGTTGGGGGAAATGGAAGTGGAGAAACACATAAAGGGGAATGTCTGTATAGATGACAGCATCCAAAGTCTGAAGTAAAATGGTTTGTGTTAAATCTTACCTCGATGCTTGAGGTAATTAAGGGTGCTGTATGGATACTATTTTCATCCTTGGTTCTAAATGAGAGAAGGGCAATGGCCCAGTTTTCCATACAGGATTCCTAGTAAGGAGAAGTGCCTATCATTGCTTAACAGAATGGAGGTAATGGTTATGTTGGCTGAGGCTAAGCAAGCTCAAGTCTTAGCTAGGGCAGAGTGATGTTGCCTTTTGTTCCATGAAGGCAGCTCTAGGGAGAACCATAACATCACTATAGAGAAGAGGAGCAATATCAATATATGAACATATGAACACCATGATTTAAAACAGGCATGTTCAAAGTCCCGACCGGGGGCCCAATTGCACCCCGTGTTCAAATTTCCACTGGCCTGCAGCCTTTGTCATAAAATCAATAATATGCTGCCCGCTAGCACTGTTGACCACAGCATAAAATACAAGTGTACAAAAAAAGCACTATTTTATATTTCACCAGAAAATTGCACACTCGTCACTTGACCCTTGTGTGATCCTTTCCAGCCCATTTCTAAAACGGTGACTGTAACTAAAAAAAAAGTAAAGTTGACATCAAGGGTTGCTGCTTCCGAAATAAGTGGAAATTGGAGTATTTTTTCACTGAAATATGAAACAACTGTGTCTGCTTAATTTGCAAAGAGACTGTGGCCATTTTCAAAAAATTTAATATCAAGAGGCACTATCAGATGAAACATGCTAACTATAACAAGCTAACTTGGAATGAATGTAATGAAAAATGGAAGCAACTGGAAGCTGTTTTGACGGCACTGCAACACTTTTTCTCAAGAGCTGGTGATTCAAATGAAAATGCCACAAAAGAGAGCAGCGAGGTGGCAATGCTGATTGCCAAGCGTACAAACCTTTTTACTGAGGGTGATTTTATAAAAAAACTGCATGCGGAGAAAATTTGTCATGAGAGGAAGCAAGAGTTTGCCAATGTTTGCCTGGAGTTTGACGGATGCATCTGACACCGCTCAGTTACTGTTTTTTTTAGTTTTTTTTTTAGAGGAGTGGACAATGAAATGAATGTGAGTGAAGAGCTACTTGACTTCAAGAGGAACAGATGTATTTGTTTCTGTTTGTTCTGCCGTAGATGATATGAAACTACTGTGGAATAGAGTCACTGGGATTATTACGGATGGCTCACCTACCATGGCTGGCAAGCAAAATGGATTATCAAACCTAGTCTGTAATAAAGTCAGTGAAGAAGGAGGCAAAGCTATAAAACTCAGCTGTATTATTCATCAACAAGTTCTCTGTGTCAAAACATCTGAAACATGATCATGTTATGAAACCGGTCTTAAAGGCTATTGATTATATTTGTTCCAAAGCCCTGTGGCCATCACCAGTTTCAGCAGTTTCTACTCAACATCCAGGCTGATTTAGTGTATCACAACAATGTAAGATGGTGCAACCGAGGGTCTGCACTGCAGCACAGGGAGGAAATCAGTCAATTCTCTCTTGACAACTTTTCCCTCCAGCAGGATAAGAACAGGTTCTAAGAGATTTGAACATTTGCTAGGAAAATGCTGAGTTTGTTTGGCTCAACATACTTGTGCGAGAATACATTCTCGTTTATAAATATTAACAGCTATGTGAGGATGAGATTAAGTGACTCACTTGCATGACATTTGCACATCAAAACCACTGTTTTGAGGCCAGATCTGGCCTACTGGCTTATTTACTGCAATCAAGATCTCACTATCACCCTTTACATTAATGAAGGCAAGTTGTTTGTTTAGTCTTCTAAGGTGAATAAATTCTAAAATCTCAGTGAATTGATTTTTGTGATGATAAAAAATGATGCCATCATTAAATATGTTGCTTTAAAATTGGGTCCATTATTTTGAAACACCATAAATAAATCTGTCCATTCCTATTAAAAGATATGTTTTTGTTTATTTTAATGAAAAAATGAATTGAACTGTGTCATGCTGACTAAAGTCTATCATTTAGTATTTAGTGAATATTCATATTTTGATAACTGTCTCCACAGAATAGAGATACAAATCCAACTATTGTCATAGCTTTATAATTTTGGAATCTAGTAATTCTTCTAGACATTTGTCGAAGCATTGCAATGTGCAGAAAGGTTTTTTAATTTATTCATTTAACTCACATCTTATTTTATATAGCATGTGATCAATAGTAATGTACATAAAACCAGAAGTAAGATATTTAAACTTCTTTATTATGAAAGCACATGTTGATGCCTACTGTCAAGTAACAGCTAGATATAAAGTGTTTTCTCTTTGAAATCTAGATTATCTCATTGTTTACATGTATTTTTCCAGAATTAGCTGAAAAAATATTTCAAACGGATAATATACACTCATTTCACATTATATAACTTTTTTTGGCATGGCACATGCTTAGCATTTTTATTACAGTTCTAAATGCTTTACTGAATCCTTTATGAAATCAGTAGCTAATTCTGATGGCAGTTTGGTAAATAGGCATAATGAATATTTTCAGGAGCATCCAGCTTTGCTCTTACCAGTTGGGTGTGACCAAGAGGTATTTATTTATAATTCCACTGGAGGCTTATTTGTCATTCATAGCCAAATATTAACAAGCAAGACTCATGTTGCATCATGTCTAGTTCACTGGCAGGCAGTGTGATGAGCTTAAATAACTAACGGTCCAAAAGCCATATGAGGTGATTCGTTCTTCACAAGGAGATACTTTGATAACCTTAACATTGAGAGTGTGAATAATTACAGTATATGCATCTTTTGTGCATGATGCATTTGTTTTCTATGAGCATGACAAGAGGCTCCAGCAGCAGTGCAGTCAATTTAAGGCTGTATTTACAAGAGAACTAATGCTTTGCATGAAGAATATTACAGTTCTATTTTTAATAGCTCTATAGGTCTAAAGATAATATTCTGGAGAACCAGTGCTGGCCTTTTTAGAGCTTAGTACTGATGTAGATGGATCCATGATTTGATATAGAGTAAGTTATTAAGTCTTTAAATGAATACCGTGATAATAAAACACTGTTTATCAATATTTCATCCACTTGGATTTCCCTTCCTAGAAGCCTCAGCTAGCATGGTCAATGGTCATGGATTCTGGGAAATGAAAGCAAAAAGCCATTCAACTCTCAATTAAAAATGTTAAACCTAAATCTGAATAATTATAGTCTTAACAAAAATAATAGTTCTTTCAAACGTACACATATTAAAATACCTACTGTTAAACATAAAAAACAAGAAAATATGTATCTCTGTTTCAGTCTATTAATAAAAATGTCAGCCAAAAATGAAATCTGTAGTGCACATTAATTTACTATTGAGATTTTTTTAAAATGATGTATTTATTGTATATCTCAAATCTCTTTTAATACAGGTCCTAAAGCTGCTTAAAACACGATTTAAAACAAAATAGAGCTAAATTCCAGAGTTATAACGTTACATAATTTACCTTATGAAAATCAAACATTGAAGAAAAATGGTTAAAAAGTATAACATGAAAAGAGGGGAAGGTGCAATCCCCTTGGTGTTGTAGCAGCCTGTAAGGGACAAAAATGGCCCATTTTTTAAAAAAAAAATGCTTTGCCTGTTAGCCCAAGGAAATGACAGTAGGCATCTTAGCCTCACTTGGTCTGAGAGCAGCTACCAAGGACCTCACAGAGCATGCCTGCTGCGCAGGTTATTTATTTATTTATTTATCGTGTCAGGAGCAAACAAAACAGTTGTATTGTATTTTGAAAAAAAACAACAACACAAAGTTTGCAAACTTGGCATTCTATTAAATGTCTTTTGACCAGTAGCTGGACACTTGGAATGCCTCTGGTGTTGCCATAAGAAGGTCCTCCATTGTGCATGTGGCAGGGTTCAGGTTGCATTGTAGTAGGTGGTCAGTAGTTTGCTCTTCTCCACACTAGCATGTTGTGGATTCTACTTTGTAGCCCCATTTCTTAAGAGGTTGGCTCTGCATCTTGTGGTGCCAGAGCGCAGTCTGTTCAGCGCCTTCCAAGTAGCCCAGTTTTCTATGTGCCCAGGAGGGAGTCTCTCATTTGGTATAGGCCATTTATTGAGGTTCTGGGTTTTAGCCTGCCACATTTGGACTCTCGCTAGCTGAGCTATTCCAGTGAGTGTCTCTGTAGATCTTAGAAAACGATTACTTGATTTAAGTCATTGGCGTGCTATACATAGGTAGAAATAGGAAAATGACTTTCCAAAAAAAAAAAAAAAAGAGGGAGAGAGAGAGACTTTGCCAAAAAAAGCAGCACATTATTATTGCATAGATTGAATCTATAATAGCTTAGGTTTTGAGGGATGTTTAGGAGCCATTTGACTTGGTCTGCAGTTGCACTAACATAGTTCCATCTGGGATCTTTAAAAGTGAGCCACCTTTTCTAAGCTGATAATATTAAAATAATGAGTTTAAGTTCACTTCTGATATTTAGAGTTTTATGTCATTTGATCCCTAGTAATGTTTATATTTCATGTTAATATATTTGTTGACTACATAGCAAGCTTACAATTTGAAAATATTTTATCTTGTTTTTTGAAAACAATTTGATTTAAAGATTATAATTTGTTTTTTGCTTTTGTTTTAAAACTTCTAATTTGCTTATAACTGTTGCCATTTTGTCTGGCTAAACTATTAATTAAATCTGCAAAGTTGGCTGCTTGCCTTCTAGACGTGTTTAAACACAAATCAGAGGATCTCCTTAATTTTCAAACTCATACTTTGAACAATAAACAAGTTAGATGGTTCTGAATAAACTATTAATTCTGTTTAAGATCATTAACTGCAATTTGATTTATATGAGAGAAGTTGTTAGTGCTGATATATTCAGCTAACAATGTTAAGAGGTGACAGGGTGGTGCTGAGGATTGGCATGAATGCTTTATGCAGCTATTGCAAGAATGATTCTCCAGCAGGTAGGGTGAAGATATGTGGTTAAAAGGTTTCTTCAGGTTTTCCTAATCCTCTTTTTTTACAGTTCTGTATTTTTCCACACCAGATAGAGGTAGTTTTTTCATAGTTGTCAAGGCTGTTATACTGCAAATACTTAGATTAGATAGACTAAATGTAGTTTGTTCACTATAAATATCTGCACAATAATTCATGTACCAGGTACCTATAATGATACTCAACATTTTTTCTAGTAACACTGGTGCTTCTTTACCCTATTCAAAATGTGGGAGAGGGCAGCTTGCTAAATGACTTGGTTTTGTACATAAACAAAGAGAAATGACTGTCACAAAAGAATCTGTATGCTACTTTGCATCCGCTTGCTCTGAGATAGTTGAGCTATTAGGTGGGTGGAAGAGTTGTTAAGGAAGCTGCCGTGTATCTAGTGTTGTATGAAGTCTGTGCAGTGGGGCTTTTCCTCTTCAGCTCCCCATTTGAAACACTTCAGAGAAGCCTTGGCCATCAGAGGACTTGGGAGTGTTGGGTGTGCGACATGGAAGAATTAATGGGAGGGGGATGGAGTTTTTCATTGCATACTACGCCTTCAAAGGGAAATTGTCTCAAGAAAAATGTGGCATCTGCTGTTATTCAACCCTCACCCCGTACAAATGTGGCAGGATTTTTGCTTGCCTTCCCTTTGTCAGTGAAATTCAAGATAAAGCCCAGTCATTCTTGAAAGTGAACATGTTCTAAACATGAAATAATCTTCATGTAACTTACTTTTTCAACATTTACTTTATATCATGAACTTTTAATCCTTAGTAGCATTCACAAACGTTATTAGTGTCATCTGCTTCTTGGCTTAGATGTTTCCTTAAATATAAGGGGAATCCTTTTAGACTCTTCTGTTAGATTTATGGCTTATATTTAGAGCAGTAGGTCAAATAAAGCAGGGCTCTGTTACGTCACATTTCAGTAAGCCCATTCCGTAAGGAAATCTTCCAAGTTCTTTACTCACAAAGAGTAGCCTCTACTCTTACGAGGAGGTATAGTTGTTTATAGAGGTTGCTTAAACTGTGGAGATGTTTACTGAAATATGTATTTAGAGTAGAAATGTCATTTTTAGGGAACCTAGAAACAGCAAAGCTGACAGCATGCTACGGTGGATGGACACGAAGGAGGATCTGTTGGGGACAGAAAGAAAGAAAAATGAGGTAGATAAAAGTAGATGGCAATTGTTGTATTTGGGAATGTGTTCTTTTTACTAATATTACTGGTGGGAGGTAATTTGAATGACATAACCAATAGGGGGAAATTTTGAGTTAAATATATAGTTTAAAATTGGATTAGAACATCTGATTCTCTTCTCTGTATGTATTTTGATTATGTAGGTAAAATAATCTAAAGAATAGAAGTTTTAAGCTGTAGTGTAATTGCCTATGTTTTGTCAGTGCCATATCTGTAGCTCAAGTTGTTAAGTTTAGGCATTATTGTTTTTAAAGACTTTATGTTTTACATAGAATCACTTATTTCCTCTCTGTGTCATTTTATGTAATCAAATTGTTTTCATTAATAGCAACATGAACCGTGAAGACCGGAATGCGCTGCGTATCAAAGAAAGAGAAAGGCGTAATCAGGAAATTCAGCAGGGCGAAGAAGCTTTTCCACCTAATTCTCCTCTCTTTGCTGAACCATATAAAGTTGTAAGTGCATGGATTTTTTGAAGTTTATTTTTATCACACTCCAAATTAATATTGCTTATGTTTCTGTTAGTTTGGTGGCACTGTAGTGGAATCCAGTGAAAAAAGGAAAAGCAAACACACCCACCCACCCCACTCACCACTAATGGCTCTGAAGGGCTGGGGAAAAAGACAGAAACCATTTTGAGCATCATGGAGGAAAAGGAAGGCAATTCAGTTACTGTCATTGATATCATGTTGGACTTAGCACCATGACTGTTTTGAGGTCAATGCAAGTTTCATTATATGGAATGCCCAGGTTCATACTAGAAACTAATTGCCAGTCAGCTGTCTAAATGTGAAATGGTAGAATAAAATTATAGGTCAGAATATTATTCAGCTAATTGTTTCTGTATACTCTTGCCCGAGAGAAAAAGAATGACTCAGAATGTTAATGTTTATTAGCTTCCTATAGAGAGGCAGTTTTGTAAATAACAGATAATCGTTGAGCTTTATGTTTTTGATGTGTAGTTCATTGTGTGTAAGAGATTCATTATAATACTGTCAGTCTGCTTTGTTCATGCCGTTTTCTTAACTGTACTAGTTATGAGTAATTTGGAAACTGGTCAGTAAGAAATTTGACTAGAGTTTGGCATTTATAGTTTGGCGAATTAGCTGTGTGTGTGTGCTTCAAATATATGCCTACTAGAAAATTAGACAAAACTTGTTTTGTTCTGAGGCAGTTTGTTGTTCAACTGTAAGTATTCTGTTCTACATATTGCTGAGTTTGAAAGGTAACATGGAAGCTTATTTGTCTTATTTATTCTCCCTGGCACACAATTCTCCTTCTATCTTTACATTCCTCTTTCTGTGTTCCTCAAGGTGTATTAAATAGATAAGCAATAAAAACAAATTACTATGCACTTTCTTATTATGTGGCATGGTTGTTAGTGACTATAAGGCCAAAAGCTTGCACACATACAAGCTGGTGAAGGCAGAGTTGCTGCATTTTTAAAAACACACAAGCAAGTTATAGTTAAACTGCCTGTTTTTCTGCAAATATATCTTGTAAAATAGATACTGGTATATAGGAGGATCTACCCTTTTTCTAGTTTGAGAATAACACCATCGTTTGGTTCAAGTAGGCAATATGTTTTTGAATAAAGTTAGTGGCAGAAGTAATAATAAATCATCTTGTAATCTGGAAAGACGTTGGGGAGTTCACATGCAATCCCCCACTGTGATCCTGCAGTATGTTCTGCCACATCTTCAATTTTCACATTCCTTTTTCTTTTCACAGTTTTAGGAAGAGAAGGGGAAAGATAGATAAGAGAGAGAGAAATAAGGGAAGACACCATGAGGCGGTTGTCCCATCTTGCTTCTTTCTTTTTCAGCCCCCTTTAAGAAGCCACTTCGTTTCACGACTTGTCAAAATACATTTATAGTACTGCTTTCTAGCAGTGGGCACGCTAAGCAGTTCT
Organism: Anolis sagrei; assembly: GCF_037176765.1. Classification (NCBI taxonomy): domain Eukaryota; kingdom Metazoa; phylum Chordata; class Lepidosauria; order Squamata; family Anolidae; genus Anolis; species Anolis sagrei. The sequence continues at coordinate 95,204,614 of NC_090022.1, read as the reverse complement.
TCGATCCCAACATTTCTCTTCTTTTTCTTTCCTAAGAGTGATTTGGCTAACATTCACTGGAAAGAAGGAGTTCTAAATATGACCTGTTTCTTTCTGTCTAAAAATATTCAAAGAAGGTTGAGAGAAATGTAAATGCTAACTCCCCCCAACTATTTTACTCCAACATAAAATATATGCATATTAGGAAGACGTTGGGAAGACGTTGTGTGCTCAAAAACTTAAGCGAAGGGTGCTTTAAGCAAACAACAAGCAGTTGAATATGTTGAGGCTATGGATCTTGGTCTTGAGACCAAGATTCAAAAGAGTTGGCATCAAGGATAATTTTCCCTTTGTATGCTTGGATTAAGCAGTAAACATCCTAAAATTGATGAGTTTTTTTCTTAATTATTTATTTAATTTGCTTTGTTACTGCAGTTTCACTGTTTTAAAGCCTGGTTTGTTTTTAAATGGGTATTCCTAAGTCATTAATTGTCAGTGTTTCTTCTGACATAAGAAGCTTTTAGAGCATTCCAAGTGAGCCAAATATAGCTTGGCAGGCAGCTGTGTCCTTTATTTTGATCCCAGGACCATAGAGATCCTAAGTGAATTTGGCATGTCTTAAGGATTTCAAAGGAAGGATTCTCTAAAGCTCCGGAAATAGAGCGATCACCTTTTGGCTCTTTATAAAATCGGTTACCACAACAAGCAAGGAATCATACGTCTTACAAGTAGAGAGAACAGCTAGAGGGACAGATTGTCACTTGTCCTCTTAATCGTAAACTGAAGGTCCATAAACAACATGACTAGAGCTTTTATAGAGAGCTGGCCATATTTGTACATTATTAGAATACTCATAATCTATTTTTTTTAATTTAAAGCACTAAGATGTCAGTATTGATAATATATATATTTTTTAAAATGTCTGTTACTTCTTAAAAAGAATGTTAAATTATTTTGCTTCCAAGCTATTAAATACATATTACAAAAGTAAAATGAAGGCTTCATGTTGAATTCATTATAGACACTTCTATGGTAACCCTATATCTTATAGCTTGCTTTACAAAATATGAATTATTTTGTTATAAATCAGAAATAAAATAATTTCAAACACATTTTCAGAATTGAAAAAGGTAACCATTATAATGTATAGAATGTATATTTTAAAATGTACTTTTGCATCATGTTTTTACCTTTCCTGCAGACCAGCAAAGAAGATAAATTGTCCAGTCGTATCCAAAGCATGCTTGGAAACTATGATGAAATGACAGATCTTATAGGTGACCGGTCTCTCCAAAAACGTTGCGGAATGCCCAAGCCAACAGTATCATCAACAGCAGATGAAAAATCAAACCAAAGTTTCTTTGGTGACCAGAGACATAGTGGTGGTTCTCATCAGAGCAGCAAATGGACACCTGTGGGTCCTGCACCTAGCACTTCTTCTCAGTCACAGAAGCGGTCCTCGGGCCTGCCAGGTGGACATGGTAGTCAGCGCAGCAGTGGCAATAGCACTAGCAATAGTGGTCAGAGACACGATCGTGACTCATATGGCAGCAGTGGGAGCAGCAGTAGCCACAAAAAAGCCCAGCATGGGTCAGAACACTCAAAGTCCCGTTCTTCCAGCCCTGGAAAACCATCTTCTGTTTCTTCTTTGAATCCCAGCCATTCCAGATCTCATGGAGGTGATCATCACAGCAAGGAACATCAGCGTTCTAAATCTCCACGAGATCCTGATGCCAACTGGGATTCACCTTCTCGTGTGCATTCGTTTTCCAGTGGTAACCAGTCTTTCCCTCCTTCACTCATGTCAAAATCTAACACAATGTTGCAGAAGCCGACTGCTTATGTGAGGCCTATGGATGGCCAGGAATCCATGGAACCAAAGCTATCTTCTGAACACTACAGTAGCCAGACTCACAGCAACAATATGAATGAGCTGAAGCCCAGTAGCAAAGCACATCTCACGAAGCTGAAAATTCCTTCCCAGCCACTTGATGTAAGTTTTTTTTTAAGTTATGAGATGGAGAGATTGATTATGTTGACATTCCATGGAGTAATCTATGAATTAAGGGGTTACTACAAAAATTCTTCTGAAATTTGGATATGCTTGTAAGGACACCTAACTAAAACACAGCAATAAGTGCATCCATTTTAACACCTTCAGTTCTCCTAGGTTTCATTAAAATACTTTTAGTATGCTTCAAGTCATGAAACACCATTAAAAATATTGTCTTAGTTTGTGTCAGCATTTTTAAATGAGATGTTTTTCAAGTTTCACGTATGTAAAAGTCTGTGATTGCTTTGTTCACAATGGCAAGTATTTTATTTATTTATTTATTTTGTTTTATTTGACTTGTATACCGCTACTCCCAATTTGGCTCGGAGTGGTTTACAGCAGTAGATTAAAACAATACAATTAACTTTAAAATAGAATAAAAACAAGAACAGACATAGTCCCGAGTTAGTCACCCATTGAAAGTTTGTCAGAAGAGAAAGGTTTTACAGGCTTTCCGAAAAGCAAGTAGATCTTGCATAGTTCGGGTTTCAACTGGCAAGGCATTCCATAAATAAGGGGCTGTGTTGTGAAGGAGAAGCCTTTATGTCAAAGCTGTAACACCTTTGGCTTTATATTTCTGGTACTCTAATTTATCCAAGGGTGCTATTTTGTAATTGTAAATTCTACATTGAAAACAAATGTTTTTTTGTTTTTAGAATAACTTATTTTCTTGCAGAATTACTACACTAAATTAAAAATGCACCTGGTAACTAACATCTGAACATTGAATTGTAGGCATCAGCATCTGGTGACATGAACAGTGTGGATGAAATTCTAAAAGTAAGTTGTTTTTTTGTTTTGGCTTTGGGGATTTGCTTGGTTTATAAATGTATACATTTTGATTTTATCCCAAATGCATTACTGTAATTTTTCCATATGTGTTTAAATACACATGTAAGAAAACATTAATGCATTACAATATTTAACAATGAAATTATTAACTAGAACACAGTTGGACATATTTTGAGAGTACATGGCTGTTTTTATGTCCCCTGAACTCTCCAAGTCCTGGACTAGAAGTTCTTAAAAGAAAAACATTTCTAGCAAAAAAAAGCCCCTAAACAAATGGATGTACTAGTAGTCTTTCATATATAGTGAAGAGGATATTTCCAAGTGGGGGTTGGGGGTGGGGAGAAGAAGCTATGGTTTGGAGCACTGTTCCTCAAACCATGTTTTGGACTTCAGCTCCCACAGTTCCTAACAGCTGGTAAACTGGTTGGGATTTCTGGGTGCTGAAGTCCAAAACACCTGGAGGAACAGAGTTGGGGAAAAACTGGTTTGGAGGAACAAACATTGTGGTAAAGGTCCCATATTTATTCCATCTATGTTAGAAAATTCTTTATTTTTTTCCTTGATAGATTGTGTGAAGGGAAGGGATTTTTTGTGAAAAAATACCTTGTATGGAGAGGAACAGGTGAAAAATCACTACTGGATTAATCAGTAAAACAGTATAAAGAGTGGAAGCCACAGGGAGGAGGGAGCAAGTTTGTTTTCTGCTTCCTGGAGACTAGGACGCGGAACAATGGCTTCAAACTACAAGAGAGGAGATTCCATCTGAATATGAGGAAGAACTTCCTGACTGTGAGAGCCGTTCAGCAGTGGAACTCTCTGCCCCGGAGTGTGGTGGGGGCTCCTTCTTTGGAAGCTTTTAAACAGAGGCTTGATGGCCATCTGTCAGGGGTGATTTGAATATTCCTGCTTCTTGGCAGGGGGTTGGATTGGATGGCCCAACTCTTTGATTCTATAATTCTATGATTCTATGAAAGATAAAATAAAAAGTGGCCAAACCCTTCAAGTTCATTAAAAAATCTTTGATATTGAAAAAGGTTACAATGTTGGCATCAGTTATGCATTGTTGAAGGTGTTCCATTGTCCATATTTGAAATATGAGATCATATCAGGAGTTGAAAAGTATGAATCACAGACATGCAGCCCCCCCATCCCCCACTCCCTTTTGCTCTATATTGTCCCTTCATTGTAGGTGTTGTGGGTTGCAATTTTGACATATTTTTGCCTTCTCCCACCATTTCAGACTTAGATAAAGGGAGAGGTCTCTTATCTAATTAGAAGACCTGGAAATTGGCCTTTGGTGCATCTCCAGTTAAAATAAAAGGTGTTTCCTGAGCCCGAAAGCATGGCAGAATTAATCCCTCCTCCTAGAGCGTTTTTGGGACCCAAAATGTTTTAATATTTTTGATATTTGATTATTTTTGCAATGATAGGTGCAGCATTCCAAGTTTGTCTTGTCAGGCATTGTTGTTCCCATGCCTCCAGGAATTGAAATATGAGCACATTGGTATATGGGAGGCACTTCTTCAGGCATTTAGGGTGATGAGCAATTTAGACTTTCCAAAAGTTGACACTAGTAGCTTAAGTTGGCTTTGGAAAAAAAAACAACAGGCAATGAGAGCGACTCCTTTAGAACTGGTGTGGATGTGAGGGCAATCTGGCTGTGGCATGTATCACCCGATTGATCACCAGAGTTGAATAGGCTGATCTGACTGGCTAGGCGGGTGTCCCCTTCCTCTTTCATGCTCCATGTGCATCTCTCCTGAAGCTGTGTGGTTGGTGGAAGAGAATGATCTCCTAGGTATAGAAGGAGTGTACCGAGGTCTCCAGTCTTCATTCCTGGGTATATGATTATTTATTTATTTAAAAGTTTTATATACCGACCTTCTCACCCCTCTTGAGGGACTCAGACCGGTTTCCAACCATAAAATACATACAGTCAATAAAACATCATACTTCATATTTCAATAAAACATTAAAATAGCAAAACAGCAATTACATTCAATAAATACAATGGTCAGTCGTCCCACTAAATTTTATGTTCATCGTCCTCCATCCATAACTCCGGGTGTTGGCTCACTCCTCGAATGCCTTTCTCCATAACCACGTCTTCACCTGCTTCCTGAATGTCAGGATAGAAGGGGCGGTTCTGATCTCCTGTGGGAGAGAGTTCCAGAGTTGAGGGGCCACCACCGAGAAGGCCCTGTCCCTCATCCCCACTAGACGCGCTTGCGAGGTCGGTGGGACCGAGAGCAGGGCCCCTCCAGACGATCTTAATAATCTTGATGGTTCATAGGGGAGAATACGTTCGGAGAGGTAAACAGGGCCGGAGTCGTTTAGGGCTTTATAGGTTAAAACCAGCACTTTGAATTGTGCTCGGAAGCTAATTGGCAGCCAGTGGAGCTGTTGTAACAGCGGAGTGGTGTGCTCCCTGTACCCAGCACCCGTTAGTAGTCTGGCTGCCGAGCGTTGGACTAACTGCAGCTTCTGGGCAGTCTTCAGAGGCAACCCCACGTAGAGAGTGTTGCAGTAATCTAAACGGGATGTAACCAAAGCGTGGACCACCGTGGCCAAGTCAGACTTCCCTGCTAGAACCTCCAAACAAGCTCAAAATAGGTGTAATTTATACCTAGTAGGAAGGAATACTCCCAGGTTAAGTGCTTGTTCTTCTTGGTAAAGTTCAGGCCTTAATAAAATGGTTTCCTAAAAATGGAATCACCTGTCCACAATTGCTCCTTTCTATCAGAATTCATCTTAAGTGGTCCTCCTGAAGCCCATTACTGAATCCGGCCACTGGATCCGCATCTACATAGGCTCACCTGAGTTGGGAGGATGGAAATCGAGTTTATAAAAAGTTTGGATTTGTTCGATTGGAGTTTTCAAGCAGAAAAAGCCTTTACTATGAAGCTTCTGAGCAGTTCAACCAAAGTGTTATTTTTGTGTTTATTCATTGCACACATCCCAGTTTACAATGCTATCAGGTCTTTATAGTCTTTGGACTAATACTGAGGTCATTCAGTCACTGATTGCATTGAATGTAATGCAATTATTGCCAAACTTTAAATATCTTAAGGTGTGCCTTTTCTTTTGCGTTATTATAGAAGTGTATGATGGTGTTGGGTATTCTTTTGTGTTCGTAATAGGAAATGACCCATATTTGGCCACCTCCATTGACAGCTATTCATACACCTTGCAAAACAGAACCTTCAAAGTTTCCATTCCCAACCAAGGTGAGTGGATAGCACAAATGGTTGTGTAATTCTAGATACATGTTACATAATTCTGCAAGTAGAATTTTGCCTTTTATGGATCATGACTTCAGTATTAATTTTGTGATGATTTATCTCAGCAATTACTTGGATTGGAATGATTTCAGTTTGTGCTCTTAATTTGGACATTTTTACCTTTTAATCTCGTTCGTCTTTTCTCTTTAACTGATTACATTCGAGTTGGTTCTTCCATCGCTAGTGAAAGTGTGTTTGTCATATGTAATAGGTATGTTTTCATATTTTCAGAAAAAAGTACCATATAAATTGGTCATATTATCCTGTCAGGAAGCTCCGACTGCTATTTATAAACATAATGTGTCATAGTCTTTTGACCATCTTAAAATCTTGAGCCACCAGTCAACATAAATGATCTGAGATGAATCTAGAACAGTTTTTTTCAAGCCCTTTCCTTTGATGGAGAACTCTTGCAATTTTTTTCAATTCTCAGGAAACCTCTGCATTAAAATTATTATATCAGTAGCTCAAAAAAGTATTGCTTTTATAAGATATCTTGCCAAAATGTTAGGAACCTCTTAAGACTACCCTTGGTTGAGAAACACTGCTCTAGAGGATTTGCCTTTGCGTTATAATGTACATATTGAAGACAGCAACTGTTTAGAAATTAAAACTGTTCAAAAGGACTCTGGTGAAGCAGCACTTCTAAACATGTCCTTGTATTTTGTACAATATATATATAGTACACTTAGGAGATTTTTTGCTTAGGAAAATTATTGTAACTTTTGTAGTGTTCAGTTAAACAAAACCTACAGTGAATGCTTCTCTGTTTAAAAGGGCCACTTATTTGGGCGGGGGGGGGGGGGGGAGATGTATTTTCCTTTGATTAATTTAAAAAGGATTCTGTTGCCTCATCAGGATAATACCATACATTATTTTTGGTATAGTCAGTGTCTTGTTTTAACTTGCACCCAAGAAAACAAACACTGATGCAGTTGTATGTTTCTCAGCACTTCTGTTTCTAGTTCCTTCAACCTCAAGCAAACTTATAAACTTCATAAATGTTATATATGCTATTTCATAAACAGCATTTGTTACCCATAATGGTCTCTGTTATCTAACTTATGTAATGCAAATCTATAAAGGTGTACAAGTAATGATTAATCTCTCACAGTCACATTATGTAGTAACTAATGGCAATAGTTCTGTTTTGTCATTTTATTTTGCCTTGTTCATTATCTTCTTGTTAAGCTACATGTGGAAAACTTGTACTTTATTAGATTCTACTGTATAATCAACCAGGGGCACACTATGTACCTTAGTTACCTTGCTCAGGTTTATACATAGCCAAATGCTTTCCTGGCAGGGGAGCTTTTGTAATTCAGAACAGAGAGTGCTTTAGGTCATTGACTTTACCATAAGCTTAAATAACAAGGCAAGTATGAGTTTTCTTTACACACCATTGTTTGTTTGCAAGGGCAGCCTAGCAAACAAACAAACCTTGGTGTACATGGTTTGCTGCTTTGTAATGAATTGTAAGTTTAAGTCATATCCCATAAATTTCTAGATTGAATTTCTGTTACACATATAAGAGGAAATCATCTTTTCATGTTACTCCTCTCGAGTTCCTATAAATATTTCCTCGAGTAATATTGCCTCATCTAAAATCATTCTATTACCCATGTTTGTATTTAACAATTAGATTTTTCATTTGTTCTTGAAATAATATATTTCTACTCTTATTACCATGTAATTCTTCTCCTTCTTTCCTTTTCATTTACTTAATACAAAGAATGCAGGTTCAAGTTGTCCATGAATAATTTTATAAAAGTATTAGGAAGCATCGGGAGCAGCTTTAGAGTGCTGTCTAACTTAATAGACAAGGAATAACAAGTTTCCTATGTGTGCATTTTCCTGTAGATATTATCACACTGCTTGGCTATAACTAGGGGTCTTAATTCCTTGATATTTACCACAACCAGTAAAATAGTTGCTGTAACTTTGTATGAGTAAAGGACAGAGATTAGAAAGTCACTTTAACAGGTGATCCCAGATGCTTTGGACTGTGGCTTCCCTCAGTCTCAGACAGCATGCTCAATGGTGAAAGATAATAGGAACCGAGTGCCAAAACAACTGGAGGGCATAAAGTTGTCTCCACCACCTTCAAGGGAGCCACTTTATTTTTTTTTCTTTGAAATCTTAACTCTGAGACAACCAGAACAAAGCTTTTCTTCTTTCAGTATTTTCTGTTAAACACATAAACAATATTTTATGTTCTTACAGGACACACAGCAGTCTAATTTTGGCACCGGAGAACAAAGTAAGTCCATGTTTGATTGCTCTAAATATTTATTTTACCTGTTTGCCTTTTACATTCAAATTTCCTATGGGAAACTGTGCTTTCCCCCCATAAAATTTTAGTAATTATTTGTTGTGACTTTTGATAACTTAAAGATCTGAATTGTTCATGTAGTCTTAATGTATTTTTGTATATATGTTTTCTAGCACATATCACTTGGATATAGTGTGAGAGTATTAATAGCTTGGTGCATTCATATTTGTAAAAAATCTACTGGTGCACAGGTTGAGAGAAGTTTGACTATAGCATGAATGCTGCAGCTGCATTTAGACTTTGGGTATCAAATTGGTTAATATACCTTGTAACGTTTGTAGATGAGACAACTAAGCAACAAAATAGCTATTTATTTATTTATTTATTTATTTATGACATTTATATGCTGCCCTTCTCATCCTGAAGGGGACTCAGAGCGGCTTACAAGTAAAAAGTAAATACAATATATTGTATTATCACAGCACAATATTATTATATATTACATTGTACTATAACATTATACTGTAATATTATTAGTAATATTCCTTTTAATGTAAAATATATTATTATAATATTTTATTATTATTATTATTATTAGTAGTAGTAGTAGAATATTGTATTACATTATAATATTATCAATATTATATGTATATACAGTATATTATATTATATTATATTAATTATAAGCACAGTGCAGGAGACAAGATGGAACTGCCTTCCTGGCCCCTCCCTTCACTCTGATCTCAGAGCAGTAGTTGGTGCTGGAGGGGGGTGGGGGTGGGGTGCTCCTAACTTGAACACCTGAACTTCTTACATTTCCCTTCTTACATTTCCCTTACATTATTAAGCATAATTCAAAGTAGACAATGCCTGTGTTAGATACTTGCCCATGGTTGTACTAACTCTTACTCTTCTCTGTCCCCATAGTACTGTCAGTCTTTAAAGTTGCAACATAAAAAATTGTTTCCCTTCTCCCAAAAGGATAACTGCAACTAGCAGTGAATTTGATCTGAATGAAACAGGACTGTGTGATGTAATTTCCATGTCTGACTACTTTTTCTTTAACTCTAGCAACTAATCTGCTCAATTAGCAAAAGTAGAACTATAGGGTGTTTCAAAATGATGGATTCAATTTCAAAACAGTGGATTTCGTGGATTGCTGAGAGTTTTTTCTAGGCTGTATGGCCATACAGCTCAGAAAACTCAAAGCAACCCAGTGATTCCAGCCATGAAAGCCTTCGACAACAGTATATTTCATGATGGTAATGTGTTCCAATTACACAAAACTTTACAACGGTTTGATTGAGTTATCACGATACCAAATTTTACTAACCAGTCTGCAAATAAGAACTAAAGATTCTGCTGTATGCTGGTCTATTTTAGTTAGCTTAATAAACTCATTTTAACAATTATTATTATTATTATTATTATTATTATTATTATATTATTATTATTAACTTTATTTGTACCCCGCTAGCATCTCCCGAAGGACTCGATGCGGCTTACAAAGGCCAAGGCCTCAAAACACAACATAACAGTACAACACCTAAAGCAAATTAAAAACAATCAAAGCAATATTAAACAAGAAGCAATAAACAATACATCAAGACACTATAAAACTGGGCCGGGCCAGAGTAATGGGTACAGGATTAAAAGTGCTGATGTGACATGATATGTAAGGATAATAGGGTAAGTGCAGTGTGTGGTGTGCAGCAATCTTAGTTCTAATAAAGTGCTTCTGGGACTTGTTATTGGAGATTCCTATTCTGGAAAGGCACATCGGAACAGCCAGGTCTTCAAGTTCTTTCTAAAGACTGCCAATGTAGGGGCCTGTCTAAGATCTTTTGGGAGGGTGTTCCAGAGTCAGGGGGCCACCACAGAAAAGGTCCTGTCTCGCGTCCCCACCAAACGCGCCTGCAACGCAGGCGGAATCACGAGCAGGGCCTCTCTGGATGAATGAAGTGAGTGCGTGGGCTCATAAACTGAGATGCGGTCACGCAGGTAGGAAGGTCCCAAACTATTTAGGGCTGATATCATCTTGTAGATGACGGAGGCTAGGGAGCGTTTGTGCTTTGGGAGAGGAATCTATCAGCAGTCCTTTGAAACTCTTATGTCCCATCCTTTCAAGGGGTAAGGGTTTAATTCATGGGTGGTTCATGGTTGCAGAGATAAGAGTGCTTTCAAATCAGGTCCATCTTTTTGAAACACCCTGTAGTTATTGTAATACTAGCTCAATTCAGTTGTTGCAAAGCAGAGTGCCAACACACTGCTTGGCTATAACTAGGGGTCTTAATTCCTTTATATTTACCACAACCAGTAAAATAGTTGCTGTAACTTTGTATGAGTAGTGTTGATCAGGTCTTGTATCTACAGACCTGAAATTTCTTCCCTCCCACCTTCCTTGTAAACTTCTCACTTCCTACTGTAGTTTGAGATACCTATAATTTGACATGGTCAGAATCAGACAGCCTGTGATTAGTACTAAGAATATTCTGCTTTAAATCATAAATTCCAATATTGTGATTATTTTCTGTTCAGTTTGAAGGCCACTTTACAGTTTTACCTCTGTACGTGTGTTCTTTTTCTCTTGGTGGTTTTTTTTAACTATACAGAATTATTGCTGTAATAGGAATAATTTTATTAGAAATATATTTGAGAAAGAGACAACACCTAGTATTTATAACCTGTAATTGAAATCCTGAACAGATGTGTGATACCCTTTTGTTGTGTACTTTCACACATTTGTATGATAAAGTTGCTCTTTCCACCCTCTTTCAAAATCACTTCTCAATCCCTTCCATTCTTTTAAAGAGCCTTCTGAAACTAATAGGCCCGTATCTAGTGGTAACACAATTTCTGCAATAACTAGTGAATTATTAGGATTGTTCAGTTACTATCTGAACCCCACTGCACTTAACATTTTCACTTGATGACAAAAAAAAGTCCAAAAGGGACTTGCTGTAGCAACAGTCTTAAGGCTTACTGGAACAGGCAAAAGTAGTTGGACAGTGATGGTCCCCCCCCCCCCCCCCCAATCCCAAGTCCTTCAATTACCTTCAATTACATCTTGGTAATTGAAGGACTTGGGATGCTTCTTCTCTTTCTCCAACTTGCTTTGTTTATTACAGAAAAGTATCTTTTAAAGAAAGCCTAGTATTTTCTGGGTTTCTAAATAGTGTAGTTGATAGATTTGGCACAATCAAGGTCATCATTTGTTGGCATATCTCTGGAGCTGTATCATTTGCTGGAGCTGTATCATTTGATGTACCCTCTTCTTATTTATCCCTAAGATGGGTTTGGAATGAAGTAAAAGGAGAATTTTTGAGGATTAAACCATAGAAAGCACCCAGAGGCAACACTGAACAAGAAATGAGAGAATTGCACAAATTTCCATATTAATAATTTTATTTGTACCCCGCCACCATCTCCCCAAAGGGACTTGGGGCGCTCACAGAAGCACTCCAAGTGCCACATGCAGACAACAATATAAAAGTACAAATAAAATGACATAAGTATAATAACAGTGCATAAAATCTCATTAATAAAATTTGAAAAATTTGAAAATTATAAAATTCCTAAAATGCAGTGGGATCTGCGACCGGCTATCTGCCATAACAATCAATCAAAATGAGGACTGGTACTATCAATACTTCCATCTACTTTTATGAACAAAATAGCCAGAAATGATCTGAAAGGCGTTATATTTATTGGTTGGGTTAAACAGTCAGGACATGAATTTTAGCAGTGTTCACTTGGGAAAATGACATGGAAGGTTGCAGCCATATATGTCTCAAAATGACACCATCCTGGTTATTGGTTCTTAATCTCTAAATACACCTAATGTTGTTCTTAATCTCTAAACACACCCAATGTTTTGAGCAATAAGTTAGAATGTGCAGTTCGGAAATTTTACACATTGATTTTGGTGTTGATGGAAAAAGACTCAGCTGTTGCATAACAAGGATTATAATAAAGCTGCTGTTGAGATAATAGCATCGCCAGCCAAGTGCATTAAATAGTTGCATGAGATAAGAAATCTGTCTCATTTGTGTTACTTGTTATCTAAACAAGCCTAATAATACTTGTTATCTAAACAAGGCCATTCTTCCAACTTTGTAGTTGAAGTTGATGTTAGTCTTTCACATCTGACTCTCTAAATCAGGTTAAAATAAATAATCAGTGTTGTATGTCTAGAATATACACAGTTGTATCATGCATCTTCAAGCCAATGATGCAGCTTATGGAGTTAAATCAGTAACAGGAAAGCATTATTATTGCACCTCTTTGCATTATTTCTTATTTAATGCAGTGGTGTTACACAGTTTCCATTTCAGCCATTCTTGTGTCCAAACGTAGTCTCTTGGATAGCGTATATATTTTATAGATTGTTTTTAAATGTGCTGTTTCTCCCCCTTCCCATTTTTCTTCTTACAATCCAGAGAGATACAATCCTTCATCAAAAACATCTAATGGACATCAGTCTAAATCGTAAGTGTGTCTTATGTGTTTCTTTAAGATATTTGCAGAAATGTTATAAAAATCCAGAAATAGATATATCAGTACATTAGGATGATTTCCTTTATTTAAAGCTTCATGGAAATAGAAAACTAGCACAGCAGGGTTGGACTAGTTTTCTCTGATTTGCTTGTTATCTCTTTGTAGGAAAATTTCTGTGTATGTGTTTCCACTAAACTGGTTTTGTTTGAAGCATTCTGAAACACATATAGTCAAACACATTCTGTTCAATGTGTAGATCTTGTCTGAGTGCAATAAACTATTGTTGTTAAACCATTTTTATTTTTATTTTTGTCTTTACTTCAGAACTGCCTGCTACATTGAAGAATTTTAACTCCATTTTTGTTTCTGTTTCAGATGCGAGGCAAACCAGACCGAGTAAGATGCTTTGTTTATTACAGTGATATCAAGTGCTTTTCTTAATGTAACAGAATTCTAAATTTAGAAGGAGAATTTTGGAATACCTGTATTTGCAAAGATGGGCATAATGAGATATCTTGGAGATGGGATCCAGTCCAAACACAAAATTCATTTACATGTCCTATACACCTGATATACATAGCCTGATAGTAATTCCCCTCGGGGACATAGGGTGGGCTACAAATAAAGTTTTATTATTTATTAGTTTTATTATTTAGACACACTATTTTAAATAATATTTCATGTATATGAAAAAAAGGTTTTCTACATTGACCCATCAGGAAGCATCTGAGCTAACTGTGTGGACAATTTTGAGTTTTGGAGTATTCTGAATTTTCGAATTCCAAATAAGGGGTGCTCAACATGTATAAATACCTTGCGCGTTGTCCTATAAGCATTCTGTCTTTTATGGAATGTCATATTGTCAGGCTGTTTTTCATACCTTCTTCTGTTTCTCTTGTAATGATTTAAGCACTTAACTTTTCAACATACTCCTTCAATAGGGTATCATTCTATCACAAAAATAGCAATAAGTTAATGGCATTGTCATAGTTTCCATGAAGATCTTCAATGTTTCTGTTGATTTTTTTTAAGCTGTTAAGTTTCTTTCTCTTCTAGTGTTCTGATAAATGACTTGAAACTTAGCAGCAGTGAAGACAGTGATGGTGAACAGGTTATTATACTTTTTTATTGGTTGTTTTTGATTTCTGCCAAGCTACATGGGGAGGGGTGTATATGGTTTAAACAGTGTAACCTAAGCAATGGAATGCAGTCTACATGCATTTAAAATAGATGTAACATTGTGGTTTAACCTTTTTAAAATAGTTGCTCAATTTGCCCTAACATTGGTATTCCAGAAAGCCTGCCAACATAATGACATCTTCATATTCCAGTTAAAAATAGCCAGTATTGAAGCCATGAAGTGACATGAAAGACCAAAGCAGGTTATGTGGAGAGACACAGGTATTGTAACACAGTAAACTCTCAGTTAGCCAGCACCCATGGAGATTGGCAGATGCCAGAGAAATGTAGTTTCTGGATGCTTGAAAATTAGTATTAAAAATAAGCCTAACTAATATTGTACCCCCTACTATATCATATTATACCACACCATACTAAAATTCTGTATTGACTTGATACTTGATATTAATATACAGTACAGTGTTCCCTCACTTATCGCGGGTGTTACCTTCCAGGACCACCCACTAAAAGTGAAAATCTGTGAAGTAGAGACCACACACACACACACACACACACATCTCACATTGTGAGGGTAAGGCAGAAGCTAGGAAACATTAAAGGCACCACACACTTTTTGCTAGCTATAAGGAAGGGGCTATAAGGCCGTGATTTATATACTGCTTTGTATCTCCTCTCTGTCTTTTTTTATGATTGGCTGCCTCTCTCCTGAGGGGGAGTGTGAAACCCCCTTCCATACTCCATCGTTGCCAAGAGGCAAAAACCTGTGAAACGGCACATCTGCAAAAAGCAAACCGTGAAGTAGCAAAGGGACCCTGTAATTAAAAGCAAATAAAGACAAATAAAGACAAACATGACCTAATGTAATACAGTTTTATTGTGTTATAAAAGTGTTTTAAAACTTAAAGTATATGTTTACTGATTACTTGGGTTTTGGTCAACTGAAAATCTAGTGTATTTTGATCTTCAAGTGTAAAGGTAGGCAAAGCTAGAGATGGGAAGGCGGGGGGGGGGATGGGAAATTGGGTTTTTTTTCCTGCCCCCCCCCCCCCCCAAATTTGTAGAAACAAACAAAAAAATCTCATCAATCTTTCATTAAGGTCTTCATTTTATAGGTTCAATACCGTATAATAGATATATTATTTATCATTGGAAAAGAACATATTCTACACACTTTTCATTTTTTCTGAGAAAAATGGCTTTGGGAAAAAGGGGGGAAACACTGTTTCCCCTCCAGTTTTTCTGGATTTTTTCTTGGCCTTCCCAGCTCTAAGCAAAGCACATTGCAGTAAACCAGCACTATGATGATAAAGGGTATGAACAGCCAGGTCTGGATTCTTTCAAAAAAGGCACAGGGATCTTTTCACAAGAAAGGGATCTTTTCACATGACACAGCTGTAGGAGTATGATTCTGCTTTAATTGCCGTGGCTACAACCTAGGGAATCTTTGGATTTGTAGTTTGGTGGGACACTTAGAAGAACATTTTGGCTACCCTTCCTAGACTGCAAATTCTAGGTTCCTATAGAATGCTGCCCTGGCAGTTAAACTGGAATCACTGCTATGATTGTGTAGCGTGAAATGGCCCAAGGCAAAACTGAAATCTTTCCAATGCATCTGCATGCAGTTTTGCATCCAGGTCTTACTGATTTGTGTATCTAAGCAACTGTTATGATTTTCAGGGAATGGCTTATTGTTCGGGCATAAACACAATAAACCTTGTAGAGAAAATTGTAGCAGGAACTGCATTTTTTAAAAAAAACCCTAAAAGGCCTGGAGAAATACAAAGAGTTTAACCCGCAATGGAAAAGAGAAGAAAAATAATGCCAGGTTAATTTCTCTTGAAAGCACAATTCACAGATTTAATGGCAGAACAGAAAGGATTCTGCCTTTGTCACCTTCCCTGCTTTTGGGAGAAAAACTACCAGCTTCATGGTGTGTTGTCTTTTAAATATACCATTCCTAAGTAATTGAGGACTTACTAGGTTAAAACCAGCATTTTGGATTGTCTTCATCTGTTTTGCATACGTGCTGAAGGGATCTGAAGCCCAGTCTGCCATGTAATGCTGTGTGGGAATAACAACACACACAGGCTAATGCAAGGTATGCTACTTAATGCAGCTTGACCTCAGGTTAAAAAAAACACAGTGAAAAGTCTGAATCCTGCAACAAGATTCAGACATTTCCTGCTGTTGGGACAGTGGGGACTGCCATCCTGCATCTCCATACAGGATCTAGAATCAGATCCCGAAAGCCATCTTCTGTTCCTCGTACTCAGGCAGCTAAGGAAAATGGAATGCAGCCCCCCCCCCCCCCCCGTGCCTCCGAATTCCTCCTCAAAACAACAGAAAATCCCCACTTCCCAGCACTAGCTGCTCTTTACTTTCTGATTTTTTTTGTCATTCAGGGAGCAAAGCAGCTTCAGAGGGGTGGGAGCTCATTCCTCCCAAGGTGCTTTGCTCCCTGAATGGTGAAAAATCAGGAAGTAAAGAGCCAAGCTACGCCAATAAGTGAGGCTTTTCTGTAGTTTATTTCCGGGGTGGAGTGGGGGTGCAGGGAGTGTGTAGAATGGAGCCCAATCCCAACCTTGCTAAACTGGCTTCAGTACAGCTGTGTACTGTGGAGGTAGCTCAGGACAGTCTTGTTTGGCTCTAGTGCAGCTCAGAAACAGCATTATGTGCTGTTCCTGTGCAGAATGACCCCAAGGAGCATTAGAAGAGTAATAAGGTCCTTTTGAGGACATAAAAAACAGTCATTTGTTTGTATATAAGAGACGTGGCAGCTGGTATACAAATATTCTCAAAAGACATTTGAATTTATTAGTCCCTACCTGGACTGTTGATTGATCTCAGATTGATGTTTAATAGTTCTCATTTGGATACACTGATAAACAAAGTGAGCGTCTTAGTTTTCGTTATTGTAAATCAGTAAAGTTTGTGTGGTTTAAATGTGATTAAATCTATTTTTCTAATGTACCTAATTAGTATTTTATACTCGGTATAAGAATATCAAAAGGCTAAGTTGAACCTTTTAATTACAGGACTCTGATAAGACAGTTCCAAGAAGTACACCTGGAAGGTAGGTATACCTTGACATCTGGTGTTACATTATGGTGTGCAATTTACCTCTTGAATATAAAGTTTGTATTTAAAGGGAGTCTTAAGAGGGAAGGGGCCTTAGCTCAGCTACATAGCATATGCTTTGCATGCAGAATGCCCCAGGTTGGATCCCAGAATTTCCATGTCAGGCTGCTGATGACTTCCTGCCTGAGCCCCTGCTGGTCAGTGTTGACAATGCTGGGCTAGATGAGACTGAGTTCCATATAAAGCATGTTCTGTATAAATGCATATGCTATGTTCTGTATGGCTGTAAAGAAGTAGCTTCAACAGACCAGAGAAGTAATTTAATCTTTGCTGAATTAGTGTTTAAGTATTCACTCATCAGAATATGGAGACTATTTTGTAATTGTATTCATTCTTTCTTCTACCCTTTCTTTTCCCAGTACTTCTGAACCATCACAGCATGCAAGTGAAGGGGCAGACAACTCTAGGGATGACTCAAGCAGCCATAGTGGGTCTGAGAGTAGTTCTGGTTCTGATTCGGAAAGTGAAAGTAGTTCAAGTGACAGTGAAGCCAATGAACCATCACAGAGTGCATCCCCTGAGGTAGGTTTGTTTATACTGTAAGTGACCTTTCTAGGCCCTATGGTCTTCATAGTATTCATATGTATGAGCAGAGCAGAAGTGGCTTGAAGAAGTGGGCTATGCAGGTGCTAGAGATACCAGTATCTATCATCATTATCATGGGCGATCACATGTGGCCGAGTATTGTTGTCTTCCAAGGATAGAGCCTTGGTGATGGGTCCGTAAGTGACAGTAGAGATCTATTCTGGATCTGCATGGTCTTTCTCAGTGATTACATTGATTTCCAGATGGAAGGTGTTTCCTGACAAGGGTTTGCTTGATGCACCTTCCCCTGGAATGTTGCTCTCTTTTGCCCTCTATTCGTACCTCTTCATAGTTCATAGTACTGTTGATAACAGCTGACCTCCAATTAGAATGCTTGAGGGCCAGGGCTTCCCAGTTTTTGGTTTTTATTCCACATTTTTACAGGTTAGCTTTAAATCTCTTTCACTTTCCACTGACATTATGTCTTCCATTCTTGAGCTGAGAGCAATGTAATTGCTTTGGGAAACACTAATCAAACATTTGGACAATGCGGCCAGTATCAATCTATAAGTTCACTTAATGAACATACTTTTTGGCTTTAAATTTAGAGCATCTTGCTGAAAGTACCCTGTAATTCAGGGAAAGCCAACCAAAAGATGTAGTGTCATTCAATCTAATAACAAGCATAGTTGTCAGTAGGAAACTAGTTTCAAAGTATTGAGAAATAAGATAATGATTCCTACAACATATTCAGAGGACTTCCTGTCAATACATCTTGTTAGCCATGTAAATACAGGAAGTCCCCAAGTTACAAACAAGATTAGTTATGTAGGTTTGTTCTTAAGTTGAATTCATATGTAAATTGAAACAGGTACATGATTTTGAAAAATTGGCTTGTTGTGGAAACAAGGATTGGTGATAAAGCTTCAATTGTGACATTCCCCCCCCCCCCCCCCCATGATAACTCCTTTAGGAGTGATTTTCCCTTCCTAGTAGATTTCCTCTCCCTGTTATTCTTAACCTCATTCTTAATTATGAGTTGTTTGTAAGTTAGATGTTTGTAACTTGGGGACTGCCTGTATACAAAATATGTTGAAAACTAAACACATTGAAAGAAACCATGACGTACTGTGGAACTTCCAAGAACCTGTGTCTTTGCTGCTGCCTTTTCATGGAGTGGAGTGAAGTGGGTATTAATGGCTCAGTCACAGCTGTGCTAGAATTCTGGATTTCTCCATTGTTTTGTAGGCATCATTTTATTTCTGTCTTCAGTGAGGAGGGAAAGGGGTTTGAAGGAACCTGAAATCATACTGACTTTGAATTGGCCATAAATTCATCAGCTGAAACATGTATATTTAGACTGCATTTGGGGAGCATGTTGGAGCAGGTTTGATTGCTCATGTTTACACCATAATATTTTGTAATAATTGTTCTAGAAAGAAGATTAGAATTGAGAGCTATATGAAGTTTCCTCCTACGTTTGTCTTTCTGTATCTCAGGAATAAAAAAAGGAAATACAATACCTTTCTGTCTCGCATACTAGAACATTCAGTCATCTCTCTGCACATCAAATAACTTGTTCTGGTTGAAGGCAGATGGGCAACCAAACATGTGAGCAGCAAAACAAGATTAACTGTTTCAGGTGCCAGGTTAAGAAAGCCTAGTACATTTTGGCAACCCTCCTGATCTTTTTTATATGAGGGCTAACTGAGAGAAGGTACATACTTTGAAATTAACATTGCTTCTGTGCTGTGTTAGCTGTGGAGGACTGAGGAACATTCCCACTATCTCAAATCTGAAAGGCTATGACAAAAATGTTCCTACTTACTCTTTGCAGGGTTGGAAAATGTTACTCTTTTGGACTATGGCTTCTCATGTATCCTATGCTGGCTATGGGATTCACTGAGTTGTTGTCTAAAGAGTTGTAGCTCAGTAGCTACCGAGAAGGTGAAAGAAATGTGGTGACGTGTTCATTTCAGATTTCCATTTTTTCTTTCTTTAGCCTGAGCCACCTCCTACAAACAAGTGGCAGCTTGACAACTGGCTGAATAAGGTGAATCCCCACAAAGTGTCTCCAGCTTCCTCTGTGGACAGTAACATCCCATCAACGCAAGGCTACAAAAAAGAGGGTAGAGACTCAAGTGCCGGGGGTGGATATGCCGATCAAAGTGGTTCTAAAGACTCAATTTCTTCCATTTCTGGGAGAGATTCAAAAACTAGCCAGAAAGGTTCAGAGAGCAACCGTGGCAGACAAAAGTCACCTGCTCAGAGTGAAAGCATGACACAGAGGAGGACTGTAGGTAAAAAGCAACCCAAAAAGACAGAAAAACCATCTGTGGAAGAGCCTAGAGGAGGGCTGAAAATAGAAAGTGAAACCCCAATGGAAATGACAACAAGTATACCCTCAAACAGGCACAAGGCTGCCACAAAAGGCTCCAGAAAGCCAAATATAAAGAAGGAGCCCAAATCCTCCCCTCGGCCTACAACAGAGAAAAAGAAATGCAAGGTTGCGAGCAAGTCCACTCAGAAATCTAAGGAATTCATTGAAACTGACACCTCATCCTCTGACTCTGATGAGAATGAGAGCCTCCCTCCTTCATCACAAACCCCCAAATATTCTGAGAGCAATAGGACTCCTGTTAAGCCCTCCATGGAGGAGGATGACAGCTTTTTGAGGCAAAGAATGTTCTCTCCTATGGAAGAGAAGGAACTCCTATCTCCGCTCAGTGATCCTGATGAAAGGTATCCCCTTATTGTGAAGATTGACCTGAGTCTGTTAACTAGAATACCAGGGAAGCCTTACAAAGACACAGATCCTTCAAAAGCTGAGAGGAAAAATGTGTCCGAGAAGCACCCAAGGGAGCCTCAGAAAACATCTTCTGCTGAGAAAAGTTCCAATAAGGGCAAGAGGAAACATAAGCTATGTCAGGTTAGTCTTCAGTCTCAAATGTTGTTCTTATTATCTAAATGCAGGATCCTTAAAGTAGTCTCTAAATCAGGTGGTTTTTTTTTTTTTTGTATTATTCCAGGACAACCAACTGTTGTTGAAAACAGATGAGAGCTAAATTAGTATTCTTAATTTTGACAGGGTACATGTGCACAGGCACATAATTGAGAATGTTTGTTCCATTCTCCTTTGTGAAGTACATTTGAAATAAGATGATATCGCTATTTATTCTAATTTGATTGATGATTTCATGCTCATATTGCTACTGTAGTCTGAGTTCTTAATGATGAATATTGCCAGTTGTAGTTCAGTCAGTAGCCTGACAAAAACATATGTTGGTACTTGCCTTATATTAATCATATGGATAATTCATCTTTATGCTCAATTAGAGTCCTAAAGTTGTCAAGTGACACCTATTTCCATAGATGGGTTTAAATGTACATAGTACTATATTGGTAAGGAAATGGGAGAAATAGTCAGGCTGGTTGGGCTTGTGTTGGACTGCTTGTGCCTGGCTGTACCTGTTTCGGTGGAGTAAATGGATGGATGGATGGATTTTCTGTTGCTTGTTTCTCATATGCCCGCAAAGTCAGATCCCCTGCTGATAATGAGGCTTGTACTGTAATGGCTTTCATGAATTAGCATTTTGCCCCATGTTTCAGTGTCTGTTGTCACACCAGACATTCTGTAGTATGCTGGTGATGTGTTTGCCCCCCCCCCCCCACCACCACCACTATGTCCTTGATCATATAGCACAGTGTGGTGTTCATACAATAGTTCAAAGGTCACAAACTTTTTAAGCAGAGGGATGGTTCATGTTTCTCAGACTGTGTTTGAAAAAAAAAACCATGAACAAATTCCTGTGAACATGGCACATGTCTTATTTGTACTTTAATACATTGAAAGAACAATACAACATTTAAAATGAAGAATAATTTTAACCAACATAAACTTATCAGTATTTCAGTGGAAAGTGGGGGCCTGCTTTTGGCTAACAAGATTGTCAGGTTAATTAGGGTTGTTGTTCTGTCCCTTTAAGTCGTTTCAGATTTAAGGTAACACTAAGTCTAAAGTTTAGGGGGGGGGCAAGTAAATGGCCTTGGAGGCCATTAGTTTGCAGACTTAGTTTGGGGGGCCCTGCAATGGCTCAAAGTAGACCTTCATGGCATAGTGATGATGAGGAGCAGGCAGGGATAGGACAAGCATAAATGAAAAAACAGTATAGTCTGGTCTTGTTGCTCACAATTTAAACCTTCAGTTTCTTATATGGTTCAGTCAATTTTCTCATGGCAGCCTAGCAAAAATGATTTTTTGTCTATTCTACTAGTCTACTAGTACTGAATTCTGTATGCTGGATTGTCAGCATGGGTTGCGAAGTTCAGGTTTCTAGTTTTTATCTGTAATGTAAAACAGTCTGATGTCAGTTAAATATTTTTTTGTTTATTGTGGTTTCTTGCATCTTTGTGATTTGATGTTTGTTTTATCTGAATTGATGAAATATTGAATCTGAATTGATCCAATAAAGTGAGTCTATGTGTCTTGGGTTAGCCATAGTTTTGCCTGAATTTCATAGGTTCCTTGAATATCTTGGCTCATGCATAAGCGTATAATCAGAATTTTCTGGTTTTCATTAAATTTAGCTGATCAGAAGCTTCCTGGTTTGATTGCTCATGTTACAAAATGATTGCAAGTGCTTACAAAATCTCATTTGTATTTTAAGTTATGAAACCAAAATTTGATGATCCGAATCAGATCAGGCCTTGGTTTGATTAATGAATGCATTATAATTATGCAGTTGTTTTTTCAAGCTTTAAAATTTACACATTTAACTGAAAAAGCCACTGTTACTTTTGACTATTTTTGCCATTACAATTGTTCCTGTACTGCAAGTGAGAGTTTTGAGGTTGAGTTTTAGACTATTCAGTGGGCTGTTTGCTTAAACTAGATCAGAACAACTGTGACTGTATGCACAATGCAGGATTGCCCATTTCCCAACATTCAGTAACAGTATAAAGTACAGTTTTATTGTAAAGTATAAAGTATAAAGTACAGTTTTATTGTACTTTATTGTACTATTTTAATATGTAATGACTTTGCACTTTGTTGTACTTATATATTATTGTACTTTCATATATGCTGTAAACCGACCTGAGTCCCTCGTTGAGGTGAGAAGGCCGGTATAGAAAACTTCTAAAATAAAATAAAATAAAATAAAATAAATAAATATAAAAGGGGCACTCATGCACATACAGAGGTATAAATGCAGGCTCATCCTTGATTGGAAATACCTCAATTGTACATACATAGGCTTTTCTTTGTAGGTACTGTGCTGAATTCCTGGATGTTGGAGAAAGAACTTTACCAGTAAAATGTGTGGTGCCCACAGTTGGGGCACCAGGTGGAACTTCTACTCTATCCTCACTGTCTAGAGCAGAGGTGTCAAACATGTGGTTCTCCATATATTTGGGCCTCCAACTCTCAGAAGCCCTAGCCAGCTTGTCCAAAGGCCAGGGATTCTGGGAGCTGAAGTCCAAAACACCTAGAGGAATACAAGTTTGACACCACTGGTCAAGAGTAAATTTGTTTGGAAGTTGTAACCATAAAGGACCGTAGTCTCAGCCATTAGTCTATACCAGGGGTCCTTAAACTAAGGCCCGGGGGCCGGATACGGCCCTCCAGGGTTATTTACCCGGCCCTCGCTCAGGGTCAACCTAAGTCTGAAATGACTTGAAAGCAAACAACAAAAACAACAACAACAATCCTATCTCATCAGCCAAAAGCAGGTCCACATTTACCATTGAAATACTAATAAGTTTATATTTGTTAAAATTGTTCTTCATTTTTATTATTGTATTGTTTTTAAGTGGTTTTTTTGCACTACAAATAAGATATGTGCAGTGTGCATAGGAATTCATTCATGTTTTTTCAAATTATAATCTGGCCCTCCAACAGTTTGAGGGACTGTGACCTGGCCCTCTGTTTAAAAAGTTTGAGGACCCCTGGTCTATACAGTGCACATGTGCAAGCACCTACACAGTACCCTACTTCTAAAATTGCTTGCCAAACTTCAGATCAAGTACCCATAGCAGCATCCCTTTATCTTAATTTCATTTTCATTACATGACTTACTTGTTCCTTCATCTGACACCATTCACAGTATTT
Source organism: Anolis sagrei (assembly GCF_037176765.1). NCBI lineage: Eukaryota > Metazoa > Chordata > Lepidosauria > Squamata > Anolidae > Anolis > Anolis sagrei. The sequence continues at coordinate 95,180,828 of NC_090022.1, read as the reverse complement.
GTACCAAATTAACGGACACAGAAGAATAATATTGTGCTTCTATGGTTATCAGAAGGCATAATAGACAATTAAAAAGTGTTGTAAACTGAAAGACAAAACCCCATTGACGATTACCTGAAGTCACATATCTATTTATTCTCTTCTCCCCCATTCCCCTTTTCTTTTCTTTCTTTTTATTTGTTTTTAAATATTTTCCTCCTTTCTTTTTCTTTTCTTTTTCTTTCCTAAGCTTTATTTTAAAATGATGTATGCAAAAACCACAATAAAGAGTACTTTAAAAAAAGCAGATATTCTAGGTTATCTTCTTTGATGATCTGGACTATATGGCAGTGTAAAAAAGCATTGTAAACAATAAAACATAAAATAGCCATGGTCATAACACAGGTTTGAAAGGCAAGATTGATAGATGTGTCTTCACAACCTTAAAATCAGTGGAATGGGACCTAATTTCCAAGTGAAACACATCCCACAATTTGGAAGCAGCACAGGATACAGAATGTGTTTGTGTCTTTTGCAGTACTTATTAACTAATATAGTAAATAGTGATAAATCCCCATCTGTTTTAGCAGGACCATTTACTAAGGCTTTCCTGTCAACATGACAAGACCAGTTGCTGTTTTGACAATTGAGTAGTAAACCGAGCAGTCAAGTTTTTGCATTTATTAAACTTTTAAAGTTTAACTGTAACTGGTAGCAATATGGAGCATGCAGTGTACTTATGTCTTCTGTTGCCATTGATAAATCCTGCTGCCAGAAACAATTGTATAGTGTTACATTTCAAATGAACACCCGAACCAGTCATTTTAAATGTAAACTGTATAATGTTTACTTATGTTTTAGTTAACAATGTCTTACCGCATTGTTTTGTTTTATTTTTATCACAATGCTTAATTCTTCGTCATAAGATCACAGTTATTACTGTTGCTTTATTGTGGGTTTTTGTATACGTTTGTACTTACCTGAGGCATTGAAAGCTTGTCTTTGTGTGTGTGTAAACTACCCTGAGTCCCTTCTGAGAGAGAGGGCGGTCTAGAAATAAAATGTTATTGTTATTTATTTATTTATTATCCAGCTAATGTTTTTATTGTTTACTCTTTAGTGCTGTGAATAATTTTTAAAATCATGGCAGTAGACTACAAAATATTACTGCAGTCACTGTGGAATCATCAGAAATTGTTCCAGTGGTTCTTATGTGGTTGCTCTGTTTTAGAATGCAGAAGAAAGCCGAGGCACTGAAAGCAAGAAAAGTAAAATAGAAGAAAAGCCTGCTTCTGTGCACAAAACTTCCAGTAATAGAGAGTAAGTACGTTCTATAACATCTAAGTGAAAAAGTGTGCTGGAAGAGATTTTTCCAGCATCATGGAGCTTTTCCACATGGCATTTCAAACACAAGGCGGTCTCATGTAGAGGTGATGAAAACCATTGCAGATTGGCAGACATTTAAAAAAAATTAATTTGGGGTTGCAGTGGGAATTCTTGGAATGGGATATTAGAAATAAAATGTATGTTTCTTATAAACAGCCATCCTGAAGTGTACCCATCACATGTTTAACACTGGAAGATTTAAATTGAATTGTTTTGATTCTTTTAAGGTAATAGATGAGAAAAACATCACCAGATGTGTGGGCATATGTGCACCTAGGTTTCAGGGAAGGTATTTTCTTGTTTTGGGATTCCAGACATATTGCTTGTGGTTTTATTTATTTATTTATTTATTTATTTATTTTGGAGTCTTAGACTTAGTCTTATACTTAGTTTGTCTGTTTTTTTAGATTTAAAAATTTACCTTTTTATTGTTTTTATATGACTGGTATCAGTTTTATGAATGTTCCTCCACAAGTCATCCTGTGATGGCACCCACAACATGATGTCAAAGTCTGAAATAAGCACACAAACCGAAAAATTACATTGGGATTGTGACTAGTTTATAGCCACTGTCATTCAGAGGTGAAACTGTCGCCACACTATTTAATACATCTGAATTGGTTGCCAGGGCCAGAGAGGGGTGACCCAGGTTTGGATTTAACCCAAAGTCATTCATTTGGCTATCCTAGATACGTAATACAATGAACTTTTGACAATATGTTATTTGAACCATACCTTTTCTCCTTTTCAAAGTGAAATATACAATAATTTAGCAGCTGGTGAATGCAAAGAATGAAAATCTCTTTCACATATAAGTCTGACTGGGATGATTTTTGTTTTGGGGGAGCAGGTCATCTAAACAGAGTGCTGTTAAAGAGAAGGATCTTCTCCCATCTCCAGCCAGCACACCAGTCACCCAAAAAGATTCAAAGCAAGAGCATGGGTCTCGCAAGAGAACGGTCAGTCAGTCATCGTCTTTGAAATCAAGCAGTAACAGTAATAAGGAGAGCAACAACAGCAGTAAAGGTAGCTCATCTAAACAAAAGAAGACTGAAGGGAAGACTTCAAGTAATACTAAAGAATCAAAGGTAAGGAGGTACTTTTAACATGATTTCCCCTTCCAGCTCTATTTTTCATCAAGTTGGAAGGGATCAAAAGGCCACCAGGTCCAGCTCCGACTCTGTAGAATACATAATTTAATCAGTTCTGTTTAAAGACCTGCAAAGAAGGAATGTCCACCACCCTCTGACACAGTTTATTCCATGGTGGACGGGGGAGCAAAAAACCCAACAAAAACCTTGGTCCTATCTTTGTTTATGTCAGTATTTTGTTGTCATTTTTGTGAAGCTAGTGATATAAGGCTTTTTATTATCCCATTTGCGGAGTAAAATAGGAGAGCTCGATCACACTAATTTGTCTCAGACCTTATGATGTATGGATCAGCTTGCTTTACACCCCTTGATATTTGTTAATGCATCACATATGTCTTAGGGAAAAAAGAAAGAAAGCGTGTGTACAGCTGTACAAACAAGCCCTCCCAGGCAGTCTGGAACCCAGTGTTATTAGGGTTCCAAATACATTGATGCGACTGCCTGTACTTGCAAAGATTTTACCCTACAGGCATTCATGTTAAACACAGAGATGTAAAAAATAAAGCAAACTAAAATATAGGGTGCAGAAGTATATGTGGCCTCACTCACCTGATGAGCTTTTAAATTAAAATACGGTTATAAACTGACAGCATAGGATTTTCCTGATTGTTTGTAGGTCTATATGGTTCAGAAGATCAGTTCAGTTAATAAAGTGAAATTGAAATCAAGACTAACTTTATGTTGATAACACATTTGGTGTGTTAGATTCTAGTAACTTCATGAGATCAAAAGCTAGAAATCATCCTGAATTTCAAAAGCATCTGTTCATCAGTGAGGAATTTTTCATTAATCAGAAAGTTTTCCTCCTAGATGAATTGGAAAGAAAGAAAGAAAGTCATTTATGCCTGGGGCAAAACTCTGTAGAAACTAGGACAGTGGGAGGATCTCAGGAAGTAAACAAGTAGCCAAACCTTTCACCAAGAAATGCGGCTTCAACTTCTCGGAATCTAGGATTTTTATGAGCCAAGTAAAGTTAGCTAGAGCAGTTCCTTCATGAGGAGATTTTATACACAGGACAGAAGTTAATTCAGGCAGATTTATGTAAAATCACTACATTGAATCATGCTCAGACCACTTTTTAATTAAAGGTAATTAGTATGTCCCCATAGTTCTGTTGGGTTTTAATAATTCTCCTGACATGTGTAATCTTGTCATGTTTCTATTAAAACAGTTCTCTAGTCATTTCAGTTCCAGGGTGGAAATCTTTACCTACTACTAAAGACTAATGCAGAATATGATTTCCCTGTTTTTCAAAGTTCTCTAGGGCTGTTTCAGATGGAAAGCCCTAGCACTGTATTTAATTATGTGGCTGGGGGAAGGGGAGGACTATAAGTAGAACAGGGAAAGATTTGTATTCAACTGTGATGAGGAAAGTCACAAACTTGGGAGAACCAAAGAGGCATTAAAATCTCAGTGGTGAAGTTGGCAAATTACATCTGCATGTTAGCCGTTATCAGCGGGGGGGATGGGGGGGACGGGACACACACAAGAGAATTAGAAGAGGATAGGGATAAATTCTAGTCACTAGAGAGAGCTTTTCAGAAAGCCAGGTATAAGGATGGTGGCCAGGTTAAAAATTTGGCCTAGAGTTATTTTGCATTTTTGTTTTGTAGCTTATTTTGAAAGAAATAATTACACTGAACGTGGAGAGTAAAATGCCTTTTGATTGTGTGCTGTGCAGTTGAATAATGGCACTATTCAACCTCCACTCAGGCATCTGGCTGCAATTTGATCTTCCTTGCTTAGCTCTACAGCAGGGAACAGCATAGGTTGGAACAGTACTGCCACTGGAAACCTGTCAAGATCTCTAAAGCGTGCCAATTTAGGTATTAACTAAGTACACAAAACTGTAACACGTGGTCTCTAATTAAAGATCTTCCCTGTTCTGTATTTTGAATAAGTAGTTATCAGTATGGCAGCAACTGTGTTTGTTAAGCTATGTGTGTGGTAGTCTTGAATAATGATAGACATCTGGGTTGTAGCCTTATAGTCTAAATTCAGGAAGTGAAAAGCACTGTGAGCATTTGCTTTCCAAGAATTGTTATCTTAACTAATAGGGATTGTTTTTTTTCCCTCAAGGAAAAGGCTTTAAATAATTCTTCCAGCTGCCCTTCTGCCTCTACCACAACTGCAGATAGTTCAAAGTCTCGCAGAGCAAAGATGGTATTTGATGACAGGTGAGAAGAAAAATGGAAACCAAGCAAATTGGTCTAGTACACATTTCTACTAACATCTCTCTGTAGCTCACTTTTTTAAGGGGGGTGATTTGGATCTGAGGCTAGGGGAAAGGTAAATTGATTGATTCATAATTTGCTTTTTCTGATATGATCATTTGAGTGCCTGTGTACTGTTTATCTGAAGGGTTTTTTAAAAATGGGTGTTTTTTTGTGATGTTTTAAATCTCTCTCCAATAAATGCATTATTTTCTATCATTAGAGAGGGACTTTTACCTTGAGTACAAGCTAATACAGGCATGGGGAACCTTCGGCCCTCCAGGTGTGGTGGACTTCAACTCCCACAATTCCTTGAGGCCAAGGTAAGCCTTTGGGGCGAATGCCGAGCCTCAAGGAATTGTGGGAGTTGAAGTCCACCACACCTGGAGGGCCGAAGGTTCCTGACCCCTGAGCTAATATGTTAGTATGGCCTCATGGCATCATAGCTGAAATACATCACTCAATTTTAAGGGGGTTAATTCTGCTCTGTGACAATCTGGATTGTTTTAAATTTTTAAATGATCAAAGTATACCTGGAGGTATTGAGTTGCCTTTGGGCTGAAAAGGGTGGGATAAAAATGATGTAATTAAATAATAAATAAATTGTGGGACAGTTTTTCTTTTTGGTTCCCTGGAGTGCTTTTGACTTAGGAAAATTCTGGATCTGGGTCCAAATCTTAAACAGCTGGGAAGATTAAAAAATTGTGGGGTAGGGATCTGCATGGGCCTATGGAATTCATTCCCTACTACTGCGTTAATGTAACTGTCATTTCTATTGTTCGTTTCAGAACATATTCAGCAGATCACTACTTACAACAGGCAAAGAAGTTGAAGCATAATGCTGATGCATTGGTAAGGAGAAGTCTATTCATGGTCTGCTGGTGGTGTTGCTTGTTGTCCTGCCTTGACATATTCCTTTTAAAACTATTTCTCTTGACTGCAGCAAACCTCCCATGTAATCCTGGTTTGGTTTTCAAAAGTGTTTTTGTTTCTTCAGTCTGACAGATTTGAGAAAGCTGTGTACTACCTTGATGCCGTGGTGTCGTTCATTGAGTGTGGGAATGCATTGGAGAAAAATGCTCAGGAATCAAAGTCCCCATTCCCCATGTATTCCGAAACTGTGGAGTTGATCAAGTAAGTGATGCAGGACAAGCAAAAATGTGGTATTTTTAACTGTTAGGTTAAAAAAAAAATAGTAATCTCCTGTGTGAAGTGATGGCCTCCTCCTCCTCCTCTTCCTTTATATCCCATCTGAAGATGGGACTCAAAACAGCTAATTACATGGGGTTAAAAAACCAAAATCAGAATAAAAGTATAAATATACAATTAAACAGTATTTTAAAAATTACATAGAAACCACACCATATTAACAGCCCAACCCTCATCAGTTTGTAATGCTTTGGTGGAACAAATGTTTTTCCTTGTCGCCAGAAAAAGGAGCAAGGATGTGGCCATCTTAGTCTTTCTAGGGAGGGATTTTGAAAGTCTTGAAGCTTGAAGGCAGCCTTTTTGTTTTCTCAGTTGTGGGCTCATAAAGGGAGACACCCTCTTTTTAAAACACCTCAAGACACATATTGGTCAGACATGTGCTTGATATGCTTTATTATTGGAATAATAGCAAGCTTTTTGGTGAACTGTATTATATATGTAGTCCACACCTAAAAGGCATTACAGCACTTTCCACAAATGGAAAACGAATAACAACTGGAGTCTGTACTTCTCAATTGTTTACTATTTTTTATTGTTGCAGGTACACTATGAAACTGAAGAATTACTCTGCACCAGATGCAACATCTGCAGACAAAAGGCTAGCAGTACTATGGTAAATATACACTGTGTTTAATTAGCAGGAGTAAAATAGCTAAAGGCAGAATCTGTCTGTGCAAACCTTTTTAATGGAATAGACAGTAAAAAATAAAACATAGCTTACTATGTAGCACAGTGTTGTGCCTCCTTCTGAGATATCAGCAGGATTGAGAGCCTTTCGGGAGGTGCTCAGTATAGATACAGCTCATTTAGAGCTGCCTGAGCTGTTCTTGTTGAACACTCAGCCATTCTAGATAAGGCTGGCAGCAACCACCCTTGCTCTCTTGATATCTCAGAGGGAGTCATCATACTCAGTCCTTAAGGGATTGCTGGCCTTGGAGCCAAATCTGCCCCTCTGAGATCCTAGTTCAGCCCCTGAGGCTTTTGTAGATTATTGTCCTCCCATGACACTGTCACTCGATCACTTCCTAGCTTTGTACAGATTTTTTTTCATTCTAAATTGAAAAGCTTCTCCAAAAGCTTTGTTACTGGCAATACATGCTTCAAAGGATTTCCCAATCCTACCCAGCTAGGTTGAGGAATGGGGAAACTGCAGTGGGGAGGGGGATTACTCTTCTTCTGGCTCCACTAGAAGCAGTTCTTTCATAAGTAGAAGTCCACCAATAGATTCTGTTCAAATTGTTTGGGGGTTTTTTTTGTATCAGAATTTTGTGAAATAATGATAAAGGATGACTTTAATCTTCATTGAAATTAGCCCTGATCTCTAGTACTCTTTAACTATTTTAAAACCATAGTGAAAATGCATTGCTTGTTTGCCAGAGTAAATACTGATTTTTTTTCTTGGTCTGTTATTTCCAATATTGTATAATAACAGTGTTTTTGTTTCAATATAGTCTTAGATGCCAGTCCCTGTTGTACTTAAGACTTTTCAAACTGAAGAAAGAAAGTGCATTAAAATATTCCAAGACACTAACTGAACATTTGAAGGTAAATAGTTTAAGTGTGTTTAAACAAAAACATCCCAGTAATGTTAAGTATGGCTGGATTATAGATTTTGCTCTCTGTTGACCTGTATTTCATATTCTCTGGCTTCTTACCTCATGAAATAATAGGGACTCATGAAAATGGGGCTCCTTGCATATAAAGAAACTACAGTGAGAACAATCTCATTGAGGCCACTTTCTCCCCTTACCCACCCCCAGGTCTTCAAGGTGCTATCACCACTACCCAAACTCACCATTTTCTTTCTCATTGGCATGACCGCATAGGGAACAGCAAGAGGAGGGGTAAGGACAAATGGGGAAGGAGAGTCACGGTTAACCAGGTCTCGCTGGCACATGATTAAACAGTCATTTTTTGGGATATCTGGAGGATCCCTGGGAGATCTGGAGGATGCCTACATTATTGTGCAACCTTGTAGGAGCTCCTAATGGGTGATCCCCTTCACGTGGCTGGTCACTCACCGTGTTCCTTCTGATTCACACCATGGCTGTGTTGGTGGTAGGGGACAAAAGACTATATATATACCTGAGCAAGGTTTTTCTTCCATTGAATATGATAGCTATCAATAGTCAATTGTCTTGCTTTCTACTGAGCACTACCTGGCTTTGCTGGTAGGGGAGCAGGGAGGATGGTCAATCAAGAGTGTAGGAGGGAAGTTTTTGGGAGAGCTTCCTTTCCTTATGAGAAAATCAAAACTGCACAGTTATCAAATACATCATTGCAGTGAAGTGATTTCGGTTTAAATTGCTCAGTCCCTGCTGTAGGAACAAATATTTGAAACAAGCTATCAGTGTTTTTAATTTCTAAATCAAATATTTTACTGATATAAATTATACCCATTGTCACTTAACAAGACTTTGTTCCATGGAATTAATATAGTGGCAAAGCAATTTATTGTTCATTTTGCCATTTTGTGTCCTTGTGTTTTATAAACAGTAGAATTTGAAATTTGAGACATCTCTAAATTGGGGGAGTGTGCTGATCAATGTAGTTAAGTTATTATGCACGGATAATCCCTTCCCAATTTATCACTTACCTGCTAGCAAAAAAAAAAAAAAAATCACTTCATTATATAAAGTATATATTGACTCCTACTTAACAGGAGGTCATTGTGAATTTAGCTTATTGATCACTCACATGTTTTCCATTGTTTTTGATAATAGTTTTATATAACTTTAAACCAGATGTGGCCAGTTTATGGTTCCAATAGCAATAAACTGCAGTGCAAAAAGAAAGAAATCGCATTCATGTGTCACTACTTAATCACACAATTATTCCTAAAAGTAATTATAGTTGACAATGCCCATTGCTTCAGTTTTGTCTGAATCCAAGGTCCATCATTGCTCAAACTCCTAGTAATGCTGTTTTTGTACTTTTAATGGTACCGTTTACAATTTATATTTAATCATTATTTATTGTGATTAATTTCCCCCTAAACAGAATTCCTACAATAATTCTCAAGCCCCATCACCTGGTATAGGAAGGTAAGCATTTATTCAATCAGTGCAGAATTACAATGTGACAAATAAATAAATACATATTTTGCCCTTGGGTATGATTAAAAAGAGGTCCAATTGTGAATTTCTAACACCCAAAAAGTGGTGATTCTGTGTCATTCTCTCTGTCTTTCAACAATCAATCCAGGCTCTTGTAAATTGTAAAGATTCAGACCTCTGTTGGCAGTTTGTTTAATTTACTTCATTTATTAAATTGTTATAGAATCGATATTTTCATTTGAGTAATACTTCAGCAAAGGTTTTAATGCAGCATCATTCAAACTGCTATTCTACAGACTTTTAATGGAAAAGCACTTAATATTGAATTTACACGTTTATATTGTATGCTAGAAGTCTGGTAGCATTTGTAGCACATTCAGGAGTTATTTACATTTGAAGTAATACCTTCATATTTGTGAACCAATCTTCCTCCAAAATGTCGATGTATTTCTCAGAATAAATACATTCTTTAATAAACAAGATTCAGTCACCCCTCCACCAGGTCATTCAAATGTCAGTGGATGCTCAGATTTTATTGTCCACATGACCTCAGTGCAGTCAGTTCTGATATGCAGTTTTCATATTGTATAACAACACCTGTAACTACTTCTTCAAAATTTTATATGGATGGTAGCAATCTAAAACGTGTGATCTTTATTTCTTGCTAGCAAACCTGTCAGCATGCCATCTCCAGTCTCCCCAAAGTTATCTCCAGGAAATTCAGGAAATTACTCTTCAGGGTCAACCAACCCTTCAGGGAGCACATCTTCAGTAACTATTCCACAGAGGATACACCAGATGGCAGCCAGTTATGTTCAAGTTACTTCCAATTTCCTGTATGCCACTGAAATTTGGGACCAAGCTGATCAGCTTGCAAGAGAGCAAAAGGGTAAGACTGTACTGGGTTAATAAGGGTCAGGTCAGTATCTTGCATAATAAATGGGTTTATTCTACATGAGTGGGGCTGATAGATGTACACATTTATTCATCATAGCTACAGTTGCAGAGCAGCTTTCTGGATACCTGTGCAAAAGGGATAAGATGTTTAATACACCATTATTAAACTTTTTACATGGGTGGCTTATTTTAAATAGTAGTAGAAGACTCAGTGATACACTGCATGGGCACTTAATACACATTAGATTATGCTGCTTTGAATTGTGAAGATATGGATTTTTGGTTATGAGACATAATTTTTTGTGGATGAGACAGTGTATCAATTCCCATTTCTTAGAAAGTTTGCTGGGGGGGGGGGGCACAATTTTTCCATTTGTGAGTGTCATTTTTTTAAATTATGGAACCAAAACTAAAATTCTTTAAGAATAGTAACTACTTGTGTATGATCCATTTAGTTTAAGGAAGTCCCATACAACCCTCCCCTATACTAACAAAGCAACAATCAATCTGATGGGTGATATTTAAAAAAAATTGGCAGAAATGACAGTCTTATTTCCCTCTCCCTTTGCACCTTAGGCACTCAGGGATAATTTTGTCATTTGCCACAATATGGGATATTTAAACAAGACTCTCCAGTTCTAAACTAGAAATACAATTTAGATAATGCCTGTTTATTTATTTTGTATCAAAAGCATTGCACCAATAAATATAAAACTGATAAAAATATGTGCACAAGCGACTAAATAATATTTCACCAAAAACGGGCAACAGCGACCGCATTGTCTGTAGCTTTAAACAATTCTTCCTTTGTACTTGAGGCAGGACATTGTGGACAAGCATACAGATACGGATTTGTTTGTTCTGTTCCACAGTCACACAAGGTGGAGGATTCTTTTAGGTAGTCACAGGTTGTCTTTTGATCTCCCCAGTCCGCTTCTGAAACTGTTCAGGGACTTCCAAGTTCCCCTGGAGGAATACCCTTGTGGGGGGCCTTGCAATTGGGATTTCCTGCTTTAGCTGCCCAGAGGGAGACTCTTGCTGTTGCTGGGGTAACGTTAAGAGGAGTGATGATTCTCATGAAGCTTTCCCTTGATTTGAGTCTACTCGGAGGAGGCTGATAGCCATGCAGTAGATGGCTTTCACAGTGTTCAACCTTATTTTTCTCACAGTTAGCAGCAACTTCCTGTCACACATCAGGGGAGGGGGTGTGTGGCAATGCCAGCTTGCCTGGTAGTGCTCATTGTTGCTAAGAAAGAGTTTGTCTCTTACTGTTTCTCCCATTTTCAAGTTTCCACTTTGGGTGAAAGTTCAGCATAAAAATAGCACCACAGTTAGAAAATTAATATTTGGTAAAGAATTAATTTAATCCTAAGAGAAATCCTGTAGGAAAAACATGCATGTCAGTTTGGTTATTTCTTCTTTTTTTGTAGAGTTCTTCACTGAGCTGGATAAAGTTATGGGCCCTCTGATCTTTAATGCAAGTGTCATGACAGACCTAGTGCGTTACACCAGACAGGGACTACATTGGTTGCGCTTGGATGCCAAGTGATGAAAGAAAGAACTGAAGACACATAATAGAAGACAACTTTTCTTGCTGCCTCTGATTTTTTTCAACACTGTGTCATAAAAAATAAGGAAGTCTGCCATAATGCATTGCTTAGTGAACGCTCAAGATTGAGGAAGGCTTTCATACGTCTCCCAGCATCATGTATGTGAGAACCTCCAAATCATCATGTTAATGAACCTTTTTTTTCTGTTGCCCCATTTTTAAGATCTTTAAGAATAGTTTAAACTCTGCAATGTTTTAATGTAAGATGGATTCATTAAGCTGCAATTGGGTTGGAAATCTAGTAATTATGTCTAAAAAATCTTTTTTAAAAAATTATTTATTTCAATTTGTTGTTTTTTTTCAAACTCTATTTTGGGTCTGTTTTAAGATTTAGATGTTTTTCCTATAAATTTTACCCGATCAAGTTCTTAGCGAATATTAAATGTAGACACTTTATTTGTATTTTGTGGGTTCTTATTCTGTAATGTCTTGTGATGGTAGAGCTTTTTAGAGAAAGTCAGGGTTGGTAGATTCTAAAGTGTAGGAAGATACTATCATGAGTATCTGTGTCAACCCCTAAATGACAGCCGCAGTTTTACTGTTGTACTCAGTTCCGAGACTGTATGGAAAGTCAGCTTCAGAACATATGTCTTAACACTAACAATCTCAAAACATTATTTAAAGTTGCATTCAATGCAGTATCAAAAAAGTGGGTCACAAGGAGTGTCTGCTTCCACATGTAATCTATGAATAGTGTCAAATGGACAATCGTGTGCTTTGATTCAGTGTCTTTGATTCAGTGTTGCTTGTTATTGTTGGACACTGAAGCCCCTAAACTGAACTCATGTCCAAAATTTGATGTGCTTAATCACAAAATGTGTGTAGAAGGTAACATCTGTGCTTCCTTTCTGATAGGATTATGTGGTATAGATTAGACCTGTGATTTACAGGGAGGTGTTTAAACTGCGTTGTCCAGTTAATTTGAAACCTTGCTTTTATGCCAGTTTATGGCATCTTCATTTCTATTAATTATTTGCAATGGGAACAGAATTTTTAAATTTGAAGGAAAATTACTGTGACCAGCAAGAATCATGCATAGAATCCTAAGTGACTGTTTTAAGATTACTAACCAAAGTACCTTTTCAAAGAAGGTGCTTGCCTGACTATAAGAATATTGTTTAGCATCCCTATCATGTCTGGTGTGCCTTATGCCTTTTTAGATGAAGATTTTGAATACTGTTTACAAGATGTTTTACACGTAGGAGTTGGTATGCTCTGTCCAGTTGGTCTCCTGCAGTACTTAGGTAAAATTCCACTTCCTTTTCCTAATACGAGAGGCTGTCATTTGTTGACCATACCTATGGGATGTTCCTTAGAGTCAAACTCTGAACCCTTTCAGCGGAGCATCGTGGAATGCTGCTTTCCCTGTCCTTGTCCCTGGACCCCTCTCCCCTGTTGTGAATGTGCATGCTCCAGGAAATGATTGCACTAAATGGTTGTCTAGCTGTATAGCTATGTGCCAAAATGATGGCAAGCTTTTAAAGGAAGAGTAGAATTCTACATTCATGAGTACTGCAGTGTGCCCTTAGGACTTTGAAAGTTGCGGGGCTTCATCAGTTACACCAATTTCACTAAGCGATAACTGGCGCATATAGAGCCTTGTGTCTCTTACTTCTAGGGGTCCATGATATTTGGATCTGTTCCTTTGAAATCACTGCCCAAGTTCTCTATTCTCAATCAAGAATATTGTTTCTTTCTTGCACTGTACTCACAAGAAGGTTGTATAAGAATGGAGAAACAACTACCAATATCCTAAACTGTGTTTTGATATCCAGTGTCTTCTCTTCCTGCAACATTCTGTGATATAAAAACCTGTTCTAGAGCATTCCCAGGCTCTTTAATGCAGGTTTTTAATACTCATAGTGAAATGTAGGAAGGTTACTTTGGCAGAAGCAGTGAGATCCATCAGAAGTGTTCTTTTGGATCATGGCTAAACATATTTGGTCACATCCATACTGCCTCTGTTCATACAAAAGAGATATAAAATTATGCTTCCCAAAAGGTTTAATATGCACAAACTGAGACTCAGTAACACAATGGACAAGTCTTGCTACGTATTCATGCTTTTGTCAATATTGCCACTAGGGCTAGTGTGAGCAACTGTTGTGTGGAGCTTCCTTTGGTTCATCAAAAAATTCATTGTGCGTAGATTCTGCACACAGAGTAGTACTTTCCAATAATTGTTTTTAAGAGGGGAAAGACTTGCATAGTTCATTTTGTATGAACTGCGTGTATTGAAGAAATTCAATCAAATACATGTGTGTGCTAGGCTGGATTGGTATGCAAAGGGGTTTTGTAGCAACTTTGAGACTGCGAGAAATAAACATAGAATCATAGAGTTGGAAGAGACCACAAAGGTCATCCAGCCCAACCCCATTCTGCCATACAGGAACATGCAATCAAAACACCCCTGACAGATAGCCATCCAGCCGCTGCTTAAAAACCTCCACCAGAAAAGGAGACTCCACACTCCGCCACAACATATTCCACTGCCAAACAGCTCTTACTGTCACAAAGTTCTTCCTAATGTTGAGGTGTACTCTCTTTTCATACAGTTTGAATCCTTTGCTCTGTGTCCTAGTGTCTTACTCAATGTGACAGTCTTTCGTATACTGGTGTGGGGAACATGTGACCCTCGGGATGATGATGGATTCCAGTTCCTGTTAGGGCAGTGGTGGGTAATGATGGGAATCACTGGGAAAGCCATCGGTTCTTCATGCCTCTCCGATCCTCAGTCCCAACAGAAAGAGTGAAGGTGCTAGCTAAGATCAGTGTTCAGTTTCCCCATCTCAGATATTCAGAAGAGCCTGGTACACTTGCTGCACTGAACCCTCTATTTAAATCAGGAGTGAGAATGATGCAGTCTTCTAAATGTTGGGTCTGTCATTCCCAGGAATCCTAGGCAGCTTAGTTGATGTGAGGAAGGCTCGGAGTTTCAGCCCAACATGTCAGGAACAATGGGTGATTCCCACCTCTGCTCTGCGCTGTCAGGAGCTTGGGTGCATGCTCACATGTTTTGTAGTGCCATAGTGATAAATTGTGTGGTCTAACTTGCTTTTATATGTAGGTGCCAATGGGAGAATCTTTCTAAAATAAGAATCTACTATATCAGATTGTGCTTCCATGTGAATCCTAAGCATTTGTATCTTCAGTCATCTACCAAGCCCTTGCTTAAGTGCAGGAATGAGCAAGCAGGCATGATAATGGATGCCTTCCAGAGGGTATTATCTGTGTGTCCTAAACAAATGCAGAGTGTTACTTCTTCCATGTTATGAACTTTAAGGTTTGTAACCAGTTTAAATTGGACTTGGCAAATATCAAAAGGCCATATAACTAAAATGAGTTATTTCCAAAATGCATGAGTAATTTGCCAGAATTAATTTTTCAGTGCAAACATGAGATAAGCTTCTACTTTTCGTAAAAGCAAAAGAAAGTTACCAGCATAAGTCTGTCCCTAGGAATCACATTTTTGGATGTCAGTTAGTAATAATGAATGTGTCTTGTTGCTGTCAGTGGGACTAAAGCATGTCTACATTCATCTAAATAGAACCTTGTTATATTTTATCACTCTAATACATTTCCCTGATGTATTGAAGACCATGAAATGTAAAAGGCTCATATTGCTGTATTAACACATATCAGTGTTTGTAGCATTATCCAGTTATGAGCCTTTAAAATGGGCTTAATAGTCACACTAGGCTTGCTCAGGTGTTTCAACTAATTCTGAATTTTCTCTCAGACTTCCAGGGTTGTAAGAGAACAATTCATGAATGGAGGTGCAAGACCCACTGGTGGGACCCGGTGTTTCACCAGGCTGCTGGCAATGGGTTCATGAGACAGTGTAGCACAAGGCATTTGGCAAATTTTGATTTAGGGGCTAGGGTTGGCATAAAATGCAGCCGGCAGATCCCAAACTCAAGCAAAATTCTGATGGTGGATCCTTTTAATAAACACTTGGCTACTTCATTTTTTAAAATGTTAAATGAACCTCCAGGTGCCAGACCAGGCTGATCTGGCACGTTCAGTTTAATATGGTTTCAATGTTTTGGCTGTAAAGCAGAGCGAGTGGCTCTTGACCTTTAAGACAGCAGTATGCAATTTGTAATATAAATGTTTCTAATACATATATCGACATGCTTATATAGATGAATGAACTCAAGTCTGTCCAAAGTTTGTTATACTTGTGTTAGATGATAGTGCCGCTGACTATATCAATATATTTATTGAGTGCAGAGCCATCCTCATTTGGGTGATGGTGGTAAATTTTGCATATTATGCAGGAGTGCTATTGGTTTCTTTTAGACTATTGAAGCTTGATTGCTGTGATTTTTATACAAAACAGTCCCTGTAGTGTGTGTTATAAGCCGCCACAGCAGATATGAAGTCTGTGGATGTAAGCGCTTGCCAAAGGCAAGTAAAACACAGCTGTAGGCAGATAATTGTATAGTTTGCCAATATGGCATATAATGGGAAAGACTACCTTTGCTATATGTAGTAATATTTCCTTGCACTGTAAACTCTGCAGTATTTTTATTAAAGTGGTTTAGGTGGACCTGAGCAAATCAAGACTGAACACATTTTACCCATATAGGAGGTAAACAACATCCAAACTGTATGTCCTGAATGGCAAATATTTCATAAATATTTGGGTCAAGGGCATAATGACTTTAAATTGTGATTGGAAACCAGTATTGTGGGAGAGCTAGGTTTCCAGTAACTACTTTAACGTTGAATCTCTTTCAACAGAACTCCGTTCAACAATTTCTGTCTTTTCTCCAGAGACAGAAAATTCAACGTAACTCTGCAAAATGTGACCATCAGGTACATTGTTTTGGGATGATTTCTCTTATACTTTTTTCTCTTCCAAAATAGCTGTGATGGGTTAATTATAACATTCTCACTGGAGTGAGACTATCCAGGAAAACCCAAGCATTTGTACAAAATCTCTCCTCCCACAGCCCCTTCCTTGCTGGTTCATCTAGGTTTTTCTATACATCCAAGTTGAAGACATTTTGAACTGCTGCTTCTGCTCAGATAATTGTCAAAACAGATCGAACGTTGACTTTGCTTCTTAATTACATCTGTAATTTGGGAAAGTACTGGTTTCTGACAAGAGAACCAATGCTGGCAAAGTGGACTGAAATGTCTCCTTTCTCCTGATTTATCAGCCTCATCAGTATTGGAGAAAGCGTTCCGAGGTGATTGCGTTACGATCTCTGAGAACTGGCTTCATGGGCCAAGGCATCTATCACCTCTGCAAGCACAGTTGCTGACCTTTGTATCTGGTTTCCCTTTTAAATGGTTTTAAGAAGTTTTGTATATGGAGGATAAAGTGCTTATATATTTATTAAAGATCCTTTATCGTATTTGAAATTGTTCGTAAGGAAGGTTTTCCTTTTCCTTTTAGGGACAAACTGGTGGGGTGGAATGGGGTGGGGAAAGGTTAGTTTTAACCTTTAACTTATCAGATTTTTTTTTTAAAAAAACCTTAAGCATGCAGCTTGGTACTGATCATGACTGGCAGGATGGCTCTCTGTTGTATGCTTTGTACATGACATGTCCATGTCTTACACATTTTGTTACTTATCAATGTATTTAGTCATCTGTTTTCAACCAAAACTAAACTTTTAAAACAAAACTGTGATCCCTCCCTTTTTTTCTTTGCAATACAATTGAAATTTCAAAAGGGTACGTTGGGACTCCTAATTAGGTTTTCTAAGTCAGTATGTGCATTTCACGTATGTTAATGGTGAGCAAAGTATTATATACTAACTAGATTTTTTTCCACATCTGTATAGTATATTCTATGTATTTTGTGGTATTGAGATTATAGAAAGTTTAGTGTCTGAAATATGCGTTTAATGTGTATTTTTAAACAAATTTATGGCAATTAAATATTTGGAGAAAAGGGTATCACATTTCAATTTGTAAAGATCTTTTTAACTACTGTGTCATTAAAATGCTTTGTACAATGCAAAACTGTAACTGGAGAAACTAAGTTTAATAAATATCAAATAGATTTTCTGTATTAAACTTTATAAACACTGTGTTTGAATGAATCCTTTCACATGGACCTCTGTGCAGCTGCACTATTCATTGTAAAATGAACTAAAAAACTCTTCAGTTTGAAGATTGGAGTAAAATTGATATTGTGTGTTCATGAGCTTCATTTGGCCGAGATGCAAGGAGGCATGCTATATTTCTATTCTGCTTAGTTACCATTGAATTACTATCGCAGGTATGGTTGCACAGCATTGCTATTGTGCGTCTTCAAGTCGTTTCTGACTTGTGGTGCTCCTATCATGAGGTTTTCTCAAAAAGATTGGTCCAGGGAGGGTCAGCAGCCATGGTCTTCCTGTGAGGCTGAGAAAGTGTGACTTTGCCCAAGTCCACCCAGTGGGTTTCCACGGCCAATGCTCAGACCACTACATCACACACAGCATTATCTACTCTTAATGAGATCAACAGAAATTTCCAAAGTTACAAATACATTTTCAGTATTAGCCGGACTAATAAGCTGCTTAATAGTAGAACTAATAGAAAGAGTGTATTCATAACCAGAAACATCTACTGCTGATCAAATTAATGCTCCCAAAGGTCAATCAATTTCCGTATAGGCTGAAGTATGTTGGACTTTTAAAGAGTAGGTTCAGATGTTGGGAATCAATCTCCTTTTTTGGCAGGCTGGTATGTAAGACCAACAATGGCATACATTTGTTCATATGGAGTTTTAATATCTTGCATAGAAAAAACATGGCATATAAACAATATAAAAAGCACAATCAATTTAAGCTACTGTAGCTTGGCTAAAGGCCCACCTTTGAATATGATGGGAAAATGTAACTGGAATGAGCATGTATTTCTGGCACGTTAAAATCTTTTGCAACCATAAAACTGAACTGCTAAATGAAAATCTTTTAATAGCGCTTGATGAAATGATATTAGGTGGGGTAATAATAAATAAACAGGAAGGAGCATTGTTGAAGATTTGTCAGTGAAGAATCATTCCGGAGATGTTCTTAAAGAACAAAGTTTACTCCTAAAAAAAGAAAGGAAACTGGTCAGTTTACTTTTTCTTAGTCTTATTGAGATTTAACCTGCAAGCTTTCATTTTTTAAAAAAAACATTTGAGTTCATGTTTAGAATTATGGAATTTGTACTTGCTGTAACTTTGTAGGAAATAACACGATTGGAGAAGGTGTAAAATGCATTTCAGTATCTGTATGTTTTCATGCTAAACAAAATGCAGTCATAGGTCTGCATTATGCTTTCCAAATGTCTTTTGTTTATGTTGAATTGTATTGTATGAAAACACAGGTGGGCAATGTGCAGAATGTGCACACTACCATGGGTTTTTTTTTTTTTTGGTCTTCCAACTCGTCGTCCCCCATCCCCCCAGTTGCCAAGGTAGGAAGCCAGGCATTGGCCCTTAATCCAAGCATCAAACCAGTCTGATTTCACTGCAATTTGCCTGCTTGTTTTAAATTAGTCCCCCCCCCCCTCTAATTTGCCACACCATTTTAGTAGCACACATTAGAAGTTCACACTGTCTTAGACTAGGAGGTGGAAACTGCCCCCCAAACATGCCATAAAGGCTTCGTGGTGTTTAAGGCTGTTAATGTATTAAAATGAAATAGAAAATACAGTAACCTCTCCAGACCTGTGAATTCAACCAATTGCTGACCATCATGCTCCATATTGTTATTACCGTAAATTGGTGGCAACATGAACATGGACACACTGAAGCATGTCTGTTCACACCACTAGCATTTACCGATATGGAACATAATCATCTGTGTTTTTTATATCCATGTGAGGTCCTGGTACCAAATCCCCAGATACCGTATAATCACTATACTTCACAGATGAGATTCCTGCCACACTAATGCCATTTAACTTGGCAATCCTGGAGGGTTCATGAGTGCATTTCTCTTTCTCTTTTTTTTTTGTTGGAGATGATTGGATGATTACTGCACTCTATAACTTTTGACGTGGAACTTTATAACACTATAATCTCTAGCTAAATATGCATAAGGTTCACAAGGAGGAACTTACCTGCATAGTCTTGTGAAGCATTCACTGTTATCCCGGCATGAGGCCCCAGTTGGCCTTAAGAGTCCTCTCCAGAACGGTGTCATTCTCTTTTGCCGTACCAGCGGAGAGCTTGGTAGATACAACGAAGCACCTTGTGTCTGAAACACAGTAAGAGTTTGTTTATTTATCATTCTGGAGTTCTGTTACATGACAGTAAGTCATCATAATTCCCTTCACTTGGATCTTCCAAATTTCTATATTTCTATCACCTCCCCATTTCTATATGGCAAGTTATTACTATGATATGTTTCTGCACAAACATTCCCCAAGCTGGTGACAGTTTAAAAACTAACCATCGTTTTTGTTTTGAGGCACTGTGTATGTGCCATTGTAAGCTGCCTTGAGTCCCTCTGCTGGGGTAGAGAAAGGCAGGGTATAAATATAGCAAATAATAAAAAATAATAAATAAATAAATAAAATAACCATAGATGCTGGGCCTCTGCTTCTGCCATACACATGAATGATTGCTATTCATTGAATTTGGGAGCCCTATTCAGTAAAGTTAAGCCTATGGTGAGAGACATCCTACGAGGGGGTACAGCACATATCTCTATTCTGTCACTTGCTGAATACAAAGCCTCTTTCCAAACATTTGTATGACATAATGATGGTCATTCTGCCAGTAACACCCAAAAACTATGTTTTCTTGATACTAAGTTGTAATCCTTGTTTCCCTGACATATCTAGACATCGTATTTAAGTATGATTTGAAATGCAGGAAATCATATAGGTAACAATTCAAATGTCAAAGAAATGGTCTTACCTGAAATAGCAGGACAGAACAGATTAAAATAATTGCTGCAATTTTCAAAAGTGTCATCTTTGAATAGCTTGACCCTTGTCAGTATGTTTCCAAAAGGTACTGGGAGACCTGTGGACATACTTGCCAGCTCCTGCGCCTGGACTTTTATAGAGAAAACCCTTATTGCATCAGTTGCCAGCTTATTAAAGGGACAAAGGTCACTTTAAAGGCAAAGAGATTTAATAAGTTAATGTCTACAAAAGTGATAGTCCAAGGCCTGTCCTCTAGGCTAAATATGTTTGCTTTTCCAAACACTTGTACTTTAAACAGTTTATCAAACATGCCAACCATGTCTTTTTTTAAACGCAGATTTCACCCAGTGTTTCACTATGTACTTTCAAAGGAGTGCAAAGATCAGAGCAGAAAGAATAGAACTGACCTACAGTTTGTTTTTTCACAGCACTGCTTGGGCTTAGTTGTATGAGAAAGAATTGCCAATAGTTGACCGTGGGAAGACAATGTGGGAAGACAATGGATGTGGATGGTGTTTTCTACAGAAATTCATGTTCTTGCTGATCGGTGCAGGTCAGCCCTTTGCCTTTGTTAATATGTGGAAGCCTTACACACAAAACTACTCATAAAAATCAGATTTCTTAAGAATTAGGCAAGTTGCTGCGGAAGGGTATGATCCCTTGTTCAAAATTTGCCCCAATCATTCTATTGGGAGTGTTTCTAAGAAGGTCCAGTCTGTCTCAGTGGACCTCCCAAGAGTCTGAAATATCAAGAGAATTTTGCCCCATTTGTTATGAATTGTTAAATAGGTTTTTTTTCATGTCACCCAGCTGTTCCAACTCACTCTTCATCCCACCCTGTGTTCATTCTACTTAACACGTAGCCACTGTTAATTCTAAGTATAGTTATTTATTAAATCCCTACAAAGCTAATCTTGGTTTCTTTCAAAAATCTGTAGATAAACTAGTGGAAATAAGACTCAAGTGCACTGATTTGCAGAGCAAAAGTTTTTTTAATGTTACCTAGATTATTCATTGAGATGTTTCTAAACATACAGCTGTGAAAACTAAGTGAGAAACTTCCTACATACTTTAAGCAATGGTAGAATGCATAAGTCCATTAATTTTGTATACTAGAAGTTAGCATCCGTTTTCTGGAATTCCAAAATCTGAAATGCACCAAAATTTACACATGGGTAGGTGAGATAGTGCTATGTTCACTCTGATGGTTTGGTGTACATAAATGTTGTTTCATAGCAAAATTATTTAAAATTACCTTCAGGATATGTATATATAGTATTTATGAAACATAAATGAATTTTGCATTTAAACTTGGGTCACATTGCCAAGATATTTCATATGCAAATGCAGGTTTTTAAAAAGCCCACAGGTTGAATCTGGCTTGCCATGTCATTTTATGTGGTCTTCTGGATGCTGGACTACAACTCCTATAGTTCTCATCATTAGACATCATGATTAGACCTGAATGGAATTGTGATATCTGGAAGGCTGCAATTTATTCTGTTCAGCCAGAACAATGGGGTTTGAATTTAGATACAAGGCTTGTGGATATGATGTCTGTTTTTGAAATGTCCTTTAACATTTCCCCAACCTCAGAGCCACAAGTACTGTTGGGTTGCAATTTCCACCTTCCCTAGTCTGCATGGTGGATCATCAAAAGTGATGGGAATTGTTCAATAATATCTGGGGTCCCAAATAGGGTGAAATTAAAGAGCATCAATCACTATTTTTTAAAAAATGATAGCTGGCCCCTGTATCCACAAATTCTTTGTCCCTGGATTCAATGGTCCTTTGAAAGCAACCATAAGGTAGATGTGGCCCTCAATTAAAATGAGGTTGACACCTCTGGTCTAGGACGTTAAAACCAAATAAAACATTACTTTAAAACAGATTTTAAAAAGTAAAACTATAGTGTGTGTGTATGTGTGTATATATATAGAGAGAGATAAAATACAATAAATCTATATAAATAAAAATGTAATGTAGAAGATAGTTTAAAAGCCAAAAAACAAAAATACTACAACGCATGCGCAAAACCACATATATACACAAACACATATATACACATATACATAAATTTTCCTGTCGTGGTCAGCTGTGGCAGGGGACTAGGCTAGTAAATAATAAAACATGAAATCCCATCTCTTTGAAATTCAAATCTGTTCAGGGATGTCTGGGGCCTTATGGAACCAAAGAGAAAATCACCATAATACTGTCAGCTCACTACATTCACTGCAGCTAGGGTTAGAAAACCCCTGCAAAAGTGAGAAAACTGAATTAAAACGTTTTTTATTTGTAAGAAAGCTTTCTGGGAATTTCTAGGCTCTCCTGTGGAGAAGTTGACTATAGATTAACACTTGAGAACCTACAAATGCCTAGAGAAGTGTTCTCCCTAGGAATCTCCATGTCTTTTAGCACAATTCTGTGGTCAACTTCCATAAAAAATGAACCACAGAACCATGCTGGAGATGTAGAGATTTCTAAGATAACAGTAATCAAATCCATAAAAATCCATCAAGAAGTGAAACCCGTAAATGTGGGGGGACAGTAATGCCAACTAAATCTAGTTCCTATATCTTGCCCCTCCTCCATCTTAATACTTAAACAGTTTAGCACAATTAACTAAATCAAAAGATGTCATTTACTCTTGGTTCAGAAAATTGGATATTGTCATAGTGGCTTCTTTGCTGCAAGAGGGGGTCAGGAGAGAATTCAAAATGAACAAATGAAGTTCAGCAGTGACAAATGCAACATAATCCACTTAGGCAGAAAAAATGAAATGCAAAGATACAAAATGTGGGATGCGTGGCTTGACAGCAGTACGTGTGAAAACAATATCTTGGAGTCCTCGTGGACAACAAGTTAAAACATGAGCCAATAATGTCATGAAGTGACAAAAAATCCAATGAGATTTTGGCCTGCATAAATAGGAGTATAGTATCTAAATCCAGGGAAGTCATGCTACCCTTCTAATCTGCCTTGGTCAGACCACACCTGGAATACTGTGTCCAATTCTGGGCACTGCACTTGAGGGGAGATGTTGACAAGCTGGAATGTGTCCAGAGGGGGATAACTAAAATGACCAAGGGTCTGGAGAACAAGCCCTATGAGGAGCAGCTTAAAGAGCTGAGCATATTTAGCCTGCAGAAGAAAAGGCTGAGAGGAGACATGATGGCCATGTATAAATATGTGAGGGGGAGTCATAGGGAGAAGGGAGCAAGCTTGTTTTCTGCTGCCCTGGAGACTGGTACGTGGAACAATGGCATCAAACTACAGGAAAGGAGATTCCACCTGAACATGAGGAAGAACTTCCTAACTGTGAGAGCCATTCAGCAGTGGAATTCTCTGCCCCGGAGTATGGTGGAGGCTCCTTCTTTTGGAGGCTTTTAAACAGAAGTTGGAAGGCCATTTGTTGGGGGTGCTTTGCATGCAATTTTCCAGCTTCTTGGCATGGGGTTGGACTGGATAGCCCACGAGGTCTCTCCCAACTCAATAATTCTATGATTCTGTGATTCTATTACTTTGTTCTTCTATTTATTCACTGCACTCCTTAATTGGTACCCCACATTTCTACCTCGGAACTGGGAAATACATGGCCCTCTAAATGTTGGACTGGCATTCTCACCTATCCCTCATTTACATGCACAGATCATTGAACTAGAAGTGCAGACCCAGAACCTTCGGCCCCAAAGAAAGCAAAAAGGGGGGGGGGGAGAACTAACCACAATAAAACCCATTGCATTGCAAACCTGCAATCCTAGCCACAGTTGCAAGGGTTACTCCATTAAACAAAGTGATACTTCACTTAACCATCTATAATGCATAAAATGATGGTGAATCCCCCGGAAAGCCCACTGCCATCATAGGCAGCTCAGTGAGAATAAAATATTATATTGGGTGACTGTCAGAGGCACTGAAAATGGAAAGCAAGGACTGAGCAACCCTCGGAAAGGGTGATTTATACTAGAGAAGTGTCATATTTGGCTTGTTTCAACCTTGAGTAGAAGCACCTCTGCACTGCAGCAATTTGTCCATGACTAAAACGGGGAATCAAAAGTCTCTGCAGCAAGGCAAACAGTAAAATCACATGGATGCAAGGGATCAAGAGTTCGTGTCTGCTCCCAACGATGCCATAAAGCTCTCTTTTTGTGCTTATATGAGGCAGCTGCAGTTGCTGCATAGTGCATAAAAGCATGGAAAAATCGTGGCAAACAAGTGAACTGGATCTCAAGAGTCCAAAACAAAAGGTTGATGGCCAGTGAGTATCTCTGGAGTGACACTGAAGAGCTTCTCTGAGCCCACATTCCTCCACTAGCAAGACATTGCGCAAAAAGACAGGTATGCCATGCATGCTTCACACTCACCTCAGAAACCTACCAGCTTTAAGAAAAGGGGATTACCAAAGCGCATTGCATTTTAATTCTTTTTTTAAAAAAAAAAACAACACTAAAAATCCTACTAATCCACGCAAGCCAAAAAATAGCTTTTTATGTAATCAAAAGGGATGGTGGGGGAGGGGGAGCAATGCTGTTCTCTAATTTCCAATATATTGCAATATATTTCAAATGTACTCAAACAGGGAAAAATTCCATTTGAATCATCCCACTTTTTCATGAGGGGTTATCAATTCCTAGAATTACCCATAGGAGTGATACATGATGGTGCCAAGTGATTGCCTCATTCAGATAAGATAATGCAACCTTTCTTGATCTCTTTATCTGGCTCCAACCCTGTTCTGTTCTTTGCCACTGTATCCTTATTCAGCAACGGTCAAGCAAGCACTCTGCCTGCATTCGGTGTGCTGGCTGTCTGGCCATCTCACCTTCAACCCCTCTGTGGACAGCAGAATATGTGTTGACATTCTTTTTCCTAGCAGCACACAGTGTTTCTTTTTAAACTCCTGTCCCTTCCCCACTCCCCAGCCCCTGTCTAAATGGATGTTGCCTTCTGTGGCCTCCTCTTTAGCCATTCGGGCAGTTACTTTTGAAAACTAATGGATTAATATTAATCATTGCAGAAAAGTAGCCGATAGCTGTTACTTGCCTCATTGAGAGACTAATAGTATTACACATTGAGCTGTTGGTTATTTTATATAATTATTAATACTATTATGATATTTTATTATCCACCTCTCCTGGCCTTTTAAAAACACAATCCCTTAAGACAGCATTTCTCAACCTGTGGGTGGGAACCCTGGTGGGGTCGCAAGGGGGGTGTCAGAGGGGTTGCCAAAGACCAGTATTTTCTGTTGGTCATGGAGTTTCTGTGTGGCGCAATTCTATCATTGGCAGAGTTCAGAGTGCAACTACAACTCCCAAATGCCAATTTCCCCCAAACTCCACCAGTGTTCACATTTGGGAATATTGAGTATTTGTGCCAAGTTTGGTGCAGATCAATCATTGTTTGAGTCAATAGTACTCTCTGGAGGTAGGTGAACTACAACTCCAAAACTCAAGGTCAATGCCCACCAAATCCTTCCAGTATTTTCTGTTGGTCATGGGAGTTCTGTGTGCCAACTTTGGCTCAATTCCATCATCGGAGGAGTTCAGAATGCTCTTTGATTGTAGGTGAACTAGAAATCCCAGCAACTACAACTCCCAAATGACAAAATCACCCCCCTCCCAACCTCATCAGTATTCACATTTGGGTGTTTTGGGTGCTTGTGCCAAATTTGGTCCAGTGAATGAAAATACATCCTGCATAACAGATATTTACATTACGATTCATAACAGTAGCAACATTACAGTTACGAAGTGGCAACAAAAATTATTTTATGGTTGGGGGTCACCACAACATGAGGAACTGTAGTAAGGGGTCTCAACATTAGAAAGGTTAAGAAACACTTCCTTAAGAGATGAAAAGAGAATGGGACAATGGCAAATTATAGAAGGAACATAGTCACCAACGCCATCTGACAGCCTCCAACATTTCACTGGTGAAAACTAGGGCACCATGTCATTAATCAACATCAAAGCAGCAAGGGTTATTTGTGAGGGACAGAACTGGCTGCAACAGTCTGCTTTTGCATGAGCTAATTGGAAAGAGCAAAATTCAGTCTCCTTCGCTTTGTTCTTTCTGATGAGTTAACTGAGTGCAAACTACTTTTGCATGTTGAACTCAGTTTGCAGCAACTGAAATAAGATGAGGACAAGGTGTGGTGAAGGCTCCTCTTTTGAGATTTTTAAACAGAGGCTAGATGGCCATCTGTCAGTGATGCTTTAATTCTGCTTTTTCTGCTCAGCAGAATGGGGTTGGACTGGATGGCCAGTGTGGTCTTTTCCAACTCTTGGTTTTTATGATTCTAGGGGGGGAGTTTGAGGAAAAGGAAGAAACTGGGAGTTTTAAAATCAACTAAAAATGTGACCACAGAGGATTGAGACAGACCTTAACAGACTGGGACAACTGAAGGATATGCTTCTGCACACAGAGAGAGAAGAAAGGAAGGCTGCTGCTTCCTCCTTGCTGCAACCAGTTACCGATTCTCTCTCTCTCTTCTGCATCATCTTCAGGAATAGGCCATATGTGATTTTCAAAGGAATTGCCCTATTTGTATAGTACAGAAAAAGGAGGGGATAAAAAGAAAAGAGAAATGTAACAGTACTTTTCAGACTGATTTCTTTAATTTTCACATAAACCTTTGCAGTTATAAATCATGTCTTTGCACATAGTACCAAGTGGTATTGTCTCAGACATGAAAGTTTAAGGTGTCAGGCATATTTGCAGAGTTGTGGGAATGGGACAGAATATAATATGACCCAAAAGATGCAAATCCAGACCCTTGTCTTCAATTTACCAAAAGCCTGAATAAGGTGATACAGGTCTTTCCGATCTTTACTGTGGTCAGTTACTACCTTGTCACACAGCAGCAAGAATCAATCCGTGTTGTTGGGAGCATGGGGAACCTGGTGCCGCATGCCCCGCATTGCCTGGCTTCAGTTAAGGGTGATCACATGGAGTGAAGTGTTGCTTGCATGGCTTCCCCCCATGGCTTCCTATGGCAACACGGAAAGCCTCCCATGTTGTTGCAGTGATGATATGTGCTGGCTCCACCCTACTTCACCCACAGAGCCCTGCCGGCATTGTTTAGAGGGAGACAGAGGGCTCCATGGTTGACCTGGGCTAAACTGGCACATGCCACCGAATTTAGCTCTGTGTGATGAAGCTGTTAGTGTTGATATGTGAAAGCAATAAATCTCCTTACCAAAAGTCAGTTTCCTAGGATTCAAAACTGTGTCTATGCCTTTTGTTATATGTGCAAGGAGAAGTGTGTCATGAAACCATTCATATCTAATGGATTGCAACTTGTTAATATCATTCAATCCATCACTTTCTCTTTCTAGCCTTCCTTTATAATTTATCTGTTCAAGGACTGCAACCTTTAAAATCTTTCTGTGTATCCAGGAAGACTGATAAGTTCTTCAACAGATTTTTCGATAGTTCCATGTATACCATCCACTCCATCTGAACATTAGGAAGAACTTCCTGACTGTGAGAGCCGTTCAGCAGTGGAACTCTCTGCCCCGGAGTGTGGTGGAGGCTCCTTCTTTGGAAGCTTTTAAACAGAGGCTGGATGGCCATCTGTCAGGGGTGATTTGAATGCAATATTCCTGCTTCTTGGCAGGGGGTTGGACTGGATGGCCCATGAGGTCTCTTCCAACTCTTTGATTCTATGATTCTATGATTCTATGATTCTATGATTCTATGATTCTATGATTCTATGATTCTATGATTCTATGTTCATTACTTGTCTTGAAAAGTGCTGTCTGTCCAGTTTAGAGGATAGAGGGACATTACTGGCTTAGGATAGCACATATCACATTAGAGGAAAACTGATGTTATTGTTCCCTGTAATATTGCTCCCAGAGCAGGGTGAGGGCATAGGGAGTAAGCAAGCTGTTGGCTAACCAGGCAAGCTACCACTTAAAACTTCGCTGTTAGGAAGCTTTCTCGTTGGCAAGGCATTTATCATTAAACCTAACCTACCTTTTAAAGGTATTTGAGGAGAGGAGAAAACACAAATCACAGCTCATTAGAGGAAAGACTAAGTTAGCCATGGTACCAGAACTTGTTCCTTGCGGTCCTCCCTAACTGTCATTTTTTCTTTCTTTCATATTATGACTATTAGCTAGAATAGTATTATTTTAAATTATAAAATCGCTTGAGTGCTTTGATACATAGAAAGAAAGTGTATTAATGCAGGTAATAAATAATAATTAAGTGCATCCAAAAGGAGCCTTTGATGGCGTGGTGGGTTAAAGCACTTTGATAGCTCTGTGGGTTATACCAAAATGTCGCAGGTTTGAATCCAGGGAGTGGAGTGAGCTCCCCTGTCAGCCCCAGCTTCTGCCAACCTAGCAGTTCGAAAACATGCAAATGTGAGTAGATCAATAGGTACCACTCTGGCGGGAAGGTAATGGTGCTCCATGCAGTCATGCCAGCCACATGACCTTGGAGGTGTCTACAGACAATGCCAGCTCTTCGGCTTAGAAATTCAGATGAGCACCGACCCCCAGAGTCAGACACAACTGGACTTAATGTCAAGGGAAAACCTTACTTACCTACCACCTTTACTTAATTGCATCCAAATGTTCATACACATAGAGGCATCCTGCCCACTCCTATTCCCATTGGTGAACTTCAAAGCTGCCTCACTGTTGCTACTACTTGTACAGATATAAGGAAATAGAATCCTTTCAAGGTTTGTCATGTAATTAGTCTATTTTTAATATATATGTTTAAGTAGAATTAAGTAGAAGTGAGATATCAAAATCTTAGCAAATAGATATCTTTGTGCAACTGTACAAGGAATCCTCCACTAAGTAGTTATACATAATTTACCTGTAAAACTTGACATAATGTTATTGTTCAGCAAAGTACATAGAGTGCTACAGTTATGTTGTATTACAGCTTCGAAAAATGTAGCTACATTTCAAAAAATGCATTATATTATTCTGCTGTCAGGTGCTAATGTGATTCATATGGCTTTTTGAAAGGTATTAATTTTACTGAAAACAATCCTTTGTATGTCTCTCTTTCAAACATAAATGGAGTGAAATTTGACAGCGATTTTCCTGCTTCTTGGCAGGGGGTTTGACTGGATGGCCCACAAGGTCTCTTCCAACTCAATGAATCTATGATTCTACGAAATGTGAACAGTGTTATATCCCCCCCTTTTGGGGGGGGGGGGAGAGAGTCCATATGAGTATTTTTCGATTCTCGGCAACTGCTAAGTGACTTGTTTCTGCAAATAACCACAGATATGAAGTGGCAACACAAAAAAGATATAAAACAGGAATGAGCAGAAATTAGATACAGATCTGCTGATATCTCTAGATAATTTGCAGCTGATAAGCAGGGACTATTGATCTTTAATTATGTAAGAAGAACACAGAGTGACTCTCTCCAACTGTCCCAATTTATAAAGATGAAGCAAAGAAAGCGAAGGAACCAAGAATAGTTTTTGTGTGGAAAGATCGTGGGAGGGCATTCAGGCAACACATTATTTCATTCTTTGTCTTTTGCCCCATATTCCTTTCAGTAAATATAGTGCGAAAACCTAAATAAATCTCACAAAGCCCGGGTCCTGATATCTCCTGTTACAAAACAAGCAGATGATTGTTGTTTCCCATTTGATAGCTAAATGCACTCTAACACACTTGGCAAAACCTTTGTTTAAAATAACAGAGAACAGGGTGATGAGAGGGCAATTACTTATAAATATAGCCTCAAAGCAACTGGTGTAAAGATGAGCTCTGCTATCTCGACAAGTTGGGCTAGCATCGATCAACTCAAATCTCCCAGTTCCCATAGTGCACTGACTCTTATCCAAAGAAAGATAATTTAATCAATTCAAAGTACATTATCTTTACTGTTGATCTAGAGAAATAGAGAGAACAAGTTAGAATTGTGGTGCTAAAGCAGTAAATACTGATATACAAACAAGCATGTAACATACAGGGTGGGGAGTGGTTAGGGAAAACTTTATTTTGAAGAGACAGCTTTTAAATGGCTGAAGAGTATATGTTGCAGCACCCCAAAAGCTCATTTTCTAATTGCACCAAGAAACGTTGAGCATGAAATTGACTAGTACCAAAAGCACACCAAATCCCATTAAAGTAAAGGCAAATCGTCTCTGAGCTCCTAGATCTTTTGCTGTTATGTTTTTTTCAAAATGACTTCAGCTTATGATTTTCTTGGCATGATATATTCAGGTTTTCATTGCCCGTCTCTATGGATGAGTGTGACTTCCCCAAGAGGGGAAGCCATGATGATGCCAGTAGTTTTGGAGGAGAGTCATTATAGTCCAGCATCATCTGAATGATCATTATTTCCTTAACTCTCCGCTGAAGTTGCAAACCGAACTTATTATAATTTGGGGGGGGGGGGGGGGTTGAAGACTTTTAAAACTGGAAGTTGCATTTTGTAATTTCTGAGAATATTAAATATGGTTCAAATTTTTAAGAAGTTTATAGGCACATACACCTTTAAAGTATGGTCTTTTTATAATTTGTATTATTGTTATTTATTTCTAGTTTGGATGCCACCTTAAGCACTACCAAATAAGCATGCTCATTTCTTGAATATTCTGAAAGTACAGAATGAATTCCTTCTATGAGTAAAAATGAAGCCCAGCACTACATGGATGGAAGATTTCCTGGGAAGCATGTGCTATCTGCTCTCAGCTTCTTCGGATGAAGAAGGGCATGCTTTGCAGATAAATATATTTAAAATACAATTTTGTGAATGTGTGTGGGACCTATTCAGTTTTGGATGTTCATCTCTTTGTAGGTGTTGGGCTCAAGACAGAATTCAATTGCATTAGGATCGCAGAAGAACTATTTATTTATCGTGTCAGAAGCAAATTGAGGATACAGTTACAATGTATTTAAAAATACAAGTGAAGTTAACAATTTGGCATTATGCTAAAGCTCCTTTGACCAGAAGCTGGCTGCTTGGAGTGTCTCTGGTGTGAGAAGGTCCTCCAGGGTGCATGTGGTGGGGCTCAGACTGCATTGTAATAGGTGGTCTGTGGTTTGCTCTTCTCCACACTGACATGTCGTGGACTCCACTTTGTGGCTCCATTCTTAAGGTTAGCTCTCCATCTCATATTGCTAGAGCACAGCCTGTTCAGTGCCTTCCAAGTCACCCAGTCTTCTGTGTGCTCAAGGGGGAGTCTCTCAACTGGTATCAGCCACTGAATGAGGTTCCAGGTTTTTGCCTACCACTTTTGGACTGTCACTTCCTGAGGTGTTCCTGCAAGTATCTCCGTAGATCTTAGAAAGCTATTTCTTGATTTAAGACACTGGCATGCTGGCTGATATCCAAACAGAGGATGGGCCAGAGATGTCAATGCCTTGGTTCTTTCATTACAGGCTGCTACTTCCTGACAGTTGTTAGGTGGTGTGATACCAGCTAAACAGTATAATTTCTCCAGTGGTGTTGAGTGTAGACATGGTGATAATGCAGCATGTCTCGTTAAGAGCCACATTCACTGTTTTAATGTGGTGAGATGTATTAATAATAAGAAAACACCACCCCTGCCTACTTTACTTTACATCTCAGAAATTAGTAACTTCCTGGTTCTTAGCAACATTTAATTACATTTGTTTTGTAAACCATAAATATAAAGCAATATCAAGTCCTTAAACTAAGAGATTCCTTCCAGCAATGCTCGTTCCATTTTGTGTTTCATTTAATTTGTTGTTAATGTTTCCTGTCATGGTCAATGTCACACACAATTTAGACTGAGCCTTGGAATACAAATAAAATTATATGTGACTTAAAAAAAAGAAAACTTTATATTCCCCCCCATCCCCCCAGAGGCATGCGTACTCAGAAGCAGAATAGTAAAGTGCAAGGGCAGATGTTTCTTCTGGGCCTGGTTGTGATTCCCAGGTCACAGAAGAACTGAAGACACCTCTATGAGATGTACTAATATTCCTGATAGCACTTCAGAAACTAACATCTCCACTATCTAAATATACACATCTTGTCAGAGACATTGAAACTACATTTAAGGATAGGAAAAGAGGCTAAAAAGGAAGATAACATACAACAACTGCACATTTCTTATGCCTTGAA
The DNA here is from genome assembly GCF_037176765.1 of Anolis sagrei. Lineage (NCBI taxonomy): Eukaryota > Metazoa > Chordata > Lepidosauria > Squamata > Anolidae > Anolis > Anolis sagrei. The sequence goes on along the minus strand of NC_090022.1, from coordinate 95,148,379 downwards.
GTGATTGTCCTTGTTCTTTAATTTGGTGGGATTTGGTATAATGATGTGGAACACTGGAATTACAAGAACCCAGAGTACAGAACGTACAAAGGCAATCATCTCCAAACAAGCAAAAGTTTAAGTAAACAGAGTGAAGCTGGGTTCCAGATAAAAACTAATCTGGGCTGCCACAATGGAGTATCCCAGTTTCTACTAAGTACATACAACAAAATGTCCGTATAACATCATAAAATTTTAAATCCCTAACTTTAAAAGATTGGGTATGGTGGGCTGTGAATTAGAGACTGAAACTAGACAACTAGGTATTTTATCGTACACAGATACATATTTTATTGCTAAACAGAATATCTAATTAGGTCTAGCTCTAAATCACCATGTCGTTTTTGTTTTTTAAATACAGTACTGGGTCTTAGTGGGGGTTTTTTCAAATCAAGGAGACTGAAATCAGTTCTGATTTAAGTCCTGTGGTACCTGTTAACTATGACCAAGTCTGGAGACATCATAATATTAATCTATTTTTCAGATACAAGTTAAACATCTTTAATCCAGATTTCTGAAACTAAAAATATCCCAAAATCTAGAATTGTCACATGGCTGGCTGAGATAGTGATACTTGCTTTTTGATGCTTAAGTGTGCACTATTTTTGTTTCATGCACAATATTTAAAATATTGTATACAAAATATTTTTATATTATAAGGTATACATGAAGCACAAATATGCTCCCATCTCCAATATATCACATGTACATAGATGCAAAATGATTTGGATGATTAAATAGAAGGCATGCTTATCAAATTTGCCGATGACTTCAAATTGTGAGGGATAGGTAATATACCTCAGAGTACAGGATCAGAACCCAAAATGACCTCCATAGATTAGAGAGCTGGGCCAAAACTAACAAAATGAATTTCATCAAAAAGAAATGTATGGTACTATAATTAGCAATAAAATTCAAATGAACAGATATGAAAACTCTACATGTAAAAGGAATTCAGGAGTATTAGTAGACCAGAAGTGGTGCAGGAGTCAACAGTGTGATGCAGCATCTAAAAAAAGCCAATGTGATTTTAAAGCTCCATCAGCTAAAGTATAGTGTCCAGATCAATGGAAGTCATGGTCCCACTCTGTTTTGTATTGGTCAGACCTCACTTAAAATACTGTTCCAGTTCTGGGCACCACAATTCAAGAAGGGTATAGACAAGTTAAATCCATCCAGCAAAAGGTGACCAAAATGATTAAAGGTTTGGAAACCAAATCCTATGAGCAATGGCTGAGAGTCCTGGGTATGTTTACCTTGGAGAAAACAAGGCTGAGACGGGGCATGATAGCCATGTTTAAATATTTGGAAGGATGTCCCATTGAGAAGGGGGGCAAACTTGTTTAGAGACTAGAGACTAGGGCATGGAACAATGGATTCAAACTGCAGGAAAAAAGATTCCACCAGGGGCGGATCAACCCATTACGCAAAGTAAGCATTTGCAGTATAGTTGATTTTGCCCAGGGGTGCTCTTGAGGTGCTCTTGGGGGAAAATAGACCTTGACATATGCGAGTTGTAGTTACTGGGATATATAGTTCACCTTCAATCAAAGAGCATTCTGAACTCCAGCAATGATGGAATTGAACCAAATATGGCACACAGAACTCCCATGAGGAACAGAAAACATATATCAGTGATTGGTTGGGGGGGGGGGGGATACTGTTTGCTTACCATTGAAAATTACCTAGGGCCGCCTCTGCTAATGGACTATGCTGCCTCACAGGGTAGTGGTGTCTTTCTTTGGAGGGTTTCAAGTACAGACTGAATGGCCATCTGTCAAAGGTGCTTTGATTGTGTGTTCCCTTATGGCAGGGTATTGGACTAAATGGTCCTTGTGGTCTTTTCCAACTCTGATTCTATTATTTGTAATAGCTTTCATGCCTTTATTACTGTGCCATATTCACTGTTTCTTAATCTGGAAATAAGAGACAACTGTTTTTTGCCGATTGATTTTTCCAGCAGTACAATTTATTAAACAGCAGACCACTAAAGAAGTGAAGCAAACCTGAGGGCCAAAAGAACATCTGTCCAGTTCAAAATTCAGGTCATCCAGTGTCCATTTATATCATGGTATGAAATGTAAAATTAGCTAATATAAAAATGGCTGATAACAATGTGAAAAAAGAGCATGTCTCCTCTGGAATCCCAGTCCTGATCAAGTGGAGCTACTTCTCTTCCCTGTATCAAAGCTACACTAAAAAAAAAAACAAAAAAACAACTTCCCAACTTTCTAAACTTGCCACATAAGTTTCACACATCTTCTGACCATGCCAGCATATACTACAATGTCACAAATGTTGCTTCTTTGAAGTAATGAAATAGAAGTATCAGCAATTGACCCCCTTGAAAGCTATCAGTGGGTCTGTAATGTAATTATGATCATTTGGTAGGGGGCAATTTTCACCCCTGCCCTATAGCCCCACCCACATATCCAGAGACACCAGAAGTGACCACATCACTTCCATTCACCATTTGAGGGAGACTAACAGCCAAAGATAACAGTCTTGATATGGGTTCTGGGGCATGGCAACAGCTACATTTATGGTTTAGGATAGTTATTGCTAAAAATATCTCTAATTAATAAAAAAAAGTGTTTTGGGTGGTAGGCAATGGGCAGCAAGTCTGGGATTTACAAATGATCATGTTCAATCAACTGCAGGTGTGACACCAAGGATAGAGCTAAAAATATGGCTCATTTTCATGAGTATTTTCCACATGTGAACAACATACAAATTGGTCCATGATCTACATGATTCATCTATTCCAAACGCTACCAAACATAGTAGAAATTGGAATGTTAAATATATGGGATAGAAGAATTAAAAATGGACAGTTAGAGGGAAATGGTCTAGAATAAGAGATAAATAGTTAAACATAAAAGAGGAAGGAGGAGGCTGGGGAATACCAAGTTTAGAAGCATACCATTATGCATTTCAAATTCAAATATTCTTAGAAATACAGTACACTAGGAAAAATGGGTAAATGTGGAAAAAATAAATATTAAAGAGAATGAAAAAATATTTAAGGAATGGAATAGGAGAGAGGAAACAGAATGCAAGGAACTGTTTAAAAGAACAATAAGAGTACGGGGAAAAAGAAGAAATTAAGTCCAGACAATGAGAATAAACTGGCAACAATATGGCAAATTAATCACAACAATGATGTAAATATAGGCAGAACATTGAGATTAATCAAAAGTAGAGGGGGAAAATATGGTTGAGTACTCGTCCCCAGAAGATGGAAATCCTGTAGAGCAAAAAGAAATTCAGAACTGGATAGTATCAGGAAGCTGGATCCAAAGTTGGACTATAAGACAATATATTTATAGATGGAGGGAGAAAATAAGGGAAAAGGACAGTCCATTTGAGAAGCTGATTAGGAAATGTCTGAGAGGGGAGAAAAAAGTGGCAGGAGACCTATTCAAACAAATTATAACATTAAAAGAAATAATAGAGGAAATACTTCAGACGTGGATAATTGATGTGAAAATTGAGAGGGGAGACATCAAAAAGGAAATAAGCAATATAAGTAATGAAAAAATATAATGTACTAAGCAAAATAAGGAAAATGAAACAAAAATGGTATAGGACTCCTGCACAACTTTCATGTTTTTTACCAGAGGTAAAGGACAGGTGTTGGCATAACTATAAACAAAGAGGTGTGTTTAATCACATGATATGGAATACAGGCATACTGGAGAATGATTGAAGGAGAAACTAACAGTATATTAAATCTTCAAATAATAGACAATAAAAATGTATTACATGCAAGGATACCAGGAGTGTATAATGTGCAGAAGGAAAGAGTGGTTGGACAAATTAAGTGTGTTTACAAATTGTTTTAGTGAGGGGTTGGAAAGATAAAACATAGTGGACTCTGATAAATTGGCACAATTATATAGTAAAAATGTAAAATGTGGAAATAACAAATTGTAAACTGAACAATATAGATAAAATAGAAACTGTTATACTAATTAAGAGTACATGGGATCCAGTTAGGAATTATTTAGAGACTGCATTAAGTGGAAAAACTGAGATTAAGACTGATATTTCAAATGAAATTTCTGTAGTTTATTGTACAAACTATGTCCAGGGGGTGGGGCAAAGGGTGGGAGTGGGGTAAGACATTTTTTAAAAATCCACATGGTTCACAGTTCCTTAGAAAATATCTCCCCCCACCCCCACCTGGAGTGAAAGCAAGAGCTCTCCACAGGAGAGGAGGGACAGTGAAATACAGGATTCAGAATGCTGTGACTGGACATCACCAAATGTTCCTCTTTGCACACTCTGAAGAAAAGGCAGGAATCTCTGCCTTTGGTGTTCAATATGACCTAACAACTATTCAAACATATTATCAGCATCATTGCACAAACCAGATGGTAATTCTATATATACATAGATACAACACTTCATTTACAGTCCAGCTGTGCTTCCTTCTGCATATCTAGGAGTCCCGTGTACTGTTCCACCTAATTTTAAGAGGCTGCATTTCTCTTGCAAAGTAATAGGCAGACATTTAATCACCAGAGTTCCCTGTTCAATGAAATGACTAAAATACTACTTGGAGATAGTAAGGAGGTAAAAACCAAACCAAACTGTAGCTGCTTTTCATTTATTTCTAGCAAGTGTTCAGATTTGTGTGTACACTCAAATGGCGTTTCAGTTCAGCAACAGAAGAAAGGCAATATTAAAATGCTTTAAGCTAGCTGACCACTGCAGAACACACTTTTTTTTAACTGAGAGATATGACAAAACATTGCACGGGAATATAACTTCATGTTTTAACTTGCTTGTAGTGAAATCATGTTCCCTGTACATAAGCCAACCAGAATAGAACCAGCATTTAAAAATGGCTAAATGGCAAATCTAAGATTTTATCAATCTAATCTGACACAGGCTCGTGACACAATATATATATATTTCCCTCAATTAAGCTCTCTAAAACACAGGGCCACTTCTCACATTACAAAATATTGGTGTGAGGGCACTTCTGTATGGAATTTAGCATGAAGCTAAATTTAGCATGAAGATGGCATGAGGCCATGTTTGCATTGCTTGTTGAAAGATGAAATACACTTTTGACATTTGTGCATACCATATGTATACATGAATCTGTACATATTCAGAAGTGCTTTGGCATTTCGTATTATCCTCACACAGGGATTTTGTAATGTCTAAAAAGTCATGTCCCAGAAAAGCATACCTCTCTAGACACATAACCAGGACACTATCTATTTTCCTTTCTTTTGTAACATGAGAGCCTTCAGAGTTTGACAAAAGGTTATCCATTGCTTTAAAATAGCCTTTACATCTGGTAGTCATCATAATAAAGAGCATCAGTTGTCTCAGACAACCAGTTTCAATCACTAAAAATAAGTATAAAAATTAAGTGATTGACAGGTTAGCAATAGTAAAACCCTTTGCACCTAGACACTTGTCATAAAAATTTATTAAATAAAAATATATTTTGACATTGGAAATACTAAACAAGAAGTACACAAAATTGCCATGAAAGGACAGGTATTTATTCTCCTTGTTTTGCATCCAGAGAAATACAGTGCTCCCCACCCTCCCCACAACAAAAATCTTACACATTTAATGGAATAGTCTTCCATTTTGAAAACAAAAACAAGGAAACCTCCTTACACCCAAGTTCACCATTTAGTCTTCTGTAAATTAGAAGGTCCTAACAAAAAACAAATTGAAATGGAAATGCCTGCCATGTCATTCCATAAGTCTTATGTTGCAACTAACAGCAGGCTATTTTTTATAACTCTAGAAATATAGACTGAAACACAAGCATTAATAAACCAGGTTTTCTTTACCGACACGTACATTTGGTAGCTATCATATCTTCATACTCTTTGTAGACGATTGATCTATCAGGCTCTACCTTCAGGACACTCAGAGGACTATACTCAGCAGGAACACAGGAAGGCCTGGGAACAGAGGAATCCAGTTTCTCATATATGATGTTCTGCACCATGGTGTGGACAGGAGAGCCATAGCGATGCCCAACAACCCTTGGACATTCACCCTTGCAGTAGCGAGGATTGTATTTTTGTGGTGCAATTATCCATCTGTCCCATTTCAGTTGGCTAAATCGCAGCCAAAAGTTGTGAAGCTCACATTCATTTTGATGAAAGAGGAACTGTTTGTAGTACTGACTTAAATCATATATTGGAACTGGTGTGTTTTTCTTAGCCTCACCTTCATCCCTCCGCTGACGAAGTGCTCTTTTGCTTCTGTCTTTTTCTGGCTTTTCACTGGGATCTGTGGAGGGAATCTTCTTCAGCTTAAGCCCCAGAGAGGTATTCCTTTTTTGCTTGAGGGAGTTCCTCCTATGGTATGCTTGCTCACTGGTGTCATTGAGATACAGTAGAAGAGAAGGTGAGACCAGCACCATATTAAAGAAGTCCTGATGAAAGCCAGGGGATGGGTCATTTTTCAGACAAGTGAAATTCATAGCCATGTGAATATTTCTCTTGCTGGAGGCTATCAGAGGCCGAAGGAAAGTGGTCACATCAATCTCAACCCACTTGCGTCTAAGTTCAAAGTATAGACTGAAAGCCATTGCATGTGGGACATTGGGACACACTTGACTAGATGCATCATGCTCTTTCACAATAAGATTGCCTGTGCACATGACGGCCAAAGATTTAGAAACAGACTTATCAATTGAATAAAGTAAGACTGACTTGAGTAGGTGCTCCAAAGAAGTAACACAGTCCAAGTTGAAGAGCAGGTCCACAGAATGAAGGTCTCCTGCAAAAGAGAGGAAAAAATAGCAATTAAAGGAATATATTTATAGACTGTTATGGATCTGAGAGGCAAACCTTTGAGAACTACACAGTTTATGACAATAAGTATCAAAAAGACATCAAAGGACTGTCTCACTGTAAAAATCAGTTTATCCTCAATACAATTTATACTTTTTGGAGGAACAAATTGCCATTTGGAAGGGGCAGATATTTATTTTTGTTAAAATACCAGCAGGCCAATTTTAAAACAGTTTTGTAAGTACAGGCAATCCCCAAATTACAAGCATTCATTTTATAAATTACTCATAGTTACAAATGGGATGAGACAACAGAAAGTGAGAGAAATCTACCCCTTGCAAGAGAAATTCACCATATATATATGCTGGGTGCTTGTAATATGGGGATTGCCTATACTTGTTGGATGTTTGTAATTTGGGTATATATATATTCAGTTGGAGTTGCACTTAAAAATGTACCTGTTCTGACATACATACAAATTCTACTTAAGAACCAACCAACAGAACCTTTTTTGTTTGTAACTTGGGGACTGCCTGTGGCTAGCGTTTCCTCCCTTACGCATCTCTTTTTTTCAGTTTTACTCATATTTAATTTTATAAACTGGAATTTACATAAAAGTTAACAAAGCATATATGTACATTCCTTTTTATTCTTTTTGTTCTTGTTGAGCTTATGTTTCTAGTTAATACTGCATTTTTATTATTCACTGAAGTAACAATTGTCCAAACAGCTCTTCAAAAATGTGAATAATTTTCTATAAATATTTATCTATTCTCCACTATAATGACAACCCATTGAGTAGGAAAGAAAGTAACCATGTTAACAGTGGCAGCCATCTTGAATTTCCCAAAATTAAAAAAAACCTCAAAACCTTTTGGGAAGAAACAAGCATGTGTTCTCTTATTTTCTTACTAGGTAGTAAGAATTTAACATCATTTTCAAATCTGGTTCAAATCCCTGAAAATTTTACCTTGTCCATTCAGTACAATATCTACAATAATGTTGCCTAACATAGTAAGTAATCACATAAGGATTACTAACAGGATTCTGATCTAACTATCAGAATTCTTTAAGACCTATAGAAAGGCCTTAAAGAAAAGTAACATTTGGCTTATCCCTTCCTTGATAAAATAAGGTTGAACCACTAAAGCTATTCGTTAATTTCTCTTAGAAGACTCAAAGGCAAGATTTAGGAAGTCTAAAGTTTGTGGCAGAACATAGCTACCACATAATAAAATTTTTAAAAAGCTAGATATGTATATGGCTGTAAATCCATTGATCAATGGATCTTTCTAAATAAACACATTGAAAATCAATTTTTAGCTATGATAATCATGAGTAACTATCATAATGGAACTATTATCAAATAGAAGTAATATTCAAGAGACCAACTTAAATGTCACCAGTACAAGACTATTATGGTGCCATTTATTCCTTATTTTGGACGGTACACCAGAAGTCTGTGTACATTTTAGAGATCAGTTACTACAGAAGTGGGAAACCTCATGTTATTAAAAGATCCCATTAAGGACATCATTAGGAAATGAACTTTCAATAAAAGGGTATAGTCTCTACTACTGCATATTTGAAATCAATTTCAGAAGCTATATACAGAAAGAGGAATGGAAGTCAAGTCTTAAGATTTCACTTACCTTCTACTTGGCCTTTAGGCAGGTGCTTGCATTCAGCATGTGGAGTGAAGAGCCGGACTGTGTTATAGATGTGGTTTTTGTTGGTTTTGGGGATCCCTTCCTTGGTAGCAAACATTTTATATAGCCTCTTCATGTATCTCAGGGCTCTGGCATCTGGTAGTGGTCTTGGGGCGCCATCTTCTAGTGCCTGATGGCTGTGGCCAGATAGCACCTTGAAAAGGGGAGTCAAGGAACCACGGCCATTTTCTACATCTGGTGGAAGCAACAACTCTGGAGGCGCCTTGGAAGCTTCCATCTCTGACATTAGCAATGGCTGAAAGTCATCTTCATCTCCAAGACTGGGAGAAGACAAAACACCAGAAAATAGCAGCCTGAGAGAACAGAGACAAAAGAATATCCTCCCCAAAATCTTCATGTTGGGATTTAGTCAGGGCAAGAAAACATCTGCCCCATGACAGGTAATAGTCCAGAAAGTGGAAGCAGTCAGATCTGATCTCTTAAATAAATTCCTGGTGTCATTAAGAGAGCTCCTCCTCCCTAATTATCCATCAAAGGAAAGGCATACACCTGAAGGGGGGAGTCTGGTTAACCAATCAGGTTTAAGCCAGATAAGACCTAATCCTAAAGTTAGTCTCAACCAGAGTAGACCCGTGGAATCAATGGAGTCTACCTATGTGTTGACTCAACATTCAACAGTTGAACTCAATGAGCTTACTCTAGTTGGGACTAACCAAGAGGTTTCAAACCTAAAGCTCCATCTTCTATCCTTGAAGTTGTTTCTTAAGTAAAATGTATTTACTTCTGCAGTTTAACTAAACTGACTTGGAAAATGTAGTAACCCTGTGCATTATAACTTTATGCTCAGAGAACTAGGAATAAATCCCCCTTAATACTATAACACTTACCTGTATGAGTAAAGCTAATTAGGCTCAGTCTTAAATGTTAGCTAGGTTAGGCCTGATTCTGAAAATACACATGTGCTTGACATTAGGATTCCAGTAGGTACATGTCATTTGAATATATCTTGTGGGACCAAAAAGCAATTATACCAGGCATGGGCAAACTTGGGCCCTCCAGGTGTTTTGGATTTCAACACCCACAATTCCTAACATGTGGGAGTTGAAGTCCAAAACACCTGGAGGGCCCAAGTTTGCCCATGCCTGAGTTATAGCGTAATGCAAAGAATTATATTCTATTTCCTATAATTTTAAAAATTATGATCAATATCTTTGTAATAATGGCCAAGACCTAATTAGAACTTTAAAGCAGTTTTTAAAACTCAAGGCATGCTTAAAACACGGTAAATGTCAAAAGGATCTCATCAGAGAGCTTTTCCTGAGCAAACTGAAGGAGATGGGGACTTTTTGCAAAAGGTAATTGAGTCTTTTTTAAAAAATGAGATAAAAGGAACATAAGATTGTTTGTGATAATTAGTGGAGGAGGAATGGAAACAATGAAGGAAGTAGTGAAAGGGGTTTAATCTAAAATTAGTCCCACCTAGGGTAGACCCATTATAGATTGGACTTACAGATCCAGTCTATTTCAATGACACAAGGGAAGTATAAGTTTAGAATTAGAGTCTTTTGCATAACTGAGGCAACAAACTATTTTTCTCCCATCTAGCTATTCAAACCTACTTTAACTTGAACACTTAATAACCTGAAAAGGTTATTAAGTAGAATTGGTCTACTATAGTAAAATTGGTCTACTATATGTGTAGCAACAGGAGTGGGGTAGGAGCAGAGGGAGTCATCCCAGGACCTGGTTAGCTTGCATAGTGTTCCACTGACTGTTTTGACAAGATGTTATATTATATTTTCTGTAGCAGCTCTTCATGTCTTATAGGGTGCTGGAGGGTTCATACATTTCAGAGGTCCCAATGTGTGGTCCGAGGAGTTGTTATTTAGAACAGGGAGCAGAAAAAATGTACTGTGGAGAGGCACATCTATTGCTCTGGAGCCTAGTCCATAATATCTCATGGACTACTTACGGATTGGTATCCTGATTAGGAAATCATTATTTATAACTAACGTGCAGTGGTTTTATGGTGTTGACTCATAGGTAAGTATACTTTGGTTGTTTGTTGTCTTTTTATTATTATTTATTCCAATAGCTGTTCTTTTTCTTCTTCTGGCTGGCATGCAGCTTTTTAGTACTCTCTAGTTTAATTGATTTGTACTCCTGCTTATTGCTTTGGACGTATAAGTAGATAGGCATGTATGGGTTGGCTTGGTTGCTGAGAACCATGCAGTCTCCTACATTACATGTTTTGTCAGCCCACAGCAGTATAATCCATGCTAATAAGAGTTATACTTTGACAACATCTTGAGGAGCATATAATTTCCATCCTATTTTTAACTTCAGTTGCAGAACATAGTAATCCATGCAAATAGATGCATTGATTTCAGTAGAAGTACTGAGATATTCTAAGACAGTGGTTCTCAACCTGAGGTCCCAAGGTGTTTTTGGCCTTCAACTCCCAGAAATCCAAACAGATGGTAAACTGGCTGGGATTTTTGGGAATCGTAGGCCAAAAACATCTGGGGATGCCAGTTTGAGAACCATTAGTCTAAGATAATGATTCCCAAATGTTGGTCTTCCCAGTGTTTGGATTTCAACTCCCAGAAGCCCTAGCTGAGTTGGCCAGATGTCAGGAATTCTGGGAACTGAAGTCTAAAACATTTGGAGGCCCAACGTTTGGGAATCGCTGCTCTAAAAAGAAAAGCAAGGGAGGGAGTACCTTGTTGATTAGAGCCAAAACACTTTTCTGCCCTATGCCACATTCTCTGGGAACAAGGCTACCTGCTGGCAATGTGTGGGGCCAATGAGAGTACTCAGCTATATCTCTCCCTCCTTGCCAACATGTAGGGGAATTCACTATTTATTAACTATTTTTTTTTCCAGGGAAGCTGTACATGAAATCAAACCCACTGTGTTTCCTGTAGCCAATATCTTCCAGATAGCCTCAAACCTGAACCCAGAATGCATGAAACTATCTGTTCTTAATTCAACTTTGAAATTGCTGATGTTCTAACAAAAATATGTATTGTGCATGTTGACTTAAATTCTGTTACAGAAAACTGTAAAGTGGGTGATTTTCAAAACGATGTCTGGGAAGAAACAAAATAATCAGTTGCCTTAATGTCTGTTCTAGGAAAACTGGTGGAAAGACAAAAGTACCAAGCAGACAGAAATGCCAGTCTTGCCGAATGGGGATCAACATGACTTCTGAAAAGGTAAGAACTTTGAAGAGTTCTCTGAGGGTCCTTCCACACAGCTCTATATCCCAGAATATCAAGGCAGAAAATCCCACAATATCTGCTTTGAACTGAGTTATCTGAGTCCATGCTCAGATAATGTGGGATTTCCTACCTTGATATTCTGGGGTATAGGGCTGTGTGGAAGGGCCCTGAGAGTGCCAAAAAGTATGGGAATAAGGATAATACCATAGATATTGTTTACTTCTATTAATAAAATATTCTTGACCAAGAGCCTTCATAAAAGACTCCTAAGCAAACCTAGCAGCCATGGAATAATTTGTGTCCTTTAACATTGATAAAATGACCTTGAGATGGAGCGAACAATGAGATATCCCCCTTGCCGATGACACCACGTTTTTTAGAGTAATCAAAAGGGACATTGAAATGACAAATATAGACAACTGTAAAGTTATGCATACTGAGGCTTAACGTACCTAACAAGATCTGAGATGGAAGTGGCTGATGAACGTAGCAATATTGGGGATGTAGTAAGCAGCTCAATGAAAACGACAACCTGTGCTCCTGTTGTAAAAATGGATAATGACATGTTTGAGATAAATGGGAAAACAGCTAGAATGAAACTCCTAGTATCATACTGCCATAATACAAATCGATAGTGTACTAACTACATTGAAATATTGTATACTGGACAAAAACTACTGTGGCTCAAAAAGTGCTACAACTCAAAAATATATTGTAGAGTTGAGAAAGATGGAGAAAAGATGATCAAGGCCTCTTCTACTCTGCACTATATCCCAGAATCTGATCCTGATTTTCTGCTTTAAATTGGATTAAATGAGTCTCCACTGCCAGATAATCTGAGATAAGAAGATAATCTGAGATCCGATCTTGGGATATAGGGGCAATATGGAAGGTCTCAAATGATCAAGAAACTGGTACCTTTTTATGCGTGGAAAGGTTGTAGATGTTTTATCTTAGGAAGGAAAAAAATAAAATCATATAAATATATGCATGGCTTAGAGAAAGTGGACAAGGGGCCCTTCCACACAGCCATGAAGCCCGGAATATCAAGGCTGAAAATCCCACAATATCTGCTTTGAACTGGGATATTTGAATCCACAGTGCCATATAGTCCAGTTCAAAGCAGATCATGTGGGATTTCCTGCCTTTATATTCTGGATCATATGGCTGTGTGGAAGGGCCCAAGGAGACATTTTTGCCACCTTTCTTGTGATACTAGAGTGTGAGGTCTCAAATGATGCTGAATGGTGGGACATGCAGGACAGATGAAAGAACGCACTTCACACAGCACACAATCGAACTACGGTGTTTGCTTCCCCAGGGTGTAGTGATCGATGTTTAAAAAAGGAAATGTATAAATGACAAAGTTATCTAAAGCTAATAGTCATGATGACTGTATCCAAAATTAGAGTCAGTATGTCTTTGTATACCACTTGCTTGGCAACATGAGCAGAATGGTGCTATTATATGTCTTGGGCTGGATCTGCACTGCCATATAATTCAGTTTCAGAATGCAGATTAACTGTATTGAACTTAATTATATGGCAGTGTAAACTCATAAAATTCAATTTGTATTGAACAGTTCAATACAAATTACATTACCGTATATGAGTCGACACTGACTATATAATGCAGTTCAATTTGCATTATTATGGCAGTGTAGATGGGGCCTGAAGCATTCTAGTAACGCAAAATATGGAGTTGCATCCTTTCACATTTTTCTGCAAAGCTATTTTTTACAATGCTTCATTTTCCACTACTTGATGACTAGCCAAGTGATGATACAACCAAAACTGCAGGCCTTGCTGAACATCTGGAATTAACCTGCGGCCTTCATTACCTGAACATATTATGTCTAGTCTCCCATAATATTTCAATGACCTGAAAGAGATCTGCTAAAGTCTATTTTCCAGAACATCAAAAGGCGATCCACAACTACTGCATATTTCTTTTTTGCACTAAATATATCCAGAAATATGTTTGTTCAAGTTCACTCTGCAATGTCATATAATGTTTTCAGTTCCACATTCATCCATGTATCATGCTAATCTCTAGCCTGTGGCAGACATTGTTCAATTTCAGATGCAGTGCTTATATTTTGGGCAAGATTGCTGTCTGGAGAGCTTCTGGTATCACATTTCTTTCTTCTCAGTTCAGGATGCCAAATTGCACATACACCCTCTATCGAGAATCATAGTGGTGTGGCTTGGTATATGGCTTTTGTTTTTGGCCAGGTCAGTAATATTCTGAATTTCACTTTCTGAAGTATATTGTCTTCCACCGTTTGTTACATTTCAGTCTTCCCTGAGATATGAGTGAGTACTGTGCATACTTCAGCTTCTTGTGGTTATACCCAGTTCAGTGTGGCTAGTAACCAGCAATCTCTCCCTGGACAGTAGCTGATTTGTATACCATATTTCTGCAGGCATATCATGTTGAGGTATAGATGCTTTTCTGCATACTGATACGTTTTTATACATTTTCCAAAACTCTATGATTTTCTGAACATGTACTGTATAGCCAGATGTGTAACAATGACATTTCTCCATTTGGAAAAACATTGCAAATTGTGTTTCTGTTTCAGGAAAAGGTCTTATCCCAAATGCAATTGGCTGGTTTTGTTTTTTCACTGCATGGAATTTTCTGTATCTTTTCAGATTTCTATTTGATTACAAAGTATGATCCTACTGTACTTACTGTAGATTGTCAACCTTACTGTAGATTGTCAACCTCTCCTTCATTACAGGTTGAGGGTCTCTTATACAAAATGCTTGGTATCACAAATGTTTTGGATTTCTGATTTTTTGTTGTTGATTTTAGAACATCTCTATTTGGGTATTTGTATACAATGAGATATGTTGGCAATGGGACCCAGTGAAAACACAATATTCATTTATGTTTCTTGTACACCTGATACACATAGCCCAAACGTAATTGTGTGCCTAACATTTTAAATAATTCTGTACAAGAAGCATTTGTACATTTGTACATTGAACCACCAGGAAGGAACGGGTATTACTATCTCATCCACCCAGGTAGACAATTTTGGATTTCAGAATTCCAGAAAAGGGATGTTCAATCTGTATGAACACATTGTCAGCTATTTCATAGGTGCCATCACATTTTCCATTGTTTGTATCATCCTGTTTTGAAATATATCAGGGGGAGAACTGATGCCACTTGGCTTTCCTCTTCAGTATAATCTCCCAAAGAGCATCCAAAATAACCACGTTTTTGCGAGACTCACAGAACCAAGAGTTTGTTCTCATCATCAAAAACAAAGCAGCACTATACCACAAGATACTATGTAGACAAAATTACCTCCAGGCAGAGAATGCAGAAGTAATCAAAGATAGTGTAAGAACATCACTGAAGCAGAACTGTTTGCAGTAATTTTACTGTACTGAATGAGAGGAACAGTTGAGCAAAGATAAATTATGAGAACAACATGAAACATGCAGTTCAAAACTAAGCTAAGGGTGAGATAGTGGGTACCCAGCCTGATCTCTCAAAACACAGCTCTGCAAAGACCACAGAGCAGAAACTGCAAATCTTACTTTTTTGGTCTGCAGTCCTCTCCACTCTCCAGCATAGCTAATTATGATGATGCTCTCTTGAGGGTGTTCTGGGTACTGTAGTCAAAGAGGTAACTTTTCCAACCTCTGCCCCAGCACAAAAATTATGCAAAATTTCTGAAAAGTAAAAGGAGTGAAATATTCACAAAGCTGGAGGACATCATAGAAACTGCCAATGAGTCCTTAGAATTCACTATTAAATAACCCAGGAAAGCGAAATCCCTAAGTCAATGAAATGCCAAATCTAAAAATATGAGGATCCAGAAAAAGTCAGTATTTTAATATTAGGCTATATGGTGTCTAGGAAACAGAAGCATTTTTTCAGTAACCTTTCTAAACAAATTGCTCCTCAAATGTGTTATTCATTTACTGTGTGCCAACTCCAAAATAAAAAAGGAGCAATACTCAAGGAGGTCATTGCATGGTTTGCATATTAATTTGGAGAATCCTTTGGCACAAACGCACAGTGTCAGAAGATGTAGCTCTAGTGAGGCCAGCAATAAAACTTTTACAAAACTTCTGTACTGGAATACTGCAAGGTGGATAAAGTTTGCCCTTGGATTGGGAAACTACAGGAAATTGGGAATTTCAGTTTTTGGGTCCTGAGAGCACTGACAAAATGCTTGTAATGAACGCAGCCAACATTGCTCCATCTTGATCCTTTTCCATCTTGGCTGATTAAAGCACATTGCGGAATGGCTGATCAGATAAAGTCCAGGCCTCTCATTTTGTTCACTACTGCAGATAGACAAAATAATTTAACACAATGAGTTACGTTTCTGAATGCTGTGCTTGTTTTGTTGTTTGCCTGCAAATTGTTTCCAATTTATGGTGACCCTAAGACAAACATATAATGGGATTTTCTTAGCAAATTTTTTTCAGAAGAGATCACCCTGAGGATTTCCACAGCCAAGTGGAGATTTCAACCCTGGTCTCCCGAATCATAGTCCAGCATTGAAACCACACCACACTGGCTCCTAAAAAGTGTTTACTTACTTGCAGAAAAACGTTTTCTATATATATTGAATTGATTATAATGGTTTTATTGTTTTAGTCAGAGAGACAATTTTTATGTTGTAATTTGTTTTGAGTGAAGTTGTTAGCTGCCCTGTACATAATTTTTTAAAATAGAAAGATAGGTTTAATAAGCATAAATTCATTTTATGTGGCTTTATCTATATCTGTACATAGGCACGAAACAGACTCTATAACTGATTATATCCTAATACCCATTGACAGCTCATATCTTTGTGCCCTCTTTGGTCTGGGATTATTGGAAGCAATGGGCAGTCACGCAGGGAGGTTTTTAGTTCAGCCCATTGGTACTCGCACTCTGCTTGTACCATTTTGTCCCTACTGCTATTTAACATTTATATCAAGGGTCCCCAAACAGAGGCCCGTGGGCCTGATACAACTCTCCAAGGTCAATGACCCAGTGCCTGCCCTAAACTTTAGACTTAGGTTTTCCCTAAGTCTGAAACGACTTGATGGCACACAACAACAACATCCTAATTAACTTGACTATCTCATTAGCCAAAAGCAGGTCCACCAAGTTTCTGTTGGTTAAAAGTGTTTTTCATTTTAAATATATTGATCTTTCATGTTTTTTTTGCACTACAAATAAGATATGTGCAGTGTGCACAGGATTTTGTTTGTGTTTTTTTCAAACTATAGTGTTTTTTTCAAACTATAGTCTAGTTCCCCCAAGTTCGGCTTTAAAAGTTTGAGGACCCCTGATCTCTATGAAACTGTTGGAACTAATCATCAGGAGAGTGGGCCCAGTTATCCTGAGGAGCCCTAGAGCTGTTTCTGTGTAACATCCGAATCAGTTGTGCTGTGCAAGACCAGAATGGGTTGGATGAAGGCTAGCAAGCTGAACAAGAAAAGGAGAGAGTGGCTCAATGCGTGGTTAATGCTTTACTACAGGAATAGGATAGGTTGACAGGTTTGGAGAGGGTTACACTACCTCTGCATGATCCCAAACTGTCCTTGTTCCTAGGGTTGTTTGCACCTCTTTTGGTTTTTTTTAAAGAGTTGTATTTAGACATAACAGATCAGATTTTGTGTGAATTTATCTTTAAGACTCCTGGTTTCTCCATATTTTATACCTTTCTGCCTAACAAAAAAGGTTCAAAATCCTTCTTTTAAGGAGATTTTGTTTATTATTATTTTTTTGTAGTGCAAGCTTATAATATAATAGTTGCAATTTGCTGAGTTTAATCTTTTAACCTCCAGTATTTGAAGCATTTCTGTTGTGATGTTTGGGATTTGTATCTCAAGGTCATGAAGATTAGAGCTAAATAATCTTCATGCATGCAGAATGCTGTCCTCTGATGCATCAATCCAGTAGTAAATAAAAGAAGATCTTTGGTTGTTAACTGACCAAAATGTTACATTGTTATAGAAAGTATTTGTTAGAAAATTAAAACAGAAAAATTGGATTAAAAAACATCTAGGCCAGAAAAGCAGAATTTACTGTTATGTCATAGATGAAGGGTGACCTTGCTTTTGGTAGATTTGGCAAAACGTTTGTATTGGTAGTGTTATGTTTTTGGTCGCAAGGAATGGAAAATGGCCTCTTTCCAGTGGTTTGCTTAAGGGCCTTGGATCTGCACATTATCTGATTTCTGTGATAGTTTTCTGTTCATTATCAGATTATCAGATTTCTGACTCAGATTGCTTTTTTCATTGCATAATGACACAGTCCCCCACTTTTGTAAACGGTGTGACTCTTCATTGAGAATCTATAATAAAGCAGTCAAAACCTTCCTTTTTGGTAGCTACATATTTGAGTCAATCTTTTAAAGAAATGTTCCTCTCAGTCAAACATGTCACTTAATTTTGTAGAAATAATGGAATTCTATCTTTAAAAACATGTTCATTACCAACTTCCTTGAGGCCTAACACAGTTCTAGTAATCTACAACCACAAATTTTGGCCTGAATCTCTGGCTTGTCTGTACATAAGCAAAATTGCTAATGTACAGACAAGGGTACTGTTCCATTATCCAGGTGGAGGCCAGACAGAGAAGGGGGCTTAGACAGAGGAGGATAGTCTATTTTACGGGGGGGGGGGGAGGATTGAAGGGGTAAAACCATTTCCCCCTGTTTTCCTGTTATTCACCCCACCCATGTTGCCGTCATCAAAACAACCATCGTTTATGATATGAGAAAGGGGGAGGGATAACCAGTGAAAATGGGGAAAACTCCCCCCCCCCATAAAATAGACCATCCTTCTCTGTCTAAGCCCCCTTTTGGAGTCCTAGACATGGAACAATCCCTAGACAAGTTTGCATTAGGAAAATACTAGTGTTAATGTAGCCTGTATATGGTATTTTAAAATTACTTACTTTTTTGTGAAGAATTTTGGACTCTACTACAGAGATGTATTTAAGATACCAGGAAGATCAAGGTAGATGGAAATAATATTGCCATTGCCTCTATCATTTAACTAAAATGTCAGTATTTTATCCCTCGAGTGCATGTTTACAAAATACTGATGCCTTTCTGGCATTTCCTAAAGCATGTTTATCATGTGATAGACTGCCCACAAGATAACTTCACATTTCATTGTCACTTTTGAGGGTTTTTTTTAAAAAAAAGTGCACTCTTTATTGTGTCTTCAGTGTTGTTTAAATTGTGTCATTTCCCCCATTTGCATGGGTGTTTTTTGGTTCTGTCTACACCCCTTACTTATGTTCACTGCTTTGCTTATATCTGGTTTTTCATACTTTTTTCTATGTGTTTCGTTGACAAATCCCTTTCTCTTTCTTTCTAAGGTTTCATTCTATTTTATCCAGGATTCTAGTTTGGCCTAAATCAGTTGCGTTGCTTATCTATAACATTTTCTCTCCACAAATTTCCTGGCACCTACATGTCCCAGCTTCCTTATGTTATCATCTCCCATATGAATGAGTTTTCAATATTATAGTTTTATATAACCTTTTTTCTTATATCCCACTACTATCTCCCCAAAGGAACTCAGGGCAGTTTACAGATGGCACAAAGTGCCTAAAAACAAACATAAAATAAAGCACAATATAAAATACAATACAATAAAATAAATCACATATGCATATTAAAACATCAATTCAGACTCAATCCAACTGAAATTATCAACCAGTGGTGGTAAGCTTCTGTAAACCTGTCCATACTGTAAACAATAGGAATGGAATAAGTGCAATCCGCAACAATGGAGAGAGGGCATAGGATAAAGTACAAGGATGTGTGACCACTGGGCAGAACAACCAAGGACTAAGCATTCTCAAAAGCTTTTGAATTTCCAGGAATGTTCCTAGATTGTGCCATACATAACCTTAACATGCCTTAGTTCCAAGTGAAAAACCCTTTCCACAGTTTCATTATTTTTTGGAAGTTGCTCATGCTTCAAAGCCCTAATAACCAATTCAGTGCTTGAGGAATGTTTGTAAACCATGTTTACAAACTTATCTCCGTCCCTCTAAAACATACTGAACTCCTCTTTCCAGGTGTTCCATGCCTGGCTTAAGTCCTAAGTATGGCTTCAACCCTTTAATTTCCTTTTTGTTTTAAATAACATACTCACAGTTTGCTGTTGTTCTCCATCTAGCATGAATTCAGTTTCCACTCCTACCATCTTTCAAGACTTCAGAAATTTTTAGTGGACGAAATAAATTTTGTTTTCTAAACTAATGATAGGTTTGTCCAAATAAAAAGCTTTTCACAGAGCTCTTTCTGTTTGGGAGCCTCTGTGAGCCAGAGGAAGTGCATGCCGCTCTTACGTCCTTCCCACTTCCTCCTAGAAAGCCCAACATTTTAGCCAAGCTGTGTTTATAAGCTCTTCCATGTTACACGTGCGATCCACTTTCTCTACGTCTTCAGTAAGCCTGCAGCTTCTCAAGGACTCAGTATTTAAAGGCTGCCAGCTGACTAGAAAAGAAATAGTTTGGATTGTTTCTTTGCCTTTGAACTTCAGAGATAAACAGAAATTGTTTTTTCATACCATGGAAAAGAACATTAATGGCTCCTTGTGTCAGGACTTTATGCAAAGAAGTGGTGAAGAATAGCATTGGGCCGAAGAAGACCAAGCAAGCAGTGACGGAGTATGTAGCATGAGAGCATGGTTCAGAGGCCTCTTGACCACTGCATGGGCCTTTGGAGCATTGCTTTTTCAATATGGGATAGCATATCCAGGTTAGAAGAGAGACCACATGTACATCTTGATTCTGACCTCATTGGACCTCCTACCCCCTTATATGAAGCGTACACTGCTCAGGTGTAGGGTTTTGTATTGAACCAGTTCACCAACTTTTGTCTAGTTGTTGTTGTGTGCACCAAGCCCTTGAACTGATGAAGAATGGTTCATCATGGTTATTGTTTCATGCAATATCTCCTCCTCTAACCTTTGGAGTTCTAGTTTCCGAACTCAATACTGTAATCCTTAAAAGAAACTGGTGCTTGGTTTAGATGTTCCTTGTCTGTATAGCCATTAAATGCTAATCAAGGTGGCCAGTTGAAACATTCACACCTAGCTCCAACAGACAAGAGTTCTTTCTCCCACCCTAGACATTCCACAGATATATAAACCCAAATTTCCTAGTTTCCAACAGACCTCACAACCTCTGAGGATGCCAACCATAGATGCACGTGAAACGTCAGGAGAGAATGCTTCTGGAACATGACCATACAGCCCAAAAAACTTACATAAACCCAATGATTTTGGCCATGAAAGCCTTCAACAATATATATGTCTATATGGTGTGTAAAGCAGGTTGTATCAGGGGAATATAGGGATAAAGATCCAAGCCTTTGCAGTAGTCTGTAGCCACATACAAGACCCCTTATATAAGCAGGTCATAGTCGAAGGACTCACATAGGAGCAACAGTTATGTGGAAGTGTAGTAAGTGTTCTCTTGTGCAACTGTCATTAGAGAAGAACTGTCCTTTCAATAATATGGAATAGGTATAAATCAAGCAGTGTCTACGAGTTACACTGCCACATGCTCTCTTTCTTCTAATCTCATTATTTCTGTTGGCTTTCAAACTATAATTAGCTACAACCGAATGCAGGAAGTTTCATTTAGACTGGAACTGTAATATAAAGCAATATACCAGCCTGCAATACCACTTAAATCAAAACAGAGATCTAAAATGAATGTTCGGATCTCATAGGTAAAGGTTAACGTTTTTCCCCTGACATTAAGTACAGTCGTGTCCGACTCTGGGGATTGTTGCTCATCTCCATTTCTAAGCCGAAGTTGTCCATAGACACCTCCAAGGTCATTTGGCCAGCATAACTGCATGGAGCTCTGTTGCCTTCCCACTGGAGCAGTACCTATTGATCTATGCACATTTGCATGTTTTTGAACTGCCAGGTTGACAGAAGCTGGAGCTAACAGCAGGAGCTCACACTCCTCTCGTGATTCGAACCTGTGACCTTTCAGTCAGCAAGTTCAGCAGCTCAGCGGTTTAACCCACTGCACCCCCGGAGACTCTTCAGATCTCATACACATTGCAAAAAATGTGTCTATGGCATGCAACCAATTCACTACTGCTGTAAAAACATGCTATAAGTTCTTGTGACCACCAGAGGCCATGCTAGAGGCACATTCTGTTTCAAGTACAACTCTGACATATTTCTCGGGACCATTAAATGGCTTTCATTACTGATGTATTTATTTAACACAAAACCTGGAAGGTGTTACATGCTTTTTAAGAATATCCATAAAACTTTCCAAAAGGAGACTTCCATTGGAGAAATAGCAATTTTGCTGAATTCAAAGTTTTGTAGGAGAATACCAGAACAACTGCTAAAATCAGAATCAGTAGTTCATAAATGATTAAAACATTTGGAGGATGATAAAAGATGACAACATGGCTTGATTTTAAAGAATTACTAAAGATAAACACAGATATATATATATAAAAAGCACCAATAAGCAGGAAAGGCATTGTTGTGGTGGAGTCATACAGGTTGAGCACCACTTATCTGAAGTGCTTGGGACCAGGCATGTTGGTGTATTCTGGATTTCCCTTCCTTTTTCTCATTTGGAATACTGGCCTGTACACAATGAGATATCTTGGAGATGAAACTCATATCTAAACACAAAAATATTCAAGTTTCATTTGCACATTACACACATAGACTAACAACATTTTTATGCACAATATTTTTCATAACTTTGCATGAAACATAGTTGGTATATATTAGATCATTAGGAAGTAAAAGTGTTTCAGCAACCTATGTAGAAAATTTTGGATTTTGGAGTGTTTTGGACTTCAGAATTCCAGTCAGGGATGCTAAAACTGTACACTGTTTCCCTTTTCCAAGTCTCGGTTCATTCACGATGTTGGCCAAAAATAAATAAATAAAAAAAATCAAATATCACACCCTCTGCTGTATTTGTTTATGAAGATTACTCTTATCAGTTTAAAACATCAGTTATGCTATCTTGGCTCTTGGGCTCTAGTTAGATGTTTCCTATGGTAGCAATCAAAATCAGTCATATTTATATATAAAAAAACCCCAATATTATTTTACCACTTGAAATTTGATGCTGGTAGATATTTATGGCCGCATCTAAATATAAAACAGTTTAACTGCATTGAATTGCATTGTGTGGTAGTATAGACTCATATATTGCAGTTCAGTGCTGTGAAACTGCATTATATGGCAGTGTAGGTGGGAGCTATATTTGTTTTCTATATTTTTATCCCGCGCTATCTCACCCCAAAGGGGGCTCAGAGCAGCTTCCAATTGGCAAAATTCAATGTCATACAAACAAAACATACAGATAAAATATACATATACGTTAAAATCAATAAAAATAAAAATTCATAACATATTAATACATTAAAATCAGCTATTAAAACCACTCAAAATCCGAAGTCATAATCCAGGAGCCATTCCAATTGTGTTATGCTTAGTTCATAGCTGCCTATTGCACTGATAGTTCTTCAAAAGCTTGGTCCCATAGCCATGTTTTCAGTTTCTTTCTAAAGGTCAGGACGGAGGGAGGTGATCCAATTTCATGGGGAAGGGAGTTCCACAGCCAAGGGGCCATCACTCAGAAGGCCCTGTCTCTGGTCCCCGTCAGCCACACCTGTGGAGGAGGCAGAACTGAGAGCAGGGCCTCCTCAGAAGAACTTATCCTCCAAGGTGGTTCATAGAGGAAGATACGTTCGAACAAGTACGCTGGGCCAGAACCATTTAGTGCTTTATAGGCTAAAGCTAGCACTTTGAATTGTGCTCGGTAGGAGACTGGCAGCCAGTGGAGCTGACGTAATGGGGGGGGGGGGGTTGTGTGCTCTCTGTATGCCACTCTAGTGAGTAATCTAGTTGGTGCCCATTGGACTACTTGGAGCTTCCAAACAGTCTTCAAAGCCCCACGTAGAGCACGTTGCAGTATCAAGAGCATGGACCACTATGGTCAAGTCTGGCTTCTCATGGTATATTGAGTCATTACTATCTTCCAGAACACAAATACAGTTATTGTTGTGCTACATCAACAATATCAAAGTACAGAAGTGTATATCAACTACAGTACATAAATATATTTTCCTCCAATTCATACATAAAATCCTTAAATTCTGTATTCCCAATTGCCCCCTTTGGACCCCAATCCCGATTTATCTCTTGAGTGAACAGATTTGAATTCTGGGATTTGTTGTTTGGTTAGATTTTTGGTATTTCTTGCTGAGAACGCCCATCTCTTTTACTGAGAATGACTGGAATGCATTATTTTCAGAAGATAGTGAGTAGAAGCATTTTGCTTAACCATCCTTGGTAGAGGCCTCTCGTATACAACAACATAAAGGTTTATTCATTCCCTGAATTGCATCACTGGACTTCAAAATCCAAATCTATGTTGTAGTTTACATTTATGCAGTACGTATATGAAGGATGCTAACATATTACATTTGAAACTACAAGGCTCTATCTTTATGGTGGACTCTCTGGTGGCACAATGGGTTAAACCCTTTTATCAGCAGGACTGAAGACCGACAGGTCAGGTTCAAATCCGGGGAGAGTGCGGACGAGCTCCAGCTTCCCATGTAGGGACATGAGATAAGCCTCCCACAAGGATGGTAAAACATCAAAACATCCGGGCGTCCCCTGGGCAATGTCCTTGCAGACGGCCAATTCTCTCATACCAGAAGTGACTTGCACACACACACATCTTTATGGTGCAAACAGGTCTTCTTTTGAAGGCTGAGACCCCATCAACATTGCTCTAGCCACTTCAGTATGAACCTAGCTTTGAACTTGATTACTTGATCAGTGTAGATGGGGTCAAAGCCATTTTAGTTGGATATCTAGTACAGGGAATAACAGCTAAAGAGAAAAGACCTCTTGCAGTTTTAGTGAAATCAGATGTGGAATTTCCTTGCTTATATTTATTGTAACGCTGTAGAAACTGAAACCTATATGAGCCATAATGCCCCCTTGGATTTGACCAGCATGTCTGCATTCCAAAAACTGTTTTATTTTTATAGGGACTGGAATTTTACAACTTTCCTCTACAATAACTGCATTTCTGTGTCAAGGTGTTTAGGAAAAAGCTGACAGACCCCTTTTCATGGGAGGCCCTATGAAATGCCTGTTTGCAGTGCCAATAAAACTCCTCTGAGGAAAATCCAAACTTCTGTGAAAAATATGCACTGAACACTTTTCTTCGCTTTAGTAATTCTATCCTTAACATTCCACAGACCGCAGGAGAGTTCCCCATTCCCTTCGTGTATATATAGGAGAGGGAATGTCACACTGGAATTCTCTTGTTTTAAAAAAAGTAAAGGCATGCTGTTAGGAGGTCTGTGCAAGGTAGTAATTTATTGTTATGGTAGTTACAAAAGGTAATGAGCATGCCTCATGCCAGAGGTTCTCATAGAGTCCATGGACCCCAGGCTCCCTTGCAATGCCTTCACAGGAAATTTGCAAAGGTCAAAAGAAACATTTTGCATGTTTACAGTTAGAAAGAAAGAAAAGGAGGAAAGGAAAGAAGATGGACAGATACACAGTCTGTCATACAACCATTCATTGATCTTAAAAAGCAGAAGTCTATTGCTGGTGGTAGACATCATTTGTACAAAATTTCATTACAATCTCTCAAGCCATTCAAAGGTTTTGAAAATAATTGTTTGGTAGTCAAAATCGGAGCCCCCGGTGGCACAGTGGGTTAAACCGCTGAGCTGCTGAACTTGCTAATCGAAAGGTCGTGGGTTCCAATTTGGGGAGCAGCGTGAGCTCCTGCTGTTAGCCCCAGCTTCTGCTAATCTAGCAGTTTGAAAACATTCAAATGTGATTAGATCAATAGGTACCGCATGGCAGGAAGGTAATGGTGCTCTATGCAGTCACATGACCTTGGAGGTGTCTACGGACAACACGGCTCTTCGGCTTAGAAATGAAGATGAGCACTAACCCCTAGTGCCACCACTTTATTGAAATGTCTTATTGTTTCCCTGAATTTTGCTGTGGTGTTGAGAATGTTCTCAAACTCATATATGAAAGGAAGACATTTTCATAACATTTTCGTGTTAACTGTTAACATTTTCGTGTTAACTTTGGGCTATTGAAAATATTTCGGTATTGTTGGGAAATGTGACTTTTGAATGTGATTACAATGAATTCTGTAACAATACAGTTTTGCTAAACCTGAGGATGGAACACTGGCTGAATGTGCAACGTCAAAGTATTGACAAAGTTGATAAGGCTAGGTTCTTGTGGGTTTTTTCGGGCTATAGGGCCATGTTCTACAGACATTTTTCCTGACGTTTCGCCTGCATCTATGGCAAGCATCCTCAGAGGTAGTGAGGTCTGTTGGAAATAGGACAATGGGTTTGTATATCTGTGGAATGACTGGGGTGGGACAAAGAGCTCTCTGCTGAAGCTAGGTGTGAATGTTTCAGCTGACCACCTTCATTAGCATTTTAAGGCTTGGCTGAGCCTGGGAAAATGTTCTGTTGAGAGGTGTTAATCTGTGCCTGGTTGTTTCCTCTCTGCTGTTTTGCTGTAGTAATTTTAGAGTTTTTTAATACTGGTAGCCAGATTTTGTTCATTTTCATGGTCTCTTCCTTTCTGTTGAAATTGTCCACCTGCTTGTGGATTTCAATGGCTTCTCTGTGTAGTCTGACATGGTGGTTGTTGGTGTGGTCCAGCATTTCTGTGTTCTCAAATAATATGCTGTGTCCAGGCTGGTTCATCAGGTGCTCTGCTATGGCTGACTTCTCTGGTTGAAGTAGTCTGCAGTGCCTTTTATGTTCCTTGATGCGTGTCTGGGCGCTGCGTTTGGTGGTCCCTATGTAGACTTGTCCACAGCTGCATGGTATACTGTAGACTCCTGCAGAGGTGAGAGGATCCCTCTTGTCCTTTGCTGAACGTAGCATTTGTTGGATTTTCTTGGTGGGTTTGTAGATTGTTTGTATGTTGTGCTTCCTCATCAGCTTCCCTATGCGGTCAGTGGTTCCCTTGATGTATGGCAGGAACACTTTTCCTCTGGGTGGATCTTCATCTTTACTCTCGTGGCTTGTTCTTGGTCTTGCAGCTCTTCTGATGTCTGAGGTGGAGTATCCATTGGCCGAATCAAGGAACATGAAAGGCACTGCAGACTACTTCAACCAGAGAAGTCAGCCATAGCAGAGCACCTGATGAACCAGCCTGGACACAGCATATTATTTGAGAACACAGAAATGCTGGACCACACCAACAACCACCATGTCAGACTACACAGAGAAGCCATTGAAATCCACAAGCAGGTGGACAATTTCAACAGAAAGGAAGAGACCATGAAAATGAACAAAATCTGGCTACCAGTATTAAAAAACTCTAAAATTACAACAGCAAAACAGCAGAGAGGAAACAACCAGGCACATCTTAACACCTCCCAGCAAGAGAATTTCCCAGGCTCAGGCAGGCCTTCAAATGCTAATGAAGGTGATCAGGTGAAACATTCACACCTAGCTCCAGCAGGGAAGAGCTTCTTGCCCCACCCCAGCCATTCCATAGATATATAAACCCATTGTCCTAATTCCAACAGACCTCACTACCTCTGAGGATGCTTGCCATAGATGCAGGCGAAACGTCAGGAGAAATCCCTCTAGAACATGGCCCTATAGCCCGAAAAAACCCACAAGAACCTAGTGATTCCAGCCATGAAAGCCTTCGACAATACATTGATAAGGCTACATCCTTTTCAAAGGAAAATGAAGCTTCTTCCAGTCATTTTACAAGTGCTGCCATTATAGCAAGGAAGATCTATAGATTTGATTTACTTGTACAAAGCCAGAAGACAAGCAACTGCAGTTGAATTTTATTTTTCTGGAAATCTGAAAAACTCAAAAAACTGAAATCTTTAGTTGCCCTCCCATGTCCACCTTAGAGGAAAGGGGGCTAGTCATGCTTCTGCTAGGTTTTTCTCAAGGCGCTCTTCTCCACCATAGTCTAAAATATGATAGGGAAAGGCAAGTGGGAAGGACTTTCCTTTATGCTGCTGGACTTACATAAATCCTCTGTAGAAAGCAGGCTTCAGGAGAGGGAAGAGTCCAAATGCCCCTGGTTGCTTAGGGAATGTTGCAAAGCTCCAGTTGCCTGGGTAGTCTGCACCATCCTTTCCTTCTGCCCAGCCAATGGTGGAGCAAGTCATGCACCCTGGAAACAAGGTGTGGATGTGGCATGGATAGGCAGGCAGCTGGAGCTTTGCAACATTCCCTGACACCATGGCAGCCAGATGCTGTTCTCCAGCTTCTACTTTCCAGTAATGTAATCCCTTAGATTTCTATATTGGCACATTGATACTCAAAATCCTACAGCAATGGATTGTTCCGCCATACATTTAGATTTCAGGTCCCAGAATACCCATCAGTCTGACTGCTCAGAGTTTCTGGGAGTCAAAAACACCCAAAGGAACAAAAGTTGGGAATCATTGATATAGCTCATGAACAACAATGGATTATTCTTAAAGAAATGAGTATGCCACAACATTTGAGCATCCTGATGTGCAGGCAAATGGGCTACTGTTAGGTCAGAATATGGAGAAACAGAATGGTTTCCAATTGTCAAAGAATCATAGAGTTGGAAGAGACCTCATGGGTCATCCAATCCAACTCCCTGCCAAGAAGCAGGAAAATTGCATTCAAAGCACCCCCAACAGATGGCCATCCATCCTCTGTTTAAAAGCCTCCAAAGAAGGAGGCACCATCACACCCCGGGGCAGAGAGTTCCACTGATGAACAGCTCTTACAGTCAGGAAGTTTTGAAGGGGTAAGTTAGGAAGGGGTAAAACAAGGCTACATATGATCACCCTTTTCCTACTAAGCAGCTACCTGTCATCTGTTTCATTTGTACACAGAACATCAAACAAAAAGCTGGTTTAGACTAGTAGAAAGGAACATCAACAATTTAAGATATGCAGATAACACCATATTACTAACAGAAAATAGTGAAAAGTGTTGAGGAAACTCAGGGAAGAAAGAATAATTAAAAATTATTTATATACTTTTAAATAGTTTTAAAAGCTCTATTCTTGTTTCAATTATGAATAAGAAGGGAGGCTGCAGTCAATACGTTTTAAGAAGACTAGGACTCAGAAAAGCAACTGTGAAAGAACCAGAGATGTTGAAGTGTAGAGATATATTATTGAGTACTAACATTAGGATTGTCTAGACCAGGGATCCCCAAACTAAGCCCTCTAAGGTCATTTACCAGCCCCCCACCCTAAACTTTAGACTTAAGGTCAACCTAAGTCTGAAACAACTTGAAGGCACAAAACAACAACAATCCTAATTAACTTGACTATCCCATCAGGGGATTGTAAAAGCTGGTCAGTGAAGAAATCCACTCCAGTGGTACTGGAAGAGAGTTCTGCAGATACTATGGACTGCTAAAAAAAGATAAATAAATGGGCGCTAGAGTGAATTAAACTTTCTATAAAAGCAAAAATGAATAAACTCTTATCCTCCTGCCTTGTAATGAGAAGATATGCCTTACTATAAAAGACAATAAGGCAATAGGAAAAGAATAAGGGCCCTTACACACTGCCCCTTTATCCTAGGATCTGATCTCAGATTATCTGTTTATCCCAGGTTATCTGGTAGTGGGGACTCATATTCCAGTTCAAAGCAGATAATCTGGGATCAAATGCTGGGATAAAGGGCAGCGTGGAAGGGCCCTAAGACTGTGGATATATTTGGTCTTGGAAACCACATCCCTGAGTCTGAGAAGGACTGTTGATAAAAGGGTGACTTGGAGGTCTCTTATTCATGATTCATGGGGTTGCTATAAGTTGAAGCTGATTTTACAACAGTTAATAGCAACACAGATCTTTTAATTTAAGTTGAAACTAAACTAGTAATGCTAAGGGACACCTATTTATATGGATGATCTTGGGGAAGGGGAAACCAAAACATATCTTGTATCTCCTCTCCCTCTTCCCACCATGTAAAACGTAAATTGTATTTGTTGCTCAAAATTATAATTATTATTACTATTATTACTATTATTATTTACTTTTTATCACACTTTTCTCCCATGTATGGTCTCAAAGTGGTGTAAAGGTAAAGGTTTTCCCCTGACATTAAGTCCAGTCATGTCCAACTCTGGGGGTTGGTGCTCATCTCCATTTCTAAGCTGAAGAGCTGACGTTGTCCATAGACACCTACAAGGTCATGTGGTCAGCATGACTGCATGGAGCTCCGTTACCTTCCTGCTAGAGCAATACCTATTGATCTACTCAAATTTGCATGTTTTCGAACTGCTAGGTTGGCAGAAGCTAGAGCTAACAGTGGGAGCTCACTGTGCTCCCCAGATTTGAACCCGTGACCTTTCAGTCAGCAAGTTCAGCAGCTCAGCGCTTTAACCCACTGTGCCACTGGTATACAAAATAGAAAAAAGACAACAACATAATACAGAAAAACAATCATCCCATACACCCAATCATACCACCACCCAACATGTAAACAATAAATCCATACATTGCATAAAACACAAGTTACATAAATATAAATAAACATAAAAATGATCACATATAACATTATCATTAAAAACCCTACACCTCAGGCCCCAGCGGCTGTCCTAACAAGTTAAAACATTAAACTGAACGACTCAGAGGTCCAAATCTTTGGCTATATGAGTCTTGTCTGGTTGAGATAGCTGCTTATTGTATGTTGTTGGGGAAGGTCTGCTTCCATAAAAAAGTTTTCACCTGAGAGCAGAAAGCCAACAATGAGAAGGCCACCACCGAAAAGGCCCTTTCTCTTGTTCCCACCAATCATACTTGTGATGGTGGTGGGACTGAGAGAAGGGCCTCTCCCGATGATCTCAAGGCTTGTGTGGGCTGGGCAAAACCCAAATGAGGAAGTGTGCTTCCCTACATTACATTTTACAATTCCCTGTACATAGCTTAATGTGAATAAAGCTAGGTTTTGCAAAATAAAAAAAAAGGGGGGGGGGGTTCTAAGGAGAACATGCTGATATGGTTCCCCCAAGAATGATCCCCCAAAATTCTGAATTAGCCAGACATCCCAGGAGAGGAAGGATTAATAAGATGCAACACCTTTTATTTGGAAATACGTAGCCTAACAGTATATCTGGCTCACAATCACTTATGTGGAGTGGCAGTGGCAATTCCCCAGGCTGTGCTCCCAATTCGGTTACTTAACAGTTTTTAACAGAATATGCTGCAGCTAGAAGCCAACGCTATAGCTGGAAAGCAGCTGCTTTAATCCTTCCCAATATCTATTTATGACCTAGACAGGGGTGAAACCAAGTCATCATTGGATTTGAGCTGTTATCAACTGACACATGACTAGATAGGAGTATACATTCACCCTGCATCATAATATCTCCCCTAAGCATATAATTTGCCATGCTGGGTTTTGTTTTTCTGTGAACAAACACTGTAATTAGGAAAGTGGACATTGCAATCTCTCTTCTGCAGAAAAGCCAAACTTTTGCTCTTGTGCTCCAAAAAAAGAAAATTGTGCTGGTCTAAAAAAGAGCTTGAAGTAGGTGCCAAAAACATTCACATTGAAACTTTGCGAATGTCCGGCAGGTAGAAAAAAGGAATAAAGGCAAGGGAAACTCGATAAAAGACTTCTTTGGACACAAAGGATTTGTGTGATGTTGCAGAGCTGAACAAGGACACGTCGTGAATGGATGGCTGTCCTGTGCACTGTTTTAGGACCTTAAGGATTCTAGCTACGCGCTGAGCCTTGCTTGACTTGTACTCTAATCAGTGGCACAAATCCTCTTGTTTATCCTTTTGTCCAGTTGCTGGCGGGTGCCTTTCTTTTCCTTTTGCATGAGGAGATCTGGGTCAGGCTGAAACGCTTTTACTCTGAAGCCTGAGGTTCAGGTTCATTATTCTAACCACTCCTACTTTAATGTGATTGGATGGGGAATACTTCCAATTACCTTGATGATCTAAAAGTAGCCAGGGGAACCAAAGAAAACTCAAAAGAGCCTCTCTCTCTCTCTCTCTCTCTCTCTCTCTCTCTCTCTCTCTCTCTCTCTCACACACACACACACACACACACACACACACACACACACTTACTTTCACTGACTGCTTAAAGAAACCATGCTCATGTGAGCAAGAGAAAAAGAACAACACTTTTTGTTCTGTGCTGGCACTACAAAGGAGGGAAAAACTATTGTTTGTGTCAGTCCAAAAACAAATCTCCAGCGAGTGCTTTGGAGGGTTAACCAGAAGCAGCATCAAGCGATGGCAAACAGGTAATTATAACTGATTTATTTTTTTATTAAGGAATCACTCTCTAACTCTATATTTAGAAATGACAAATCCACTGGGATGACATATGGTATGAAAATTATCCTGATTGGTTTTAATGCCTGGGTATATGCATACACATCTGGAGGCAATATATTCATAGTGAAGATAAATAAGGATTTTATAGAGGCAGGCGGATTTGCAATTGCCAGTGGGAGACTGGGAAAGGCATAATTGTGCGGCTTAAATTTCAGTGATTCTCTTGGTTGGAGTAAAATGACAATTTAAATCCAGTTTGTTGTACTTTCCGTATGGAGTAATCTTTAGTAGCAGTGTAGTCAGTTTTTCTCTCTCTTTAGGTAGCAATAAAATCAGCATGGAGTGTGTGCGTGTGTGTGTGTGTGGGGGGGGGGGGACTCACTATGCATCCCTTTTGTATGCGAATTGTGTTGAAGTTGTGGCTGATGTGTTGTTACAGTATGAACATCTAAATTATTTAAAACAATATTATCTAGCTGCTAATAACTCGGGAGTCTTGTGCAATAAGGCTATATCTGGTTTAGAATATGAGTGCCTTATTAACTCAGAATGAGCTAATCTAGTTTCCAAACTCTTTGGCTCTAAGCCTGGGTTAATTTTCTCTGGAGACGTTTCACTGACTTGAGAAGAATCGCTGAGGAATAAATTCTTCTAGGGCTGTGAGCATCAGGATTGCCATGGTGCAGCAATGGAAGCTACTAATGCTTTTTTATTATTCATTTGTAAAGCATTTGCAACCATCACAGGAACATCCATTACCCTTTCAATTGCAACTCTGCAGCGCAGGCATCCCTTACTGGGATTTTTCCCCCCTGCTTCTCCTGAGCAATACCTCTAGCCAAAGTCATAAGCAAAAGAGGTGTACAAAAGCAGCAACTCTTCTTCCTTGACAAAAGTGATGGAACAGAAACCCTTAATTATTCCTGATTGAATCAATATTTGCACAAAAAGTTTGTAAAATTCTAGATATTGCAGTCACTTTTGTTTTAAGTATGTCACATACAAATGTGAGATATAAAAACACTGGGGGGAAATAATAGATGACTGCCTTTTTTGATCACTGACTTGAACACTTGCAAAAGATATGTTGAAAGTGAGCATTATCAAAAAAAGCAATGAGAGAACCAAGGTTAAAAAACAGCAAAAATTGAATGAAATTGTTATGTTATTTGCCTTATTGCAATCCTGCTTGCTTTTAAGTGGCCCAGTTTGCAGGGAGGACTTATACAAGAGGCTCAATGGGAAGATTTACCAACAGGATTTTTTAGGATTAAAATAAATAGCATATTTCACTAAACCGAAGATACTTAAACAGAATGAGGAATTGAAGTCACAGACCTTGCTATGGCTGAAAACATTTGTGAGTCAATCATAAGGTTGTGCCCCTCCTGAAAATTGCTTTACTACATCACTTGTTTTTTCTTCTTCTTCATGTCAGGAGTGACTTGAGAAACTGCAAGTCGCTTCTGGTGTGAGAGAATTGGCCGTCTGCAAGGACGTTGCCTAGGGGATGCCTGGATGTTTTAATGTTTTACCATCCTTATGGGAGGCTTCTCTCATCCCCCACATGGGGAGCTGGAGCTGACAGAGGGAGCTCACTCGCACTCTTCCCGGATTCGAACCTCCGACCTGTCAGACTTCAGTCCTGCCGGCACAAGGGTTTAACTCATTGTGTGACCAGGGGCTCACTTGGTTAGACCATCTCATCGCTTGGTGAGACCATCTTTTTCTTCAGGTGTTCTGCATGACATTGCAAGAAGGGCCACAAACTCTCTTTCCTCTGCCCTCAAAGTCTCCCAAACCTCACACTGCTATAAAGGGGGTTCCCAGCCATAGGAATAAACAACAACAACAACAACATCAACAACTTGAAGGTCCAGTGTATTACCATGAGGGAAAAGCTTAAAGCTGCTCTGAGTCCCCTTCGGGGTGAGAAGGGCGGCATATAAATGTTGTAAATAAATAAGGCTAAATAGTAACCCATGTTTACATATTTATGTAACCTGCATTTTGCTGTATCTGTGTACCTGTTGTCCAGATCTTGTAAAATATGCAGCAAGTAATTAGAAGCAGCATTAGAGTACAACATGCAATGTTTTGAACATTGAGTTGGTGGACTCACCGTTCCCCAGGACAGAGGGAATGTGCTTGTGCCGATAAACAGGGACATGTTGCCAGAGAGAAACTTTTGCTTCTTAGAAAATTTACCCATTCCAAATTTCCTAGGCAGGATTTATGAAGGTGTAGTGGGTGCAAATTACCACAATAATCAGGCTTTGATCCAAGGGTAGTAGGAATATTTTGTAGGACTCTTCTTTAAACCAGGTGGTCAAATAACAAGGTACAATGGAAAAGTACCAGAGGCGACAATAATATACCATTAGAAAAAGAAATGTAACTTCAGAATGAAACTGAAATGCTTATTTCATGGATATATATATACGGAAAGGATCTTGGTTTGGAAAAGAGTCTGTAGTCACAAATCTATGCTGGTTGCCTTCTCGTGATGTTTGGGTCCTAGTTCTAGGTGCTCCTGACCTTTGCAATACATGTTTCCTCCAATGTTAAACAAGTGTTCTGATCCAAAAAGGAGTTCTCCTTTTGTAAGTGCTGAGCATGAATGGAGTCTTTGTATTTCTTGGGATTCCCCAGAATGTGTAAGGCGAAGTTTTAATACGGAAGTATCTGAAAGAGCAATTGCAAACAATAAGATTTCAGCCCAGAGCATGTTATTGGGTTCATGTTCAGGGGAGCTTATAGACCGGTGGTTCCCAACCTGTGGTCCATGAACCATCATTACTACACCATTGCAATGAGAGTGACTGATCTGGCAAAACCCTCTTATAGTGCTGAAGCTTATTAAATATTGTTTTCTGTGGGTGAAGAGATGGCAACTACTGGATGACATATGTCCTGTATCAGAAACTAGAGATGATGGTCTAACTCTGTACAATGTAATTTTCTGAATCAGCACACCAAATAACCAAACTGAATCTAAAGTTGATCAAAAACTGATTTGTAACAGTTTTGGTACTAAAGTTGGAGAGTGGTCCCTGGTCAAAGTGGTCCCTGGTCAAAAAAAGGTTGGGAACCACTGGTGTCGGCCAAGAAGAAACTGCCTCCAACCACTGTTTCAGAGGAGGTACTTTTCTGTTCATTCCATGAACCGCCACGGTATATATATCTCACATAAACTACTAAAACAGGCAACATGATTTATGCTATTGATTTAAATAGGATTAAATGAAACCAGCTTTTCTCAGGGTAGCCCCATGATCTGTAATGTCGCTTCTAGCCAAGAGTCACATATATTATTTAGATTTCTGTGCTGCCTTACTATATTAGGAGGCTAAAACAAACAACAATTATAAAGCATTTTACGTTTCACAGTATATAAAAGATGCATAACATAAATATATAAAACATTGCCAAATCCATAGTACATAAAAGATACATAACAAGAAAATATAAAATGTGGCCATTTGTTTCCAATTCCACCCAAGTAAAAGTTACATAAAATGAAAAAAAAGTTTCCAAATTCACAGTACAGTAGAGTCTTTCTTGTCCAACTTTCACTCATCCGATGTTCTGTATTATCCAATGCAGTGTGCCCCCTGCTCGGATCCACTGCTGTTTCACTACATTGCAATGTTTTGGTGCTAAATTTGTAAATACAGTAATTACTACACAACGTTACCGTGTTTTGAACTGTGTTTTCTGTCTATTTGTTGTAAAACATGATGTTTTGGTGCTTAATTTGTAAAATCATAATGTAATTTGATATTTAATAGGCTTTTCCTTAATCCTTCCTTATTATCCAACATTTTCACTTATCCAACGTTCTGCCAGCCCATTTATGCTGGATAAGCGAGACTCTACTGTATGTAAAATATGCAATGTTGCCATGGGATCCATTTTTCTGATCCAATCAGTTCTTTGGATCAGGATTTCTAGCATATAATTGTGGCAAGCAACATTTTTTACAAAAAAGAACTGAAAAAACGAGGATGTCTTCCATTTGTAAGTATGTTTCATCCATAAATGTATTCATCTTGAAGTATGGGATATGAAGAGCTAAGGAAAGTCCATGATGCTTTTCCAAGTGGAGCAGACAAGGATATGACATTTCGCCTTGCGTCTCCTTCTCCCTTCACTTAAAGCCCTACCTTGAAATCAGTGCCAAGATGATATTGGCAACATGCTGCACTGTAAAGGAAGGCAACCTCTTTCAGATTGAACTTGGATCATTTGTCAGCATATTTTGCTTAATCTTCCTTATTGTTTGTGCAGCAAAACTAGTGAGAGATGATGCAATTTTTGAGGAGGGTGGCATGTGGAAGATGAAGTAACCATGGCTGTGGGTGGGTTTGTGTCTGTGTCAGATGCCCTTTGTCTTCAAGGGTCTCCAAAAGCCTCTCAAAAAACAAATACTATGGCATGTTAATGCACTTTCTGTATACATGAAAATGTAAACAATCTTGCTGTTACATAAATAACTCAGGCATCTGGACAGATGCTGGACTTGCACAAAGAGGGTGGTATTTTGTGCGACCACACAGCATGAAACAGTACCTCCTTTAAATTTTAATAATCAAACTTTCAAGACTGGACTGATGTATGGGGGTTTTACATTTTAAATACGGTTGGCTTAGCTCTGTTATTGATATTAATGATTATGGGCTAGTGGTTACAAGTAGTGGTTACTGCCTTGAACAGGATCTACCATGAAGTCTTTTACATGTCCCAGGAAATGAATAGGAGCAGCAGAAGAGCACAGAAAATACAGGAGAACTTCCTAGTGGACAGTGTCTTTTGTCGATTCTTGATTCTTGTTTTCACAGGAGAGAAACAATAAATGTTTGATAGGAAAGCTACAGTTCAGTTTTGCATAAATCCATCATAAAGTGTTATAGAAACTGTATGATCATAGAATCATAGAATTATTGAGTTGGAAGAGACCTCATGGGCCATCTAGTCCAACCCCCTGCCAAGAAGCAGGAAAAGCACCCCCAACAGATGGCGATCCAGCCTCTGCTTAAAAGCCTTCAAAGAAGTCTCCAAAGAAGGAGTTCCATCGCTGAACAGCTCTCACAGTTAAGAAGTTCAGGTGGAATCTCCTTTCCTGTAGTTTGAAGCCATTTTTCCACATCCTAGTCTCCAGAGCTGCAGAAAACAAGCCTCCTCCCTATGACTTCCCCTCACATGGCTATCATGTTTTCTTTCAGCCTTCTGTTCTGCAGGCTAAACATGCCCAGCTCTTTAAGCTGCTCCTCAAAGGGCTTGTTCTCCAGACCCTTGTTCATTTTAGTTGTCCTCCTCTGGACACATTCCAGCTTGTCAACATTTCTCTTCAATTGCAGTGCCCAGAATTGGACACAGTATTCCAGATGTGGTCTAAACAAGGCAGAATAGAAGGGTAGCATGACTTCCCTGGATCTAGACACTATAATCCTATTGATGCAGGCCAAAATCCCATTGGGTTTTTTTGCTGCCACATGACATTCCTGGTTCATGTTTAACTTGTTGTCCACGAGGACTCCAAGATGCTTTTCACACATACTGCTCTCAAGCCATGCGTCCCCCATTCTATATCTTTGCATTTCATTTTTTCTTCCTAAGTGGAGTATCTTGCATTTGTCATGGTTGAACTTCATTTTGTTAGTTTTGGCCCATCCCTCTAATCTGTTAAGACAATTTTAAATTCTGCTCCTGTCTTCTGGACTATTAGCTAGCCCTCCCAATTTGGTACATTTTTATGTACATTGTGAAGTGCAAAATTGTGTGAACACTGTTCAAGACAATCTTCCCAATCAAAAGATTATTCTTATATCCAAGCATTTGATGAATCTGAGTCTTATTGAAATCAGTGTGTAGTAGTCTTCTTGATTAATACCTATCTTACTGTTTTCTGCAGTGACTGCTCAGTGCAGCTCACTTAGTCTGGATCCCCCCTGTTATGAATCATTTATTTGCAACATTTTGAACATTATAGAAGACAGAGGTAGTCAAAGTATTTCAGCTTTGCTGCAATGAACCTAGTGAAAGTGATTCCCCTTTTCATTGCAGCAATGACAATAAAACAAAACAAAGGGAGGAAATTCTGTACATTAAGTAATGTAACACAGATGGAATTTTAGAAAAACAGAAAACCCATTGGTATTGAATTCACCATTCTCTGTAATGTCTAGGACTAGATTCTGAGACAAGGTTGTCAAGAAACATGACTGTTAAGGTACTTAACCAGTGTGAGAAACTTGAAGCAGAATCTGTTATTGTTAGTGAAATGATTGTGCTCCCACATCCATTTGTCAAAGGTAACAATGATGGCAATTCCAGATTGTGTCT
The DNA here is from genome assembly GCF_037176765.1 of Anolis sagrei. Taxonomy (NCBI): domain Eukaryota; kingdom Metazoa; phylum Chordata; class Lepidosauria; order Squamata; family Anolidae; genus Anolis; species Anolis sagrei. Next base: position 95,110,009 of record NC_090022.1, on the reverse strand, counting down.
GATGGCTGACGGTCACCTCATCAGGCCCGTATTTCTTCTGCTGGTTTCCTTTCTGTCTCCAAAACTGTAATTGACTAGAATTCTTTCCCACATAATAACAGTGTTTCAGGGCGCCACCTGTGCAGAAGGCAGCCATGAGCTAGACCTGAGATCATACTCTTATGCAGGCAGTTTGGAAGATGAGCCCAAGGTTTGCACAGAAACAGTCCAGCAGAAGGTTAAATCTTAGGCTTAAGCAGGAAGGCTGGGCAGGAAAGGCACAGGGGATTTTTTTTTTTTGCAGTCTCCCCTTACCCTGCTCTATAGGAATCTTTGGAACAACATATAGGAAAAATGTATGAGGAGGAGTGCATGAGAAAGAGTAATTGGTGAAAATTGTGTCCCTTGGTTCTAGTAATGGAAACATCCACTGCATCCAAGAACCTTCTGTCAGCAGCAGGATATGACACTGCCCAGAGAAAGATATCATTTTTAAAAAACAGGCAGTATTATATTAATGGTTGGTGAATTATTCCACTCCACATTTTTACTGATTGTTCTTTAGCTGGCTATTACAAAAGAAAGAGGAGGAAAATATGTTGATGCTGGTAATAGGATTTAAAATTAAAGATTGCAGGATATTGTCTTCATTTACTGAAAGGCTATATGACATCTCAAATACCAGTACATTGTTAGGTCTATTAAATTAGATTAATAGATCTAAAACAGTTTCCTAGCATCAGTATAATGTATCTCACAAAATTCATTATATGCAGTTTTGCATCTGCTTTGAGAACTTGGCTAAGAAGCAGAATAAAATGCAAACAAACAAGTTCTTTGGAGGAAGAATGGGACATAAATAAATATGATATGAGAAAAGTCTGCCCCAGAACTTGGACCAAGTCACCCTCTTCTTTCCCCAGCTTCAAAGATTTACCTGATGAGTTGAATAAGCTTCAGATCGTTGTTTTCTTGTGGGAAAACAAAAACCTGTGTCTACAACAGGATGCATGTGCTAAGCTTTTGTGGTAAATCTGGGCACTGGAAATTTTATAGACATATAAAGAGGTGATGAGTGGAGTCCCCCAGGGTTTGGTCCTGGTCTGATTCTGTTCAACATCTTTATTAATGACTTAGGTGAAGGGTTAGAAGGCATGATCATCAAGTTTGCACATGACACCAAATTGAGAGGGAGAGCCAATACTCCAGAGGACAGAAGCAGAATTCAAACGATCTTAACAGATTAGAGAGATAGGCCAAAAGTAATAAAATGAAGTTCACCAGGAACAAATGCACGATACTCCACTTAGGCAGAAAAAAATGAAACGCAAAGATACAGAATGGGGGACGATGACTGGCTCAACAGCAGTACATGTGAAACAGATCTGGGGAGTCCTCATGGACAACAAGTTAAACATGAGCCAACAATGTGGTGCGGCAGCTTAAAAAGCTGATGGGGTTTTGGCCTGGATAAATAGGAGTATAGTGTCTAGATACAGGGAACTCATGCTACCCCTCTATTCTGCCTTGGTTAGACCACATCTGGAATACTGTATCCAATTCTAGGCACCACAATTTAAGGGAGATGTCGACAAACTGGAATATGTCCAGAGGAAGGTGACTGAAATGATCAAGGGTCTGGAGAACAAACCCTATGAGGAGTGGTTTAAAGAGCTGGGCATGTTTAGCCTGCAGAAGAGAAGACTGAGAGGAGGCATGATGGCCAGGAATAAATATGTGAAGGGAAGTCATAGGGAGGAGGCTTGTTTTCTACTGCCCTGGAGATGAGGATGCGGAGCAATGGCTTCAAACTACAGGAAAGGAGATTCCACCTGAACATTAGGAACACCTGAACAGCCTCACTGTGAGAGCTATTCAGCAGTGGAACCCTCTGCCCTGGAGTGTGGTGGAGGCTCCTTCTTTGAAGGCTTTTAAACAGAGGCTGGGGGTGCTTTGAAGACAGTTTTCCTGGTTTTTGGCAGGGGGTTGGACTGGATGGTCCATGAGGTCTTTTCCAATTCTATGATTCCATGCCTGTGATGAAACGTTTGCTAACCAAGGCATTATCTTCTCAGTATCTCCTTTTCTCTAGAATTGCAAACTACTATTGTATTTTCTGACAGTCATCCCAACAGTATTATGTATTGGTCAATATGACGCAGTTGGTCTCCTTCCAGCTTTGTAATTTTGTAAATGTTCAGTCAGCCAGCAGAGGTAAAATGATTATGATGTCTCGCAATACACTGATTGTGGTGCCCTGAGACAGTGCCTTTCAAACACCTGATCATAGCTGGAGGCTGGTAACAACCTGTACTTGCGGTCTTGGGTGAGCCTAGAAGGTTGTGATGATGACATGGGGAAGAGCATAGTTTCTATCTCCCTTCTTTTAGAGAAGAGATAGCATTAGAAAATATTCTGTGCTAGAGTTAAAACTATAAGGAAGTTGAAATCTGATATTGTGTGTTAAAAATATGAATTTTTGTAAGGGCCAGAGAAACAGGTTTGGAGAACTGCATGCAGCTCATGAGATTCATGTTTTCCTCACCTTTGTCCTAAACAAGGATAAGGAATGGACATCTGTTGAAATGTTTCAAGTATGAAGCTTCTTCTTACACCTAGTCTGTATATATTTATAGATCAATCATATGTCACTAACACATCAAGAGTGGAATCTGGTGTTTTGGACTAGAAGTATGTTGTTACGTGAGAAAGGATGTACCAATGGGTTGCTGTGTGTTTTCCGGGCTGTATGGCCATGTTCCAGAAGCATTCTCTCCTGACATTTTGCCTTCATCTATGGCAGGCATCTTCATATAGTAGTATTCTAGAAAAAGTTGCTCACTTTGATTTTTGGGGTATTTTTGTATGTAGGTTTTGTTTTAATCTGTCTAAATAAAAATTTAATCATTTTTAAAAAGTGTGGAATCTAGGGCAGGCTACATGCAAGTGAGATGATATGTGGATGCAAATCTTCCTCCGACACTCATGGTATCCTTTACTTCTCTTTGAAATGCTACACAGACATTGGTAGGCAATGGAAGGTACAGAGAGGATTGTGTGGATTCACTCAAGGCCATAAATCTCCAATGACTTCCTTCTTTGGAAAGTAAACCCTGGCACACAGAGAAGCGTTGAAACTACAGTGCTCCCTCACTTATCACAGGGGTTCCATTCCAGGACCACCCGCGATAAGTGAAAATCTGTGAAGTAGGGACGTCGTATTAATTTTAATATTTATATATTATTTTATATATTATTTTATATATTATTTTCTTACCTGCGCTTCCTTACCTGCCTTCTGGCCCATCCCAAGGGCACCTGCCTGCCTCCCTGGCCTCCGCAGAGCTTCCAGAGCCACACAGGCAGCAGCAGGCCAGGGAGGCAGGCCTTCCCCGCCATGCCTCAGGCCACCGCACTTCCGGGGTCCCTGGCCTCCCTGGCTTCCACTGGACATAAATATTTTATATTAATATTTTCAAAAACCCGCAAAACAGCGAGTCTGCTAAAAGCGAACTGAGAAGTAGCAAGGGAACACTGTACTCACAGCATAGAAGCAGGGTGTATAAGCATAACAATATTGTTTCCTGTAAAACAAATTTAGGGTGTTTTTTGCAGCAGTGGCAGGGCATTCACACAAACTGATACTGACCAATGGACCTATTGCAAAATGCTACTGTTCTGCCTCCACTTTTTGTTTTATTGCCTGGAAGACTTGATCAGATAAAGGCACCATACAATTTATGATGTGGACTTTCTTCAGTTGCTGCCATCAGTCGTATGGTGCTCTAGGAAGGACTGCACAGACATATTGCATGCCTTGCTGAGGGAGAATTTCAGATGCTCCCAGCTCAACTTTCACCAGGAATCTTTGTTTTGTGGAATATGAAATGAGATCATCCCCCTCTTATCCTACACTTGCTATCAGCACATGTTCTGCATTGCTAGGGGATATATACATTTAAGGATCTTTCCAATTAAAAGCAAACCAAACACGTGCTACTCATATTTTGGCTTGAACTAGAAAGGGTGTCATTTGTCATCATGGTGGCAAGTGTTCAGTTTGCACCTGTCTCTATACTTACCCAATTTCACCACATTTTCTCCTTGTACCCATATCAGGAGAAGAGTATTTTATACAGAAAAAGTCGTTATTGGCAGACCACAATCTGTATAAAAGAAAACAAATCACAATCTGCTACCATAAAAAACAAACTCAAAAACATTTTTCATTATATATATATATATATATATATATATATATATATAACAAGCAACACACCTTTATCTATAACATACAAGCCAAACAGATCTCTCCAAAAGCCGATCTACAAGCCTCAATGTCGCTGCTGATTTTAACTATTTGTTACTCCCCTTTTCCACTTTATTTCTCCCCATATACTTTTGATGTCACTCTGACTCGTGTGTGTGTGTGTGTGTGTGTGTATGTGTAAGAGTGCTTTCAGATTGCCAACAAACATAGAGTGATCCTATGAATTCCATAGGGTTTTCTTAGACAAGGAATACTATGGTCAAAAATTGTTTACTATTGCCTTCTTCTGAAGTATAGTCTATAACAGTTCATATCCCTTGATGGTTCTCCATCCAAGTATTAACCCTACTTAAATTCCAGGATCAGATGACATCTGATTTAGGTTTTTCTTCTTCTTCTGATGAACAGTTTGTGAATTTCACTTGCCTAATATTCTAAAAATATTTATTTATTTTAGAACAGCTTCCAAACAGGCAACAATTCAATGCCAAGCCTAATATAAAACACATAATAAATACACCCATATACATTAAAATAGTTTAAAATATACATTAGAACTAGCTATTCTCTAAAGAGTTTCTGCACAAGGAACTCTTCTTACTTCCATTCATGGCATTGCATCCTAAAGAAAAGTTTTCATATCCTCATTTATTCTTCTCATTGCAGTATATTTGCATGCAGGACATTGTACCTAGTATGCCATCCAGGAAATATAGGATGCCTTTGCTAGGTTCAGGGTCGCATGACCCTTCCCCCTTCTAGGGAATGCATAGCTTCCCCACAACTGCTTGGTAGACTGGTAGGAAAGTTGTATGAGTAGAACATAGGCTCTATGTGGCGGTGGCATGGGATACAGAAACGGAGCATATGTTGAATGTCTGTCGCAAAAGGCTTATAATAATAATAATAATTATTATTATTTATTTATTTATTTATTTATTTATAGGCCGCCCTATCTCCCCAGGGGGACTTGTATGTTTTGATAAGAGTGCAAATAGTAGTTGTGGGTGAGTCTTCAGGTTATGATGCAACAAAATGGTTTAAATTCTGTCCACTTCCACTGATACGTGCACATACCATTGTGTTAATCTGAACTCCATAAAAAGAAGACCAGATTTCCCATCCTACAACATAAAGAGCAAATTTGACAGTCTTAGCGATGATTTAAAACTGGGCCATTCAATGGCCACGATATCTTTCCTGTGCTTCAGAAGAGGCTGTTTGATTGGCATAGCTTTCTTTTACCTTTTCCTGGATTACATAAATAAATCCCACTTGTGCCCCACACAGGCAAAGCTTCTCCATTTCAACCTTATGCTATAAATCTGTCTCTGGCACCTGAAACTTGGCCCCAACACAATAGAAACTGAACTCTGTTTGTTGTTTCCCTGGCCCGGATTTCAACTTTGCAAATCACTTTCAGGTCACATGAAGTAAGTTAGCAGGTAAATTTTACTTCCTTTTGCATTTCTAGGGACTGGGAAAAATGTTGGAGCAGCTATTTAAAAACGATTCTTGATGTGGCTTTCTTGGTCTTAATTTGTGGATCTTGTGTCTAGATGGAATAGGTATATATGTCATCTAAGAGACAGTATGTATAGAGTAAGACCCTCCCCAAAGAATAGAACCCATTACTGTGACTTCACTTACCATGCTCAAGGAAATGTTGTCTCTCTAGGAATGCATTGAGTCCTCTTCTGGGAATTTCTTGATCTTCCAGGGCAGTTGTCTAGATCCATTTCAGTAAGGTTTCAGGTCTGATTATGGAACAGAGACAGCTTTGGTTGCCTTGATGGATGACCTATGACCTCATCAGACAGGTCTCCAGAATTGCCACGTATCATGGCAAATCTGGCATGGGCAACCTGTCAGTCCACATCTCCCGGCTTCCCCCCACCTCATCCCATGAGGTGGGGGACGGGGATGGGGACATCCACAGTCCAGCTTCTCCTGTTGATTCCAATGTAGCACAGGAAGCCTCCCATGTTGCTACCAGGGTGTTATACACCAGGTCTTCTATAGTTTTATGATGTAGCCCCGCCAGAAGTTGTTCAATATTGTGGGATAGGAGCCAGTGGGCTCTGTTGTAAAACAATAGAAGATCCAGTGCATGCCATCAATAGTAACCCCGTCTGATGAGGTCGTTGCACAGAGAACTGTGCAGAGGAAGTGTGTCCCTGTTGGTTGTCCTGGATCTTTCAGCGGCTTTCGATACCATCAACCATGGTATCTTTCTGAATCGCCTTTCTGGGATGGGACTTGGAGGCATTGTTCTTCAGTAGCTCTGTTCCATCCTGGAGGGACAGTCTCAGAAAGTGGTGCTGTGGAGCCCTGTTCTTGATCTGCATGTTCTCCTGCAGTGAGGACATCAGTTTCCAGATGGAAGGCGGACCTGGTCAGGGTTGGCTTAATGTGCCTTCCTTTTGGCATATTTCTCCCTTTTGCCCTCCATTCATGCCTCTTTGAATTCTGCAGCACTGCTGGTCACAGTTGACCTCCAGTTAGAGTGCTCAAGGGACAGGGCTTCCCAGTTCTCAGTGTTTATGCCACAGTTTTTAAAGTTGGTTTTACCATGAAGCCAAGCCAACTCTGTGGTACGTTGGGACTAAAAGTCAGGTGATTTAATGGTGTTTGGTTGTATCTATAGTTTCAGATAACCGCAGTCTAAGTGAGAATATATCTCCTGCATTCTTACTGTACTTGATTGTCTTACTGTACTTCCTTGTGTGATATCAGTGCTGCATCCACTCTTCTTAAAATGCCCTGGAAAAGTGAGCCAGAAACCTGTTTTACTTTACACTGTTGGTGTAAGATTCTGTTTCTGTTATACAAATGCCTTTCAGACTTCCGCTATCGAAGTGCATAGATGTGACATCTTCCATGCTGACTACAGTAATACAATTTTAATGCCCTGTTCTATAAATGGCACAATGTTCCTGCTTAGGGATTTTTGACAACTTACATATTTAAAATTGCACTTGTAAGTGGCAATAGTTCCCTTCCCCTTCTATTTAAGTCTCTTGGATAGCACAGATTGCTCAGTATCCCAAAGTTTCTAAATCCATGCAATTAGATTTTTTTTTTAACGTAAGTGGATGGATGTGCCTGGATGATCTTCTTTTGCCCAGGAAATGGAAAACTTTACGTTGTATTATAATTAGAGATGGAGATAAAAATGCTAAGAGACTCAGAATGCATCTACAGTGTAGGCTGGGGTTTTTTTGTTGCACAATCCCCCAGCGTTACTAATGACATTTTATGCAGGTTCCAGATATCCTCATCCTCATCTACAATGTACAGTGATGTAGTTTGACACCATTTAAATAGCTATGGCTTAGAATCATAGAATCATAGAATCAAAAAGTTGGAAGAGACCTCATGGGCCATCCAGTCCAACCCCCTGTGAAGAAGCAGGAATATTGCATTCAAATCACCCCTGACAGATGGTCATCCAGCCTCTGTTTAAAAGCTTCCAAAGAAGGAGCCTCCACCACACTCTGGGGCAGAGAGTTCCACTGCTGAACGGCTCTCACAGTCAGGAAGTTCTTCCTCATGTTCAGATGGAATCTCCTCTCTTGTAGTTTGAAGCCATTGTTCCGCGTCCTAGTCTCCAAGGAAGCAGAAAACAAGCTTGCTCCCTCCTCCCTGTGGCTTCCTCTCACATATTTATACATGGCTATCATATTTCCCCTCAGCCTTCTCTTCTTCAGGCTAAACATGCCCAGCTCCTTAAGCCGTTCCTCATAGGGCTCGTTCTCCAGACCCTTGATCATTTTAGTCGCCCTCCTCTGGACACATTCCAGCTTGTCAATGTCTCTCTTGAATTGTGGTGCCTAGAATTGGACACAATATTCCAGATGTGGTCTAACCAAAGCGGAATAGAGGGGTAGCATTACTTCCCTAGATCTAGACACTATGCTCCTATTGAGGCAGGCCAAAATCCCATTGGCTTTTTTTGCCGCCACATCACATTGTTGGCTCATGTTTAACTTGTTGTCCACGAGGACTCCAAGATCTTTTTCACACGTACTGCTCTCGAGCCAGGCATTGTCCCCCATTCTCTATCTTTGCATTTTGTTTTTTCTGCCTAAGTGGAGTATCTTGCATTTGTCATGGTTGAACTTCATTTTGTTAGTTTTGGCCCATCCCTCTAATCTGTTAAGATAATTTTGAATCCTGTTCCTGTCCTCTGGAGTATTGGCTATCCCTTAATGCTTAATGCTTTCAATCCTGGGATTTGTAGTGTGGTGAGGCACCAGCACTCCTTGGCAGAGAAGGCACTAGACCTTGTCAAACTACATATCCTTCAATTCTATAGCTTTGAGACATAGTGGTTAAAGTGGTATCAAACTGCATTATTTTTACAGTGTAGATGCACCCTTAGTATCTTTTGTAGCATCATCTCCCATACTGTTAGCGTATAATTCCTGTTGGTGATGCTATATCAGTAATTCTTCTCACTGCATCCATTTCTTTTGAGATGTTCTCCCAGACATGGGTTTTGTTGCACAATCCCCCAGCCTTACTAATGACATTTTATGCAGGTTCCAGATGAATTTTATGCCTACTTAAAGTTTTTTATGCCTACTTTCATCTTCATTTGTACTACAAACAATCCTTCGTGTAGAAAAAAAATGACTCACTGTACATCAGCTATTGGCATTAGGAACTCTCTATTGAGAACTACCCTAAACTACCCTAAACAGTATTGTTTGTACATTTGAAGAAAGGTTCATGGTTTCTAAAATGTACTCTGTGCACAGGACGAGTTCTTATGGGTGGAATTCCCTCCAAAGTTATTCTGCAGAGGATTAAATCTAATCCCAAAAATGCTAATCTTAACCCATGCCTGATTGCTTTTTTAGATTCCAGTCTTGCCTCTGTCCCAAAGCAGTTGTTCACGTGAATCTAAATCCATACTGAATTCTATTCAAGGTTATTTTAAAAATATGTTTGTTTTGTTTTTTGCCGTTTGAAGCTAATGGAATTCCAGGAGAACTAGAATTAGCCTATTATTCAAAATGGAACTAATTTAATTTAGTGTGTAACTTGGACAATTACAATTCATTCCATTATATGTTACAAAATTCCAAAAGAAAATATCCCCATCCCTGTAATTTCGTGAAGTAAAGCTATTAATAATTTAAAGCACCTGTGTCAAACTCAAGACCTGCAAGCTAAATCTGGCCTGCCATGTTATTTTACCTGGCCCTCCAGGTGCTGGACTACAACTCCTGTATTCCTCATAATTAGACATCATGACTAGAGCTGATGGGAGTTGTGATATAATAACATCTAAAAGGTTGCACTTTATTTTAAATAGTTAGGATAATGAGGTTCAAATTTAGATACAAGGCTTGTGGATATGATGTCTGACATTAAACTGTTCTTTAACCTCTCCCCAACCTCAGAGCTGTTGCTGTTGTGTTTCAGTTCCCATTCTCCCCAGTTTGCATGGTGGATAATCAAAAGTGATGGGAGTTGTCATTCAATAACATCTGGGACCCAAACTTGGTAATAACTAAAGCGCATTGACCACTATGTAAAACAGTTATGTTTGGGCTTCTGTATCCATGGATGCAACGGCCCTTTGAAGGCAACGCTAAGGCTGATGTGACCTGCCATGAAAATGAGTTTGACAACCCTGATTTAAAGAAAAACCTGAATAAGGAACACACTTACATACACACACTGGAACACCCAAAACCAAAGAAAATAATCTGTCTTGCCATTTCCCCATTTTAAAATTGTTTGCATGGATGGCTGCGATTTTGACACCTTTGCTTTCTGATGATTCAGTGTACTTTGCTTCACGCACAAAATTAATTAAAACATTGTATAAAATTTCCTTCATATACAAGATGGGTCCATCTACACACAACAAGTGAGGTGGTCCTGGGATGAAAGGTTTTAATGGAATCCATGTAATGCACAGAACTGATTTCCTCTACTTGCCAGGCAAAACTTCTTAAGGCAGTCTTGCTTCACATTTCCTAGAGTTCGAGAATATCCCAGAGCTTTCCCACACTTTGGTCACAAGTAAAATTTGGGCTGGTTCTGATTTGGTTTTGGCTGCTGCTGTTTACGTGGCCATCCTACTTTCACCATCCTGTCCCTGTTGTAGCATTAACCATGGGTCTCATGGTCATTGCTCGTGATCTTCGCTAGTGCAGACACTTGCCAAAGACCCAATGTGATCAGAGAGGGTGTGTTTGCTGATGCTTTGGCAAGCTTGAGTACTAGTATTAAGTAAAGATCATTATAAATTTCACACCCTGTTGTTGCCTCTATGATGGGAACACGATGGAGACAGTATGGGTGGCTGAACCAGATTTGGCATTGCTCGATGGTGCTAACTCCCTCTATTGCAGTTTTGTCCTCTTTCCTTAGGAGAGGGACTGCAAAATCTTTGGTTTGCATGGATGAAAGCTTCCCTTTGCCATTTGGGTAAATAAAACTCAGTCAGATAGTAAAAGCAGACAGGCTTGTTGAGATACTCACACCAGCTCTTTTATTTTGTCTTCTTCACTGACAGATTTAAGGGCACCTCTCCCCATCCTTCCTTGTCCTCCTCCTCCTCCCTTTCTGTGTCTCTCTTTTCAGTCTTCCCCAGCTCCACCTTTCTTACACATCTCCCTTACACTCAGTTGATTGTCAGCCTCAGCTCCTATATATTTCTGTTGAAGTAATAATTTTGCAACAACTGCATTGGCTATCAATAGAACATCGGATCTCTTACAAGATATCGATCCTGACATTTAGAGCTCAAAATGGCCAAGGACCTTTTTATCTTAGGGACTGCCTAATTCCTTTTTCCATCAGTGGTTACCTCGATCCACCCAGGAAAATCTCCTATACATACCGGGCCCTAGGGAGGTACACGTGGAAGCTACAAGGCATAGAGCTTTTTCGACCTATGCTCCAATTCTGTGGAACTCATTGCCTCCATATATTAGAGCAATGTCGGAGTTGCAACCTTTTGTAAAAGGGCTCAAGACTTGGCTGTTTGGTTGTGCATTTAAGTAAACAGATCTAATTTGCCAAATAGTCACTGTTGAATGTTTTTATATTGAATGTTTTTATATTGTGAAATGCTATTTTAAATTGTAAGTCGCTCGGAGCACCTTGTTGGAGAGCAACTAATTAAGAAATAAAGTGAAGTGAAGTGAAGTGAAGTGAGGGAGTAAGTACAGGTGTTTCCTTCTTCACTCCTTACACTCTTTCATCCTCCCACTAGTTGTGCAGACACCCTCCTGCTACTGCAATGCCTCAGAGGCTGGCTGTGTAGACTCTCCCAAGGCTGATCCAGATGTGCCCTGATTGTCTAGGGCATATATGTAACATATTTTTTTGGCTTAGACTTGGATCTTATCTCCAATATATCTCATTATGTATGTATATGCAAATACAGCTATTCCAAACTCTGGATAAGGGATACTCACCTTCTACATTGTTACTTCTGAGTTTTGATCCAGTACTTTCAAAATCTGATGTCAGTCCCCAGGGCTCAGTTGGTCTTTTCCCCATATCTAGATACTACACCTGAATGTTTTTTCTTACACAGCTAAAATCCCATAAACATGACTTTGCCTAAGTGCTACAACACTTTTAAATGTATCACTTGCTATTGTGCTGTTTTTATTAAACTATTTTTTCTAAAGAATTGGCATTACAGTTCAACTATTATTGATTGACATGATTTCTTCCAAAAACTGAAATATTTCAAGAGCAACCCTAATATTTTAAACTGTTGTCCTCTTCTAAGCTCCCTACCTTATGAGAAAGGACACACATGTTCAACTCCATGATGTAAGTTAGGTTGAAAGTCAACATAGAAGAACCGAGATTTAAATGTGAGAGAGACTGAACAAATACAGTACTGTCCTTATATCAATAAGACCAATGCCTGGGGTTTTATTTATCCATGTCTTATATATGTCTTCTCTAGGATTTTTCTAGGTTATACAAACTGACTATATAGTCTTCTTGGGTGGGAAGTCCTTCATTTCATTAGAGTTTGCTATTATCTATGGTTCTACATATCCACACAAAATCTAGTAACATATTCCCACAGAGTGTGGGTGTGAATGTATATGTCATATTGTATCCTTACATTTTCCCTTCTCTGCAATGGCTCTACTTATCAAAATAGTTATATCATCTACATGTACAAAATATTTCCAATAGCATGTTTGAATAGCTAATGTGTCACCTTGTCATTGTGCTCTTGACCAATGATTTCCAGATTAGGACAATATTTCATGTTTACCGACTCGAGGAATGCAACATTCTTTTTTTCTTTGTTTTTAAAGATGTAAATATCAGTGCAAAACACCATAAGCGAAAATAAAGATAAAAACATTCTAACTGTTTATAAAACAGAAAGTGGTATTTACTCCTTTCACTTCACATTCTTCACATACCTTTTCGTTTATATTTTTATTTACTTGCCTACCACCATATCCTGCTTTTTCCTTGCTCAGAATTGAGACAAAACTAAAAAACTACCAGATGTCAAAAAATTAAACAATAATTCTGTTTAGGATCACAAAATCATTTGGGATTCAATTCATTACAGAAGAAAAAGTAGCTGCATGGATGCTTTAAGGAGTATCACATATCACACACACACAAATATGCAACATGAAATCACATTATTTCTTTCTTTCTTTCTTTCTTTCTTTCGTATATTTATATCCTGTCCTTCTCCTCACAAGGGGGACTCAGCGCGGCCTCACATGTGCATCAGAGGATGCTAACAGCATAATTACAATAAAAATTACAATTTACAATAAAATCATTTTAAAACATTATACTACATCATCCATAAAATTTAACAATAAATTAATATATTAACGTGCCAGTAAAATTAAGCCGAGCTGGGAGAATCCGTTTCGCAAAATTCAAATTATGGCTGAATTCTTCCAATTATCCAAGAATTTCTTTGCAAACCATGGCAAAAATGGGGCTATTTCATGAGATTAAACTGATGTAACAAAACTGACAATTCAGTAGATCTGAATTTTGTATTTTGTATTTCTTTAGTTGTACTGGGTATGAAGAAGATTCAAAGCTGCCTTTTGGAATTTCTTTCTTTCTTTACTTGATATATATTCTACCTTTTTCTCACTGTGGGACTAAAAGCAGCTCATCATATATAAGTTTAAACCAAAAACTGTTAAAATAAGGAAAACAGAAGTTACAAAGCAATTAAATAACCATGTTAAAAACATTAAGACAAACCAGCTAAAAAAGCAACATAATAGAGGTGATAAAAATACAATATGATTCAATAGAAAGATCTTGTGCAATAACCAGTGGACAGTCAAAGGTCTCGGTAAATAAGTGGTATTGACTCAGTCCCAGCAGCTTATATAATGGGCCCTTGTTATCTATTGGAGTCCAGTTCCAGAACCTCAACATCTGTTCATATTGAAATCCCATTATATACAATTACATAATAAAAATGTGTCCTATATGTAACATGGAGGAATCAAGTTTTTTATTTTTGGAATAAAAAAAATATTTTTCAGGGATGGTTGAATCCTTGGGTACAGAATCTGTGGATGTGGAGGGATGAGTATGTAATAAGAAAGCAGGACTATAGCTTATGTTCTTACATATTTTCAGAAATGCCCTTCCTTTGCAAAAGTATTGAGGGTCTGGAAGCCTTCACCTCCCTTGCACCTGAGCGCCTCTCCACTGTTGCCTAACAAAAAAACAACAACAAAACAAACAACAACAAAACATCTGTGTCCAAATTCTTGTCTTTTACAGCCAGCACTGAAAGGCACATAAACATTGTTCTTCTTTGTCACTCTGGTAATTAGATCACCTTCTCAAATTAGATGAATGGGTCAGATCCCCAGCTGGTGTGAAATGACATGGATCTAGTGGCTCAGAAGCAGCCGAGCTGAAGAATAAAAGGGAAAATGGCTCTCCAAGGCAAAGGAAGTTCCTATAGCATTCTAAACCAGAGATCAAAGTCATAAGTGGTTCTGGTTTGCAAGCTTTCCAGAACAAATGTAAGTTGCTTGCTTGCATTTGAGGGCTGTATTAATTTAAGAACCCTGTAATAAAGGTACCATTGTTTCAGGGCTCTGGCAGAGAAAATGAAAGCTGAACTACACCTTTGCAATGTAACATCAGCACATCAGCAGAAGCCCTCCTTTTTCATTGATTTATTTGTTATTCGGCATAGAAAGGAAAGTATCCACTTGTCGATAAAAGCAGCAAGGACTCCTTGCATTTGTTTCTGCCTTGTAACTGGATCTTTGCCTCTTCTTCTAGAGCAGGGAAACTACTATTTTATTTCTACTACTTTTCTTTTTAAATTTGAATCTTTTAACTAATTAGAACTTGCACTATTTCTTAGTGGCAGTGGCATAACATTTGGAAACTAAGGCAATACAGTATTTTTGAATTGAAACCTTGTGCAATTGACCTTGGAACGGACTCAGACCATGAACTTGGATGGCGTGTTTTCTAAGTTTTTAACTTTTAAAATCTGTTTTTACTCTGCTTAAATTTTGCAATTTTTGAAATGTTTAGGTAATTGTGTTGAGGCACAATGTTGTGCCATTATAAGCAAATAAATAACTAAATAAATAAATATAACAAATGAACAAGTCAACAGCTAATAAAGTGCTGCTGTTGAGATTGATATGCAGCCATCACTTGACAATTGTCATGAATGTGTTTATCATTAGAATCTGTCACAGCTACTTCCTTGTCCCTTTTAGAGGATGTCCAGTCTATTGACCTCATCAGATGGCCGGCAGCAGAAGATGTGGGGAATCCGGTACCCCACACTTTGTGTGCCTGGAGGGCAATCACATGGGGGGAAGTCTGAGTGTGTGGCTTCCCCCCATAGATACAGGCAATATAGGAAGCCTCCCGTGTTGCCACAGTGGCAGCAGTGTGCCAGTTCCACCCTCCTTCACCCATGGAGCCCACATGATGTCATCTGATGGGAGCCGGCCGGCTCCACAGGTGACCGGAGCCAGATCGGTGTATATAACCAGTGTGACAAGGTTGTAAAAAATGTACCCAGTCTAAAAATACCTCTGTTCTCCTGCCAGTCTTGATATTGCTTTGCTCATTTTCATACTTACCTGTGCAGAGATGTTTGTATATATAGTTATGTACATCCTGGAAACGAGTGTAACTGGTATTGCAGCTATCTATTTATTTTACTGAGAGTTGATGGAAATGAAATTTTCAGGTATGAAAACCACCTCATACAATATAGTCAAATGCTCTCTTTCTTTAGCCTTTAACTTGAGGAAACTGTCTTAAAATTCCACATTAGTTCATTTATTTGCTACACATGGGACACCTTTAAACCCCTCTCTCCATTTTTGTTGCCCCCTGGCAAAACAAGTGTATTTCATTTGGCAACATCTGGAAGTGGTGCAGGAATAGTAACATTTGATTCCAGGCTTGCTGAACTTGTCCACATCATTTTAGGGACAAGTGATAATATAAGGGAGGCCTCTTTCTATAATATCCCATGGTCATCCCTGTAACTGGCCATCACTCAGCTCATTTACATCAGAATAGGAACTTTCCAGAACAGACTTGTCCAACCAGTCTGACCCACACCAGCAGTTTCTTTTCTCAAACCACAAACTTCAGACTGTTGGGGGAAATGCTTGAACGATCATTCAGAGCAGCCTCAATCTCATTATCCTAATGAGAAGCAGAGAATAACAAGCCAATTTGAGGTTTTCATATGGGTGCACACCCTGGAATGTAAACTGAACTAGTTGCAGAAGTATCGTGGACTCTTTGAAGGGTGTAGTGCTATCTTACTTGTGCAAGAGAGATCCTAATTACAGAAAATCAAAAGAAATCATTCAGAAACACCCGGAAAGAAAGATGGTAACCTGAGGAGGGATCAGGCAGAAAAACCAGAGAATAATAGTTATATTAACGCAAGTTAATTGGTGTGACCAAAAAATACAGCCTGGATACAGCGTTGCAAAGCTATATTTGAACCTATAATCTGAGGTGGATCTTGGAATTCCTCAAGAAGGAAGTCAGGTGAATTGCTGAACGCCTCCTGAATATGAAGGTGATCTTTCTTGGTGCTTCCGAGGTTTCTAGTCTTTGCTGCTGCTGAAAGTCACCTCTGCTGGACCTGCCAGCAGAAACAGGCATCTATTAACAGGTAACAATTTGAACCACCTTTGATCAAAAGTAGAGATGGGTAACATTTGATTTAAACATAGTGATTTATTTCATTAGATTCAACAGGAAAATGTCTAACTCTGATCGGTATGATCAAAATAAACTGGGAAGGTGAGCAAACGCTGGAGAGAGACAGATTGATGAGAAATGTTCAGGGCTGAGTTACAACTGATCTAAAGGTTGTAATATACAGATCCCAGACAATCAGGAAACCAACTATAGATTACCAAGGCTTCAATGACTCTTGGTTTCCTAGGAGTAAGTGCAATTGAACTCAATGGGGCCATATTTCAGTAGATATTCAAAAGAGTCCATTAATAATGGAATTTAACTGGCGTGCAAATGGAAGAGAAAAGTGGACTGATTTGTTTCTTTATTCTAAACTCTCAGGTAGCTTGGGATATTTTAACTTCTAAATTATGCCTTTACAGTTTTTACTTTTTACAAAAATATACACTTTCCTCCTCTGCACAGAAAAAAAAGCTATCAGTTACTATATAACCCAGTACAATGAATTGTAGACATCAGTTAAAACATGCTTTCTTGATTTCAGTTGATTTATTTACAGTAGATTGAACACTTTGTTTCATTTCTATCAGTGTGTAGGAAGGAATCAAGCAGAAAAAATTAGGAGGATGTTTGCTGTTTTGCTTGGTGTAGAGCTGTGGTTCTCAACTTGTGGATCCCCAGATGTTTTGGCCTCCAACTCCCAGAAATCCTAACTGCTGGTAAACTGGCTGGGATTTTTGGGAGTTGTAGGCCAGAACACCTGGGAACCCTCAGGTTGAGAACCACTGGTGCAGAGATATGTATTCCGTGTTCAACTGTTGCAACCCCCCAGGCAGTTGTGTGTGTTTGATTATTGTATTTCTTACTTAGCAAAACAAATCTGTTAGCATCCTTATTCTGCCTGAGAACTGAGTGGAGCTACAATATTTTCTTCTCTCTGTCAAATATTTGCTCTGTTAAATGAACATGAACTATTACCAGAGGGAAATCTATTATCTTATTTCTTCCTTTTGAGAAACAAGTACTTTTACTCAATTGTGTGACACTAGAGTCCCAAGAAACTGGGCGTAGGAGGCTAAAGTAACACCTACACTATAAGATTAATGCAGTTTGACACCACTTTAACTGCCATGGCTCAATGCTATAGAATCCTGGGAATTGTAGTTTAGGAAGGTCTTTAGCCAAAGATGGGTAGTGCCTCACTAAACTAAAAATCCCATAGCATTGAGCTTTGACAGTTAAAGTTGTGTCAAACTGCATGAATTTAATGGTGTAGATGCTGTTTTAGTCTCCTATGCCCAGTTTCTTGAGACTCTCTAGTGCAGTGGTTCTCAACCTGTGTGTCCCCAGATGTTTTGGCCTTCAACTCCCAGAATTCCTAACAGCAGGTAAACTTGCTGGAATTTCTAGGAATCATAGGCCAAACACCTGGGTACCCACAGGATGAGAACCACTACTCTAGTGTCACTGAATTCTGTAAAAGTACTTGTTTTCAAAACAAGTAATTTTATTGATTCATTCATTTTATAGTGTAGATACAACCTGGGTGTCTTGCTATTTTGAGAAATGTGTCCTACATTGCACTAGGTGGGGCAGGATTATGAAAGAAGCCTGTGATTATGATTTGCCAAACCTACTGTAGAAACAATGATAAAACTCTATCTGGGGACCCCTGCTAGCAGTTGAGTGGGTAGTTGAGCTTTGATTTCATGGGCCAAACCTCTGTTGTTAGTGCTTCTTTGCTTGTCAGTTATCCTTAATATAATTCTCTTGCATTTGAACAACTCCTTTCTTTATGGGCCCCATTCACACAGCCATGTATCCCACAATATAGAATCACAGAATCATAGAATCGGAAGAAACCTCGTGGGCCATCCAGTCCAACCCCCTGCCAAGAAGCAGGAAAATTGCATTTAAAGCACTCTTGACAGATGGCCATCCAGCCTCTGCTTAAGGCAGATGATTCACAATATCTGCTTTGAAATGGATTATCTGAGTCCACGCCGCCATATAATCCAGTTCAATACAGATTTTATACAGCTGTGTGGAAGGGGCCTTTATCAGTTACGTTTCACAATTATACAACATTACAAAGTCTATAAGTTACGATAATAATGGATATGGCTTGAGATCTAAACAGAAGGTCCTGGATTTGGGTTTTGCATCGACCCAGTTGAAAGATGAGAATAATGAAGGCAGTGTCAATAATCCTTCCTTGTAATCCTGATTAATACAGTTCATATGTTTAACCTCAAACCCCCTTGTGGCTATAAACCAAATAAATCTTAAATGCCTCGCACTAGCTTTAAGGCAGCTGTGAGTTTATTAAAAGCAGAACTGGAAAGTGTTCATAGAGCTTTTAAGCACAGCCCAAATTTATAACTGTGCTCCTGTTGTATCAACTCAGTGTGAAATCAGAGGTGAGGGAAAATGCTTTGGCTTTATGGTAGGTTATGTGTATTAAAATTGTTATAATGATATCTAGAGAATGGCATATTCAGATCCTTCCTAGCTAGGGCTTTTCAGTGGTTAATGACAGAGGAGATTTTATGCTTTCAGACTACAAATAAATTATATATGTGTACACACATCCACACAGCTGCTGGAAAATTGCTGTTCTCTGCAGGCTAAGAGATCATCCTATCCAATTTTGGCTTGCTAACTATAGCCAGATTGTAGCCGTAAGAGAGAGCTCCTTTACCCCTTAGCTTCAGGGTGAAGCCCAGAACGACTGGTTGTGGGCCCAGATCAGGCTTGGAACATCATATGCGCTAAAAGATGCTAATCTCTGAAATTTGCCAGAGGGCTCAGAAGGTAATGATCTGTGGCTGATGGAAGAAACACAGTGTTGTGTGAGTTCTGTATGGGGGAATGATTTTGCTCATGGGCTGTTGCTGGGGAAGCACAAAAATTGAAAGCATTGTAAGTGCCCACAACTGCAGACATGAGATTGTCCTATCAATCCGATTTTGAACTATTAAAAGAGCACAGTGCCATTAGTGGACAAGATTCCCTCCTCTAACATGTCATAGAAATATGTGTTGGAAATAGCAACCTTCTACAGGCCCTCCTATACAAGTTATTTGTAATGTATATAATTTGGATAGCTTACTATATTGTATATGTGTGTATTGGTATGCAGCTTTCCCTTAACTCTATGTTTTTTGAGGTTGTGGGAGGGACTGGAGACCATGTGATCAGATCTGGGACTATTCAGACCGAGACTCCATTTTAGAAGTCAGTGTTCAGTCAGTGTTGTATTGTATAGTCAGTGTTCATTATTCATTAATTATAAGACAGATAAGAGATTGCAACAGAACGCCTTAGAGAACTTACTGTTTAAACTTTCAACTGATAAGCAATGTACCTGTACGTTGAATACATAAGGTTGTAAGTAGATGAACTTCGTTATTCTTAACAAAGATTACTTATTTTTGTCTCTTGAGAGCACGATTTAAAACCAAATATATTTTATGGGAGGGTAGATGTTTTGGGGCAACTGTAATAACACTTTTGAAGATCTACTATATATTTTGTGCATAGGTATAATCTTTATTCCTAACAGTTGAAAGAGATAACAATGTATATCAGTCTAACAACTGAGAAACCTAATTTGCCATGCATGAATACTAGTGGATATATACCATTAAAGAGAAGATTCACTCAAACGAGTTTTTAGGTCTTCTCAGGAAGATCATACTTTACAAAAGGGTTATGATTTTCCAAATGGCATGAACGCCAAGTAATTTCCAAAAGGTTAGACTTCCAAAAAGGCTATAGAAATTATGGTTTTCCAAAAGGTTATGATGTCAAAGGTCATCCTTTTCCCAAAAAAAGTCTTTCTTCTTAAAATTTCTGATTTTCTTTTCTCTCTCTGTATAGCTGTGAAGCTATAGACGTCATCTTCTATCCCACTTCTGCCATTTAAAAAATGTATTTATATTCAAATGAGTTCAGAACAAAATAAATGCAACACAAATGCCCCCACAATTACAGCATTGCAGCCCGTGCATGCACACTATAGAATTAATGCCATTTGACACCACTTGACCTGCTATGACTCAATGCTATGGAACCTTGGGAGGTTTACAAAGTCCTTTAACCTTCTCTGCCAAAAAGGGCCACCAAACTACAGCTCCCAGGATTCTGTAGTAATGAGCCATGGCAATTAAAGTGGTGTTGAACTGCATTAATTCTACAGTGTAGGTTGGATCTACATGGCCCATTAATGCAATTTGAACTGCATTATATGGTACACACATAGGCATATCATATTATTCTAATTTTCTAGTTTTCCCAAGAGTTAAGTGCTGGACCATTTGAGCATAGATATGGTTCCCTGTTTCAGCTCATCCGGTTAACTTTATTAAAAAAACATGTATGTGAAGGTCACAAGTAGACCTTGTGGGTATTATAAGTGATGTCTAAAGGATGATAAATGTATAGCTCTGAGAATGAGAGTCAAACCCCTTTTGTTAAAGAACTTATAGGTAGGTTTTAGCTTGGAGTTAGTGGGTGCGCATTTCCTGTTCAGCTCCCCTGAGGTGATCTGTTTATGAAAGGTAAATTAATTGCTTTTGGAATGTGTAGGTTGCCTGCCCTTTCTGGCAGGGAAGAGTAATACAACTCTTTGCATTATGCAACTGTATAAATGTAAAAATAAAATAAAATTCATGTTTGACTTTGGAATTTATGTGGAGTCCATGTTTTGGGAGGGGGAGGGGTCTGATCTTTCAATAACATGCTCAGTGTAGATCCAGATAATGCAGTTTGCTGCAGTTCAAGCTGCATCATTTGGCAGCATAGATCCAGTTGTAAATGCATCCTGAGAGTCCTTTAATAATAAACTTTTGGTTATTATTAAAGGCATTTGGCTGTCAAGGTCTAATGCCTTTTCAAAAAATCTAATAAACCAACATGGCTGCAAATGTTGGACTAAGTTATAGTTTTATTTTCCTGGTCTTTTTTTAAGTTTGAAAAATTATGAAGTAGCCCCTTTAGGCTGCATCCACACTGACATACAATCCAGTTTGAACTGCATTATAATGGTCAGTGTAGACTCATATCATGAAAACTGAACCACATTGAACTGGATTGTATATGAATCTACACTGCCATATAATCCAGCTCCAAGCAGTTAATCCTTCTATGAACCGGCACAAACTCTAAGATCTTCCAGGGAGGCCCTCCTTTCGCTCCCACTACTGTCACAAATACGGTTGGTGGGGACGAGAGAGAGGGCCTTCTCGATGGTGGCCCCCCACCTCTGGAATGCCCTTCCAAGGGAAATAAGACAGGTCCCATCCCTCCCCTCCTTTCGTAAGAGCTTGAAGACCTGGTGGTTTCAACAAGGCTTCGAGAATGACCAGTTCTAGCCCAGCCCCAAACATTGTTGAATACGGCCTTATACTTCCTACCTATTACCCTGGTCATTCCTCAAATAGGCCTTGGAAATGAGCAGCCACAGGCTCATACCTGTTATTGCTGTTAGCCTGTTATAGCACTGTACTTAATTCTTGGTCCCCACATATTTTGAGTTTGCACTAGCCTCGGCCCGGCCTTTTAATTGCTCTGAACAGGCAGGATTATTTTTTATATATGTGTGTTATTGTGATAATTTTATGCTTATGTTGTTTTGTTAATTTTATGTTATGTTGTTTACTCTGTATGTTTTGGTAATGTTGCTTGGAAACAGCCCTGAGTCTTCCTTGGGGAGATAGAGCGGCATATAAATCAAGTTTTTTTTTATTATAATCTGCATTCTGAAAATGGATTATATGGCAGTGTAGATGGGTTATCACAAACACTTCTCTTGCAAGTTCACACAATGTGAGGATGGCTAAGTAGAACACCTGGATATCTTATGGAAACACCTTTCAGTATCTGCTATAGTCACTGGCAGTTTCCAGAAAAATAAATAGAAAAACCGTTAGGTCAATGCATAGTTCTTAGAAAATCAATTCCAGTTGTTTCTTCAAAATTGTCTTTAACAATTGAAATGGGAGTAATTCTTTTCCAGGAAAAGACATAAGTTCTTTTTTTGTGGGAGAGGGTACAACATGTCTCAAGGAAAAACACTGCTTCTGATTGGTTCCACTAAATTGCACCAAGATCTGGTCAATAGAAATAAAGAAATGAGTTTCTGTCAATATCCTCAGGCATTTTATACTGATTTTCCCCTTAACGGTAGTGGAGTTTCTCTCCTGGCCTGGGTCCCTCTGGAGTTCTGCCCCCTCTATATATTTGGACTCTAGCAAAATGCATCCTTGGTCCCATGGTTTCCATATGTTGGTGCTGCACTCAGAATTAAGGGGCAGGTAGTACTTCTAATGGTTTTGGTGGCCCCGTTTTGTCTTCTTCCCAAGGCATTTAAATTTATGGAGAGGTAAAAACAGATTTCATCTGAACATCAGACAGATAACGCAAATCTTAACTTAGTGTGTGCCTGTGCCTTCAAATTGCTTGTTGATGTATGGTGACCCCATGAATTTCACAGAGTTTTCTTAGATAAGGATTACTTAGAAGTTTTCTTGCCAGCAAGTGGGGGGGGGGGGGGATATTATTTTATGAGTTAGATAATTTACACAATAGTCCTATGCATTTCTTTTCAGAGGTAAGCTCAACGGACTTCTCTCAGTGTGGGGAAAGTTAATTTTTAAATGCAGTTTGTTCCTGTTGAGTTTGACAAGTAATGCATTGTTGTTGCTCATTACAGTGTGGTAAGACTACAACCCACGTCCTTCATAGCTGATGAATTATGCAAGAGGTAGTTCAATACATCCCCGAGTCAACAGACTGGAGCAGGGACTTTTGCATAAATTGAAGCTTTAATGGACAGGTTTGTCGGGCATTTTAGTGGGCTATGGATATAAGTAGAGGGGGCAGCTGCTGATTCATGTCTGCTTATCCCTTTGCATGCATCTGAAAGAACTGGACAGCAGGCAGCCTGTGACTATCAGCAACAGAGTCCGTGCTGAAGTAATAGAAAACTTTTCTGAGAGCAAAACTGAACCCTGCGGGATCAAACCAAGGGACCGGTTGAGACTAGCATTCTGCTCTGAGAAAGTGTCAAGCAGGACAGAAATGTTAACAGTACTTTAAATATACTACCATGATAGTAAACATTATGGAACTATGTAATTGATTTATATCCCCTATTTCTCCCCAGAATTTGAACTTGATTTTAAAGAACAAAACAATTAAAAACATACAAACAATGAACATTAAATTAAAATTTGATTATTTATAGTATTGGGGGCTGCAGTGGCACAGTAGGTTAAACAGCTAAGACACGCAAATTGCTGACCAAAAGATTGACAGTTCAAATCAGCAAGACGGGGTGAGCGCATGTTGTTAGCCTCAGCTTCTGCCAACTTAGCAGTTCGAAAACATGCAAATATGAGTAGATCAATAAGTACCACTCCAGCAGGAAGGTACTGGAGCTCCAGGCAGTCATGCTGGCCACATGACCTTGGAGGCATCTACGGACAATGCTTAGCTTAGAAATGCCCTTCAGCTTAGAAATGGAGATGAGCACCACCCCCTAGAGTCAGACTCAACTAGACAAGTTACAAATATAGGCTGCAATTAAAAGATAATTAGTTATAGAGCCCTGGGACAGCCACTGAGGGTTCACCTACACTGTAGAATTAATGCAGTTTGACACCACTTTAACTTCAATGGCTCAGTGCTGTGAAATACTTGGAATTTGTTTTGGTTTGTTTTAGTTTGACAAGGTATTTACTCTTCTCTGCCAAAAAGCACTGCCTCATATGAGCTACCACAATCGATATGAACTACCACGATTCCATAACATTGAGCTATAGCAGTTAAAATGATGTCAAACTGCATTAATTCTGCAGTGTAGATTTATTTATTTATTTACTTTACTTTACTTTACTTTACTTATATACCACTGTTCTCAGCCCGAAGGCGACTCCACACAAAGAAAGGCATCTCTCACATCCTCCTCAATTTAGCTTATGATAGTGGTGGGACTGAAAGAAGGGTATATCCTGATGATCTCAGGTCCTTTGCAGGTTTATACAGGGTGATACAGATGGACAAATAGTCTGTACCTCACCTATATAGTGCTTGATATGTGCTTTATATATCATAACCAACACTTTTCTTTGGTAACATCCCATTTGAACTACTACAACACAATGTATTTGGGGCTGTCTTTGAAAAGTGTTTGAAAATTTCTGCAAGTTCAAAGAGCTGTGGCCAGACTATTAATTGGGGCAGGTTAGAGAGACTATACTATGCCCCTGTTGAAATGGCTCCCCAGTTGCCGGTTTGTTTCTGTTTGAATCAAACTGGCAGCTAGGGGAGCCATTTCAACAGGGGCATAGTATAGTCTCTCTAACCTGCCCTAGTTAAAGGTTAGGCCACAGCTCTTTGAACTTGCAGAAGTTTTCAAACACTCTTCAAAGACAGCCCCAAATACATTGTGCTGTAGTAGTTCAAATGGGATGTTACCAAGGCATGCGCCACTGTGGCCAGATCTGACTTCTCAAGGGATGGACGCAGCTGGTGGACAAGCGTTAAATGTGCAAAGGCACTTTGCCATGACTGCTAACCACTGATACCTTTATCTTCCTTGGAGAACAGTCTGTTTTTTAATATGTGAAGTATGAAGGAGTATTTTCCTTTGTCCAGTGGTGCAATGGGTAAAACCCTTGTGCTAGCAGTAGTGCTGACCGATAGGTCAGCGGTTCGAATCCAGGGAGAGCGGGTTAAGCTCCCTCTGTCAGTTCCAGCTCCCCATGTGGGACATGAGAGAAGCCTCCCACAAGGATGGTAAAACTTAAAACATGTGGGTGCCTCCTGGGCAATGTTCTTGCAGACAGCCAATTCTCTCACACCAGAAGCAACTTGCAGTTTCTCAAGTCGCTCCTGACATGGAAAAACATGAATCTTTCATTATTTACCTTGAATGGATGACCTTGTTCTATTCTAGTTGTGAGAAACAGAAAAAATTCTCAGTCTGCTTTCCCCACAATCTGTTAAGTTTCCCCTTAATTCTTGTTTCCTGAACAAAAAGAATTTTCTCTTTCCTCAGGCAAGAATTACTCCTTTATTGGGTTGTTGTAGGTTTTTTGGGCTGTATGGCCATGTTCTAGAAGCATTCTCTCCTGACCTTTTGCCTGCATCTGTTGCAGGCATCCTCAGAGGTTGTGAGGTTTGTTGCCTTCGACAATACATTACTCCTGTATTGTTTTTGCATCCTTCCAGATTTGCAACATCCTTCTAAAGAAATGTGTGTGCATATGCACCTTCAAGTCACCTGTTGCCCTACGGAGAATCTGATCAAAAAACCTAAGCAAATTTGCCTGAAAACTCCATATATCATTTAACAATGTAAATCAAACCCAGAACAAAAAACCCAGACCAGATTGTTTCTCTGGGTGGTCATATCTTTGTGTATGGGCTGAACACAGGTGGGAAAATCTTGTGTGGGTAGCATGCCAGTGAGACACTGTTCATTCCACTGTAATTCCCCATCTCTGGGCCATACACTTTGGAACATGCAGATAACTGTTGAATGAACCCAAGTATTGTTAGTACACACAATTTGTTTTTCCAGAGAGAGTCCTCTGTGTGTGTATATGTCAAGGTTGCACACAGAATCATTTACTTTTCTGACCTCAAACTGTTCATTTTAAAGCTCCTTGTTTAAGCTGACAAAAGGAAATACTTGATGAAATTTATAGACAAAGCTAGATCTTGATGCTGATCATTGCTGTTGTTGTGGTTATATCCCTTCAAGTCATTTTTAACTTATGGTGATCCAAAGTGAACCTGTAATGGGTTTTCTTGGAAAGCTTTGTTCAGAGGGCATTTGCTCTTGCCTTCCTCTGAAGCTGAGAGAGTGTGACTTTCCCCAAGTCACCCAGTGATTTCCCATGGCTGAGTAGGGATTTGAACACTGATTTCCCAGAATTATAGTCCAACACAAATCATGGCACTATACAGGCTGATACAGCAAATTACATGATAAGCCACAATAACTAAGCAATGGTAGGATGATACTCTGCACACCAGGGCATCATCCTTCTGTGGCTGAAATATGGGTGGTTTCAGCATGCCCTTATATTTGTTGTTCGTCAAAGTAAAATTCAATACGATGCTATGTGGCATGTTTTTCACCCTCCTGGTTCAGCTGTGGTGATCATGCAAATGTTCAGTCTCCTTGGAAGGTCTAGCTTTGCCCTGAAGGAGGCGCATTCTCCCTGCCATGGTTTCTGATTGTAAATCAGATTAAACTCCCAGTGCCAACTGTGACACTGAATGGAATCTAAGGAATGTAGTTTAATATTTATCTTAGCCAGTTTGTACATTGATAAGCACTGGGTCATTCACAGCTGGGTACAAGACAAGACGTAGCACTGGTAGGCAGGCCATGATGTTTGCTTTGCATTTTCACAGGCTTATCGATCACATTCTTCTGAGGCCAATAGGACTTGGACGCTTTTATAAAAAGGACTTTTACATGCTTTAAAAAGAAATAAAGATTAATGGAAGAATTCTTCTTCCTTGACTCATTACTCTGTTTGAACAAACACTTCGATAAGCAAACAGGAGTGATCTATCTGATACAAAACACATTTACTTAAGTGTGATTTCACTACTTGTAACCGGATGGGCCCAAATTAAGCGAGATCTCACTACTTGTAGCTGGATGGGCCCTCAAGAAAGTCCACCAGTGAGTGCATGCTCCAACCACACTTGTGACAACTACTGTGGTGCTCCCATCTTCTCCTCTGCAAGGTCTTGAAAACATTGCCTCTCAGGATAGTGTTGAGTTTGTTCCTTCTTCTTTAAGGAAAATAAACAATATTGAGGTGTAGAAAGAGGCATGCATAGTCAGGGGAGGAGCTGAAAAGATACCCCCATCATATGGACTTTTGGGGGGGGGGGTTTACTTCATTTCTTAGATAAATTAAGTGTAGTATGATTATGTATGCAATATACAATATCTTTAAGGATCCATTGGGATGAAGGGAGAGATCAGAATGTGGAAATAGCTGGTGATTGGCGGTCTGAGGGAATAAAAAAATGACATACAATATTTTAATAATTTTGTATATGAAACAAAGTAGCTGTATGTTAAACTATCAGGAAGTAACAATGTCACTAATTCAGCTATCCATGTTGATAATTTTGGATTTTTTACAAAGCCATTTTTTCAGTTTAGACCAGGCATGGGCAAACTATTTTGCCTTGGGCCACATTGTGGGCCTGACCAAGAGGGCCGGGCCAGGAGGGAGGGCGGCTGGGCCTGCGCTGGGCGGGATGCGCCTGGGAGGGAGAGGCCCTATGAAAGGGTGGAGCAGGGCAGGACCTGGGTCATCCTCAGGTTGTCCTCTTGGCATAAGGATGGGGCTGCTCGTCCCATCCTTATGCCAGGAGGAAAATGAGACATGCAGCGACTGCCCTGATGCTCCTCTCTGATCATCCTCCCCCGATCATCAGGTTGTCCTCTTGACATTATGCTGAGAGGAGGGTGATACAGGTGATGTCCAAGAGCACTCTGGAGGGCTTTCAGCCACTTAATGCCTTCCTTGGACCATCCTCTCGACATAAGGATGGGGCAGCTCATACTGTCCTTACGCCAGGAGGAGGGCGAGACATGCGATGGCTGAGAGCGCTCCAGAGGACTCTCAGCTTCTGCGTGCCTTCCTCCCCCAGCCTTTCTGTATAAGGATGTAGTGTGCCACCATGTTTTTATTCTGAGAAGACAGAGAAAATTAGGAGGGCCCTGAGGTAAGTGCCCAGTGGGTTACATCTGGCTCCCAGGCCTTAGTTTGCCCATGAATGGTTTAGACTGTAGAGAGAATTCAATGAAAATGAATGTTGGTCTTATTTTTTAAGTGTTCATATGATCTATTTGTAGAAGAAACACCATTGTCTTGAGTTGAGGCTCACACACTTCCTTCTTTATTGTTTCTCCCCTTTACATGCCAGTCACTGGGAAAGCCACTTTTTCATAGTTTCAGATTTAAACATTGCTTATTTGTGAAAAACACTTAGTGGTGTTACTGGATTTGTTTCCTGACATGCCATTTGTCCCACCATTCAGTATAGGAGCAGCCCAAATATTCTTTGTTTAATAAATATTTTTTTTCCTGAGTTGTGCTTCTACACATTGAAACTAAGCCTGCCAAAAGCTGCTTTTGCTCACTGCTGCAGGAAGTAGTCATTAGAAGTACAACGAACCCATTTCAAAAAATAGGCTTGGCAGCGACTGTAGTAGCAGTCCATTATAATTTTTTCCTTCAAGTGTAATCAGAAAGCTCATGCATACAAACAAGAAAAGTTAACTTCTTTAAAGAAAATAATACTTTCTATTTGGTTTCTGCCAATTTGGCATACTGTTTCTACCTACTCGTAGAAATGTCATGGCCATGAAACAGAATTCATTCATTTCCAGTGAATATCCTGTATGAATCTAAAGATGTCTGAAGACAAATGCTAGCAATATAATATTATGTTCTCAAAGGCTTTCACAGCTGGAATCACCGGGTTGCTGTGAGTTTTCCGGGTTATATGGCCATGTTCCATAAGCATTCCTTCCTGATGTTTCACCCACATCCATGGCAGGAATCCTCACAACTTCTGAGGATGCCTGCCATAGATGTGGGCAAAATGTCAGGAGAGAATGCTTCTGGTATATGACCATACAACCCGGAAAACTCACAGTAACCCAATATAATATTACTTTATCTCCAGAGCTGGAAGTATTTTGGAGAGTTCTGATTTGTAGGTTCCAAACTTATAGCTCATGTGATTGTGCTGCAAAAGCATAGTTTGGGATGTTAATGTTTTAAAAAGAAATTAATTAGAAGATGTAGTTCCACCTCACTCTAGGTATCCAGCAACTTTTGGCAGATAATGCTAAAGATCTTATAACCCTAAAACCCTCGTGATTCCATAGCATTGAGCCATGGCAGGATGAATTTTCCAGTGTAGATGCACCCTCAGTTGGCTTGCATGGCTTCTAGGGAGACTCCAGGCATGATTTACTCTAGGATCCATTTATTCTTCTTTTAAGCAATCCATTAGCATTAAGCAGACGTCTTGTCCAGCACCACATCCCAAATGACAAACTACAAAATAACTACAGTTGTTTAAGTGACTTCACAAAAGAAATTATACTTTGTTATATATCATTAAATAACTTAGTTATAGCTATATTCAGCATAATTACATAATTCAGTTAAAGGTAACTAACTGCCTTCTCCATTCTGTGTGGAAAGAGTGGTTCAGCTCACTCAGAAGTAAATGTTTCAAGGCCTAAACAGTGTTTGTCATTATCTTTTCTTCTCGCTGCTTTTTTTGTGGTCAGGAGTGCAAGTTGCTTCTGGTGTGAAAGAACTGGCCACCTGCAAGGACATTGCCCAAGGGACTCCTGGATGTTTTTCCATCCTGTGGGAGGCTTCTTTCATGCCATGAAAGCCTTCGACAATACATGGGAAGAACAGTTTTCATCTGTTCTTCTCACATAACTACTTGGCTAATTATACCACGCTAGCACTATAACTATTAAAAAGAAGAAGAAGAAATATTCAGTCTGATAACCAGTAAGGTAATGAGAGGAGGAAAGTCAGAGGGAAACCTCCATGGCAAAGATCAAACCCCACCTAACACATCTATAGTGAGACCACCCAGAGGTAGAGGAGGAATGTAACAATGGCATGTGAATTCATCCCTGCCTGTATTGGAAATCCCTGGGGCAAGGAGACCCAGGCCCTGGGTTTAAAAAGTTGTGACTATTCTTTACATTCATAGTTCCGGGCAGAACATATGTTGAACTGATTTTTTTAAAAAAATCCCAATAAGTACAGATACATCACTCACCAATTCTGGAGGCTTGGGCTTCTCTCATTACATCCAAAATCCTTCATGTGGAAGGAATATTGATACAATAGTTCAAACTCCTCTGTCATTCCTCTCCTCACAGGCCGCTTCAAGCTGAGAACAGTTTCTACTATAGACATGCAGAAGCCTTACAAAATGTAGGACTCTGAGAAATATCCGTACGCAGAGCTGGCAGAGGTAGCGGACTCCCCCTTCCTCACAAGTTAGTTGGGGATCCTATATCTTGGTCTTGACCAATTTTATTCCATGGAATACCAGATGTAGCATAGTTCTGAGGGAAGTGGGTGACAGGATTAATCACGAAGACTTGTTTTGATGGTTAAAAAATATGTGTGCAAAAAGTAAGTTGTTCCAGTTGGCATCGCTTCAAAATCTAAGATAGAGGACAAGTGGAATGATTGTTTCCAGGTATCCAAGCAGTATGATTTCAGACTTATTACAAATGCTTTTCCAGAACATATTACTTCATCAGCTTCCTACAGTGAATAATAATATTCTAATTTAGATAGGATAATCTATCCTGCCTTTTAAAGCCTGAATTGTGATGTTACATTTAAAAATGCAATTTAAGGAAGGTTTGGCAGCAGTGTTTGTGTGTGCGTGTGGGGGCGGGGAAGGGATTGCATGTACCTAACACTACTGGACCTTGTTCTTAGCAGAGGTCTCCATTCGGGATTATGTTATGAAGTAATTTAGGACAGTTCACAGATAGTGAGATCCGGAACGTGGAAATGGTGTCCATGCCTGGTGAGACTTGAAGCTAAAACCCAAAGTTCCCAATCAAAGAAGTCTCACCAGTTGAAGCAGGAGCCACCCAGGTAACTATGGCGCAGCTGGCTGGGAGTCAGCTGCATTAAGATCACTACTGACCAAAAGGTCATGAGTTCAAAGCCAGCCCAGGTCGGAGTGAGCTTCCGACCAATTTTGGTCACTTGCTGTTGACCTTTGCAGCCCGAAAGACAGTTGCATCTGTCAAGTAGGAAATTTAGGTACCACCTACATGGGGAGGCTAATTTAACTAATTTATGATGCCATAAAAATCTCCAGCAAGCAAAGAATGAGGAAGTACTTCATCAGTGTCACAAATGGACAGTGAAGCTACAGCTCCCCGGTGGCCAGAATACCCTCATGAAAAGCTGGAATGTTAAATAGCCTCTGTGTGTCTGTCTATATATGTTGTGTGTCTATGGCATTGAGTGTTTGGCATGTATATATACATTGTAATCCACCCCAGGTCCCCTGTGGGGTGAGAAGGGTGGAATATAAATACTGTAAATAAGTAAATAAATAATAATAATGTATTCAATTTGGCCAGAAAGGATGACAGCCAGCGGTAAGCCATTCAAAGAAACTGACATACCAAGGGGCCACAGGTGGCACAACGGGTTAAATGGTTGAGCTGCTGAACTTGTTGACTTGAAGATTGGCAGTTCAAATCCGCTGGATGGGGTGAGCTCCCGCTGTTAGCCCCAGTTCCTGCCAACCTAGCAGTTCGAAAACATACAAATATGAGTAAATCAATAAATAGGTACCACTTAGGTGGGAAGGCAAACAGGCGCTCCAAGCAGTCATGCCGGCCACATGACCAGCAGATGTCTACGGATAATGGAGGCTCCTCAACTTGGAAATGGAGATTAACACCTTTCCCAGAGCTGGAAATGAAATGGGAAGCTTTTGCCTTTGTCTGTGAGTTTCTGTTAATTGCATCAAGGCAATGAATGTTTGTCTGTGTTCGTGTTTATACATATACTGTAATCCACTCTCAGTCCCCTCGGAGAGAGAGGGCAGAATATAAATAAAGTGTTATTATTATGTTATTATTACCATGGTACAGATAAAACACACATTTTATACAGTTCAGTCTTTTGTTTGTTATACAGTTCAGTCTTTTGCTGGGGGTGTGTGTGTGTCTTGGCTCGACATCAGTTACTCTTAGTTGCTTGTATCCCCTCAAAAGCTACTTCAAAAAGCGTCTTTGCTCCATCAGCTCTTTTCCTGACTCATTTCTCATGATGTTCTCACCCCATTCTTGTCTTGGTAGAAGATTTAACTGACAACCCAGAGTGTTTGAAATTATCCCAGTGGCTTGTATTATGAGATTACCAGAGCATTGCTAGGAGGCAACTTTTTGTGGTGCTTTTCAGCGAAACATGGTTAAAGAAAACAACAGTGTTATTATTTATTTTACCATTAGCTGGCTTTTCAGGATGCGAATGTGCTGCCTTCTATCTAGTGTAAAAGCAGCTTAGGCTGTGTGCAATGATTACTGGCTTTAAAACACATGAAGCCTGAAGCTTCTGGCTTCATCACTTCACTTATAAATGCAAAAAGCTTTTCTAAGGATCTATTTCCAATTCTACAGTATGTACTCAGAGAGAACAAAGTCTGGGCATTTCTTCCAGAGGATTTGTAAAGGGCTAGGGAAATGAAAGTGTACGGTTGAACAAAAAGGTAGTGATGTTATCTCATAAATTTCAACAGGTTTAACACTTAAAGTATTATATTCCACTTTAACTGCCATGGCAGCATCCTGTGGAATTCTGGAGTTCGTAGATTAGTAACAACTCCTTGTCTGAGAAGTCTAAATTCTTCTTCCTAAACTCAGAAAATTTAGGATTACCTATGATGTTCCAATGGCAACTGAAGTGGAACATAATGCTATAGCAGTGTTGCGTGATACGGCACTGTAGCTATCTAAAATCAGGACATCAGTAAATAAAGGGCAATGCTAAAAAGTAGGGGAATTCCAAACAAGAATAATTCAGGGCCAGCTAACACCTCCCAACAAAGCATTTGAAGCTGCAAGGCCATTCAATGCTAATTAAGGTGGCCATTTGTAACATTCACACTTGCCTCAAGCGGACAAGAGTTGTTTCTCCCACCCTGGACATTCCACAGATATATAAACCACACTTACCTAGTTTCCAACAGACCTCAAAACCTCTGAAGATGCCTGCCATAGATGTGGGTGAAACATCAGGAGAGAATGCTTCTGGAATATGACCATACAGCCTGGAAAACTCACAGCAACCCAGTGATTCCAGCCACGAAATCCTTCGACAGTACCTCCAACTATCATTTGGATCTGTCCAGCCTTATTGACAGCAAAATCCTTCAAAAGTCAGTGAAACAATTCCGTTTTAAATGAAGCTTGATTAACTCCATTTCTCATCAGCATTGCTTTGCATCATAAAAATCGAATTTAATCCCTCCATCCCAGACACCAACAGTCTGCTTCACTCCTTTTCCCTCCTAAAAGCTGACTGGTTTTTTAATTGTTTCTTGTAAATCTACATTAGCTCCACTTTATAAATGAACTTCTTGTAATTATTCTCCACCCGGGCCTGGGTTACCCAGCTTGGCTGCCATCCACATTCCCTTTGGCTCAAGATGATTGATACCCAAACTGCCCTTGAAACAGAATAGGAAGGCTGTGCATTCTTTTTGTCCAAAGAGAGGTATTTCCCAGTTGGCTTCTCTTTCCTCCTTTCTCTCGGGCTGGATCTACACTGCCTTATGTCCCAGGATTTGATACCAGACTATCTGTTTTGAACTAGGTTATATGAGCCTATACTGCCAGATAATCTGTGATAAGCAGATAACCTGGAATCAGCTTTTGGGAAATAGGGCAGTGCAGATCCAGTCTCAATCTCTCCTCTTCTTTCCCTCCCTCGCTTTTCATGTTTTACACAGAAATGTGTGTCCATACAGAAGATTGTATCTATTAGCTTAGCTTTTTCTGTGAAACTGGGCATTAACCTCTGTCTGCTTCTGAACAGCATCCATTGAGCTGAAAAGGAGATGAGAAACTGCACTCATATTCACAGTTTGAGACATAGATCTGATAAAAGTACCGTATATACTCAAGTATAAGCCAACCTGAATAGAAGCCGAGGCATCTAATTTTATCACAAAAAACTGGGAAAATGTATTGACTCGAGTATAAGCTGAGGGTGGGAAATGCATCCACTATGGGTCAATTTCAAAATAAAAATGGATACCAATAAAATTACATTAATTGAGGCATCGATAGGCTAAATGTTTCTGAATATTTACATAAAACTGTAAGATAAGACTGTCCAACTCTTATTAAATCCATTATTCTAATCTCCTTCAATGTAAATGTACTTATTATTAAAATAATAAATATAATAAAAATAATAGAGCAAAATAATGAAAATACAATAAAAACAGTAATAATGGAGTAAAATAATAAATGTAGTAATAATAGGGTAAAATACTGTAAATGTAATAATAATAATAATAATAATAATAAAACAAAATAATAAATATAATAATAATAGAGCAAAATAATGTAAATATAATAATAGAGTAAAATAATAAATATAATAAAATAATACTAATAACAGAGTAAAAGAATAAATAACCTTGACCCGAGTATAAGCCGAGGGGAGCTTTTTCAGCCTAAAAAAGGGGCTGAAAAACTAGGCTTATACTCGAGTATATACAATAATCACCAAGAAGTTCCTAGCAATATAAGCTGTTTAACAGTGGAATATGCTGCCTCAGTATAGTTTCCTTCTTTGGAAGTTTTACAACTGAGGTTGGATGGCCATCTATCAGGAGTACTTTGATTATTTGTTACTGCATGGTAGAAGGGAGGCCCTTGGAGGATCCTCCAGTTATATAATTCTAGCAGCAGTAGGCAAGACAAGAGCAGCAGAGACGCTGCTTCATTCACATATTGCCTTGAATTTTTCAGGTCCAACTTTGACTACAGTCTGAGGCCCCTTCTATATTGCTATATAATCCAGATTATCAAATCAGATCATCCAGATTATCTGCTTAGAACTGGGTTATATGAGGCCCTTTCTACACTGCTATATAAAATCCAGATTTTTTTAACCGAATTATATGGCAGTGTAGACTCATATAATCTAGTTCAAAGCAGATAATCTGGATTATTTGCTTTGATAATGGCAGTGTAGAGGGGGCCTTAGTCTATTGGTGTATTAAGAGTCTATACAGGCTGCAGTGAAGTTTTGTGAAGGCACTGTATCAGAGGCTCCAAAAATCCAATTGCTTGCCTTGCCTTTTTGTATTATTTTATTTTATTTATTGTCAAGAGGTGCTTGCAAGGGGCACAGCTTATTTGTGCTGGCAAGGAGATCCAGTTGTTTATAAGGAATGTTTGTATATAGCTGTCAAAACCTACCTATTCAGCACAGAAAAGAGTGGGCTATTTATTAAAAACCCTTGGCAGATTTAAATTCCAGTGCCTGCCGTGTTATATTTCTAGGGACAGAGCTCCTTGGAGCTGCTGCTTGCTTTTCCCATTACTGTCAGAATGCCTGAGGGCTGGTGAGTGACCCTGCCAGGCCAAACTACTCGCCTGCTTTTGTGATATATGTCTTGTGGCTTAGAGAGTACTTTATCTTCAGTATGGATGGTGTGTCTGGAATTTCATTCTTTGTGTCCTTCTTTTCACAGTCTTGGAGCAAATTTCCTGATAAAAAAATAGGGAAGATTAAGTGACTAAAGCAGCGAATGCCTTCCATCCAAGCAGCCAACCAAGGCATAAATCTATATCTGCTGTTGATGGGGGGCTGTAGACCATTAGATAATGAATTTCATTGTATTGGTGTTGGCATGATTGGTGTAATTGCATTAGAAATGGTTTATTCAGCATGTGCTTTTAAGCTTCTGCTGTCTAGAGCCTAAAATAAATCCCATCACCACCCAAAAGGATGCAGAATCCTTAAGACCTTGAACACCCGCCTTCTCTGTGTTGACCTTGGAAGAGGACAGATCCAGGCTTGAAGTAGTGCAACCAGTATATTTTATTTTGACATAACCATGTGTTTTCCGATGCCTTCCATGTTTCATGCTGGCTTGCCATAATTTTTTCACTCTTTATTTATCTAAAACTCACAAGCTACAGATGATATTTGTGAGTCCTCTGGCCAATATCCAGTCTCCACTCTGCCCTGGGACCCTGTTTTTGACTTATGGTGACTCTCAGGTTACCCAGTGGGTTTCCATGGCATAGTGGGGATTTAAACTCAGATCTTGAGAGTTGTAGTCCAATGTTTAAACTGCTATATCTTTAGATGGTTGATCCTCACAGCTTCATACACATTTAATGTGTGTTGTTTGGGAATGGCAGTTCCTATTCCCAGACAATGATACAAATTAAATGTATTTCTTACTATTGGACCCAACGACAGATCCAAACTCCTTTGGACACTCAAACTTAGTAGTGCTGGAGCCAGGCCTTTCTTTTTAACACAGCTAAAAGCAAAACTCTAAGGGCAGTGGAAGGCTTTGCTCTGTTCCATTTGTGTAAGACCAAACTAAAGTTATCTGCTGAGATTAGCAACAATGCAACTAAAAATAATTACTTCCTACCACTGTCTGTCCAACATCTGAAGACAAACAGTGTAGTTCCTTGGATTAATTTCACGAAGGAAAGGAAGTTTTTTGCAGGTGGAGCCAATTTCTACACCACATTGAAACTGTGGGCATTACCTGCCAGGACATTTTCTTATGCAAAGCCTATTGTGATGAACGCATACTGCACCGTTGCTTTCTTTTGGCTATTGCAGACAAAATAAACACTGAAAAATATCTATGGGTGGGATATGTGAGAGGAAACCCAGCTAGAAATAACACAAAGAATGTTTTTTTTTCACCTTCAGAAGTGTAACCAATCAAGGAAAAGCTGAATATTTTCCAATGGCATAGATTATGATTCCAAAAGATTTAGGCAGGTGTGGAATTCTCCCACTGGGATCAGTGGCATTTCCATTTTTAAAAATGAACAGTTCAACCCAACATGTGTACCCTTGATCCCCTTTGAATTAAATGGGGTTTCTTCCCATGTAACTGGGAGCCCCCAGTGGTGCAGTGGGTTAAACCACTGAGCTGCTAAACATGTTGACCGAAAGGTCACAGGTTCAAATTCGGGGAGCAGCGTGAGTTTTCGCAGTCAGCCCCAGCTTCTGGCAACCTAGAAGTTCGAAAACATGCAAATGTGAGTAGATCAATAGGATCCGCTCCAATGGAAAGGTAAAGGCACTCCATGTAGTCATGCTGGCCACATGACCTTGGAGGTGTCTACAGACAATGCCGGCTCTTTGGCTTAGAAATGGAGATGAGCACAAACCCCCAGAGTTGGACACAACTGGACACGACATGGGAAACCTTTATCTTAACTGGGTATGAGATTTGTATCTTCTTTATTTTTATTTTTTATTATTTTATTATTTATTATTATGATTGGTGATGGTTTGCATTGTTGCTTTTGATTAATCCCCTTGACACAAGTAGGGTCTCCCCATTTCTTTCAAGTCTCCTTGTGACTTAAAACTCAAATACAGGTCTGGAAAACAAGTGTGTAAAGCAATGCACCATTCCTTGTGGCAAGACAAGCTCTGCTGTGCCCAGTTCAGACCACCGGTACTTCTTATGTCCTGGGATGGGTTTGGTCAGGAAATGACCCTGGTTCAGGTGTACAGCTAGGTGAAAATATTGAACCAACCTGTGGCTGCTATGAAAAAAAGGAAATTTGAATTGTGGCTCATTCGCTTCACATCCACACAGCAAAATTATGGCAGTTTGACAAAACTTTAACTGACATAGCTGCATCCTGAGATTTGTAGCTTGTTGTGGCATCAGAGCTCCATGACAGAAAAGAATCAATATCTCACAAAACTACAAATCCCAGAATTCCATAACATTGGGCCATGTGGAATCAAACTGCTATAATTCTGCAGTGTAGATAAGGCCTTAGAAAGGGATAGGCATTAAAACTGTCTGTGAACCCTTGTACTTTAAATTGTTTCTGCTAGCAGTCTTTGCCAGATCTTCCGAAGGTTTGCTTTTTATATAAATCCTTCTCTCTTCATGCCATAAAGTAGCTAAATATTAACATACCGTACTGAAACATGTCAACTGCAAACCAGATGTTCTGAAAATACTTCTCTCCATGACAAAGTAATCTGATCTACTAGAATCACACTGCCTTTGAACCTTCTACCTATATATTTAGAGAAATGTTTTCCTGACAATTATACAGTTTAAATTATAGCTATGCAAGAAATCAGAACTTGGAAACATTCAGGCTTGCTTTAGACCACAAACATTTGGGCTGCAAATAGGGTTGCCTGTTCAGGATTGACTAAGGCCTTGAGGTTTTCTGGCCAAATCTGAGTAGGGTTGGTTCTTGGTGATATCTTTAAGTGTTATGCATTAAGTACCAACAAGAGTTACTAACAGATATTCACACGTGACATGTGCAAACACATACATATAAAATTTCCCTGTTTGGAAATGAGACATAAATCTTAGCTGAAGAGTTGGTTCCAGATCAAAGTGAAGTGAAAAGTTTAGTCCTTCCTTAGGCACATAGCATAAGGAACATTTAATGTAGCTAACCAATTAGTATGACTATGACTCCCACCCAGTGCTATGATACTGTCATTCTACTTGCTTTTAGCCAGAAAGTGGATGCCGTGGAGTCAAAGGTTGAGTACAATAGTTGGGATTGTGTCATACACCAGAGCAGAAACACCTCTGACCTCTGACACCACACCAGCTTGATAAAATCAGCAAGCAGTTTATTGTCAAAGGCTTTCATGGCCAGCATCAATGGGTTGTGGTAGGGTTTTTGGGCTATATGGCCATGTTCTAGAAGCATTCTCTCCTGACCTTTTGCCTGCATCCATGGCAGGCATTATCAGAGGATGTGAGGACCTCACAACTTCTGAGGATACCTGCAATACATGCAGGCAGAACATCTGGAGAGAATGCTACTAGAATATGACCATATATCCCGAAAAACCTACAACAATCCAGCAAGCAGTTTATTGAAGAATATAAGTAAGCAAAGTAGTAAAATCAGCAAACCAGTAAAGTTCCAAAACTAAGTTTAGTCCATCAAGGCAAAACAAGGTTCATAGGTATATAAATCCATGAAACAGGCAGAAGAATCCATGAAACAAGGCAACATGAAAAATCCAATACATAAATCAGGAGCTTGGCACATGAAACTAAGAACACTTGAGAGCAAGGCTAGACTCAAAATTCCAATGTTGACCCAACTGAGGCAACTCTTCCCATTACTCAATATAAGGCTTTTCCAGATCCCCACACCTAAAGGAAAGCATTTTGCTTGACCTTTTAACCAGATAAATGGTTTTTTATCTTTTTTCCTGTAAACAAATTGATCTTCTTTGTGCTTAAACGCTCTGTCACTGTTTACAAAAGCCTTGCTTTCTATGTACACTCTCATTATTTTGACTCTCATTAACTTCTGCACCTGGGAAATCATCTCCAGACAGTTGCTCTGAGAAAGACCGTGAAAGGCCTCTCCCAGGAATGTGACCTTTTGAATCTTCCAAAGACAGCTCAAGCATCTCATCTGAGCTTAACTCAGGCCCAGACAAACCCTCATCCCCACTATCAACAGACTCAGGCCCACCCTCAGGAACATCATTCCCATTCCCAGCATGAACATCAGACACAATCACAGGCTGAACATGCTGATATACAACAAATTGGAGGAGACAGCTAACTAGGTAAATATGTAGCTTCTCTTGGAAAGTCTGCAAGTTGTAGTAGCAACTCAATTACGTCTTAATAATAATAATAACAACAACAACAACAACAACACTTTATTTGTACCCCGCTACCATCTCCCCAAGGGACTCGATGCGGCTTACATGAGGCCAAGCCCACAATACATCAATAAAATAAAACATCAAGAAACAATCAATACAATATAAATCATAAATCACATAAACAAAATAGACAATAATGTAGAAAGTTCCTGTTCTCCTAGCTGAGTTCAAGATTTGCACACAATCCTTTCTTCTTGCTTAGAAATGAGCCCACCAAA
This sequence comes from Anolis sagrei, assembly GCF_037176765.1. Classification (NCBI taxonomy): domain Eukaryota; kingdom Metazoa; phylum Chordata; class Lepidosauria; order Squamata; family Anolidae; genus Anolis; species Anolis sagrei. The sequence goes on along the minus strand of NC_090022.1, from coordinate 95,069,816 downwards.
ACTGAATATTTGTACCCTTCTCTCTCACATGGAGATGTTCCATGAAAACTGGAGATTAATGATTCGGCTTTGAGATCTGCCAAACCTAATTGCAAATCGGGTTTCTGTAATACAGAAAATAACCCCTGCAAGAAACTGGGTGTGCCCTATTCTGTTTGTGGTACCTGAATGTCATGACCATGAGCTCACTCAAGGATGGTCTGTGTTTAGACTATCAGGTCTTTATATGCTATGGCAGTATATGCACGTAGATCTCTGTAGTAAATTGGCAAGGATATCTGAGTTACAGTTGTTTAGCAGTACTAGCAACAATGTACTTTTCTTCCACTCTACTGTAAATTATACTGCAGAAATATAACAAAAGATTGGACTAACCATGAGTGGATTTTTGTGAGACTGGTACTAAAAAAGCAAATTCCTGAGCTCATCTTAGGAGCATGATTTATATCCAGTTGTATTTCTAGCATTGAGGGGACCCTGAAAACATCTCCTAGAAGAATCTCCATATACTTTTGGTTGGTGACCTCCAGTTTGCCCTTCCCACCACATTTCCAGGGCATCTTCCTCTCTTCAAGTTTCTCCCCACCCTGATCTAGGCATTTCCTATCCTTTTCTCACCATCCTTTCATGCTTTCCTCATTTCTTCCCAGCAGCGTTCTGCATTTCTTTTGTAACTTAGCAGAGTTCGTGTGTTGCAGAACAATGGTGCAGTTGTACACATGATTTCCACATTATAATTCTTGGGCATTCTCTATGTATGTGCGCGGAGCCCCCAGTGACACAAAGGGTTAAACCCTTGTGCTGGCAGGACTGCTGACTGAAATGTCAGTGGTTCAAATCTGGGGAGTGGGACGAGTTCCTGTTTGTCAGCTCTAGCTTCCCATATGAGATACATGAGAGAAACCTCCCACAGGATGGAAAAACATCCAAGTGTCCCCTGGGCAATGTCTCTGCAGATGGCCAATTATCTCACACCAGAAGTGACTTGCAGTTTCTCAAGTCAGTCCTGACACAAAAAAAAGTGTGTCTGAGGAGTGGGGGGAGAGCTTCACATAGCAAATGGAAGATTTCCATGATATCTTTGCAGCACATTCATACTAGCCTCAGACTAAATTTAAAAGAATGGAAAGAAGGCAAAAAGTGAAATGGAAAACTGAGGTTCCTTTTCATGAAAGAATGGAGCATGTGTTGGGTAAGTAAGCACTGAGTCCCAGTTTGGGGGAAAAGGTGGAGTATAGATTATAGTGGTTGTGGAGGAAGAGAGCAAACACTTGGCAAGGTGAGATGGCATGGGAGGCTCTTTGAACTGTGGGAATCTCAAGTGCTTCCCAGTTTCAGAACAGAAAATTTACTTCTGTTCATATTTCATAGTTTTCCAGTATTCTATCAAGTATGAACATCAACGAGTACAATATTAGTAATGATTATGCACTAGGGCTTAAATGTAGTTTATAGTCCCAAATAGAATATATCTTCTGAATCAGTGGGATTTATTTAAATGTTGAGTTATTCAGCTGTTGATTCAATAGGTCCATGATAGCTGGGACTAGCAACTGAATTCTGGGTGAGGTTTTTGGAGATATATTTAGTCAAAGTTCATATTTTTGTGCTGGGATGTTATTATGAGGTAAAAACTAATGTACTTTGTCTTCAAGAGACTGTACTGAATATAAGCATTTTAAAAATATATCACATTCAGGAATGTTTTTGCTGATCCCTCCTGATGATATTCCACTGAGTGCTTTTCAATTAGTTCTTCTCTTTTGTAGGATCCATGCCTCAGGCTCATGAAATGTGGCAGTGACATGTGAAACAAAGCAATATGCAACTTCTTGGCCAGAAGACAGAAGAAGTCTTCATTGCATCTCAGTTGCTTTTCTGGAGGACTGGATTAATTTGTAGGGGAGAAGATGTCTTCATATGAGCATGAAGTTTCCAGATGGAGCCTGATACATGGCCGAGGAATAGAGGAGCTCTTGGAGCCTGTGGTCTCTCCATGTGATGCCAGCAGGTTTGCAGCAGAGAAACCACTTGGTAGCATAGACCAGTTCTTGCACATTCCTGGAAAAGCAGACTCGGCATACAGTTCTTTCTCAGGGGGCTCCAATCTTCCAGAATATCCTGTCCCATTAGGCTACACTGAAGATGACCCTCTGCCTCCGGACCAGCCACCCTATATGGACTCAGGATATGTCAGAGGTATTTATAATCCCACTGCAATGAATGCTGAGCTAAGACAAATGTATGAAAACAAGACAACAGGAAAGAGCAGCCACTACAAGTTGGAGAGGACTGGCCACACCCAAATATATGGAAGTGCTCCTGTCCATGGGATGCCATATCAGACACAGTCACCACTGGCCAGGTTTGCATCTCCTCTTCCTCCCCCACCATCCCCACCAGTTCGAGTGGACAGCTATAAAGTTAATAGAAATGGAGATCAACCTCTTACAATTTGTTTTGACCTGAGTGGACAAGCAGAAGGGTATGTACAGAATCCCAGCAAAGGCTCCCCATTTGATGCCCCAGCAGACTGTTACAATGATTATTGGCTCTCTAGCCATGAAACTGAAAGTTTAATCATGGAAAAGGACAATATCTGGTATTCTACCCACCCATATGTCACAAAGAAAAACAACTCTCCCATTTTCACCAAACCTTCTGCAATGCTGGAAGAAAAAATGAGACCTAATTCTTCTGAGAAGATTTTGTGGGCTCAAAATACAATCCATGCTTATAAAATTCCCGAGGTGATGAACTCTGAGTCCTTTCCTTCCTTGCAAGCCAGCCACAATGCTGTTAATGATACACAAGAGAACAAACAGTATTTTTATTCCTACAGTGTACACAAACCACCCTTCGCAGAAGCAGATTTGCCAGGCTCCCAGGCTGGATCCAGAAAACCAGAGGGAGAGCTCGACGACTTTCTTCACCCGTCCGGAGTTGAGAATCATTCAGGTTTGGAACAGACATATAAATGCAGTTCAATCTTAAATTACATTGACGAATCTCCTCCTAATGAAGCTACTCTAAGGATAATTAAGAACTACGATGAAAAGAAATGTTCCTTCAGTTCTGATGAAGAAAACAGCAGAGATGTTTGGCATCCACTTCTAAAACAGCAAATGAGAATGCAGAAAGTGCCTTCTCATGGTCTGAATTTCATGGAAACTTGTCATAGGGAAATTTATGAGACCACCAACACCGTATCTTGTTACAAGCAGGATGCAGAGGGCAGTGCAACCCAGCCATTCAATGGGTTTAGAAAAGCAAAAGAAAAGGATAATAATAGCAGCCCTGACCTCCTTATGAACTCAAGGCAAGGAGAAACATTGGAGCCTGTTCATTTTCCAAACCAACATTTGTTAGAGCAATTGGAAAGTCAATCCCAGCCCACCTCTGCCAGTATAAAGATAAACAGAAAGACAACTCCCCTGCTTTACTACCTCTCTGGTGGGAAAAATTCAAACTTTATGACTCACAAACCTCATAAAGCTCTGGAACAAGAAGACTTCTCTAGAAAATCTCCAAGGAGCAATTGCCCAGTGTCAGCAGCACCAGCGGAAATACCAAAGGACAATAACACCTGTATGGATGATACTACCAGCACGAATGGAAGATTAATTGTGGGGAGCCCTGCATTGTCAGTGGATGATGCATTCAAGAATGACTATAGAGAAAAACTTAAAATTGCTCAAAGCAAAGTCCTGAGAGAAACTTCTTTCAAGAGAAAAGATTTGCAAATGAGCTTGCCTATCCGGTTGAAGCCAAGACCTACGTCAAGACCATCCATTCAACATCTCAGGTCCTCATCGTTATCTACTACTAATGAGGATTCGCAACCTATCCCTCCCCTCAAACCACTAGAAAACCTTAGAAGAGATGATGAATCAAAAAAGCCACAAACCACTCGAATTGGGGGAAGAAAAAGGGCTACTATAGAACAAAAGAAGATCTCCTATTCTGAACCTGAGAAGCTAAACCAGTTAGAAGATCAGAGAGATCAAAGTGCATCATGGAAAAAGAAAAATGCAAGATCCCGGTCAGATGAGATAAGTGAACAGGACACCAGGTTCGTGAGAAGTAAAGCCCTGGAAAGTCAAGGAAGGTCTCTTTCTAAGGCAGAATTGAAACAAATACAGCAGAATGCACTTCTTGAATACATGGAACGAAAGACTGGCCAACGGCCTACTGCTACTCACCACAGCACACAACAGAAACCCCCTTTGCGACAGAAGGCTTCAGATTCAAAGAGGTTTGTGGAAGATAGGTCTTCCAATTCTGGTACTGGCAGAAACTTATCAAATACAGATGGCTTCCATCAACATCCTCCTCCAGAGGAAAACCTGGAGCCACTAAGTTTCTCCTCTGCTTTTACACCTACCAGTTTTCTAGGCTCTGAAATGGCAATTTCGAAATCACAGCACTCTGGAGTTGGAGGGAGCCATGCCAGCAATTGTGCCTTGGAGAAAACGCTTCTTCACTCCGGTTCTTCTGTCTCCAGCAGAGGCCAAAGGACTTCCAAATCCACATCTCCAGTGCAGGTACTCAAGTACCTTGTATTAAAATATAACATAATACTTGTGCCAGATGTCCTATACAGTATTGACAATAGGTTGCTTTTGTCACTAATATGAAAGCTTGTTTCTATGGTCCTAAATGGATCGCTCTGCTGAATTTTATTAGAAAGATCCAGTACTGGCTGGAAACTTCCAATTTAATGGAAAGTTTTAATCAAGCCCCCGGTGATGCAGTGGGTTAAACCACTGAGCTGCTGAACTTGTGTACCAAAAGGTCACAGGTTCGAATCCAGAAAGTGGTGTGAGCCCCCGCTGTTAGCCCCATCTTCTGCCAACCTAGCAGGTTGAAAACATGCAAATGTGAGTAGATCAATAGGTACCACTCAGACAGGAATGTAAAGGCACTCCATGCAGTCATGCTGGCCGCATGACCTTGGAGGTGTCTACGGAGAATGCCAGCTCTTTGGCTTAGAAATGGAGATGAGCACCACCCCCCAGAGTAGGACACGACTGGACTTAATGTCAGGGGAAAACCTTTGCCTTTACCCTTAATGGAGTTATCCAAGGTGCTTTGCTTCAAATAGTTCAACACTTTGTATAGTTACATTAAAACTTAGAGTGGATTCACTGTCCCATTGGCAGGAGAGTCACCACTCACTATCAGAGCATAAAGATCATGAGGGCAGGAAAGTGTGGTTCTATTACATATGCTAATAATGATCAACTCACATTGTTTTGTAAAATGAAGAACATTTCAATGAAGTGGTAAGATAGCAATACAGCCTTATGAAGTTCAGCATATATGGACCCCGACCTTGAGTAGCTGTCCACTCTGGTTCTAGAACTATGGAAGGGGGTGGTGGTATTTGTTTCCCAGGAGAGTTTGGAAGATCTAATCTCCCTCTGCATAAAAATCAAGAATGGGTTTACTTGCCCCAAAATAACATGCAGGGGCATGGAAGACATTGTTAGTGTAGCTTTTGTGAGCAATTTTAGACCCAAGAAGGACCTTTGTTACTTCCATTCCACTGTGAATGGAATAATTCCCTCATTCAAACAAGGCTTCTTTGGTATCTATATTGGGCCAAAGGGCCACTAAATCTTGGTAAAAATGTCTTTGAACCCTCTAGAGCAGTGGTTCTCAACCTCTGGGTCCCCAGGTGTTTTGGCCTACAACTCCCAGAAATCTCAACCGATTTACCAGCTGTTGGGATTTCTGGGAATTGAAGGCCAAAACATCTGGGGACCCACAGGTTGAGAACCACTGCTTTAGACAGTATTTGAAGGCAAAAGTTTGTTTTTTTTTGTTTTGTTTTTTTGAAAAAATCATTTTGTAGCCACTGGGGATTCAGGAGGTCTCAAAACATGCCTTTTAGGAACCATTTGGAGAAATTTGCAAAAAAAAATATTTTTGTGCCCTCTGGGAGTTTTTGGAAATCATAAAAATGCCCCAAAGAAGAGGTATGTGGCCCATGGGCTGCACTTAACTCACCCTGCTCTAGTGGGAATAGGAAGTAGCTTGATGGTTCAACTGCACGCACTTCCTATTTAAAAAAAAAGTTCAACTGACTGTCAGTGTTCAAATTTCAGGGTAGAGGAGGGAGCCTTGTCCACCCTTTATTACATTTGTGTGAAACAGTATTAATGCCAAATCACACTTGTGCTCTTGGTAGCATACATGTGAAAACGAGTGTCATTGTATGCTGTTCATATGCTATTCTCTTTCACCCATGCTATTAATTATTCATTTCCAGGATGTGTATACAGCTATAGAATCTGCAACTTGCCCAGCATTATCAACTCAGGACCATGGATATTATCCAGCACACCCCAGGTAAGCATGTAATAATACCACGAGGCTGTTCACATGATTGGGATTTTCAGAGTGTGTGCCAATCCACATAGACAAGGATAGGCAGCTATATAGTAGCTAAGTGTGTATGTGCCCACATACTCATATGGATGACCCCAGTTCGTCTGGGAATATTTATTTATTATTATTTATTTCCAGTTTTTCTACCCCATCCTTCTCAGTCCCCAAAGGGAGACTTAGGATGGCTTACATTTGGCAACAATTCAATGCTACTACATATAACAACAATATAACAACAATTAAAACAATAAATAAATAGAACATTAATTAAAACAATAAAAAACAGTATTAATAGCAAGCTTTACTACATTATTACCATATGACATTGTTGGTAGAAATCTGTCCAGCAACAAATGTGTCGGAGAGGGTTGCTGTAGTTTTCTGGGCTGTAGGCCATGTTCCAGAAGCATTCTCTCCTGACGTTTCACCCACATCTATGGCAGGCATTCTCGGAAGTTATGAGGTCTATGGAAACTAGGCAAGCAGGGTTTATATATCTGTTGTATGTCCAGGGTGGGAGAAAGAACTCTTGTCTGTTTGAGGCAGATGTGAATTTTGCAATTGCCCTCCAGGCTTCCTGCCTGGCGGGATCCTTTGTTAGGTGTTAGCTGGCCCTGATTTCTTGTCTGGGATTCCCCTGTTTTCTGGGTGTTGTTCTTTATTTATTGTCCTGATTTTAGAGTATTTTAAATACTTGTAGCCATATTTTGTTCATTTTCATGGTTTCCTCCTTTCTGTTGAAATTATCCGCATGCATTCCCCAGGCAGGAAGCAGCCAGGCTTTGAAGCTGCAAGGCTATTTAATGCTAATCAAGATGGCTAATTGTAACATATACAACTGCCTAAAACAGACAAGAGTTCTTTCTCCCACCTTAGATATTCCACAGATATCTTGTCTAGTTTTCACAGACCTCACAACCTCTAAGGATGTCTACCATAGATGTGGGCAAAACATCAGGAGAGAATGCTTCTGGAATATGGATATACAGCCTGGAAAACTCACAAAAACCCAGTGATTCCAACCATGAAAGCCTTTGACAACACATTTTGTTGGAGAGGATTTGGGATTTTGGACTGGGAAATTCCTAAAATGGGGTGGGGGGAAGAGATAACTTTAGATCAGCAAAAGCATAGTTTAAGGCTAGCACATTCTCCATTCCTGTTTTGGAAAGTAAAAACCAGATGAACCTGTGTTCTGACTCAGTAGAAGGAAGTTCCTTCTGTTCCTGTTTGGTAGAAATCACTGTGAGCTTCTTGATGTAAAAACAATCCTCCCTTCACCCTTTCAAAACGCCAGGAAACTTTGGCCTTTCAAATGATCTCACCAAGCTTGAGAATTTTAATGGAAATGTATTCAGGAACACAACAAGTTCTTGTAGACTTTTTTTGACCAAACAGTAGCTGAGAAAGTATTTTAATTTTTCAGTTGAAGTTACTATATAGTTAATTCCAGAGCTTGGAAAAGTTACCATTTTGGATGACAACTCCCAGAATCTCTCCTCAGTTGGCCAGAAATTGGCCTTTATAGTATGCCATAGAAAAAAATTGAAATGTCTCCAAATGTACAAGGGCTGGTCTTTCTCTCCTTATTCGGCAGGCTCTGTAACAGCCACTTCTAATATTCCCATTATTTGAGATCATAGCTCCACCATCTGATCTCACACAGAAATAACACTTTAATGTGCAGGGAATGGAAGCCGAAGAAGAATATAAATGGAAAACTGCATTAAATATGTTTACAAGATGCAGTGTCTAGAGTAAGAAATATATTTAAAACAGAAAGGGTTTTTTTAGGTGTTGATGCAGGATAAAACCCTATACTTGGTTGAGAATAAAATGAAGAAGAACTGGAAGAATATAGAGATATCCTTTTCCTGGTGGTTAGAAAATATTTATAGCTTATAGGTGATCTTTTATTATATTTAATAATAACCTGACTAGACTGAACTTCATCTGTTATCTCCATATTCATGCCCTCGGGTTATTTTCCAAAATGACATGTTGTGCAGCAGCTGCAGTCCAGCACATTACAACACCAGCACATTACAAGCAGTCATAAAGTTGCTTCAGATCTATTCACTGTAGAATTAAGTGCCTGTTTTAAAAATGTTGACCATTTTATAGTCCTTTAAAGTGTGGCTTTACTACCTGCTAGTATAGACATCAGTTCCTCTTAATGTGTGTATTCAAATATCAAATGTCCTTGCCATTATTGTTATTCTTCGCATAGGCCAAGCCTGGTTTACCAAAATTAATTAGCCAAGGGATTGGAACCCAAGGATATCAGCTTTTATCTTTTAAAGACCTTTGAGAAGGATAACTAAGTGATCCCATGGAAAGTTTTGTATAAATGTGTTAACATCATACTGTTATTTATTTATTTATTTATTTCGATTCCGCTTTTCTCCCAGATCGGGACTCAAAGCAGCGAGTCTATCTTTCTAACTGTGATTGCTTTGGAATAATTAACAGATAATCAGTATTAAAAGATCTGAGTTCTTCTAGGTAATCGTTTTAAATGCTACCAACCACACACACACACTTTTGGAAAATGGAAATCTCTACAACCTTTTGGAAAATAGATATTCATAACCATTTGGGAAAACCAGAAATCTTTTGGAAAGGGATGACCTTGTTAAAGATCCTCGCTTTTTATAAAGTATGATCTTCCTGACAAGTTTAAAACTCCCTTGAGTCAACCTCCTCCTTAGTGGTAAATATCCACTAGTATTCATGCAAAGCAATCAGGCTTCTCAGCTGTTAAACTGATATACCTAGATATCTCTTTGAACTGTTATGGACAAAAATATGCCAATGCACAAAAACAAAACAAAACATATATAGCAGGGTTTCAGAAGTATTATTTCAGTTGCCCAAAAAAACAACTATTCTCCCTTAAAACATCTTGGTTTAAATCATGCTCTCAAGAGACCAAAAATAAAGTAGTCTTTTTTTTTCAAACAACATAGTTGGTTTACTCACAAACTTCATGTGTTCAGCATACAGGTATATTGCATATCAATCCAGTTACAGATAGGATTTGAAGTATAAAAACTTCTATATAAAACTTGATTTATACTCCGCCACCATCTGCCCAAAGAGACTCAGGGAGGCTTACAAGGGTGCACATATAACATGCAGCAGGTAAAAATGGTACAAAAGTATAAAACAAGTCACATAAGAATATAACTCCCCACCCCCGTCAATACATGTAGCATAAAATCAAAACAATACAGATTTAAAACAACAGTAGATAAAACTGCAATCAATTCACAGGTGCCAAGTATCAGCTTCATATGGGCCCATTGAGCCTACACAAGGTCAAAGGCCTGTATGTTTTCAGGTAGTTTCTCTGTGCAGATAACATAGGGCATCTTTCTTGTAATCTGAACAGCCCATAGTCTAAAGCAGTGGTTCTCAACCTGTGGGTCCCCAGGTGTTTTGACCAATAACTCCCAGAAATCCCAGCCAGTTTACCAGCTGTTAGGATTTCTGGGAGTTGAAGACCAAAACATCTGGGGACCCACAGGTTGAGAACCACTGTCTCTAAAGCATCTCTCTATTCTGAGAGTCCAATAGAGTCTGTGTCTTCCTAAGGCATTCTGTTTCTATTGGCTTCCATAAAGCATACTGTTTCTACAACTTTTAAAAGCACACTGTTTCTAAAACGGAGTCTGAGATTTGAACAGTCCCAGACCTGATCACATGGTCTGCAGTTACTATCCAAGACATAGAGTTAAGAAAAAACTGCATACCAACACACACATATACGATACAGTAAGCATTCTGAATACAAGCAAATTACTAGTGGAGGTTTGAAGAAGGTTGCCATTTCCAACATACACTGATATTGTGATTCATTTCCATTTTTCCACATATGTTTTTGTAAAATTATAGCACAATACTGTCTTGCTCTATGCACTGCCTAAGGCTGCTAACAGCAAGAAAAGACATAATAAAAAACTCAGAATAACAATACATTTGTTAAATGATAATGTGTTAATAATAGTATTATTATTATGTATGAACAGCTAAAGCGTTCTGACAGTGGCAGACAATTAAAAACATATTAAGATAAATGTAGAGATTAAGATGACAGAACAGCAGGAAAAGGCAAATCTGCTCAAAAGTCTCTATACCTATTCTATCTGCTGCTGAGAGAACAATAAATAAGCTTTATGTTGGTTGAGAGTGCTAAAGAAATCCCCAAATCCGCTTAAGTGCCTTAACTGCTCTTCAGCCATGGCTTAGCAGTACACCTTAGATACATATTTATTATGACTGATACTACTACTATTATTAGCTTTCATTTATGGGACAAAGGAGCTGTTTCAAGTACAGCAGAGATGGTTGTGTGCCTTTTCCTTGCTTGTTGTGATCCCATTCAATAGCAGCCTTCTCCAAGCACCTTTTCTTCTCAAGAGGTAAAAGAGATAGGCTCCAACCTCACCTCTCTAGCTGGAAGAAGTATCCTTATTGTGAATGGCAAGACTATAGTTAAAGCAAGGTTGGAAGACCCTTGGGTATCTATGCATTTTTAGTCTACAACTCTTATCAGTCCTAAACATGTGGGTTGCAAAAGATTCCTGAACCCCAGGGTTAAACAATCCTCATTTCTGTTCTGTTTTTCTGGTCTCCTCCTATAAGCCTGGGTAAGCCTTTGGCACTGTATATCCCAGTGGCATCTGGAATATACAGTGCCAAAGGAGTACGAAATAATGCTCTGGGTTTTAATTTAGACTTCAAAGAGCTCCACAAGGTGCTAAAATCTGGACCAGAATAAATTTCATAACTTTGGATAGATCAGTTAAAGTTTAGACCAAACTCTTGAGTAGATCCACTATTCAGTGGCATTGACGCTACTCAACATTTATTTTTATTCAATTGTTAAAACATTTATACCACACTCTGTATGCTTTTATGCTTACAAATAGCATAAAAGCAAGTTTAAAACATAAAGGTAATTTCAATAGGCTGAAATATATTAAACAATAAAAGATAAAGGCAAAGGTTTCCCCTGACATTAGGTCTAGTCGTGTCTGACTCTGGGGAGTGGTGCTCATCTTCATTTCTAAGCCAAAGCGCCACCATTGTCCATAGACATCTCCAAGGTCATGTGGCCAGCATGACTGCGTGGAGTGCTATTACCTTCCCCCAGAAGTGGTACCTATTGATCTACTCATACTTGCATATTTTCAAACTGTTAGGTTAGCAGAAGCTGGGGCTAATAGCGGGAGCTCACTCCGCTTCCCAGATTTGAACCACCAACCTTTCAGTCAGCAAATTCAGCAGATCAGTGGTTTAACCCGCTGCGCCACCAGGGGGCCCTATATTAAACAATATAATGAGTCAAAACAGATGTTAAAACTACCAGTTTTTAAAATTGTACACATGATGCCCGAATTTTTAACCTGGCACCTGAATGACATGAATGTGGGCCCAAACTGGGCTTTTACAACTGGATTGCCATGGCTGAGAAGGCCCTCTCCCACTTCCTAAAGGAAAGCATTAACCTCCCTGATGGGGCTCAAAGGAGGCTCCCCCCTGATCGTAGTCCTTAGACAGGCACATATGGAAAGAAGCATTCCCTTGAGGTCCAAAGCTGTTCAGAGGTTTAAGTGTCGTCACAAGCACCTTGAATTCAGAACAGAAATGTTTTAGCAGCCAGTGTAATATCTTAAACACATTCATTATGTGCTATCTATACGATATTCTGGTCAGTAGTCAATCGGTTTCATTTTGCAATCGCTACAGCTTCTGAGTCTTCTTCAGGTGTAGCCCCGCATAGAATGTGTTACAGTAATCAAACAAGTGGATGGACCAGTGTGGCTAGGCTCTCTTCTGCTCAGGAAGCCTGTAGCTGGTGCACCATTACTATTTGATGAAGTTATAGGGATTGTACTACTAACAACTCCGTATTCACCCTAAGATCAAATCCCGTTCTAAAACCCTAGTATTGTGTGGTGCTAACAATTTTTTTAAAAAAATAGGATGATTAGATGAATAAGGAATGCAATAAGATTGTTGACTATTTTTAAAAAGATGAAATGTCATTTGAAATCACCTTTAGTCCCCTGTTGAAGGAGGCCTTGGATGTTGACCAACATGATATTTTGGGGATTACAAAGCAAGGAAGTCATGTTCCGGGAAGAAGAGAGAAGTCTATGGAAGAAACCGGAAGTCCTGAAAGGGTCAGACTTTCTCCACTAAGCCAAAGTACAGACCAGCTTCACCACCTGAAGGACTGGCTTCTTTCCTCTGGGATGGAGGCTCGCCAGAGCAACCAGGGAACCAACCATCAACATATTCTGCAGAATTGTGAGTCTGCACCAAGATATCTGCCCAGACAATCATCTACTGAAGATGCTACGTCTCTGAAGGAATTAAACCCAGTTTTTTGTGCACTTGAAACACCTCACAGCACAAAAAATAACAAATTCCCTAGAACTTTTATAAGCCCAGGGAATCCACCCATAGGCCACAAACCCCTGCTTCCTATGGGCAGCAGCTTCCCATTCTCAAGCATACCTGTGGCAGAAGACTGTCCTTCACCCATCTCTTCTCCAGGTGACGCAGACAATGACAGTTTTAAGAATCCTTTTGCCAGTGGCTCAGAAACAGCCTCAGACCTTTCCTCGCTCCATGGACAAAGCCAGCGTTTCACAGGAGACAGGATGGAACCAGAACCAGTTTCTACAGGTTTTGCTCTGCAGAGCTCCACAGAAGGAAATCAAATTAAGGAAGAGCAGAATGTCAGGTAAATATTTTATACTTATTTTTAGACAATGTTTTTTTTTCCTGTGGTCTGTGCACATGTTTTAGGATTTAAATTCAGATATGTCATGGATCTAAAAGAGTAGCCATGTTATTATCTTGCAACATAAAATGGAGGAAGGAAATGTAAAATATCAGCCCATGTGAGTCTTGAGATCATCAGGAGAGGCCCTCCTCTTGGCCCCACCACCATCACAAGTATAGTTGGTGGGAATGAGAGAGGGGGGCTTTTCAGTGGTGGCTCTGGAACTTCCTCCCCAAAGAGATACGTTCAACCCCCTCATTACTGGCCTTCAGCTCCCAGGTGAAAACTTCCCTGACAACTAGCAGCTATCTAGACCAGACAAGACTCATATGGCCAAAGATCTGGAGCTCTGAGTCACTTAGTTTAATGTCTAATGTTTTAACCATTAGGACAACCTCAGTGACTTGAGGTGCTGGGCTTTTAATGTTAATGATATATGTGATTATTTTTTATGTTTATGTATATTGATGTAACTTGTGTTTTATGCAATGTCTGATTTATTGGTTATATGTTGGGTGGGTGGGATGATGGTTTCTTTAGCATTATGTAGTTGTCTTTTTTCTGTTTTGTTTGCTGCTTTGAGTCCCATCTATGGGAGAAAGCAGGCTAAAAGTAAATAAATTAAAAAAAATAGGAATGTGAAAACACCTTTAAGTCCAGGTACAACCCCCCCCCCCCCCCCACACACACACACCCCAAATCTGTGGCAGGACTTCAAAGCAATAAACAAAAATGCAGATAAAGCAAACCCTGTAGAAATAAGAGACTTCTGACCCGAGAATACTATAGAGTTGAGTTGGAGAAAATATCTAGAAAGGACATATTGTGGATAAATGAAATGCAGATCCTGATCCTATGAGTCACCCTAGGGCTGAGAACGGCTGAGAACGGCGGTCAACAAATGCAGCAAATAAATGAATAATGGAAGCCAAACCGTTATTTACTTTTATTTTAACGTAAAATGTCATAGTCATAATCCTACTTCTTCAGATGCAGTACAGAGTGGTATTAGGCATAAAACATAGTTATACAGCTATGAGAGTGGAACCAAATGCAATAGGATCCTATCACAATTGTAGCCAGGCCTTTTTCTCCCCTCCAGCTCTGTTGTTTCTTTTTATGGATCTAAAATACACATTGAGCATAAGATAAAGGTAAAGGTTTCCCCTGATATTAAGTCCAGTTGTGTCCGACTCTGTGGGGTGGTGTTCATCTTCCTTTCTAGGCTGAAGAGCCACTGTTGTCCGTAGACACCACCAAGGTCATGTGGCCTCATGACTGTGTGGAGCACTGTTACCTTCCCACAGAAGCAATACATTTTGATCTACTCACATTTGCATGTTTTCGAACTGCTAGGTTGGCAGAAGCTGGGGATAACAGCGGGAGCTCAACCTGCTCCCTGGATGTGAACCACCAACTTTTCAGTCAGCCAGTTCAGCAGCTCAGCGGTTTAACCAGGGGGCCCTACATTGAGCATAAGTGCCCTCTAAGGGATGGGCTTTGTCAGTCGGTCAGGATGGTGTAGCTGACTATTACTAGCGCAGTGCTAACTCTGTCCAATCCCTTCTCTTTCCTTGATCTCAGCCTGCAGCAGGAGGGAGGAGGTGGGGACCTGAGGTGTGAGAAGACAACAAAAATAGGTTTGTACCTGTAATTACTTTAGGGAAGGAGAAGAAAGAAAAGCAAGCTGCTACTGAGGTTTGCTGTCTCACAGTTTAAAGGTTAAAGCATTAGATTAAAGAGCAATGATTGCATCTCAGCAGTCTGAACACCTTTTGTTAAGCCTCTCTTACAACACATTTTTCCTACACATTCACATTTAGGTGGCTTAACTGTTCTCAGTGGAACACCTACAGCTTTGGAGGAGTGTTCGCTTGCTGAAATGTCTTTCAAGTCATTGCCACAGTCACTGAGCATGTGCTACTCCCCTCCTCCTCCTCCTTCCATAGGGTTCTGCACACTTCACTGAAAATTATTTGCAGACATTGGGTTGTTGTAGGTTTTTCAGGCTGTATGTCCATGTTCTAGAAGTATTCTCTCCCGATGTTTCATCTGCATCTATGGCAGGCATCCTCAGACATAGTGGGGTCTGTTGGAAATGAGGAAAATGGGTTTATATATCTGTGGAAAGTCCAGTCATTTCCTCTAGATATCATTCAGTACTTTAAATGCTCTAATGCAGTAACCATGAATGAATTAGACAATCCGGGGCCTGCAAATCGTATCGGCAGAAGAAGCAGCCCTTTCCCCCATTATCTTATGATGCTCTGTTTTCCCATTTGAAGCAGGTCTCCTCTTTTGTCTGTCTGTGACCAGGCAGTATGCAAATAATCTATTGCATTTTTGGTGTCCTCATGAATTGCATAGAGCATTCTTTAAAAATGAATGAGATCATGTTTTGCCATGTTCTTCCTCTAAAATCTAGCCTACAGCTTCTGTTATTCTTTGTCAGTCTCCTATCAAAGTACCAACTAGGGCCAACTCTGCTTAGGTTCCAAGATCAGATGGGATCTGGTGCTTTTAGGATAATTAGGACCATTTTCCAGATGTGGTAAACTCTGCTGACTAGAGGAAAATAAATAATTCCATCACACATAGTTCCAATTTAAGTGAATAGGCAGCCCCTTTCTGTTCAGGAGGACCAGGCTGGGAGGCCCAGAGCTTCAGAATGTTGCTTGAGGTTGCCCTTACGCTGCTTCTAATTGGCTCCAGCAAATCTCACAAAATCTGGGCAACAGACACATGGAAATAAGTTTCCATAAATATCCTCAGGCATGATCTACAGCAGAGATGGGCAATTGCTTGGCAGACATTTTCACACCCCTGGGCTACATCAGCAATTCATCTGAAGTGCCTTTCAAGCAATGTTTTGAAGATTTCAAGATGATTTTTTTCCTCTTAGGCCATTTTAATTCCTGTCACCTTTTGTGTGGGACTGAGAGAAAGGGAGGTAGCCTGGGAAGGCTCTGCCAGACGTGTGGGTAGTATATTGTTTGTTTGGTGGGCTGAAAGGCATTCAGAAATCAAACTAGGCATTGGTTTTTGGGAAAAGGGATGACCTTTGAGATCATAACCTTTTGGAAAACCAGAATCTCCATAGCCTTTTAGAAACATAACCTTTTTGGAGGTATTCACTACCATTTGGAAAATCATGACCTTTTTGTAAAGTATGATCTTCCTGAGAAGAGCTAAAAACTCATTTCAGTGAATCTTCTCTTTAATGGTATATATCCTCTAGTATTCATTCAAGGCAAATTAGGTTTCTCTGTTGTTAAACTGATATAATTGGTTATCTCTTTGAACTGTTAGGAACAAAGATTATATAGTAGAGTCTCACTTATCCAAGATAAACGGTCCGGCAGAATGTTGGATAAGTGAAAATGCTGGATAATAAGGAGGGATTAAGGAAAAGCCTATTAAATGTGAAATTACGTTATGATTTTACAAATTAAGCACCAAAACATCATGTTTTACAACAAATTGACAGAAAAAGCAGTTCAATACACAGTAACGTTATGTAGTAATTACTGTATTTATGAATTTAGCACCAAAACATTGCAATGTATTGTGGATCCCGGCGGGAGGCAGACTGCGTTGGATAATACAGAACATTGGATGAGCAAAGGTTGGATAAGCGAGACTCTACTGTGCCAATGCACAAAATATATAGCAGGTCTTCAGAAGTGTTATTTCAGTTGCCCAAAAACATCTACTCTCCCATAAAATATATTTGGTTTTAAATCATGCTCTCAAGAGACAAAAATAAGCAGTCTTTGTTAAAAAAAATAACATAGTTGGTTTACTTAGAAACGTCATGTATTCAGCATACAGGTACAATGCTTATCAATTGAAAGTTTAAACAGTAAGTTCTCTAAGGAATTCTGTTGCTGTCTTTTCTCTGTCTTATGACTAATGCATAATGAACACTGACTATACAATACACAACACAACACCAACATCTAAAAATGGAGTCTCAGTCTGAATAGTCCCAAATCTGATCGCATGGTCTGCAGTCCCACCCACAACCTCAAACAACATAGAGTTAAGGGAAAGCTGCATACCAATACACACATATAGAATATAGTAAGCAATCTGAATTATATACATAACAAATAACTAGTATAGGAGGCTTGTAAAAGGTTGATATTTTCAACACTGGGGGTTTTCAAGGATAGGCAAAGGGTCTTTGGGGCCACAATAGAGGGATTCAGGGAGCTAATTAAACATATGGACTGCATTTTCTCCATCCCTGTCTCATTTCTCGCCGGCTAGGCTGAGAAACGGCAGTATACAAGTATACAAGTATATTTTAGAGTAAGTTCTTTTGACATCTGTGGAAGTTACTCAGGAGTGGTCATGAATAGAACTGTGCTGTAATGTTTTGTAGTTAATTCAGTAAATCCTAGGCTACTCAAAAACAAAAACTGCCAAGTTGTGTGGAAAAATCTTTGGCATGAATTTGATCAGTGAAACGCGATGCTGTAAATGTGAACATTAGGGCTGAAGGTATGATAGATATAGAAAACCTTTAAAGCTACTTCTTATTCTCTGTCTCTTCTTCATGCCAGGAATCTCCATTTCTAAGATTTTCATATATCAAGTCACAGGAGCAGAATAATTTTTTAAAGTGGCAGCTCTGTGTTACATAACTCTCTGAGTAATTATACAATTCTTTCTTCTAGCTTCTCTCTCTCTGAGAAAGAAGGATCTAATTATGGAGAAAATGGAGGTGATGAGAATTTAGCAAGGAATTCATATTGCTCAGAAATGGCTCCTGAATCCCCAGCTTTCTTCCTTAAAGAAAAGAGCAACACAAATTCTCAGTTGAAGCGAGACATCAGTGAAAAATCCCATGTGTCCGATGCACCTCAGTGGCAGAACGTAGAAGCGAATGACACAACTGATCCCTTGGAAAACAGGACATACTATTGTACAGCTCTGTTAGACAACCAAGGACATGAAAATACTAAGTGTGCATTAGCAAGTTCAAAAGCCCTGCAAAATGAATGTGAGAGCAGTGTTCCAGTACAAAAAACAGGTTTCTTTGTGGCTGAGACAAAAACCTCAGAGGACCAGAGGTGTGAAGATCTTGCTATTGCGATTATTGCCAAAGACAAGACACTGGTTGATATCCTCATGCCCCATCCCAATAGGAAAACTGTGTTAGATCTCATGGAAGGCCTTTTCCCGGTGAACATTTCAGTGCCAGACAGATCCTGCAGATGGAAAGTGGAAATTCAGATTGTCCAAGAAAACAAGTAAGTCTGAGAGACACAAACCTCAAGGAGCCTCCTTGGGTGTGTTTGGGGAAGTTGATTTCCCAGTTGATATTAACTATTGTATATTTATGAAGTTTTTGTCCATAAGAAATATTAGATTGGATTCATGTCAGTAGTGTAACATATATAAACATTAAAGGAGATAGACACAAAGATCTCAGTTAGACTTACACAGCATTACTCAAATTATGTGGGACAAACCTTTTTGAGAAAGGAACTAAAGCTGAAAGCAAAGTGAGATGTTATGGGAAGTGCATATTTACTGTTGCTTCATGTTCCAGGAACCAATCACAAAACAACGAACACATATTTGCAAAATAGCATAGCTAAACAAAAGTATGTGTTAGGACAAACCGATATCTTTTGCCACTTGAAGGAGCTCTGCTTTCAAATATAAGCCAAACATAGTATCTACTTTGGATCTCAGTGATAAAATGCATGTTTGATGTGCATAAGATCAAGCAATCTCCAGTTAAAGACATGAAATAGCACATGATATAGAAGATCTTTTTGTGGGAGGAGGAGGTGGGAATCTAGAGAGCAATGTTTGGGCAAAATGAATAATATTTGGTTGGATAAATAAAGAGAATGATCTTGCATAAGGTGGCTTTCTTCCAAGTGGATTTTCCAGCACAAGCTCCTCTGAAACAAAACAAAATCATTATTTATTTATTTACTATATTTATATACTGTTTTTCTCACCCCTGGGGTTTTTTTTGGGGGGGGCGGGGGGACTCAAGGCCGTTTACAACATATCAGTGGCAAAAAAACCAATGTCAACATACATGTGAAAGAGAAATAATAATAACTAAACACTAACATATAACTATACATTAAAGTCATTAACAGAGAATTGTGCTGTGACTTTCTTTCGAACATTTGGGGAACATTTGGCATTTTGGATGTTTTGGACTTCAGTTGCCATATTTTCTTATTGAGACCCGTGTGACTTAGAACTCTGAGCATTTGGACGATGCTCTGGAGGCCAAGCATTACATCCCTGCTCAACCATGGAAACCTGCTGGATGATCATACTCTCTCAGCCTCAGAGGAAAGCAATATCAGACTCTATCTGATAAACCTTGCTAATGAAACCTCTTGATAAGGTCACATTAGGGTCACTATAATTGGGAAATGCTTTGAAGGCACACAACAACAGACCCATGCCACTGCCTAGTTTGGGTAATCAGCACCAAAGGTTTGTGGGATTTTTGTGATATCTTACCAATGACTATGTTATCTTTCTGGGACATCTGAGGTGGTTCTTTTATGGTGATTTCTGTCCTTTTGGATGGACAGTTTCAGAAGGGGCTGGTGATGGAAGGTTGATTAATGGAAATTGAACGACAGCATGCCTTAGCATTCCTCTTCCAATCTTCTTTGACATATATATGAAAGTTAATTGAATCAAATGTTATATATACCATACCAAAAGTTATTGCAACAGCATATGGAGAGCTTGGGAGAGTGGGGTACTGGAAGAAAAGATAAAATTTTGAAACATGCAGAATACTTCCTTTTAACTGAATTGTGATGTGGGCCCCCCTATCATTCCCAGACTTCGTGTGGATACACAAAGTTATAATAGCAAACCCTACTGAAGTCAATTATTTCTAGCCCAAGAATATAATCAAATTATACTGGACAACTTGGAAATGCCAGATCTTGTGAGAAGTGGATGAATGAAATCACGAATCCGGTTCTACAGATACATGGGTCAAACTGTATTTATCAGATAATTAATGAGTACTAAACAATTGATTGTTCTCTGTTTTAACAGCCAAAGAAACTGTGATTGTGCAAAAGATGGATCTCACGGAAGTGAAAACAGAAAGAGCCTTGATGACCCAGAGGACATCACAACCAAGAAAGTAGGTAAATGAGGTTCAAAACACTGAACTCACATTTTAAAGAAGTGCTCCCTCAAGTGGTAAAAGGGATTTATCATTAGCTGTTGGTACATTCCTTCAAATCAGCCATGACTTATGGTTACTTTGTTTAAGAGTTTTCTTGGGAAGATCAATCCAGAAGGGATCAGCTATTGCCTTTCTCTGAAGTTGAGATGATATGCCTTATCTGAGGTCTCCCAGTGGTACAGCAGTCCAATCACTACATCACATTGTCTCTGTGAAGCATATTATTTCCCTTAAAATACGTATTCTATTTTTTGGGCTTTTTTCAGCTGCATTTCTATTTCACATTACAAAGTCAAACAACAACACATTCAGCTTGCCAAGTCTTATCTAATATGTGCCAGAGCTTACAATTTGACGGGAAATTCTTTTTCCAGTATTCCTGCAAAATGGCTCTTTTTTCTTCTTTGCAAAACAGAACCTTTCTTTCCAGAGTAGAGATGGGACAGTTTTGACTTCCCCTGCAGAAATGTAATGATTTCTTGGAAGGTTCAATATGCAAGTTTCAATATGCAAGGGCTGGCTTTAATACAGCAGGTTAATCACCAGCTGCAGCTGCAGTAAATCTTGCCAGCCCAAAGGTTGGCAATTCAAAGCCAGGTCAGGGTGAGCTCCTGACCTTCAGCCCAGCTCTCTGCCCACCTAACAGATCAAAAACAGCAATGTGATTAGATGAATAGGAAGTGCATTAAGAGGGGAGGTATTATAGGCATGGTGCTTGAATCAGAAAAAGGAGGAAAGTTTATGAACAAAGAAAGCTCTTCAGGAAGGAGATGGAGTGACATCACCCCTCCCCCCCCCCCCCCCCCCCGGCCAGAACTGAGCACAGTCTCCAAAGATGCTGAAAGATGGCGAAGAGCCTATATAAATACCTCTATCTGTTGACTGTCTTGTCATTCTATAATCAGGATTTAGTGTTTGCCATGTATGTGTTCTGTGATTCACCCTAAGTCCTCTTCGGGGTGAGAAGGGTGGAATATAAATACTGTAAATAAATAAATAATAAGTATTGTTTCAATTCATGACATTTCTGCCAGATAGTATGGCATGTATGAATACAGGGTTGAATAAATATTTGGGAGGGAGATTGACCTCACACTATTGCTCCCCTCAATGTTTCTGTCACTGGAGTACACGTTCCCCCCACCCCACCCCTTGTGGAAAGGTTTGGTTTCACAACCCCGTTTTTATGAGCTCTCCTTTGTAAATAACCTGCTCCTCCTTTATCTCACCCTTAGTTTTTAACCTTTTAAAAACATTTTAACTTGCACATGCAGCCCACCCGTTGTCACTGTGATTGTGTTTATTGTAACTCTTTATTGCATAATGTATTCACATGTTTTTATATGATTATGATGTTGTTGTTTGTTGCTTGTGTTTTGGTTTTATTTTGCTGTAATCTGTTGTCTGGGCTTGGCCTCATGTAAGCCGCCCCGAGTCCCTGTTGGGGGTGATGGTGGCGAGGTATAAATAAAGTTTATTATTATTATTTTATTATTATTATTTTGTGTCAAAAAGCACAACATCGAGCAATTGCATGATGCTAGATAGTGGACAGCTCTCTTACTTTTGTTATTCTCAGAGTTTGTTCATGCTATTCACTCCTTTTCCCAGGTCTGCCCTATTAATACTTGTTCAGCAGAGTTGACTTTCTTTTGCAATGTTTTCTTTTCTTGCAGAGAGAACTTATTTCTAATATCCAGCTGAAACTGCAAGCTCTGTGGGATAAGAGAGAGCTCCTCCAAAACCAAGTTAAAGAGCATGCTGCCCGTGGCAAAGAGCTGGAGGTGGTGGTCCGAGGCCTCTGTAAGCCCAATGAGTACGAGCGCTATCTGATGTTCATTGGTGACCTGGAGAAGGTGGTAAACCTGCTGCTGTGCCTCTCCAGCCGCCTTGCTCGGGTCCAGAATGCTATGGGGAAAATGGATGAAAATACTGATGCTGAGGAGAAGGTGAGTCCCTGGAGAGGAGTGCAGGGAATACTCTTTAGTCTTGGCTCTTTAAAGAGAAGTTTGCAGTCTAACTTTTCCATATCTTTGAAGATATGGAATCTTTAAACTTTAAGATTTAGATTTCTGTTGTTTCCATTTGTGGCCCAGGACATAATACATTTACTTCTGTGCTCTGTGTAAGTCATCCACCAAAGGTCCCATTATCAGACCTGAGACTAGCCCAGTCAACCTGTGAGTCCCCAGATGTTTTGGCCCTCAACTCCCAGAAATCATAACAGCTGGTAAACTGGTTGGGATTTCTGGGAGTTGTAGACCAAAACACCTGGGGACCCACAGGTTGAGAACCACTGGGCTAGACTGAAATGGATCAAGATAACCCATCTCATTGAGGAACCCTTCAAGCTGGGAAGCCACCACATACTTTTTGCCCAAGAAAGGGAGGTTGGGGACTGGCCTATAAGTCTCCCCCTGGCCTATTTAATAAACCAGAAAGGTAAGAGTCTAGCATATCTCACATCTTCAAGGATCCTGTCCATATCCTCATCTTGCATAGAATGAAAAGTATTTAACAGACTCGTATCAATTCTGGCCTTCTATGTGCAATACTGTACCATCACAGGTAAAATAATATACATTGACCTTTGTGTCTCAACCCTTGAAACACTCCCTTGAGGAAAAGCAGACTAACTGTAACATTCTTCACAGTTCAAGACATTGTTGTGGAACATTAATTTCCCTATATTGAAAATGTGTTTGGGAAGAACCTGTTTATTTTGTTCAAAATCGAACAATTTTCACACAAATAACTTGTTTTTGTCCAGAAAACACATACAGAAAAACTAGAAAAAGGAAAACTGTTTGTGTAAAACACATTTCCTTCACAGGGAAACCATGAATATTTGGGTGCAAATACATTTTCTCGAACAAAGTCCTAAGTATGAGAGTGTTCAAGGGCATGCTGTACACCACCACAGTCCTTAAAGCTAGGTATTTGGGGCACTTGGTCACTTTTTTGACCTAGGGAAGAGTGCCCAGCAAGGCTCCCTAGGTCTCCAGCCTACTAGTCCTCACTTAGTTTCACCTCGCTGCATGTCTGAGCCTGCCCTGCCCATCTCAACTTTCCTTATCTTTATATGTTAAGATGAGTGGGAAAGCAGCTGGACAACATTTTCTGAACAGAAAAATAGCCAGAGGGGTAAAGCTTAAGCAGCCCTGTTCCAGTCTTCACAATGAAGTTAGCAGAAAAATTGTGTGGAAGAAAAACAAAAACAAAGTGAAAGGACTAGTTCATACCTTTCCTACTTTGGCCTTAGCGTGCCCCCCACCTCAAGCTGAAGCGATTTCAATCTGGTTTCAGGCTTAGCTATGTAACAGTCCTACACAGAGAGCTAGACAATGGGAGTGTGTTCCTGTTAGTTCTCCTGGATCTCTCAGTGGCTTTCGATATCATCGACCATGGTATACTTCTAGGTCGTCTCGCTGGGATGGGAATGGGAGGCACTGTTTTACAGTGGCTCCAGTCCTTCCTGGAGGTCTGTACCCAGAAGGTGAGGCTGGGGGACTCCTGTTCAAACCCCTGGCCTTTGTCCTGTGGGGTTTGTCAGGGTTCCATTCTTTCCCCATGCTGTTTAACATATACATGAAACTGCATAGTAGAAGTCCCAGAAATTTGGAATTTGGTGCCAACTGTATGCAGAGCATGCCCAGCTCTACTACTCCTTCTCACCTAAAGCCAGTGAAGCTGTCCTAACCCTAAACCAACATTTGTCATCAGCAATGGACTGGATGAGGGCAAACAAATTCAAACTTAATCCAGACAAGACAGAGGTGCTCCTGTTCAGTCGGAAGGCAGACCAGGGAATAGGGATCCAGCCTGTGCTGGATGGGGTTACACTCTCCCTGAAGACACAGGTCCGCAATTTGTGGGTCCTCCTGGACTCAGCACTGAACCTGGAGGCCCAGGTTTTGACAGTGGCCAAGAGGACGTTTGCACAATTAAAACTTGTGCGCCAACTGCATCCTCTTGTACAAACTTGCCTGGGCCCTGAGATCTTCAGGAGAGGCGCATCCATGGATTTTGATATCCACAATAGGTCCTAAAACCAAACCTCAGTGGATACCAAGTACCCACGGTACACCAGAATTAATCTCTGGCATATTATAACAACAAACAATCTGTGGAAAAGCAAATAATGCTTTCCTTGGTTTGGACTTCTCCAGTCTTTGCGCCAATTTGGAGCCCGTTCCTTCAGGGATTGATGGCAGAGCTTGGATAAGGTCATTTTTAGACTACAAACCAATGATTGTGATGCATATACAAAAAAGTCTGAGTGATTTAGCTCTCTTTTTCTTTTTCTCTGCAGCATTCTCTCAACGAGCGGCACAGGCTCCTGTCCAGGCAGCGAGAGGATGCTAAGGACCTAAAGGAGAACTTGGATCGCCGAGAAAGGGTGGTGTCAGGTATCCTTTCCAAGTACATGCCAGAGGGCCAGCTTCAGGACTACAGGCACTTTGTACAGGAAAAGACATCTTTGTTAATTGAACAAAAGGACCTTGAGGAGCAGATTATGTTTGTAGAAGAGCAGCTGGAGAGACTGGAGAAAAGTATCCTTCCGTAAACCCTCGTTTATAGGTTGCTTGCATTCCTACCTGAAGCAACTCTGCTAGAAATCTGTCTGCATTCACAGACTCAGAAATGGGCAAGGCATCATATCATGACTTCCCAGGGGCACCACTTTTCCCATGGCTGACAGGGGCTTACTTGGCCTAGGCACACCTTCTTGGGAGAAGAAAAATGACAAAACCTTCCCTGTAGGTAGCTAGTTTTGTCTTGAGATGACTGTGCAATGTGTGATGTCTTTTGATAATGAGTGGATGTTTTGTTTTTCTTCCCTGCTGACTGCCAGTCTGTTCAGTTTCCAAATTGACATTATCCCAATAAAAATAACTGGAACAACAGTAACATAAAGATGCTTCTTCTTTATTGACATAGGAGAGAGAAGATAATATTTGAATGTGGATTAGATACAAGAACACTGGCTCTTTCCATGCTAATGCAGGCCATTTAGTAAGCCCCCTTTCCAGTTTAATTACAAAAACTGTCTTTATAAAACTGAATTACTGTATACATTTAACATGATGTTTTAGAAGAGGTGCTACTCCAAGTGGCGAAAAGAGTCTGTTTGTCACTTCATGTTGTTTTCTTCAACTACATACATGCATATCTTACATATGCTTTCTTAACTGATTGATTAGTGGACATCAAACATCATCTTTGTTTGAAAGTCTGATTGCTGAGGCCTATATGGCAGGGAAATTCCATTATGAGATGGAAAACAGATTAATGCATTCTCCTTAATGTCTAGTTTGACCCACTAATAAAAGACAGCCTTTTGTGCTTTTGTGGAACAGCCATAAAACCCCGCTCAAAACTACCCACATGCCCAGGTGATTTATTTTAGAGCATAGCATGCATACAGCTCACAAGGTACCTCTGGGGGCTTAAAAGTTATCTGGCTTGTCTCTAAAAAAATGTATTGTCTTATATTACTGTTTTAGTTTTTGCTTTTAAAAATATGCCTCTGACTCTTTCAGTGAAAAAAGTAATGTACTCTGACTACAAAGTGGAAGAATTTATGTTAAACCACTTTGAGTCTCCTTTGGGTAAGATAAAGCAGAATATCAAACCATAGTAATTGTTGTTGTTGTTATAATTATTCTTAGAAACACAAAAAGATTAGTACACAGCAAGCAAGATCACTATGCTGACTTTTGTATTGGATCACGTGTTAGACACTTCCCAAGTGCCTAGGACTGTGTGATGTATCAGCGAATAATACATGCAGATCCAAGTAGGGTGGCCTTTTGCAGCTGACAGATGGTAATTTTGTGTTTAAGTGCACGCCAAGGTCATTAGGCACTGCACTCAGTGTGCCAGTCATCACTGGGACCACCTTTACTGGTTTGTACCATAGTCTTTGCTGTTCGATCTTTAAATTTTTGTATCCTGTCAGCTTTTTCAGTTGTTTCTCTTCAATCCTGCTGTTGATTGGAATTGCAACATCGATGATCCATACTTGTTTTTTTCCCCATGATCGTGTCATCAGGAGTATTGTGCTCCAAAACTCTGTCAGTCTGAATTCGGAAGTCCCAAAGTAGTTTGATGTGTTCATTTTCTGTCACTTTTTCAGCCTTGTGATCCCACCAGTTCTTTGTCACAGGCAGATGATGATGATGATGATGATGATTATTATTATTATTATTATTTGGGTGGGAAATCTTTTTATTTCTGTATTTTTCTTATATACTATGAAGAAAGGATTTGATGTTTTTAAAGGACAGATCATTTGACAACATAATGTTTAATATTATCTTTCATTTCTGAAATTTACATCCCATTCTTAACAAACATACCACCAAGTTGTTTCTTGACCTCATGCATTTCAGAGGATATTCTTAGACAAGGAATACTCAGATGTGGTTTTGCAAATTCCTTCCTCTGGAAAATAGCCTATAGGGCTTGCAATTTGTTGCCAGTCTCCCATCCATTCCTAACCAGGGTTACCTCGACTAATGGACCGCATCACACTAGAGAATGAATCCAGTTTAAATCTGGTTGCTACCTCCTGTAGAATTCTGGGGTTTGTAGTTTAGGGAGGAGCCTTTTAACAGCCTTCCTAAACTACAAACCTCAGAATTCTGCAGGAAGCAGAAAGTGGATTCATTCTCTAGTGTGATGAAGAAGATAATTATTATTATTTCATCACAGTCGAAAATGAATCCACTGATCTCCAAGATCAGACAGGATCTGTTGCCTTTAGGGTATTTAGTCCTGACAACAAGCATATGAAGCTGCCTTATATTAAGCCAAGCCATCATATTTAGGGAACGTGTAGCTTGCCTATTTTAGAGTCACTAGAAACCTATTTTTAAAAGAGGAACTTTTGGTCATTTTTCATTGTTAAAAAGGCCTCTTCTGTGGTTAGAATGACCTGGGGGGCAAAAACATGGCAAAATAACCTTTGTGTCACCTTAAAGGGGCTTGAGGGCATTTAGAGGCAAAAGGGTTAGGGGAATGTGGAGGTGGGGTTGCCTTCCAGGGTCCCCATGGCTCTCCATCTTCATTGCCCACATGTGACCTAAGGTTTTAGAGGCTCTCAGAAACAGAACTTTCAGCGGTCTCCTTTCACCTGGAAATGGACGAATGTGCAAACACAATTCTCTCAGAGGCAGAATCAATTCTTCTTGGAAATTCTGCTGAAATGGGCAATTCTTAGCACAGTGAGCCCTTAAACCTGGGTCCTGGCCTATTGTGCCCTCTCCTGGAGCTGGCCTTTGTTCTGGCCTGCTGAAATTTTGATTTTGCACACACTTTGGTTGGAGTAAACATGCTTAGTCTTGAGTAAATATGCACTGGATTGTGCTGTTAGCTTATCTAGCAGTAAACATTTGCAAAATGTAGTATTAGCCTCTTAAACAAGGATTTTTTTAAAAAATCATTATCTATGTGCCTTTGCACAATAGTTAAAAATGTTCTTGCTAAGTGGCTAGTACTATATTTTGAAAGCTTTTACTGCTCAGAAGGCTAATATTGCAACCTACATATGTGCTTTTCAACCTGATGTCTTATGACTACCATTTCATAGAGTTTTCTCAGGGAAGGAATACTCAGAGGTGGTTTTGCCAGTTCCTTGCTGCAAAATATAGCTAGTACTCAGTATTCATTGGAGAGATCCCATCCAAGCACTAACCAAGGCCGAGACTGCTTAGCTACCAATATCAAGCAAGATATGGCATTTTATAGTATTTGTAATCTCTGATACCAGAAAGACTCTACACACAGTCTTCAGTCGGAATATATAAAATGCCGATGATGTAAATAAATACATATGGCATTTTATGTACTTCAGATGAATAGTGCCTTAAAATGAAATCCTGACTTCATTGCAGTATGTATTCCCACAGAAATATTATTCTATCCTGCCATATGGTGCATGATTGTTTTGCCACATTCTCCTTTCAAATACCCATCATTATTTGCCCATTTCCTGACTACGTTTTTGTTTCAACTGAAGGATATGTAAAGAAAGCTGAATGTCAAAACGATGGAGTAATTTTAGCAAGAAAATGTGAAAGAGCTGTTTTGGACTCTGCATTTAGTACTGGCCGATTATAGTTTTAGCTCTGCAGTAAAACTGGACAATTTACGTTATCGAGTTGGCAGCTACCAGCATTTCTCACCATTGACTCCTGCTGGCTGGGACCAATTCCAGTCCAACAAAATCTAGGGGATATACTTTTTCTGCTTCATCTTACAATTGTAAGAAATCTCAGTGTATTTCCTCAGGAAAGAAATCCATGCAGTTCAATACAATATGGAATCTGTACAAATGTTATAGCGCCTGGCAAATCCTTCTCAACTAACCTCTCTTTGAGACCTGTGATTGGCACCACAGAGGCCCTGCCGTCATAAGAGGGAAAGCTTAACCTCAGCAATGCTCATGGTACCAGGCTTCTGGACATTGGAAGCTATGTGCAGGGATATTTATTATTATTTATTTGAAACATTTATATTCCATCCTTCTCACTCCAAAGGAGACTCAGGATGGAGCACAACATATACATGGCAAGCATTCCATGCCAGAACATAAAATAACTAAAAATATACACAAACCCTAAAATCAGATGATATCTACTTTGAAATGAATTGTTTAAAACCATCTCAAAACCATCTCAAAACACCATGCCATCTCAAAACACCATGCGGAGTGGGTTTCCTATTATTGCCTTATTGTACTGTCCCAAAGGCTTGATCCCACAGCCAGGTTTTTACCATCTTTCTGAAGGACAGGAGGGAGGGGGCTGATCTAATCTCACCAGGAAGGGAGTTCCATAGCTGGGGGGCAATCACTGAGAAGGCCCCCTTTCTCATCCCCTACAAATGCACCTGTGGTGGTGGCAAGACCGAGAGCAGGGCCTTCCCAGAAGATCTTAGTCTTTGCAGTGGTTTATAAAGGGAAATGTGTTTGGCCAGGTAAACTGTTTAGCCAGCACTTTGAATTATGCCTGGTAGCAAACAGGCAGCCAATGGAGCTGACATAACATGGGAGTTGTGTGCTTCCTGTATGAGGCACCAGTTAGTCTGGCTGTCTGTCATTGGACTATTTGAAGCTTCAAAACATTCTTCAAAGGCAACCCCACGTAGAGCGTGTTACAGTAATCTATCCTAGATATAACAAGAGCATGGACTACCATGGCCAAATCTGACTTCCCAAGGTATGGGCGCAACTGATGCACAAGTTTTAATTGTGCCAAAGCCACTTGGCCACCGCTGCAACCTGAGGTTCCAGCAATGAGTTCAGGAGGACTCCCAAGCTGCAAACCTGTGCCTTCAAGGGGAGTGTAACCATCCAGCACAGACTGTAACCCTATATCCTGTTCGGCCTTGCAACTGACCAGGAGTACCTCTGTCTTGTCTGTATTAAACTTCAATTTGTTTGCCCTCATCCAGACCATCACAGTGGCTAGGCACTGGTTCACAACCTGGGCAGCCTCCTTAGCATCTGGTGGAAAGGTTTACTAGAGTTGGATGTCATCTGTGTACAAATGGCATCAAACTCCAAAACTCTGGATACCTACTAGTTTGCTCTATTCCACAGTCAAAATATCCCTTCAGATTAATCACAGATGAACTAATCTATGAATTTCAGTAAGTTCTTATGAACTCAAAACATCTGTACTACCCAAATTAAATTGTTGTTGTATCACTTCTGGTCATTTCCCATATCATGAGGTTTTCTAAGCAAGACCTTATAGAGGGAGTCTGCATTTGTCTTTTTCTGAGCCTAAGATAGTGGAGATAACAGCTGTTCCTAGCAGGGAAGAAGATCATGGTCTGTCAAAGATGAGCCTGTCAGAAAAATGTTGTTGTTGTTGTATACCTTTATGTCAATTCCAATATATGGTAACCCTATTCATGGTTTCTTGAGATTTTTTCAAAAAAAAGTTTGCCTTTGTCTTCCTTTGAGGTAGAGAGAGTGTGACTTCCCAAGGACAACCAGTCAGTTTCATGATCGAGTGAGGGTTTGATCTCCAGAGTTGTAGTCCAATGCTCAAATCACTAACACATACTGGATGTACAAGGAATTTACAAGGATTTAAAGTACTAAGCAGTCAGAGCCTTCAATCTGGGTAGAAGAATCTGTTAGTTCCATACTTGATTTGATTTTTTAATAATCTTAGGTTGTTTCCATGAAACTTGCAAATTTTAGAATGTTTTTAACAAAAAAAAAAAAAGGGCAAACCAAACAAATTTCTCAGACATTGGCAACTGAACGTATTTAAGCTTTGCCTGTGCTGGAGATTGAGCACCTTATAGTGGGGGGTCAAAAAGGTTTGCCTCCTGTGTCATTAAAAACATTATGAATAAACATAAACAGCAGAAGTTGCTACAAATCATAGCTGGAACTACCCTCTATGCAAAACTACCATTCAACACAGTCACCATCAATTTGTACACATTTGGACTATTGTTTAACCCAGGCATCAAAACCATTTTGGAAAAATTCAGGTTTTTGCTTTGTGGCTCATGATTTTAAAGCAGTTTTAATATCATTAAAGTCATTGAATCTAAAACCACATAGTTTTTCTTTCAGAGGTTCAAACAGGTAAAAGTCAGAAGGGGCCAAATCATAAACTTTCTTAAAGCGTCTATGGATTTCCTTAGGTGCACAACCTTCTTTTGCCAGAAATTCAATGACGACTTTTTCTTTTAGCTTCAGATTCATGGTCCTAATCAGTCAATCAGAAAAAGAATAGACTATATCAGTAGAGTAAGGTTACCTCTATCATATCATGCATCACTACGGCCAATAACACAACATCTGGCCACATAGATCAGCCCACTGCACTTTATGATTGGAACCAACATCTTCCCACGGACAGTTTTGCAGTGGACATTGCCGATCTAATGATAAACAGAGGCAGATGGACCTCCAGGAGGGCAGTCTGCAATTCCCTGGCCCAAATCCTAGGTAAAAGATCACAGGATATAAGACTAAAAGCCATAGTGTGGTTGTGGAGGGATTATCAATCCTCTGACCGCTCCACCCGTCTTCAAATTTCATCAGAAGACAGCACTTGGCTTGGTGAGCTAATGGCTAAACAACCTGGCCTAAAGAAATGGGGCATCACTATTAGGAGGGTAGTTGTAGACCCTCACATTCGCCCCTTGTTCGATCCTGGGGCTTTGTCCCACCATACTCCACCTGGCCCCCGGGCGAACTCCACAACTAGCTCACCAGTTACGGCCCCCCCTCCTGGTTCATATAATTTTGAGACCCCATCTGCCCCAGTCGCCTCCACTCAGCCAGTCACACATCTCCGCTCAAGAACACTCCCTTTATTCAGCCCACTTAGCTCCCTTGATACCTCTCTGTCCACCTCAACATCAGAGTCATCCATACCAAATGCCCAAGGGAGATTATTTCCCAGCCCAACTTCCTCCCCTGAGAGCTGACTAGATTCAGACCGGGCGGGGGGGGGGGGGGAGGTTCCAGAGAAGGGGGGTGCCATCCGAGTCGTGTGGGGAAGGAGATTTGCGGATCACAAACATACCAGGGAGAAGCGCAACAGAGTCTTTGCGACCCTGGAAAAGGTGGGTAGTGGTAGGCTCCTTGGCAGCCCCCTTGGTCTTAAGGTCCTGTTGATTAATGCCAGATCCGTTAATGGTAAGACTGCGGCCATCCAGGACTTGATCCTGGATGAGAGGGCGGATCTGGCATGCATTACCGAGACCTGGTTGGACGAGGTGGGGGGTGTAAACCTTTCCCAGCTGTGTCCTCCAGGTTTTGGAGTGCATCAACAGGCCAGACAAGGGGGGCGGGGAGGAGGGGTCGCAGTGGTCTTCCGGCAATCCATCGCCGTGACCAGATGCGTTGTTCTGCAGGCTTCTGGGTTCGAATGTGTCCACTTGAAGGTGGGGAGCCGTGACAGTGTGGGGTTCCTGCTGGTGTATCGCCCACCCCGAGATCCAGCAGCTTCCCTGTCTGAGTTAGCGGAAGTGGTCTCTAATTCGGCCTTGCTCTCCCAGCGCCTGGTGGTGCTGGGAGACTTTAACATCCACGCCGAGACCACTTTATCTGGCGCAGCTCAGGACTTTGTGGCCACCATGACGGCCATAGGACTGTCACAGATAATATCTGGCCCCACGCATCAAGCTGGGCACACTCTCGACCTTGTCTTTGTGGCGGACGATGAATTGATCAGAGTGGAAGATCAAAACATCCTTCCAGTGTCATGGTCTGACCATCATCTGATCACATTTAGACTTACTGCGACCCTAAACCTCCGCAGGGGTGGAGGACAAATTAAGATGGTCCGCCCTAGGAGACTGATGGATCCGGACGGATTCCTGAGGAATCTTAGGGTTCTTCCTGCCTTGGAGCCTGGTGATTCTATCGACGCCTTGGTAACTCTCTATAACGGGGAGATGGCCAGGGCGTTAGATACGATCGCACCCGAACGCCCCATCTCGTTGCGTCGTGACAGGCCATCTCCTTGGTTCACCGAGGAGCTGGCTGTGATGAAGCACACGAGAAGGGGGCTAGAGCGCAAATGGAGGAAATCTCGAGATGTATCTGATGGAACACGGGCTAGAGCCTCTCTTAAGGCATACTCCGTGGCCATACGGGCGGCCAGGAAGTCATTCACGACCGCTCGTATAGCATCTGCAGCAAATAGATCATCGGAGCTGTTTCGGGTGGTGGGAGAACTCCTCCACCCACCTGCGGTGGAGGAGGTCCCTGACGACCCCGCAGCTCGGTGTTGCGATTTCGCACACCATTTTGCAGATAAAGTCGCCCAGATACGCCTCGAGCTCGACTCCAATTCCATCGCAGTACCAGAAGAGGTGACGGAGGCACCTGCTTGTCCAGTTTTATGGGATTCTTTTAGGCTTGTTCTCCCTGAAACAGTGGAGGAGATTCTTGGGACTGTGAGAGCGACCACCTCATCTCTAGACCCATGCCCATCTTGGCTCATTAAATCAGCCAGAGGGGGGTTGCTTGATTGGTTTGTACTGATTGTCAATGCATCGCTGGAGCAAGGAACTTTTCCATCCAATTTGAAGCAGGCCGTGGTCCGTCCACTTATCAAAAAAGCTTCCCTTGACTCCACGGTGCTGAATAATTACAGGCCGATCTCCAACCTCCCCTTTTTGGGTAAGGTGCTGGAGAGGGTGGTCGCCTCTCAGCTTCAGGGTTTCCTAGACGATACCAACTACCTAGATCAGTCACAGTCTGGTTTCAGGCCTGGTCATGGCACCGAGACAGCCTTGGTCGCCTTGGTGGATGACCTCCGCAGAGAACTGGACAGGGGGAGTGTGACCCTGCTGGTTCTCCTGGACATCTCAGCGGCTTTCGATACCATCGATCATGGTCTCCTTCTGGGTCGTCTCTCCGGGATGGGCCTTGGGGGCACGGTTCTGTCGTGGCTCCAGTCCTTCCTGGAGGGACGAACTCAGATGGTGAAGCTGGGAGACGCCTGCTCTGACCCCTGGCCTTTGACCTGTGGGGTCCCGCAAGGCTCTATTTTGTCGCCCATGCTTTTTAACATCTACATGAAACCGCTGGGAGAGGTCATCCGGGGTTTTGGAGTTGGGTGCCATTTCTACGCGGATGACACACAACTCTACTACTCTTTTCCACCTAACTCCAAGGAGGCTTCTCAGGTGCTAGACGAGTGCCTGGCCGCTGTGTCAATCTGGATGAGGAAGAACAAGCTGAAGATCAATCCCGATAAGACAGAGGTCCTCCTGGTCGATCGCAAACCAGATCGGGGTATAGGGTGGTCACCTGTGTTGGACGGGGTTACACTCCCCCTGAAACCACAGGTCCGCAGTTTGGGTGTCCTCTTGGATTCTTCGCTTACACTTGAGGCTCAGGTGTCGGCAGTATCCGGGAGGGCCTTTGCGCAACTGAGACTTGTGCGCCAACTACGACCATACCTCGTGAAGGCTGATCTGGCCGGGGTGGTCCATGCCTTGGTCACCTCTAGAATGGACTACTGCAATGCGCTCTACGTGGGGCTGCCCTTGAAGACGGCTCGGAAACTTCAATTGGTCCAGCGGGCAGCAGCCAGGATACTAACCGGAGCTCATTATCAAGAGAGGTCTACCCCTCTGTTTAAGGAGCTCCATTGGCTGCCATTTGTTTTCCGAGCCCAATTCAAGGTGCAGGTGCTCACCTTCAAAGCCCTAAATGGTTTGGGACCCCCCTACCTGCGTGACCGCATCACCATCTACGAACCCACGCACTCGTTACGGTCATCTGGGGAGGCCCTGCTCGTGATCCCACCCACGTCGCAAGCGCGCTTGGTGGGGACACGTGACAGGGCCTTTTCTGTGGCGGCCCCCCGACTTTGGAACGCCCTCCCAAAAGATCTCAGACAGGCCCCCACTCTAGCCGTTTTCAGAAGGAACTTAAAAACTTGGCTGTTCCGTTGTGCCTTCCCAGACTAGGAATCCCCACCCCAAGTCCTAGTAGCACTTTAGCATAACAAATTGTCGCTGCACATCGCACTTTTAACCCTACGTACCTCCTGCCATTCAGCACTTTTAACCCTGTACCCCAGTGCGCCGGCCGAACCAGTTTTTAATAATGTTCTGATGTACTGTCATTGTTGTTATTTTGCTTATTGTTTGATTTGTTTAGTATTGCGGTGTTATGTTATTTGCTTATTGTTTGATTTGCCTTGTTGTTGTGATGTTATATTCTCTATTGTATTGTGTCTGAGGCTTCGGCCTGTGTAAGCCGCATCGAGTCCTCCGGGAGATGCTAGCGGGGTACAAATAAAGTTAATAATAATAATAAATAATGCATAGACAGCCCAGTAGTGAAAGAACCTTTTGACCCACCCTCATACAAACGGCTGGTGTCACTTCCCATTTTTTTTCTTCTCATAATGTTAGAAAACGTCTTGAATCTGTTCCTAGAGGAGGATGCAAGAATGACTCATTTAGATAGTCAAGAACTTGTTTTTTTTCTAGCTTATTGTACTTTTCTTAAAATCTTTGTTTTCATATGTTAAGATAATTGAGAGCCAGTTTGATGCAGCTATTTGAGCATTGGGCTACAACTGTAGAGATCGGATCATGAGTCCCTGCTCACCCATGAAAACCAACTGGCTGACATCTCTTCACATCCCTTCACTTTGAGAGGAAGGCAGAACAACTGTTGCCAGGGATGCCTGTAATAGGTTCGACTTAAGGGTGTCATAAGTTGGAAGCAGTAAGAAAAAGCTCACTCAGGGTGCATCTTGACAGGGCAGATTTTATAATGCTGATCCAAAGTGGGGCTACTCTGAATCAACATCACCAGTAGCTACATTGTTCATCCCCACAATCCAGCTCAGGAGCTGCAAGAACCTAGACTTCTTGATCCCAAACTGGCCTGGCAGCAACACAGGCAAGCAGTAACACAACTGGTTTGGTTCTGCTTGCCTGCCACACTTCCCTTGCCCCACTCGATCTTAGGTTAACAGTGCCCAATGGGCACACTTAGCACCTGGAATAACAGTATCTGGCTTGCCAAGGTGGCAGGAGAGAGGGGATAGGAGGAATTGCTCCCTACTCCGATCTCCCCAGTGTGCCGGATGTCATCATTCCATGCGCAAAGCAGCATCCACTGCCATTTTCTGCCCAATGGACACTGCTAACCTAAGATCAAGGAGGGCAAAGCAGGTGCCATTTCCTCTCCCCAAGCTGAGTCTGGGGAAAGCAGTATGTCAAGTAATCGGCTATGCTGCTTCCAGTATGATCACACAGGCCCAAAGTAGTTGGATACTCCAAAGCTTTGAGAAACTCCAAAGTAGTCAGTGACTTCCATAATGCCAGATTAACTCCATGGGTTAGCTGATTCAGAGCCTCTGCACCTTAATCACCAAGTGAAGATATACCCTCATTGACTATGATCCAGGCAACAGCATGCTCACTAACCATTTATGATACCTGTAGCAAGGAATCCATCCTATGCTGCTGCTCAATCCTGTTTCAGTTACAGTTTCTATGTGCTGCAGGCTGCGTTGGCTAGAGCTAACTCATATAGAGGGGTGGATGAAACTAGCAACTCTAATTAGAACCCATGTGTCACCCTGTTTGTTCTTGCACTCCTCTCCCAAGATCTGTCTTCTTTATATATAAACAAGCTGTGCTCTGGCAGGTCATTGTTCAATACAATATTTGTCTCCTAAACACTCTGATCCCATCCCTACCCTTTAGGCATCTCCCTCAGCTAGTTGTCTCTTGATTAATCTATCCTTTCCCACACAACTCCATCACCCTGTGTTTTCAGGGAAATCGTGTACAAGAAGCAAGCACAGGTTAAGTGAGTTGCTCAGAAGCCTAAACATATGCTGGGAGAAGGAAAGGGAAGGGCAGGGGCCATAAGGTTGCTTTTTGATGCATGTAGACCCTTGATATTCCAATGTGCAGAAACTGAGCATGCTGTGAGTCTGGGCCTCCCATCATGATCACAGCCCTCCCATATGTATATTTTAATATCTGTACATGTTGTATTCTGTATATACGTCTTTAAGAGTTTAAACATAGCATGACCTAATGAATAGAAAAGAAGCAGGTCCAAATTACCAGGGCCCAGCAGGGGTCTGGGATCCAACTGTGTCACATATGGCTTCGTCTTCCATGGTAGTTTCATTATTTGTCATTTCCCCCTGACATCTTCTGTATAATCAGCAAATTTCAAAGACACTAATAATGATATTCGATATTCAGTTTTACAAAATGCTGAAGATTTTAGTTAGTTCACTTTTACTGTAAGAAAGTACAGGAAAATAAGCCATGGGTGAGCAAAGGGATGCGGCAGTGCCAATGAATTGGAGGAAGACAGTGAGAGTTAGAGAGGCAGTGCCAGAAGAAGGATTAAGTAAAATTAAAGATAGGAATGCCAGGGAGGGGAAAAAATGGAAAAATTGGGAGGAGGAACAGCTCTCTCCCCCCCCCCCCCAGTTTTTTTTCTGTTTCCCCCATTTTTCCCATTTTTTCCAGGTCTTCCCATTTCTAGGTAAAATACAAGGCACCTCTCAATAACAGTGATGGTGGCCTGACAATGGAGACAATCAGCCCACTGTGGCTTTAAGAAGAGAGCAATAGTAGTAATGGATGGTAGCAGTAGTGCCATGTCCACTTCTGTGACCTGTGTGACAGCTCTTCCAGTTCCTTGCCAATTCCTCTGCTTTTGACTTAAATCTCCTGTCTGGTCCAAATTGGCCACCAAAGATAAGGTAGCAGCCTCAGTCAAAGACTCAAAGACTTAATTCCTGGGGCCTGGAAAAAAATTGATAGCCCTGTGTGTAGTCATTTCTTTTCAGAATTTGTTCATCCTCCATTTTGTGATCTCTAGTTCTCTTCTATTTCCTCCATGTTTGAAGAATCCATGTTACAGAGCCTTTGACTGTGAAATATTATGAAACTTTTAATATTTGTGAATAAACCTACACATGTTTTTACAAAGAAGACAGCCTATTTTTCTGTCTTCTGGACTCTTTGTGTGTTGGGTGATGGTGTGGGAATGGTACTTGCTTCACTTTCTAGTTTCAAATAATAATGACTGTAATCTGATTGTGAGAGACATCACTATCTTCCATTTTCCAACAATTCCTTCCTCTGTGTTACTTCTGATCTGTGTGCCTGTGTTTGTACTGAGGTGGGAGAGACTGACTATGAGTCTCATTAATGCACAATTACAGTTCCAGAGGAAAGATGTCCAACTGTATACTTGAAAAGTACAAGGTTGGGGAAGTAATTGCTGAATGAAATGGGTAATCCATTTGGTGTTTACATACATATATACATACACTCCACAGTAAACATATCTGGCTCTCTAAGACAGTCTTCATAGGGCATGGTTTCTGCACACTGCCATTTTAGTCATCTTTCTTTGGATAAGTTCCAGCTTGCTAATATCCTTTTTGATGTGTGATACCTAGAGATGGACCTTGATAGACTCCTGCTGTCAACAATAGTGTCTCCTTCCCCTACATAACTTGGTTTAAGCCATCCTGATCAGCACTGCCAGCCTCTTAGATGCCAGCTGCTAATAGTTTCCACCCATCCCTTGCCAGAAGTTCATTTTCATGAAACCACAGGCTGTAGTCCAAGAAGCAAATCGGCCCTGGTGGGACCATCTGAAGAGCCAGTTGTTTACCTTCATTATTCTTTGTTCTCTTTCTGGATCATATCCTTCAACTGGGAGGAGAGCTGAAATTACAATCTTGCATCAAGATCCTTTGGCTTCAAACTCTTGTGTTCTATAAGGCTATGCTTTGAAGTGTGACCATGGACACATGGACCAAAAGGAAGGTTTGATAAGTCTTCTTAGCCTCTCTATTTCATCCTGCATATTTGCTCTAGGGTGCATATTTGCTCTAGGGAGATGACACACTTCTGAGGATAAAGCTTTGAATTGGTAGTTCCAAACTCACAGAATGATCCCTGTTCCTTCTACTTCTGTGTGTCACATTCCTCAAATGTCTACCTTCCGTGTTTAGCACCTGAGTTCCCTAGAAGAGATATCCCCTGTGTGTTCCTCATCCAGGACAGTCTGATCCTTTCTGTTCAAGGAAACATCGTGCTCTAATATCCTGAAGATTAGATATGCCAGCATCATGTTGCTGGGCTTCTTATTTCAACAGGTGTGCCAACTTGCACTTGCCGCAGGTGCAGTGACCCACATCCATAGGCAAGAGCACAAACATACCACAGCTGTTGCAGGTGCTTCCAGCAGTTCCCCCATCATCCATATTTAGTAGGCAGGTACAAATGCAGTACTCTGGGCCTCCCCCTCCAAATTACCCCACTAAACAGTCCAATATAACTAATTTCATATGAATGCCCTCTTTCTCCACCTCCCTGGGCTATCTTTGATTCTAATGTCTTTGTTTTGTTGATTTTAAAGGCATGACTAGACCCAGATGTTTCACCTGGCCAATGAAGAGGCCTGTATATTTGATATATTCTCTTAAGAAATTCCTTTTCTCTCTCTGTTTCCCTGGTAGTCCTTTATTGCTCTGATCTCTATATAAAGCAGTCCTTCATTTCTCTGATCTCTGTTGCTTTCTCCTTGCCTGAGGATGGAGCATGTGAGGAGACAGAGACAAGAGGAGATAAATTATGTGTTACAACAGGGCATGAAAGAAAAGAAACTAGACAAAGTGAAACAATTACTTTGGTCTATTCATTAGAATGTGAAGGAAAGAAATGTTTAATTTTAGTCCATTATCATGAGTGAGAAGCACACAGGGCATAAACAAGGGTGACGAGGCAGTGACTCTTGTGTTGCTGTTGGACAACAACTTCCATCATTCAAAACTATGCAGGCTGGTGCTCATGGAAGATGGATTCCATTGATTGTCAGCTTATATCATTACAAACAGAATTTGAACAGCCTATTAACTTTGGGTCTGCAAGTTGGGTCTGCAAGATTTTAAATGCAATGCATCTATTGAGATATGGTCCACATAAGGAAGCCTGAGCAAAGGTAGATGCTTTTGAACTGTGGTGTTGGAGGAAAATTCTGAGAGTGCCTTGGACCACCAGAAGATCAAACCTGTCCATACTTCAGGAAATAATGCCCAGCTGCTCACTGGAAGGAAAGATAGTAGAGTCCAAGATGAAGTACTTTGGCCACATAATGAGAAGACAGGAAAGCTTGGAGAAGAGAATGATGCTGGGGAAAATGAAAGGAAAAAGGAAGAGGGGCTGACCAAGGGCAAGGTGGATGGATGGTCTCCTTGAAATGGCTGGCTTGATCTTGAAGGAGCTGGGGGTGGCCACAGCCGACAGGGTGCTCTGGCGTGGGCTAGTCCATGAGGTCGCAAAGAGTGGGAAATGACTGAATGAAAAAACAACAACATATCCAGTGTTTTCACCTGAAATTCCACCTTTAGAAAAGAAAGAATTACTCTAATCTCCTTTTGCCCTTTGCCATAGTTGGCTGCATATTAATCTGACACTTCTGATCCTTGGTTTAGGTCATCATGAATTGTTTGATGGGTCTTTTTCTCCCCTCTCCACTTCAGATAAATAGCAATTTTTCTGTGGGCCAAATGTATTAGATTCAATAACTGAGACCATTAGAGCACATATTCCAGTTTGTATTCAAAGAGCTGGAAAATGACTGGTTTGCTGAGCTCCATAGGTTGGTGGAACCTCCCCTTCTGCCCAAGCAGCTTAACCAGCTGGTTCAGTAATTGCAAACATTTGAAAAACCAGATAAAGAATTTATGTACTCCATCACTTACTTCCATCCCACGGGATCTGTGAATAATCCAGGAACAGTTATTATTCATGCATGGCTTTTCTTGAAGCACTCCAAGAGATGGAAACGAGGTGTCAAAAAGTGAAGGCTTTTTTGTTGTTGTTATGTAAGAGCTTATAATTGTGATATCACTAAATGCAACAGAAGAGTAGGTAGGTGTAGAAAGAATAACTACTAAGCTGAAGAAGAACAACACAAAATCTTCATAGGATTAAAGCAGCTGGGTGCCAAGTAGGCAGAAGAAACCCAAAGCAGATACAGTGAAGAAAAATGAGTTGAGAGAGAAAGTGCTGGCTGGAAGAGCTGAAATACTAACTGCAAAGTGAACAAAATGGTTGAAGAATATTTGAGATGTGTTTTAGTGAAATCTCTCTCTGTGTGTCTATCTATCTATCTATCTATCTATCTATCTACCTAGGGAGTTGTAGTTTTACAAAGTCTTTAGTCTCCTCTACCAAGAAGTACTGGTGCTTCACAAAACTATAACTCCCAGGATCCCATAGCATTGAACCATGGCGGTTCACCTGGTGCCAAATTGCATTCATTCTACAGTGTAAGATACACCCAGAGATTTACCAAATGGGGTCAAAAACTATTTTTATGAGAGATAGCCATGTTAAACTATCTCTAGGTAAAAAGTGTAAAGAATGTTCGAGTAGTGAGTCTTGTGGATTTATTAAAACTGATGTATGTAGTATGAAATTTTATGAATCACTATCTGTTTTTCAGATCAGAAATATAGTACAGGTTGAGCATCTCCTATCTAGAATTCTGAAATCCAAAATACCTCCAAACCCAAAATTGTTCACAAGGGTGGCTGAGATAATGCAGCAATTCCTTTCTGATGGTTCAGTGCACACATATTTTGTTTCATGTGTAAAATTATTAAACACATTGTATGAAATTACCTTTGAGCTATGTGTATCAGGTGCACATGATGTATAAATTAATTTAGTATTTAGCCAGGAGTCCCATTTTCAAGATATCTCATCATGTGTGTGTTTATATATATGTAAACAGAGGTATTCCAAAATCTGGAGAAAAAAATCCCTAACACTTCTGGATCCAAGCATTATGAATCAAGAATATTCAACCTGTATGATACACTTCAAGTGCATGTATATGCTTGACTTCAGTATGGCACACCATTCGTGCCTCTGAGGAAATCAATTGTAATCTACAAATGTCCATGTTAAAAAGAAATCACTTGGTATTAGAGAGCTACTCTCTCCCATAATAGGTAAAGGTTCCTTCTTGGCAAGTAGCTTTCTCCTCAAACTAACATGTGATATACAGTATTGGATGCGCTGTCAGTCATTATTATGATTTTCATACTTCTCTGACAATTTTCCAAGTCTTGATACACTGAGTGCAAAACACCAAATACAAGTACTCCTCCACAGAGAACATAATGAACCAAATGCACTTTTTCAATAACACTAAATTGGGATGTGAGTGAAGGCAGGCATCCATGTGTTACATTTCTCTGCTCATTTCTAAACCTCAGCCTCAAAGCTGTCTTCACTAAAAAGGATTAGGAAGACTCTATGGAGCCACTGTCTGCTGAGCCCATTACTGGCTGATTGATTCCACTGTTGTCCACCATCAAAAGGCAAACTTTAGGCTCTTGTTCAGAAGCAGCCACTGACTTTCATGTAAGTGGGGTGGTGAATTAGTTCTGGGCCTTATTCCAGACTTTACTGAAGGCAGGGCTCTCCAAAGTCTTGAGGCCTTGCCCTCCAATAGTTCAGCACTTTGGACAGCTCCTGAAAACTAAGCCTGAAATCAAACTTAAGAGTGAACTCACCACATTACTGACACAGAAGACTGGCTATAATATAGATGTCATCAATTTCATTTAGAACTGAAATTACAAAGTCCACCATCTGTAAATTGTGAAGATCAGGGTCCCCCTAAGTTATAATTAGTTTGAAGGCAAACATCGATTGCTTCTCAGTAAAGAAGGTTGGGGAGGGGGGAGGAACTTTCCAGTTTAGGGGTCCTTCCTGTCCCCTCAACTGGAGGTTACATAGGACTCATGAATATAAAGCAGCCAAGAGTACATAACATTCATAAGTCCTATACAAAATTTAGACGAGAAGCTCTCTAATTCTAAAAAGGCGGAAACAGTTAAGAGATCAAGCGCTTCAAACAGGATTATGGCTGCCTGCCCTCCCCCTGTCATGGCATTGTTTGTCAAGAAGCATCCAACATCCACTCTGAACCCATGTGCACATTTAGCAGTGGTAATCCATGTATTTAAGGAAGCTCAAATCTAGGCTGCTGACTTCACGAAGGGATTCATCTCCTTGTACCTGTGCTGCTGCTGACATAGGTGTGTTATGTGGAAAAGACAGATCCTCCACATTTTTATGCACAGAGCTGTGGGATAGACTTTTCCCCTGTTAACGTTTAACAGTGGTATCCTACCTTTGATCTTCCAGGTGTTTTGG
Source organism: Anolis sagrei (assembly GCF_037176765.1). Classification (NCBI taxonomy): domain Eukaryota; kingdom Metazoa; phylum Chordata; class Lepidosauria; order Squamata; family Anolidae; genus Anolis; species Anolis sagrei. The sequence goes on along the minus strand of NC_090022.1, from coordinate 95,026,695 downwards.
ACTTCAGCTCCCAGAACTGCTGTGCATTGGACAATCTGTACCAGCAGAGCTTCTCTAGGAGGTGAAGTCCAAAACACCTGGAGGATCAAAGGTTGGACACCGCTGGTATAGACTGACCAGGTAGGACACAGTTAGGTGTTGGCATATTTAAATGTTCAGTTCTGGAAAAGCACCACTTACCTAGCCAAGTCCATACATTTTTCCCACACTTTCAACCAGACTGGGCAAAGCTTAGCATCAGCTTCCTCTAAGCTTCAAGATGGGAATGATTTTAATTACATCCCAAGATAAAAAGAAGGAAGAAACCTATTAACTTCTTTGGATGTCTGCTAAAACATGGAACACAGCAGGGTGCTCACAACCATATAAAATGTTATGTTTTGAAGGGAGAAATCCCATTTTCATTGGAATAGTGTTTTTCTATTGCTGGCAGACTATGGGTGTAGATGTGGGGAATTTTGTTCTCCCAGCCCTTCTGAAAATAAAATTAATAGTTGCGGTTGTTCTTTGGTGGACAATAGTAGCATGCCTGTTAAGATGAAGGTGACAAAAATGAAGTTATAAATATGTTGCTATTTCACATAATGGATTGTGATTTATGCACATTGCACATTGTGCTTTCATTGGATTCACAGTCCACATAAATAAAAACTGGGTATTAGGTTGCAGCATTTCAGATGGCATAGCACAGCTGAGGCATAACCCCTTGAGTATAAAAGTACACTATATATCATTGAGGAAAGTCTTTAGAGTCTGCTATTTTCCCTTTGAGAGGAACACAACTATTTCTCTGCAGGTTTATCCTTCAAAGCTTGTACCCGATTTTCATACTTCTCTAAATGACATACTTCTCTAAATGACATGAGGCAAATATGAGAGGGAGAATTGCACCAGTGAATGTTTTACTTAGATAATGTTTTTCATTCTTAAAGGGAAGCCAGTCCCACATGGAAATCTATGCAAGCTGCTTTGTTTGCTCCCAAGTGGTTATATTTCCATATGTTGTTACTAAGGGCCCTTCCACACAGCCCTATATCCCAGAATATCAACGCAGAAAATCCCACAATATCTGCTTTGGACTGGGTTATCTGTGGCCACACTCAGATAATGTGGGACTTTCTGCCTTGATATTCTGGGTTATAGGGCTGTGTGGAAGAGCCCTTAGAAAGGAAGCTGTGGCCCCAAGTCTGAGTTCAGCTTATTCACATATGGGTTAAAAGTGGGAGAGACTCCACTGTCCATGTCCATTGTCTTGCCTGCTTTGTATCTAACTTACCCATGTAGAAGACTGTATGCAATTTGGAACCCCATTATTTTAAGATTGTGAATTGAGTGGAGAGTTTGACTTGTGTTCAGGCCTGTGTGACTAGAAATCCCTTTAGGGTTTGCTCCTTAACATGGGAAGAACAGAGACTGAGTAGACGGGAACTGGGCGGGGAGTTTGCCTCCATGTCCCATTCTCAGGTGAGCAGGCTGCTTGGATGGATGCCAACCCACTTGTGTGTGCTGAGGCCTAAGCGACCACAACTCACACATGAATATTCATTAATCACCCAGAAGGGAGCAGCGACAGACAGAGGTTGTTTTGGTACACAGGAGCCGTTGGTACCCACGCTGAGCTGTTTACTGCAGATAATTGCTGCCTTGTGTGTGCCTAACAAATTGCAGCCACCAAGGGCATACTGTGAATATCTTCATTTAGCTGTTTCTCCATTAGCACTAATCACTGGAAACATCAATTCCTGTCACCCTGCCCACTTGGATTCTCATGCAAATGAAATACAAAGAACACCAAGGGAATGTAGGCCATGTCACCCGGAATATCTAGAAGAGGAGGCAGTCAAAAGTGGAGAATTAACAAGGGTATTTTCACAGACCTTGTACTGCAATGTTTACACCTTTCTCATGGTTCCAGATTGACGTCAGTGCTCACATATGTTTCATCTTCAAGAAAAGGCAGAACATGACCTTATCTCAGATAGAATATTGACAGAAAAACAGTAGAAATGTCTGAAAGAGACAGGGACAAGCTGCCTGCCATCATTTTCCAAACTTGTGCAGCATGATTTTTAATGAGAGACAACTTTTGCTACAAAAAAACCCAGAAACAGAGCATTAATTGTAGTTGGTCTTCAAAAGTGAAACTCTCTGTAGGAGTCTACACAAAACGATGGTGACATGGGAAACCAAGAATGTTAATCTGCACATGCTCAATGTGGCAAGCACAGGATTATATTTTTTTCCCCTCAACATTTTAGTTTCCACAATTTGGCTTCCCTAGGAATTCCAACAGAGCTCCTGGTGGCACAGTGAGTTAAACCACTGAGCTGCTAAATTTGTTGACCGAAAGGTCACAGGTTCGAATCCAGAGAGCGATGTGAGCTATTGCTGTCAGCCCCAGCTTCTGCCAACCTAGCAGTTTGAAAACATGCAAATGTGAGTAGATCAATAGGTACCGCTTCTACGGAAAGGTAATGGTGCTCCATGTGGTCATGTCGGCCACATTACCTTGGAGGTGTCTATGGAAAATGCCAGCTCTTCGGCTTAGAAATGGAGATTAGCCCCAACCCCCAGAGTCAGACACGACTGGACTTAATGTCAGGGGGAAACCTTTACATTTACCAGGAATCCCAACAGAGCATTTTTCTGAAGGGTCTGGCCACATGCTGGAATCTGGAGGGTATTTCATTCTTTTGAAAGTTGGGAGGAAGTAGCCAGGCTTTGAAGCTGCAAGGCCATTCAATGCTAATCAAGCCGGCTAATTGTAGCATTCACACTTGCCTCAAACAGACAAGACTTCTTTTTCTCACCCTGGTCATTCCACAGATATATAAACCCAACTTCCCTAGCTTCCAGCAGATGTCACAACCTCTGAGGATGCCTGCCATAGATGTGGGTGAAATGTCAGGAGAGAATGCTTCTGGATCACAGTCCTACAGCCCAGAAAACTCACAGCAGCCCAGTGATTCAGACCATGAAAGCCTTTGACAACACATTGGCAAGGACAGTTCATATTTCTTTCAGAAAAACCTGACCAGAATGAATATCCACCAAATGTCTTCCTAAATCTTGGCAAAATCCAAGACCATTTGATCATGTATCTAAATCTTATTAGTCATCCCAACTACAGGAGACATATTCAGTGGACTGTTGAATCTTAAGTTATTTGTTTGTTTCGTTGTTGTTCATTTATTCAGTCATTTCCTACTCTTTGTGACCTCATGTACCAGTCCATGCCAGAGCTCCCCCCCCCCCCCCCCCAGCTCCTTCAAGGCCAATCCAGTCACTTCAGGGATGCCATCCATCCATCTTGCCCTTTGTCGGCCCCTCTTTTTTTTTCCTTCCATTTTCCCCAGCATCATTGTCTTCTCTAAGCTTTCCCGTCTTCTCATTATGTGGCCAAAATACTTCATCTTTGCCTCTAATATCCTTCCCTCAAATGAGCAGTCAGGCTTTATTTCCTGAAGTTTGGACTGGTTGGATCTTCTGGCGGTCCAAGGCACTCTCAGAACTTTCCTTCAACACCACAGTTTAAAAGCATCTATCTTCCTTGGCTCAGCCTTCCCTATGGTCCAGCTCTCACATCCATAGGTGACTATGGGGAATACCATTGCTTTAACTATGTGAACCTTCATTTCTAGTGTGATGTCTCTACTCTTCAATATAGATTGGCCATTGCTGTCCTCCCAAGAAGTAAACGTCTTCTAATTTCCTGGCTGCAGTATCCATCTGCAATAATCTTTGCACCTAGAAATACAAGTCTGTCACTGTCTCCACATTTTCTCCCTCTATTTCCCAGTTATCAATCATTCTTGTTGCCATAATCTTGGTTCTTTTGATGTTTAGTTGCAACCCAGCTAAAGTTATTACACAACTTAAGTTATTACACAGGTACATTCAATTGATTTCATGCACTAGTTCTAGTTAGGACTAACCATAGAATCTAGGTCATAACACAGAATTAGAGCTCAATGTTTCAAAAATCCTAGCATTTCCATTTATTGGGACAAACATGATGGATATTTGTCACCTTTGAAAATGGAAGCATATGAGAAAAACTACACTCTAAAACCTCCATGGGCAAACTTTGGCCCTCCGGGTGTTTTGGACTCCAACTCTCACAATTCCTAACAGCCTACTGGTTATTAGGAATTGTGGGAGTTGAGGTCCAAAACACCTGGAGGACCAAAGTTTGCCCATGATGCACTAAGACATACCATTTGAGGGGACAGGGTATTAAGTAACAAATTGCCAGTGCTTGGCTCTTGGTGATATCTGCGGAACAATTAATCATGCTTCTGCTACATTCTTAACTTCCTGTGTGAACCTCAGTTGCATGTCTCAGTTGTACTTTATTGGGCTGCTGCAGGTTTGACAACTTCATCATATATGATGATGATATCACTAACCTGCCTTATGGGGTAGCTGTTTAGATTATAACAAGGTTCAAATGGATTCAATTACAAGACAAGAGATTCCATTGGGAAGATTTTTTTTAAACAAATTGTTTAGCAATGGGTCAGAGGCTCTCCATCTTCAAGTTTGAGAGGCTCTCTATCTTTGAAGATCTTTAAACATAGCTTGGATGGCCAACTTTCAGGAATGTTTTAGCTGTACATTCCTGCATGTAGTTGGTTGTTGTGATCCTTTTCAGCTCTAAGAAATCACAATTCTATGTGATCTAGAACTAATATAAATTAAATCAACTGGAATCTCAGCATCTAGCCCAGTGGTTCCTAACCTTTTTTTGACTAGGGACTGCTTGACTAGGGACCACTTGACTAGAGATCACTTGAACAGGGACCACTCTCCAACATTAGTACTAAAAGGGTTACGAATCAGTTTTTTGTCAATGTTGGATTCAGTTTGGTTATTTGGGGTGCTGATTCAGAAAATTTCTAGTTTCTGATACAGAACATATGCCATCCATTAGTCGCCATCTGCTCACCCACAGAAAACCATTTTTAATAAGCCTCGAGTCGGCACTATAAGAGGGCTTCGTGAGACCAGTCACTCTTGTTGCAACTGTGTAGTAAAGATGAGGCTGTGGACCATATTTTAGTTCTTGTGGACCACGGGTAGTCCATGGACCACAGGTTGGGAACCACTGATCTTGCCCCAATTACAGTCACCTTTTGTGCAACAAACCCTTGCAAGTTGAGAATGATTTTTAGTTCACAGGAGGGCATGCTATCATCCTGTGAATCCCCCTCTCTCTCCACAAGAGAAAGAGAAAGAGAAAGGAAGGTCCACACAGAGAGAGGGAAATCTAACCTTAGCTGCTAACTGCAGGCATGCAAACGTCTCCAGTGGTGCTTCTCTGATGCTGAACTCTGACATGGAAAAAGAAAAAAAGGGGGAGTGTTGGAATGGACAGTGTCAATCCTGGAGCTCTTGACTTTTTTATATAATTTGTAGAAATCCGAATCATTCCCATTATCTGACCGACATAGTTAAAGGTGGTTATTCTGCTGTAGTTTCTCCTCTGCCCCAATTTTTTTATAAGATTGTTGAGTCTACCTGCAAACACAATTCTTCCTGCATATCTTTCTTCCTTTGGGCTAGAATTCCTCAGGGTTCTGTTGCTTAATGACAGTAACTCATCCAACTGCTGGATCTTAAAACCATTATCACAAGCTGTATCGATCAGGGTTTTTTTTTTTCTTCCTTAGCACAAAGGTGAACAGGGAAGCACTTATCTAGATGAACTTTAGTCCCTTGTTGCTGGGCGTTGCTGCCTTGCAAAGCTGGCTTGTAGTGAAAGCATGTTTGTGGTCTGCTGATAAGATTACTCAGCCAGCAAACACACATTTAGGATGGGCATTTCAGTGGTGAGGAACGATCATGGTTGATGTTCAAGTAACACCACATGAAAATGCACTGGCTGAATGAAATATGTAAGAGAGACATGTACTTCTAGTACTAAACTGCTTGCAATAAAGTTGCTATCGCTATTTTTAGTGTGTGACACACACCTCTTCAGATACAGGAAACTTGACTTGCCATTGACATGCCTTATTTCAAGTTATGAGTTTTCCCTGTTGTAGTCCAAAGTATTAAAACTCTTCGAATGTATTTGTTGATTTGGATCAGATCAGCTGCCTACATTTTAGTCTCTCTTGGACTATGCGAACTGTCAAGATTACCTTTTACCATTCTAAACCTGCTATTACACTCTAGCTAACTTATGTGTACTGAAAAATTGTTTAAAAATCATACCAAACAAATGTGATCAAAATACTCATTACATGTGTAATTAGGTGGGAAAAGGCTATTTTCTCTGGATATTAACTGAAGGACAATATATTATCTTTCTTCAAAAAGATATGATAGGGATTTATGAGCCTGTTACTATTGTAATTTAAGCCCAAGCACAACAACCTTGAAATAAAAGTTTATTTTTAGCTTCTCATCACAGTACTTATGTATAATTTTCTTTTTCTGATCGGATCCTTCAAGCTTAATGGAAATTATTGGTTATTCAATCTGTAAATTAAATCCAACTCAGATAATGTAACATCTATAAATATCAGTTGTGATGAAAAATAGGCAATCAATTACAGCTGATTTCACTACGTTGGTGACTCAAAGCTGAACAGGAAAGTGGACATGTTTTAACTCTTCATGACAGTCTATGACTTATAAAGCTGCAAAGTTTAAATGGAAATAAATCTTCTGTTGCTTTTGCAAGGAACCACACCTTGATATGACCAAAATCCATAAAGTGAAGTGAATAAAGTACTTTGAGATAAAGCCAAAGCTTACTTGAAAGCTGAGCTGTAGCAAACATAGCATCTCATCTTAGGCCCCTTCTATACTGCAAGATAATCCAGGTTATCAAAGCAGAATATTGACATTCTTTGATTTGAACTGGATCAGAGGTCAGAGCTTGTAACTAAGATCAATATGGAGGTCAACTGACAGCTCATTTACATGGGCAAAATAACCCATACACGCTGTGAATTTGATCCTGGCTGTCCTCATAATGTTCCTGTATGTCTAATAGATATTGCAGGGTAAACTGAGTTCGTTCAGTGTATTTCCATGTTAAGAAAAATCAGGGGATGGTCCAGAATTTGCCTGAAATTCTAGATCAGGCATGGGTAAACTTGGGCCCTCCAGGTGTTTTGGACTTCAACTCCCACAATTCCTAACAGCCTCAGGCCCTATCCTTTTTCCCCTCAGCCACTTAAGCAGGAAAAGGAAAGGGCCTGAGGTTGTTAGGAATTTTGGGAGTTGAAGTCCAAAACACCTGGAGAGCTCAAGTTTGCCCATGCTTGCTCCAGAGCAATGCTACAGCGTTAGGACAATGTGAACAGAATTACTGGGTCCAATTTGGACCTGTCCGCTGATCTCATGGTGCACTGCCCCATGTGGACAGTGGGCTGCGCCCATAGAATTATGCTCATGTCACAGTTGTCATCACTCCTATTAGTCACAGTGCCCAATGTATGCTTCTGGCCAATGTGGGAGCTCATGTAACAGAAAGGAGATGGGGACATTGGTCCAATCCTTCTTCCTGGTCATGTGAGCACCTCTGCTGATGTCAAAACAGGGTGCCCCCAACAGCCTGGGGATCTGTGGCCATCTGGGAGCAGTGACAGTGACATAGATGGTAAGGCGATGGTCCAGCAGAGGTGATCAGCCCATTTTGAATTGTCTGTACTCTGACTCGTTGCTGCCAAGAGATCGTGATGGTATATGTGGTCACCTCAGGGACAAGTCTGGGGTATTTCTAATCCCAGATTAACTGGCCAGTGTAGGATGGCCTGCGTTACAACAGTAAGACAATTAGGGATACATTTTCTGCTTTTGTGAAGTAGATATAAGTCTACAAAAACCTTACACTGCCAACTTTTTTTTCCAGTTAGTCTCAAAGGTGTTACAAGATTTCTTTTGCATATTGACCCAGACTAACATGGCCATGTCTTTGAATCCTTCTATGACATAAATATAACTTTTAAAGTTACTTTTATACTTACAAGGGTGTTGTCTCACTAAGTACTGTACTGTAGTAAAGAACAAAGTATCACATGATCCAAGCAATGGGTCATATTTCTGCCCCATATTCTGGTTTGGGATGCTGAGGAGTTTGAAAGAAAGAAAGCATGTTTTGCATTGTAAGACTATTGGAATTTCTGGATTCCTTTCCTCCAAAAGACATATACATCTTCATCATTGTATCTTCAGAGAGACTCTGTTGTTCCAACCGAAGATCAGCCAATGAGTTTCATGACTGAATCTAGTGCCAAATGCTCTAACTACTAATTGCTCTTCCGTCCTTATTGCTGATATATTTTGAGCCCTGTCTTCTGTTTCTTAGTGGATGAGGCTGATTTAAATTTCAGTAGCATAACGTGGAATCCGGTCCACTTATAACTCTTATCCTGTATTGTAAGCATGCTTGCAAAGAAAATAATTATCCCGTCTCCACTGCTGGAACAGATTTAGGACTACAGCTTGTTGAAATGCTTTATTGAAGACTATTATGCATGCATGCACACACATAGTCAAAGAGGAAAAAAACCAAGTACTTACATTAAGCAGTAAAAGAACTTGACCTTGAAAACAATTTCAGAACTATACAGTAGTATATGACTGCTGAAATTAAAATATTTAATAAATTATTGACAAGAAAACTATTTTCATGAGATTTCTAACATGGCAAGTCATTTTGTTGTAGCCGAGGAAGTATTGTATAAGCAAATGTACAAAGAATGCCCAGGGCTTAGTAAGGCAGCGGAAGGAAACAGAATGGCACCAGCAGAGCCACTTCTGTTGTCATCCCAACCAATATTTTCTTGGGTGAAATAGATTGTATATGGATCAGACTATATATAGCCTATCTCGGTTTTATAAGCTCATCCAGCAAGGTTATACATGTGGGCTGGAATCCTATTGGAGCATTGTAAGTGGACTTGCATCTGCAGGAAGCAGCACTGTGAAGATGTGCAACGTTCATATCCAATATAGGGCTGATATTATGGAGAAAAGCTGGCAAAGGAACCACTGTTCAATGGGATGGAGGCAAATTGAAATAAATGGACCAAAGACCTGAATGCAAATCAGACCCACACTGCACACTGGGCATTCCTAATGGATACTGAACACTTTTGCTGGAGCCTTGTTTCACATCTTTGCAGCACAGGGACCCAGTTTCTTGCAAATATAGCAAAACATGCGCATGTTCATTCAATGTTGTTGGTTTTTTTCCATTATTATGTTCCTCAAATCAATTTCCTCCTGCTACTACACTATTCAAAAACAATTCCAAAGAAGAGCAGAGGTTTTTTGTCACACTTTGTCAAGCTGTCACTACATTCAGAACAGCACAGCACTGTGCAAACATACAGTAAGCATTGTATAGATTTCCTACTAAATGAGTTGGCCAAATAAAGACAGCATTGAGGTAGATACACTACTAGGTAGGTGGCATATAAAGATTATTTGTTTAAAAGTTAAATCTTGAAATCTTTCTTCCCTCTTCAATTGCACCTAAAACTTTAATACAAAAGCAGCACTTTACATTTCTTGCATCCACTTTAAAAATAGAATATACATTTCCATAGTTTCTTAATTTTCTCCTTTGAACCACAGGAATCATAGATATTCTGAGAAGGTGCTTGTCATAAAATGGTATCGTGCATACACTGTAACAAAGGGCCCCACATTTCTAACATAGAAAATGGCACTTCATTGGGGAGGGAAGTTCTTCTTTTCGTTAACAAACTCATCTGCTTTAGAAGAGCTGGCTAGAAAGTTATGGTAAAGTTAAAGGTAAATGACATTAAGTCCAGTCGTGTCCGACTCTGGGTGATGGTGCTTATTTCCATTTCTAAGCCAAAGAGCTGTCATTGTCCGTAGACACCTCCATGGTCATGTGGCCGGCATGACTACATGGCATGACGTTCCCTTCCCACAGAAGTGGTACCTACTGATCTTCTCACACTTGCATGTTTTTGAACTACAGAAGCTGGGGCTAACAGCAGGAGCTCACCCTGCTCCCTGGATGTGAACCACCAACCTTTTCATCAGCAAGTTCAGCAGCTCAGTGGTTATACTTTTTGTTCACAATTCAGACTTTTTCAAAGACTTTAAGTCCTGTCCATGAGAAATCTTTGTGCAATGAATTAAACGTGATGTTTCTGTTTCCAAATGTGTTGCTTTCTATACATGCACCCCGGTCTTATCCCAGATATATATGCAGCCTTGTCTAATCCCAGTGTATCTAGAAACACGTTATTTTATTTTGGCTTGATTTACTCCCAAGTATGAGTCAACGGGTGTGCAGTTTTGCTCACTCCATGAATTTCCACTGAATGTAAGCTCATGCAGAATAAGCGAACCATTAAAGTTGACTCACTAACATCAAGCAAGCAATCTGATACTTTTATGAAACTTCAAATTAGTTGAATCGGGAGTAACTTTTCTGATGGAAAAGGCTGTGAGATAAAAGTTCATATTCTGGCATGCTATGGCCAAATATAATGTTCAGATACACCAGGTATGAGTCAACTTGGGGGCTTCAGGTGTTTTGGACTCCAACTCCCAGCATTCCTAACAGCCTCAGGCCCTTTCCTTTTCCCCCTCAGCCGCTTATGCTGGGAGTTGGAGTCCAAAACACCTGGAGGGAATGGTGGAAGTTGAAGCCCAATGCACCTGTTGGAGTCCAACACCTGGAGGGTATGCTGGGAGATGAAGACCAATGCACCTGGAAGGAATGATGGGAGTTGGAGTCCAAAACACCTGGGAGATGGGAGATGAAGCTTAAGCAGCTGAGGGAAAGAAGGATGGGGTTTGAGGCTGTTAGGAATGGTGGGAGTTGAAGTCCAAGACACCTGGAGGGAGGCCCCAAGTTTGCCCATGCCTGAGAGACCCTCTCCCTGAGCATCTCCTTTCAATGCTTGGATTAGACCAGCTCTTCTTCCCAACTGAGTCTTCCGAGGGGACAGGAGCAAGGCTAGTGTCCGAAAAACAACTCGGACATGGGCCTGCGCTTGGTGGTGGTGGCGGGCGTGCTGTCGTCGGGCTCCTCCTCGGCCACGGCCTCGGCCAAGGAGGAGTAGGAGGAGAAGGTGGCCCTGGCCTTGAGCTTCCTCCTGGGGGCGGTGGCTGCCGTGAGGAACTTGTTGAAGGAGGCGGGCTTCTTGAGGCCTTTGGTGAGCTCGTAGAAGGCGGTGTCGTCGGACAAGAGTCCCAGGACGGTGCTGGTGGAGCTAAGGATGGAGGCGGCCACTTTGGGGCTCTTCTTGAGGACCGGCGCGTGGGCGTGGGCGTGGGGGTGGGCGCGGGCGTGGAGGGCGGGGTCCCGGAGGAGGTGCCGGGCGGCGAAGGAGGCGCCCTCGCGCAGGTACTGGAAGGGCCTCCTCCCGCTGTAGTCGCGCAGGCCCACCTGGGCGCCGCCCTCGCGCACCAGCAGCGCCACCGCCTCGTCCTGCCCGTGGAGGGCCGCGATGTGGAGCGGCGTGTAGCCCCCGTGGGAGCGGGCGTCCACGTCCACGCGCCCGCCCTCCTTCCCGGCCACCTCCAGCACTTTGCGCAGCGTCTCGCAGCTCCCGCTCTTGGCCGCCCAGTGCAGGACGGTGAAGCCGGTCAGGAAGTCGCCTTTGTTGGCCAGGCTGCGGTCGCGGAGCAGCAGGCCGTGGAGCTGCGGGGACCACTCCCCGGAGGTGGCGCGCACCAGCCACTCGTGCTCGGTGGAGTCCAGCGCCTCCGCCGCCTCGGCCGAGCGGGGCAAGCTCCTCCGCGAGGGGGCGGGCGAAGGCGGCCAGGGCGAGGGCGAGGGCGAGGGCGAGGGCGAGGGCCGGCCGAGGCGGGGGCTTTTGGGGGCGCGCGGCGGGCAGCGCACGGGCAGCATGCAGGGCTTCTCCGGGTGGCCCCGCGGCGCGTGGCGGGCCTGGGGCAGCTTGGGCGCCTCCCCTTGCTCCCCTTGGAAGAGGCTCTTCAGCTGGGACACCAGCAGCGGGGGGTTCCCTGCCTCCTCCTCCTCTTCTTCCTCTTCTTCCTCTTCCTCCTGGCTCCCTTCCCCATCGCCTTCCTCTTCCTCCTCTCCTTGAGCCACGTCGCCTTCCCCAGGTGTCCCCTCAGCGCCCGCCTGGAGGAACCTCTTCTTCATCACCGCCCCTTCGTGCTCCCGGACCACAGCCACGGCCTCGACCCGGGACTCCTCGGGACCCCGCTCCTCCTCCTCCTCCTCCGAGTGTGGCGCGCACCCACGCTGCTCCCGGAGGAAGCCCACCTCGGCGCCCTGCCTCGAGCGGGACGCCTCGCCCATGGCCCCTTCCGCAGTGGAAAGGGACACACACACGAGAATGCGGGGCAAGGGCAGGAGGAGCGCCCGAGGAAGGAAGAGGCAGCCACCTGCTGCTTCTGCTGCGGCAGCCTCCTCCGCTAGAGAGAGAGAGAGAGGGAGGGAGAGAGAGACGCAGCGGCTCCCGGGGGGCGGAGAGCGCGCGCAAGGGAGGGGGAGGAGGGGGAGGAGGAGAGAGCGGCCGAGGCCACCCACGAAGGAGGGCCCCGGGATTGGTAGCCCACCACCCACGCCCTCCAAGCACACCTGAGCGTTGAGCTCCGGCACTTCTCCTCAGTTCTGAAGATTGGGAGGGAACGCCGGGGCAGTTTCCTTGTCTGCCCTCCCCCATCCGCCCCCCCCCTCTCGAAACACAGCCATGGTCCCGCCCAGAAAGCGCGCGCCTCCCGCCCGGCCCCCCCGCCGGCCAGGTGAAGGCCAGGGCCGCCCCTCCCTCCCTCCCTCCCTCCCTCCTTCTTCCGCGCGCAGAAAGAACAGAAGGAACCCGGCACCGTGAAGGAGGGAGGAAGTGGGGGGGGGGGGAGTCCTATCAAGTTCCCATTGAACTTGGTGGGACCCACAAAGAGTGGGGAGGGAGCTTGAAGGCTGTGCTTGCATTAAAGAGGGAGGGAGGGAGGGAGGGAGGGAGGGAGGCGCTTGGGTAGCTTGCCTTGGGTCGCTTTCCCGTTCTTCCACAGAAGCCGTTTTATGCCGCTCTTTCAAACACCTTCAACAGGTTGTTGATGAATGCAGGTGGGGAAAAGTCTACACAGGGACCACCAAACGCAGCATTGCCCAAACACGAATCAAGGCACATGAGAGGCACTCATTCAACCAGAGAAGTCAGCCATAGCAGAGCACCTGATGAACCAACCTGAACATAACATATTATTTGAGAACACAGAAATGCTGGACCACTCTAACAACTACCATGTCAGACTATACAAAGAAGCCATTGAAATCCACAAGCATGTGGACAATTTCAACAGAAAGGAGGAAACCATGAAAATGAAGAAAATCTGGCTACCAGTATTTCAAAACTCTAAAATTAGCACAGTAGATAAAGAGTGACATGCAAAAACAGAGGAATCCCAGATCAGGGCCAGCTAATCACCTCCCAAAAAAGGATTCACCCAAGCAGGAAGCAGCCAAACTTTGAAACTGCAAGGAGATTCAATGCTAACCAAGGTGGCCAATTGCAACATTTGCACCTACCTCCAACAGACAAGGGTTCTTTCTCCCACCCTGGACATCATTCCACAGACATATAAACCCCACTTTCCTAGATTTCAACAGACCTCATCGTTTCTATAGATGCAGGTGAAACATCAGGAAACAATGCTTCTGGAACATGGCCATTCAGCCTGGAAAACTTACAGCAACCCAACAGGTTGTTTTGTTTGGAGGCAAAGGAGAAAGGAGCATACATGGTGTTTCAGAATGATGTGCCCAGTTTCAAAGCCGTATGTTTCACCATGGCAACATGAGTCCCCTCAGGGAGAAAGGGCAGAATATAAATAAAGTTATTTATATTTTATTTACGTTATCACAACACAAAGAGTTGCAAATGGTTTAATGAGTTATCAAGTTTTACTAACTATTTTGAGCAGGTAAAGGTAAAGGTTTCCCTGACATTAAGTCTAGTTATGTCCAACTCTGGGGGGTGGTGCTCATCTTCCTTTCTAAGATGATGAGCCAGCATTGTCCATAGACACCTTCAAGGTCATGACTGCATGGAGCGACATTACCTTCCCACAGAAGCAGTACCTATTGATCTACTCACATTTGCATATTTTCAAACTGCTAGGTTGGCAGAGCTCACCCCACTCTTCAGATTCAAACTGCTGACCTTTCAGTCAGCAAGTTCAGTAGCTCAGTGGTTTAACCTGCTGCCCCACCAGTGGCCCCCTTTGAGCAGATAACACATCTAAAAAATAACTCTGCTAATGGAGAGTATCTCCTTAGGCCTTCTGTTTTGGGGTCCCCATCTTGCAAATGACTGGGTCTGTTTGTATGCTGGGAGAGGCGTCTATCAGTAATAATCTGAAACTCCAAGGCTCATCCTTTTGTGGGGGCGAGGGTTTCATTCATGTGTAGTTCATGATTACAGAAGTATTGTGATTTCAAACGGGATCCATCTTTATGGAATGCCCTGTAGAATGCTTAGGCAAGGAATCTATCATGTGCCTTCCAATGTACTATTACCACTTGTACGCAATTTAACAAAATGTTCAAGAAGTACAAAGATTAGCAAAAAAGAAATTACATGCTTGGTGTTATCAGCAGGGAAGATGAGAAGATTTTGTTGCTGGGTTGAAAATATGTGCCTGCTGTTCTCAGTATCAGGAGGCAAACACATCCTGCAGATATGTCTGAAATGAGGGGAGTGCTCCCTGATACTGCTATTTTCTAACATTTTTATATAGATGTGGCTTTCAAATCAATAGGCAGTGCAGTTGTTCTGGGGTCTAGTTTAAATTCTCAAGTTCTGAAGCTGTTTGGGGAATAGGATTCAGTACTTTGGACAGTCCATGTTGGCTTCACCAGATATCAGGACTGAAATGGCCAAGCATACCAAAGGAGGAAAACAGTAATATGTGGACGAGAGATCATTCACCCTGTCAGTCACCTCCACACCTTTTGTTTATAATGTTTACTGTTAACTTTGAGTTATGGCAACCCTATAATGATTTCCGACCACACTGGTCAGGCCTTGCAAATTTAAGGCTGTAGCGTTCTTGATTAAGCCTCTCCATCTGTAACAAGGCCTTCCACTTTTCTTACTGCCTTCCACCTTCCCAAGTATTGTTGTCTTTTCTGGTTAGACATGTCTTCACATGATACGCAGGTGCGTCAAAACGTTTTGTCTCCTGTATCATAAAAAACGTTACGAATGAACATATAACGTTACGAATGAACATATAACAGCAGAAATTGTTACAGATCATAGCCTGAACAAAACAAAAACAAAACAAAAATATGATTCAACATAGTCACTCTCAATTTGTACACATTTGTGCCATCATTTAACCCAGACATCAAAACTATTTTGGAAAAATTCAGAGTTTTGCTTTGTGACCCATGATTTTAAAGCTGTTTTTAATATCATTCAAGTCATTGAATATGAAACCATGTAGGTTGTCTTTCAGAGGTCACACATTGCTGATGGCGTCTCCATAAACATTCCTTAAGCAATTATGGATTTCCTTATGTGCACAACCTTCTTTTGTCAGAAATTCAATGATGGCTCTTTTTTTTAAGCTTCAGATTCATTGTTCTAATCAGTCAATCAGAAAAAGAAAAGACTATACCAGTAGAGTAAGGTTACCTCTATCCTGTCATTCATAGCTGTGAGAGAAATAAAAGTTAGAGTGCTGGGGGCATTACTTTTTGACCCATCTGCATATTTCCAAAGTACAGCAGTCTCAGTTCAGTCATCTTGACTTCTAGAGAGAGCTCAGCCTCACTGGGTTGTTGTAGTTTTTTCAGGCTATATGGCCATGTTCTAGAAGCATTCTCTCCTGATGTTTCACCTGCATCTATGGCAGATGTCCTCAGAGGTTGTGAGGTCTGTTGGAAAACAAAGCAATAATTAAGCTCAGGACTCATTGCTTTGTCTTTTTAGCTTGCCATGAAGAACTGTTCTCCAGTAATTCATTTGAAATGTGCTTGTCCTCTTTCTATCAGCCTTTTTCACTGCCCAGCTTTCAAAACCAGCGACTTCTCAAAAGTAGACTGGGAAGTGCAACTTCTGTCCTAGAACCGCAGGTTGCTGCCCCATGACTCTTGTTATAACCTTCAGACTTCCCCTTTTTTGGGTCAAAAACAGAAAGGTAATCTGCCTCTGCTGCGAGCCAAATTACTTGAAGCCATTGAAACTCAACACCAACATCTTGCAATTGATGGATTCCTGAGGAATCTTAGGGTTCTTCCTGCCTTGGAGCCTGGCGATTCTATCGACGCCTTGGTAACTCTCTATAACGGGGAGATGGCCAGGGCGTTAGATATGATCGCACCCGAACGCCCCATCTCGTTGCGTCGTGACAGGCCATCTCCTTGGTTCACCGAGGAGCTGGCTGTGATGAAGCACACGAGAAGGGGGCTAGAGCGCAAATGGAGGAAATCTCGAGATGTGTCTGATCGAACACGGGCTAGAGCCTCTCTTAAGGCATACTCCGTGGCCATACGGGCGGCCAGGAAGTCATTCACGACCGCTCGTATAGCATCTGCAGCAAATAGATCATCGGAGCTGTTTCGGGTCGTGGGAGAACTCCTCCACCCACCTGCGGTGGAGGAGGTCCCTGACGACCCCGCAGCTCGGTGTCGCGATTTCGCACACCATTTTGCAGATAAAGTCGCCCAGATACGTCTCGAGCTCGACTCCAATTCCATCGCAGTGCCAGGAGAGGTGACGGAGGCACCTGCTTGTCCAATTTTGTGGGATTCTTTTAGGCTTGTTCTTCCTGAAACCGTGGAGGAGATTATTGGGGCTGTGAGAGCGACCACCTCATCTCTGGACCCATGCCCATCTTGGCTCATTAAATCAGCCAGAGGGGGGTTGCTTGACTGGTTTGTACCGATTGTCAATGCATCGTTGGAGCAAGGAATTTTTCCATCTAATTTGAAGCAGGCCGTGGTTCGCCCACTTATCAAAAAAGCTTCCCTTGACTCCACGGTGCTGAATAATTACAGGCCGATCTCCAACCTCCCCTTTTTGGGTAAGGTGCTGGAGAGGGTGGTCGCCTCTCAGCTCCAGGGTTTCCTAGACGATACCAACTACCTAGATCAGTCACAGTCTGGTTTCAGGCCTGGTCATGGCACCGAGACAGCCTTGGTCGCCTTGGTGGATGACCTTCGCAGAGAGCTGGACAGGGGGAGTGTGACCCTGCTGGTTCTCTTGGACATCTCAGCGGCTTTCGATACCATCGATCATGGTATCCTTCTGGGTCGTCTCTCCGGGATGGGCCTTGGGGGCACGGTTTTGTCGTGGCTCCAGTCCTTCCTGGAGGGACGAACTCAGATGGTGAAGCTGGGAGACGCCTGCTCGGACCCCTGGCCTTTGACCTGTGGGGTCCCGCAAGGCTCTATTCTGTCTCCCATGCTTTTTAACATCTACATGAAACCGCTGGGAGAGGTCATCCGGAGTTTTGGAGTTGGGTGCCATCTCTACGCGGATGACACACAACTCTACTACTCTTTTCCACCTAATTCCAAGGAGGCTTCTCAGGTGCTAGACGAGTGCCTGGCCGCTGTGTCGATCTGGATGAGGAAGAACAAGCTGAAGATCAATCCCGACAAGACAGAGGTCCTCCTGGTCGATCGTAAACCGGATCGGGGTATAGGGTGGTCACCTGTGTTGGACGGGGTTACACTCCCCCTAAAGCCACAGGTCCGCAGTTTGGGCGTCCTCTTGGATTCTTCGCTTACACTTGAGGCTCAGGTGTCGGCGGTATCCGGGAGGGCCTTTGCGCAACTGAGACTTGCGCGCCAACTGCGACCATACCTCGTGAAGGCTGATCTGGCCGGGGTGGTCCATGCCTTGGTCACCTCTAGAATGGATTACTGCAATGCGCTCTACGTGGGGCTGCCCTTGAAGACGGCTCGGAAACTTCAATTGGTCCAGCGGGCAGCAGCCAGGATGCTAACCGGGGCTCATTATCAAGAGAGGTCTACCCCTCTGTTCAAGGAGCTCCACTGGCTGCCATTTATTTTCCGAGCCCAATTCAAGGTGCAGGTGCTTACCTACAAAGCCCTAAACGGTTTGGGACCACCCTACCTGCGTGACCGCATCACCATCTACGAACCCACACGCTCGCTTCGGTCATCTGGAGAGGCCCTGCTCGTGATCCCACCCACGTCGCAAGCGCGCTTGGTGGGGACACGGGACAGGGCCTTTTCTGTGGCGGCCCCCCGACTTTGGAACGCCCTCCCAAAAGATCTCAGACAGGCCCCCACTCTAGCCGTTTTCAGAAGGAATTTAAAAACTTGGCTGTTCCGTTGTGCCTTCTCAGACTAGGAATCCCCACCCCAAGTCCTAGTAGCACCTTAGCATAACTAATTGTCGCTGCACACTGCACTTTTAATCCCACGTGCCTCCTGCCATTTCAGCACTTTTAACCCTTGTACCCCAGTGCGCCGGCCGAACCAGTTTTAATAATGTCTTGATGTACTGCTATTGTTGTTATTTTGCTTATTGTTTGATTTGCTTAGTTATTGTGGTGTTATGCTATTTTGTTTATTGCTGATTTGCTTGCTATTGTGATGTTATGCTCTCTATTGTATTGTTGTTTTGAGGCTTCGGCCTGTGTAAACCGCATCGAGTCCTTCGGGAGATGCTAGCGGGGTACAAATAAAGTTAATAATAATTGGAGAAAAAGCTAAATCTAATTTTAAAAAAAATTCAAATTTCCTGAGATCCAGAGATGAAATGGTACATTTTCCATTGTTTCCAACATATATTATCTCCATTTACAATCTCCCTGAAAGTGACGCTTCTTTTTCAAAGGGTTTCTATGCAACAGTGTCCAATTCTTCATATCTCCTATTTTGCTGAGAGGTTTTTAGAAGCATCCACACTGGGGAGATGAGCAGACTTTTGGTGTCGGGTTGTAGCAGCTATTCTGCCGTACAAAATGGGATAATCTAAGTCTGAACTGGGAAAATGTGGGGTTCTGCTCTCTAGCTGAATCTATTGGGACGATGTGCGCCTGCCAGCCCACAATAAGCAATAGAAAAAAGTTCTGCTTCCCCATGAATGCCTTATTGAGCATGCGTGAACTGCAATGGAGAGAAACAGTGAGAGCAGATCAGCCTGACTCATCAGCTCCCTCCAGTGGCATGTTTGATAAAAGCATAGATTTTGGCCAGTGGGATCAAAGTCATAAATCGTGGAGGCAGGAGAGGGGGGAATGCATTTTAGAACAAGTGTGAACAAACTTTGGCTCTCCAGATAGGCTGATAGGAATTGTAGGGAGCTGGAGTCCAAAGCACCTGGAGGGCCGAAGTTTGCCCATTCCTGTTTTAGAAGAAGCCTTCATGAGGTCCCTAGAATATTCACCATTTCATGTTTACTTATGTGAGGCTTACCTGACTTGGCTATTTGTTGGGTTTCATCGCTGACTGCACAAGTCTCCAGCTCTCAATGAGAAGTTAGCCTAAATAGACTGAGGGATTCCTCCCCAATTTCCTTTAGCTAGTTTGTTTAAGAAGGGGTTAAGAAGAAGGGGGATTGTCTTATTGATCTTTGCATGGCACTATATCCTCCCCATTTGAATACCTAGGAATGTAATACTATAGGGAAACGTAACTTCCTCTTTTAAAGGTATTTTTATTGCCCTGGGCTGGCCATGTGGCCTGTCTCCGTTTTCTGGTCTCTTCTCCTTTCGTCTTCTCTAGAGTGAGGAAGCATCTTGCCATTGTCTAAGGCAAAGATGTAGTTAGTTACCTATATTATTTTTCCTTTTTCCTTAGAAGATAGCTCAGTGAAGCTAGTTAGCTCCAAGAACCTTTCCTATCTAGAATGGATTTCTTTTATCTTTAATAAACATATTGTTTTTGATCCTATGATTTGTGAATCTGCAGTCCTGTTCCATCCTGTTGAATGGAAGTCAATCCTTGCTCACTATATGTAAGTTTCTGATGCTTATGTACTGTGCATCCTGCACTCTGCTATATTTTTGGTGGAATCACACCCAGAGAGGGTTATTTTTGAGCCTAACAGCTCTTGATTTCCAACACTATTTCATTTCAAATGTGCATATTGTCAGTTTCAACTATAACTGCTCTTCTTTTTTGTGATTCAGACGCTTCCACACTATTCTTTCCAGGCTGCTTTTGTCCCTGATGCCATATTTTCAGTTAAAAAAGCAATGCCCATAAACACAACCACTCAGTTAATTATGGTACACTTGCATTACAAATATTCCAATGAAACAATTGCTAGATGAGGTTTGGAATATAACACTTAACCTGGATGTGGTAAATCAGATGCTATTCAGTATTCAGAGCTTTCCTTTTCCCAAAAAACCCACATCTTTGCTCTCATTGACTGCTGGGCAGTTGGATGTTTCCAAATTGTCTGACAGGGCATTACATTATCCCAATCATAGAGTCTAGCTAGACTTGGAGGAGAAAAGCCTGATTCCTGATCATTACTACTGAGAATATTTTGTAACTTCCTGGACTAGGACAAAAAGTAACTTCCTATGAGATATACAAAATTCTCAGGAAAGTAAAGATAACATAAGTAGGGCACATCTCTCCTGGGCATTTCTGTGCCTTGCCTAAATCTGCCATCTCTTGATGTTGTAGAATGAGGCCAGAGCACCATTGTGTTTCCTTATGTGAATCCCTGGTACTGATAGGAAAAGAGAGGGCTGCTTTTTCCTCTGCTCCTTTCCACAACTTATTATGTTATTTCTAAAATACAAATCTTACAGAAATGTCCTCCTTCCTCAAATGCTATCTGGTAAGGGCTGCTTGTGGTTGCCCACTGGGATGGGATACGGTGCTGCATTTCCTCTTTGTTGCTTTCTGCATTATTTTTATTCCTTTGACAGGTCTATTTCAAAGCAGGTGCAAGAACACAGCTCCAAAAATCCAATTAAGCCACCTTACGATTAAATTATGATGTTGCCTTATCATTAGTCAATCTCACCAGGTACTCTCTCCACTGACTAGTATGCATTTACACTGTGCATTTAATAATAAAACATTATTGTTAAAATACAAAAAGTGATCCATGAAAAATACATTACATAAGACCACTGTTATAAGTCATTCTTGACTGTGCACCTGCTCAAACTGTCCTCTGATAATTATGTTGCTCCAATTCAAAAACTGAAGGTAGTCCAGCTGTGTTCATCTCAAAGAGTGGAACAAAACCCAAAGTCTATAAACAGGCAATAGAGGGAAGAAATAGAATTCTGAACAGAGCACCATGACATTGGATTGATCCAAAATAAATCATGATGTATAAATATGATGATATTGATAAATATATTGCTACATAAACAGCAGGACATCATTGTTTTCTCCCTCCCAACCTCACTCCCTCCAGTCCCTGAGTGAAATATCAGACGAGATTCTGCCACCCCATCACCCTCCCCATTACTCCTCCATTCCCAAGGTTGATGCATAGTGAAAAATGAAACCGAAGGTTCACTTCCTGATTTAGGCCATTTTCAGCCCCCCCCCCCCCATTTTTCCCTTGTCTTGCTTCCAAAGTTTCTGCCATTCTGTGAAGTACGGTTTTACCAATACTGCATTATTTTCACCTCAAAATCTTTTGGGTTTCTTTGTCAGCACACAATTGAAGCAATATGGTTCTACTTCAATTGCCATGGCAACACTCTGGCATTCTGGAATTTGCAGATGAGGCAATTTATAATCCTCAGACAGAGGGTTCTTCTGGTGCCTCTGATCACACTACAAAACCCAGAATTCAATAGAAGGCAGTCATGGAGGCAAAAGTGGAACCACGGTTCTATAACAGTGTCATGAGAAAGGGTTTTGAGTGCTGCTGCTGCTGCTGCTAATAATAATAATAATAATAATAATAATGTGGCTAAAGACCTTGGCCTGCACTTAAATACAATCGGCGCTGACAAGATTACCATCTGCCAGCTGCAAAAGACCACCTTACTGGGATCTGCACACATTATTTGCCGATACATCACATAGTCTTAGACACTTGGGAAGTGTCTGACGTGTGATCCAATACAACAGCCAGCAGAGTGTCTGCTGTGGACTCATCTTGTGATGATTCTAATAATAATAATAATAATAATAATAATAATAATAATAATAATAATAATAATTTGCTTATAGCCCACCCAAAGGGACTCAGGGCAGCTTACAACAAAATAAAACAAAATGACAAACATTCAATGCCAAGGATAACATATAACAAATCAAACACAAGTTCAATAAAATCACAACATATTAAATCCTTAAAACTCCTTAAAATTCAACTTAAAATTATTGGAGTGAAGATGGTAAACAGCAGATTAACGAGGTAGATGTTCAACAGCTAGGTGAGGTTGCATATAAGGTGTCATTAGTCCTATTCTCAATGAGCTACAGTACATACTCGTGTTTTTAAAAGCTTTTTAAAGGTGGGGAGAGATGGGGACATTTTAGTTCTTTAAGGAGGGAGTTCCATAGGTGGGGAGTGTTCATGGAAAAGGACCCCTATTTCAGCCCCACCAGCTGCGCTTGACATGGGGGTGGGACAGAGAGGAGGGACTCCTCCGCAGACCACAGGGTTCATGCTGGCTTGTATACCAAGATGTGGTTTTTCAAACAGCCTGGCCCTGAATCATTTAGGGCTTTATAGGTAATGACCAGCACTTTGTATTTAGCCTGGAAGCAGACCAGCAGCCAGTAGAGTCGTGTAACACGGGAGTGGTTCTTTCCCTATACGGAGCCCCAGTTACTAGCCTGGCTGTCAATTTCTGAATTAGCTATAGCTTTCGAACAAAGGCAGCTCCACATAGAGAACATTGCAGTTGTTCAGGTGGGATGTGACTAAGGTGTGGACTACCATGGCCAGATCTAGTGTCTCAATGTACAGATGCAGCTGGTGTGCAAATTTTGACTGTGCGAAGGCACTCTTGGCCACCAGTGACACCTGGGGTTCCAGGATCAGCAATTAATCCAGGATCACCCCAGACTGTGGATCTGTATCTTCAGGGGGAGTGTGACCCCCTCCAACACAGGCTGTAACCCCACACCTTGGCCCACCTTCCAACTGACCAGGAGTACCTCTGTCTTGTCTGGATTTACTCTCAACTTATTAGCCCTCATCAGGCCCGTAGCCAGGATTTCGTTTCGGGGGGGGCTAAAAAATTTTCAGGGGGGGGGGTTTGGGGGGGGGCTGAGTTTCGGAGGGGGGGCTGAGTCTGAGTGAAAGAGAGTCTAGCCTAGCAAACCTTTTGTATCATTACCCCAATACCCCCATACATATGGGATATATTGAGAATGGTGATCAAATCATTATATTAATAAACATAACAGTTTAAATAATGCACCAGTAAGGCCTTTTCGCGAACCACCATGAGAATTTCGGGGGGGGCTGAAGCCCCCCGAGCCCCCCCCCCCTGGCTACATGCCTGGCCCTCATCCAGTCCATCACTGATGACAGGCATTGGTTTAGGGGCAGGATGGCATCCTTGGCATTCGGTGGAAAGTAGTAATAGAGTTGTGTTTGGCCACATACATTTGATGGTGACACACAAGGGAGTGTTGATAGGTCTGGTGGAAAAAAGCACATGGGAACCATATGTCTTGCACACTTGCTCTGTTTTGTTTTTTGTTTTTTTTTTAAACAGGTATAAAATTCACTGTGGTGAAAACAGATTTTTGAATGAATGGCTGTGCAGTTATGTTATTTTGCTGTCTCTGGTTTGCCTTCTGTCTCAGTCAAGACAATCCTGGGGGGTGGGGTGGGATGAGGTGGGGGTGACAATTCTGTGCCAAATGTACCAGGAAGGTTCAGATGATCATGAAAACGATTCTGGGGGTCAAATGGAAAAGAAAAAAAAGCGTGTATGGTTTTCAAATGTGGGCTCTTTGACAACTCATATGATTAGTACTGGACATGACCTTGAAACGAGAAATTAATTTACGATGTTCCTGTTATACAAAAGGATCTTCTATAACTTTTGAGACTAACTGAATGAAGGGAATTGTCAGCATAAGCTTTTAAAGACTTAAGTCTACTTCATTAGATGCATATTTAATCTGTATAGTTTTTCTGGAATACACACTTTGGCATCCATTTTTCCCTTTTACACTCCTTTTTCTGGTGATTGCAGATTGCAAAATTCTGAAAAGTGTTCATTCCAGTGCACAAAGGCATTTTCTTTTACTTATACATGCAGCAGGAATGAAATCTGTTGAATTTATTCATATATTCTGACCTCTCATTTTCTCTTCCTAATCCCCATATTTTCTATGTGCTTTTCTAAACTGTGCTCTTCTGTTGTTATGATGTGATGGATTTAATCACTAGCCTAATCCCCTTTCCTTACCTTCAGAGAAAGAAATGACAGGTGCATTGACTACATGCATTGTTAAGTGAGTCCACAAAGTGCTTTCTCTTTCTATTAATGCCGTATAATCCTTGTGCTACTTGAAAACCTGGTCTGTTTATTGCATAACACTGTCAGTCAGCCTTTCATATTGTTTATACTCACAACTCCACCCTTTGCTTAAGCTTCCTATTATATGTGGGAAGTTTGTGGGGGTGACTTTTCCACTAGAAAAAAACTGAATATACACCTCCATCACTCTCTGTCTCTCTTTCAGTCGATCTACACTTCTAGAACATGGCCATATAACCCAAAAAACCTACAGCAACCCATTGATTCCGGCCATGAAAGCGTTCAACAATACAGAAATTATCTGTTTTTTCATAACCCAGAAAGGCACAAAATGCAATGCTAAAGAAGAGTTCCCCCCTCTTTCCCCTCTAACCCCGCTTTCATGGGATGAGGTCCTAAGAGTGTGTAAACACAGGCTCGGTGAACCTTGACCAGATGAAATCTTGTGATCTAGAAGAATTTCCATCATTCTCCCATGGGTGGCGCTAGTAACACAGGGAATACCATAAGGAGCTTCTCATGCCAAGGTCGGGCAGGAAGGGGCAGATCCACTGATGTGGAGCACAGGCTGTTCACGGATCTCTCTGATATATATCAATTGTGGTAGTTTGCAAAATACTCAAAGGCAACATAAAAGAATGGAATGCTGTGTGCCTGTATTTGGAACTAAAAGCCATAATTTCCACTGTGGGTGAAATTCATAAACAATATACTAGCAACCCAGGTTTGAGAATGTATTTGTGCATGTTTACATTATTTATTTATTTATTTATTTGCTGCATTTGTTGACCGCCGTTCTCAGCCCTAGGGCGACTCACGGTGGTGTACAACATATAAAAGACAATTTACAATAAAGCAAGAACGAAAAATCAACATATCATTAATACACAATAATATAATTACACTAAAATAATCTGCTCCGTCTTATCGTAGAATCATAACCAATCTCGTAGTCCATATTCCGTTCCAGTTGTCATTACCAGTTAATGTAACACTCAGTTAAATGCCTTCTCAAATAGCCATGTCTTTAGGCTCTTACGGAAAGACATAAGGGAGGGCGCCTGTCTGATGTCAACAGGGAGGGTGTTCCACAGCCGGGGGGCCACCACCGAGAAGGCCCTCTCTCTCG
Source organism: Anolis sagrei (assembly GCF_037176765.1). NCBI lineage: Eukaryota > Metazoa > Chordata > Lepidosauria > Squamata > Anolidae > Anolis > Anolis sagrei. The sequence continues at coordinate 95,001,173 of NC_090022.1, read as the reverse complement.
TCCCCGCCAGACGTGCCTGTGAAGCAGGCGGGATCGAGAGAAGGGCCTCCCCAGACGATCTCAAGGCCCTCGTGGGCTCATAGGCCGAGATGCGGTCCGAAAGGTATTTTGGGCCGGAACCGTTTAGGGCTTTGTAGGATAACACCAGCACCTTAAATTGGGCCTGGTAGCAGATCGGCAGCCAGTGGAGCTGGAACAACAAGGGCGTTGTATGCTCCCTGCGTCCCGCTCCTGTTAGTAACATGGCTGCCGCGCGCTGGACTAGCTGAAGCTTCCGGGCCGTTTTCAAGGGCAGCCCCACGTAGAGAGCGTTGCAGTAGTCAAGGCGGGATGTGACCAGAGCGTGTACCACCGTGGCCAAGTCAGACTTCCCGAGGTACGGGCGCAGCTGGCGCACGAGCCTGAGCTGTGCAAATGCTCCCCTGGTCACCGCTGAAACCTGGGGGTCCAGGCTCAACGATGAATCCAGGGTCACACCCAAGCTGCGAACCTGAGCCTTCAAGGAGAGTGCGACCCCATCCAGCACAGGCTGTAACCCTATACCCTGTTCGGCCTTGCGACTGACCAGGAGTACCTCTGTCTTGTCTGGATTTAATTTCAGTTTGTTCGCCCTCATCCAGACCATTACAGCGGCCAGGCACCGGTTCAGGACCTCGACAGCCTCCTTAGTAGCAGGTGGGAAGGAGTGACAGAGTTGGACATCATCTGCGTACAGATGACACCGCACCCCGAAACTCCGGATGATCTCACCCAGCGGCTTCATGTAGATATTAAACAACATGGGGGACAATATAGAGCCCTGTGGAACCCCACAGGTCAAAGGCTGTGGTGTTGAACAGGAGTCCCTCAATAACACCTTCTGGGTACGGCCCTCCAGAAATGACTGGAGCCACTGCAGAGCAGTGCCCCTAAGACCCATTTCCGCAAGGCGCCCCAGAAGGATACCGTGGTCGACGGTATCGAAGGCCGCTGAGAGGTCCAGGAGCACCAACAGGGACACACTCCCCCTGTCTAGCTCCCGGCGCAGATCATCCACTAAGGCGACCAAGACCGTCCCGGTCTGAAACCAGACTGTGCCGAATCCAGATAATCCGTGTCTCTCAAGAATACCTGGAGTTGTGAGGCCACCACGCTTTCCATGACTTTGCCCAAGAAGGGGAGATTGGAAACAGGCCGAAAGTTGTCGAATTTAGTGGGGTCCAATGATGGTTTCTTCAACAGCGGTTTTATAATAGCTTGTTTCAAGCTCGCTGGAATCTTGCCTTCCCGAAGGGAGGCATTAACCACCACCGTTACCCACTCAGCCAATCCCCCTCTGGCCTCCTTCAGAAGCCAGGATGGGCAGGGGTCTAGGATGGACGTGGTGGGCCTCATTCCTCCAAGTATCTTGTCCACATCCTCGGGCTTCACAAACTGAAAAGAATCCATCAAAATAGGACAAGCAGGTGCTCGTGTCACATCCTCAGAGACTGCATTTAACATGGTGTCCAGCCCAGAACGGATCAAGGCGACTTTGTCTGCAAAGAACTGAGCAAATGCTTCGCAGCGCGTGACCGAATTGTCAGGGCTCCCGCCTGAGGTGGCGGGAGTTAAAAGACCTCTGACAATCCGAAACAACTCCGCTGGACGGTTTTTTGCAGACGCAATAGTGGCCGCAAAGAAAGTTTTCCCTTAGAAAGGACACAAACCGTGCTCGATTTGACTCGCTTGGGTCTGAGTGCCACACGCTCTCTAGTTCCCTCTTCCTTCGCTTCATCACTGCCAGCTCCTCAGTAAACCAAGGAGCTGGTTTAGCTCGGCTACTTGAGAGGGGACGTTCCGGAGCAATCATGTCAATTGCCCTGGTCATCTCCCCATTCCAGAGAGCGACCAAGGCCTTGACATGGTCACCTACCGAGGTGGCGGGAAAATCCCCAAGAGCCGTCAGGAATCCATTCGGATCCATAAGCCTCCTGGGGCGGACCATCTTAATGGGTCCTCCACCTTTGCGGAGGTTAGGGGGCGCAGTGAGCCTAAATCTGATCAGGAAGTGGTCGGTCCATGGCAACGGAGAGATGGACAACATATACTGTACTTTCTATATACAATCCATAAAATGGCAATCCACACGTCACCAACATTTCCTTGTGTATATATATCACAACCAATGGTAATGAATGCTTGTAATGTTAAAATAATCAATATATTATTAACTTTATTTATATCCCTTATTTTCCTCTAAAACCAGGACTCAAGGCAGCTTAAAAATCAAAATATAATACAGTCTGAAAATATAAAAGAACAAAATCAAAATGGGATGAAACTATCACAGCATTTTAAAACATTTTAAAAGGCACAATTAAACAGCAATTTAAATCAGGACAAATACACCAGTCTGGCACCCCATAAAAAGCATTTTCTTTAAAAAACTTTCAGTTCTCAAAATTCTGTCAGAGAGTATATCCAGACAGAAAAATTAGAGCAGTTTTATACTATTTTAACTGCCACGGCTCTAACCCTGTGGTTCTCAACCTTCCTAATGCTGCAACCCCTTAATACAGTGCCTCATGTTTGTTTGTTTGTTTGTTTGTTTAGCTATATTTGTATACTGCCCTTCTCAACCCCAAAGAGGACTCAGGGATGTTCCCAATGTTGGCAACAATTCAATGCCATTGATAAAAACAGTATAAAACATTAAAATTGACCCTCTCCTAATAAAACATTAAACATTCTTAAACACATGTTGTGGTGACCCTCAGCCATAAAATTATTTTTGTTGCTACTTCATAACTGTTATTTTGCTACTGTTAGGAATCGTAATGTAAATATCTGATATGTGGGTTGTATTTTCATTGTTACACATTGAACATAATTAAAGCATAGTGTGTAACCACCAACACAATATATTTGGGGAGTATGGACAGATGATGGGATTTGCAGTACCTTCAACCACTTCAGCTCTGACTTCCACAGACTATTGAGACCCCAATGAATGACAGACCTGGACCAAACTTGGCACACAGGACCCCCATGAGCAAGAGAAAATCCTGGAGGGATTTGGGAGGAATTGACAGTGATTTGGAGAGAAACAACAATGGATCTGGTTCCATAACATTGAGCCATGACAGTTAAAATTGTGACGAATTGCAGTAATTCTACAGTGTAGTTGCACCCTTTGACAGCCAGCCAAAGTGTATAGAACAAAGCAGAGCCCAGAGGGACTCCGTAGGCCAGCCACCAATGAGTCAAAGAGGAAATACCACCTTTTTGGCTCACTCTTTCAGGAAGCAATGCAGCCACTGTAAAATTATGTCTTATTCCAGCAAGTTGGCTCAGATAGAAACTATCAAAATCTGCAAGAAAGGCTAGCAGAAACAATGGAGACACACTCCCCTGCCCAGTTCCTGCTGAAGGTCATCTGCCAAGGTGACCAAAGCTGTTTCTGTCCCATAACCATACCTGAAACCAGTCTGAAATGGATCGAGACAATCCATTTCATCCATGAATCCTTGCATCTGGGAAGTAATCACACTTTCTGTTTACCTTGCCTCAAAATGGAATGTTGCTCACTGTGTATTCCAGGATTTCATAGGATGTTGTCAGGGCAGTTGATGTGGAATTATAGCACTATAATTGTGTAGTGTGAAAGGGCCTCTGGCATGGGAAGACTTAAGGCACATTTTATGAATTTTGCTTATCACTAGAATTACAAGATCCACCAACCAGGCCTACATAAAGGAGGAGGTGAGTCTGTGCCTGTTTGGAACTTACTATTAATGGAACAGCTGAGCTTGTAGGTCTCTCACCCACAAGCCCAGTCCTAGAGCCTTCCAATTCTTTCAGCACCCTCTCATCTGTTGCTATTGGGCAAAAGTGGCAGAGCGCAGCTTTGGGGTTCTCAACCTCACCAGGCTCCTTATGCTGCCTTTTGTAATAGTCAGAAAAATAAAAACAAAGCCCCCAGGGGTAGCAATCAACCTTTTAAATAGGTGGAGACAATCCAGATCATTATCCAGGGCCACTAAATTTGTCATTGTATTAGTTTTGTAGTCACTTATGGAACTATTCAAAGTTACTGGCCAAAAGCTTGTTTGGCCAGTAACATGTTTTTTTTCCTGAAGGTCAGGAGGGAGGGGGCTGATCTAATTTCACTGAGGAGGGAGTTCCGTAGACGAGGGGCCACCACTGAGAAGGCTCTGTCTCTCATCCTCACCAGCCGCACCTGCGAAGGAGGTGGGACCAAGAGCAGGGCCTCACCCAACAAACTTAACCTCTGAGGTGGATCATAGCGCTTCTGGTGCCTGAGGAGATGGTGCCTAATAAAACACAATTAGATTTTTAACTTAGAACAAGAACTTAAACTATTGAAGATAGTATTCACAAGCACGTGTCTGAGCCTTCCCCTTTCAGTGAAATGATGAGGCCAGAGTAATCCTAATTTTGTTCCCCTTTTCCAAACAACCAATTCATTGTAGTGGTTGTAGTATTAAATTAGAATTTGGGAGATTCGGGTTCAAGTCCCCACTCAGTAGTGAAATTAATTGGGTGTCCTTGGACTGGCCAGCTCTATGAACATAAACACTATACAGGAAGCCCTACACATTTGCTGGGGTTAGAGATCCCCATAAAAATGGGAAAACCATGCATTCTTTGAAAAGTTTTTGTAATGTGAGAAAATTCTATAGTCAACATCTACCTCAAGCTTACTTATGAATTGCCGCAGTGGACCTACAGATACCTACAGAAGTGTTCTCTCAAAGAATGTCTAAGCCTTCCAATAGTAGAAGTTGACTGGAGACTCACCAGAGGACCTTGGAAATCCAAGATTAAATTCCTTAATTTAATCAAATCTGCAAATATTCAAATCTACAAAAGCTGAAACTGGAAATATGCAGGGCTGACATCATAAAAAGAGAGTTTTCCATTTACATGCTTAGACATAGTTAATAATCCCTATAGTAATGACTTAATCATCACCATCATACATGTGCATGGATATTAAAAAGCCCTGAGGTGCTGACAAATTAAGCATCAGAGCAAAGAAGGGAGAGAAGGGAAAAGGAAATGGGGACAAGAGTAAACAGGAGCAAAAATATATGATTCAAATTTCTGGGAGTCAGTGTGGTATAGCGGTATCAGTGTTGTACTAAGAATCTGAAAAACCAGAGTTCAAATCTTCACTAAATCATGGAAATCCACTAGGTGTCCTTGAGCAAGTTGCATGTTTGCCTCTTTTATTGGAAACCACTCTGAGTCCCCCAGGGGAAATAGGGAAGGTTACAAATAATTTATTATTATTATTATTATTATTATTATTATTATTATTATTATTAGAAACACAAGAAGATCAGTACACTGCAAACTAGATCACTATGCTGGCTGTTGTATTGGATCACATGTTGGACACTTTCCAAGTGTCTAGGACTGTGTGATGTATCAGTGAGTAATGCATGCAGATCCCAGTAGGGTGGCCTTTTGCAGCTGACAGATGGTAATTTTATTTATTTATTTATTTATTTGCTTTATTTCTATACCGCGTTTCTCAGCCTAATTAGGCGACTCAATGCGGTTTACACAATGGAGATTATCACAACAGTAACAGTTAAAACACATCATACACAATAACAAAATACACAATTATTATCAATACATGATGCCTCGATAACAAAGCAAAATCCATTCTCGTAATCCTTGTGCCATTCCTATGTTCAATTTTACCGTCTTCCTATGTTCACTTGCACTGATTAGCCAGACGCTTGCTCAAAGAGCCAGGTCTTAACCTTCTTCCGAAACGCCAGCAGCGAAGGGGCCTGTCTGATGTCAATGGGTAGGGCATTCCATAGCCGAGGGGCCACCATCGAGAAGGCCCTGTCTCTCGTCCCCGCCAACCATGTCTGTGACGCAGGCGGGACCGAGAGCAGGGCCTCCCCGGAAGATCTTAGTGTCCGCGTCGGTTCATAGGTGGAGATGCGTTCGGAGAGGTAAGTGGGGCCGGAACCGTTTAGGGCTTTGTAGGCTAACGCCAGCACCTTGAATTGTGCCCGGTAGCAGATTGGCAGCCAGTGGAGCTGGCTCAACAGAGGAGTGGTATGCTCCCTGAGTGCCGCTCCTGTTAGCAACCTTGCTGCCGAACGCTGGACCATCTGAAGCTTCCGGGCAGTCTTCAAGGGCAGCCCCACGTAGAGCGCGTTGCAGTAATCTATGCGGGATGTGACCAGAGCGTGGACTACCGTGGCCAAGTCAGACTTCCCGAGGTACGGGCGCAGCTGGCGCACGAGCCTGAGCTGTGCAAATGCTCCCCTGGCCACCCCCGAGACCTGGGGCTCCAGGCTCAGCAATGAATCCAGGATCACACCCAAGCTGCGAACCTGCGTCTTCAGGGGGAGTGTAACCCCGTCCAACACAGGCTGTAACCCTATACCCTGTTCGGCCTTTCGACTGACCAGGAGTGCCTCTGTCTTGTCTGGATTCAATTTCAATCTGTTCACCCTCATCCAGTCCAACACAGCGGCCAAGCACCGGTTCAGGACCTGAACAGCCTCCTTAGTAGTGGGTGGAAAGGAGTGACAGAGTTGGACATCATCTGCGTACAGATAACACCGCACCCCGAAACTCCGGATGATCTCTCCCAACGGCTTCATGTAGATGTTAAACAACATGGGGGACAGTATTGAACCCTGCAGGACTCCACAAGACAATGGTTGTGAGGACGAGCAGTTGTCCCCCATCAACACCTTCTGGGTACGACCCTCTAGGAAGGACCTGAGCCACTGCAGAGCAGTGCCACCAAGGCCCATTCCCGCAAGGCGTCCCAGAAGGATACCGTGGTCGACGGTATCGAAGGCCGCTGAGAGATCCAGCAGGACCAACAGGGACACCCTTCCCCTGTCTAGCTCCCGGTGGAGATCATCCACTAAGGCGACCAAGGCTGTCTCGGTACCATGCCCCGGCCTAAAGCCAGACTGTGCCGGATCCAGATAATCCGTGTCTACCAAGAATACCTGGAGTTGTGAGGCCACCACACGTTCCAGGACTTTGCCCAAAAAGGGAAGATTGGAAACAGGCCGATAGTTGACGAATTGAGTGGGGTCTAGTGATGGTTTTTTCAACAGTGGTTTTATTACAGCTTGTTTTAAGCTGGCTGGAATTTTGCCTTCCCGAAGGGAGGCATTAACCACCACTTCCACCCACTCGGCCAATCCCCCTCTGGCCTCCTTTAGAAGCCAGGATGGGCAGGGGTCTAGGATGCATGTGGTTGCTCTCATTCCTCCAAGTATCTTGTCCACATCCTCGGGTTTCACCAATTGAAATGAATCCATCAAAATCGGACAAGCAGGTGCTCGTGTTACCTCCTCAGAGACTGCCGTTAACATGGTATCCAGGCCAGAACGGATCAAAGCGACTTTGTCCGCAAAGAACCGAGCAAATGCTTCATAGCGGGCCGTCGAGTTGTCAGGGTTCCCATCCGGAATGGTGGGGTTTAATAGACCTCTGACAACTCAAAACAGCTCCGCCGGACGGTTCTTTGCGGACGCAATATTGGCCGCAAAGAAGGATTTCTTTGCCGCCTTTATTGCCACGGCATATGCCCTTAGAAGGGCAACAAACGTTGTTCGATTTAACTCGCTCGGGTCCGAACGCCACACGCGCTCTAGTCTCCTCTTCCTTCGCTTCATCGCTGCCAGCTCCTCGTTGAACCAAGGTGCTGGTTTAGCTCGGCTACTTGAGAGGGGACGTTCCGGAGCAATCGTGTTTATTGCCCTAGTCATCTCCCCGTTCCAGAGAGACACCAGGGCATCAACAGGATCACCAACCGAGGTGGCGGGGAAGTCCCCAAGAGCCGTCAGGAATCCATTCGGATCCATAAGCCTCCTGGGGCGGACCATCTTAATGGGTCCCCCACCTCTGCAGAGGTTGGGAGGTGTGGTAAGTCTAAATCTGACCAGATAGTGGTCGGTCCATGGCAACGGAGAGGTGGATAACTCCTCGACACCGCCACCTTGCTCCCATCCCTGACAGAAAACCAAATCCAATGTGTGTCCAGCACTGTGGGTGGGGCCAGATACTCGTTGGGACAGCCCCATGGTTGCCATGGAAGACATGAAGTCCTGAGCTGCTCCTCCTAGGGTAGTCTCGGTGTGTACATTGAAGTCCCCCAGCACAAGAAGCCGTTGAGACTCCAATGCCAAGCTCGAGACCACCCCTGCTAGCTCAGGTAGGGAGACCGTAGTGCAGCGAGGTGGGCGGTACACTAACAGAATCCCTATTCTGTCCCGGTCCCCCACCCTCAGGTGGACACACTCAAAATTGGCTGACTGTGGGATGGGGCCTCTGGTCAGGGGGATTGAATTTTTATAGACCACCGCAACTCCGCCTCCCCGCCCTCCAGGTCTCGATTGGTGCTGTACGGAGAATCCTGGTGGACAAAGCTGGGTCAAATTTACTCCTCCAGCTTCATCCAGCCAGGTCTCCGTAATGCACGCCAGATCTGCCCGTTCCTCCAGAATTAAATCTTGGATGAAAGATGTTTTGCCATTGACAGATCTGGCGTTCAGCAGCACCATCTTCAACCCAGAGGGACCACCATCCTGGGTACACCAACTTACTACGTCAGGAGACCGATTACAAGTGATTAAATTTTTTCTTCTTCTCTCCCTAGGCCGAATTTGAGTTGTTAAATTTTCACTATTTCTAGGCCGAATTAGTGGTCTCCCTTTCCCGCATCTCCTCCTCCCCGTTATGATTTCTATGGGGACCCCCCGGCTAATGGAATACCCCTCTTCTACCATATTGCACTTGGATTTCGTGGCTTCAACCCATGATTTGTTCCAGATTGTTTGCTTTTGCCACCCTTCCTCAATCCAATTCTTTCCTACCCCTACTTTGCTATTTCTAGGATCCTCCCACCCGTTCCACCCTCTATTGTCTTCCCAATCTACCAACAACACTATAAGCAGATACCAAGGGAAGAATGCCGACATGGGTGAACGGAATTGATACAGCGTTGGATTGGGTCACTAGAATTCACGTATCAGTAGGTCTTAAAGTGCTAGATGTTCAAGTTGAGAATTATTAAAGTGCACACAAGTAACACGTTGTTAAGGAACTAAAGTGCTATGGTGGCAAATTAATAGCGTTAAAGTACACAGGGTTTAAAGTGCAAATTATTGGTTAAAGTGCTGGCAGTTGGATGAATTAGCAGCGTTGGCCCAGAATAAAGTGCTAGCAGTTGGAAAAATTAGCAACGTTTGCCCAAAATAAAGTGCTGGCAGTTGGAAGACTTAATAGCGTTGGCCAATATAAAGTGCTGGCAGTTGAAAGAGTTAGCAGTGTTGGCTCAAGATAACAATATTAACAGTGTAATAACCGTGCAAATTTGCTCATATTAAGTCCTCAGTCTTATTGGTGGATGTTGAACCCACCATATTACCAGTTAATCCCCTCACCCCCCAAACATCAGTTTCAGGGTCAGACAGATTTAAGTCTTGTGGGATTCCTACAGTTCCGGTGACTAAGGACCTTGCAGTGGAATGCTGGATCGCTAAGATGGCCGCAGGATCTGATAATGAGATGGATAGTTTTTTCCGGAAATGGAGGCAATAACGCGGTGGATGGCGTTACAATAATGGCGGCCGATAACAAATCCCGTAACAGCAGCTATGTAAAGGTTATATAATTCCAGCTGACCAGGAGATGGACTAGCAGCCGTGGATGATAGCGTTGCTGTATGGAGAATCGCAGCCGCAGTGTGGAATCCCAGGGAAGACGCTGAGTCACCGCTGGTCAGGCTCTCTCAGTCGGGCTCGCTCCAGCGGCAGCGGGCGCGCAGGGAGGCCCAGCCAGGTCGACTCCGGGCCTCAGGCAGAAGTGAAACACGGAACCCGCATCAATTGGAGACACGGAGGATCACACCACTGGATGCGGGGGGGGGGGGCAGCCCTGCTGCAGAGGAATCGGAGCGGAGTCGCGCCGGGGTGCAGGCGGAAGATGCAAGATGGAAAACGCAGCCGCCTGCGAGCCGGAACCACTGCAGCGCAGGCTGGCGGCACTACGACAACCACGGCGATCCTCTCCAGCTCCGGCAGTCCAACGGCCCGCCTCCGGCCGGTTCAGGCTGCGATTCAGGCCGCGGTCGAGTCAGGAGCGACCGCAACAGCAACAAGCCGCAAGTCGCCGAACTCCAAGGGACGGCCGTCCCAGTCTCCCTCCGGTAGCCGCAGCAGCGGGATGGCAAGTTGGTGAGTTGGATAAATCCAAGCAAGACCGAGCAAGCAGGCTGGGAGGGAGCGTGCCCAGGCCGTAATGGTGGTAGCGGCCTTTGCTCTACCTCCTTCCTCTCCCCTCTTATTTTCCTTTCTGCCTGGTTTTTCTCCCAGTCAGCCCCCCCAAGGCCCCCTCTGGGGTCCTGAGGAGATGCCGGTTCAGGAGCCGATAAGGGAGGTCGGAGTAGGGGTGGATGGTTCAGATTAAGCTCAGATTAGGAATTATTGCCTTACCCGGACAGGAGGTTAGCTGTTACCATGCCGCCATCTTAACCGGAAGTCCTAATTTTGTCAGCGCCAATTGTTTTAAAGTGCTGGCCAAGGTCTTTAGGCACTACACTCAGTGTGCCAATCACCACTGGGACCACCTTTACTGGGTTGTGCCAGAATCTTTGCAGTTCGATCTTTAAATCCTCATATTGTGTCAGCTTTTCCAGTTGTTTCTCTTCAATCCTGCTGTTGCCTGGGATTGCGACATCAACGAGCTGTACTTTGTTTTTCAACACAATCATGAGGTCAGGAGTGTTGTGCTTCAAAACTCTGTCAGTCTGAATTCAGAAGTATTATTATTATTATTATTATTATTATTATTATTATTAGTCCCATTCTCTCTGAGCAAATCTTGCCAAGAAAACCTTGGATATGGTTGCCTTATCTCAGAGCCAACTTGGAGGCATATTACAGTATCAGCTATTTGAATGTATCCTGTTTATGTTTGTTGGAATGGCATTGGGAGAACAAGGGGTTATACCAACAGCAACTTTCCTTTATTTTATCCTGAAAACTTCAGGGTCAACATGGACAGTTTTCCAGTCAGATGATCTTTCCTGCCCAAACCTGTCCAATTGTATTTCTGGCATAAGTAAGGTGTGGCCTTGCTTTGCAATTCAGGTGATGGAAAAACATAGCAAGGTTGAATAAGCAGGAAGAATGTGATTTTTCCACTCAGCTTGAATGGATGGAAGTTTAGAGTTGCAAGGCTGTTAGCTTCCCCCACCCATCCTTTCTGAAATGCATTAAAATAGCCATGGAGATATTTTTAAACTTCCATGGTAAAGCGAACCTTCTACTGGGCCGAAACCAGTGAAAGGCAGAGCAATTGAATTTCCTCATTCATATATTCCTCTGAAACAAAAAGGATGCTCTGTGGAGGCAAACAGCTCTTTCATTGTTCAGGAGAAAGATGCAGTAAAATGTCAATGGATAAACAATCGAACAAGAGCCTGCAGAGGAGAGCCGCAGTGGGGGTGCCTACAGATAAAAGGCATTATTTGAGCAAAGACTTGGAAGCAAATCAAGAGCCAATTCTAAAATGTATCACTTTGTGTTGAGCGATGGACATTACGTGCTGTTTTTCAAGAAGCCACACTGAATCGTGTACTTGTTGTAGGCAAGCTTTTGTCTCTGTTTTTAAAAAAATCATTTTGTGTGTGTGCAAAGGTGGGAGAGAGACCTCATCTACATTATAATCTTTCTTGCACTAGTCTTGTAAGTTGCTTCTTCTAAAATGAGATGGAAGGAGTTACTATAAGCTTCCTTATCTATGGCATATGAATCGGTTAATTGGCGAACCAATAGATTTGCATCCACGCCTCTAGCAGCCTAACTGTAGTGAGGGCTGTTTGTTGTGGTTGTTTGACATTTCCAACATATGGCGAAAATAAGGAAACTGCCATATGGATTTTCTTGGCAGCATGTGTTCAAAGGGAGTTTGCCTTTGTCTTCCTCTGAAGCTGAGAGAGCGTGACTTTTTCCAAGGATCCAAGTTGAAGCCATATCTTCTGTTTGCGTTCTAAAACAGAGCAAGACCAAGGGTTCTCTGGGTATTTAGATTGACCCTTTGATTTACATGTGTAAATAAGAGTGGCAGAACTGTGTAACAGGCAATGGTTTAATTGTACCTTGGAATATTCCTTTTATTCACAGTTAGAAACAGTTGTTGTTTAGTGGTTTGTATGTTGGACTAGAAGACCAAGGTTCAAATCCATGGAATCCTACCAATTGGCCAAGTCACACTCTCTCAGCTTCACAGGAAGGCAAAGACAAATAAATTCTGCCATGAAAGTTCCATGATAGGTCCACGTTAGGATCACCATAAGAGAGAAATGGCTTATAGGCACATAACAATAATGATTCTTCTCGAGCAATTGCGCAGTACCTTCTTATTAGTGAAATAATGAAGTCATTTTCCAAGCAGGGAAATAGTCACCTTCTTCCCAAGTCTTTAAGATGGCGCCTTCATTGAAGCTTTAAATTATATACTTAATTGTTGAAGGCAAATAATTACTCTATTCAATTTTTAAACTGTTTTTAAAAGCTCTGAAGTAAGATATCAAATACTGGCAAGGACTGCGCTCCTAGGCCCCATCTATACTGCCATATAATCCAGTTTCTGAATCCAGATTATCTGCTTGAACTGAATGTTATGAGTCTACACTGCCATATAATCCAGTTCAAAGCAGATCAGTTGGATTCAGAAACTGGATTACATATATTGCAGTGTAGATGCAGCCTAAGAGACCAGCCCTTGTCACATTTTGTTGCCACACTAAAACTATTTACGATTCCTGTTCTAGTTTCTGCTGGCTTGCAAAAGTTTTCACAAGCAGGTGTGAAAGGTCTGCTTTGGTAGGCAAATAAGGGAAATTTGAACATGCCCGTCCAACTGAGTCAGAGGAATGCTGAAGGGTGGTTCTCCGGGATGATATTGGCCCATAACAGAACAGCCTGAGTTGCCTTCCTGGGCAAGACCGGAGGAGTGAGTAGCTCTTGCCAAAACAAACGTGGTGTTGATTCTGCTCCCGCAAGCATAGCTACACCCTGCCTGTAATTATGTTGTTTTAGGAATGCCATTGTCATAGAATATGTCATTTATGCCAGCACTTCCACACCAAACACTCCCTGGGCTTGTATCTTATTGGGCATTAGCCAATAAGATGCAAGCACCATGCATAAGAAGGACTGGATCTGCATGACAGCCCCACTCTCCCATAATTCCCTTGCATGTGCCAGCCCCATTCCTTTAACACCTAGTATGCCTGTATGGAAAAGAGAGGTCTGTAGGGGGCATGTATTCCTATTCTCTGGAATGTGAGTAAATCCTTTAAGGGGGGGTGTGTGCCTTCAAGTCAAATGCCGTCTTATGAATTTTTCATAGGGATTTCTTAGGCAAGGAATACTCTGAAGTGGTTTGACCAGTTTCCATTGCCCACAGCACCTCATTATATTCATGGACAGTTTCCCATCGAAGTACTAAAGATGGCTGAGCCAGCATAGATTCTAAGATCAAATGCGATATGGTGGCTTTTAGGGTATTTAGGCCCTAAACCCTTTTACACAGTGTCCTGATAAAGCAAGATGCTTTGCTATGTGGAAGATTTTACTCACATTAGAGTGAATGGAAGCAGAAGTCCCTGGAGGCATTGTTGTTGTTATTTATATTTCTTTATACCCCGCTTTAGCTCCCCAAAGAGAGGAGGTCAAGAACACGCCACATGAGAATGCCAATAACACTGGAGTTGGGTCCGGGATGAACAGCTCCCAACCCTCTTCTTATTTAGGCCTGAGTTCTCCTGGTTACTTCCAACTAGAGTTGCTGCTGTGCACCTTCAAGGCATTCCCAACTTATGTTAACCCTAAGGTGAATCTATCATGGGAATTTCTTGGGCAGATCTGGTTAGGGGGATTTGCTGTTGCCTTCCTGTGAAAACTAAACTCAGGCAAATGCTGTATCCTTGGTGATGTGGGCGAATCATAGGAAATTCGGTCTCCTTGGAATGAGGCTGATAACCAGAGCATGCCATTTCTGCTTTGTTGCATTATGATTCACCCCCTCCCCAAATGACATGGGACTTTTTTTCTCCCTCTATGGGTGCATCTACACTGTAGGATTAAATCTCCATGCTATGAAATCCTGGGAGCTGTAGTTTTACAATTTCTTTAGCTTTCTCTGCCTTGCCAAACTACAAATTCCAGGATTCCACAGCACTGTGCTCTGCTAATTAAAGTGGTGTCAAATGGCATTAATTCTGCAGTGTAGATGCAATCTGAGTTGTGTTGATTAGGACAAATAAGTACCCCAGTGACAAAACAGTTTCTCCCAGTTATATTTTTATGGATGTGGAGAAGATATATATGGAAACTGACTGACATTGGAGGAAATAATGTGGGCGAATCATAGGAAATTCGGTCTCCTTGGAATGAGGCTGATAACCAGAGCATGCCATTTCTGCTTTGTTGCATTATGATTCACCCCCTCCCCAAATGACATGGGACTTTTTTTGTGCCAGATGACAAAGCTCCAGAATTCTCAGACTGTAGTTCTAGTTCTGTGTGGGCTCCGCAACTAAAACATGTTTCTTGAGGGACTAAACATCCCTGGTGCATAAAAATTAAAGGCAAGTCAGCATGTAGGACCTCTGATTTTGATCAAATCTGGCCACATGTTTTAGTTACATCATGTTTGGATTAAGGGAACACACGCTATGTGGGATTGCCACCTTTTGGAAACTGTTTCAAAACTGCAGTGGGTCCATAATGCTGTGGCCAGATTGCTGACAGGAGCCAGTTATAGGGAACACATTACTCCCCTGTTAAAACAGCTTCCCTCGCTACCACTTTGTTTCCAAGAAACACTTCAAAATATTGGTTATGACTTAAAAAATCCTATATGGCTTGGGTCTAAAATCAATCTGAAAAAAAAGGCCTGTCCAGGTGTTAAGATCCATGGAGGAGGGCTTTCAGCTTAGTCCCACCATAATAACAAATACATAGTAAAAACAGTTGATGCCAGCCAATACAGAGAAGGGAGGAAGGCTCTGGCAGGCAGGAGCCCATATGGCCCCAGACTCCTGGAAATCAGCCCACCTCGCTGCTGCCTTCTTCTTCCTGGAACAGCCCTACCACAAGGTGGTCAAGCATTGCTATGATTGTGGGGTCTGGAAAAAAGGAAAGACATTTGTCCCAGATAATAGTCCCCTTCTCTATCTATCATAGTTTCAGCAGCAGGTAGTCTTCAAACAGCAAAAACATAGTTCAGCATTGGGCCTTTGCATGTGGGAGGAAAGGAAATTGTGGTCAAGGGGATTGAGGCCTGCTTTGCGGAGAGAAGCAAAGGATGAGGAAGGGAGACACCCCCATGGCTCACTCTTGCCACCTGGAGCAGGTGGAGGGCAGGGAATCGTGCCCTATATGGGCAAGGCAGTAATTTTTGGTATCACCTAGTGAAGTATGCATCCCTCACCCCTAGTGACACAACTGCCAGCATATTTGGTGAGAATGTGGGAGAAAGCCATCTCCATGGCAGCTCCCAGCTGTGTAATGCCCTCCCATGAAAAGCTAAATTGGATATCTTTCTGCTTTGATTCTGACAGCAAGCAAAGGCCTTTCTATTTACCCAGACTTTGGCTGTTAGTAGCTACCCATTGCAAAAGAACTTTAATCGGAATGTGCTGCATATGATTGATTGTCGTGTTCATCGTTTTAACTTATATTGGGAGCCACCTTGGGTGCCATATTGGAGAAAGGTAATATAAAGCAAATCAGATTAAATCATGGGCATGCTCACTCTTCCTTTGTAGCAGTTTTCAAGGTGATTGTCTGAGCATAAGAAAGAAAGCAAAAGGGGGAGGGGGGGGATCTGGCTACACTTTTAAGAACTACGTATTTCTACACATGCTTTCATGGGCTCCGGTCTATTTATGCATCAAAGCTTGCTGTTATCAATTATTCTCAGCCGCAGTCATCTAGCATCTGCTTTTAACCACATTGTACTGTGTATGGAAAAGGAAAGCAATTAGCAATGGGCGTGGAAGTGGAGAACCACTGGAAATGGGGAAAATGTTTATTTACAGATACACATTTGTTATCAATCATTGGTTATTTAAATGGGTATTTTAGATTTAGAAGGAGAAAATGTTAAATTCTTGTTGACAATTGCCATATGTGGCCTAAACCTAGCAAGACTTGTGGGGTGAGAGTCAAACGAGAGAAATGAAATGCAAATATCTTGTCCCGTGCAAAAGAAGCGGAAGTTGTCTGTGTACAGGGCTATGAAAAGGTCTTGGCAATCCTCGTGAAGAGACAAAGAAGGACACATCTTCTTTAAACAGTTGCTTGTTGTTTGTGTGCCAAAGACTTTGCTTGTCTTCTCTGAGAGGAGCTTCACAGGCACTTTTGGCCATCGCCTGTAGGGTCAGACTGCCTGCTTCCAAGTTATTTTGAACTTAGGTCCCCAAATTTTCTTGCCTTCTACCATTCCTGCTTGGCACTTTTCATCTCTGCATCTTTCATCTGCTCCACAGCCAGAGTTGGAAATGATCACAGCAAACACAAAGGCCTCACTATTCTCAGTCTTCAAATTATAGTAGAGGTTCCCTGCTCTCTGATCTACTCTCACCTGCTATGTTAGTAACAGTATATTATATTTCTTCTTTTAATGTTTTTCTCTGCTAATATGTAATAAAATAAATTAAGTAGGCTTGACCTGGCATTAGCCATCTGCTAGTGAAAGGATAGTATTTGCAGAGATTAGTTCACCCACTTGATTTTGAGGGAGCCTCTCCATCCCTCATCCCAACACTAGAGCCTACCCCACTGAGCAGGGCCCCCTAGCGCTCTCTGTAGCATTTGCAGAGGGGTGGGTGGGAAGAAGGGAGTGGAGAAGCCTGATTAGTTTGGTTTAACACTGTTATACATTATTTAAACTGTTTGGATTTGTCCCCAAATTTGTTTTTATGTTGTTTTGGTTTCCCATCCGAAAGTCTTTTGATGCAGGATAGGGTGTAAGTATTTTAAATAAAGAAAACGTCTACTCTTGCCTGTCCAGTTGCATAAATCTTAAATTGGGATCCAACTCTATCTGTCTATAAACTGTTTTGCTTCACATTTTCAGGGACTCCAATCTCTCAGTGATCATCAGACTGTGGTTTCAGCTGGGGTGCATATAGTCCTGTTAAAGCTTTTTTTTCTTTTTTTGCATATTTATCAGATCTTCCAAGTGGTCTGTATGTAAGGAGAGGCTACGACAGTGGTTCTAGTGTCATGCAATCAATTGCCAGCATATTCCATGGTGAGGGATTTGGGGAAATGAAGTCCAAAACAGCCAGAGAAGGAGGGGTTGAGAATCCATGCTCTTTGGCAAAGGAAAGAAGGAATGGATCAGACCCATGTTGCCCTTGTAGCTGCTGGAAGTGGTCATAAAGCTCCAGGAGAACCCCTGACCACCAAGGGCGCCCTGTGTTGATATCAGCAGAAATGCCAGGGAGACCAACCCACATTTCTCTCTTGTTACCCATGTGTCTCTGTTGATATCAGCATAAGGGAATGGCTATAGGGAAGGAAAGGTGACAATCCAGCAGGGCCAAGCCAGTTTTGATCCAGCTGTGCCATGTTGTAGACTCACCACCACCATGGGTTGGGCATGGAGCATTTGGTCACAGATTGAGCAGCCAGTGTAGATAAGCCCTATATGATACAGAATCATGACTCATTGTTATTATTATGATAAGAAACAGCAGTAGCAGAAAAAACAACAGTGCTGAATATTTCCAAAGGAAAACAGAAAGTATAATTTACTACCCCTCCCACAACATACATATGGATATATGGTCATCGCTACACATACAAAATGTAGAACATAGAATGAAAATTAGATTGTAAATCAAGGATTTTAGCAGCATTCAGTCTTAATATGATATCTCCATACCAAATGATCACCTTGATCAGTTTGTAAAGGTAAGAGTATAAAATTCTCTTATCTTGAGAAGATTTTTGTTCCTCTTTCTGATGTAAATCTCATTGTAAATGGTGAAGTAGAAAATGTCTCCTAAAAACCTCTTCAGAGCATCTCCCTTTGAACAGAGAGCTTGTTGCAAATGACTCACAGATCGTTCTCTGCTCCACCCGCTTCTTCTCTCTTTAAAGAAAACTGCATCTGATTTTTCAAAGCATGATTTTTAAAAAAATGTCTTCTCGGTTACTCTTTAGTGGAGAGTGACACATCACATGTCTTGATCACTGGAAATGACTGTGAGACAAAATACTTGCAAGGATTCATCTGCACAGTCCTCCACAATTCCTAATTATGCAGTTATTGTTCATGTGGGGGTTAAACGTCTGCCACCAGAAAGAAACAACATGAATAGAAGACCTCTCTATTGCTTGGTTCTCTCTGTAGAAACACTTCACATGTTTTGACAGGGATGGACAAGTTGTGACCCTCCATTTGCAGTTGGCCTGCAACTCCCATCAGCCTAGGCAGCCAGGTCAATGGGAGAGCAGAATTATAAGAGTTGCTGGATCGGGCTGTGGCACAGCTAGTTAGGAGCCAGCTGTATTAAATCACTACTGACCGAGAGGTCATGAGTTCAAAGCCAGCCCAGGTTGGAGTGAGCTCCTGACCATTAATAGTCTAGCTTGCTGTTGACCTATGCAGCCCGAAAGACAGTTGCATCTGTCAAGTAAGAAATTTAGGTACTGCTTTATGCAGGGGGGCTAATTTAACTAATTTATGATACCATAAAACCTTCCAGCAGTATGCACAAGAATGAGGAAGTACTCCATCAAGGGCTCAGTGTCACAAGTGGACAGTGAAGTGGCAGCTCCCCTTGTGGCTGGAATCAAGCATACCCTCATGAAGCTGGAAAGCTGGAATATTAAATTGCCTCTGTGTCTGTCTATATATGTTGCATGTCTAAATGACATTGAATGTTTGCCATGTATATGTGACTTGTAATCCACCCTGAGTCCCCTGCGGGGTGAGACAGACAGAATATAATTACTGTACATAAATAAATAAATAAATGATTGTTGACCAACCAAATCTGGAGAACCACCTGTTGGCCACCACAGCCAAATAAGGCTCTTGTTTGAACCATCTGCTCTCAGGACTGGGGGACAATGTTTTATGAGTGTAGATAGACATTA
The DNA here is from genome assembly GCF_037176765.1 of Anolis sagrei. Taxonomy (NCBI): domain Eukaryota; kingdom Metazoa; phylum Chordata; class Lepidosauria; order Squamata; family Anolidae; genus Anolis; species Anolis sagrei. The sequence continues at coordinate 94,982,007 of NC_090022.1, read as the reverse complement.
ACTTGTATGGGAGGAATTCAATCAATGATCTATTAAATTGGGGGTGGTTTGAGTGTGGCATTACAGTGCAGACTCATATAATCCAATTAAATGCAGTTAAACTGCATCATATAGCAGCCTTCTTTACATTATCTCCCCAAAATGTCCATTGTTCAAGTCTTCTGGTTCTCTGTCGGTTAGGCTTAGTATTTCAAATATGTTCTTCATATAGTCTTTAAATTCTACAAGGATGTACTGCCAGTTGCATTTTGAAATAATATTTGGTGTACTTCTTTAGTTTTATTCTATTTGTTTGATATTAGCATTCATCATCTGCTCTGGTTCTTTCTTTTGCATCCCAATCATATTATTATCAGCATGTCCTGTTTGATATGTCATTGATTTCCTGCTGGACACCCATTTAGTTTTGTTTTCATATGCCTCTGTGGTGAAAGCACAAACCTGGGTAAGACTTACATTTAATAAATTTCCTCTGGCGTCTTATTTAGTCAGACTTTACATTATATCCCTTGCCTGCTTTTGCTACATTTTGCCTCACTGTTAATGCTACTCTTTTTCCTCTGTTGATTGTCATTTCCAGGGTAGCATTTTATAATTATATATGTAACACATTTTTTGTTTCTGGGTTATAATTGTTATTTCCTATTTGGTTCTATCATTAAAAAACATGGGGAAAGTTTATTAAACTGCAAAAACGTTGTTTTCGTGGGACATCCTGGAAAGCTATAGCTTTTAAATGTATATCTCAAGTCACAACCAATTCAACCTAGTTTGTGGCAGCGACAAAAACAGACTTATGGGGTATAATGATTACTTTTAAAGTAAGTACAGCACAATTAAACAGGAATAATACTTTCAAACCAGGAACAGATTATTTTAAAAAAATTGTTAAATAGCGTTATGTAACTGAAAATGCCCCAACCTTGCCTACTTTAGCTTGTACCAAGTTGAGCTTAATGTTGCATTTCACATTTTATGATTTCCTGATGTACATGTCTCATATTGAATGTTCCTACTGTATACAATATATAGCTTTGGATTTTTTCTTTCACTTCCAGACATGTCACAATCTGAAGGTCTTTTGTAATATGCCATAAGACACAATACTATTATACTCAGTATCTGCTTGACCTTGGCATTATCTGTTGTTTCATTTTGGGCTGTCTCATCATAGGAGTTTTGTGAAAAAGGCATTCAGGAGTGGTTGATTGGTGTCTCCTCCCTTACAGGACTAACCAAGGGTTAGCTAAAGTGCCACAGCTGCTGTTTCTGACAGATCCTCTGTTGGTCTCACCTTCCAATACCGCTGCTGCCCAGTAGTTATTTGGCACATTCAAGCTGACTCTACACTATAGGAGTAATGCAATTTGATGCCACTTTAATTGCAACTGTAGTTTGCTGAGGCACCAACAATCTTTGTCAGAGAGGGTTAAAGACCATGTAAAACTACAACCCCATGACTCTATAGCACCAGGCCATTGTAATTAAAATGTGTAAAACTGCATACATTCTAGAGCAGGCATGGGGAACCTTCGGCCCTCCAGGTGTGGTGGACTTCAACTCCCACAATTCCTTGAGGCCAAGGTAAGCCTTTGGGGCGAATGCCGAGCCTCAAGGAATTGTGGGAGTTGAAGTCCACCACACCTGGAGGGCCAAAGGTTCCTGACCCCTGTTCTAGAGTGTAGATCAGGCATGGGTTAACTTCGGCCCTCTGTGTGTTTTGGATTTCAACTCCCTCAATTCCTAATAGCATACCAGCTGTTGGGAATTGTGGGAGTTCAAATTCACAAAACCCGGAGGGCCAAAGTTTGCCCATGCCTGGTGTAAATGCATCCTTAGTCTGGCTTCCCAGGAAAAGGAGACCCTTGCTTGTCCCACAAGAACATGAAATCCCACCACTATGGAAAGGTTGTGTCAAAGTGGTCCCTATATTATATCAATTAAACCAATGGGATCTACATATGTACTGACTCACCACTCAATGGTTCTGCCCTAGTTGGGACTGTCAATGGGATTTATACCTAAATCTGTTAGTTGCTACGCTGCATTAACACTTCAAATCCAAGCTATTGAATGAGCCTTTCTTCCCAGTAGACATGCATACAATGGCACTAAGCTCTAGTGATTTAATTCAGCACATAATCCAGCAAAGTCTAGCAGACATTAATTCTAGATTTATTTTAATTTTCGCTTTTGCTTTAGGGTTTCTTTTCCTTGCTCAGTCAACATTGACATTTTGATATTAATTCAGATGGCTTGGCCACCTTTTCAGAATTGGATTGTTGTGCTTGTTATGTTCATGAATCACTTTAAGGATCCTCTGAAGATGCCAGCCACAGATGCAGGTGAAACCGCAGGAGAAAACGGTGCTAGAACATGGCCATACAGCCTGGAAACCTCCAGTGATTCCAGCCATGAAAGCCTTCGACAATACACCATAAGGCTATTCGCAGGTAGGCGAATAAAACTGTGGATGTTGTAGAGCAAGGAGGCAAGCCAGCAGGAAATAGGTTTTTGGATTATATCTCCCATGAATTACTTTAGGTAAAGCAAGTTTTCTTAGGCCCCTACACAGCTGAATAAAAGCCCACATTTTCTGCATTGGTCTGGAACATATGGCAGTGTGGACACAGACAATGTAGTTCAAAACAGATATTGTGGGATTTCCTGCCTTGATATTTTGGGATATAGGACTATGTGGATGGGCCCTTAGATGAGGACTACTTAGAAGTTATTTCATCAGTTTCCCATGCAAAGACTCTCATACAAAGACTAACCATCCAACCCTGCTTAGCTTCCATGATCATCAAGAAGCTGGTGCCTTTGGGGGTTCTTTTAGGCTCTCTAGATTCTTGTAATTTTCTGCTAGAGAGCTTAGTCCCACATCTTTGAGGGCCCTTCCACACAGCCCATGAGATTTTCTGCCTTGATATTCTGGAATATAGGGCTGTGTGGAAGGGCCCTGGGACACTCCCACTAGTCGTTTGCTATTAATACTTGTTCTCCCAACCAAGGACTAACCAAGGCTGTAAGATCAGGCAGCACCTGGTGTCTTGAAGGTATATTGGCCTTTATGGTTATAAGCACTGCTTCTTAAACTGAAGGCTTCAACCTTGAATGGGGTCCCTTTAGTTCAATGTTGGGGTCACAAAATATTTGGCAACACTAATGCCACCCACTTACACAAATCTGATGGCAACAATGTGTTTACAGTGGACTCTTCAGAAAATGTTGCAGCTGTACTTCAGAGAAAGGGAAATCTGCCTGTTAGTGAGCCTTGCAAATGCTGATTTTGGTAATTGTTTGGTTTTTAGATCCATTTTATATACCAATATACACAAAAAATTATCAGACAGAAAGGGGCTGAATGTGAAAATATTGAAAGATTCTTGGTCATAAGGACACCAGGGATTTATTTATTGTGTCAGAAGTCAATTGAGAGTACAGTCGTAATGTATTTAAAAACACAAAGTGAAAAACTTGGCATTATACTCTCTTTTTTGGTGCCAGGAGCCACCTGGGAAACTGCAAATTGCTTCTGGTGTGAGAGAATTGGCTGTCTGCAAGGATGTTGCCCAGAGGACACCTGGATGTTTTGATGTTTTACCAACCAGGTATGGGCAAATTTTGGGCCTCCAGATGTTTTCAACTTCAACTCCCACCATTCCTAACAGCTTCAGATCCTTTCCTTTTCCTCCTTAGCCACTTAAGCGGAAGGAGCGTGAGGCTGTTAAGAATGGTGGGAGTTGAAGTCCAAAACACCTGGAGACTTGAAGTTTGCCCAAACCTGGTCTACTTGGACCATAGAATGCTGTTTCAATCTGCATTATATGGGTTGTTGTAGGTTTTTTGAGCTGTATGGTCATGTTCTAGAAGCATTCTCTCCTGACGTTTCCACCTGCATCTATGGCAGGCATCCTCAGAGGTTGTGAAGTCCTTTGATCCACACAGTTGATTTAGTTATGTGAGCTAATTTAATTGGGAGATATACCATTTGGTTAATATTTCCCTCTGGGTTTCTCTGGTCCTTGTGTATTTTTTTTTATTAAATTGATGCAGAGGACCTGAAAAGTAATGAGTTAGACATTGAGTTAACACCAGATCAAAACTAGGGCTCTTGCAAGCCTGTAGCCAAGGGGGAAGTTTAGGAGTTCAAACTACCCCAAAAAAATTCAGGTAAAAAAAACCCAGGTTTTTTCATTAATTTTAAGTGGTTAACGAAATCCTCATGCCAAGGATATGAGAAGCAAGAGAACTACAAGCACTATCTCAACCCAATGTTGATTATTCACATTATCATTACCTACCTTTCTACCAATTGACATTGCAATAGCTGACAGAGTAGGAGTTGCCAAATGTGGGCTTGACCTGTATTGCAGGTGAAAACTGGGGTATCTACCACTGGTTCATCTAATCCAGTGGTTCTCAACCTTCCTTATGCTGCAACCCGTTAATACAGTGCCCCATGTTGTGGTGACCCCCCCCCCCCAACATAAAATTATTTTTGTTGCTACTTCACAACTGTAATTTTGCTACTGTTATGAATCGTGATGTAAATATCTGATCTGCAGGATGTATTTCCATTCATTGGACCAAATTTGGCACAAATACCCCATATGTCCAAATTTGAATACTAGTGGGGTGGGGTGGGGGGGGGATTAATTTTGTCATTTGGGAGTTGTAGTTGCAGGGACTTATAGTTCACCTATAATCAAAGAGTATTCTGAACTTCACCAACAATGGAATTGAACCAGACTTGGCATGCAGAACTCCCATGACTAACATTGGGCACTGATCTTGAGTTTTGGAGTTGTAGTTCACCTACATAAGAGAGTACAGTGGACTCAAATAATGATGGATCTGGACCAAACTTGGCACAGATACTCAATATGTTTAAATGTGAACACCGGTGGAGTTTGGGGAAAATATACCTTGACATTTGGGAGTTGTAGTTGCTGGGATTTATAGTTTACCACCAATCAAACAGCATTCTGAACCTCACCAATGATAAAATTGGGCCAAACTTCCTACACAGAACCCCCATGACCAACAGAAAATACTGTGCTTTCTGATGGTCTTTGCTGACCCCTCGTGACCCCGACCCCAAGGTTGAGAAATACTGATCTAATCCAAGCCCTACCAAAGAAGCAATGGAACAGGAGCAAAGCAAGGTTGTTGTAAGTTTTTGGGGCTGTATGGTCATATTCCAGAAGCATTCTCTCCTGACGTTTTGCCTGCATCTATGGGAGGCATCCTCAGAGGTTGTGAGGTCCTTCGACAGTGCATTATATGGCAATGTGGGCTGGAACATAGTTTTGATGGGCGCTTTCGCTACTGAACGACTCCTCTGCAAAACACACCGGTGATAAAGAGTCCTCTGAGGCAGTGCATCCACACCGGAGGCTGAATGCGGTTTGACACCACTGCGGTTTGACACCATGGCCCGGTGCTATGGAATCATGGGAGTTGCAGCCTGACGTGGTGCCGGAGCCCTCGCCAGACTCCAGCGCCCATGATCCCTGGCAGCTCATTCCGGGTGGGAGAGGCGCCCCTAGGGAAGGAGGACTCTACCTCCCCGCATCCCTCCTAGGCGAGGCCACGGGGAGGGGTTTGGGAAGCGCTCCTTCTCTCTCTCTCTCTCTCTCTCTGGAAGGGGGAGGCCGCCCTTCCCTGGCCCCGCCGGAGGGGGAGTTTCCAGGAAGTGGCCATATTGGATCCATTCAGTCGCCTCTGCCGAAGGGAGCGGAGCTGCCCGGCGCTTTCGGAGGCGGCTTGGTGGGTCTGGAGGCCAGCAGCGGGGCCCTCGTTCGCCTCCGCCTCCTTTGGGACCTTGCCGAGCCGAGCCCAGCAGCCCCATGGCGGCCACCGATTTGGAGCGCTTCACGGTGAGTCTGGGCGGGCGGGGACGGCGCGCGCGCTCCCGACAGACCCACACACACAGAGAGAGAGTGTGCGTGTGTGCGAATGAGGAGGAGGGAAGGGTCGGGGGTCTGGAGGAGCCCCTGCCGGCTTGCTAGAGGGCGGCAAGGAAGGGACGCTTCCCCCCCGCCCTCCAGGCCACCGGCCCTTTCCTCCTTGCAGCGCCTTCCCTTCTGCCAGCCTCCCCTCGCGCCCCTTTGAGAACCTGGCCCAGGAGTCGCCGGTGTTCTGAGGCGCGCATGCGCACTCGCCCCACCTCTTGTCCCAGCTGGAACACAAATCCTCTCCTGGGTTGTTGTAGGGTTTTCGGGCTGTGTGGGCATGTTCTAGAAGTATTCTCTCCTGACGTTTCGCCTGCATCTGTGGATGCTTGCCACAGATGCAGGCGAAACGTCAGGAGAGAATGCTTCTAGAACATGCTTGCCACAGATGCAGGCGAAACGTCAGGAGAGAATGCTTCTAGAACATGCCCACGCTGCCCGAAAAACCTACAACAACCCAGTGATTCCGGCCATGAAAGCCTTCGACAAATCCTCTCCTCCTCTGAGGTGCAGCTCCAAACCTTTCCTCCTTTTTTTCATACTAAGGGGGCTGGGGCTTTCCCCTCTTGAGCCCCACACTGCCGCAGCTGTCCCTTGGCGTCCATTCCCCAATAGAGATGCACCCAAGGTCCAGAGATGCCAGTGTTTTGCTCTGCAGCAAAATGGGTGGGGAGGCTGTCCCTGAGGGTGGCTCTCCTCCCCGTCTATTTGGGGATCTGAGCATCCCAGTGGACCAGAGGTTCCATTGGAGGATTTGTTATTTTTGGGGGGGGGGGGGGGGGTTGCCCTGTTGCCTCCTTTTAGGCTCTTGAGACAGTTTCAGGCCTATGCAGGCTCACCACCCAGTCCCCAAGCACCTTTGTTTGGAAATTAAAAAAAAAAACACTCAATGAAGCTGATTATCAGCCATTCCCTCCATAGAGGCCTCATCACACTAGAAAATGAATCTACTTTCAATCCGGTTTCTGCCTCCTTCAGAATTCTGAGGTTTGTTGTTTAGGGATAAACCTTTAACAGCCTCACTAAATTACCAACTCCAGAATTCTGCAGGAGGCAGAAACCGGATTTTAAGTGGATTTTTTTCTCTAGTGTGATAAAGTGAATGTCTCACTGAAAGCACTGGAAACTTGGGAGATGTTTGCCTATTTGTGTGCATGCATCGACTGTCCTTTATTGCACATCTGCACCAGACATGAGCGAACTTCGGCCCTCTGTCCAGGTGTTTTGGACTTCAACTCCCACAATTCCTAACAGCGTCAGGCCCTTTCCTTTCTTTCCAGTTAAGCAGCTGAGAGGGGAAAGGAAAGGGCCTGAGGCTGTTAGGAATTGTGGGACTTGGAGGGTTGAAGTTTGTCCAGGGCTGATCTACGCAATAGAATGAATGCAGTTTGACACCACTTGTCTACAGTTCAGATGCACCCTCAGAAGAGCCCTGCTGAACCTATCTAGTCCAGCATTCAGTACCCACCATGACCAGCCAACCAGTTGCCTCCATTTGACAGGTCCTAAGTGCAAAAAGGGGAGCCCCCGATGGCACAGTGGGTTAAACCACTGAGCTGCTAAAATTGTTGACTGAAAGATCACAGGTTCGAATCCAGGGAGCGGCATGAGCTTCCGCTTTCAGCCCCAGCTTCTGCCAACCTAGCAGTTTGAAAACATGCAAATGTGAGTAGATCAATAGGTACCACTCTGGTGGAAGGTAATGCCAGTCATGCCAGCTACATGACCTTGGAGGTGTCTATGGACAACATCAGCTCTTTGGCTTAGAAATGGAGATGAGCACCAAACCCCAGAGTTGGACAGGACTGGACTTAATGTCAGGGGAAAACCTTTACCTAAGTGCAAAATGGGTGCCTTTTGTCTGTGATGGGGAATGTTTAATGCTTTCTCAATAGAGGTGGAAAGTATTACTGTCAGCAGAAATGCTAGCCGTGGTTGTGAAGATGCTACTCTGTTGGTTCTTACAAGTCAAACATTTTTATTTTAACCTCCATCTAGCTCTAGCGATTAAATAATTGGCCCCTAAAGTCAGCTTTTGTCTTTGGTGGCGGTATTTTCTCTAGAAAGTGAAAAGAGCCTGTGTCTGTAGCTAAATTGTTTGTTCCTGACAACCTAAATTAACGCAATTGTAGCAATGCAGTAATGTGCTATGGCTGCCCAAGGCCCGTTGGTTGTGTTGATGCTACTCCCTTAAAAGCATCAGCCCCTGTGTCAGATTACCTTGGGAATGCTAGCTCTGATCAGATAATAAAAGCTCCGGGCCTTTATTAGCTTTGAATTCCTCAAGTGGTTTCTCACAAGTCTGTGATGCAATGTGTCAGATAAGAGGGCTCTCTGAATGGAATGAGACGCCTGATGCATTTATAATAACTAATCCATGTGGGTCTGTTTCTGACAGTCCATAGGTCTGTGAAGGGATATATTTTTTGCTTTCCTTGATCCAGTTTTATCTGTACCATACAGTCTAGTTGGTGTTTACTAAAGCAAACAGCTGTTTTTCTCTTTCAGAATAATTTCAGAAAGCCGATTGTTAGACTTCTGTGTGTGCCATTATGGTTTCTTTTTTATCCAGAACACAGCCAATGTTTTGTTTGAGTTGCCAGATGTCGCTGGCCATTGCAAATCCTTAATTGTGTAAATGTTGGCATCCAAACAAGACAAAAGCATAGAGATGGCTTTCTAAGCCAACACCGTGGGTGTCTCTGAATGGCAAAATCAATTAAAGGTTGCTTTGCACATGTATAAAGCCTGCATTAAACTGTCCAGTGTTGTGTGATTGAACGGTCAGATGGAAAAGTCTGGATCTTGATATGGTGAGGCTGAAAGAGCTAGTTGTTGTCTTATGGAGAAGAATTGGGATATTGTGCACATAATATACAGCTGCTTGAATATATATTGTGTGTAAGTAACAGTATACGTTGTGTAATCCCAGTGAAAGATGCTGTTTAGATCAATCTGATGCTGCTTTGCGTTGTATTTGTTTCTTGTGCTTCAATTGAGCAGTTATAATGTTTCCTGCATGACCTTTGTCACTTTTGTTGATCCACACAAGCACTTTCTGTGGCCATCTGGAAGCATTTGCTGCTGCCGTTTTGATGCCCTCCTATGGCCAGAAGCCAAGTAGAACTCTAACTTCTAAAAGGATGTAAAGCAGATTTGGTTTATGACAATTGAGCAAACAGAAGCTTGCATTTCAACAATATGTCTGGGCTTTTTCTCAAGATCTTGTCAATAAAAGTTGTAAATACTACCATAAGGTGAGGAAAATAACTTATATTATAGATGGGAAACATGTGACTTGCTAGCAGCTAGATTTTGTTGGGTTCCAGGTTGCAGCATTCTTCTGCGTTGCCTCTGTTTGCATTGGTTGATGTTTGCATGAACGGCAAACTTGAACGGGTTACATTTGGCCCAGCCTGTGTGAAGCAGAGTGGTTTTTTAAATAGCATTTATGGATATTGAAAGGTATCTTCTGGTTGTTACAATGGTAAACAATTACCATTCTGGAGAGCCTGATACAATGACTCAGTCTGTTCACACACACAGTATTCCCTTTCAACAGTTATTATAAGGCAGAAGTAAGGAAGCTTTGGCCTTCTAATGTTCTGGACTTTAACCCTCATTATCCTCACTCCACATGGATAGTGGTAAAGAACTGTAGTATAGTCCTAAACCTACAGATGGCCAAATATTTCATTGTCTCTATTCTATCTCTATATACTTGTTTTCTGGGTTTTTTTATTTTATGTTTGCTCAACTCTTCAGTGTACTTTGTAGTCTATTTTGTCCCTAACCTAGTGTTGGATTGTCTGGCTGGGGCTGACAGCATACATTATTGTGAGCTGAAGCTGATATCCTGTATTGTGAGATATCTTGTGACAACAATGAGTTTGTGATATTTCCTGGGATGGTTGGTGTTAATATGGATTTGGAATGGGAATGTGAAGTGGGATACAAAACCTTCAGTACTTGCAGTGTCAAAAAGAAATAATATCAAATGTATAACAGGGAGGAAGATTTCTAAGAGTTAAAAACACATTTAAAACAAGTCAAGTCCATCAACATGCTATTCTTGGGCTAGGTTGGATATATGTAGTAAAAGAAGCCATGGAAATGTAATGTAAAAATAAAACATATTTTGAGAACCACAATAGGTTGCATATCCTGGAAAGAATAAAAACACAATGATGTAATAGTGGTTTGTAAACATCACAGTGAACAGTGTATTTACGTTTTGCCAGAGGCAGAAATAGTTTAATATGGTGTATTGTTGTGTTTAAACATTGGTGCAGTTGTCTTTGTTTGACTTGACCATTGAAAGTACCATTGTATGCAGAGGGAGGGAGGTTAAGAAGGAGGGGTGCTTGGAGAGAGACGCACAATGGAAGTATACAAGGCAGTCAAGGAGACACAGAAACTCGAGTCCAGTACATTGACTTGAATGGAAAGCTCTGTGGGCATATTGGTGCCTTGCATGGTGTGCTACTTTGGGAACAAGAATGCAGGACAGTAGAGACAAATAGTAACAAGGCAGTCGCATATTGAATCTGCTTAGTGAAACAGCCTGTGCGAGAGATGGGCTTAAATGGAAATCATTTTTCTATAGGAAAAAGAACCATATGTCCAGGCCTGGATTAAGACTCGATGAGGCACTAAGCTATATTGAGTTGAAGAGATGCCATAGCATTACCCTGGAAAATGTGTATTATTCTTACAGAGTATTTTGATTTTGATTTGTATTTAGAGGTTCTTCATATCCAGAAGCTATAAGCTGAAGTGATTTTAGTGTATGCACAATCAGTCACTGCCTATGCCCATCATGTTTTATCTTGTTTCACTGCATAGGCCTTTGAAACGTCTGGCCATGATTTTGTGTTGTGCATGCATTACTTGCCCATATAATAAAACGTGTGTGTGTGAGGGAGAGAGAGAGGGGGGGAGATATGGGAGGAAAACACTTAATAGTGGCTGTCAGTTTTGCAAAACAATTTTCTTTCTTGTTATTTTCTTTCCCTCATGTTTTTCGTTGCATAAATTCACTTGTCAATTAGGAGCCCCCGGTGGCACAATGGGTTAAACCCTTGTGCTGGAGGGACTGAGGAGTGACAGGCCAGAGGTTTTGAATCCGGAGAGAGCATGGATGAGCTCCCATTGTCAGCTCCAGCTCCCCATGCGGGGACATGAGAGAAGCGTCCCACAAGGATGGTAAAACATCAAAACATCCGGGTATCCCCTGGGCAATATCCTTGCAGACAGCCAGTTCTCTCACACCAGAAGTGACTTGCAGTTTCTCAAGTTGCTCCTGACATGAAAAAAAAACTTGTCAATTTAAAAAAAGACTTCCAAAGGGTCATGTTCAAAGCAACTCACAGAGGAAGACAATTCATAAATTGTCCTGTCTTTCTTCCAGTAAGCCCAACATTGTGTCAATGTCTTCTCTCTACATTATGTTTTCAAGGACAATCTTGTCATGTAGCTTAGGCTGAGTGAGAGTGACTGGCTGAAGGTCTTCCAATTAATCTTATGGTGCTCTAAGGTCGTGACCTTGGATTTGCCAAATCCCAGCCTCAGATTCTAACCACTACAGTCCACAGGACCACCATGAAAGTGAAAAACTGTGAATAAAGAAATCACTTTTTTATCCAAGAGAATACCTCTTGAGGAATTTCTACATCTTCTAGCATGACTCTATGATCAAATTCCATATAGAATAACATTGGATAGCACAGACATATTGAAGAGGTGTTCTCTCTAGAAATCTTCAACATGACTGGAGGAAATTGATCATGGAGACGTACTGGAGGACTTGGAGATTCATAGACAGAACATTTTTCATCAAATCCATGATTACTCAAATCTGGAAAAGCCAAACCCATGAATATGGAGGGACAAATGCATATTGCACTATCTCTGAAAGAATGAAGCATGGTAGATCCGGGCAGCATGGTCATGATTTTGGCAGCATAGCAACATTTGGTGTGGGCATCCATGCTCCGAATTTGTGTGTTAGTTCTAGCTAGAGTAAAGTTATTTAATCAATTGCTGAATGGCAAGTCACATAGAAGATGGAGCAAACTTGTTTTCTGCCGCTCTGGAAACTAGAACATGAACCAGTGGATTCAGATGATAAGAAAAGAGATTCCACCTAAACATTAGAACTTGTTTACTTGATAAGCTGTTTAACAGTAGAATGGACTGCCTCCAAGGATGGCGGAGTCTCTGTCTTCAGAAGTCTTTAAACAGAGATTGCATTGGCATTTTTCAGGACCTCTGTAATCCTGCAGTATGACTTGTGTCCACAAGGAATGTGTTCCAAGGCCACCTCCTCACCATAGATACCTGAAACCATGAATAAGGAGCCTTATATTTTGACTATACTTGGGTCAGAAACATGCCATAGGATAGCACTGGGGGACCTAGAGAGGCCCACAAACACTTATTGGGGCCAGGGGTTGGAATGTGGATAAATTCAAATGTGGATTAAAAAATCCATGTATACTCCTGTACAGCAAGGGGTTAGTCTAGGTAGACCTTCTGGTTGAAACTAAGAATTGGGTTTGGGTTTATGGAAGTAGGGAGGGGTTGCCTCCCTGTATGTAATTGCAGAGATCCTTGGGTCTTAATATGCAGAGGGGCAGTCCCTCCTTACATCCATAAGCCCAAATCCAATTATTTTATCCATCATGAGGGTGTCATTCTAATAGTCAAAGCATAAATACTTAATGGTTGTGGCAACCCCAAATTGTTGGGAGAAGGCAATAATTTTTAACAGCTTGCCATCCCTTTTGGGTGTGCAGAAAATTGATATAAGGGGGATAAAAATAAACTGAGAAAAGGGACAAGCTCATTTGCATTCTGGCTTTGTGCGGATGCTTTGATAAGTTGCCAACACACGCTCTCAGTAGCTGCTATGTTTCTATCGAGCAGCCAGCTCAGGGGGAAATTGTTCCCAGACTAATGTTAGCAGTAGTTGGGAGTACAAAAACATAACAAACAAACAACCAGCTTGGATGTTAAGGTGCATGTGCTAACAGATACATAAATAAATTATCTAAAATATAATTGACTGAATGTGAATGGTGCAGATTGTGTAATTGCTCCCTGAACTGGATGAAATCTGAGTTTCAAAAATGCAGTTAGAAGCTTGTGTTCTATTGTAAAATTCTTTGAAATTAGTCATAATAATGAAGAATAAATTGCTTCTTGGTATTTGGAGTAGTTCTGCTTTCTAAGCTATTGCAATTTTTATTTATTTATTTACTTACTTCATTTATATACCACTTTTTTCAGCCCTTAGGCGACTCAATAATGGTGTTTTAACTTACTTCTCCTTTCAAGGGTGGTTGCATCTTTCTGTCCCCATCTCTCCCCTTTTCTCCTAAAATCTCAGTGAGATGTTGAATTGTGAGGGTTTTTTTTAAGGTATCATTATTATAATTTTACACAACAGTATAAAAATTAGACAAACAGTACTGTCAAAATTCATATAGTTTAAATTAATATATTACAAAATGTGTGTGTTTGTATTAGAGGGATTGACAGAGGTTCAACTAGGGAAATGTTTCAGCTTCTGTGCGTCTTTGACTCCTGAAAACAAAAGTAAGCGGCATACAAGGTGGCAGTTTAAATTTCCAAATTTATACACATACACACACATGCATAATAATAATGATGATGATGATAATCTTTAAATCCCACCACCATCTCCCCGAAGGGACTTGGGGTGACTTAAAAAGCACTCCAGGGTGCACATATAACATATAACAGGTAAAAATGGTACAAAAGTATAGAACAAGTCACATAAAATTATAACAACAACCCCACATTTTAAAGACATTTTAAAAAATAGAAATACAGAACAAATCTCTGAGAACCCGGATCACTGTAGGGAAGGAGTTTGATGGTGTGATTAGTGCTGGGTTAGACTTGAGAGATTCGGGTTGTAACACTCACTGATTTGTGACAGTCACTACACAACCTTGGGGTTGTGAGACTGCCTGACAGGATTGTTGTAAGGATAAAATGAAGAGAAGATATTTCATATACTTTGCCTTGAGGTCACTGGAGGAAAGGTGGAGTATAGATGCAGCAAATAACTTTCAAAGTAGCAAATTGCTTATCACTCCGACTAGCCCGAGGAAACCGTGGTGTTCAAAATTTGGAGTGGCTATGGAGATACTGACTGAGTATGCAGATTTTTTAAATACCTCTATTTACATGTATGTAATAACAAGATACTTTAGAGATGGAACCCAAGTCTAAACATGGAATTCATTTGTGCTTTGCGTACACAAGATACATATAGGCTGAAGGCGATTTTATAAATTTTTAAAAATAATTTTGTGCATGGGACAAAGTTTGTCAACACTGAACTATCAGAAAGCAAAGCTGTCACTGTATTGTCGAAGGCTTTCATGGCTGGAATCACTCAGTTCTTGTGGGTTTTTTCGGGCTATATGGCCATGTTCTAGAGGCATTCTCCTGACGTTTCGCCTGCATCTATGGCAAGCATCCTCAGAGGTGAGGTCTGCTGGAACTGGGAAAAAGGGGGTTTATATATCTGTGGAATGACCAGGGTGAGACAAAGGGCTTTTGTAAGTGTGGATCTTTCAACTGACCACCTTGATTAGCATACAATGGGCTGACTGTGCCTGGAGCAAACTCTTCTTGAAAGGTGATTAGATGTCCCTGCCTGTTTTTCTCTCTGCTGTTTTTGCTGTTGCAATTTTAGAATTTTTTAATACTGGTAGCCAGATTTTGTTCATTTTCATGGTTTCTTCCTTTCTGTTGAAATTGTCCACATGTTTGTGGATTTCGATGGCTTTTCTGTGTAGTCTGACATGGTGGTTGTGAGAGTGGTCCAGCATTTTTGTGTTCTCAAATAAAATGCTGTGTCCAGGTTGGTTCATCAGGTGCTCTGCTATGGCTGATTTCTCTGGTTGGAGTAGTCTGCAGTGCCTTTCACGTTCCTGGATTCTTGTTTGGGCGCTGCGTTTGGTGGTCCCTATGTAGACTTGTCCACAGCTGCATGGTATACGGTAGACTCCTGCAGAGGTGAGAGGATCCCTCTTGTCCTTTGCTGAACGTAGCATTTGTTGGATTTTCTTGGTGGGTTTGTAGATAGTTTGTATGTTGTGTTTCTTCATCAGCTTCCCTATGCGGTCAGTGGTTCCCTTGATGTATAGCAAGAACACTTTTCCTCTGGGTGGATCTTTATCTTGACTCTCGTGGCTTGTTCTTGGTCTTGCAGCTCTTCTGATGTCTGAGGTGGAGTATCCATTGGCCTGTAGAGCCCAGTTGAGGTGGTTTAGTTCATCTTGGAGGAGGTGGGGTTCACAGATTCTTTTTGCACGGTCCGCCAAGGCTTTAATGGTGCTTCTTTTTTGACGGGTGATGGTTGGAGTTTTTATGTAGATATCTATCTGTGTGTGGGGGTTTTCTGTAAACGGTGTGACCCAATTGTTGATCTGGTTTATGGATGACTAGGACATCTAGAAAAGGCAGTCTTCCTTCCTTTCTCAACCACCCATCTGGACAGTTTTGGATTTTGGAAGATTTAAGGTTTTGGAATTCTGGATAATCCTGTATGACATTTAGATTATTTCAGTGTGGACTAGCTGTTCCATGCTTAAACATTATTCCTCCACATTGAAAATTAGGAATAATGTTCCTGGCATGGACTACCTGTATAAGCCCCAGAGGGTCAGATTCTGGGTGGCCTAACGCAAAGAGGAAATATGCTTGGTCTCAGTTTAAAATGTTGGCATACAATATTGTTATGTAGGTGTTATGCTGTTTTTCCATAGTGCTGCTTTAAGACTGCGTCTTGTTTGTGTTTGCAGTAATGCCTACCCTCACCATTCCCACCTCTAGCCCCACTTGTTATGTAAAATCCCCTTTCCCCTGGCAGAACACCATGGTGCTCTTGTCTGTATGTGACCTTAATGCTGGCCTCCGAATGAGCTGGTCAATACTAATTAGTGGTGTGAGCAAACTGAGCAGCCATGAAGCTCCCTCCATTGCCTTGGGCAAGTCATGCTCTCTCCACTTTATTCACCCCACAGGGTGAATGCAGGGATAATATTTAAATCTGTGTACTGAAGTGGTCCCTCGATGGATGCTTTTAATTTTATTATATGATGTGACACCCTTATCTATGGATTCAGTACCCATGGTTTTGCTTACCCATGATCCAAAGAAATATACCCCCTCAAGTATTTGTGGGCCTCCCTAGGTTCCTCCGGTGCAATCTGATGGTATGCTTCCAGCCCAAGTATAGTCACAATATAGGGTTCAGTGCTATTTAGGGTTTAAGGTACGTATGGTTCTTGGAGTGTACCTATGTAGATATTATTATTATTATTATTATTATTAACTTTATTTGTACCCCGCTAGCATCTCCCGGAGGACTCGATGCGGCTTACACAGGCCGAAGCCTCAACACAATACAGTAGAAAGTATAACATCACAACAACAAGGCAAATCAAACAATAAGCAACATAATATAACACCACAATACTAAGCAAATCAAGCAATAAGCAGAATAACAACAAAGACAGTACATCAGGACATTATTAAAAACTGGTTCGGCCGGCGCACTGGGTACAAGGGTTAAAAGTGCTGAATGGCAGGAGGCACGTAGGGTTAAAAGTGCGGTGTGCAGTGACAATTTGTTATGCTAAGGTGCTACTAGGGCTTGGGTGGGGATTCCTAGTCTGGGAAGGCACAACGGAACAGCCAGGTTTTTAGGTTCCTTCTGAAGACGGCTAGAGTGGGGGCTTGTCTGAGCTCTTTTGGGAGGGCGTTCCAAAGTCGGGGGGCCGCCACAGAGAAGGCCCTGTCACGTGTCCCCACCAAGCACGCTTGCGACGTGGGTGGGATCACGAGCAGGGCCTCCCCAGATGACCGGAGCGAGCGTGTGGGTTCGTAGATGGTGATGCGGTCACGCAGGTAGGGTGGTCCCAAACCGTTCAGGGCTTTGTAGGTGAGCACCTGCACCTTGAATTGGGCTCGGAAGATAACTGGCAGCCAGTGGAGCTCCTTGAACAAGAGGGTTGACCTCTCTTGATAATGAGCTCCAGTTAGCATCCTGGCTGCTGCCCGCTGGACCAATTGTAGTTTCCGAGCCGTCTTCAAGGGCAGCCCCACGTAGAGCGCATTGCAGTAATCCATTCTAGAGGTGACCAAGGCGTGGACCACCCCGGCCAGATCAGCCTTCACGAGGTACGGTCGCAGCTGGCGCACAAGTCTCAGTTGTGCAAAGGCCCTCCCGGATACCGCCGACACCTGGGCCTCAAGTGTAAGCGAAGAATCCAAGAGGACGCCCAAACTGCGGACCTGTGGATTCAGGGGGAGTGTAACCCCGTCCAACACAGATATGTTGTTTGTACTATATTCTCTCTCCTTCCCTACAGCATTTGCTGATATTTACAAAGCTGATATTTGCTTGGTGCCCATGAAGAGATATAATAAATATTAAATGTATTGGAAGACTGCATCCTGACTCACGTTTGGGAGTGAGATCCATGGATTTATGAGGGAGCTGCTCCTGTAAGCGAGACTGGGTTGTACATGTTGTTTGGAGATTTTGATCGGGAAGCTGAGTGCTTCACTTTGTTCAGGTGCCAAAAGGGAAAGTTAGGTGTGATTTGTATCTTTTGGGGTGTGAAAATATGCTTGAAATTGTCCTTGCCGGCTGAGGAGCTCAGGTGGCAAAAAGAAATTCAAGATAGGTGGTAAGAGGGTTTCTCTGCCTCCATGTTCCTCTTTGTCAACCATTGATATCTGCCAAGGAAGACTTCTTCTGTGTCCTATCACTGGGAGCAGTGTTCTCCGTCTAGGGGCAAGGGAGTGTCTTTTCAGTCATGGCATCGTAGTTGTGGAAGGATCTCTTCTCTTGGCCTGACTGGCACCAGCATTGGCCTTATTTTGGCACCGTGTAAAATGGTGGCAGTTATCAGGTCCTCCAATATGATTCTATGGGGAAGTTGATCATATAATCAGCTGGAGAATATATAAATGCCCAGAAATGTGTTCTTCTTAGGAATCTCTAGGTCCTGCAATGCAATTCTGTGGTCAACGTCCAGTGGAAGTTGACAATAGAGACCTACTGGGGCACCTAGAGATTCGTAAAGGTAAAGGTAAAGATTTTCCCCTGACATTAAGTTCAGTTGTGTCTGACTCTTGAGAGTTGGTGCTTATCTCCATTTCTAAGCCGAAGAGTTGAGGTTGTCTGTAGACACCTCCAAGGTCATGTGGCCCACCTGACTGCATGGAGTGCTGTTACTTTTCCACCAGAGAGGTACCTATTGATCTACTCACTTTTACATGGTTTTGAACTGCTAGGTTGACAAAAGCTGGGGCTACCAGCAGGAGCTCATCCTCACTCCCCAGATTTGAACTGGTAACCTTTCGGTCGGCAAGTTCAGCAGCTCAGCGATTTAACACACTGCGCCACCTGAAACATTAATCAAATCCACAAATAATCCAACCCACAAAATGTGGGTGGTTGGCAGCATTTATATCTTGTTATCCGTTTTAAGATCAGTTCTCTGTTCAGTGGGGAGCATGTGCAGTGCCCATTTCCACGGTTGTATGCACTGGGATTTTGTGCCAGCTGCCTTTGTTCTTATCTTCCTCTTCATTGAAGCAAGATCCCATTTAGGGTTGTTCATGATAGAGAGTTGTCTTTTATGCATAAGTTGCCTCAGCATGCGAAGGAGAGGCTGGCTGGGTTATTAAATATACCTTGTCAACTGTTGACATGTCTGAAGCTGGATTTGGGGAATGATTGACTGTTTGTTTGGAGACCTGCCATCACTTCCAAGGCTGTGGTTTCAAAGAAGCCAGTTTACTCCCTCCCACCCCACTAAATGTGAAATAGGACTGCAGGGACTAGTGTATGAACCTGACAGTTGATGTTGAACAATCTGGGAAGCCAGGCCTGTTCTGTAGAACCCACACAAGACACACATGGGCATTTATTTAAATACTCAGCCTCTAATTTCCCTCTGTTGGATGTGATGATTTAGGTGTTGGGGTGTTCTTGGTAACTCAAAGAGATTTTCTTGGTGTGAGGGAAGCATTTTAAAAATGCTGCAAATAGCTGAGGCAACAGTGTGAGAACGGGTCATGTGGTGCCTTGCTCTCATTTCATAACAGACCACAACTGTGAAATGTTCTGCAGGGTATTGCTGTGGGAAAGTGGGTTGCTGCGATTTCCCTTTGAATTGCCTTGGCTTTGCTCTGTGGTGCCTCCTACCAAACCAGAAAAGAAAAGACGAGGGGCAAAGACTCTCTCCCAGAAGGAGTGGAGAGGGTGGTGCTTTCAGATCCCTGCTCCCAGTGCACATAGTGGCTCATTTCTTCCTTGTTAGTCTTGGGAAGTTTCTGCTGTTATGGTCTCATTCACTAAAATGTATAAAATAATAATCATTAAAGTCTAAATTCACAATGAAAACAAACAGACACTGAGACAGCAGCAAGCATTCACCCGGGCAGATAAAACCACGGTTCAAAGCAGCCCGTGTTATATGCTGGAGGAATGCCGGGTGAATAAAAAACATCTTTCCCTTGTGCTGGTTGGGCTGACATCACATTTGGCACCAAGCTGGCATCCCTGGTGGGAAGGCTATTTTGTAGCGGATCTTGGGAATGTTGCTTTGTTTGGACTACAGCTCCCGGAATCCTTGTCCATCATGATCGTGTTGATGTGATGGTGGTGGTTCCGAGAGTTGAGTCCAGAAGAAAGATTTTCCTAAGCTCTGTTCTGCAAATAAAATGCTATTTCCAAGGTGGGCTGCTCTCCAATTGTTTCCCATGTAATTTCAGTTGAGGGACCTGACAGAGGCCTACATGTTGGTGAAAAGCAAACCCTGATGATCTGATATCCTGAGTGGGACAGAGCTTGGCTAAGAGTGTTTAGTTAGGCAAAGTGGAGAAGCTATTTCTGAGATGCATCAACCATGACTCCGTAGCCGAGGCGGAAGCTGAGTTTTTGCTTTGTTTTGAGAGAGGCTGCTGAGAAATGCCAAACAGAAGCAGATGTTAAACTAAAGTGGGTAATTGTACACAAAGCAGATGGAAATGCATGTGCAAAATTCCTCTGCTGTAAATTATATATTATATAAACATTTTAAAATTAAAACAGCACAGTCCTAGCTATAAATAAAATGGCTTGCCTCTTCCCCAAATGCTACTCAGGGAAGAAGAAATGAAGAACACAATATTGTTTTATATATCTGTAAGGGGAGGAGAAGGGGGCCTTGATTCAGGGGGCAGATTTTCAGCCAGGTTCAAAGGTTTAGTGTTTCATATATTCAAAAGGGTTTTTTTTTAAAAGCAGAGCAGGCAAAGTATTTGTTGTGCTGATTGCTCAATACTCCAATATGCATACATATTTGTCCATAATACGAGGGTGACAGTATGGAAAAGTTACCCACTTGCAGGAGTTCACACATTTGGGCTGGCTTCCTTAGCCAGCCAAAATTGATGGCTTCTGGAAACCTGCCCCTTTCTGAACAAAGTTGGATTGGGTCTTACCTGAGGATGTTGCATCATGTTGGACTACCTCTAAAGGGAAGCATGATGTCAGAGCTCATACTCTGTCCTCATCCTGAGCTTCAGATCTGGATCATTGATATGGATGTTTCCCACAGTTTCCAGTAAGTTTCAGATTCTCCCAGTACAGTAAAAAAGGAACATATCAATTTGGAGTACATTCCAGACCATACTGCAGCTATGTGAAACTTAAAAAATGATCGAACACCATTAAATTATTTTACTTCTGGTTCTAACATACCACAGAACTGCATTTGGTAGGGAGAGGCATCCTTTCTACAAATTTGTTAGGTGGTCCAGCACAGTTCCAGGATAAGTATAGTTATTTTATTTTTAAACCTACATAACTAGAAATTTCTGAAGCAGAATCAGCAAACAAAAATAATGCTATATTTTGCTGGAACTTCCCAATAGGATTCTCAGGATGTCAGTGGGAGAAGCCGCTAAGAATTATGTCTGAAGTCCTGGGAGATTCCACTGGGACCCACTGCCACTTTGGGGAGTGCATCATTTATTTATTATTATTTATTTACTATTCTTGTATACCGCTGTATCTCAAGCCCGAGGGCGACTCACAGCGGTTTCCAGACAGCAAACAGCAAAGACAATAAAAACAGCAATAATTAATATACAAAACAGTTAAATTACACAATTCCATTACTAGCTAATAAACCATCATCAATACACAGTTATCACAATCGCCTCATCATCCAAGTGTGATCCAAATTCGTCGTCCATTGTTCCGTTCCTATGTTCAAATTACCAGAATTGCACTGAATTACTCAAACGCCTGCACAAACATCCAGGTCTTCAACTTTCTACGGAATGTCATGAGAGATGGTGCCAGCCTAACATCTACAGGAAGGGCGTTCCACAGCCGAGGAGCCACCACCGAGAAGGCCCTATCTCTCGTCCCCGCCAACCGTGCTTGAGAGGCTGGCGGGATCGAGAGCAGGGCCTCCCTGGAAGATCTCAAAGTCCGGGTGGGTTCGTAGGCCGAGATGCGGTCAGATAGGTATCTTGGGCCGGAACGGTTTAGGGCTTTATAGGCCAGTACCAACACCTTGAATTGGGCCCGGTAGCAAATCGGCAGCCAGTGGAGCTGGTGCAACAGGGGGGTTGTATGCTCCCTGCGCTCCGCTCCTGTTAGAATCATGGCTGCCGCGCGTTGGACTAGTTGCAGCTTCCGGGCCGTCTTCAGGGGCAGCCCCACGTAGAGAGCGTTGCAGTAGTCTAGGCGGGATGTGACAAGAGCGTGTACCACCATTGTGGCTAAAATCTCCAGTCCTCAGAATCACAAGTCTTCACTGTTTGATTAAGACTCCAAAAGACCAAGGTCTACTCAGCTATGGAAATGCACTGGGTGATTTTGGGCAAGTGGTGTGCTCTCAGCTTCAGAGGAAGGCAATGGCAAACATCTCCTGGAAAAAAAATCCAGGCAAGATAATTTTAGGAGGGGGTAGCTTTCAGTCAGAAATTATTTGAAAGTACTCGCAACCTCTGCAAAGGGGAACAAGTATGGATAGTAGTGTTAGAGTAGGGTGCCGAGAGACCAGCCCTGCACAATTCCCTTCTAACTAACAGGTATTGTGCCTTCTGCTTATTGTTTGTGTGCTTCCCCCCTCAGGAATAATTCCCATTTAAAGCTACCAGGACATGCTCCTACTTAAGTGGGTATAAGGTTGCAGCCTTCATTTATATAGATTATCCAGGATATAGAAGTAATTTTCTTAGGCTAGTATCTGGGGATAAAAAAAATTATCCTGGTGCACAGCTGCTCTTATCAGTACACAGTGCAGAATGGGAATTGATGGGATTTTTTCCCCTGTAGTTGTTCTTATTTCCATTTACAGCAGTATAATGTAGTGGCTGCAATAGAGGTAAGAAACCTGAGACCACAACTCCTGGGAGGCTAATAGTAAGGGATGATGGGAGTGGTGATCCAAAACATTGATGGGGAAAATGTTGACCATCCTGGGATTGTTGGCCATAGAGTGCTTACTTTGTCTACTTGAAGGGATCTTGTTTTTACATATATGTGGCTTATGGGTCATCCTTTCCCCTATAAAGAAAAAAATGGAAAAACCATCTGCACACACAACCCCTTCTGTACTTGTGATAAAGCCAGATCCACAGTCAGCCAGGGGCCTGAGCGCAAATGTTTTCAAAGATAGGCCTAATAAGCAATGTAAATGCATAGCAACTCCACACATACACCTGGAATATGTGCATATGAAGTACAATTCTAGGAGAGGATAGCTTTAATTCAGAAATGCTTTGAAGGTTCTCATAACCTCTGAAAAGGGGAGCCAATATGTTTAGTAGTGTTAGAGTAGGGTGCTGAGAGACCACTACAATAGTCTCTATCCATTGCCGTGGAAACCTGAGACTATGAGGAAGAATATAACTCCTGTGAAAGTTAGATGAACCCTGACTTCTTGTTGTTACTGACCTGGCCTTTTTTCCTTTTCCTTAAAGAGCCAGACCATGTTTTCCTTTTTTGAGTGTGACTTCATTTAGGGAATGGAATTCTTGTGCTGCTCAAGCAGTGAACTTTCTCATCCTTAAGGTCATCCTGGAGGAAATGTCTTTCATATTTTTTGTGGTCTCCCTCTATGTTTGGTCAATCTGCCAAGGCACAATTTATGCTATAAAACCATTCTGTAGGTCAGTGCTACAGGCTGGGTTTGTTTGTTATCCTGGAATCTGGCCTATACCATTGAAATCTGCCAATGGAGATTCACATGATTTCATTGCTCCATCAAATGCGTTTTAAAAATTCCCTTTACATAGAAAAATGGTATACATAAGGGGAAGGGCTTTTGCTTTTGTATTCTACCTTCCATTTTAGTGTTCTGAATATAAGAAATATTTCTCTGGAGGAAGGAGTGTGAGCCCATCCTTGCAAATTGAAATGATGCAGCACAGACAGGCATTTCCTTCTACACTCAGATCTAGGCCAGAGCACATCTTATTTTCTCACTCTCTCTTATCTCCATAAACATTAGACTGCTTAGCTAATCTAGTAAATCTGAAAATCTTGGTAGTGCAGCATTCCTGCAGTATGCATAGGGCGGGAGAGGCATCATTCCTAGAGCCTTACCCATCTGTATAAATAACTAGGTGGCTATTCTTTCAATGTATCCAGACTGAGGGGTTAGCAGTTTCAGGCCAACTATGTGGGTTTGGCTTCCTTGTCTAGCCTAAGGAAAGTTTCATTTTTTTCAATCTATAGATGTTTGTTTAGTTCTACCATAGATGCTCCAAGAGAATGGTTGTTCATTTTGTTTCTTATTCAAAATAAAATTATGGAGTAAAGACGTCATACAGAACGAGCAGGCAAAAACCTCTTTATTTTGATCCACCTTTGCCCCATAAGCTGACTTCTTAAGGTGTAATTATTAGTTTTAATTGTATGTTTTGACTGAGATTCCACCTTGTGTGCTTTTAACTTTGTTGTTACAGTATGATATTTATATTATGCTTCATCCCCTTGAGCATTGTTTAGGTGGGAAGGTTACATGAAAGTAAAAGGAAAAAAAATTAAAACTTGCAAAAAAGGAAAGTTGTTTTTCCATATCCACATATTCTGTATCCATTTTTAAACCCCAAAAGCCATTTTATATAAGGGACACCAGTTCACTGCACCATTGGATATAATGGGACTTGAGCATCCACAGACTGTGGTGGATGTGTATGTATGTATGAGTCCTGGACCCAAAGCTCAGTAGATACCAGAGGTCTGTTGTATAGTAAGTGACAAGGGGATTTAGCACTTGGCATTATGCAGCAAGATTCAACCTTTGTGCAAAGGTCGGGATTAATAGAACCATGTGTAAATGTCGAAAGTAATTCTATGTTCTCAGGAGGTGTTTTCAGACTCACCTACCCACATTGAATTCATCTGTTCTTCATTATCATATTTCTTGAGAAACACAAGCAATTGTGGTCAGATGAAAAATGTTGTGTGTGGCTCATGGGATCCCATCCCTTGAGACTCTAAATGCCGTAGGATTTAGGAGACAGTGCTCTATGTTCCAAATCCTGAGAGCACTGGAGTCAAATTAAACAATACATTTCTCATTTTTCCACCAATCCTGCTCTTCTTAATGAGAAAAGATAGTTGTTTGTCATAGCTTACGGTGTTCTTTACGTGCACCTCTTGTATTTTGTATGCCACGTTTTGGTATCAATCACAAGAACAGTGGTTCTGAACCTGTAGGTCCCCAGATGTTTTGACCTTCAACTCCCAGAAATCCTAACAGCTGGTAAACTGGCTGGGATTTCTAGGAGTTGCAGGCCAAAACACCTGGGGACCCACAGGCTGAGAACCACAGTACTAGAAAGTGATCACAGGATGAAACTGACTCTCTGATTACTGGAGCACACATATTTGTGAGAGAGAAACCAGATTAATTGCACATTCCCCTTAATATCTTGCTTGACACTTAAGGGTGCCATTATTTTAGAGCAGGTATCCTCAAGCTGTGGCCCTCCAGCTGTTTGGGCCTCCAACTCCCAGAAGCCCTAGCCAGCTTGTTCAATGGCAGGAATTCTGGGAGTTGGAGGCCAAAACAGGGGGAAGGCCACAGTTTGAGGATGCCTGTTTTAGAGTAATACACATTTTAGTTGAGGGAGAAGATTATAATGCATAATGCCACTGAGATTCCAAGCATGGAGAACAGTTTAGTAGTCTTTTTGGTATTCATTGTATATAATTATGTCCAGCCTTATATTCCAAAATAGGCTGCTGTTCTGCCTTTATGCTTGTTTTAGAATTTTTGAAGTTAACCAATGCAGGAGAAAAGGCCAAATGGGTGTGTTTGTGTGAGGGATGTGTAAGTAAATGTGCATGATAGCAACAAGCTAGTTGTTGTTACAAATGGGATGGGCAACTGGGAGAGCATGTGTTTCTGGACTAAGCAGCTGGTCCTTTTGCAACTTAATATCTTGATCATCTTTAGGCTTTGCTTAGCTATTAAGATGCTTGCAGGTTGAGCAATCCCTTTCAATATGGTGTGAAAAGCAGCATTGTTAAAAGAGGTTGAACTCCTATATCAGGAGAAAATCAGGAGAAAAATAATGTCAATAATAATACATTAAATGGGGAGAATGTTGAATTTGTCTTTTGGTGATGATTTTTTTTGTCGTGTCAGGAGCAACTTGAGAAACTGCAAGTCACTTCTGGTGTGAGAAATTGGCCGTCTGCAAGGACGTTGCCCAGGGGATGCCCAGATGATTTGATGTTTTTTTTAAATCATCCTTGTGGGAGGCTTCTCTCATGTCCCCGCATGAGGAGCTGGAGCTGATAGAGGGAGCTCATTCGCCTCTCCCCGGATTCGAACCTGCGACCTGTCGGTCTTCAGTCCTGCCGGCACAGGGGTTTAACCCACTGCGCCACCGGGGGCTCTTTGGTGATGATGATGGAAAGATATCTGTAATGCACTCTACATGGCATGGAAATAATCCTGCAATATGGTCACCCTGAGGAAAATGATAATCAATAATATTGTGATTCTCAGATATCTTTGGTGATGATGGAAAGATATCTGAGAGTCACAATATTATTGATTATCATTTTCCTCAGGGTGACCATATTGCAGGATTATTTCCATGCCATGTAGAGTGCATTACAATAATCCAGAGGGGATGTAATTAAGGCATGTAACACCTGAGATTAGAAATACACGAACTTACCTGACAGAGTCTTTAGATCATGGGTTTCCCATGTTCTCTTCTGCTCTCAGTCCTGATATGCTCCTCATCTATCAATGGTTACTCATTTCATCCAAACCAAGAAGTGCACTTAACCCAGCCTAACCATGGTTTAAGGCAGGATGGACACAGTTTGGCCGTCCAAATGACATTAAACAGCATCTGTGACTCACCTGGATTAGGATGGGTTTTTAAATCATATCAGAAGTTGCTTCTGGTGTAAGAGAATTGGCCGTCTGCACAGACGTTGCCCAGATAATGAGGAATGCTGGCCATTTGTAGCATCATCTGGAGGGCCGCACTCAACAAACCAGGATCATAAGTCTGGTTTGAATTTGACTGTTTTCTACTCTAAATTTTAGGTAACTGTATCTGAACTAATGTTTTCTTGGTCTTGGAATTAATGAGAAATCGTTGTTAGTTCAAAATGGAAAAGAGAGCTTCAGATCTCCTCTTCCTAGCTGTGCCAGAGGAGAATGGTGAGACCACAGTTCTTGAGGTCCCATAGGTATCTCAAATCATAATCAGATTGAGATCAGGATTTTAACTTTCCAAAGCATAAATGACAACATGAGTTTGGCAAGTGGGGACAAGCAGATTGACCAATACAGTGTCACACTATCCTGGGTCAATATATAATATAGGCTCCAAATCAGCTTCCATAGTGTCTGGATTTCTTTTCTTTTATTTTTTTTTTTAAAAAATATCTTCTGTATTTAATTACTTTGTGACATTTGAGCTATTATCTGTGACATTTCAATTATAAGAAAGGCTTTGAACAATAGTGTGGGGGAGGAACTACCCATTATAAGCAGTTCTGTAGATCTTTTTATTTTTTTAAAGAGCAGTGGGAGCTTCAAGATGCCCCGTAACTTCCCATTGCTTCTCTGTTTGCGATAGGAGAAAGAAGGCAGAGACTCAGCCAGTATATGGAATGACAGTTCTAATGTGTCTTTTGGCCTTCAGTCTTGTCTGGAAATTTTTGACATTCCAAGAAAAAGATAAAAGGATTATTTTCTTTCTCAATGAAAACATACACGTATTGGGGGAGAGCTCTGGACAGACTTGGCGCTCTACTATTCTTATCTTGACTCCTTTGTTTGAGGATTCAAGTGATGAATACCTACCCGTGGCTGCAAAAAAAGAGAAATCTGAAATGTGCCGTGTGTCTCACTCAGTGATTAATTTTGAAGTGTATATGGAAGTGAACATGGAAGACATCTTTGAACTTCAAAGGCACCTTTCTGTGGGGAAGACAATAGGATTATTCAGAAACCATAACCATGTTTCAACTCTTATTACTCCTAAATGGTCTGTTCCAAAAACTGTGCTGGATGGGGGTTGATGAATCTTGTAATCCAATACATATGGAGAGTGCCAAATTGGGGCAGTCTTCCCTAGATCCTCCATCTCAGTCAAGTGGTCTGGCCAGGGGATCCTAGTAAAAAGGGAGAGACCAAAGATTACTAATTGGACTCTTGTTTCTGACTTCTTTGCAGGCCTCCAGAATAGCTGGTAGGTTTGTTTTTCTAATTAGAAGAAACATTTTATCTTTGACTGTGTTCAAATTTAATGTAGAGTGATTCTACACAGGCAAAAATACTCTTTAGGATAAGAGGATGCAACACTTAGTTTCTCTTTGTTAGTTTCCAATATCAGACAGGGTCCAGTCCCTTTAGAACAGGTCTGCACAACCTGTGGCCCTCTAGGTGTTTCGGACCCAGCTCCCAGATTTCCTGGCTATTGGAACAGCTGGCTAGAATAGCTGGTTGTGCAGAGCTGTTTTAAAGGCACGGATCCTGTCTGATCTTGGAAACTAAACAGGATGTCATAGTTAGCATTTGGGTGGTGGTATACAATCTACTGTAGGCTATATTGCAGAAAAAGGAGCTGGCAAAACAATCTCTAAATATCCTTTGTAAAAAAAAAACAACTATGAAGTTTATTAGTTAACTCAACATGAAGGCACATACTCATGCATCTACAGGAACAGAATAAATACCTGCATCCCATCAACTGTTTTTGTACCAACTTCTGTGACAAGCCTGCTTTACTGTATGTTATGTGCTGCACAGTGTCAATTCAAAATGTAACTTATACCATTGTAGCTTGAATATAAAAGGCTGAAAAAAATGTTAGAACTGGAATGGAGATAAAAATCATTTGGAAGAGTGAGAGAGGCCAAATACACAAATACACAGAGGCCAAATACAGAAATAGATTCTGTGCACAACTCTGGCAATTGTGCTCAGACACAGTTTTTTTTTAATGTCACCTGCATTCAAGGAACACAAAGACTATGCTGAGTCTGTTTTATGATGTAAAATCACTTTAATGGAACTGGGAACACGCACATAACAGGTGGGTTAGAAAGTGGTTTCTTGCCTTTACATTTGGAGTGAAACTTAAGTGTTTGCTTTGCAATGTAGCTGCAGCTGAACATATAAGAAGAACTGAATGCTATTGTTGGTACATTGTCTGCTCTGTGTGTGAGGGGAGCGTGAGAACATCTCACTTTGTATCTCAGTTTCTCTGTTTGGAAAGCAGCAGCGTTTATTTTAAAACTGCCTGGGGCCACCGAGTTTGATGGAACATTTTGCTGCTGCTTCTTCCCTTTTCTTTGGCCTGCTTTCTGGGATTGTACTGCTGGTTACAAATGAACAAACAGGATAGAATGTAATCCTTCCTGTGTTCTTTTCCAACCTCACACAATCTGTCCTACTTGGCTACTGTGTGGCTCAACACAGACGCAGTCTGGATTTTTGATGTCTGGAAGCATTAGTTTTGAATAATGATGGAGCAGCTACTTGGACAGGACTTTGTGGTAAATTAACTTGTCACTCACAACTGATACCTGGTTGCTAGCAAGAGAATGTTTCTTTGTGCAAATTGAATGGAAGCTCAGGCTTTCCGTATCTCTGGGCTGTGGCACCCTGAGCAGCAGGGGAGGCTGTCAGAGCTGAATGGTCTTTCATTTGAAAACACATACCTGGATTTCACATAAAAATTCACAGATGGCAAATTATAGACAATAATATAATATTTATGGAGAAACATTCAGGCATGCATATGCATATTTCTAGTAGTGTCATCCAGCTACAAGCTTATCGTCTAGAAAAAAAAAACACATAGTCATTTGATGTTGCAATAGAAGGAATACCATTCTGCTTCTTGCATGGGAAGTTCTTTTCATGTATGCAAAGATGTCCTAAAGGTTAGAGGTGCTATGTTTAACAAAAGAGTCACCAGCTGGCTGACATGAACCACTCTAGTCCCATCTATAGAGAAGGTGCAACATAAATATGGATCAAGGACATGTAGGGCAAGGCCTGAAAAATACCTAAGATGCTGGAGAGACATGGGTCAGGTATTTTATTTTTTTCAGGAGCAGATGCAGAACCTCCAGGCTTTGTTATGGGCAATTGCAGCCTCCTTTTACATTGCCTGCTCCTGCTTAAGAGACACAGCCTGTAAGTAAGATCACATTGGGAATTCGGTGAGCCAGAGGTTCATAGCTAATTGGTGTATTTTAATTGCATGCCATTAATATAACTGTGAGGTTCTGGCCACCAAAAGAAATAAAATCCTCCCAGAGCTGTCATGCTAAGGAATGTGGCTTCTTTAGATGATGATTCCCAGAATTCCTTAGCACATCCCTCTCCTCATTAAAGGAGCCTTAATTATTCTTCTCCCCAAAATCCCCCACTCTTGGCTGCAATTATGAAATAACTACAAAATACCATAAAGGCATCAGATCCCACCTGATCTTGGAAGCTAAGCAAAGCCAACCCTGGCTAGTACTTGTGTGTGAACCCATCAATGAATTCCTGGTGCTGTAAGCTATATTTCAGAGAAAGGAAGTGGCAAAACTACATCAAGTACTTCTGGCCTAAGAAAACTCTGTGAAATTTACACCGCCGCCATACAATTTAAATGCGGATACACATACACTGATGATGGAAGCAAGATGGCCTTTGTCCAAAGGCAACGTAAAAGAACCTGTGTATTCTTTGAACTTTTGTGCCTTTCCCTCTAACTCCCTTTGTGGAGCCTGAATTATGTCTGAGCAGCAGAAAAGGAACTTTATAAGCTGTTAAACCTTTTCAGAAAGCAAAGGAATGGCATTTTAATCAATGCCATTTACTTGGAACATAATCAGAGCATTTGATGTGTGTGCCCTCTGGTGCCATAGGCAGACATACAAAATGTCTGAAGCAGCTTCTGGGTGAAATCCAGTCCAGTTTTTCTGCTGGCACCACTACTTCCATCGGCAGAACTGGGGCAGTGTGTATGATTTCCTGCTCATCTACAGCCTGTGTAAATGTGTCCCAGAAGTTTGACTAGATTTTCAGAGTATGTTGCTTGGGCAAGGAGGAAAGAGGAGGTTCAGCTGTGTAAGTGATCTTGACTGTTTTCTCTCCTTTTATCTAGACTTTGTGGTTCTCATGAGATTTTGTAATTTCGGAGGGATTCATGAAACCTTTCAGCACCCTGGTCCAGTTTCTAGCAATGGTTCTACAGCTACTATCTCCACCATTTCTCCATGCCGAAAGTGTAATATTGACTTTGCCTTGTATCTTCTGCGGGTGTGGCAGGTTCTGATCTGGCCTTTGTAGAACCATAGATTGGAAAGTAGGACATTTTGCTTGAGAAACTGTGATCAATAAGAACCCAGTAGTACATTAAGACATTATTTGCTTCTTTATAAAAGCTTGAGCAGTGGAATGACATTTATTTTACTGGGTTGTTGTAGGTTTTTTCGGGCTATATGGCCATGTTCAAGAGACATTCTCTCCTGATGTCTCACCTGCATCTATGGCAAGCATCCTCAGAGGTAGTGAGGTCTGTTGGAACTAGGAAAATGGATTTATATATCTGTGGAATGACTAGGGTGGGACAAAGAACTCTTGTCTGTTGGAGCTAGGTGTGAATATTTCAACTGACCACCTTGATTAGCATTTGATGGCCTAGCAGTGCCGGGGCAATCTTTTGTTGAGAGGTGAATAGATGTCCTTGTTTGTTTTCTCTCTGTTTTGCTGTTGTAATTTTAGAGTTTTTTAAAATACTGGTAGCCAGATTTTGTTCATTTTCATGGTTTCATCCTTTCTGTTGAAATTGTCCACATGTTTGTGGATTTCAATGGCTTCTCTGTGTAGTCTGACATGGTGGTTTTTAGAGTTGTCCAGCATTTCTGTGTTCTCAAATAAAATGCTGTGTCCAGGTTGGTTCATCAGGTGCTCTGCTATGGCTGACTTCTCTGGTTGAAGTAGTCTGCAGTGCCTTTTATGTTCTTTGATTCGTGTTTGGGCAATGCTGCGTTTGGT
Source organism: Anolis sagrei (assembly GCF_037176765.1). Classification (NCBI taxonomy): domain Eukaryota; kingdom Metazoa; phylum Chordata; class Lepidosauria; order Squamata; family Anolidae; genus Anolis; species Anolis sagrei. The sequence goes on along the minus strand of NC_090022.1, from coordinate 94,950,449 downwards.
GGTCCCTCTATAGACTTGTCCACAGCTGCATGGTATACGGTAGACTCCTGCAGAAGTGAGAGGATCCCTCTTGTCCTGTTTCACCATTGCCTCACGACCAGCTACTTTCAGTGGGACAATGAATTCTACAAACAGAAAGATGGGGTAGCTATGGGGAACCCCCCCCCCCCCAGCCCGGTCATAGCTAATTTCTACATGGAACACTTTGAGAAACAAGCCCTGGAGACAGCAACAAAAAAGCCCACAATATGGTTCAGATATATGGATGACACTTTCACTATTTGGAGCCATGGAGAAGAAGAATTAAACAGGTTCCTGGACCATCTTAACAGCATCCACCCAAACATCCAATTCACCATGGAAAAAGAAAATGAAGGAAGACTGCCTTTTCTAGATGTCCTAGTCATCCGTAAACCAGATCAACAATTGGGTCACACCGTTTACAAAAAAAACCACACACACAGATAGATATCTACATAAAAACTCCAACCATCACCCAAGTCAAAAAAGAAGCACTATTAAAGCCTTGGCAGACCGTGCAAAAAAATCTGCGAACCCCACCTTCTCCAAGATGAACTGAACCAACTAAACTGGGCTCTACAGGCCAATGGATACTCCACCTCAAACATCAGAAGAGCTACAAGACTGAGAACAAGCCACAAGAGTAAAGACAAAGATCCACCCAGAGGAAAAGTGTTCTTGCCATATATCATGGGAACCACTGGCCAGGAAAGCTGATGAGGAAACACAACATACAAACTATCTACAGACCCACTAAGAAAATCCAACAAATGCTACAACAACCCAGTGATTCTGGCCATGAAAGCCTTCAACAATACATTTATTTTATTTTTAAAATTCTCTGCCCTATTAAAACAGCTGTTTGCTTATGATAATGTTAACAATGTGAAAAATCACATTAACCTGAACATTTAATTGCTCTTAAAAATTAAGCATCTAAAAAGAGTGCAGTAAAACTGGTGATTGCAATAAAAGCAAACAGTAAAAGAACAAAATTGCAGTACATTAAATGTCTGGGCATATAAACCTAACATACCAGAAGCAAATTATATGTGAAAAGGCTTTCAGTCCAGGAAGATTACTCCAGGTTGCTCCTATGTTGAAAATAGCTTTCTTCAGGCAGGGACAGGAGCATTGGAACCCAGCTTAAACAATTATGTTCCCAAAAGTAGCCCCCACTGTTTTAATATTATCAAAACAGGATACAATGTTTACCAAAATAGTAATATTGGTAAAAACATGGCAATATGGTGTTTTCTAAGCCAAAAGAGTCTTTGGTTACATTTTGAAATATTGTAATCTCCTTTACTAGTAGTTGTCTTTTTGAAATGCCATCTGTAGTAAATAACCAATTTTTCTACCTTTAGTAGATTGTCCAGTATTCTTAATGACCTGAGTTGGGAATCCTCACATTATGGGCAAAGGGAAGTCTCTGTGAAGTAAAGCAAATGGGTTTAGTAATTATATTGGGTAGAAACTAGGTGGACAGAAGCCGTAAGTGTCTCTCCTGATCAACCCCTGAAGATGAAGTTTGCCTCCTTGTTCTCCATGCCTGACTTGAATGCTCCCATTGGTACCCAGATGGGAGCTCCTATTTCAGATGTAGGGAGAAACATATGTGTGGTTGGGTGACTCTGTGTGACTATGTGTGGGGAGAAAGTATTGTAGCATGATCCAGTTTGCTGCTTTTCATGCCTGGGTGGAATCAGCCATCCAATGCTAAACCAGAGGATAAATATCACAATAGGCCTTGGTGGTGCACCCCTTACCTTCACATCTGACCTCCTATGACCATTAACCTTTTAAAGAACATATGTTGCTTCCTCCATTTCAGCCATAGAGTTGGCCTGAGGTTCATAGAAAGCAAGAAAGTTAGTAAAAGCTGCTTGTGTGTTCATTGTAAGAAGTGCTGTGCCTTCCTCTAGTAGGTCTGCTTTCTGTTCCTTCCTACCCTTTTGAATGTAAGTCTAGGATTCATGGTTGGGACGAGGACACCCACCTCTTGTTGAAGGGATACCTCACTTGTGGGTGCAGATGGCAGCATGAAGGTCGAGAGGCAGGTAGATCTGTGCATCTGCCCAAGAACCTAAGCCAGTCCTTTTTGCAGGAGTTAAACATTAGCAGAAACACAGTCATAATGTTCAACTGATATATTTTTTTGCTTTGATTAATGTGAGACTCAAGGATTACAAAATCGAAACTGAGCTTCATGTGTTGCTGTCAAGTATGTATTCCTTTTATTTATATCTTGCCCCAAGGGATTTTTCAATACAAGTTAAAACAAAATTTAGTTTAAAAACCAATCAGTTATAAGGTAGGTGAACAATTAGAGAGCCATTAAATAAAGCAATTCTATTAAAAACAAATGCTGAATCGAAAATTGGTTTTAAAATATGTAAAAACATGACAAGAAAGAGGAAGGGAGTACAACATAATTCATGTGCACAGCCATTTAATTGTCAAAAAAATAGTTTTTTGTTTGAAAGCATAAGAAGAGCAGAAGCCAACCTAACTAGTCGAAGCCTGGGAGCCGCCACTGAGAAGGTTCTTCATTTGTGAGGATAAGAGAATGCCTTCCTGTGAACATCTCAAAAAGTTGATGAGGCTCATTAAGTGATATATACAGAAAAACACTTGTATTAGCAGGGGATATGTTCCTGGACTGTCTGGAAACATGAAGTCACAGATCATAGTAAGCCTTATTGAAATGAACAACTTCCATTGGAAGTTACCATAGGTTCATGGTGTTTTCTTCAGGTATTTCTTTGGTCTGCCAGTAACCTCTGTGGTAACCTCTGGCAAAAGCAGACCATAGAACTACATGGATGACTTAGAAAATGTCCACAGAGAACATATTCTGCTGGATGCAGATAAGTGAAACCACAAGTACTGACCACATAGGTGCAGTGGTCATAATCTGTATGCAGCTTTACACTTTGACTTGTGTTGGGCAATGAACTAGCAGCCATCTCTGTAATTTCTGTTCTAAATCTGTGCCGTGTCACACTTTTGTTGTCCTGAAATCAGCACTGACCCTAACTTTTCATGCCAACAGCTTTGAGATCAGGATATTCAGACTTGCAGCTGCGCTCTAATTGAGCACCTTGGGTTATATTAACCAGGTCAAAGACTTTCTCCTGTCGGTTTATTTTTAAAGTAATCAGTGGATCCTGCAGAGTCTGGGAGCTGTTTGCCAAGTTTTTGCCAAACCTTACAAAGATTTTATGTGAGTTGCATACCACTTGAATTTACAGCTAATTGCTTTCACCTTTAAAGTTAGCAATCTTAACTGCTATGTTTTCTTTCCCATTGATGAGCTGAGGGCTGTGCAGTTTGTTTTCTCTTGGCATCAGTGCTTTTGTTTGACACCCAAAGAGTTTTTTTTTTTTTTGCGATTATCAAATAGAACTGTACTGGGTTTTGAAAAAAAATCCTCTGAGCCTCACAAAGTTGTTTTCCTTATTACATGTTCAGTATAACCAACATTGACTGCTCACTTGGTCTGTGTATCATCTAATAGTTAATAAATGACATCCAGGTTTTAAAAGTATGTTTGAAGTTCATCCTTCTGCATCAAAGCGAATTTTATCACATAACTTAATACAGCCACATATTAGTCCATATCTTCATGTTTCCATTGAACAGTTGATGACATAACATCATGGAACAAGTTGTTAATCCATACTGCTGGTAATATATATCTTGCCACCACACTATATTAATTAATTAACCAATTAATGTTTCTATTCCATACCAGCCATGGAGATTAATTGCTTTATTGATATAGGATACTGCATAGTGTATAAATCATTTATTATTTTTCTCCCAGAGTTCATTTTTGTTTTCTTGTTTTGTAGTCTGAAGTAAGATCTAATGGATAGTAACCATACTGTGAACTTACCATGCTTTTTCCTGTCAAGATTTATTCAGAGGATGTTTGCCATTGCCTTCCTTTGAGGCTGAAACAGTGTGATCACTTAATGGGCTTCTGGGGCTAAGGGGAGATGTGAACTATGGTCTCCACAGGTATAGTCCGATGCTCAAATTACTATACCACATTGGCTCTTTCACATTGAATACATAATTTAAATAAGAGGCTTACATTTTCAATCTCCATATGGATAGCGATTTGGTGGACCAGTAACTGTAAAAAATGTATTATGTTCAGACAAATAAAAACATAAATCATTATTTTCATTGGTGCACTGTTGAGGCAGAGAATAATTTTAAAAATCTATTCCATAGATGCAAGTTTTTGTCTCCATTCTTCATGTGACTCAAACTATCCTTGGTGTTGAGTGATGACCTACAATACGTATTATCTCCATGCATGGTTTTTTTTTGTTTGTTTCATGTACTGCCTGCAAACTTATTCTTGGCCATTCCTGACATGGATATTATTTAGGAGGCTCTATGCATTGCAGTGAGATTGAGTTTGCTGGCAGCACAAATCTGTAGGAGGTGGTTGATAATGTCAGAAAGGACCTTCTAACAAGCATTATATCCAATTTGTTCCTCATAATTTCTATGAAATAAAGTCACAATATTTGTGAGATTGGGATAGAAGGAGGAAAGCATTAAATCTCATATCATTTGGAAGAAAGCTCTGTCTCCAAGCATTTTTGTAATTTCAGAAGAGTTCAAGAAGGAAGGCTTTCCAGATCAAAGTAACCTACTATTGTTAGCACAGTGAATATTGCATCCTAGGTGAGAAAGAAGGTAAAGGAATAGTGGTGGTGCTTCTCATATTATTTTTAATATATTTTCACTCCCAAAGGATTCTCGATGCAGCTGAAGATAAAATATATACACTGTGTTTCAAAATTATGGATCTCTGAAAAAATGTTGCCAAGAATACACTGTAATAGGTGTGCCTTATCGTCACCATAGTTTGGAAATGATTTGAAAGCACAAACTAACAAAATAGATTCTGTGAGACTTATTCCCCAGGAAGCAGGTGTACACAGAAAAGAGGCATAGAATTTGGAAGAGAGGAACCAATGTGGCCAAAGAGGTTTCAATGTACTGATTTGAAGACTATAATCAAGAGGTTCTTCAGTCTTAAAACGGGAACATTGAACATGGTTCTCTGCCATGTTGACATCTGTTTAGTCAACACTGAGATGAATTGATTTGAGCCCAGATTCCACCTTTTCTTCTCTTAGGAAGCAACCATCATCTACAAAAGCCACGGTTTCTTTAGCTGTTTGGATACATTCTGTTTCTTCACTTACCAGCCATAATGAGCAGGCTTAGCAGACTAATAAAAACTACTCTAGTTGAAAAAAGACTGAAGAGAAGGAGGAGAAAAGGAAATGAAAAGTTATCTTGCTTTTCCCATGTGTCTGTTGTGTGCATTCTGGGACATTTCTCCTCCCTTCCTTCCCCCTCCATCGCAACTCCTCGTGCGGAGCTGGAAGCAGCTTCTCAAGATCTGCCAAGTTTCAAGGAGCATCTTGTCAGGAAGCATGGGGCCGCATTTGGAAAGTGAAGCATCAGAAACCATACTGAGATCAACACAGAACTTGGTGGCTTGGAGTAAAATATAGATTATTTACCCTGCAGTTTCCAGAGCAAAAAAGAGAAGACATGACCTTCTTGTAGCAACTCTGCTTGTGGTTAGTGTAAGACCTTGACACAGACTTCTTGTTGGAAAGAACAGACAGTAGTACAAATTGGATACAAAAGCACACAGATCTGAAAATACAGATGTACTACAGCCTACTATGCATATAATATGATGACTAGTAGTAGGTTAGAAAGATCTGAAAGCCCAAGATCTAGGTTACTCTTCCAGTTGTTCACCAAGATGTCTTAGCTTTGATTTTCTGTAACTAGCTTTTAAAACAGGATCTGATCCACCGATAATTCAAGGGGCTCAAGCTTCTTCCATCATTATAGTGACAAATAGTATTTCAGCATAACATATAAAAAAGTAAAGCTGTGTGGACTAGTTTTGTTCCACTTTCTGGAGGATCCATAGTGTGTGTTTGTTGCAGCAAATCAGGGCTGGATTATCAGTGATTCAAATGGTGCAGTTACTCCAGACCCTATAGAGCAGGCTGAGAGAAAAAGGTGTTGCTTGCTTTCCGGCCATCACTTCCTGAATGTCCTGATGCTTCTCTTGTCACCAGTAATTTACATGTTACTTGAACTGAAATTGCGTGGGATCAGGGTGTTGGTCTCTGCAGGCTGAAATGTTTTAGTGCTGTTCCCTCTTGTATATTGCATTTTGTTAATTATTTACTGGTGTCACCATTCCTAAAATAGCTCATACATGTGCGCAAAGGAGGTCCTGTTTTGCAACTGTTCCAGCATTAACTAGCCTGGAATGGTAGATACATTCATAATGACTGTGGCCACTTCTTGAGCTGTGTTTTATTCATAATGTCAAGTATATATTTACAGTTCATCTGATTGGAGACAAGAAATTGCAAAGAAGTGACAGTTTTTCATTATGCATTGGCATTTCACAAAAATGATTATGGGTGCTTGTCCAAAATCATGGCAATTGGTAAAAAAAAACCTGATGCATGTGTCAAATTATAAAACAACACAATGTTTATTCCAATCCAAGCCTTTGGTGATAATTTGAATGTTCAGATGAACTGTAATTGAGATGTATCTTGCTCTATTCTCTCTTTGAGGATTATTTACTCTCCAGTTTTTGAGAAAGATGGCAGATAACGTATTAACATAATACCAAATGAATTCTCAGATTGTTTAAAATAGTGGTATAGAAACTAATGAAACTGGAACATTGTTGCATTTGGGATCATCTGAAAGATGGTTGTTGTTCATTCGTTCAGTTGTTTCCGACTCTTTGTGACCTCATGGACCAGCCCACGTTAGAGCTCCCTGTCAGCCATCACCACCCCCAACTCGTTCAAGGTCAATCCAGTCACTTCAAGGATGCTATCCATCTGAAAGATAGAAGCATCATATTTCTACAAACCCAAATTTATTGGTTTACAACCCTGTACTCTTTTAGCTACAAGATTAGATGGCAGCGTTAGCAGTTTCATGCCTCAAATGAGTACTTTGGTCTAATACCAGGACTTTGAAAGCAAGAATCAGAACTGTAAAATGTATTGCTAGTCAGTGATAGGCTGCCATTGTTCTGGGTGTTTCTGGGTGTATGTGCAGTTTGGTCCTTTATAGATGTGTGCATTTCTATAAGAAATCAATGAAACCTACTTTTCAATAAAATTGATAAGATTTTGCTGCTAGAATTGTCATACTATGGGGTACAATATGGTATATACTGTATGTATATGTGTGTAAGTTTTTCTCATGTCAAAGACAGATTTTGGGGGGCAATATTATGGATTTTGACATGGCCTGTGGATAAACTGAGGGTCATTCTGTGGAGAAGGGGAAATGGGAGCACAGAGCCAACTACCGCGACCACCATTATTTTTTTACCAAGGCATTCAAAAAGGGCATAAGTGGCAATGAGGGGGAGAGGGTGGAGGAGCTTGGTCCCCTTTTTAAGGGTTTCCATAACAAATTAAAGTATCAAATTTCCCCATTTTTAAAGGTACAGTACTTGCATTGACCTGTTTCAAGTGACCCAGTTGATTTTCTGACTAAAATTTCTAGAGTTATACATTATATATAGATACCGATAAGCCCTGTGCTTTACCTTTCATTGGCAAATGTGTTTATTTTAAATTACCAACTCTGGCAATGCTGATGGAAGATGATGGGTGTTAGCATCCAAAGGAGATACTGCTTTTAGGAGAAACTGTCCTGGGAAATGTTGTAATTGGAAGAGGTGGGGTTGAGAAAAGTTAGTTTTCTTGTATGCATTGCAATATACTCCAGTGCCTAGAGTATTTGTGCCTAAACTAGATAAGGTCTATGTTTATATAAACCATACCTCTAAGGAGTATGTCTCTAAAGCTGTTGAACTTGTTCAGGAGAAATAGCATCCCTTAGAATCCATAGATAAAGGGATTCTTAAGAGGAATGCTGATGTTGATCTCACCTCTTCATGAGATTAGTGTTTGCAAACTTGGGAGCCCAGGTGGCCAAAATGGTGACTTCTGGTAATCTGCCTAGAAACAAATTTACAGATATAAGGCAAAAATCCTTCAGTCTTCTATACATTTAGGAGCAGAAGAGCCATGCTTGCATTTGTATCTTGGCTCCTTGGATTACTATTCATCTATCAGCATTTTGCTTGATCTAAAGCTGTCTTGATTTAACACAAAGAAGTCTGTGGGAGGTAGTTGATGTATGCACTGTGTCATGTAAAAATATATTAATATCCTAGTACAATTTCAAGGAAGTGAGCTTGCATTCTAACCCCATTTATTTCCTGGCTTTTTAGAATGTATTTTTCATACCTGAAAGCTCAGTATAAGATTATGTCTAGTTATGCAAAACAGTTGCATTGTAATGCATAACTTTCCTTTACTAATGTTGCTGGTTAATGACAGGTCAATGAATGATGAAGTAGCTGCTATGCTAACCAGCCATGTATTTCAGAGACCTGGTTGACTGAGGTGGTGGTGGGTGGTGGGATTAATCTCCCCTGGGAGCTGAGAGGTGGAGTTGATAGCTGAGTAGCTGGGACAGACTATGGATTTCGTTGCTTACTACTCATCAGTCTCCCTTACTAAACTAGCTAGCTAGGATGGTATCAGGGGTTGTGTTGGAGTCTCCATGGCTTCTGGTGCTAGGAGACTTCAACATTCATGTGAAGCTGCCCTGTCAGGAGTGACTCAATACTTCCTGTCCACCATGACAACCATGGATCAGTCCAAAGTAGTATCCGGCTTCACATGCTGCTGAACATATTCTAGATGCTGTGGTCAGTACAAGGGGTTGGGATGATGGTAAGGAGCTCTTTGTTGCATGAACTGATCAGTACTTGGTCATATTTCAACTTGCTGATGTTCTGCCTCAGGAGGCTTATGGATCAGAAAGAATTCCTAATAAGTTCTTGGAGATTTTTGTTCTGCATGGGCAGATGATTCCTATTGAAGCCCTGGTTTATGGGTAACTGACTAGGAGAGTGGACACAATAGCTTTGCAGCATCCTTCCTTATGAAGGAGAGCTAAACCAGTCCCCTGGTTTTTCAAGGAACTGGCAGCAATGAAATCAGTGGGATGAAGACTGGAGCAATAGTGGCAGAAAACTTCTGTTTACAGGCAATGGAGAGGCTAATAGAGTCCTCAAGAGTATATTTGCATATTTTTCACTCATGTTTATGTCTTGCCTGGGTAATGTTTTCACTTAGAATGCAGTTTGTGAGCTGAAATTATTTGACTGCTTTAATTTGTGCTTGTGTTAAGTTGGAATATGAATTGAGAAAGCAGGATTGAGATTGTGGTGCTTCCTTTGGTCATACTAAGAAACCCTTCCTTAATCCATCCCAAACAGTTGAAATTAGTCACGAGAGGGAAGTTTCAGATTCCCTCAGGGGGCTAAATAACTATGTAGGAGGGGTTGTGCATGACCCTTGGAGCCCATAGTTCTTTTCTGCGTGAGGATGGATCTTAGTGGTCTACCATTGCCTCTCACATGGATATTTTTTTCAAATTGGGAGAGTGAGATCATTGGCTCATTGAAGTGTGTATGTTGTGGTCCAAATGGGACAAATTCCAAATGTTTGGTCCTTATCCTGTTGTGTTATTTGAGTTGAAATTGGCAGAAATCTAGGGGTCTATGCTTGATACTTCAGCCCATCACTTGAGACTTGGAATCTGTAAACATGGTGGCTAAATTGTGCAGTACTAAAAGTGGCTGCCAGGTAGATTGGTAAAATTACTTTTGTGATTTGTCATTCTTGCCAGAAGGTGCAGTTTTATAATACAGGCACACTACTTCCAACTGTTAATATTGTAAGATAGGTTGAATCCTTTTTTTAAAAGAAACACCCTCACAAAGATGAAGCCACAGAAAAGACTGGGTGTGCAACTGAGAGGATGGAGTGGGAACTGCCCAAGAAAAGCAGCAGAGCCGAGAGTCCTCTGGTGTGGGGAACAGTTCGGTTGGCCTCTGCCATCTGAGGTAGCAGCTTCACTCTTTACTGTGGTCAGATTTTCTTCCTTTATGACTTCCTCCTTTAGAGATACCCCTGCTGTGGGAAGATGGAGAAGAGAAATCAGTATCTATCAGTATGTTCAGGAGAAGTGGTTAGATCATGTCAAAGAAAACTTTAATGCCAGAGTTCTCTTATTTCAAATAAACAAGTGTGTGTCTTGTCCTTTGAAGGAAGGCAGTAAAAATGTCCCAGTAGTTCTTAAACTGAACAAGCGAATCTTTTATTTTGGTTTATTTGTTAATCTTTGGGATGGGGAGAGAAGCCTTCATCTCTTTCCTGAAAATAAATTTTGTTAATTTGGCAACCATTCAAGACTTTCAGAAACATTTTACTGCCTTCAGCTGTCCTGCTTACTTGAACATCATGGCAAGATTTATGGGGATGGGAATTGAGAGAGATGAGCCATCAAGATGGATGCTGCATGTTTCCCACTGTCTTATTTGATAGGATTTGACACTGAAATAGCCAGAATTTTTTTCTAGCAGATCTCCTGGACATATTAGAGCTCACAACGTAATACAATACAAATCAAAGCACATTTAATATAAAATGCAAGACAAAAATCACATAAAGCATAATATCAACTAAAAATAAGATATAAATAAATATAAAGCATTAAAACATTTAAAACCAATTACAATTGCTTCCTGCTGCAGAATCTACAGGAAGCTCTTCTCAACATGAGGGTGCAGTGATATGTAGAAGGAGGAATCTTGGTCTGTCTTTGACATGGCTGTTAATAGGGAAAAGCTCCCAAGGTCCAGAACAAAGCCAGGTAACATTTTATGTTGCAAGAAAGGTAGTCCTGTAAAACAGAACTGCCAACTTTTGAAGTAATAAATGAGTTCAGCTCCCCTCTGGATGTCTTCAGAAGTAATTTTGGTTTGAGATAGAAAGCTGTGTGTGAAACATTTTAATGGTGTTGATGCTGGCAGAAAGCTAGAGATCTTTAGGCATTAGATTTCTGGAGGCCAGAGCAAACTGGAGCAGTATGTGGAAGACTTGAATAATTCACAGATGGGCTCCCATCCATTATTCCACTTCCTTGTCACATAATGCAACTGACTTTATTTTGTGACTTATAGACAGGATTCAAGTGATAAATAAGAGGAAGGCAGGACCAGAAAATCAAGTTGGAAAAAGGCCAGAAGACTATGCCTGAATCTCCTCTGACAAGTGCCAAATGAGGTTGCTGTTTTATTTGATGCCTGACTGACTGATTTATAACTTTTAGCCAAAGTCATTTATTTAGTTTTAATTGTATATGTAAATGTTTATATTTTTTATGGCATTGAATGTTTGCCTTGTTTATGTTACATTTGGAAGCTGGCCTGAGTCCCTTCAGGGAGAGAGGTGTGGGTTAGAAATAAAATTGTTGTTGTTGTTGTTGTTATTTTTTAGTTCCCTACATTTCAATAGCTGATAAGTGAAACCAAATAGTTACACTGGTGACCGATGGCTCCTATGTCATTGGGGAAGTGGATCTACTCTGGCTTTTAGACTAAACTGTAAAAGTACTGAATCTGTTTAACAGATAGTTTGGAAGGCTCTTCTAAAGTTTGGACTATTGGTTTTTTATTAAATATTATTATTACTACATTTTATTTGTTACCCACTTCTTCTCATGGCTGAAGATGGGGTACAACACAGTTAAAACACATTACCATAAAATGCATACCATCAAATGCATATATTAATATACATTGCCATCAAATACATATATTAAAATCCCTATTACAGAGATTTAAATACAATACAAATAGAATGTAAATTTAAAATGCATAGTTTAAAATTGACTAGGTAGGTCTGCCGGAAGAGAATTTAAAATTGTGTTTTAAATTTTGACAGCTTATTTAGCTGCCAGATCCCTTCCAGCAGGTCATTCCACAGACTAGGGACTAAAAGATTGAATTGATTATCTCTCTGTTGACATGGAAGTCACCAGCTACTACTGATCAGTTGTAAAATGAAATCAATGAAAAGGGATTTATTATCATTTAATATCAATATTATTTTAATCTTGCAGGTTTGATGCTCCATTTGTAGTCTTTCTAGCTTCAGGAAGGAATCTTTCCAGAACCCCGACATAAATTGTTGATATTCAGTAGAGAATTCGGTTCAGTGGTGGTGGTGGTTGTGTAACCCTATCACAAAAGCTTATTCAGAAGGAACTTGCTTTTGCTGTCTTCTGGGATAGAAAGAGCATGACTTGCTTGAGGTCCCCCAGAGTTTTTCTAGGGTCCAAGAAAGGATTTGAACTCTGGTGTCCAGTGTCATAACCCAGTGCTCAAACCACTGTGTCACACTGGCTGCAAGCAAATTTTCATTCTGAAATACATTGCTTAGAATATCATTGCCACTCCTACAGATGGGTGACATTGCTACATGTTTGGCAATATCATTTCTGTTGATGAATAATTGAAGCACATGAAAAGTTTTGCTAGAGACCGTGAATGCCTTCTCTTGCTGAATGTAGCTCAGTCCTTTTGCTTAAGAAGTTATGGCAACTACAAGAATTATTTAATGGCAACTTTTGTGCCTTGTGACAGCATTTTACTCAGTGTGGTCCTGACTGTGTGGATCATCCTGCATCTCAAACAAAGCTTGGGAATTTTACCTTTCTTTTGAACTGTAACTCCCCAGAGTCTTAGGGGGTCCTGGAAGCTGTACAGTACGACCCCCATATTTGTGGAACTGTTATCCATGGTTCCGTTTATCCATGTGTGACACAATATGTCATCTCCAGACATTTTCTAAGCCATCCAGTGCAATTCTGTAGTATTCCTGAACCAGAATTTCTTTATTTTGATAAGGTTCACTATTATCTATGGCTTTGATCCCCTGCAGATAGGCGGGTGGGGGTGGTCATATTGTAGTTCAAAAAGTAACATTTCTAAGGTCTGCTTTAAACCTAGTTAATGTGTGATCTTTTCTAATGCCATGATTTGTACATGCTGTTCACTTTCTAAAATGTTAGCTGCGTCTGATATAAACAAAGCTCTTAGGAAAGCATTTTGAATCTGATACAAAGAGGAAAGGAACAGGTGGACATTCCCGGAGATGGGAAAGGGATGAGGTTAGAACAGGATATTTCTGTCACAAGAAACAGTGATGCATCCGCAGATGGCGAGGTGAGCTGGTTCCCTAGTCTTGTTGTGCGGCCCCTTGCACCCCCCCCCCCACCTCCACTCTCCTCAGGAGAGTGATTGAACAAAGCTGCTTACAGCCGAGTCCAAGGAAACTGATCAAGGACTCCTAAGAAGCAGCACTCATGTCACATGATTCAGATGCAAGGGCACTTTAGGAAATGAATAGATTATGGGTGATAAATAAAATATGTGAATAATGCCACTACCACCCCCACAAATCACCTTAATTATGTTGGTGGACGATCTTAAGGTATTTTGATTTTTCCTTTCAGTGTGACTTTATAATTGAGTCTCCTGTCTCTTTAAGATAATTCCCTGTTAAGATCAGGGAGGGATTTGTGTTTCCTTCTGATGCTTGACAATAATTACCAGTATGTCTGGAATGTGGCACACATAAAAATATAATAAACCTCTGTGTGGGTGGCAGTAGGGTTCCTTCTGTGACTTGGGAAGTTATCTGTGCTTCAGGGGAAATGGTAACCTTCCTTTACAACTTGTAAAGTCATTTTTCTCAAGCTCTTTCTGATTCTACAAGCTGTCAGCAACTTCCCTGCTGTAAACCCCGGCTAAATGGCATCCCTTGTGTCTTTAACAGAACGAGGAGAAGCGGAATCTTGCTTTAGGAGGCCATGTCGGATTTGACAGTCTTCCCGATCAGCTTGTCAGCAAGTCTGTGGCACAAGGCTTCAGCTTCAACATCCTCTGCGTGGGTAAGTAGCATGTTTACTGTGAAGGAGGAGTGCCTGGGAATAAAAACACAGAAACGTACTTGTCAGAAGGGAGTAGGAGGCCTGTAGCTCATTGGAAGAAGAGCTGCTCTGTGCACAGAACATCTTATGCTCAGGCACTTCCATCTGAAAGGAGCAGGTAGCAAAACATGGGGAAGAAAACTGCCTGAGATCCTGGAGAATCAAAGTATGCCATCCCTGTGGCTGGAAATTCTGAGGGTTATAGTCAATAGACTAAATCCAGTTGCTAATCCTAACTAGACCTAAATTCGTGGATTGTACATAGCATCTATGCTCATGTGTAATTCAGCCTTATGTATAAATCAAGGGCAGATTTGGGGACCAAAACTGGATTTTGATATGACTTGTGGATTAGTCAAAGGTCATTTCGCAGATGGGGAATGCACTGATTCCGCCTCAAGCATCAGCCATCCCTGTCTACCACCATTGCCATTCCCCCACCAAGGTTTTCAAAAGGCAGAAATGGTAGCATGGCAGAGAGAATAGGTGGGCTCAATGCTACTTTTAGGTTGTACTGGGATGGACTAAGCCCTTGCTTTTCATGCTCTAGGCAGACAAAGGAATGGTTCATTTTTAAAAAAGTTAAGGTGCATGAATCAATTCAGGATTTTAGAGTTGATTTTTCAACTAAAATGTCTAGACTTATACATGAAAATATAGGCTATGTGTTGCTCTATCTTTCAGCAATAGAGCTGCTCTAGTTGGATCTAGCAATTGGATTTAAACTCCAAAAAGTAACTTTTCTAACTTCTCTATAACCAATTAGGCATGTTGACTAGGAGTAAAGGATTTCACCATGTTCCTCAGCACTTCTTTTCAAATTTTGCATTTTGGTGTCTCCTGCTGGTGTGCTCAGAAGGGCTGAGATGCCAGGAACTGAAATCTTTAAAATGTGACCTGCAACATAATCTCTCAAGGGTGGAGCTGAAACTTCATCATGCAGTATTAATCTCAGTTTTTTTTTTCCTAGGGAGTGGGGAAACCCATTTGGAAAGGTGCCCTTGAGTGATATCATCTAACTTGCTCTGTGCCATCTTTATATTTTTGTGGTAAAGGCATGGTTGTTTGTTGTTGCTGTTTCTTGAGAAGTCGCTTATGCATGTAGGCCATGATTTGAGCATCCCTTACCGAAATACTCTGAAATCCAAAAGTGTTCACATGGGTGACTGAGATTGTGTCACCTTTGCTTTCCAGTGGCTCAGTATATACAAACTTTAATTCATCCACAAAATGATTTCAGAATATTCTAAAAAATTACCTTCAAGCTATGTGAGTAAAATGTACATAAAAGATAAATGAATTACATGTTTAGACTTGGTTTCATCTCCAAGATATCTCATTTATGTGCATATATGAAAATGGAGGTATTCCAAAATCTGGGCGGGGGCCCCCAAATCCAAAACACTTCTGGTCGCAAGCATTTCAGATAAGAAATACTCAACCTGTACAAAATGCATCATACAAAGCTAAAGGTATAATTAAACTCAATAAGATTATAAGCTGTAAAATCAGAACTATTAAAAATAATGACAAAGATAAACAGCATGGTACACAAAAGGCTTTTTCACTTTAATCGTCAATCCTCAAGATCCCACTGAACTGAGATTTCTAGAGAGAAGACCTTCCATCATGATTTTATGGTCATCTGCTGTGAGGCTGACCAGAGAAGTGCATTGGGAACCTAGAGACTCCCAGAAAGTTGTTCTCTCTTCAAATCTCTAGGGCATGGGTCCTCAAACTTTTTAAGCAGAGGGCCCGGTCACAGTCCCCCAAACT
Organism: Anolis sagrei; assembly: GCF_037176765.1. Taxonomy (NCBI): domain Eukaryota; kingdom Metazoa; phylum Chordata; class Lepidosauria; order Squamata; family Anolidae; genus Anolis; species Anolis sagrei. The sequence goes on along the minus strand of NC_090022.1, from coordinate 94,934,699 downwards.
GTTGGAGGCCCGGATTATAATTTGGAAAAAAAACATGAATGAATTGCTATGCACACTTCAAAACAATACAATAATTAAAATGAAGAAAAAAAATACCAAATATAAACTTATTAGTATTTCAATGGGAAGTGTGGGTCTGCTTTTGGCTGATGAGATAGGATTGTTGTTGTTGTTGTTGTTGTTGTTGTTGTGTGCTTTCAAGTCGTTTCAGACTTAGGTTGACTCTGAGCGAGGGCTGGGTATATCACCTTGGAGGGCCGTATCCGGTCCCAGGCCTTAGTTTGAGGACCCCTGCTCTAGGGGCTCCACTATGACTGGAGGGTGTGAACTAGAGTCACACTGAAGGACTTAGAGATTCCCTAGAGATAACATTGTCCTTTATTTGTTACTAGAATATCAACAAACAGTTACTATGTCTTTTCTACATCTATATGTTTATGTCCTACTGTAGCTTCTTGTGAAAGGGAACAAATAAAGATCTCTTACCAGATTATTTCAAGCCCTTTTGAGATCTGTGAAATATGTATGTCATTTTCCAGTGTGGGCCAAATGTAGCTTTTGCAACTGCCCAGTAAATTTTGTGGTGGTTGTGAGACTAGCCACAGTTAAGCCATGTTCACATGCAAAACTGATTCTGTCTAATTACAAAAGGGAAAAAATGCTTCTACTCTTGCCTTGGAGGGGAAGTAGCCTATGAGTACAAGGTCCATCTACGTTGTGAGAAACCACATCATTATGGCTGCACCCAAATGCTGCTAGCAAGTTGAAGTTTCTCCTCCCTTTCTTGTATTGTGGTATCACCATGGGGCCACGATTACTAGGAGCAGAAATGACATCATGGTGCTGACAACACCACAACATGGATAAGTAAGACTAAACTTTTTGCAAGAGGAGAAACAATGTAATGATATGAGTAGCTGTTTTTAAGGAAGCGAGGGAGCTGTCTCATTGTCAGGTCAGCCTATTTGTTAATTTAGCCCAGGCTCCACTCATCCACCCTGGGAACCTCTGGGGGCCATGGCTTATCTCATAAATACAAAAACAAAAGTGGCCAATTTTCCATTTGTGTAGAATTGGTTTTATGGGTAGAGGATCTGAGAACAAAACAAGACATGGGAAGGTCTTATTTCTCTCCTTTCCAGCAGGATTAACAATTCCTCTTTTTCAGCTAAAACAATTTTGGGTGGGAGAGGAGTATCCGAAGCACTTGTAAAGGGTCTTGGAGGTCTCAAAAATGTACTCCTCAAACACAGACTGCATATGGTTCCTAAGCTCTCTGTTCACAATTTTTGAGTTATGCAATTATATTGATTCCAATATAATGTCTGTTTTTCAAGGTCATGGATATCTCCTGATAACTAACTGAAGATACTTAAGTTCTTAAGTTGTGTAGTCTGTGACTCAGCTATGACTCCTTTTTGTGCTTTTGATCATGTTGAATAATTGTCCAAAATAGCTTTACTTTCCCCTGGTTTAAAGAAAGACAGGGAAGGTGAATTATTAGAAAGTGTGTATAGCAAATGATTGTTGATCTGATTTTTTTCAGTTTCTAGAAACCTACCTTAACACAAAAGAACTTCAGTTGAGCTGTAAAACATCTTCAAACTACAGTTATGGTTTAATGTTATGCATTACTGGAGATACTGAACACAGGGTAGTGCGAGTTGCTCTTTTGAGCACATATGTGTGTCCCTCTGGGTGTTCTGTCTTCTTTCCTCTTCGTATGTTGAGAGATACACCTCTCAGTACTTCATGATTTCACATGGAACATTATTGCTATGTTTGTATAATTGCTATCATGTTGGAACAATTTGCTAGCGGCAATGAGACTTCAGTCCTTTGATTTATTTTTTACCCAGAAACACATCAGTGCATATGATCTTTGTTTTATTGGCAAGGAAAGAGATTCTGGCTTCAGGGCAAACCAATCTACAAGGCCAAATATTGCTTTTATTTGCAGATTTAGCTAAGACAAAAAATTCCATAGATTCCATTTGTTCTTTTTATAAACTAGTCACCCAATATGGAAAGTATCAAAAAAGGCTTGACATCAGAGCTTTTAAAAAATATATCAATTAATGTGATTTTATGGTATCTGTTTTTATTTTGAAATTTACCAGTAGCTGCTGCATTTCCAACCTTCAGCTTATACTCGAGTCGATCTGTTTTCCCAGTATTTTTGTGGTAAAATTAGGGTGCCTCCACTTATATTCGAGTCGGCTTATACTCAAGTATATACGGTAATCGCATATTAGACTTGCAGAACATAGATATGGATGGAGAGTGCATTCATAGCAATTCTATTGAAAATCCTGTGTCCTATCTGGATAACGGCTGTGATAAATGTGCTTGAGAACCACTGCCCTAGAAAATGAAAACAGCTTGACCTTAGAACTCATAAGAATTTGGGATCTCTGCCTCTGTTCTGCATTCAACACAAATTAATATAGTAGATGATGTCAGTTTTGAAAGGAAGAGCTAGCAATGAGTGCTGAGGCAGCGTTGTGGGTGGGGAGAAAGGATTAAAGCTAAAGACTATAAATCAAAAGAAATGTATGAATAATCTTTCTACTGCTTGGAACATCTTGAAAGAATTTCAGTTATTACTTGGCTTGGTCCAGCTTTGAAAGCTTTTTGTTAGCTCATATTTCAAAATATACCCATACTATTGTAGTACTATTTCACAAGCTTGGGTAGCTGCCAGCCATAGCTAGGAGTGAAATATTCCCTGGTTCTGTTCCCATTTGCACTGCCAACTTTGCCAGCAGTACTTCCTTGCATCATCAAGTGCCAACCTGGGTGTTTCTGGTGCTCAATCCTCTGTTGAAATGTATTAGTTTTCTATTTCACAACAATTCCTGATGTCTCAAGGGATAGATTCTTGTTTTGAACAACAGTTTGAGTATTGGAAGTGTTCTCTCTGTTAAACTTATGCATATATTTGCTTTGGTTACCAGAGGGAAGAATCCCTTTCTTTTATTCTAATGCCTTGGTATACACTAAGATTGGGCAGACCTTTGTCTTACTGGTCTTCACATCTTGCAGCTGTTTCAAGTTTTACAGTGAGAAGAGCAAAACCAGCCTGCAGATAGTTAAAAGTGCAGAGGACTGAACTTCTCTGCAGAACACTGGACCTCAAAACTGAAAATGTTTATAACAGTGAAAGGATACTGCTGTGTGCTATTAAAATAAAGGAAGTGGGAAAGGAATAGGATACAGCATTTACATTTGACAGAGAGTGAAGAATTGCATATACAGATGTTTGTGTTGTTCATGTCAGTGTTTGACAAAAAGTAATAGGAAAATCTATGAGAGTGCCTTTAATTCTTACCACTCTGTGGGCATGCTTTCCTTCAGAATCTCCACAAATTGTTATAGGAAACAGTATCGATTTCTTCTGTTATTCTTACATTTCTTAGGTGAAACTGGCATTGGAAAATCCACACTGATGAACACACTCTTTAACACGACATTTGAAACTGAAGAAGCCAGTCATTTTGAGCACACAGTTCGCTTGCGGCCACGGACTTATGATCTGCAGGAAAGCAACGTTCATCTGAAGCTGACTATTGTAGATGCTGTGGGGTTTGGCGATCAGATAAATAAAGATGAAAGGCAAGTCACTTTCCTGTTTGGTGCAGAAGAAACATGCTGGGCGTATAAAGTGACATAGTTCTACTTGGAATACACTGGGCTTAGCTTTCATAGTGCCTAGGATCGGCTGCTTGTAACATTTCTTATGTCTCAAAAATAAGAATGAAACAGGAACAGGAAACTCATGTCTCTACCTACACACAGTCAGGTTCAGTCATACTTCAGGCGTATCCATACTGTCCAGTTAAAGCAGTTTGATATTACTTTAAATGCCATTGCTCTGTCCTACAGAATCCTGGGAGTCCTGCTTTGATGGGGAAGTGTTGTAGTTTAGGGGAGAGGGCGAGAGCTGCCTAGAAGAAAATTCTAAGTGCTTCATCAGACTAAGGTTGGGTAACCTACGCAGTGTGCTAAGTTGTATGCCCCAGAATTAAGTCATATAACAAACCATCAATCAGTTTATGAACAGTTTATTTAAAAAAGTTGGGCCCAAATCTTTTGTTTTGAGGCCAAAGGGGAATTTAGGAGGATATGGCTTGAAGTTCTGCTTCTTCAACTGTTCCATCCATCCACACTTTCTTCTTCCCATATCCCAGTAACAGTAAGCTGATCGTTCTTTTGCCCAAGATGGTGGCTGGCGTGCCTCTTATAACAGGAAGAAAATCTAGAAGATGCTAGTGATATTAATCCACTACAGGAGCCCATTCACATAACACAGTTAGAGTGCTGTGATGCCACTTTAAACTGCAGTGGTGGATTGTGGAATCCTGCAGTGGTGGATTGTGGTGGATTGTGGTGGATTGTGGAATCCTGGCATTTTTGATTAGGCTTCTAAATGCCCCTCCCCCTTAAATTGCCCAAAAATATGATCAGAGCTTATTTATTTTTTTGGACTACAACTCCCAAAATCTCCCAGCCAACACAGGTGCTGAACTTGATGATCCATAATCCAATCCAGCAGATCTTCTATTACTTTCTTAAGAGAATGATAAATAACGTATTTTTCATGCTTACTTTCTATTCTTTTATTTCATGCAACTTCCCCTCCCACAACTTTTGTTCTTAGAAACAAGCTGCCAAAACTAGTTGAGTTAATAGTTTAATGGCAGAAGGTGCTTGCTCATGAGAAGGCCAAGAGGACAATTTACAACTCATAGCAGCTATTTTCTGCTTTGCCCTTCCTTTGGCTATACTTAACCAATTCAAACAGTACTTGTCCATGGTTCAAATTTTGTAATCACGCAAGTTAGGGCTAAATGTGTTTGCAATAAGAGGTCTTTATTGTGTTAATAGTGTTCTTTTGAATACCAAATTCATATTTAGATTTCAAAGAATATTGGATACATAACTTTTCAGTCCCTTGGCATACATGTTTTCGTTCAAACTCATATATCTCAGATTAGCAGGATACCTCACATTGAAGCTGAGCCAAAGTATAACTGGTCAGAGATCAAAGCAACAATAACAAAGCCGAGATTGGCTTAAACCCACCAATCTCAGTCTAAAGACCACACACTATTAATTGTCCAAATAGGTTTCGATTAACACATCGGAGAACAATGTGAAGAAAATAATTTGAAACCCGTATTATTGTAGAATCTCATTTGGTCCTCTTTTATTGTTTGTCCTTCTGAACGGAAATGAACTACTCCAGTGTTTATCATTGTTTATTTAGCTTGGAGAACTGAAATCAGAGTAATGATTTGATAGCCATCTTTAAATATCTAGAAGGCTGAAGGGGACTCAGGGTGGTTAACAACTAATGTGGAATATTGAGGGAGTTTGTTTTGTGCTGCTCAAGAGACTAGAAAACAAATTGACAGGTTTAAATTACAAGAAGAGAGACTCCAACTAAAGGCTTTCTTGTCCATAAAAGCTATGCTACAGAGGCAGAGACTGGCCTAGAAAGTAATAGAGCACTCTCCTTCATTAGAGATACTTAAAGCTGGTGCTAGATGGCCACGTCTTAAATTGGAGGGCTGTGGATTCCTGCATTGATGATGCATTGGACTAAATGGCCCATTGAATCATTCCCAACTCTATAATTCTGGGATTAGCAGGATTACTTTAGTTTGTTTGTATCTTAGGGCTTCATTCTCCCAGCCTTGGCTTGTTTGGCTTGAGAAGCTAGATCCATTTATAAGCAGTGAAACTGTTAAGGAGAAGCAATGGTTTCTTTTACAGTGCCTTGGTTAGACAGTTCTGTTGATCTGTTAGAAAAAAATAATAATGGAAGGGCAGGGCTGGAGACAGCATTACACTCCCACTCCCATGACCAGTGGTTGGTGATAGCTATAGTTCAACAATATCAGGAAAGCCAATGGTCCCCCCCCCCCCCCCCAATAGCAGAGTAAAATCTATCTTAGGACCAGTCAAAATGTTAGAGGGTTTTTAAGGCCTTTCATACACTTTATCAAAATGGATGCTAACCAGTGAATGCTTGAAGAATGAGGCAGAAAAAATATTTTATTTTACTCATAGTAAAAAAGGGAACTTACTGATAAGAAAATATAGCCTAGCGATTCTTCATGGTGTTTCAGAGCATATTTATTTTTCATTCCTTGCTCTTTCCATCACCCTCCTCCCTTTTGAAAAACCTGTGCTGCCTGGAGAAGATGTCTACAAAATCTTGTAAAGATCAAATCTTTGACTTTGATCAAAACTGCACGCTCAATTCTCAAGGGAGCTAATTTTGGAAATCTCCAAAAAATATCCCCAACTTCTATTCTGTATAGATTTTGTTAGTGCTGCCTTTTGAAAGATATTGGTAAATGTGAAAAGAAAAACAAAACATAAGTTTTTAAATTTTTTTTCATCATCCTCTTCTTACTACTTATATTTTGAACCTAGCCTTGGCCCAGAGAGCCAGGAATAACATTTTGTCTGGCCATTCTTCTTACCGGTAATTACTCCTTCAGCATCAAAACACCATAAGTGAAAATGCCTCACTAGTCTCAGTTAACGGTACCATTCAAGTTGCTAATGGAATTCGTTTTTAGTTACAGGCCCATAGTGGAATACATTGATACGCAGTTTGAAAATTATTTACAAGAAGAGCTGAAGATTCGGCGCTCCCTGTTCAATTATCATGATACAAGGATCCATGTCTGCCTTTACTTTATCACTCCAACTGGCCACTCATTGAAGTCTTTGGATTTGGTAACCATGAAGAACCTGGATAGTAAGGTATGTATGTGAGTGTTCGCACTCCCTGTACATGTTGGCTTTCTGTTAACATATGTGTTTAGCACAAAGAGAGAGTTTTTATTTTGGACTACTACAGTTCCGGAATCCAGCTGTGAAGGGGACTCAGGGTGGTTAACAACTAATGTTGGTAAATATTTGCCATAAAAACTAGACCGAGCAAAATTTAAATACATATTTCTATTTCCTTTTATTTCTCGCCTAAGATGGTGAAATTTAGCCTTTATTCAGCAGCCTGTATAGTACTTTTCTCCCAATTCATTAAAACAATTTTGACTGATTTCTGATCTAGTTTAATAGTATAGAATTCATTGGTTGCTAATGGTATTTTCTGTCAGTGGGATGATGATTTATACTGAGTTTTTATCTGAATGTTAAAGGAGCTGTCCAATATTCTGGACCTCATCCCCCAAAAAAGTTAAACACCTTGGATAACTCTTTAAGACAAAAATCAGGAATTAATTGGCAGTACAGAATAAGTGCACATCTTTGGTGCTCCCAGGGATGTTTAGAAAAAGCCAGTCCATTAGGGCAGAGGTTGGGTGCAGAACCTTTTGCTTTCTTATGGTTTTGGACAACAGTTGTTCATCGTTGTCCTTGCCTAGCATGTCTGGTGGAAGTCGTAGGCCTAAACTTGTACAGGCCAAAGATTCCCCAGCCTTGAGTGAAGGAAAGGAAGTCCTTTCTTTAACAGCTGAATACAAAACTGGCGAAAAGACGATTCATGCAGTACATTGGCCTGTGTGCAGTGCTGCTATTTTTATGCAGCAGCTACTGTGAGAAATTGTTCTTTTAGGGTGCATCTAAGGCAACAGCCATTTGCAACAGTGGTTACTAAACAGAACTTCTCTTAGGAACATAGATAATTGTTTCCTTACAGTGTGTGTTCATTGAACCTAGCTGATAATTGACTGCTTGATTTATTGCATGACAGTGCAGAGAGAAAAAGCAAGTCTTCTGAAATTCGTGCTGCGTAGGAGAAGGTTGAGGCAGACAGCAAAGGTCATTAACGACACAAGATTTATGTCTGAAAGAAAAAACAGCCATGTTCACATCTTATTTCTAATGAGTGGCCTTTTGAAACTTAAAGAATACTCAATACCTAAAGCAAACAAGCAGTGGCCTTTTAAAAAAATGATCAAGGACATCTTGTCTGTTGGAGAGTAGAAATGAACCCAGTCCTCCCCATTAACCATCTTTGATTCGTGAACTTTGAAATATGCCAGCAGATGCAGAACATGATAGGCCAACTGCAGTGGTGAGAAGGTAATACTGGGACTGCGTTGCCACATTTCTCAAAATCTTTTCACCCAACAGGGTAGACCTGAATATTCCCCCAAATATTGTAGTTTAGGGTAATCCCTCTTGGCTGACCCCGTGCTTCCCTCAAGATCTCTCCCTATCATGGACTAGAGGTTGTGTTGGCCAGTATAGTAAGGCTTCAATCTGGTATGGGTGACCCTAAATGGAGCTGTCAAATGCAGCTATAGAAAATAAAGGATGTCCATATTTATTATCTAACATGCAAGTCAAACAAGATATTCCAGATCTCTTCCCTCATCCACAGCCCCCCAATCCCCTATTCATATCTTCACTCTGCCTCCACCTATTCTAACACTATTTAAAGTTTTCACTATTGTATTGCTGTCTGACTCTCTGGCATACAAGTCTCTATCTAGTTTGTATCCCCTCCCCCCACAATAGCCCTTCTTCAAAGCATTTGCAGAGCTATGTAATTGGCTCTGTTCAGCGTCTCTAGTTATCTCTGCATAGCTATTATAAAATGCATGAGGGTCAAAGTGGAGAATCCTTGGTCCTCTGGAGATACAATTTTACATTCATATCACAATTCCCAGGCAGTGTTGAGTTTGCCTGTGTTAATTTGTGACTATTGTGTTTGCATTTCCCTCCTACCTCAGCAGCTGCTTCTCATCTTATGATAATGCCAATTCTATATGTAGGTATTCCTTATGTTCGATACAATATGTGCATATATGCCATACCTGCATATAAAATGTAAGTACAATTCTGAAGTAAACAAGCTTACAATGTGGTAATTAAGTTTAATTTTGACCAGTCTTTGTGTGTGAAGTACTTAAGCATGAGACATCCATCCAAGATCAGTGATCAGAAAGGTGTCTTAACTAGGGCTGTGTGATTCCACTGCAAAACATTTTCAGTGTGTGACCCTCCCTTTGTACAGATCAAGTGACATTCATAAGCAGTGATATGGTTCCTAATAGAATAGCTGTCAGTATACTTCTGAAAGCACACAAATGTTACCTGCTTTTTACAGAAGAGTGTACAATGACATAGAGAATATAAGGATTCAGTGGAAATCAGGATAGATCTGAAAGAATAAACACTAAAGAATTCATTTAAATATGTTGATTAAATAGGAAATAATGCCAAGGTCAGCCCCATTATTAGACACAGTAAGGTAGCTGCTCCACTTAGTCAGTACTGCAGGGCACATATTAGGAAGCGGTGTATATTTCATGTAACCATACCAGTGCCTCCTGTCCTTGGATAAAACAGAGGGCCATCCTGTCACCAGGGTTAAGACTCAGTTGCCACTCTGATGGACTATTGTAGATGGAGGGCTCCATGTGGCGAGACCACACCATGTTGCCCTTTGTCTCAGCTGGCAAAATACTTTGGGCTGCCCCCTATTAATGTTCTCATTTCCCTCCTCTAATTTCTTCCTCTTTCCAAGAACCCCTCCTAAATGGAGCGTAACTTAGAAACCACATTGGCCGGCGATCAGACATCTACATAGGAAAGTTGTGTTTTGGTAAGCATATGAACTAGTTAAGCATCAATGAGGGCAGCTGTTAAACACTCTACAGTGTCAGCACAATGATGTCAGGTATGGGGAGGAGACTGTCTGGGTTTCTTGTGATACAAATATATCTTGTTCATCCAAGTGACTTCACCAGGCTTTTCCAGGGCAGAAGATCTTTCTGCCTGGTTTCTTCCTCCATCATGCATATGTGCACAGCTGAATTTATAACCAAAGCAGCTGTGGCCTGATGCATTTGATTATTTCCAGACAGCCCAAAAGTAAATCATCTTCAAAGCCAAATTCTTCAGCTTTATAAAATATGGATGAATTTGCCACTGAAACTTGTGAGGGGGACTGGATTTGAACCATGTCTAGCTGTCTGTGTCAAATAACCACAAAGTTCAAAGGAGCCAATCCTGACTGATTGACCTATATCTTGACTCACCATATGTCAAGTACATCTCTCTCTAAAGAAATTACTATGTTTCTTAAAAACATGGGGAGGGACTGATCTATGACTGCTTTATTTTGGCTTGATGGTGTAGCATAATAGGTATTTTAAAGCTTTGCGTGAACTTTCTTTTGATGGCTCCAGGAGATAGAGTCTAGCTTTATTCCTAATGTTGTAAAGTCAGGTTGACAAGTAAGCTAGAAATAGTGGAGTTTTTGGTCATTAGAGGAAAAGGTGCAGCTCTGGGGATGCATGTAGTTTCCCAACACTTTTGATGTTGTTGTGCAACTACCTACTAAGCCACCCACCCATCCCATAGAGCAGTGGTTCTCAACCTGTGGGTCTCCAGGTATTTTGACCTACAACTCCCAAGAATCTCAGCCAGTTTACCAGCTGTTAAGATTTCTGGGAGCTGAAGGCCAAAACATCTGGGGACCCACAGGTTGAGAACCACTGCAATAGAGGGGACTGCCAGTTTTCCCTGGCCTGCAAAAAAAGGTAATGGGTTGCCTTTTCTGGAATTCTTCTGGGGTAGCAATTCATTGTTTAAATAAGTCTTGACATGCAGTATTGAAATAAGTCTCGACATGCAGTATTGAGTTGGATTCAAAAGGGGCTGCCATATGCCCAAACACAATGGATGTCCTGGGCATTTCTTTCAATTATTGCCCCTTAAAATCAGGTTGCCAGGTGGCACAAGGGAGCAAGAAGCCTCCTACCTGAGATGGGTTGGGGGTTGTAGACAAGCCCAAAGCCTCTCCCCACTGGCTATACAAGTCCAAGCATTGCCCACTAATCATCAGCATTCACTCGTGTCTGAGTATGATTGTATTCCATGTGTAGTGTCTTAGTGTGGGTCCTTAGGTGGCTGTGGAGACCTATTATTGATCCGCATGTTCTTCCACAATCAGGACATTGATTTCCAGGTAGAAGGTGGCCCCTGTCAGGGGTGGCTTTTTTAATGTATGATATTTATTGAATATTTACAAGGGTGGGTCTAAAATCCAGAAAAAGAAGAGGGATGGGGTGGGGATTTGGGTTTGGGCTGGGGTGGAGATTGGGATTGGGGTTGGGGTTTCATTAGAGGTTGGGGGCGGGGGGGGGGAAGGGGTGAGTGGTATAAGTAGGGAGGCCATAAAGGGAGGGGGGGGGAGAAGAGGCAAGGAGGGGAAAACAAAAAAAAAGAGAAGGAAAGTAAAATAAAATGAGATCGTATGGTGGTGTTGAACTTCCATTCTTCTTTATAATGGTATCCCTATATATATACACTGTGTAGAAAATTAAAAGTTTCCCTTTCTTCTTCCTCTCTTGGTTGTTCATTGTCAGTGTTTCTCAGTTCTCAAATTCTGTTTATAGTAGCATCTTTAGGTTGTTTTCTTTTATCCATTCTTTGACCGGGGTCCAATTGGTTGTCTTAATGTATTTATTCTTGCTAATAAAAAAGTCAAATGGTCCATATTCATGATGTCTGTTGTCTTTTCTATCCACTCTTCCTTAGTTGGTATTGTGTTTTGTCTCCAAACTATCACTAATACAATTCGGGCTGCTGATGTTAGGTAGACAAATAGCTTGTCTGAGTTCATGTCTCAATTGATGTAGCCTATCCCTAAAAGTTAATGTTCTGGTTTTAAGGGGATTTTTCTCTTCAGGATTTTTGGCATACTTCCTGTATTGTTTTCCAATAGGGCTTTACTTTTTCGTAAACCCACCACATGTGGTGAAAGGTTCCCTCCTTAGTCCCTCATTTCCAACATTTATTACATGTACTTTTTGAGAATTTTGGCAATTTGTACGGTGTTAAGTACCATTGGTACATCATCTTCATTTAATGTTCCCTTAGGTCGCATGAGTAAGTGTAATTGATTTTTCTGTACCATATTATCTTTCTTCCTTGGAGTCTATGTTTGGGGGCAATCTTGATGGCCATTGTGGATCTGATAAGCCTGTGGTCTGTCCAGCAGTCATCAACGCCTATCATATCTCTTGTGAGGAGAACATTGCAGCATCTTTGGCATGTATAATTACATAGTCTAAGAGGTGCCAATGCTTTGACCGGGGGTGCTTCCATAATGTCTTAAGCTTGTTTTCTGATGGAAGAGTGTGTTTGTCATGACAAGGTTATGCTCCGTACATTTGATGAGAAGCAGGATGCCATTTGGGTTGCTGTTTCCAGCCCCATCTTTTCCTATGGTCCATGACCAAAGGTTGAAGTATGGTCCAACTCTCGCATTAAAATCACCCAAGAGGATGAGTTTGACCTCCTTAGGTATCTCCGACAGGATGGTGTCCAGCTGACAGTAAAAAAAAAAAATCCTTGATGTCTTAATCAGCATCTTGTGTTGGTGCATAGGCACTTAGGATAATTGCTTGTTGGTTTTTGGCAATGTTAATTTGGAGGATTGAGAGTCATTAATGTTGATGGGTGTTTTAGACAGAAGCTTCACCAGGTCGCTACTGATAGCAAAGATGGCTTTATGTATTCTTTGTTTTTCTTCAGGCAGTCCATTCTAGAAGAAGGTGTAACCTCTTTTTATTCCTTCAGCTGCCCCTCTCCTGCTCTCCAGGTCTCTTGAAGTGTTTCTATGTCGATGTTAAAGCATCTCAGCTCTCTTGCAATAGTAGCAGTCCTGCGTTCACTGCATTCACACTCTGTGTTGTCCAACAGTGTCTGGATGTTCCATGTTACAAAGTTCATTTTTCTTTTGTGACTGCAAAGTGGTGACCCCTCTGGACGCAGCAGTCCAGTCAGGGGTAAGAGAGGCAGACTATGTTTAGGGCACCTTTTCTAGCCCCCTCCCCATGTGGGATGAGCAGACTGGATCCTAAAAAGGGCTGCTCAGTCATGGATACAGCTACCTCAAACCTTGAGGTAGAATGACTGAATCCACCGCCCATGTGTCAGTCTGTGACAGGGGCTTCCAGATTTCACAGTCCTGCTCCCATCACTATTCGCTGATCACCATGGGATTTTGTTTTATTTTTCTTGGAAGATGCCTGTGCATTTTATGTGTTGAGGTCAGTGCACAGCCAATCAACACACAGTCTTCTCAGAATGAGGTGCACATCCAGTGGCATCGTTAACACAATGATGGTGGCTTCTCATCTGTTGCAGTCCTCTTCCACCTTCACAGCAGTTGCAACATGTACCATGTTGTCATCCATCTGCTCCACCATGGAGGTTTTCAGATTGTTCTTGGTCTGTATCTTCTGCTGCTGTCCCTCCTGGGAGTATGTGACTCCAAAGGTTTTGCCCTCAGGTGCGTTGGAACACACAAGTCCCCTCACTACGACACAATGACAATCCATCAAGGGGGTGCCAATTAATCATGCTAATGGCCACAGCAATGAAAGAGAGGGGGATACTTCAATTTTCATACAGCAAGTTAATCATCTACAAATTAAATGTAAATAGAGTTTCCTGGGGACTTTTTGCTTTTTTATTTTTCTTTTCTTTTTTGTCTCAGTTGGCACATGGGAAAGCTATTACTGTTGCACTTGGGCATTTGTGAGTAGACAGGTATTCAGCTTCAGACTCAGTTCCAACAGTCTCCTGACTGTTCTTAGAACACCAGTTTCTAGTGGCTTCTTGGTGCATTACCATCACCTTCATTTTTGGAACACATGAGAACACTTTTTATTCTCTCTCACTTAATTCACATTTTTAAAAATCACCAATGTGTTTCTTAGTAGCTACTTGGCAGTCACTGAATAAAATAGTCTGGCAATTAGCTTTAAGAAATGTTAACCCTGAGGTTGGCTGCCATCTGTTCATAAATGTTATTAGTTCAAAAAGCCTCCAAGGCAGAGATTAAAGGCTGAGATCCAAATGATCTTGTGCAGGGCCCTGTAGACCATTGGGCAGAAGAGGAGGGGGCTTTTTAGCTCTCCTTTCCAGAAGCAGTCTTGAAGCTTCAGGGTGGTCCTGCCTAGTAATATAGTACTGTAGCCCTCAGAACTACAGGGAAGTGCCATGGGAAGTAAATCCCACCCGCCCCCCAATCCAGCATGGGTATTGTTTGTTTGTGTATTTGGGGGGGGGGGGGGTAAGCAGGGGTCAATCCTGGTCAAATTTTTCACTTTTCCAAATCATTTACCTCTCCAAAGCATAAGACTGTAATCAGAAAGGATTGCCATAAATCCTGGTCCCTCTTGGCTTTTCTTTATCCTTTTAGTGCAGAGAAAATAGATATTTGGAATGGAAAGCCAATTGCTGGCGCAGGGTATGTTTCGCGAGTTTTGTCTGGATTGCTAAGCAACTGCTCTTGCCTTGCACATTGATTTCACAGCATTCAGTCCAGCCTAGTCTTTCTTCGGTGTACTCTGATGAATGTAATCATGGTATGCTAAGGGTACAAACAACACATTATATCAAAGCAAGGTGGATATTATCTGAATGCAAGAAAATCAATGTATCATGTGCAAAAACGGAATGGTAACACAGGCTAATTCAGCTGCTTGATATAGCAGAGTAGTACTAACATAGGAGGACATTTTCCTCCTTCAAATAGACTCATTATACATAACCTCATTATACATATAACAGTGTTTTAACTCATTATATATCTCACAAATTATGAATGTTAAATGAGCATTAAAGAAGTTGGTCAAATTACTTCAGCCAGTTCAGTATTGAAAAGTCCTTAATAACTGGAACATTCCACTCAAAATTTCCATTCTTATGGAAACATGTATTGCAGTGATTTACAGACCTGTTCTGAAGCCCATAAATTATTTCATCTAGAATTTCCCTTCCTTCACTTCATGTAGTGGTGCCAAATATACAAACGTAAGGTATTCCAACCTTTTTAAAAGATATACTCAGTTGAATTACAACTCTCAGCCTCTTTGTTTCTTTCAGGTTAACTCAGCTCTGGCTGTATTTCTTACTGCATGTAATCTGGTTTTAGAGCCAGAACTTGATTGATTGCTGCTTAATGAATGATAGCTTTTAAAAATGCAATTTTAAATTATATCCACTGGTTTTCTCTCCCGTGTAGGTGAACATTATTCCAATAATTGCCAAAGCTGACACCATCTCCAAGAGCGAATTGCACAAGTTCAAGATTAAAATAATGAGTGAGCTGGTCAGTAATGGAGTCCAGATTTATCAATTCCCCACTGATGACGATGCCGTCGCTGAGATTAACTCTGTAATGAATGTGAGTGATGTCTTTACCACTCTGTGTGTATAATTTTGTGACATTTTCATAAATGACATTTTCAAATGAAGATCACACTGACAGAATTAATTGTGGTATTTAGGGACTGCTATTCCCATTCCCAGCTGGGAGCTCATTTTTGTATGAGGAATCAGCAGAGTGCTATGGTGTTGGTGACTGCCTGACATCATGTATGTAGAGCAGTGGTTCTCAACCTGGGGTCCCCAGATGTTTTTGGCCTTCAACTGCCAGAAATCCTAACAGCTGGTAAACTGGCTGGGATTTCTGGGAGTTGTAGGCCAAAAACATCTGGGGACCCCAGGTTGAGAACCACTGATGTAGAGGCACTTGAGTCTCAATATCCACAGGTATTTTTGGTACATCTTGGTACATCTTGGTAGACAGAAAGCTGAAAATTGGTACTTTCGTAGCTCTAAGGCAACTCATTACCTGACTGGAATAGGATGTTGGTTTTTGTATCTCTTTCTTAAATTTGTACTATGGGTTGCCTGTCGAATTGCGATGTTGAATTTAATGGGGTTTTCTTAGGCAAGACACTCAGAAGTGGTTTTTGGCAGTTTCTTACTCAGATATATCAGGTATATATCATATATATATGTATGTATACCAAGTATATTTGGTATTTGTTGTCAGTCTAAGTGCTAACTAGAGCTGTCCCTGCATAGCTTCCAAGATCAGATGGGGTCTGGTACCTTCCAGCGGACCTACCCAATCAGTTTTAACCTATCAGTTTAAACTTACAATTTATTAGTACAGCTATGTGTTTTATGTCTTCATATTTTATGTGTTTCAATGGTCTTGTTTTTATCTATGTATCTTAACTGTGTTGTACCCACCCTTCGAGGTGGGTAAACAATAAATCATCATCATCAGTTTTGGAATTTAAACCTTATCACACTTTCACTGCGTTTCATAGTATTCCACTGTGATTTTAATGCATTTTTTGTCCTGACCATGTCTTGTATCAATTTTTCCCTTATGGCCAACCAATGCACACATGGTTGTTGTTTTTTCAGTGTGTGTGTGTGTGTTTGTGCATGCTGAAGACTTTCAAGTAGGTTTTTTAAAATATATGTGGCAACTCTGCCTACTATTTGCTATCATAGATATGGAAAGCAGGTCTCTGTATGCTGAGAGACTTTGGAGGCCAAGACCAGACTGATAGTGGCAGTACTACAGGAATGATAAGTGACATTTTGCCTTCTGTACTGAAATATATTACTATATATGATTCTTTTAGGCTCATTTGCCATTTGCTGTTGTGGGAAGCACAGAAGAAGTAAAGGTTGGAAATAAAATGGTGAGAGCTCGGCAGTATCCATGGGGTGTTGTACAAGGTAAGTTGGAAGTTGGGCGTTTGACTGTGGTGTGTCTTGTGTATGCTGGCCTTTTGGTAGCCATTGTGAAGTGACTTCTTCTGTGGATCCATCACAAACAGTGAGCTCACTGGCTTTGCTTTCTATCCAGAATCTGATTGTCTTGGGTTGCAGAGAATGGCACAATTAGGTTTTACTCAAACAAACTCAAAAAAACAAATAAAGATCATGTCTGTAAGAATTCAAAACAGTCTCAGCAATAACAAAAACATTAAATTAGAAATAATATTTAGTCTGCATGTTAGCATGTCAATATTAATGTTGTTATCAGAATCAAAAATTTAAACAGAGGCCGGATTTCCATCTGTCAGAAGTGCTTTGATTGTGTATTCCTCCTGCATGGCAGAGAGTTGAACTGGATGGCCTTGTGGTCTCTTCCAACTCTGAGATTCAGTTATTTTCTATAGGGCCACTGTGGTGCAATGGGTTAAATACACCCTTGTGCTGGCTGAACTGCTGACCTGAAGGTCAGAGGTTCGAATCAAAGAGACGGGGTGAGCTCCCATCTGTCAGCCCCAGCAAGGACATGAGAGAAGCTTCCCACAGGACGGTAACACATCTGGGCGTCCCCTGGGCAACATCCTTGCAGAAGGCCAATTCTCTCACACTAGAAGCGACTTGCAGTATATTCTCGAGTCCCTTCTGACATGATAAAAAATAATTGTTTTCTAAAATGTAGCAGAAATACAAGAAGAAACAGCTGAATAAACATTTCAAATCCATATGTCCTTCCATTATAAGGAATGGCATAATATGAAGGTTGCTTGGGAATATGCTATTTTGGGCCATGTGTGATTTATTTCGGAATAAAATTGTGAATTTGCTGAATCCTAGAACATGCTAATTTCTCCTTCACAAAATTGTGATTTTTGTTGCCAGATGAAAAATTGTTTACATTCTGTTTATGATGACATTCCAACAGTAGAGATGTCAGTTAGTTAGAGAAGAAGTTGAGAGAGCAAAACATCAGTTTTCATCAATGGTTCCACTATGTGTTTTTGCTTAACCAGTTGAAAATGAAAGCCATTCTGACTTTGTAAAGCTGCGAGAAATGTTGATCCGGGTCAACATGGAAGATCTTCGGGAACAAACTCACACTCGCCACTATGAGCTCTACAGGCGGTGTAAGCTAGAAGAAATGGGGTTCAAAGACACTGATCCTGACAACCAGCCTTTCAGGTGAGAGAAAGCATTGCCTAGCACTCATTTTTCCATTGCCATGCCTACTTGGATGTGCACAGGCTGGAGGTTCTGATGAAATTTGTAGAAGTTTTGCAAGCATTATGACAGTAACACCAAATGTTTTAATGCTGATCTGTATTTCTCTGGCTGGTGAGGTGTTTTCTCTTTTTCTACACTCATACTTTGTGTATGTCTTTATGATTGGTTATAATGTTTAACATTTTTTCCAAACTCATTTGAAATGTTGATATCATACGGAGTTTGTGTGCCTGGCATTGTTGTTTTTGTTTTCAACAGCCTTCAAGAAACATATGAGACCAAAAGAAAAGAATTCCTTTGTGAATTGCAGAGGAAAGAGGAAGAGATGAGACAAATGTTTGTGAACAAGGTCAAGGAGACAGAGTCAGAATTGAAAGAGAAAGAAAGAGAAGTAAGTATGGCAGGGAATGAACCTTGCCTGCAGGTTTTGTGTGTGTGTGTCAGGAGCGACTTGAAAAACTTCAAGTTGCTTCTGGTGTGAGAGAATTGGCCGTCTACAAGGACGTTGCCCAGGGGATGCCCAGATGTTTTTCATGTTTTACCATCCTTGTGGGAGGCTTCTTTCATGTCCCCGCATGGGGAGCTGGAGCTGACACAGGAAGCTCATCTGCGCTCTCCTCGGATTCGAACCTGCGACCTGTCAGTCTTCAGTCCTGCTGGAACAAGGGTTTAACCCAGTGCGCCACCTTCAGATTGAAGTCTGTGATAAAGACCCTCTTTCAGTTTCTGAGTATATTAAACTTGTGAAGGAGGAGAATGTGCTCCCCCGAACCCCGCTACAGCTGATTTTCAGAAGAGGGGAGCTTTTATCTATCTATGAGATCTACAGGCTAAATACCTTAAAGATCCCATCTGATTTTGGAAACTAAAGTCTTTACCCTTCTCTGCCAAAGAGTGTTGGTGCCTCACCAAATTACAACTCCCATGATTCCATAACATTGAGTCATAACAGTTAAAGTGGTATCAAGCTACATTAATTATACAGTGTAAGTGCATTTTAAGTGGGACCAAGCCCAGTTAGTACTTGGATGGGATACTGCCAACAAACCCCATGTGTCATAGGCTGTATTCCAGAAACAGGAATAGGCAAAACCACCTCTGAGCTTTCTTTGTGCAAGAAAACTCATGCAAAATCCCCAGGATCACCATAAGTAGATGGGATTTAGAGGCATGTAGCAGACTGGCAGGGTTGGCAGTCCCAGTATGCTTCTGGAAGAGGCTTTGGCACTCCTTTCCCCTTCTTTTCTAGAGCAACCCTACATGTTACCTGATAATAGATTCCAGAGCTTTCTCACTGCTGCAGAGCCAGTTTTGTGGGTCTGCAATTCAGATGGATATTGCTTTTTTTCTTGTTTCCCTGGATTCAGACAGATTATTAATACGTGTTTCTTAGCTTTATTATCAACACTTTGGTCTTCTCAAAGTGGTTTGCAATTCTCTAAGAATAGATAATAGTAATTAATCATCAATTTTAAACAACTTGAAGAATGAATAGTGCATTCAAACTAAACCCAAACCTTAGATAACCAAGAAAAGCATAAAATAATCAATTATAAATGAATTAAGCAATGAATCAGTGCATTCAGAATGAATCCAAAACCTAAATAACCAAGAAAGGCAGCATAAAATCATGTTTGGTTAAAAGTACTCCTCTTCCAAAACACACAATATATATATATATATATATATATATATATATATACACACACACACACACACACACACCTCCTAATATCAAACAGAGTTGGCCATATATCTAACAAGTTGTAGTTCTGCAGTGTAGCGAATATTACTGAGAAGTCCTGCAGATTTTTATAATGGGACAGCAAGCAGGTCTCCAACAGGGATTTTAAGACATAATCAAGTTCTTAGAAGTATAAGAAGACCTTTCTGTAGAATTCATAAATAAAATGAATTTTAAAATGTGTTCCTTTTTGTTCCCGTCATCCTATCATGGCGTAGTGTGTTCCTTATCCTTTCATGGAGACACTGCTAGCTGTTAACTTTATTGGTTGTCTTGGTGCTGAATAAACTAGGGAGATAGCTTTCTGCAACCATATTCACATTGTTGCAACTTGTTTAAATGGCCCTGAATTTGTGTTATATATCATTTACACACCTTATCCAAAAAGGCTGCTGAAGCATCTTTCATGCGACCAATAAAAGGCAGCTCCACAGACCCACAGTCTAAAAAGGAACAATGAAAAAGGGAAGGAAAAGAAATAAGTAGTTTTGTCCAAGGCTTTCATGGCTGGAATCACTGGGTTGCTGTGAGTTTTTTGGGGCTGTATGGCCATGAGGTTTAGCACAGCTGGTAAATCACCAGCAACTATAAGATCTATCAACTGAAAGGTTGCAAGTTCGAAGCCTTGGGTCAGCGTGAGCACCTGACCATCAGTCCTGCTCACTGTTTACCTAAGCAGTCGAAAACAGGTTTAGCTATAATTAGAGAAATTAGGTACCACTAAAAACGGGGGAGGTGTTATAGGACGTTATAAAGAAAGAAGATCAGAAAATGCTGGGCGACCAATGGAAGGAGGAAGCCCTGACAGCTCTTTGGCATAGAGGATGGAGCGACAGCACCCCCTGTGGCTGGACTTGAGCCCAACCTTCCACAGCACCAAAACAGCTGGACACTGAGTCGAAACAACACACCTCCTTTTATTCTGTTCTGTTTGTGTATTGTCTATACAAAGCGGCATTAAACGTTTACCACTTTGTATAGACAATGTATCTGTATTGTGATCCGTCCTGAGTCCTCTTCAAGGTGAGAAAGGCAGAATATAAATAAAGAGTTAATATTTATTATTATCCTGTCCTGTTGCTTCGCCTGCATCTGCGGCTGGCATTTTCAGAGGACCTCTGAAGATTCCAGCCACAGATGCATGCGAAACATCGGGAAAGAATGCTACTGGAACATGGCCATACAGCCCAAAAACTCACAGCAACCCAAACAAGTAGTTTTTTTTAGCAGGCCTGTGTGAATGCTCTGGATTCTTACCACTTCTCCCTCTGGGATCCTCCTTGTAGTGACAACTATGATGTGTTTTTCAGGAGGGCTGAATGGTGGAATAGCTGCTGGACTCATTCCCTTCTGTGAGTTCTGCAGTCTGGCTTGACACAGAGGCCCCTTACAATAGGATATTATTATTATTATTATTATTATTATTATTATTATTATTATTACTTTATTTGTACCCGCTAGCATCTCCCAAGGGATTCGATGCGGCTTACAACAGGCCGGAGCCCAACACAATACAACAATACAATACATAGTAAATGAAACAGTTAAAGCAGAAAACAATAACAGTAGCAGTACAACAGGACATTATTAAAAACTGAGCCGGCCAGAAGTAGGGTACAGGATTAAAAGTGCTGAAGTGTCGGAGGGATATGGGATTAAAATATAAGTACAGTGTGCGGTGAGGGTGATCTTGACTCTACTAAAGTGCTTCTGGGCTTTGGTAGTGGGTTACCTAAGCAGATAAAGCAGTAGTGGGTTACCTAAGCAGGGTAGGATCAGATCTTACCACCAGGTGGAAATGACTGGACTGGCCAATTCTTTTTTCTTGTTCCAGCTGCATGAGAAGTTTGAACATCTCAAAAGAATACATCAGGAAGAAAAGAGGAAGGTGGAGGAGAAGCGAAGAGAGCTAGAGGAGGAGATGAATGCGTTCAACAGGCGAAAGGTGGCCGTCGAAACCCTGCAGTGCCAGTCCCTGCAAGCCACCTCACAGCAACCACTGAAGAAAGATAAAGACAAGAAAAAGTAAGCATTTCTGACCTCATCTTCCCTTTCTTTCCATATTTGATGAGATATACTTCAATTTAGAAAACTGCCATTGACTTAGTTAGCTGAAACAGAAAAAGCTTTGGAAAGTGCTTTTGGTAGATGACATAAAGATTAATTAGCACAAGTGTTTCCATTCAGAACTATTTCAACACATGGAGGCTAAGCCACAGCATTGGCCTATACATGTAATGCTTGGCTTCAGAACTTTTCCAGACTACAGTCCTTGCATCTGCTTAGATTTAGAATGATCCCAGGATTTTTATCCCTGGAATCTTTGGTTTTAAAGACATTTCTATCTGATGGCCAACTTGGACGTCAAACAAAATTAGAATTTTATTGCCAAAGTCAACAAAAGTAGTACCGATTTTTGAGGTATGGGATCTTGAAATCCAGTTGGTTATTTAAAAAAATATTCTTGCAGAAAACAAAATAAGCAAAGTTGAGAGCAGAGTAGAGTAAACTGGGGAATGGGGATATACTGTATATATATTCAAGTATAAGCCAACCTGAATATAAGCCGAGGCACCTAATTTTAGCACAAAAAAACTGGGAAAATGTATTGGCTCGAGTTTAAACTGAGGGTGAGAAATAATAAATAGAGTAAGATAATACACGTAATAATAAAAATAGAGTAAAATAATAAATGTAATAATAATAAAAGAGTAAAATAATAAATAACTTTAACTTGAGAATAAGCCGAAGGGGGCTTTTTCAGCCTAAAAAAGGGCTGAAAAACTCAAATATATACGGTATTCAGCCTCTTCCTGATACCCATCATAGCTAATTGCAGTGAAGCAATTAGCTGTGATATTCCTTCTCATATGAGCATATTCAGCCATCTTGTAAAGAATTGGTCCATTGGCCCAAGGTTTCCGGTAGAGATCTTTTCCAACAATGTCACTCAAAATCCTTTTAGCAAGAGCTGGTGGACATCTTCTGCATACAAAGCATGTTCTGTGCTATTGAGCCACTAAAAGTAGGCTGCTCCTCATGAATATGAGAATTATAGGAATTATAGGAAGAACTGACTGTTCTGTCTCAGGATGTGCAACCAGATGTTTTATTATTTATTTATTTAAAAGTTTTGTATACTGGCCTTCTCACCTCTCTTGAGGGACTCAGACCGGTTTCCAACCATAATATCACATACAATCAATAAAACATCATAATACATATTACAGTAAAACATTAAAACAGCAATTACAATCAATAACTATAATGGTAAGTCGTCACACTAAAATCGTTGCTCATCATCCTCCATCCATATCTCAGGGTGTTGGCTCACTCGTCGAATGCCTGTCTCCATAACCAAGTCTTCACCTGTTTCCTAAATGACAGAATAGAAGGGGCGGTTCTGATCTCCAGTGGGAGAGAGTTCCAGAGTCGAGGGGCCACCACCGAGAAGGCCCTGTCCCTTGTCCCCACCAGACGCGCTTGCGAGGCCGGTGGGACTGAGAGCAGGTCTTCTCCAGATGATCTTGAACTGCAGTTCCCATCCTCCTCCTTTTACTGACTAGGATTGGTAGAGATTGCAGTTCAACAACCTCTCTTCTCCCTTGAGTGATTAGGGCCAGCCATATGTCCCAGGAAGCATGATGAAGAGAGCATGATGAAGAGAGCTCCCTCCAGTCATGCTTGTCTCCAGTCATCTGGCATTTACTTGTCTGGTCCTTCTATATAATCATCTAAATCAATGGCGGCAACATCTCTTTGCATCACCAAATTTTGTAACGTGGGTTTTCAACATATAAATAGAAACACTGTGTTTGTGCTGAATAAATCATTGTCTGAAAGAGGCAATGGGAGCTCATGGCTCCTGTCAATTGTCTGCCCTCTGGGGTCCCCAGAATGCCCCACTAAGGTCACACAATCCCGTGTGCATCTTGAAACTCACCTCCTTCAGAATGGGGGAAGGGACAGGATTTGTTTGACCAGATTTCACTCCCTCGCTCAGTTGGAGTTGGTTCAGATGGATGCAGATCCACCCTGCTACCTCAATGCTCCTCCTGCCCCTGTGTTAAAATGGTATGCCTCTTCAGCAGATTGTGATTTATAGCCAGTGCTTTTGATTAATTTGCCTGCAGTTAAGAAAATGTGAATGGATTTAGATGAAAGCCATGACACACATCATTTGAGCTACACGTCATATTAATATATACATTGAAGTAACAGATTGTGACAATTTTAACATTATGTGACAATTGTAATAATGGAGAGATTACAAGTCCAGGATTTAGCAGTCGTATTTCAAGTTGACACATAAAAGCACAGCTTCAGGGCTTTCCTCTTTCTCTCCAGAGTGCACAGAAATCTCACAATGAAAAAAAATAATGATGACATTTCCTGCTTAGAGTGCCCTCATTTTTTAAATTCTTTTTGGGTTCACAGCATTGTGGATAACAACTCCCTGAGTTTCCCCAGCCATGGCCACAACATGGAAGTTTCTGGCTGAGGGAACTGTGGCCCAGGAAAGCTTGGCTCTTGCCAGTATCATAAATGGTATTTAATGTAGTTATACCATGGGACACATTGAGAAGAAGAGAGATTGGTCCCTTCTGTATTAACCTCTGTCCAGACATAATTCTTGCAGCCTTGGTTCCATGTGGAATTGCTTTCTCCTAGGCCAGTGGTTCTCACCCTGTGGGCCCCCAGGTGTTTCAGTCTACAACTTCCAGAAATCCCAGCTAGTTGTTAGGATTTCTGGGGGTTAAAGGCCAAAACATCTGGGGAACCACAGGTTGAGAACTGCTGGCCTAGATGAGTATATAGCCAAGTAGTTACTGAACAAGGATGTAGTACACAGTGTTTCAAGCTACAGCATGGAACTACAGCTGCAAATGCATGAGGAAGTATACAGCCACTTAGAAGAGTTCCTCAAATGGAAGAGAGAAGGGAGCCATAGAACAGAGTTAGGAAGCTGCTGTAAACATGGTCAGTTGTTGAACTTCATAGTTCAGTACTGCCCACTGTAGAGGTGGCCAACTTTGCTTCATCCAGGAAACTTTGGAGAACCTGTATCACCACAGTTCTGCTACCAGAATATAAAATATTGACCTCAAATGCCCTCAAACAGCCTAAAAGGGTATTGGGAGATGGGGATGGGTCAACCACTTTAGGTTCAACACACTACCTTTGTAAAAAGTCCTCCCTTGGGCATAGAATGGTGCAGGGAGCCCATATATGGTTTTATTCCTAAGGGTCACATATTGTCACATAGGTGGCATTTTGCACACCCCTAAGTCACAATGACTGACAGCAACTCTTTGGGGGATTTAAAAGGAATGTTTCCTAACCCAATGGGGAGAGGCCAAGTACAGCATTGAACCTGGTTCCTTTTGTAAACAGAACATAACACTTTGCCAGAGAGGACCCTTCTCCTCAACAGAACTTGCCCAGCCTACAATGTGCAAACTTGAACTGTATTATAAAATTATTAACAAGTTCAACAGTCATTCACACAGTACATATTAGTGAAAAATTGCATCAATTACTCAAATCCAATAAAGCACAAGTGGTTTTATATTGTTTACTTAACTGTTTACTTTTAAAAATTATTTGATGATTGATATGAATTACGGACTGACAAAACTGTCCTACAGCTCAGATAGTATTAAACACAATTCATTACATCTGTCTTAATTATGAGACGGTCACAATGTAAGTTCTTTGTTTGATAGGTGAAAATGTAATTTACTGAGGTCATTAATTGGGTATGACAAATATAAAACAGTAAAACACATTAGCAATAAAATAAAGGTAATATGAAATAAATAAATTTAGACTAAAATGTCTTTGCATATTTGGCAGGCTTAACTGAGCTGGCATGTGTGTTCAGCTGTTGCCTTGCTGTTAACCATATAAATATTCTAGTAATCAAAATACAGAAGGCAAAATTGAGTAGCTAGTTTATTATTGCAGATATATTTTCATTGCATTATGAGCTTCAGCACAACTGCAGTGTTATGAAGATGTGTGTGTGATTCTGATGATTCTTTGCAGTAAACGTTAGCATTTGTACTAAGGAAGAAGCGCTGAAGGAATGTGCAGAATGTGTTTCTGTTCCAGAATGGACATACACAATTGACCCAATTGCTATCTAGTGTACCAGCCACTGCATCCAGTAGGTGGAGCCGTTAGATAAATTATCCAATGTCTTATTATGAGTTCCTGTCTAGCATAAGACCTAGAGAACATAAGACCTAGAGACCATGAAGAACAAAGCCACAACATTGTTCCTAGGGATTCTTATCTTCTAATAATTATAGATGCATTGCTTTGAATTATCATATAAACGTCATATTGCCATTTGCTGTTGTGAAATCTCCACTTAACAATATCTATGACTGACATTGGTAGCTACGACTGATGCCTAAATACCCTGAAAGCACAAGATTCTGTCTTATCTTGGAAGCTAAGTCAGGTCAGCTGTGGTTAGTATTTGACTGGGAGACCACCAATGCATGAAACATGCTGTAAGCTATATTTCAGAGCAAGGCACTGGCAAAACCACCTCTTAGTATCCAATGCCTTGGAAATCATTCCTATGCTTATATTCTAGTTCAGTGGTGCACAACCTCTGGTCCTCCAGGTGTTTGGGATGTCAACTCCCGGAAGTCCTAGCCAGCTGGTCCAATTGTCAGGGATTCTGGGAGCTGAAGTCCAAAACACTTGGAGGGCCACAGGTTATGCACCACTGTTCTAGTATCTTTGGTCAACAGTCTATTCAAGGATATTATTTCAACCAAATAAAGGCATGAATGGCACTAGGTGATAGTATGACTGTAGTTTCTCTCGTGACCGAGCTAACTCTAGACTCTGTAAGCGATCATATTCTGACCTAAGGGTTTATTTGTATTACTCGGCTGTAGCATTCTTCTATTACTTTAACTCCTGGTATCTGAAGTCTGGTGAGGTGCTTAGACCTCACCAGACGACAGAATTCAAGCTGCTGCAATTGAGGAGAATTCCCTAGAACTCCGTAACCAAGAATTTTAGCTACTTTGCCAAACTACAAAACCCAGTATTCCGTAGGATGGAGCTGTGACAGTAAATATGATATGATAAAGCTGCTATAAACTCTGCAGTGTAGATCAATACACATTTTCCTTTTTCTAGAGTGTCACTGCTAATTCCAAGCTCTCTTGCCACTAGAGATCTTAAAAGATGGAGGAAAGCTTAGTATTATTCAATACTCTGTACTCTGCTATTAAGGTGAACCATAAGCTGAGGACAGAGAACATCCTTCGGGGCCCAAATTCAATTGCAGATATGTTCTCAGGGGAGGAGTGTACATTCCAGTGTTGGGTGGAGCCAGAGGTGAAAAGTTGGGACCAGTATTATTAGCATTTTTGGGCTTTAAGCCCTTAGTGTCAAAGAGAAGTAATTGTGTTATCTCAGCCTTGAAGAATGGTGGTAAAAGCTGTATATAGTACACTTTGGTTTGGGGAAAGGGCTTTCGGTGTCTGAGGAAGCCCAAAGGACCGGAATGGTCCCCCATGAGGTTCTCCCCTCACACTTACATTTTAGCTCTCTGTCCAGTTTCAATTTGTAGATTTCTAAGAACAAATGATCATGCTATCTATCTCAAAATTTTATGTCACATTTTTCAACTATATTTTTATATTTTATGTTCTGTTTATATTCTCTATTTTGTTTTCCTTTTGTTTGATTTCTATTGTTTTAATTTGTGCTTCTTATGTTTTTATTTCAGTTAACCTTAACATGCAGATTTATATGCCAGGAGTGGACTCTGTGCATTCATGTGTTTTAGTTGCTTTGCTTTTCCATCCTGTGAATCCTTCTGTCATGCCATTGTCCAGGGGAAACAACACGAAACATCATCTTCTGCCTTTTTTCAGAGAATGGATTGTGACTTAACATTGTTAAGAAGAGGAAATATTTCCCTTTTCTTTGCAAATTCCCTGTGAAAAATGCTTCAGATGTCTGGTTTTGAAATGTTGGGAGTTTTCTTTGTTGTAAACCCATTTGCTTTAAACCCGTAGAATAACCGTTCATTTATAAACTACCCCTAAATGCTTCCAATACATACTTAATTTCAAGTTTTGTCATTGTTGTTGGTATAAAAGATCAACAAAAAGTAACATAAGTGTGTTTAAGTATTAGGTATGACATTATGTTTTTTTCTTTGAAGAAAGAAACTCTGAACGTCATAACTTATGCACCAGTGTGTACAACTATATACATGATTTTGTTAAGCAACACACATCTTGGATGTTGGCGTAGCATGTCGGGGTGGTAAGAAATGGCATTTGTCAGAGTTTTCTGTTGTTGGGATGCCACTTGATTCATTGGGAGCCTGTGCACTGGGCCAGGCAGCATCACCAGGTCTGGGGATGAGTTTTGCCCCTGGAACACACCTTGGGCTGCCCTACCATTGCCAAAACTGCTTCATTGAATGTGGATGGAAAATGTAGGAAAGCCATTAAAACAAGTAGGAGATGCTTGTTTTGAAGTTGTTTTATTTATTTGCTGCTTGTTTCCGTGGTGTCGTGTTGTGAGGGCAGGGTCTTGGAGACCCCAAATCACATGTTGCCCACTCCTGTTGTACAGTATGGAGGGGACAAGCAACATCTTTTTGTTAATCAATGTATATGCGCCTGTGTGAGAAACAGTTCCTTCCTCAAACATGCATTAAAATATAAAGACCACTAGCACAATCAAAAGTAGGATACAGAAAATGCCATTTTTTAAAATTTCACTCCAGCTATCAACTTTCAAATATGGTGCTTCTTCCCCTTCATTTTTAGCACATAGGATTTGATTATCCCAGTAACTAAGGGCTACTGTCATTTGAACTGTATAAAAATGGTCAGAAGAAGTTGCTTTTATTATAATACAACCTCTATGTACTTAATATTTTAGTGAGAGCCATTGTCTAATGCACTTCTATTTAGAGTGGTGGCCTGTAGACCAGTGCCAGTCCTTGGAGAGTTTCCAAGAAAGAAAAAGTTGTAGTCAGTGGACCCCAATGTGGTACCAATTCCTGGCACATTAGAAACAAAATGCCATCCCCCACATCAGATAGCCTGGGACACACAAGCCTAAAGTAAGCACATAGGTATGAAAAGATGAATACCTATGAAGACCATGTCTCTTCCTTGTTTGTGTTGTTAAATGATGCAAGGGTACATGTTTTACTTTACTGTGGAGACTACCCAGCCAAAGTGAAATTCCTTGACTAAACAAATCCACTTGACTTAAATATGGCCTGCCTGTTTTGCCCTATACCTTGAGAAAAAGTTATACTTGCAAGGAAGTTTTTGGACAGCAAGTGTTTTCAGGACTTTCCCATCTTATAAAGAATTGGCAATTCAGGGATTCGGTAGGGTTGTCCAGATGTGCGTTTGACAATTGGAGCTTGTTAAGTTCCAGACTCTTCAGAGTAAAGTATTTCCTTATGATGTGAAAATCACTTGCACAATCAGAATCATCCCATGAATTAGGATGCTAGATGGCAGAACAGAGTTAAATTGGGTCATATACCATCTAATACTTGCCTTTAGGGAGTGCAGTCTGTTCTATCTTTAAGGGGAAAGTGTGGACTAGTTAAAGCTGGCTTGTACATTAGATAAAAAAGCACATGTGTGCGGGAACGAAACACTGGATGTTTTCAGTATTTTTGTGCTATTGTGTGCAAAGTGGGATACATCTCTCACATTCAGTGTGAAATCTGTGAGCTCTAGACAACTGCCTAATGTAGTTGCGAGTCCCAACTAGAGTAGACCCATTGAATGAGTGGGATTTTAATAATGGCCGACTTACCATTCTAACAAATCTGCTTCAGTTAAGACCAACTTTGGGTTTGACCATCATGTCTGGTCCCAAGCTCTGGGCCACATTAGTAATTCTCCCGAGGTCATTTTGCTCTGGACATGTTTTAGCCTTCCACTTAAATTTCCTTCTGTACTGTGTAGCTGTAGCTTAGCCTATGTTTTAATGTTTATAACATAAAAGGCATTTGAATTGCCTTTCCAGACGTAGCATTTAGTTGTGTTGTGGGCTTGAGCTTCTTCACCTTGCACTTCCTTTAGATGCTTCCGTGATCAAACATTGTCTAGTTCTGTTTTTCTTCATTAAATGCCAATGTCTGAATATATTGAGAATTGTTACAGTATTACTTGATATTACTAAGAGATTTAAAAAAAACTTCATGAAAGAATTATACAGGTACTTTTTAGATCACCTAATGTGTGACATAGTGAATATTTACACTTCCGAAAGGAGTTTTGTTATAGTCTGACTCTCCTCCTTTGAAGAAAAAAAAAAAGGCTGTGCCTCTATTAAGCTAAATCTATTTTCTAAAAGGTAACTTTCAAAAGACTAACAGGGGAGGAGGGGGTTGTGTACAGGATCAGATACAGTTTATTCTTATAGCTATGACAATCCTGACACATGATTGGTTAGAGTGAAAATGCAAAACATGTTTTCCTTTGTGAGACCAAGAGACTTTTTGTATTCAGCCTGAAGATAAAACACAAAGGAGATTGCAGGGTGGTAGAAGTAAGTTTTTATCTGATATGCAAACCAGTGCAACTTGAGAGTTTTTCTAGCAATTTGTAAAGCCAACAAGATTTTCTATGCAAATCTTTTTTTTTCTGACCGGCTTTCTGAAACTCCCTGCCTTTTTTGGAAGTCTACGAAATTATGGTAATGAGTAAAAACATAGAAACATAGCCTCAATGGCAATATATTTCTGATGAAGACATTCAGAATGTATGTAACAATATATTATTAATTATTATTATAATTATAATAATTATATATGTGTATGTATATATACTTTATGTTGTGCTGACAAAATTTTCATTTTGGGTGTAATACTGGCCTCGTTTGTCTCTTGTCTTTGTTAATCTATTTGTTAATAGACTTCTCTTATAGAAGCCCAAACCTTTTTCTTGGTTGGGATTCTGTTTGGTACAGTACTTCACTGCTTTTTTTTGTATGGGACCAATTTGCATATGGTAATTCAACACATTATTTAATATGTTTCTGGTTGTTATAATGTGACACTAATCTTAAATTAAATCTTA
The DNA here is from genome assembly GCF_037176765.1 of Anolis sagrei. Taxonomy (NCBI): domain Eukaryota; kingdom Metazoa; phylum Chordata; class Lepidosauria; order Squamata; family Anolidae; genus Anolis; species Anolis sagrei. The sequence continues at coordinate 94,904,045 of NC_090022.1, read as the reverse complement.
AAACTAAGCTTGACGGGTCATCTCACTACTTATGTGAGGTAAAAGAAAAAAACAGGAAAAGTACCATTAATTCTGATTTTCCTGTTCTATACATAGTTCTAATGGAAAGAGGTATTCTTTGAACTTTAACTACCCCATGTTTTTCTGTACTCAAAGCTTGTGTATTTTTGCTGGCTATTAATTTTGTAGTCTGTTTAAACGAGAGAAGAGCAGAGGATTCCACCTGGAAGAATGTGACTTGCAAGGAATCAACAGGAAAATCCATGGAGTTACTTTCATGAAATGTTACCATGTCACTCTCATTTTCGTTTCATGCATTTTTTAAAAAAACTTTAACTTTTTTTCAATTTCCTTTGTACTTCTTTCTTTCTTTTTATTAAACATTAAATTTCAGTTTGAATTCTTTGTTGATTTATTTTTACACGTTTCCTCAAATTTTATGACGGCTGTAATGGGAGGGAGGATAGTTGGACCTTTCTGACCTTGGCCTTTCTAGCTATAACTCGTCATCACCCACCTCTGATGCCTGGACTGAGATCAGTGCCTCCAAGTCATTTTTGCACATGGGTGCAGTAGCAATTAGAATTTGTCTGGACTTTAAATGATGGCACAACTATCTGTTATATGGTTGATATATGAATAGACATAAACTAATTTTTCTCCAGAAAGTGAAGAGAACTCATTCTCAATTAAACTGTTCTGGGTATGTCAAGTGTTGCCTTTAAAAGAATTGTCCACATGATTGATCATGTTGAAAAGTCAACCCCATTCTAGAAGGCTCTTCTTTGCTGGTTAGATTCAGAGTAGTGGAGTTTGGCTTGGATATGAATGAGTGCTTTCATAAATCCCCAAAGCAAAGGTAAGTAACCCTTTGGTTCTCCACATATGTGGAATAATAGGAGATGTCCATCAACATTTGGAAGAACATACTTAGTCTAAAGTTGCATGTGTAAAGTGGTATTGGTTAGATAAAGTTTCGAGCAAGTTGCATTGTGATATACAGACTCACCTCCACATTTATGGGTTTAACTTTGGTTTGGATTTGATTAATATATTCTTTCTAGGAATCCCTAGGTCCTCCAGCATGAATCTTTGATCCATTTCCAGCAGAAATTGGGAATAGATTCACCCTGGAAGATTTAGTACTTCATAAAGGAATGTTCTCTCTCGAGATACACGCACGCACACACACACACGAAACAATTAGTTCTGTTCTTTCCACTTTTTTCAGGGGTTCAGCACCCTTAACCCCTACAAAATTGGAAGCCCTATTGCATTATAACCAATAGTGACTTCCCAAAGGACAGTTTTAACATTAGTTTCAATATTATCAATGTTGACGTCATGGACAATATAATGAATATTATCAGTGTTGAAGTCATGGACATCTTCTATTATAAAGGAGTCAAATGAGAAAGCTAAGGTTAGCCTTTTTAACTTGTCTTGGAAAATGGATTACAGAAATAGGATGGCGCACGCTTTCCCCAACGGCTGGGCCCAGGGGAAGGGGAAGACGGAACTTGCACAGAAGGCTATGACTCCTATACAGTATAAGATGTGTAAAGTGTTTCTTGCTGAGAATGAGAATTGAACCAAGTAATAAAGTGCTTGGAAATCAAGCAAGTTCTGACATTGTAGAGATTATAGGATCTCACGCATGATTTGTTTCAGAACCATCTGAGTATTGCACTTGTCCACTGAAAATGATACTGAGTAGCAGTAAACCACAGTGCTCAGTGGATTTGACTCTTTTTGACTGCTTTAAGCCATTTTGGAAGTATCAAACACTTTTATAGACCTAATGGATTTTACATGTCATTTGCAACAGAGCTTAGTTTCTGGGGTGGTTGGGATATTTTCAGTGATTCTTTAGACATTTATGGTATTAATGACAAGATAAGGATTCAGAACGTAGTATTACATTTAATGTATAATCTGAACAAGAGATGAAACATGGTTTCAGCAAAAATACAGTTCCATGTAGCTTACTAGACCCTGACCATTGTAAAATACGTCAGGAGAGAATGCTTCTGGAACATGGCTATACAGCCCAAAAAACTTACAACAACCCAGTGATTCCGGCCATGAAAGCCTTCGACAATACAATACTTGAATAGTTTAATCTTTCTAAATTGGGCATTTTGAAATCTTGGTTAAATCAACTTTTCCTAAGCTAAATTCCCCCAGTTAGCTTGGGGATATGATAATTTGTTACCCAAAGCATCTAAAAGCATTCAGGTTAGGGAAGACAGTCTTATGGGCACGTCACACTCTTTCAAAAGCAAAGGCAAGCGTCCAACAAAGCTTGCCAAGAAGGCCCTGATAAATATGCCTTAGGGTTGTCCTAAGTTGGAAACGACTTTAAGGATTCCCAACAACAGATGCCTAGCTAGAGTAGACCCATTCAGTCAGTGTTGAATGGTGAGTCAACACATAAGTAAATCTTGTGGATCAGGTAGTCAAGATGTACAACAGGATTTAGCCTTGGTGTGACAAAATTTTATATATTTATGTGTTTCTTTGTCAAATGGTGGTGGCTGCTAAACTTTAGCTGCTAAGTTAAGCATGTTTTGATTCTAGCAGTATGGAATTTTGCATTTATATCTCCATAACTAGACTTTCTGGTTTCTCTGGCTCAAAAAAGCTGCCCTCTTGCCCCCCCCCTTTCTTTTTGGAGAATGTGCTTTCTTGCTATACAGTTCATGTAATTAAGCAAGCCAGCAAGCTAAAAACTGGTTCTCTCTTGTCTTTCTGTAGCTTCTTTACTCTTCCCAGTGCATCCTCCATTGCAGCAGGAAGATTTGTAAATTAGAAGATTTGTTAAGGCCAAAACACTTCATGCAGAAGAAATGTAATGGGTGCTTCTACTTTTTAATGCTTGCAATGTATGCACAGAAGAGAATCTAAAACAAGATCTGGACCACATTACCTGAACCAGGTTTCTTTATTAAGTAGAACTCTGTTAATTAAAAACCTGTTAATTCCGGCTAAATGCATGGCATGCACTAAAACCAAAATACTAATCTTTACCTGATGGTGAGAGCACATAAGAGTTCCTCAATTAAACACATTTGGGGATATGGTTAAACGTGAAATGGAAATTGCAATCTCACACACATACGCTCTTATTGTAAATAGGTGTTTATAAAACATTGACCCACAATTTGCTTTAAATCTGTAAAGTAATATTCTGTACCCTTCTTGCACAAACACCCCACACTTTTCTGATATTTGTGTATTAGATTAATGGTAATTCCATTTTTTAAAGAAATATATTAAAATTTCCCTAACTTTTTTGTGTGGTTCTAGTATGTTTTAGCACTAACAATTTCACAGGGATTTAATTCATATAAATGTATTTTGAGAATTTTTACATGAAATAGTTGATGTGTTCCATTTTTTAATAATAATGTACCTAATTTGATAGTAGAGCTTTTTCTTCTCTGTGAGCCAATGTCTTCTCCTTCCCTATTTCAATATTTTCATTTTCTCTTGTTTCATGAGTTGCCCAGAGTGTCCTTTCCTATCTGTGTACTATAAACTGAACCTGATCAGTAAACCATTTTGAAGAACAACAAAATGTGAAGATCTAGAACAGTGGTTCCCAACCTTTGGTCCTCCAGTTATTTTGAACTTCAACTCCCAGAAATCTCAGCCAGTTTACCAGCTGTTGGGAATAGAGGGAGCTGAAGTCCAAAACATCTGGAGTTAGGAACCACTGGTCTAGAAGGAAGACATGGGGACAAAGAGACAGGGGAAAACCATGCCTGCTATTAAATCCTATCACCTTGGAATAATGAAACCAAACAGTTACATATGTAAACCTCTCCCTTGAAAGAAATAAAAACCTGCTTAGGGTGATCATCAAACCCAGAATTCAAAAATTCATGCCCCCAATTTTTATTACATTTTTATCTTTTGCCAGATTTTACAGGGCACTGAGAAGATAAAGTGAAAACAATGTAAACAGGAAGGTGTAAACTGACCTCCAGCTTTTACCTGACTCTCAGTTGCTCCTTTCTGTTATGGATGTATTTATTTTATGTTTTTACTTTATTTATACCCCACTTTCTCCCTGTGGGGACTCTAGATGGCTAACAATTGCACAAGTTGGTCACAGTTTAAAACAAAATGAACACAAAATTAAATAATTAAATAATACAGTGTGGATTAAGGTAAAAAAAGATTAAAATATAATAAATACACTTAAAATTGCTTTTAAAACTCAAACATCCTGAATCCCAAACACACTTCACAGAACTGTGTCCCATAATAATAATAATAATAATAATAATAATAATAATAATAATAGGTTGTTGTAGGTTTTTTGGGGTTATATGGCCATGTTCTAGAGGCATTCTCTCCTGGAGTTTCACCTGCATCTATGGCAAGCATCCTCAGAGATTGTGACCTTACAACCTCTGAGGATGCTTGCCATAGATGCAGGCGAAATGTCAGGAGAGAATGCTTCCAGAACATGGCCACAAAGCCCTAAAAACCTACAACAACCCAGTTATTCCGGCCATGAAAGCCTTTGACAATACAATAATAATGCTTTATTTATATCCCACCATCATCATCTCGAAAAGACTTGGGGTGGCTCACAAAAGCACTCAGAAGTGCAACACACATAAAACGCTCAAGTGCATAAACCTATAAAATAGTGGCAATATAAATTTACATAACAATTTTACATAAAACATCATCACCCCAAATGCCTGCTAACAGAAGGAGGTCTTGACATGCCTGAGGAAGTCTGAGAATGAGGCCATCCTGGTCTCTCTTGAGAGCGAGTTCCAGTCTGGAAGCAGCCACTGAAAAGGCCCTCTCTGTATTCCCACCACACTTGAGACAGAAAACCATGCTTGTGACAGAAAAAAACCTTCCCAGCTTATCATAAATGTCTACCAGGTTACTAGAAAGAGATACCTGGACTGGAGCCATATACAGCTTTGTAGGTCAAAACCAGCACTTCAAATTGTGCCCAGAAATGTGTTGGCAGCCAGTGGAGCTGCTGCAACAGCCGAGTTGTCCGCTCCCAGTAGCAAGTCCCAGTTAGCAGCCTGGCTTCTGCTCTTTGGACCAACTGAAGTTTCTCAGTTTTCAGGCAATGTTCATGATTATAATATCCACCTGCTTTAATTCTACCCAACTTTTGGGTAGATCTCCTCATCCAACCAATCAACCTAATCAAAATTTGTCTGACCTCACTGCTATTGCTAAAGGGTGGTAAAATTGTAAGCAGTAGCAGTGACGAATTTTACCAAGACAAAGAAACAATGAATTAGATCTGGAAGAAAATAAAAATACAATCCAGCATGGGTGCTGATGTATTTTTCATAGCAGCCTAGACCATTGCTATCCAGAGGTATAGCCACAATATGCAGTCTTTTCGTTTTCAAGGAATGCATTCATTTTGATATTGTAGAAATATGACCATTAGAGGAAGTGAAGCTTTGATCTTAAGAGCTTGTTTGATTCAATACAGTGTGGAGGAAAGTTCTGTGTTACATGACACTATGGATGCATCCTGTAGATGTTTATATGATGCTCTGTGTCATAGGACCTGAGTTGAGTGTGAATAAAATTAATTTGAAGCAATTTCAAATGGGAAAGAGGGAAAGGTTATTTAAATGGACCAAAAGGTCCTGCACAGCACAGCAGTTTGAACATTGGACTACGACCCTGCAGACCATTGTTAGAAGCCACACTCAGACATGGAAACTCACTGGGCGAGTCACACTCAGTCTCAGGGGGAAACAGACAATCCCCTCAAAACAAAACAAGCTGGAAACAATTTGGAGGTATGTGACAACAAAAGCATATCAAATTTTGAACAAATTTGCACTTTCCTCAGACATAAAGCCAGAGCCTGAACCACGTGTGGTTGTTTTTATTTATTTTTGCAACAGGATTAGTGAGATTTTTTTAAAAAACTGCTGGAATATATTGGTGGATTTTTCCAGCCAAGCTGCTGCCCTATTCATGTCTACCCAGCCATGAGATCCATCTGATGAATTCATTGAAGCTCAGTGTGTGTAGGATTTCCATTTAGGCACACACCTGGCAAAAGCTGTGTGGCCATTTCTGGAAAAAAAATGACTCAGGCATACAATTGCAATTATGTTTTTATTAATATCAAAACAAGGGGAGGTGAAAAGCTGACATTTAAAAAACAAGTCAAGTACATAGATTTGCCAACATTAAAAATATAAGTCACAGATTGTGATCACAGAAAAATAGTGCTTTTGGTCCTGTAGCTGAAAAGCAGGATGAGAAAATTTTTGTTCCAAGCTTTTCCTCAATAACGAGACATCCACACACGTGGAGGACTCTCACAGATATGGCTGCATAATTTGCTGTGTAATTTAAATGCCTATGTCCCTAGCTTATTTGTTGTATATTGGCAGCACTCAAATGCTGCTGTTCTGGCAAGGTGCTCCTTTGGGCTCTTGAACACTATGCAGAACATTCACAGTTTGCGCTTTTGGAAGCGGGAGAGGATGCTTTCACGTGGCTCTCTCTGTTCCATCCTGACTCAGAGGTGCCTCCTCCAGGAATGTGGCCACCACAGAAAAAGGTCAGCTGAATAGGCACCTGTTCTTTGTCTCTCATGCAGAGAACTGACTTCTTGCAGATCAAAACCAATTATGCATTTCATACATTTGGAGTCTACCTACATCCAGCTAGTCAATAACCTGGTATGAAGAATGTTTAAATCTTCCATGACCACTGTGCTATAAGAAAGGCCCCTCCCTATTGATACCAAGCATGACGTTAATATTCTCACATTTTGCAGAACACACTCTCCTGCTCTATCTTTGATAGCTTTAATGACAGCATTGCAATGTTGTTCCTTCCAGCCTTTAACAGTGGAGACTGGAATAGCCCCCGGCAAATGGAAACATTTTGGACACAATTCTTTGTTTAGCAGATTATTAATTATTGAGTATACATTTTACCATTTTGTGCAGGTGTGCCCTGAGGTGTATTATTTTCCTGCTTTGGGTGTCAACGGCTATAATCCTATTGGTTGGTCCCAGCTGGAGTGGGTCTATTGATTCAGTTGAGCAGCATATAAGTAAATCTTGAGAATTCATAATCAGGATGTAACAGCAGGATTTTGGCCATTTACTGTTTTGGGCCATCTCTGACTCTTATGCCATTTGTTTTTAAAGTATTTCCAGCTGCACAGTGGAAAAATAATTGCCTTTTAAGGATTTAGGGGAAACACCTGAAGTGTATCTGTAACATTGTGTTTATTGACCAATGGTTATCCTATGTGATAATGCCAGGATTTGCCTAAAACCTGTTGTGTACTCCTTTTACTGACAATTAGAACAACCTCCTTTGTGAGGGAGATTGTTCATCCAGCTACAAATCCTATGATTCAATTGATCTAACATTTCTGTGAGTACTTCACATACAGCAAAACAGTTTTCTTTTGTTTTGCCTCTGAAGTAAAGTTTTCTCCATCCCACCAGTGTAACTGAGCAGACACAGGAACAACAGGAATTGGGGGCATAATAATAAAAAGTACTTCACATAATAACTTCACATAGAGTTATTATTGCTCTATGTCACCCTGAAGCATTATAGAACTATAACCAATTTCACTGCACAATTCAGCCGTGGTGCTAGAAGAGACTGACCTAGAAGTACTTCCTTCAAAGAAACATGTTAAACTGTTTAGCAAATTATGTGATCCTTCATCGATTTATGAGGGTGTGCAAATACCAAAATAATATGCTCAAGTAACAACAGTGCCATATCAGGAACTTTTGATAATGCATAAATTATGAGAATTGAGCATCCCTTAGCTCATTGAGCACCATTTATTTCATTGCTTAATCTTCTTGACTTCTGAGAGTCCATTGGAGAAACCTGCATTCAGATGCCTTGGATGGAGAAGCTGACTTGGGCAATCCTTACTAATAACCTTCTCTCGGCCTTAACGTAGCTCATAGGGTGATTTAAGGACAAAATACCAGAGGGAATATCTATGCCCTACTGAGTTATTCAAAGGAAAGATAGCATAACATTTTGCATATGCCCGCAGGGCTAGAAACATTATCTTTTAGGGGGGGGGGGGGAGAGAGAGAGAGAGAGAGAGAAATAGGGATGCCAAATTCTGTGCAATTCGGAAGCTGCATAAATCAGGAATGGAGAGGGTGTGACACTGTCAGGTTGCTGTGCAGGCCTTCTCAAGCCCACAGGTATGTGGTCTAGATATTGTTGGGAGCTGCAGTCTGACAAATTCTTTAAAGCAAGAGAGGCAGTACTCAAATGACAGCACATTTTAGCCAAGTACATAAAATGTTTAGTCTCTACTCGGCTTGTGCAGCAGCTATGCAGTGGATAAAACTGGGGTTTTGTTTTGTTTTTATTGTTGGATCACAGTCATTCCTTTTTTTAGTGAAGCTCATCCCATTAGCAAGCATATGTCACCTGCCTCAAAGCAGGTCTGTCCCGTTTTTGTAGGCAAGCAGTCATGTACTCAGCTGGAGAAATGATGCATGATCTTGATCATTTCTCATTCACAGCTGAGTCACATAAACCCCTGGCTGTGTGCCTGGCTTCTTTCCTCCAACAGAGTACATTTAGACATGCTCCAATAGAGTGCATTGGACTTGGCACCCCACTGTAAAACAGTACTTTAAAGAGATTCTCTCGGTGTGTGCCATGATCCATCAGGGATTATATTATTGTTTTATCAGAAGATCACTTGAATTTGCACTGTCAGCCTGGGGTAGACAAGCACATTAAGTATCATAGGGTTGTATGAATTTGTTTAAATGCTGGGAGAAAACGTGGATATTAGGCACTGCTCAACAAATGTATAAATGTAACATTATAGTGACTTCTCTATTTTCAAAAAGGAAATACTTGAAATAACACCTTCTGCAATTCATCCCTTGCCAAAGTACACATTTCTGATGTGCTAGTGAGATTTGGTAGTGAAGAACAGTAGCTGTTGCATACAGACGTGCAAAAAAAAAGGGCTGATGTCTTTTAACTTTTGGCAATGAGTACAGGTAGAAGGGTTATATTGTTCACTAAATCTTTCTTTTTGTGGCACAGATTAATTACTGTTTCCAGCAAATTGGAGGCCCTAAGAGATTAGACTCAAATCCTGGTTGAGCCATCAGTATTGGTTATGGTGTTGAAAGGCACCAATTTCTGAAAACAACTGGAAGACCCAATATTCCCCATCCCTGATTTTGACCAACTCAACATTTCTCCAAATGATGGACACATTTCATTGCTGTGTCTTATATGTCTGAACCCACCATTAAAATACCTGATCTAATATTTTAGCTTATGCAGCTAAGCTAAGATGGCTTGTTACTTGAAAAGAATGCTACTCATTTCTAGATCTTATCCATAGCTCATTAATAACACCCAGTAGTTTCATGTATGCAGGAAAGTAAAATTATTATCAGGATAAAAACAATACTTAAAACTATTCAAAGGAGAAACTTAGCAAGATTCCCCTTTTCCCTGGGATAATTACACACCCGATTTTCTACATGTCTCTAGCATATGATTCTGTTGAATGTTGATCCCTGAGATTTTTGTCCCTGTATAGCTCTAATCTGTGTCTTCTGCCCTGATGTAACAAAAAACTTGATATAAACATACCAAAATAAAACATACATAAAGGCATGCAGGATGCATTTTTAAAAAATGGAGTATTAGCAAGTTACAAAATAGGCAGTGCTTTCTAGTAATAGCTCTGCTAACCATTGAAACACAAAAGATAGCTTTTTGGGCCATCTGATCCCTTGTCACTACACAGACTTTGGCCATTCAATCTGAGGGGCAGGCTGTAGTGGTGGACAAGTGTTGCTACCTTCCTCTTGTCTCTTGAGGCTGTCCATGCTACTGGTCTGCCCAGTTTCTGGCATCCCATCTTCATTGTACAGGCACTTGAATCCATCAAAAAATTCATCAGTCTGTGTGTCATCTTCATAAGCATTGCCTCTAAGGCCAGACCAGTCTCCCTGGCCTTGTGGGTGATTTTGCCTTGCCTTTTTCACTGTGGAAGAAGAGCAGGCTATCCTTCCATCCAGGTGAGTTTGGATGCTTTGTTTTGCTGGGCTGAAAATATAGACGGCGTTGGGTGACCAAAACCCCAGGAGCTGCTGATCAACAAGCTCTTTACAGTGGATGAACTGGGTGTTATCAACCTGTAATGCAATATATCAACAAAATCATTTTTTCAGGCTCCTGAAATTATTAGCATATTGTCCTTAGTGTTAACTGATGTGCAATTGTAAGAACATGAGGATGAAATATTTCAGTTCCTGTATTTCCAGGTACAGTAATTTGAAATGATTCAAATAAACATCTATCCAGCATTCATTTGTTTCTCCTGCATACTTCAAATAGACAATCTGTACACATCAAGAATGTGCAACCTCCAGATGGACTGCAATTCCCAGCATTCTTCACTATGCTGACTAAGGATGATAGGGATTCAGCCCCAGTACCATTAATCCATCCTTAAGAATTGCCTTCACTGAACTGCGATTCCAAGTAATGCCCTCTACATTGTTAGATGGTCATTACCATAGTGTGCTGCTGGAAAAGAGACTTTGCATCTGTAGCCAATGTCAGGCGGAAGACATTGTGAACAACATGCTAAACTGCCCTTTGTATTGTGACCCCAGAGAAAGATATTTGAAACCCCTGCTGATAAAAGACAATGGCAACTCTCTTACAGAAACAGTTCAGTTTTTGCTAAGCAACTAAAATGATTATGTAACATAAAAATGGCCCTCTTTGCTTTGTCTAAAAAAAAAAAAATCAGAAAGAGAGAGCTAGATAAAATTCCCATCAACTGCTATGGAGACTCAAAGGACTAATTCAATACTCCCCCAGTAACTATCAATAATTCACATTATTTCTTGCTCTTTGTGTGAGCATGAAACTCACCTATGTTTGTTATCTTTTGCTTCCTGTTTGCTTTGAGTGCACCCTGCATCTTTACCTTCTTGACATGGATTTGGGCTAGTACATTAAACTATCTGATTTAGAATCAGAGTTGGAAGAAACCTCATGGGCCATCCAGTCCAACCCCCTGCCAAGAAGCAGGAAAATCACATTCACTATTTAGAGGGTAGCATTTTGGATTCAATTTCCTCATTGTACAGTGACTGGGTATCAATGAAACATGACACTAACTGACTTTAAGGTTTGAAGCTGAGTCTGTCATATATCCTGGAAGGTTAGTTTGTGGCTAAGAAGCCAAGTGTGGTAGCCACGGATCAAAGCTCTTCTGCAAAGCTACTGTTTGTTGATGCCACCTTGATTGAATATCTGAATCTACAAATCACTGGCAAACCACAGTTAAGCTCACTACTCTACTATGAACAGCTGCCAGACTGTGGAGATTGGAGTGAGTTTATGAGCAGGTGAGAAACTAAAGCAGATAAGCAACTCACAACCAATTTGCTTATTGTATAACTATACTAAAACAATGATATACTAAAGCGGGAAAGGGAATCTTTTGCTCTCCTGATGTTTGGACTTCCATTATCCCAAGAATGCAAATCTATGTTACGCTATCAGAAAAAAACCTTGAAAAATAAAGTGAGGTGCAAATTTATGTGCTACATTATGGCTGGTATGTGCTATGATGCCACAAGTTGGACATAATCATTACAGGTCATTTTTATGGTTTTTGTTTAAGACAGACCATGTCAGTGACCAAAATCCCTCACAGGCTCTACTTTGAAAGCACTTTACCTCCCCAGTGTGGCTATTTTTATGTATTTGAAGGGTGGGAGGCCAGCAGTGATGCAAGGGTATCATCTGCTGGGATGTCCCAAGGATACTTGGAGATCCCATCCAATGCCTGTTGCAGCAGGAAAACAGCTGGACTTGTCCTCACTCCATCCGTTGACTTTCTGACCTCTCAGAAATGGGATGTCAACCCCGTAATTTTGCAGGCATTGTTGTAGCCCAGTTCTCACCAACGTGGCCACTGTCAGGGCATAACAGGAGTCCAACAATGTCTGGAGTTGCAAGGATTCTCTCGCCCTGGTTTTGCAATGCTATCAGGACTGTTGGTCTATTCAGCCCCAAAGAAAACAATGAATATATTGGTAACTACTGCCAAATCTAAGAACTTTCTGTTTACCTCAGATCTCAATTAGAGCTTGGCCTATGAACCAAACAATGGTCACTCACTATGAGACCCTGTGCGATTTAAATGCACCATAACATGATAGTAACATGTGACTGAGGGTGTAAAAAGTTCCCCATAGATGGTTCTCATTTTTTTTATGAGGGCATCAAATGTCCATGCTAGACAATTGCGAACGCATATTCTACATCAAGTGCAATGTATATTGCTGTATATTGCTGGTATCTAATGGTTGCCTTTTGTAAGCCGCACTGAATCCCCATCCGGGGGTGAGAGGGTGGGATATAAATACTCGAAATAAATAAACAATGTGAATGAATTCTAGTAACAGACTTTTGGTGGCTGTAGATCTTTGTCGGGATATTAACCACCATTTAACTAACTAAGAGTTTGCAGTGCGCAGAAATGGCATCCTAACCCAGAATTCGCTTTCTACCATGCACTCCTGAGAAGTATATGTTTTAAAACGTGCAACAATAATTTCAAATATTGAAAAAGTTTTGCATTGATAGCTCCTTTCTTTAAAATCTCTTTCTTTTTCAAACAAATCTTTGTCTGGGTCCCTGATTTTTCCTGCAAAGCCTGCCTTGACTCCTACCTGTGCTTTCTTTAGCAGATCAGTTATCACAGGGAACCAGTCAGGAGTCAGCCTCTCCAACTCCAAGGTGATGATCACCAAAGCCAATGTGGAGCCCTTAAACTGCAACACTTGGTGGCATGCCATACAGTGCTGTAGCTGTCTGGTCAAGAACGCAACGTGGCGGGAAGGATTCCTTTGAGGCAGCCCGTTTAGTAGATGGGACCACTTGGACATCACCATGGCATGGAACTGGAGAGAGAGAAACATTTATAAGATATCTCTCTATATATAGATATATATATTTTAAAAACAAAAACAAAATAAGACCAGTGTCAACAATGAACTTTGTACGTTTTCATATGTCATTGACCAGAAGTGCAAACTAATTCTTATTCATGGCAGGAAACCTCTTGACTTTGTTATTTATATTTTTGTCCCACTGTTACCATTTGTGTCGTATTTGCCAAATATTGAAATGTTTAAGCGTATATTGAATGTAACTAATTCTGAATGCATTGCATTGTCGCAATTGTAAATTCAGGTCTTTTGACTTCTCATGTGTATGCTTAAGAAACAGGTGATACTGAAGCCAGCAAAAACGAAGCAAACAAGGGTGGGGTGTGTAATGACTGATGATGCTGGAAGCAGGTTGAACACAGCCTTAATGTCTAGGCTGTGACCAAGTTTGATACCTAAACAACCCTCCCATCAGGATGGAATAAGAATCCACCCTGTGCCATAAAGAGATGAGCTCTGAGACATTGCTATATCACATGATTTTTGCCTTATTATATAGCACACGGTAACTTCTTAAAGAGGAGTTTTCTTTCTGTAAATGTTAAACAAATAAGATGCGACTTAAGTGCCAGATCAGAATGATCTATTTTGTCTAAATATGAGGGTCCAGTGTGTTAATGCAGGGTGAACGAAAGAAAGCTGATCTGAGATGCCCTATTTGTGAAATGTAGCAAAAATTCTGAAAGAGTTTTATGTACAGTATTAAGAGTACAGATAGTTAAAAATATTTTTGCAGCATTATATTTAAAACAATAAACAAAAGATCCCTAGTTATAAGTTGGAATATGCTGACAACAAGTCTAACGTAGTGGTCCTTTCAAAATTGGAGTTTACATCCTTTGTAAATCAAAGTTCAGCATTTGGAACGGAAGGGTGTTCACACAGAATTTCAGTACCTTCTTGGTAATACACCTCAAAAGACTTGCAGGGAACTAAGAATGTGTGGCTTGTGAGGCTAACTCAAAGGAAATGTATGTGCACCCTTGATGTTTTCTAGTCTTATTTGGTGCAAGAAACCAAACGTTTAGTGCTTACGATGTTTAAGAAATCCATTGATGTTGCTGTGTAAAGATCCCAGTGAAGTTTATCAAGTATAATCCTTTCCATTCTCAATATCTCAGCTGGAGAACACTTACAACCACTCTGCACTGCAAGCTTCTTTACTGATGGTATTAGCTGTTTTGAAACAAAAGAACAATAATAATTAAAAACAAAACAAAATTCCTATGAATTTTTTTGTGGTGTTTTGTGTGTAATGTGCTAAAAAATGAGGAGTTGTCTTTGACACTGTTGACATGTGAATGAACCTATCTGGCTTTGAAATATTATCCATCAAAAATTTAGAAACCCTGGTGTCCTCTGTGTTATACAACAGTATTAATGGATACTTTAATAAAGATAATTTAGGCCACTTACATATGTCTAAGATGAACTTCAGACAAATGATCCAAACCGAGAATGAGTTCTGAAGTTCTTGACCTCTGGGTGCTTAGGTAGGTAGGCAATACAAAACTGTGGCCATTCTTTTCTGCTCAGAAAACACTGGGAGAGGGGATTACGTAGTTTCTGCACAGAGTCAGTACTGATCTCTGAACATTATTCAAAAACTGTAGTTTTGATGAATTTATTTGTTGCTAAAATTTCTTTTTTCCAATTCCTCCTGCTTTCTGAGAACAGAATGAGCAAGAATTGACTCCTGACTACATGAAACATTCCCTTGACACCTGTTGGCCAACTGAACCCTTGCTTTCTTAAATCAGATCTGGCCACTCAGTTTCACTTTTCTTTCTTAAGAACACTTTAAGAAAGGAAACAGCTGTTATTTTGTAATTCAATCAGTTAAACACCAGAGTTTACAGCAACTTCATGAAACCAACTAAGGATTATTTTAAAATTTGAATTTTACATAAAGCCAAACTCAGGAGTCTGCAGCACGTTTACCTCACACAGAACTAAAAAAAAAAAGGAAAGAGCGCCTATATGCTATGAAGACTAGAGTTAAATCTAAATACTGGTCTTAAAAGAAATTGGCTGGAATCTTCTATCACAGTCTATTTTACTTAACATTATGTTATACCTAGCTACATAGCAGAGGCACTAAGAAACTATGTTAACAAGATGGTCCCGCTCCACATAATTGTCCTGCTCCAATGCAGAAGATTGTCCTGCTCCAATGCCCTCTCTTGCTGGTGTTCTGATGTGTATAGGGTCCTGTTGAGCATCAGGCACATTTCCAGCTCCCTACATAGTAATGTAACAACATCCCCTTACTCAATATGGATGTTACAGAATGGCCCGATCCTTACTCCCACAGACGTATATTTACTTATGAAGATACAAGGCCCCAACAGGATTTCAGCCATTTTTATTACCCAAGAGCCATTTATTGTTGTCAGTCCAAAAGGACTGGTAGCCTTGCTAGCCATAAGAAAATCTCTAAAGTCTACACAAAGAGCATCTTTTATTAATCCAAACAAAATATCACAAAGTACTATACAAGTGTGCAAATTCTCCTGAACAGTGCCTCAGGTTACAAGTAAACAAAGGAAAGACATCAAAGGCATTTAATTGCAGACTGAAGATGGAATGAAAAAGACATTCCAATTAGTCTGCATCTATTAGGTACTATGAAGGTTTCAGACTCTTCCGGGAAGGGGGGGGGGCATACAGTTGTTGATCCCACATTTTTGGAAATATAAAATCTAATAACATTTTCAAAAATATGGGAGCAATCATATACTTTCGTATTCCAGCCATGCTGGGGCAATCTGAAGCTATCATAGCACCTAATAGATGGAAGCTAATCTGAATGTCTGTCACTTCATCCCACGCTTGATTTCACGTTATGACTAAATGCAGACATTGCTTGCTTATCAGCTACCCTCCCCATATTCCACCCCCAGACTTTTTTTTTATAATCAAAGCTGGGAAAGAGTTCTGTCTGTGAAAGCTGGCCTCTTGTTTTCTGAGAACTAGATTGATATAACTTTACACATTTGATACACTGAAAGGTTTAAAATGAGATTGAAGGTGATAAGTGGGTTAGTTGGGCCCTTGCTGGGTATTATTACACTGCCTAACACAGTAAGTTAAGCCTATGTAACTACAACATAACAACTAGGTAGGCATTCTAATCTCTGTATCTCATCTCATATTTCAAACCAAAAATACCTCATCTTCTTCATTGATTTTTGCTGCAAGAATGAGGCATGCTATTGCAATGCATCTGAGGTATTTTAGCTGTGCCTGAAGGAGAAAGGAAATAAAAGAGGAAAATAATGCAGTGTGATACCAAAATCAAGAAAGATCCATCCATCCATCAAATAGTGCATATAATCTAATTGCTTGGGTTATAGATTTTTACAAGGGCTCCATAGGAACTACACAATAAACATACATTCTGGATAAGGGATGCTCGACCTGTATTAACTCATGAACAGAATGCTAGCTAGCCATTTCTAGAAGTTAATCCTCAATTTGACATTACCAACATGGAATTTTAGTTGAAAATAGAAGTTAGATGTCCAGAAAACAAACGAATAAAGATCCACACACAAAACAAAAATTGACTTCTTCCTTGCACTATCATGTTGAGAAATGCAGTGGGTGCCAGGACGGAAAGGCACAGAAGCCCTGAAGACACTGACACATTAGAAAAACAGACTGCTTACAACCAACAGATGTACAGTATTCCCTCTTCTCAACATTGTTGCATGGCTGCCAGCCTAGAGGGCTGCTATGATTTTTTTTCTATAGCTTTTACACAATCATAGTTCCTGAAATGTGAACTATCTACTGCCATTTACATGGTTATTAAAGAGACACACTTCTTGCTTCAATTTTCCTTCACAGTTGCATATCAATTTTTCAAAGAATGACATGTTTTAATGCATGAATTCAGGATCATTCAAAATGATGAAAAATCACAGTGTAAGGAATGATTTGCAATCCGCTGTAATCATCAACCATGTTCCAAATGGTTTTCCTACCAAAGGTGAAAATATGAACCACTCAATCCATACACCTTCGAACAATTTTGACTGTACTTTAGGCATATTTAGGAAATTTTTGCAGCAAAAACATAGCATCTATGAAGCCCCTGGAACTGTACTTCTTTTATGTTTACATTGAATGATGATAAAGTTGATAAATTAAATTACAGTGGCAATCATCTTCTTAAGACTCAGTTAAAGTCTTGTCCATACTTTATGCAAGAACTAAGCAGGATTGGTTCATCAACTACAATGAGCATACATATGAAGATGCTGCATTCCACTTTCAAAAGTATGTGAGTAGGAGTTCAAAATGCTGAGTATGATTCAATCTGAAATCTTAGGAAGTATCTGCACACAGGACATCCTAAATTAGTTCAACTCATTAAGACTCAATTGGAGTAGACCAATGAACCAATGGGAACTTGTTTTGTCAGCACTTAGATTAAGTTTCATGGAGTCAATCAATCCACTCTGATTAAGACTAACAATTAAATTTAGGCTTACATTTGCAGTAAATTGTATGCAGTTCAAGAAAACTTTGTTGACCACCGTTTCTGTATACAGCAAGGCCCCCTTATCCTCAGGGAACATATTCCTAGACCCTCCAATGATGCTTGAAACCATGGATAGTACCGAACCCTGAACCCATTTTTGCTCCTCATGGTTGGGAGCAGGCATGTAGCCCGGGGGGGGGGGGGGCTTGGGGGGCTTCAGCCCCCCCCCCAAAATTCTCATGGTGGTTCGCGAAAAGGCCTTACTGGTGCATTACTTAAACTGTTATGTTTATTCATATCATGATCTGATCACCATACTCAATATATCCCATATGCATGGGGGTATTGGGGTAATGATACAAAAGGTTTGCTAGGGTAGACCCTCGTTCACTCAGACTCAGCCCCCCCCCCAAAACTCAGCCCCCCGAAACCCCCCCCCCCCTGAAAAAAATTCAGCCCCCCCCCCTCCGAAACGAAATCCTGGCTACGGGCCTGATTGGAAGGAATCTGCTCATGGACTGCCCCACAGAGGACAAGGGAAATGATCTTCTGCCAACTTTCCTATTGTCACTTCTTCAACAGATGCATGACTAGAAAGTTAGGTCAACTTCTGGACCAAGTGTACCATAGACCTCGCTGGAAGAATGAGAGAGACCACAAAGACTTCTGGTAGTGACAACTGTGAGTAACCGAAGCCAAAGAACCTATGGATAATTTATATGTTCCAATCCAATACACAGTATAAACCAACAGACATTTCTGGATATACACACCTAGGATTGCACTGTATGTTCAATTCCCAGAGATTTGATGTATATGTATGTTGCAGCCAACAAAATTACCACAATACTATCACATTTTAATCAACATGATATGGAGATCACCTCACCTTCACAGTTGCCAGCAATCGGTTCAGCAAGCTGACAGCCAATGCAAATGTTTCAGAACAAAACTGAAACAGTGCATTTAACTCTTTGATCCACAAAATTGCTTTCTCATAATACAATGGGGAGATGTCTGTACCCTAAAAGGGAAGTAAGATGTTAAACATACACCACAATTATTTGGGATATGCCAGGATTTAAAATCCACCTTTAGCAGTAAGCCTAGAAATACTTTGCATTACAGCTTCACTTTGTAGTTGTCACATACTTCTTTTAGCACACAGATATTGGGGCCTGCTTCATCTTATAGCTACTCATGATTAAGATACAATGCTCATTTCCACATGGATGACATTTTGAACAGAGTAGGATCACTGGTATTGCCATTTTTAATGCTATGCATTACAATTTCCAATAAGAGTCCAAAAATGCAAGAAGCAGTGTTCATCTACATCTATAAACAACTCTAGAAATTTCCACTTCCAATAACAGATTTTATATAGTGCGAATGGGTTTAACCAAACCATGTCACTTCAAAATATTTTGCTACAGAACACAAGTGGAAAAAGTGCATGCAGTTTCTTAAGGCCAATTTTGTGCCTCCCAGTCCCTTTGGATTTTGAGTTGTTGTTCCAAAAACAATTATAAAATGGCCACTAGGTAATATGAAGTGCATTTCTAAATGATGATGATAAAAATGATGCTTTATTTATAGCCCGCCCTGGCCCACCCTATCTTCCTGAAGGGACTCAGGGCAGCTTATGACAAAATAAAACATGGTTGCAAACATTCAATGCTGAGGGTACCATAACAAATCAAAAACAAGTTCAATAAAAATTATAAAAAACCCACTTAAATAAACAAGACATAAAACAATCGATACAATTATGACATATTAAATCCTTTAAAATTCTTAAAATTCAACTGAAATTATTAGAGTGAAGATGGTAAACAGCAGATTAACAAAGGTAGATGCTCAACAACTAGACAAGGGTGTAAGGTAAAGGTAAAAGTTTTCCCCTGACAATAAGTCCAGTTGTGTCACTCTGGGGGCAGGTGTTCAACTTCTAAGCTGAAGAGTCAGCGTTGTCTATAGACATCTCCAAGGTCATGTGGCTGGCATGACTGCATGGAGCACCATTACCTTCCTGCCAAGGCAGTACCTATTGATCTACTCACATTTGATTGTTTTTGAACTGCTAGGTTGGCAGAAGCTGGGGCTAACAGCGGGAGCTCACACCACTCCCCGGATTTTAACCTGTGGCCTTTCAGTCAGCAAGTTCAGCAGCTCAGTGCTTTAGCCCACTGTGCCACCAGGGGCTCCAAGGGTGTATATTAGGTGTAATTAGTCCTCCTCTCTATAGGCTAAAGCGCATACCTGTGTTTTTAAAAGCTTTTTAAAGGAGAGGAGAGAGGGGGTCATTTTTAATTCTTTAGAGAGGGAGTTCCATATGTGCGGAGCATTCACGGACAAGGACCTCTCTCTTGTCTCCACCAACCGCACTTGAGATGGGGGTGGGACCAAGAAGAGGGCCTCCTCCACACACCGCAGCACTCGTGTTGGTTTGTACATGGAGATGCAGTTTTTCAAATAGTCTGGGCCCGAACAGTTTCTATCAGATTTTGAGGCCATCTGCCTCCAACTCCAGGGAGTAAAAAAAACTTGATTTTTTACAAAAGAGAAAAAAGACCGCCTTTGCTCTCAAATTTAGGGAATGTGGACATTTGGGAAACCCATTAAGCCACTGCAGACTTAAGAAATTAGGGTAATGGAAAGAAGGGTGGCTTCTTTCCATTACTGTTGCTTTTTTAAAAGCAACATGTTCCTAAAACGGGCCAGGAGAACAAAAAAAAAAAAAAAAACCATAATGGAAATATCAGCAAGAACAGGTCCAGTGTTGAGTGTGGTCTTCAACTAAGGATTAAGCAGCCTCTGAGTCTTCCAGAGTTGCCCAACTCTGCTATAGAATAATGATTACTTACAATAGTACCCTTAACAAAGAAAAATCCAGACCATCCTCATCCCTATTAGTATTGTACAGCTAAATTCAGAGATCACGGGGAAGCTAGAGGGAATTGGGAGAGGACATAACTTCCCCTCCTAATCTAAAAGTCCTGCTGCATACGTTCTATGAGTCTTAGCTCCAGTGCACCACTTAAGAGGATGATTAGCAGGGTTAACTCCCAAAAAGAAGTTTTTCTCTAGGCTCAATCTTGGGATTGATTATGTTACTGATTAAATGTAATGAAGCATATTTAGTATATTAGACCTCTATCTATAACATACCATATTTGCTATATCAAGTTGGATGTGCTTGTGGATGCCTAAGGATCGGGAAGCATGATTCTTCAAGAAGCATATTCATCATAATTAATCATTTCAAAGGAAGCCAGATTGGCCACCTTAAAACCTGGCTATGGCACCAAGCATTCGACCAGTAATAACACCAAGTAAAAGAAGTTTTTAAGACAATGAATTGACCCGGACTGGACCTTGGATTGGATTTTGGATTCTGATTTTAATAGGCATGCTTTTAATCCATTGTTTAATTACTGTTTTTTAATATTTTAATGCATTGCTGATTTTTTTTATGATGTTCGGCATCCTATGATGGTTTTGTGAGGCCGCCCTGAGTCCCCCGTCCCCGTCCCCCCCGCGGTGAGAAGGTGGGGTAGAAATATAGGAAATAAATAAATAAGTCTAGAAAATATACCTTCAATGTAAAATCACGGACAGTTGGCACCTTCCAAATCTTTGCTTCTCTTGCGAGGGCATGTTCCAGTGCCAAGACAAGTTTCTGGCTCTCTGAAAGCCCTGAACACTTCATAGTAGTCACCAGACAGGCCTCTTTGAAAAACAGGAGCCACTACCTGCAAACAAAACAACAACAATTGTCATTTAAGTATATGGATTAAGAAGCCAAAGCCCATATGCACAAACAGAAAGCAAGAACCTGTTCTGTTCTTTCAACATGCATAGGAGACCTAATCAAGATTCAGCACTTAAACACTAGTTTAGCATGAGCTTTCATGGAGATTAATCAACCTTCTCAGATGCCTTGAAAAAGGGGTATTAGAGCCACGTGTTTTAAAGTCTTAAATACCTTAATATTTTGTTTCCTAGATAACATGTTCAAATGTGTTCTAAATTGCACACTTAGTGAGAGCACGACCTCTCTTTTAACTCTCCCTTCAGCAAGACTGTTCTTTTCACTGACACCCAAAGCACGGTTTCTCCTCAGAACAGAAGAACAACTGCAATGGATTAGATTGAAGGACCGTCCAATCAAGCTACTGAAAGAGGACTAATACATCACAGGAAAAATGACTTCCACTCTAAAACTAGAAAAATAATTGTGTTGTGGAAGGCTTCATGGCTGGAAGCAATGGGCTGCTGTGAGTTTTACGGGCTCTATGGCTATGTTCCAGAAGCATTCTCTCCTGACATTTCACTCACATCTATTGCAGGCATCCTCAGAGGTTGAGAGGTCTGCTAGAAACTTGGGGAGTGAGATTAACATATCTGTAGAATGTCCAGAGTGGAAGAAAGAACTCTTGTCTGCTTGAGGCAAGTGTGAATTGTACATAAGTAGGTTGACAATTTCAACAGAAAGGAGGAAACCATGAAAATGAACAAAATCTGGCTACCAGTATTTTGAAAAACTCTAAAATCAAAACAGTAAATAAAAAGCAACACTAAAAAACAGGAATTCCAGACAAGAACTAATCAGGGCCAACTAACACCTCCCAACAAAGGATTCCCCCAGACAGAAACCAGCCAGGCTTTGAAGCTGCAGGCCATTAAATGCTAATTAAGGTGGCCATTTCCAACATTCACACTTACCTCATGCAGAGTTCTTTCTTCCACAATGGACACTGCAAAAAAACCTTGAATCTAAGTCAATTAACACCTTCTGTGTAACTTGTCTGGAGCTGATGTGGTGCAAGAGTTTAAATGTTCAACTATGACTCCAGAAAACAGAATTTCGATTTCCAGTCAGCCATGGAAACCCACTGGGTGACTTCAGGAAAGTCATCCGATCATAGTCTCAGAGGGAATCAAAGGCAAACCTTCCTCTGAAGAAGAAAACTTCATAAGGTCACTTTAGGGTCACCTTAAGTTGGAAATGACTTCAATGCACACAACAAAAGTTGTCTCTGACCCAACCATTAGAAGCAAGGACACATCAATGGTCTACATACATTCCCCAGCTCAAGCACCATTATCACCTATTCTTTCCAAATAGAAATGTAAGCACACACTGAAGTCTTTCTTTCATATGTAAATACCTCAGGTGTAAAAAGGCTAGCTGGAGCTTAATGGTGAGTTCACATTCCTGCAAAGAGTGCATGATCCAACAAAAGGATGTGCCCGGAAAAGATTGGTCCTTGAATACTATAAAGAGCCCTGTGGCAAATTAAAGGCTAATGCAAATGCATTAATAGCTTGGCAGAATACTACATATCGCCCTAAATATCAAGGCAAAGTTTATCAGGAACAGAAGTTTGGGAAGAGTTGCCTTTCCCATTTGACTAGATAGGCCTTTGATATAATCCAGCATGGCATTTCTTAAATTCTTATTCATTCCCAAGTATCCTCAAAGTCAAGAACACTCACTGGGTGATTCTGGACCACTCACATTCACACTGACCTTGCATTGGGTCTGGTATGAGGATATAATGATAAGGAATGGGACACCTACCATCCTGACTCATTACAGGAAAGGTGAATGAAGTTGGTTTTTATATATAGTTAACATAGTTCTATGGGCAGGCAGATGGTGACTGATATATGACATATACTCAAAAACTAAACCTGATAGGGGGAAATTGGTGGCATTTTTTGAATTAGCAGGTTACTCTGTATCTTTTTATACTGAAACTAGGAAACATGGATGTGTCTTTCTGAATATTTATACAGGATAGTATTGGTTCACCATATTTTCCATGGAATCCTAAGTATAGTAAGATCCATGGCGCTTCTAGGATATTCATTGCGTCCAAAACACTCTTTGCAAATCCGTTAGTAGGAAATTATGTTAGAGAACTTACATGATTATAGCATGAGGGTTCCACTTCAACTGTCATGACAACATCCAATAAAATCATGGGATTTGCAGTCTAGTCCAAGGCAAATGGAGAGCTCTCAGAATGAGAATGATAAAAGCTCCCTCCCTCAACTGCAAATCCCAGCATTCCATAAGATGTGGCCATAGCATTTAAAGCAAAGTTACGGTGCTATAATTGCATGGTATGAAAGGGCCTCAGTTATAACAAATGAATCCCACTTCCTCACCACACTTAGCAAGGCACTTATGATGAGGCCTGGCATAATATCATGAAACAGTGTTATTGTCCTGGCTCTCCGCTGCAGAATTATTATTATTATTTGATACACATCAAGATTAATACAATCCAAACAAGATCACACATCAGACATTTCCCGAATGTCTAGGACTGATTGATATATCAGAGAATAATCCGTGCAGATCCGAGTAGGGTGGCCTTTTGCAGCTGACAGATGGTAATTTTTCCAATGCCGATTGTTTTTAAGTGTTGGCCTAGGTCTTTAGGCACAGTATCCAGTGTGCCTATCACCACTGGGACCACCTTCACTGGCTTGTGCCACAGTCTATACAGTTCGATCTTTAAATTCTCATATTGTGTCAGCTTTTCCAATAGCTTCTCGTCAGTTCTAGACAAGCTAGGGTTGAAATAAAGTGAAGTGAAGTGAAATTCTGCTGTTGCCTGGGATTGCAACATTGGCAATCCATACTTTGTTTTTTTCCATGATTGTGAGGCCAGGAGTATTGGGCTCCAAAACTGTCAGTCTGAATTTGGAAGTCCTAGAGTAGTTTGATGTGTTTATCTTAAGTCGCTTTGAGTAGTTTGACTCAAAGTGACTTAACATAAAAGCATAAGCATACAATTTAAAATATACAAATATGCAAACATTAAAATGGGACTAAATATAAACAGTATTTTTAAAATTCCCAGTTTTAAAAAAAAACATTAAATATGTTCAAAGCTT
Source organism: Anolis sagrei (assembly GCF_037176765.1). NCBI lineage: Eukaryota > Metazoa > Chordata > Lepidosauria > Squamata > Anolidae > Anolis > Anolis sagrei. Next base: position 94,879,613 of record NC_090022.1, on the reverse strand, counting down.
AAAACCACAGCACCCCCGACTTGATCTTTAAAAGCTTCTTCTTTAAAAGCCTGCCTGAATAAAAAGGTTTTAGCCTGCTGCAGTAAGGACAGAAGGGAAGGGGGCCATTCAGGCTTCCCTGGGAAGACAGGAGTTCTAGAGTCGAGGGGTAACCACTGAGTAGGAAGGCCCGGTCTTCCATTCCCACCAACCGAGCTTGAGATGGAGGTGGGACTGAGAGAAGGGCCTCTCGTGAAGATCTCAGGACAGGTTCGTACAAGGAGAAGCGGCCGGCCAAATAGACTGGACCTGAACCGTCTAGGGCTTGAAAGGTCATAACCAGCTCTTTGAAATGTCTCTGGCAACAGACTGGCAATTGGAGCTGCTGCAACAGGGGAGTTGCCCAATCCCTGTAGCCAGTCCCAGTGAGCAACCTGACTGCAGCTCTTTGGACCAGATGAACGAGCGCAGTTGGCGCACAAGTTTTAATTGTGCAAAGGCCCTCTGGGCCACTGCTGATAAAGAGTCTCCAGGTTCAATGCCGAGTTAAGGAGGACCCCCAAACTGTGGACCTGTGTCTTCAGGCAGAGTGTAACCGCATCCAGCACAGGTAAAAAGAAACCCGATCTTTCAAAGAAACGAAGTTTCAAAAAAACAACAACATGATAAATTCACCTCAGGGTCACAATAAGGAGGATGCAAGAACAAACCAGAATACACTTCTTATACCACCTCCCCTTGATTTTGGAAGTATGTAAAAAATCAAACAAGAGAAGTTTATTACGGGACAGTATAGTAAATCCCAGGAGCCCCCAGTCGTGCAGCGGGTTAAACCACTGAGTTGCTGAACTTGTTGACCGCAAGGTCGGTGGTTCAAATCTGAGGAGTGGGATGAGCTCCCACTGTTAGGCCCAGCTTCTGCCAACCTATCAGTTCAAAAACATGCAAATGTGAGTAGGTCAATAGGTATTGTTTCTTAATGTCAAGGGGAAACCTTTGCCTTTACTATAGTAAACCACATAAGCTTGTTATTGGCAAAGCAAGGGTTTGAGTGGTCACAACTTCTGAGGATGCCTGCCATAGATGCAGGCAAAACATCAGGAGAGAATGCTTCTGGAGCACGGCTATACAGCCCAGGAAACTCACAACTACTCAGTGATTCCAGCCATGAAAACCTTCGACAATATATTGATAGAAAATGTTATGGATGAGGATGAAGGCACACCACGGTAGGCCTGGCTGCAGCAGTTGCCTTTACCTGAGTCTGCAAGATCTTCCCTCTGTGCCAGTTACTGTTGCCTTTTGAACTCTTACAGCTAATCAAGAAGTCTGGATGGAGGAGGGAAGGGGAAAAGGAGAGGAAAGCTGGGACATTTTCAAAACTGGAAAAAGTGGGAGGGCAAACACTCAACCAGGAATCACCCTTCAAGATGTACAGGGTTCTCATCACACTAGAGAATGAATCCACTTCAAATCCGGTTTCTGCCTTCTGCAGAATTCTGGGGTTTGTAGTTTAGTGCGGCAGTTAAAGGCTCCTCCCTAAACTACAAATCCCAGAATTCTGCAGGAGGCAGACACCGGATTTTAAGTGGATTGACTGTCCTTTGACAAGACTTGAACTGCCCTGCCCTGCCCCCCCCACCCCCCCCCCCCCCACCCCGGGTGGTGCAATGGGTTAAACCCCTGTACTGGCAGAATTGAAGACCGAGAGGTCGTAGGTTCGAATCCGGGGAGAGCACGGATGAGCTCCCTTTCTCAGCTCTAGCTCCCCGTGCGGGAACATGAGAGAGGCTTCCCACAAGGATGGTAAAACATCAAAACATCCGGCCGTCCCCTGGGAAACAGCCTTGCAGATGGCCAATCTCTCACAGCAGAAGCGACTTGTAGTTTCTCAAGTCGCTCCTGAAATGGGGGGGGGGGGAGTTTCATAGTGAATTAAAGGCAAACCTTCCTCTTAAAAGGAAAACTTCATAAGGCCACTTTAGGGTCACCTTAAGTTGGAAATGACTTCAATGCACACAATAAAAGCTACCATTAGTAGCAAGGGCACCTCACTGGTTTATATACATTTCCCTGGGCAACGTCCTTGCAAACAGCCAGTTCTCTCACACCAGAACGACTTGAAGTTTCTCAAATCGCTCCTGAGACGGAAAAAAAATACTAGAGGGTCCCGGGATTTGATGTTCGGGGAGGGACTCTTGCAAAAGGCCCACTCCGGGGATCCCCCCGCACGGAGCCCAGGGGTGCCGAGCTGCATCAATTCCGCCGTGGGGCTGCACCCTGGGGGCTCCCCAGACGCTTTGGAGAGAGAAACACCAACAGGCAAGCCCAACCCGCAGCACGCCTTCCGCTTCCACCAAAGCAAAACAACAGGAAGCCAGGCACGTGACCTCGCTCACCCTGGCCACAAAGACTGGGGCAGACAAAGGGAGGCGGAGGGGAGTCGGGGTTGGGGGGGGGGGCGAGAAAACTCTCTGCGAACTATCCCCAAAACAAAGTTCCGGCTGAGGAAGCGAGCGGGCGGGGCGGGAGGCATCTCCAAACCCAAGCGCCAGAGCCAGGGACGAACTGAAGACCCGCTCCCCTTGTTCTCTCCCCCCCCCCGCCCCCCGCCCCGCTTCTCCCCCCTTTCTTTCCTACCTCCCTCCGTCCGAGGCCGATCTTGGTTCGGCATGCAGGAGTCCGCTGCTGTTGCGCTGCAGAGCCCAAGCTCAGCCCTCGGCTCCTTTGTGGTTGTTGCTGCTGCTGCTCTCATGCCCTTTGGCCAAAGCGGGATGGGTCCCCGCAGAAGATCCCACCGGTTGCTGGAGTGAAGCCTCTGCCCCTTTGCCTTCTAGACCCAGAGGGACCCCCCAAATCACAAGGAAAACATCTTTTGGGCGGGAGGAGGAGAGAGAGCCAGCAAGGCCCCTCCTCAAGGGACAGCAGTCCCTCCCAAAGGCGGGCTCGCACCGCCCCCGCTCCGCCTCTTCCCCTTCCAGCTTTTGGGGGACGCTCCCCGCGGATTGGGGGCGACGTGCTCCTCTGCAGGGATCCCACCGAGTGACGTCACCAGGAATGACGTCACTCGGTGCGGTAACCCCTGGTGTCCCGTCCCCCCCATGGGCCTCTTCCCCTACCGGACCACAATATTGTAGGCCAAACACCGGGTCATTGGGCAATATCTCAAACTATACTATCTCTCCCCAAAGTAAAACAATATAAAATATCGGGGTAACAAGTTATGGCATGTAGCGGGGGGGGGGGGGGGAGGCTTGAGTGGCTTCAGCCCCCCCCCCCCGAAATTCTCATGGTGGTTTGCAAAAAGTCCTTATTGATGCATTATTTAAACTGTTATGTTTATTCATATCATGATCTGATCACCATACTCAATATATCCCATATGCATGGGGGTATTGGGGTAACAATACAAAAGGTTTGCTAGGGTAGACCCTCTTTCACTCAGACTCAGCCCCCCCCCCTCGAAATCCTGGCTAGGGGCCTGAACATAACATACAATTACAGTTTATCTCCTTCAAAACAAGCTCCTGGTGATCAAATACAGGAACTCCAGCGTTGCTGTCACTCTTCGTAGCAGTGCAGGGGAGAAGGTGTCCTTGAGGTGTGTTCAAAACCCTACTGATCACAAGTGGCCAGATTTTTTAATTTGTCCCAATGTGAAGAGTAGAGACATCACACTGACAATGAAGATCTGTATAGTCAAAACAATGGCATTCCCCGTAGTAATCTATGGTTACTCAAGTCAAGTTTCTCAAGTTGCTCCTGACACGCACACAAAAAAAATTCCTATGGATGTGAGAGCTGGACCATAAGGAAGGCTGAGCGAAGGAAGATAGATGATTTTGGACTTTGGTGTTGGAGGAAAATTCTGAGGGTGCCTTGGACCACAAGAAGATCCAACCAGTCCATACTTCAGGAAATAAAGCCCAACTGCTCATTGGAGGGAAGGATAGTAGAGGCAAAGATGAAGTACTTTGGCCACATGATCATGAGAAGACAAGAAAGCTTGGAGAAGACAATGATGCTTGGAAAAATGGAAGGAAAAAGGAAGAGGGGCTGACCAAGGGCAAGATGGATGGATGGGATCCTTGAAGCGACCGGTTTAATTCTGAAGGAGCTGGGGGTGCTGACTGCCGACACGGAGCTCTGGCCTGGGCTGATCCATGAGGTCACAAAGCGACTGAACAAATAAACAAGAACAACATGATGTCCTCTGAAATGAGTTTTGAGAGAAATGACAGAGAGTCAAGCCAGGGCAATATGTCAGGCAGGGAGGCATTCAGAACAACCTTCACATGATGAGCCACATCTTTCTCAGTTCTTGGCAGTTGCCTTGTAGGTCTACTGATATAGTATGTGTAAACCGGGCTGACACAAATGATTTTGTGGTTACACCTAACTATATGGATGCTTTTATTAAATATGGCAATTTTTGCCAAAAAGTAGTGGTGTCCCCCAGTGTGGTTTGCATCCGCTGCTCACCCTCCTGGTGACCCCACTCCTTCAGTCTATTATTATTATTATTATTATTATTATTTGAAATACCACAAGATGAGTCCACAGCAGACACTCTGCTGGCTGTTGTACTGGATCACACATTGGACACTTCCCAAATGTCTAGGACTGTGTGATGTATCGGCGAATAATTCGTGCAGATCCCAGTAAGGTGGCCTTTTGCAGCTGGCAGATGGTAATCTTGTCAGTGCCGATTGTGTTTAAGTGCAGGCCAAGGTCTTTAGGCACTGCACCCAGTGTGCCAATCACCACTGGGACCACCTTTACTGGCTTGTGCCAGAGACATTATTATTATTATTATTATTATTATTATTATTATTATTATTAGATACACAACAAGAATGGTACACAGCAAAAAAGATCACTATGCTGGGTTTTATATTGGATCACATGTCGGACACTTCCCAAGTGTCTAAGACTGTATGATGTATCAGCGAATAATGTGTGCAGGTCCAGGTATGGTGGCCTTTTGTTGACAGATGTTGATTTTGTCAGCTCTGATTGTTTTTAAGTGCAGGCCAAGGTCTTTTGGCATTGCATCCAGTGTGCTGATCACCACTGGAACCACCTTTACTGGCTTGTGTCAGAGTCTATGCAGTTCGATCTGTGGTTCTTTGTTGTTTAATACTGCTTTAATTGTTTTAATTTGCGTTAAGTGTATTGTTATGTTGTGTATTGAGGCCTTGGCCTTTGTAAGCCGCATCGAGTCCTTTGGGAGATGCTAGCGGGGTACAAATAAAGTTTAACAATAATAATAATAATAATAATAATAATAATAATCTTTAAATCCTCATTTAGCGTAGGCTTTTGCAGTTGCTTCTCGCCAATTCTGCTTTCACCTGGGATTGCAACATTGACAATCTATACTTTGTTTTTTTCTACAACCATGAGGTCAGGAGTATTGTGCTCTAAAGCTCTGTCAGTCTGAATTCACAACTCTCAGAGTAGTTTGATGTGTTCATTTTCTGTAACTTTTTCAGACTTGTGATCCCACCAGTTCTTTGTCACAAGCAGATAGTATTTGTGGCACAAGTTTCAATGGATCATCTCAGCAATGGTATTATCCCTCTGCTTGTAGTCCATCTGCACAATCTTTTTGCAGCAGCCGAGTATGTGATCTATCATTTCATCTGCTTCCATGCAAAGTCTACACTTGAAATCTGTAGTCAACTTTTCAATTCTGGCTTTGATGGCATTCATTAATTCTTCTTCTTCTTCTTCTTCTTCTTCTTCTTCTTATTATTATTATTATTATTATTATTATTATTTATACACCACTTTATCTCCCCCAAAGGGGACTCAAAGCAGAAACAAGAGACCAATTCCCAACCCACCTGCTGATGGTTTGCTCTGCAGTTGACTCCACCACCAGGGATTGACCTCTACATAGTTTCAACTCCTTTGGTCTCCCATCACTCCACCCTCCTTTGGAATTAGCTGACAACATTTTCTTCCTTTGAAGGCAGTTATCCTGAGGCAATCACTTAGTTCAGGCCTCCCCTAAAAAGAGGATGAATGATGAAATGGGTGGGAGTTGAGAGAGATCAAGCTATCCCAAGTCTAGGGAGAACAGGCAGAGCCCCTACAAAATAATCTAGCAAAGTTGAATTCCCAAGAGTAGTGTATAGTTGACCCTCCACAAGCATATTCCATCCATCAAAAGTGAATGAGAAGATCAACCTCTCAGAAATATTAAGATGACAGTTTATTTTTTTGTTTTTTAAAATAATTTTTATTAAATTTCCACAATATACACAACATCACAGTACAGCAAGAGATTACAACCTAAATTCTTGCTTTATATAAAAATAATAATAATAATAATAATAATAATAGCAAAATACTAAATGCAGACTGTGCAAGGAAGCTGATAAAACCATTGATCATATCCTCAGCTGTTGCAAGAAAATTGAACAGACAGACTACAAACAGACAACTCTGTGGCCCAAATGATTCATTGGAACTTATGTCACAAGTACTACCTACAAGCAGTAAAGAATTGGTGGGATCATAAACCTGCAAAGGTAATTAACATGCAAAAATACTGTGGGGCTTTCGAATCCAGACTGGCAACATTTTGGAACACAATACACTAGACATCATGATTGTGGAAAAGAAAAAAGTTTGGATTATTGATGTTGCCATACCAGCTGACAGCCGAATTGAAGAAAAACAACAGGAAGAACTCAGCCATTATCAAGACCTCAAAATTGAACTGCAAAGGCTATGGCATAAAACAGTCCAGGTGGTCCTTGTGGTCATCGACACACTGGGTGCCATGCCAAAAGATCTCAGCCGGCATTTGGAAACAATAAACATTGAAAAAATCATGATCTGTCAACTGCAAAAGGCCATCTTACTTAGATCTGCACGCATCATTCAAAAATACATCACACAGTCCTAGACGCTTGGGAAGTGTTCGACTAGTGATTTTGTGATACGAAATCCAGCATATAGATCTCGTTTGCTGTGACATACTATGTTTTTGTGTCAGTAAAATAATAATAAGATATTTACAAACTGCTTTGCACAAATCATTTCCTTGCCAGCCTCCTGTTAATAAATGATCCTTTGTTTTCTTATCTATATATATAATAAAAGTCAAAACTTGTATGCGGAGGACAAAAGTGTGGCGGTGTATGTGCTCACTTTCTGATTGGCTGCCACTGTGGTCTCTGATTGGCCAGCCTGAAAGTTCAAAGATTCCGATTGGCTGGGCAGCGGTGCTATTTGCATATGGTCTCTGATTGGCCAGCTTCAAGAGGAGCCCCTGGTGGAGAAAAGAGTTCATGACAGAAACGGGGACATGAGAAAATTCCAAGATTTCGATTGGCTGGGCAGCGGTGCTATTTGCATATGGTCTCTGATTGGCCAGCTTCAAGAGGAGCCCCTGGTGGAGAAAAGAGTTTATGACAGAAGCGGGGACATGAGAAGGAAATTTGCATATGGTCTCTGATTGGCCAGCCTCAATTCCAAGATTCTGAGATGACAAAGAGAGGAAAGGAAAAGGCCAGAGGGGGCTGGGTCAGGCAATTACCAATACAGACCACACTTGGCACACAGAGCCTGCAAGACCGACTCGACATCCTACTGCAACCATGGATGATGGGACTTGCAGTACCATCACTCACATTCTGAGACCGCTGTTAACCTCATCCAATGACTGATCAGGACCAAACTTGGCACATAGACCTCTCATGACCCACTTTACGTCCTGGTGCAACTTGGAGGAAGATGCACCATGGACGATGGGACTTGCAATACCTGCACTCCCTTCCTAAAACCATTATAACTGCCAACAATGATGGATCAGGACCACAATTTACACAGAGAGCCCACATAACCCACTCTACATCCTGGTGTGGTTTGGAAGAATTTGACAATGGATGATGGGACTTGCAGTCACTTCACTCACTTCCTGAGACCACTGAGACCCTTGCCAATGACTGATCAAGACCAAACTTGGCACACAGAGTCCCCATGACCCACTCTCCATCCTGGTGTACTTTCGAGGAGGACAGACCATGGATGATAGGACTTCAAGTACCTCCACTCTCTTCCCAAGACTGCTGCAACCCTCATCTAATGTCCGAACAAAACCAAACTTGGCACACAGAGCTCCCATGACCCACTCTACATCCTACTGTGTTTTGGAGTAGGGCATACCATGGATGATGGGACTTGAAGTACCTCTACTCGCTTTCCGAGACTGCTGCGACCCTCAACAATGACTGAACAACACCAAACTTGGCACATAGACCTCTCATTACCCACTTTACGCCATGGTGTGGTTTGACTGTGGATCGAGCATGGATTATGGGACTTGCAGTCTCTTCGCTCAATTCCTGAGACCACTGCAACCATAATCCAATTTCCGATAAGGATCAAACTTGGCACACCGGGTCTCCATGATGCACTCTACATCCTGGTGTGGTTTGGAGGATGATGCACCATGTACGGTGGGACTTGCAATTCCTTCGCTCACTTAGTGAAACTACTGAGACCCTCATCCAATGACTGATGAAGACCAAACTTGGCACACAGAACCCCCATGGCCAACTCAACATTCTGGTGAGGTTTGGGGAGAACAGACTATGGATGATGGGATTTCAAGTACCTCCACTCACTTCCCAAGACTGCTGCAACCCTCATCTAATGACCAATCAAGACCAAACTTGGCACACAGAGCCCCCATGAGAGACTCTACATCCTGGTGCTGTTTGGAGGAGGATGGATAATGGATGATGGGACTTGCAGTACCTTCACTCACTTCCTGAAACCACCGTGACATTCATCCAAATACCAATAAAGACCAAACTTGGCACAGAGAGCCCCCATGGCCAACTCAACATTCTGGTGATGTAGAGTGAGACTATGGATGATGGGACTTGCAGTACCTTAACTCATTTTCTGAGACTGCTGTGACCCTCATCCAATGACTGGTCAAGACCAAACTTAGCACACAGAGCCTCCATGACCCTCTCTCCATCCTGGTGCAGTTTGGAGGATGATGGACCACAGACGATAGGACTCACAGTACCTTCACTAACTTCCTGAGACCACTGCGAGCCATATAAATAACTGATAAAGACCAACCTTGATATACAATTCCTTTCTCTAATCCAAAAACAAACAATACCCTTTTAAAATAACCCGGGCAGCGCCGGGTACCCAAGCTAGTTTTATTAATAAAAGTCATACATTCTCTATGTCATTCATCTAGGGAAGACATGTGTAGCCTGCTGAACCTACTGTCCCAATGAATGGATGGTGGCAAGGTCCTTGATCAGCATCTTTATACTAAATTCTCTCTTAAGGAGGGAAAACTCAACTGCAGCCTGTTGTCTCTGGTATTCATTGGTAATCTCCCATCCAAGTACCATTAGCGGCTGACTTCCAGGATCAGTGTTTGGAGCCCTTAGGTAGCATGGATTTGATCTTAACTGGTTGGGCAATTGCACAGAGAATAGGGCCAGATTCTCACCCTCATGACACCCTGGAGGGCCACACTCACATGTCCAGACATGTTTGGTCACTTCTGGTCTCAACTGATACAGGGAGATGGTTCGGGGAGGAGGGGTAAGCTTCTGTTTGTGAGCAGTTTCTTTCAGTTTGGCAGCTTTGGGGGCCCTTGGGGATGCTAAAAGACTTGCAGCCTGCCCTGCCTTCATTTAATGCAGAGCTTTGCAACCCTAAATCTGTCTCCCTTGAAATATGTTCCATTGAAATAGATAGCAGGTAGTTCTCAGTAACTGTGCTTACAGCTGTAATGTAAAAGAACAAATGTAATATCTATATAAATAAAAATGTAATGTTTGTTTGTGGGATTAGCACAATAAAATAATAATAATAATAATAATAATAATAATGCTTTATTTATACCCCGCTACATGTCCCCCAGGGGGACTGGGTGCGGCTTACATGAGGCCATGGCCATCAATACAATACAAGCTATAACACAAACACAATAAAACAAGCAAAATACATAACTCAAAACCACAGAACGAATTGACACCAAATTTGGACACAAGACACCTATCAGGCCAACTAGTGACCATCACTCATGAAAACACTGAAAAACACAGCGGAAGAGACTTAAAAATAAAAAAAATTACATTACAACGCATGCGCAAAACCACATATATACACATATACACATACATACACACACAAAACTCATATACACAGACAGGGCCACAGCAACACATGGCAGGGGATGGCTAGGATATAAATAAAAATGTAATGTTTGTTTGTGGGATTAACATAACTCAAAAACCACTAGACGAATTGACACCAAATTTGGACACAATACACGTATCAGGCCAACACTCATGAAAACACTGAAAAACACAAAAAGCCAAAAAATAAAAAATACAACACATTTGCAAAACCACACACACACACATATGCAAACACATATATACACATATACACAAAAATATACACACATAAAACACATACACACAGACTGGGCCACAGCAACGTGTGGCGGGGGGTGGCTAGTGTGTGTGTGTGTGTGTGTGTGTGTGTAGTACATACTAGCTGTCATCTAATCACCTAATCATACTGGCAATCTAAGAGCCCAATCTTGACTAGGCAGTATTTTTGTATGCCGTTATAGCCAGTGACAGAAAAATATAGTCCAGTTCTATGTGTTCAGAAATGCATTTCACTGACTCTGAAGGGCCCATGAAGTAGGTACAGAATTGCAGCTGAAGTTTGTCAAAACCATGGGACATGCAATTTGTTAAATCTGAATCCATTCAGTAGCAGCAAAGTGTTGCTGCGATTCTTTCCGAACACAGCTAGCCATGCACCCTCAGTTTGTCCCCTTTGTTTTTTTTAATCTGTATTTACTACATCATCAGTATTTTCATTCTTTTATTTTCATGTTATTATTAAAATCAAGAGTGAAAATGAAAAATAATTTATAAAAAAGTGTATGCATTAACTAACACCACTAACAAAATATTCACATCACGTGAAGAGGCTGATGGATAGATGCCAAAACGTCAGCATTCTCTCCTGACATTTTGCCCACATCTATGGCAGGCATCCTCAGAGGTTGTGAGGTCTGCTGGAAACTAGGCAAGTGAGGTTTACATATCTTTGGAATGTTCCCAGTGGGAGAAAGGACTCTTGTCTGCTGGAGGAAAATTTGAATGTTGCAATTGGCCACCTTAATTAACACTGAATGGCCTTGCAGCTTCAAAACCTGGCTGCTTCCTGCCTAGGGGAATCATTTGTTGAATCTGTTGGGAAGGACTGAGAGCGGGCAATGCTGGAAGTGAATGGGGATCGGCTGCCTCTCCGAGGGCTTTTTAAAAGGCAGCTGCGATGTGGCAGTTACACATATAGAATTAATGCAGTTTGACCCCACTTTAACGGTTATGGCTCAAAGCAATGGAATAATAGGAGTTGTAGTTTTACCAGCAGGTCTTTTGCCTTCTTCCTCATAAACTACATCTCCCATCATTCCATAGCATTGAATCAAAGGAGGTGTCAAATTGGATTAATTCCACTGTGGAGATCAGGCATGGGCAAGCTTGGGCCCTCCAGGTGTTTTGGACTTCAGCTCCCACAATTCCTAACAGCCGGTGTAAATCCAGTGTAGTTGCCGTGGCTTCTAGGGAGTGTTTACTTCATGCCACTCCTGCATCCCTTTCTAATCCAATTACTCGCTTAGCAACACATGATGTCGCTTCGCTTCCCCATTTAAAACCAACCGCCCAGCCACGCCCCTCCCGCCGCTCCTCCCGCCCACCAGGCCCAAACCAATATTTCCATTGGCGGTTCCAATCCTAACCTTTGGCCAATAGCAGCGGGGGAGCTGGCTCGAGGCGTTGCGTATTGGCTGAGACTCCTCTGCATGACGCAGGCGGGGCGTGGCGTGAGGGGCTGTCATTCATTCCTTCCGCGCAGGCGCGCTGGGCCCGGTTATTGTCAGTGGTACCGCCGGTGACCGGGTCTCCCTCGCCTCTGGTCCTTCGGGGCGGCCTTCTGTGGTGGTGCCGCCTTCGCCATCTTGGCCCAGCGCAGGCACGATGCCGGTGAGTCGGCAGCAGCCTCTGCCCGTGGCTGGCCTTCCTTCCCGCAGGGCCCTGCGCTTCTCGGGCTTGTTGTTGCTAGGGGCGGGGTGGGAGGCAGGCCAAGGGCGGGGGAGGCATAGGAAGAAGGCCCCTCGGCCTCTGCCCAAGGAGGGAGGGAGGGATGGGCTGCAATAGAGGCCTTCTCCTCTCTCAAGGGGTTTCACGTCGCCCTTCATGGCCGTGAGAGCCAAAACTGCCCCTCCCTCTCAGAGAATGCTCCCTTGAATGGCAGCCATAGGGATGCTCTGAAGACAGGGACAGGACAACTTCATCCTCATCAGCACACAGACCAACCCAAACCCATTTTAATCGTGGTCTCTTGGTTTTTTGGCCTGCTATTGTGTGGCTCACTGGTTCAGACAATTGCATTAGATCAAGCATGGGCAAACTTGGGCCCTCTGGGTGTTTTCGACTTCACCTCCCACTATTCCTAACAGCCCCAGCCCTCTTCGGATAGATTACTGCAACGCACTCTACGTGGGGTTGCCCTTGAAGACTGTTCAGAAACTTCAATTAGTCCAGCGGGAGGCAGTCAGATTGCTTACCGGAGCGTCATACAGAGAGCATACCACCCCCCACCCCCCGTTGTGTCAGCTCCACTGGCTGCCAATCCAGTTCCGAGCACAATTCAAAGTGTTGGTTTTGACCTACAAAACCCTATACGGTTCCGGCCCAGCGTATCTGTCCGAACGCATCTCCCTCTACGTCCCACCTCGGAGTCTGAGATCCTCTGGGGGGCCCCTGCTCTCGGCCCCGCCTCTGTCACAAGTGACAGAGGAGCAGGGCCTTCTCAGTGGTGGCTCCTCACCTATGGAATTCACTCCCCAGGGAAATTAGATCAGCAACATCCCTCCTTTCCTTCAGAAAGAAATTAAAAACATGGATGTGGGACTAGGCGTTTGGGCAATCTGGCAGATGAATACAGGACTGTGACGACGGATAGGAATAGACAATGTGGAACGAAGTATAGACTCTGAGTTGGCGAACGCTGTGCTTGAGATTGGCTATCGACTGTGAAATATATTGTTGTTTTAATTGTTTTAATTGTTAACCATTTAATTGCTGTTTTTATATGTTGTTGTATTTGTGTAGGCACCAAATTATGCCATTTTGTAAGCCGCCCTGAGTCCCCCCTTGGGGCCTGAGAAGGGTGGGGCAGAAGTATACGAAATAAATGAATAAATAAATAAAAAGGGGCCTGAGGCTGCTAGGAATTAGCTTGGGGGTCCCCCTGAACTCAACACTATCGCTTGATGCTCAGGTGTCAGCGGTGGCCAGGAGGGCCTTTGCACAACTCAAACTTGTGCGCCAGCTGCGATCATACCTCGTGAAGTCTGACTTGGCCAGGGTGGTCCACACCTTGGTTACATCCAAACTGGACTACTGCAATGCGCTCTACGTGAGGCTGCCCTTGAAGACGGCCCAGAAGTTTGATCTGGTACAGCAGGCGGCAGCCAGGCTCCTTACTGGATCAAACTATAGGGAGCATACAACACCCCTATTAAAACAGCTTCATTGGCTGCTGATAAGTTGCTGAGCCAAATTCAAGGTGCAGGTCATGACCTATAAAACCCTAAACGGTTTGGGCCCCACCTATCTCTGCAATCGCATCTCCTTCTATGAACCGGCGCGAGCTCTAAGATTTATTTATTTATTTTGATTACTTCTACCCCGCCCTTCTCACCTCGAAGGGGACTCAGGGCAGCTTACAAAGGCACAATTCGATGCTGGCATCACATAACAGTAGTATAAAACAACATAGCAGCAATTAACAGTTAGCAGTAGTTTCTGCATTACAACAATAAAACCAATAAAAACCACTTACACCTAATTAACGGTCAGCGTTCTCATCTCATAGTCCAATTTCCAATTCCACTTTGTCAGTCCTAGTCATCTGATTGTCCTTATCTAGTTGTCAGATTGCCCAAAGGCCTGGTCCCACAACCACGTCTTTAATTTCCTCCTGAAGGAGAGAAGGGATGTTGATGACCTAATTTTCCCCGGAGTGAGTTCCACAGGTGAGGGGCCACCACTGAGAAGGCCATCCACATTTGCTGGGTTTGGGGTTGCAGGACTCCTGAAAAAGTGGGGAAAACACAAATAAAAAGCACATTTTTAAAACCTAAAAGAACACATCTCTAGGAGTCTCTAGGCAGAAGTTAACTATAAAGTCACTCTGAAGAACCTAGAGATTCCTAAACAGACCATATTAATGAAATATGTGAATAATCAAATCTACAAAAGTTAAAACCATATATGTGGAGGGCTAACTGTATAGCCTGGAGCAGGGGTACTTAAACTTTTATGCTTGGGACCCTTTTTGGCATGAGATTTTTTATACACACAGTTCTTGTGGGTTTTTTTCGGGCTATATGGCCATGTTCTAGAGGCATTTCTCCTGACGTTTCGCCTGCATCTATGGCAAGCATCCTCAGAGGTGAGGTCTGCTGGAACTGGGAAAAAAGGGGTTTATATATCTGTGGAATGACCAGGGTGAGACAAAGATTTTTTATACATATATAAGTATATAAAATAGGTATAAAAATGACACATTTACTGATAAACAAATAAGTATTTGTAAGACTTACTAAACTGATTCATTTTCCTTTGCATGAAATATAGCTGAAGCATCTTTTGTGGAGTCCACTGCAAATGCTGCACAACAGATTTGTGTAAATGTCTAAAGCAGCCACTAAGTGATATTCAGAATTTTTTAAAACCCCAACATTGAGCTAAAAGCAGACACATATTGAGTCATTTGTATCTTTCTTGGGAAGAAACATCCTTTCTTGCTTTTAGACTGCAACAGAGTATCCTGCAACCACATTATTTTATTTAGGTTTATGGAGAAGTCTTGTAGAAAAATGTGACTCACTGGTACAATTCTTTTATAGAAATTGGCAACATGTTCAACATGTTCAAAGCTGTGGGTTTTCAACATTCACTCTTTTGCAATTTCATCTATTGATAAAGAGGGTGGAGTCTATGTGGACATTATCTCATCTGCCTAAAAGAATAAGATCACCCTTGCTAAAATATTGGTGTTGGTCTTTATTTGTATAAGGATATGATACAGTGATGCTGGTGAAATTTTATTCCCTCTTGTTGTGCCTGGTTTGCGTGTATCTTTAAGTTATATGTAGACTTACTATTAATCTACTGTTCTACAACAAGGCCTTCTAGACCACTCAGTTGGCTTTGAAAAGTTTTGTTGCTATCATGTTCCTGAAAGATGAAGTGAAGGCTTTGAGGTTGTTGTAGATTCAGGGGAAACAGTAACACAATGAGAAAAGCATCCACCATTAGACCATGATAGATATTGAAATTAACCATGTGTAATGTAAATGCATATTTGGCTTAAAATCACAGGATTGAAGGACTTATCACCCCACCAGGTAATTAGTTTCAGTCTGAATCTATTGTTATAGTGAAGAACTTTTTTTGTAATTTTAACTAATATCTGCTCTCTTGTAACTAAAGGCTATTAAGTCAAATTCTGTTTGATGATACAGAAAAGAACACCATCTTCTTTCAAAAAAACTTGCAAGGATAACCATGTGGACCATAAAAAATAAATATGAAATCCATCTTGTAGTGATATTTTTGTTGGGCCAACCAGAAGCCAGTATTATTTTATTGTTTATCACTATAGTTTTTATTTTAAAACTAATTTTGTAATCAATTTACTGTGTTTTATATGTATTACTGTATGTATTATTTATATGTAATAACATCAAATTGTGCCGGATGTAAGCTGCTCTGAGTCCCCCCCCCCTCGGGGGGGGGTGAGGTGAGAAGGGGACTGTACAAATGTTTGAAAAAAATAATAAATAAATTAGACATGACAGTACAGTACAGTTTGTCTTCTGTGCTATTCGAGATATACATGATACTGTTGGAAAATGTTATCTGGACTTTGAAGGTCAGGTGTTGTCAGTAAGCTGATGGCACTCACCTCTATCTCTTCTTTCCTTCCAATCCGAAACAAGTCAGTGATTCAGTAGTGATTCAACCTGAGGTGGATGAGGCTTCCCTCATCCTGAAATTTCAACTCCATAGTTTGCGCGTACTATTGGACTCAGCCCTGAACCTGGAGGGCAGGTCTTTGCAAAGGCAAGAAATCAGTACACACACTTAAAGCCAGATTACTAGCTGTGGTTGCTCCTTGAAATGTCACATCTAGCCATGGTGACAAATTCCTTGATTACATCATTTACATAATGTTTGGGCTAGTGTAATATACCCTATGAAACTGATCCCATTTCAAACCTGCTTGAGTTTTAAGGTGGGGGGGGGAGAGGTCTCTCAACCCCATCATAATTGCAGCCTCATTTGGTGATGTGTCAGGCAGCCCTTTTAGTGGGCTTCCAAGTGGCAAAATTCCCTCTCAGGAGAGGTTAGGTTGGCCTGTCTCTGCTCTCTTTTCACTATTGGGTAAAAACTGTTTACTCATGACATTGGTTGTTAACTGTCCAGTGTAGACAGTGTTTTAGTTGGGATGTGCTGTAGTTTTTCTCATTATTACTATATTCTAATTGCTTTGTAAAACTGTTTTGGAATGCATCCAGAGAAGAATGACTAAAATTATCAAAAGTCTGGAAGCCAAGCCCTATAGGAATCAGCTTAGGGAGTTGGATATGTTTAGTGTGGAGAAAAGAAAGCTGGGGAGCAGGGAAGGTGATTATAGCCATTGTTTAAATATTTGAAAAGATGCCACATTGAGGAGGTTGCAGACTTATTTTCTGCTGCTCTAGAGATTAAGACACAGAGCAGTAGGTTCAAATTGCAGGAAAAGAGTTTCCACCTAAACATTAGGAAGAATTGTTTGGCAGTGGAATAAGCTGCCTCCTGACTGGAGTCTCCTCTCTGGAGGTTTTTAATCAGAGGCTGGATAACCATCTATCAGGGGTGTTTTGGTTGTGTGCTTCTGTATCGCAGGAGGTTGGACTGGTTGGCCCTTGTTCTCCCTTCCAACCATGATTCCGTAATATTTTCAATATAGTGGATCATTGGATTTTTTTAAAAAAACCTTTGATATATCAATTATTTTAACTTATATTGATGAGCTGGCTTGGGTTGCATGTTGGGGGAAAGCTGGGTTATAAGTTATTACATTTTATGATCCTTAAGAAACTTGTTGTATTTCTGAGAATAAGCATTCCTCTTGTTCACAGAAGAATGAAACCTAGAATTTTAAAATTAGAAGGGGGATCATGGACCATTGTGTTCACCCTACTACTCATTGCAAGATCTCCAGCAACAACATCCCCAGCAAGTAGCTGATCAAACTCTGTTTGAAGATGTCCCAAGAAGGAGGCAATTTGTTCTTTTGCTGAACTACTCATACTGTCAAGAAATTCCTTCTAATATTCTATCAATCTTCCCTCCTGCTATTTAAAACTACTAGACCTAGTCGTACCCTCTGAAGTTTTGTTGTTTTTTTGTTGTGTCAGGAGCGACCTGAGAAAATGCAAGTCACTTCTGGTGTGAGAGAATTGGCCATCTGCAAGGATGTTGCCCAGGGGACGCCTGGATGATTTGATGTTTTATCATCCTTGTGGGAGGCTTCTCTCATGTCCCCGCATGAAGAGCTGGAGCTGATAGAAGAAGCTCATCCGCATCTCCCCGGATTCGAACCTGCGACCTGTCGGTCTTCAGTTCTGCTGGCACAGGGGTTTAACCCATTGAGCCATCGGGGTCTCCTACCCTATGAGGTAGCAGAGAACAAGCCAGAACTCTTTTTTTTTTTTTGCAGCAATCCTTGATATATTAAAAGAGTACAATCATGTCACCTCTCAGTCTTCTCTTCACTAAGCTGAACAAGCTCAGCTTCTTCAACCTGTCCTGATATGTTTTTCCATGTTTATATTCCATAATATCCATTATTCATATTTCATAATATGCAAACACCAGAAAACAAATTTGCATAAGGTGGAATGTCTTCATCTCTATTGCTACAACTTTGGTCCTCTGATACAAGGAGCAGCAAAACAAGCGAAGAGGCCTAGAGAGAGTTGAATTCTCCATGCAGTTAATTCAGTACTCTCATTGCAGGTCTTGTGCTTTCTGGATATGAACTAATGATCTTCACCTAGTTTCAAAAAGTATTTTTAGTGGATTTGTGCAATTTAATTACAGAACACCCTTATAACTCGGTGTTTTTCCCTTGCTGTTTTATGAATTAAAACTTTTTTTTTAAAATATAGATCAACAAATCAGAGAAGTCGGACAAGACAGAAAATTCTGACAATGTCAAGGTGGTCGTTCGCTGCCGACCTTTCAATGAGCGAGAGAAGACCATGTGTTACAAAATGTCAGTTAATGTTGATGAAATGCGAGGAACAATTACTGTCCATAAAACAGATTCTTCCAATGAACCTCCAAAGACTTTTACGTTTGATACAGTTTTTGGACCAGAGAGCAAGCAACTTGATGTTTATAATTTAACTGCAAGGCCAATTATTGATTCTGTTCTGGAAGGATACAATGGTAAGTTATGAGGTTTTTTTAACATACAAATAATGAACAAAAAGACATACATGGATAAGGTTATGAAAATATGATTTCTTGGGAGCTAAACTTCCTTCAGTAAGTATTACGGATAGAATGTGTTGTTTATGTTGTTGGTCATACCTAGTGATTCTACAGAAATGCAGAACACCAAGGTGGTTTCTTTATTTGTTCTCTGCTTTTGTAATTAATGGTGGGAAATCAAAGCAATAATTAAGATGTATTTAAATATAATTGTACAACACAGCCAATCAACTTGGATCCTTCCAACAGAAGTTAGACTTCTTAATAAGGCTTTGGAAAATGATAGTTCATGGGTGATATAAGTCTTATTAATATATTGCATTCCCCATATTGATTGCTTTTTAATTTTTTTGCTATTAATAATGCCACATGCTTTTCTGTGTTCTGAACTTTTATTTGTTTCTTGTAATTTTTGTTTATTATTGTAATTTTTGTAAGTTTTCTTGAGTCCAGGGCAAAAGGCAGGATATAAGTAAATTAATAGTAATGCAAAAAACAAAAAGAAAGAAAGAAAGAAAAGAAAAGAAAGAAAGAAAGAAAAAAGAAAAAGAAACTTAAAAAGCCAAATATATCTCTGATTGGAAATGAAATTTTCAAAATTCTAAACTGAACAGAAAAAGACAGATTTTTCCTAGACCACTTGGGAGTTACAGTCCAGTTGATGAAGGTTTTCCATTCTGTGCTCTAAAAAGAAAAATCCAAATTTTTCCCAGGTCTGTTTATATGGTGATTGTAACAAGAGTTGTAGTCAAACAGGTATTCTTCTGTGTAAAAAATAGAATTTTCCTCATTCAGCTGTTAATGGGCTTTTCCCATTAGCAGTGCCAGTCCACTACCCAGATTATTAATCACTTAAAAAAATTTGGGGGGGGGGGGGGGATTGCAATTATATCTATTTAGTTCAATGTTTGAGTTTAATTGGACTTAAAACTTTAATATGTTGAATATACCCAGAACTAGAGACAGGAGGAAAGAGAGAAAAAGACTAGGAATGGAAATAGAAACTAGGTAATATAAAAGATAGGAAATGAGATAAAAGATAAGATATTAAGCCAGGAGTTAGACATTGTGGAGGTTAGAAGCAGAAAGCAGAGGGAGGGAAAGAGGAAAGAGGATAAGGCAAGGCGTGATGAACTAGGGAATGAGAAACAGGAATGAGAAAATGAAAAAGAAGTGAATGAAGGCAGGAGTTACAGAAGTTGGAAGTAAAATGATGAGAAAAAAAGAAGGGGAGAAGTGTAGTACAAAAAAAGTGCCTAAGCAGAGCTGAGGATGAAGAACATTAATAGCAGACCCGCTCCACCCAATACTGATGCAATTGCTGAGCATCAGACTATGATTGTGACTCCCCAACCATTTTGGTAGGATGAAGAAGGTGGGTAATTTACTAATAAAGTAGGAAAATCTACCAAGCAGCCCCTCTTTTAGTGCTATATTAAATAATTCATGAAATGGCAATACTGATACAGCTTAGTATTTCCCATACTGGTCATTGTTGAGTGTTGATTCAGACTGTGAGATGATAAACATTTGGCCGCAGGAGGAGGCAACCAGAATGAAAGCTTGCAGCAGCCATGGCAAAGCAGCCAGCAGGAACAGTAAGAAGGCACAAGGGCAGCAAGACACAGCAAGAAGCCAAACCAAAAACAAACAAAACTTCTATTAAGAGGCAGTACCTGCTTCATGAGATTTCCTTCCCTTCCCAAGAGGCCTGGAGAGAAATCTAGAAATCCTGTTGAAAACTCGTAATTACAAAGTGCCAGTATAGCCGAATGTGATGTAAATATTCCAGGTTCATTGTGAAGCCTTAAAATGTAAAAGAAAAATGAAGAAGGCACTCCCTTTCTATGCCTGTCATAGAAACACATTGTGTCTTTATAACAAACAGGATTTATTCTCTGGAGGCTAGATAATTCAGTCTACATTAAAAATTAACTGATTTGATTCACACCTGCTTCTTGTGTTTTACTCAGTGGCATGTCAAAAGACAAATATGTGAATTTTAGATTATCACCATATTTTTATTGTGTGCTACCTGAAGATCTAAGATCACAAATCTAGTATTTAGCAGACCAGAAATAAATTAATTTATCATCCCTATTCAGAAATTCTGTAAGCTTGCTTTTATCCCATTTCCAGTGTTGAGAGAGAGAGAGATCTGCTATTTGTAGTCTCCTTTCTTAAGAGCAATGGTGTTCCCAAAGAAGGAATTAAATCTTTGCTTCGCCACTATGGGAAAATATCTGTACTGTTTTGTCTTGCAGGCACCATTTTTGCTTATGGACAGACTGGTACAGGAAAGACATTTACTATGGAAGGGGTCCGGGCTGTTCCAGAACTCAGAGGGATCATCCCCAATTCTTTTGCTCATATATTTGGACACATTGCAAAGGCTGAAGGGGATACAAGGTAAATTATTTGTCTTCTTATCTTCTATCCCTGCTATGTAGAGAAGCATTTTTTGTAGCCTACCCAAAGGGTTCATCTTATCAAGGATCCTGTTTCCACACTGAGCAGCCAGATGCCTTTTTGTCTTTTGAGGGAAATCAGAAGCAGGGCATGAAAGCAGCATCTTGGGGCAGTGACCTTTGCGACATAGAAGTACTTTATTGGTGTACATTGAATTCCCTGTTTGGAAGTGCCTACCAGAAGAATAGCACCCACCAATGTTAGGGTGAGCAGATAACTTCGGTTGAGAAGATCTGCTTCCCCTCCCCCCTCCATTTAAAACTCCCATGATCTTCCAGCCATCTGTCAATGGTGCTTTGAATGTGATTTTCCTGCTTCTTGACAGGGGGTTGGACTGGATGACCCATGAGGTCTCTTGAAACTCTATGATTCTATGAAGGTGGAACAAAAGAAATTTAATTAAAGCTAAACCCATTCTGATCTAAATCCAATGTTAGCCCCAGCTAGAATAACCTAATTGAAATGACTGTGACTTCTTGGTGACTACCCTTTTAAATCCCATTAAATTCTGTGTCTGTTGTCAGTGAGCTGAGGACTGTCAGTGAGCCATATATACTGTATGTATTTTAATACCAGAACTGAACATTGTTTAAAGTCCTTCTTTATAACAACCCATGCTTCATTTCTCCATACAAGTAATGTAATTGAGACAGGGAGGAGTTGCTTTTTGCTGCTGCAGTCAGAAGTCCTCACTAATCTACTGCAAATTACTCTGAGATCTACTAGTAGATCTTAACCTACATTCTTTCCCTGCCTCCATGCTAGCATGACAGATTATCTCTGGAACAGATTTGAAATTGTAATTATGCTTTTGTTGTCTTTTTCAACTTCAGGTTTTTGGTTCGAGTCTCTTATTTGGAAATCTACAATGAGGAAGTGCGTGACCTACTGGGGAAGGACCAGACACAGAGGCTAGAGGTAAGAATTACATATTTGTTAATTATTGCTGTCAGGTAGAAAGTACTGAAAAGAGCTGTGGGCATTGCTTAACAACTAAGCTGTGAAGCATATTCTCATGCCTTTTTTTACAGATGGGAAAGAGTGAGAGAGTAGGATGGCACAGACTCTTTCAATGTTTATTATACCAGCTAGCCAAAAGATACAAATTGGATTAGATTTATGTGGAAAAACTTAATGCAGCTACATGTTATGTAAAGTTGATGCCATACAAAGTTTTGCCCTTGGACGTTATAGATTCCATTTCTAATCAGTTAAATTTCAGTTGTGAAATAAACATACCTTACCTATTTTGTGTATTTTTATTTCCTAGTACTTCATGACCCAACTTAGCTTTCTTGTCCTTTGTAATCCCATTGACTTTAATTTTGCTTTCAATTTATATGTGTGCTTTAATATGGCTTGCTGGCTGGAAATAAGCAGCTAGCTACATCAGCCTAATTTAAACTATTTGTACTATTACGGTTGTTCACACAAGAAGTTACAATTAACATTTCTCTTGAAATTCAAGTACTGTAGGAACCCAAAAGGCTTTCCAACTAGTATACTTGTCTCTAGCAATAACCTTCAGCATTTGGAATGAAAAGTTAGCCACTAAGGCTCTGTCCTTAAATTTATGATAAGTCCACTAGTTTCATCCTCTGCTTTCAGTACCCAAAAGGATCTTGTAACCCTTTGGAAATTAACTGAGAGAAAGACACTATATAAAAAGACGCTAGTTAAGTCTGCTTCCTCAGATGTATGGAGTGAAATGCTGATGAATTAATCTTTATATGTGAATAATCATAGATCATAAAATGTGTAATATCATCTGTTAATAGTATTGAATACTAAGGCTATAGAAAACAGTATTTCTAAAGAAGAGGTCAATATGGATAAACAGCCTCCAAAAATAACTGCTAGATTTCTTTCATAGGTTAAAGAGCGACCTGATGTTGGAGTCTATATCAAAGATCTTTCAGCTTATGTTGTGAACAATGCAGATGATATGGACAGAATTATGACGCTTGGCCACAAAAATCGTAAGTTACACAGCTCCACCTGATTATTTTACATCCTTAGCAGATTATTCTCACTTCCACTTTGCGTAGCTAACTAATTGAGTGGTTGAGGAACACAACCACAATATTAACGGAGGTGGACTGAAACTTCCAATATGGCCTATTTGATAGTTATAGTTCTGCATTTGTTTGCAGCAGCTTCCTTTAATTAATTGATCAAGTTCACACTCAGCTGTTTGAGCTTTTACCAAATTCTGTAATACCCATGTAGATGTTGTTTTCCACCATCTTGTCAGTTGTGCTTGAAATATCATTTTACTTCAGCATAGCAATTAAAATCCACTTGCTGGGTTATTTCCAAGGTAAAAAATACTGAGGGCAGCAAATAACAAGTGGCACCACGTGCATCCTCTGCATTGCCTCAAAGTTAAACACCACTTTTCTGTGGCCAAGAGTCCCAAGGAGTGGACTATAATACTTGTATGGGACTTCCCTTAGTTCATTTCCTGTCCTTCCTTCCAAAGTTAATTACAATGGCTGTGGTATTACATTTAGGGAAAGGGGTCCTTTGATACCCAGGGCCCCAAGGTGATCCAGTGAGTGGGGATATAAACTTGATCTCCAGGGTCCAAATCTAGAATGCACTAGATTTCTACAATTGGCATTTATTAAAAAGGAAGGAAAATAGGAAACAGTTTCTTTAGAAAGAGTTTAATTTCCCATTTGGTTTGGATGTGTTTGTTGCATATGGTGGGATAAGAGCTACATGAGAGTATCTGATCTAGGGAATACTAGGTAATGATATTTCAGATTGGTGTAAGTTTCTTCATTTCCCATATAAATTTTGCACATCAGAGGCAGCTTGGAAAGATAGATTTTTGACAAAGGAGGACTAAATTGAAGCAAATGTCTAGGTTTTTGCTTTTTATCTATGTAAAAAGTGAAACAAAACAGCAAGTGGGGAACATAAAAATAATATTGTATGACAACGTTTTCTTTTTATATCACAGATGATGTGATAATGTAAAGCTTTTTTTTTTGTTTTACTTTTCTGTGGCAAATAGGTTCTGTTGGGGCAACTAATATGAATGAACACAGTTCCCGTTCCCATGCTATCTTTACAATAACAATTGAATGCAGTGAGAAAGGTGTGGATGGCAATATCCACGTACGCATGGGCAAGCTGCACCTAGTAGATCTTGCGGTAAGCCATTACGTGCCCTTTAATGCAATTCTTATGACCTGGATTATTGTAGGAGCTGAGATGCTGTCACAAGGCATTTCATGGGTTTCTTCATGCAGAATAATCCTATGCTTTGCTCCTGAGAAGTCACTGCTGCTGTTTTCAATAATGCGTAACTCCCAAGCAGGTGTGCATAAGATTGCAGCCTCAGGCAATCTGAATAACCTAGGCAGCTTTCTTGGCTGATTGAAAATGTGCTAGATTCCCCTAAACTAGGTGAGTCTCCCTGTTCTTAATGCAATATTTCTGTTTCCCAGTTTGTATAATACTGTATCAGTTCCTTGAGGTCATGACATTTGGAAACAGAAAAAAAGCCTGACACTTTATTGGTCTGCTGACTTGTAAGCCTTTCACAATAATCCATGTAATGACTTGATTATTTTGCTTTCCCAGGGTTGGGGTAAGGAAACTTGTTTTAACTTGTTGGAAGAAAAACAGAGAATAAAGTGTACCTTAAAAATGATTGAGTTCTATTAGACATGAGCTTTTGTGGATTGTAGTCCACTTTAGCTGATACCATTCTTTACCAGTGAAATGGACTTGATACCAGAATACCTTATGCCGAATAAAATTGGTTAGTGATTGGGATACAGTCCACAAGCAAATCAAGTATTTGCTTGAAATTGTTGCTTGCAAGGTGGATAGCTGTCCAGGTGCTGGAGGCCAGTTTCCTCCTGAACTGCCCCCCCCCCCCCCCCGCTCCAAATCCATACATATATCCCTAATGGTACAATGGAATATATTGTATTGGAACCAAAATGGCCACTAGGAATGACGTTACAGGTTATGGCTAATGAAGGAAGTATTGGGAGGGGGTAGTTTTCAATTATTGGATAAAGGAAATTGTATTGTTTTGTACTGGGAGAAAGATGGCATGTAAATTACACAAATAAGCAAACAAATTGGATGACCTAAGGTGAGCTTCAGGGTCCCCAAAAGTGAGCTTTGGGGGCCACTTGTTGCTTGTAGGCCATATTTTCTCTAACCCTATTGTAGAGCCAGTTCGTAACGTTAGATTCGTTGCTGGATTCTTTCATGGAGTCCAGTTTTTTGGCACTACTATTGGCTTCTGAGTGTATCAAGGTTTGACCCTTACTGCTTCTTTCATGCAGGCAGTTGTCTTTCTTCCTTTTGCAGCATATTTTGTTATGTGTCCTGTTTGTAAAATGCACTTAGTATCTGAACTTTTCATTCCTCCTAATTTTTCTCTCCCAACAACCAGGGATCAGAAAGACAGGCAAAAACTGGAGCTACTGGGCAACGACTGAAAGAAGCTACAAAAATTAACCTTTCTCTCTCTACTCTTGGGAATGTCATTTCTGCACTGGTTGATGGAAAGAGCACTCATGTGCCTTACCGTAACTCCAAGCTGACTCGATTGCTCCAGGATTCCCTTGGAGGCAACTCCAAGACTATGATGGTAATAACAAGAGAGCCATGTGCAATGTTAGTGAATAGTGAAACAGATTCTGACAAAATAGGTAACTTTATGGAGGATCACTTCTCTTATATATCATGGCCTCCAAATAGGAGGGTCTTTGTGTAAGTAGGGCCTATGCTCTCTGGTGGCCCCCATGTCAGTGCTGAATCCATCCTAGGTTTTAGTTCAAACTTTAAAAGAGCGAAAAGGAAATTTGAATATACATTTTTCTGATATCTGCCTCTTGGATTTCATTACTTAATGTCAGAGCACTTGATGTCAGGGAACACAGTCACTATTTTGTATAAAGAGACTATGTTCCCTAAGGTAATGAAACACATAGTGAATGTCTGTTGTCTGTTATGTATGTTAAACTGCAAAATTGCAATCTGATGAGGGGGACTTATGAGAAACAGTGTTCCTATTGGAGTTCAAAGCATACAAAAAACTTCTGTGGAGTGAAGAAACCCTACAAGAACATCAGTGGTATCAGCTTTGGTGCCATTACTATGGGGCTAGGGAAAATGGATGGCTGTAATGTTCCTCATATATTTATTGTAGAGAGGAATTATGTTTAAACATAGTAGTGACCACACAGTCTTTTAATCTGGAGTAGGATTTACAAGGCAGTCTCATGCTCTGTTCTAGAGTCCACATATTCAGGGCTCACATGTAGGAAAATGTGGACTTGGTAGTAACTCATGGATTTGACAAAGGAGACCACTCCATCCCAGCCTAAATTTGTCCATGAACTGCTTACAACTAGATTTGATCAGTAGTTTCCTCTGTGAACAACATTATGTTGTTTGATTTGATTTGAACAGCTATATCTTGTTGTGTACCTGTCGTGCACCTGAAATTCTAGGGCAGGTGGCAGTCAGTAGAACTGCTTAAAAACAATATTACCAATTTGAACATTTAAGACAGGGAATACCCACAGATTATTTAACCAAGCTGAAATCACTAAACTTTGAAAGCTTGGGTGAATAAACAGGTTTTATGTTTGCTTTGAAATGAAGTCGCTATCAGTTGGCACAGTAACCAATCATTGGCCTGCGCCTAGTTTATCCTAAACTGAAGTTTGCCTGGTTCCTTAATCTTCTAAACCCTTAATTATATAACTTGATCTTTTGTCTTAGTGTGCAAACATTGGTCCAGCAGACTACAATTATGATGAGACTATCAGCACTCTGCGATATGCTAACCGTGCCAAGAACATCAAGAATAAAGCTAGGATTAATGAAGATCCAAAGGATGCCTTACTTCGGCAGTTCCAGAAAGAAATAGAAGAACTTAAGAAAAAGTTGGAGGAAGGTAACCTGTTGATTTCCTTTAATCCTACAAATAACAGTGATAACAATGTTTAGCACTGAGAATATTTTCAAATTTCTCCATAGAGGAATTTTGAATTTGAAATCGTTTTCTTGAATGTTTTTGTCCTGCCCCTTGCAGGAGTTGTGAGGTAGGTTAGGTTGAAAGACAGTCTCTGACCAAACTTCATGGCTGAACGTTTCAACCTGGGCCTTTCCTAATTTGTAAGTTGTGCTCTAGGGCTGCACTTCTTCTCATCTTCGGATGAAAACTTAACACCTTTCCATAAAATACTACATCTGCCTACATAATGTTATTTAGAGTTCATACTGGATTGCAAATGACATGCCATCTTCTTAATTTAGACATGTTTACAGGTAATGTAAAACAAGGGCTGTGGCAAACAAGATTTGGTCTGTGTCAAGACCTTTGCGGTCCTGTCTAGCTACCAATGTTTCACTATTGAATTGCTTGGAAAAACAAGCTCCTTAGATGTCTAGTTTTCTGGGAAGGCTAGGAAAGAATAAGAAATAAAATGGAAATGGGAAAGTATATGTGCATGTGTTACACCTGCCAAAATTCCCTTGTCATTGAGACCAGTGGCCATACCACCTAGAAAATTGTGGGCATTATCGGAAAAGAAGAAACATTTCTGAGCTGTGAACATAAAGTCTGTTAAGCTCCATACTGATAATTATAAAATTCCATAGGTGAGCTTTTGTTGAAAGGTGTTTTGTTTTTGTTTGTTTGTTTTATAATCCGGTTAAATAAACATACTGATACTTCAGGGGAAGAGATCTCTGGCTCTGAGAGCAGTGGTTCTGAAGAGGAGGAAGATGAGGATGATGGGGAAATTGGCGAAGATGGAGAAAAACGGAAGAAGCGAAGGGGTAAGGTGCTGAGAAAGCAACTCACTTTTTGAACATTACAGACAATATTATTTTATTATTTATTTATTTACTTTATTTATATCACACATTTCCCCCCTTGGGAGCGATGTGTAACAGATTACTGTACCTTTTGGAAACACTGTGCCTCCTTTACAAAGTTATTTATACCTTATTTATTTAGTTTATATTCTTTCTTTTTCCTGGCATAGAACTGAAGGTGGCTTACAACATAGACCCTGCCCTCTGCTCTTATTTGTGTCCTTTTGCTTGTGATAGTTTTCTTGAGCACAGAGTTACTAAATGACAGCAGGATAGTGTCAGCATCAGAACTCTTTGATCGAATCCTTGGATTCCATTGGATGGATGTTAAAGCTGTATTAAAGTGTTTTAACTGCATAGTGTAAATGTACCCAAAGAGAAGGATTTGCCCTCTTGTGGTAGTTATTGCTTTCATAGCTTCTGGCATGCTACATTATCCATGTGAAATGGGACGAGGTAAGAATGTCACCAGTCAGTTCCCTGTAATGTTCCCAGAGGTAGATAGGTCACTGTGACAGAATATATCTATAAACATTTTGGTTTTGACTGAGACCCAGGACCTGTGGAAGGAAGATATTGAAGACCAGAGTCCTCTTTCTCTTCTCCTGACCTCTTCTTCTTTGAGTTCTTAGTTGATCTTTCACTAGTTACAATTAAAAAGCCATCAAAGACCAAAATATTTTCATGGCAAAGCAGTGTTTGAAGAAACGAGAATGGTGTCTTTTTACTCAGACCAAGACTTTTGTTGATCATGCATTTGATTTTACATATAATGACATGTCAAACTAAGATGTTTATTACACAGTTCTACAGCAAAGCTATTGGAGAAAGATGTGCATCATTAAACTAATCTCTTGCCCTTTAGAGCTAATGCTTAGCATGTGTTTCTTGTTTCTTCTTCTTTCCTGGGTTTTCCATGGGGCCTGCTTCTCTGTTTTCCAGGCAGTAGCACCAGCAGTAGCTCAGACTCTACATGCTCTGTCATAGAAAAACCTCTGGACAAATCCTTCACTAGTGAGTGGGAGCTCTTAAGTCATCCAGTGAAGCTTTGGCCTTTCCATAACCTATGCACTCATTGTTTTGATGCTGCATTTTGCTCCCTGCCTTCAACATTGGTTTTGTTCAGAGTAAAGTGTGGATTATCCCCACCCACTAAATAAAGCATGCTTTTTACCTGCGCTGTTTAAAATTTTGGGTGGAGAGCACCTCTGTAAAGCTCGAAAGCATGGTGGTATTGATCTACAAAATAGACTGATTCTTAAAATATTATCTTGGCGATCTTTAATATTTTACCCTTGCACTGACTACATGTAATATTATTTATTTATTTATTTACTGTGTTTGCATACCGCTTTACTCAGCCTATCGGCGACTCAAAGCGGGTTCTAACAAAACAGTACACATAATATCATAATACAGATTAAAGCATTAAAACAGTATAAAACACAACAAAAGCAATAAAAACAACATCATTAGCGTCCCCTTATTGTCAAGCATTGTCCATTTCCATTGTCAGTTGGATTTTTACTTTTCTTTCTCTGGAAGCTTATTCTGGATAAAGGAGCTAGACCAAGTCCATAATCTTGTAATTTGGGACAAGATTGGCTGAAATGTTTGTTCTTGATTCCAAATTCCTTTACTCAGCGCATTATGCTGCATTTGAAAAATTTTCCACAGTCTTCCACATCAAGGCTGAGTAACTTTGAAATTCTCCAGATTAGTTCTCTTTGCTCTTAACAGCATAGCCAGCGGGGAAGTTTAATGGGAATGACAGTTCAACCACATATGGAGAGGCAAAGGTTCCCCAACCTATATGAAATCAATATTCCCCAGTCTGACCGCCAGGCATTTCCTATTCAGAGAGATTAATGGGAAACCCTGTGTCTCTGGGTTTTATTTTAGGTGTTAGAGATGTTAGGCAATGCCAACATTCCTTTAGTGTACACATGTCAGCATCACTGATCTTGACAACTGATGAGGAGGAACAAGGTGAAAGGGCTTTAATGAAGCACTTTCATTTGTATTTTGAAGTGGGCTTCCCACGCTCCTGTCCTAAGCCACTGCTTTTAGGAAGAATGCAATGTACTCCTTTGAGGAACAATTCATAGATGAAACTCCAAATTGACATATCTGTAACATAGACTGGGCCTTCAGATTTAAATGAAAACAAATACATGTGATTACTTTTTCCTTTATTTTATTTTATTTGCTTTTGCATGTTGCATGGTTTTTGTTTAGCTTTTTTGGCTGCATTTCTTCCTTTCCCTCTACCACTTTCCTTCTTTTCTTTGACAGCACCAGCTATAATGTGTGACTTCACCTCTGTGGAAGCATCTAAGTTTCTTGAAACATGTCTATTCAGTGTTGTGCTCAAATGAATGTTGATGCTTGCCGTGATCTCTTCCAGTGGCAGGTGGCCCCCATATCAATGCAATGGTAGATTTGCTCTGGATGCAAGTGTGGGCTTTAGTAGGATATTCCAGGTACCCTGTCCCCCTCTAAAATATTTCACCACCTTTGAAGTTTGAAAGGAAATCCAGAGTACTTTTACTCCCATGTGATATGGAAGCCTCCAGTCATTACTCAGATTTCCTGTGTTTGATTGGCCATCTCAGAGGCAGACAGTTGACTGACAATTGGAATCACAATACCAAGGAAGCTCCACTAGATATAAGAGGCAACTGGCTTCTTCAGATTCTCAAGTTTATACAATTTATATGGCAGATTACACTTTTTAATGCTTTTAGGCCCTGTTCTCTGTGGCAGATATATAGCACGGACACCAAGAATTAGCTTAATACTGTTCAGAAAAATAATGTTATCCTGTAACAAGGTGCCAATTCATGTTGTTCTTCAGTATGAGGTGCTTACTCTGCTTCAGTATAGAAGTAGGGTAGCAAGGCAAAGATTTAATCTTGCATTTCAGTGCTTAATTTGCTAGGTTTTTTCTTTTTATCTGCCAATGCACATTTTGATGAATGCTTTTACTTATGACCTTGTTTGTTTTGCAAAACAAATCAAGCAATAATATCTTTCTTTTTTCCCCCCCTCCCTTCTCCCTTCCTCTTTGTGCGTGTGCTGCCTCTCTGCGATTTGTTTGCCTCTTCTTCTTAAAATGCAAGATCAAGCAGGTTGGTGTGTTTGATTTGCACTCCATCTAATACAGTTTAAAGGACTTGCTTAAGGATTTTTTCCCAGACTGCCTAGCTATGCTCTCTCTCTTTCTCTCTTTCACCTCAGTTAATTCAAGGTGCATGCACTGAAAATGTTAAGATGATTAATGCAGTGCAATTACCAATTTAATTGAAATGGGATGACTATGAAGACAAAGTTTATTTATCATTATAGAAATGTAACTGTGGAAGAGAGAGATAGGGTATTCTAAGGGGCTTCCCCTTATAACAGCAATAAAACCATTGCCTATTTTCAGGTACAGTTGCTGTCATTCTAGATATATCTAGATAACGCAGATTTATGAAAATATGGGGGAGGGCAAACAAAACGGGGCAAACAAAGATGTCTTCCCCTTTTTTTCCTTCTTCTCATTTCAATTCATAGAGATTTCATTTTGGTTTGCAAGCCTACTCTACCTTGATAATTGTGTTCCCTTTTCCTTCCATCATTTTAATTTATTCCTTCATACATTTTGTTCTATTTTTCCAATGTGTTTTGTTCCCCGATTTTTAGTATTAAAATTCTGTCCTCTTTAGGAGTATGTTTTTAAAAAAAATCCATATAACAATAAATGAGCACAGTTCAACTCATTTCGCTATATAAGCTAGAATTGTGCTTCATGACTGGAAGGCATAATTGAGGTCAGTATATATTTGAGAGCTTCCATTACAAAATGTATAGAGCACATTCTTAGTAATGCATCATTTGCATTTGGCGTCAAGACTGAGAGATACCCCTGTCTCTTTGCTTCCTGACTGGATGATGATAAGGAGGTGAATCCTGGAAGTCCCAGTGACGGTCATCACTATAGATTGTTTCATTGCCATAATTACTAATTGCTGTAAATTACTAATGTAATGATTCATGTGAGGAGGCAAACACACATGTGTTTTTGGCTTGTGCTGTTTTTAATCAGCCTTTGTCCCTCCTCAAAGGAAAGAAGAAGGTTTCTCCTGACAAGATGATGGAAATGCAAGCCAAGATTGATGAAGAAAGGAAAGCCCTTGAAACAAAGCTTGATATGGAAGAGGAAGAAAGAAACAAAGCCCGGGCAGAGCTTGAAAAGAGAGAGAAGGACCTACTTAAAGCACAGTGAGCAGTTCAGACATTAAATTACTGTGTATTGACCTTGTATGTAGGTATAATCTGAATCATTAAATTTATTAACCTTTGCCCACCACTATTGTTTTAAAATACATTTTTATTGACAAAGACGATCTTTTTAATTTATAAAAGAACAAATAATCCCAAAATGTTTGTTATTTTGGCATATATAAATTTTTCACACTGGGGTCCTTTAAAGAGTAAGGATACACATGGAAGTAGACACTAAAATGTGTGCTGCTTGGTCTGCCTGATAGAGCTTAAAATCGTTATATTCACAAAGGTATTGAATCTTGTCTAGTTGCAGACTGTGGAGACGTGAACCCCAATTGCGGGCATCAGCCTCCTCAGTTAATTTCATACTTTCAGTGTATCATGGTGAATTTCCATACGTTTGCCTGTACTGCAAATGATGTTAGTTTGGGGATTTTTCCCACTCCAGATGCACTTGAAATACTACCAAACAATACATGTAAACACATCCCACATTTTACACATTTTCACAGACCAAATGAAGACTTTTCTCATCCTTTCCAGTTTGTCCTCTATAGAAATTCAAGCTACACATCCCAAACATGGATATTGTTCTCAGTTTGTACAACATACTCAACACTACAGAGGAAGAATGGAATTCTTTGAATGTCAATCTGTTGCATTGAAAGGAGAGTTATTAATACCTCTGTCTTTGCTCACTCTCCAAATGTCCCTAACGTAGGCCCAAAATACTAAACAATGTGAGATTTCAGAAGTAGACAGACTTATCAATCCCTATTTCTTTACCTCTTCCTCCTGCCAATCACTACTTAGTTCCTCATGAAAGGTTAAATAAATCAGAGCACTAAATGTAAGAATAAGACTCAGAACTTTCTGCCTAGTACAGCTTGCATCAGTATCGAGATTTTTCTTGAGAAAAACTTTTAAATGCCTCAATATCCCCTAGTGGAGAGGAGGAATTGCAGAAAAGTAGGCCCTGTTTGGCTTAACTAGAACTGGCATAGAATTAACCAACTGAACCAAATATTTCTCTAGCAATTTGGGGTTTCCCAACTGAGGAATAAATATAAAAAACCACTTTGACTTCAAGAATCAGTTGTGAAGCTAGAATCTGCCTCTCTAGAATTCTGATTCAGAAGAACTTGGGTTCTTAACTTTCTCTTTATCCAGGCAAGAACACCAGACTTTGCTGGAGAAGCTGTCAGCTTTGGAAAAAAAAGTGATTGTGGGAGGCGTAGATTTGCTGGCTAAAGCAGAGGAGCAGGAAAAGCTTCTAGAAGAATCCAACATGGAGCTTGAAGAACGTAGGAAAAGAGCAGAGCAGCTCCGTAAGGAGCTTGAGGAGAAAGAGGTTTGATTCATATTGGTTGTGTATTGTTTGATTGCTTTGTTGCAAAATAAAATACATTCACTGATTTCCTTACTTGGGATTTGCCCAAAAATTCATCCAAGGAAGGGGGTCTTTAGTAAGGAAGTCAACTGAAGAAAAAGGCAGGAAGGGTAGTCATATTTCTTGGATGTGGCAAAGTTTTGCTATTCAGGATCACTGGATAATGGGTATATGTTAATAGGCACTAACACCAGTAATCTCGAGGGTTGGTTTGCTGGAATTTGTGCCAGCAGTGATAGTCCCTTGAAATTACATTGATGTAGCTCAGGCCTCTGAGACCACTTATAGTCTAAAAGGCAAAGTTGACACAAATCTAGTAACTTGAGAGAAAATTTCAGGTTGCACAAAAACAACCTGAAGGATAAGATGAATCATTATCCTTCTTGAAAAAAGATTGACTCTTAAGTTGGCCGGTTTCCAAAATAATTTGGAAGATTGCAAAAGAGCCTGTGGCCAGTTTGGTTTTGGTATTGTCTTGATGAAACTAGGCATTGAGACAAGATTTGAAGTTCCCAATTTAGCACACAGAGGACTTTGGCTATATTCCCATCATTTCTATAGATGCGATTAATGGGACTTGCAAGTTACACTCTGCGCTCCCCCTGTAAGTAAACAAAGTTGTGTGAGATTGAGATTTCTAAATCAAGAAGGGGACGAAGTTAAATTTGAATTACCTAGCATACATTTCTTATAAGAATCCTTCCCTCTTCCACATTTATTTATTATTTATTTATTTCTTGCACTTATTGACCGCCACTCTCAGCCCTAGGGCGACTCGTGGCGGTGAACAGCAACATAGAAAAGACAGTTTACAGTAAATCAAGACAGTACACAACAATCTACTACTACATAACATGTACTTATGCTAAAAATCCGCTTCGTCATATCCTGGGGTCATAGTCGATTTCATAGTCGTAGTCCATTCCGGTCATCAATTCCAATGATATGGCACTCAGTTGAAGGCCAGCTCGAAGAGCCATGTTTTCAGGCTCCTACGAAAGGAGGAATAGCATCCTTTTACCAGCACATCAGTTGGAGAATTTTTATTAATTTTGATTCATTTATCCTATTTTTGTCCTGTAAATAGCAAGAGCGTTTGGATATTGAGGAAAAGTACACCAGCCTTCAGGAGGAAGCACAAGGGAAGACCAAGAAGCTAAAGAAAGTCTGGACAATGCTAATGGCAGCAAAGTCAGAGGTCAGTATTGGATCCCATTTCTGTTTTTTTCTGATTTTCTGTGTTAAAGGAACAGAATAAATGTTTCTGTGTGATTTTGTGGGCATATGTGTATGCACAAATAAATCTTGAAAATAGAAAAGAGGGCATTGGTCACACAGTGGAGTAAAAAGAAACCATGGAAGGGCGAGCCTTTTGGGTTCTGCGTGTGTATGAGTTTTCTGTCGGATTCTGGTTAGTCACTTAAGTTCTTCCCCCAAACTTTGAATGAAGTTGTACAGAGTCATAGAGAGTGATGACGTCCAAATACTGATGATACTTGGCTCTATATTTCTTCTTGTCAGAGCTGAGTAGGGTAGTAGAAGTGCTAGACTGCTTCCTAGTTTCAGTAATGTCCTGGATGAAGTCTAAGGAATGAAATGTTAGTTGGTAATTTGGAAGACCTAGAAGGAGCTGTTTTACCTTAACGAACAGACATCTAGTGTAAAGATAACTCTTAATACTTTACTGTGTCTTGCTAGGTGACATCTATGACGTAAAATACTTTTCACCAGCATAAGTAAATGTAACACTAGATCTGGCCGGACAAAGACAGGTTGTTTATTTATTTATTTATTTACTTCATTTGTATACTGCTCCTCTCAGCCCTTAGGCGACTCGGAGCGGTTGTTGTACTGCATTCTGTATGAAGTTACCCTTGAGAATAGTCTGGAAAGTTCTATTCATTCAGGCCAATCAGCAGCCTTTTTGACCAGAATTCTAGATATATAACACTAGGTATAAATTTGGGAGCCAATGTTGTATAGTGGTTTACATATTGGATGACAACTTTAGAGATCAAGATTCAGTTCTCGCTTAGTTATGGAAACCCACTTTGAGACCTTGATCAAATCACAGTCTTTCAGCTTCATAGAAGGTCAACTCCCCTCTAAACAAATCTTCCCATGACATGACCACTTTCAGTGTACCATAAATAAAAAATGTCTTGAAGGTACATAACAACAAGAAGAAATTATAAACCACCTGCCTTGATTACCATTACTTTTTCAGGCAGAGTTCAAGGTACAGGTTTGAAACCTTTAAATCCATACATTCTGGGGTTGTTAAGTGGAGAGAGAGAAATTTTGTACTCCATTGATACCAATGATAGGTTAACAGGAAATCGATTCTGTTTCATGTATAAATATGTAGTATTTTATGTTATATATTGTTTGATGTTTGTGCATGAAGTTGTTATAATGTTTTATTAATATAGTGTTTATATGCTTACATATGTGTATTTTGTCTAGAATGTATATTAATGATATACTATAAAATATATTTGAAAAGGAAA
The DNA here is from genome assembly GCF_037176765.1 of Anolis sagrei. Taxonomy (NCBI): domain Eukaryota; kingdom Metazoa; phylum Chordata; class Lepidosauria; order Squamata; family Anolidae; genus Anolis; species Anolis sagrei. The sequence continues at coordinate 94,843,494 of NC_090022.1, read as the reverse complement.
TGAACATTTCCCATTTTACTTTTGAATCGCCGGACTTTCAAAAACATTTATTAAGCATTTAAGTGTGTTACTAAGCACTAGAGAAAGAAAAAACTCTTCTAGTGATTTAAGTCTCATATTCTTGACAAAGTGAGAGGAAAGGATAATGAGGTGAAAATGAAGGCACACTGGTGTAATCTGAGCCTTCTCACTTTAAAAATGACCTGACCATTAAATAGAAATCCATCTACAAGGCATGCTAGGAAAAGATGAAAATCTTCTGAATAATTCAGTCTTGCTTGAGATGGTTATGATTATCTTAAGTAGTAGCAAAATGCACAGGTTGCTTGTGAGAGCTCATTGTAGCTTTTTGCTTATTTGGCATGTATTTCCCAGATGGCGGATCTGCAGCAGGAACATCAGAGAGAAATTGAAGGCTTGTTGGAGAACATCCGACAGCTTAGCAGGGAGCTGCGTCTTCAAATGCTCATTATTGACAACTTCATACCTCAAGACTATCAGGTGAAAATTAAGGGAGGCTGAAATTTATGCTAAGGGATTTAGGAACAATTCTAGAACAAGCATCTCCTGTTTCCCTCCTTTTCTAAGGGCTAGTTGTTGCGTTCATGAAACTGCACTTTTAGTTTCCTCTGTTAACAGTATTCCATGATGCCCTTGTCAGGGCTTGAGACCATAGATTATAGGGCGCATTAAGAATGAATTGCTTCTCACCTGCTTTCTTCAGGCTCAGATGATTGTTTGGGTTTCATTGGGATGGAACCAGTGGACAGTAGGGTTGTGCAAAACTTCAGAGATCCATTTCATTTCATAATTTAGAGATTTGTATTACTAATCAGAATGGGACGCCTCTGAAGCATTGCAAAATGAAATGGAAGCCCCCAAAATGTTTCAGATTAGTAAAGATTTGTTGTTTTAAAGCATTTCAAGCTGTTTCTTGGGGGAAAAAACTTTTTAAAATCCCTAAAAATCAGTAGATGAACTTTTTTTTTGAAAGTTTGCAAGATTGATTCTCTGCTTCAGTTGTCTCATTGTGCAGAAATTCAAGGGGATATCTCTTATAGGGTTTTAAAAATTATTTGTAAAAACTTTTTAAAATTCCTAAAAATTAGTGGGTGAAAGAAACATTCTGATACCTGGCAGGCTTACAGTCATAAATGCTGCCTACAGGTGTGCCAAGTTTCACCCTGACAGCCATAAAAATGACAAATGAGCCTTGAAATTTCCCCCCTTGTCACTAATGGAACAAATCTCAGCAAAACCACTACGAAGTTTCAGAGCTTCAGATTACGAAATGAAATAAGACCCCTCCAAATCTTTACGAAATGAAGCTGAAGATACCCGAATCTCTGAAACTAATTACTAATCGGATTTCAGCCACTTCGCACACTTCTGCAGCTGCAGCTGCCACATATAATCTGCTGATCATATGGAGCTTCAAGTTTCAGAGGCAATGTGCCCTTAAATTCTAGATACTAGAGAGATATAGAGCCAGATGACCTTTGCCATCATTCATTTGAATGAATTCTTAGAGACACCTGGCATCTTTGATTAGATGGATTTTGATGTTCATCCATTCCTTACTGATCATAGCATCTGGGATGAAGTTATCATCAATGGGAAAAGAAAGTGGGAAATTAAGCACCACAGCAATCCTGAGCTACTTTGGGTAGGAAATTTGAGATGTGAGGAAGAAAGGAGTGAAAATTGTTATGTCCTTTGTTTTTACAGTAGAATGTATTAAAAGATGCTGGTTCAAATTCCATCCTTATGTATCAAAGTAACTTGACTGCATTTGGGTACTGTGCCTCTTTGACTTGGGGGAAAGTTCATTTGCTGTCCTAATTCACCGAATAAAATGTCTTTGGTCAGTCCTGTTTCATCTCAACTGGTCAAAATGGTTTGGAGATTTTCTAGAAAATATGCTGTTGTTTTTTAACCTTCTGATTGTGAAAATATGTCATACAGCTGAATTTAAGTGCATACTTTTTTTCTTATTTCCTTAAAGGAAATGATTGAAAATTATGTCCACTGGAATGAAGATATTGGAGAGTGGCAGCTGGTATGTAAGCACAACACGAAAAAGGGGGAATAATGGTATAAAGTGTTTGTTCACCTTGAAATATCTTGTTTTCTTCTGAAGTCCTTTCTCAAATCTACCAGTGCTATCCAGTTTGTATCACTAGATAAAAAGAGCAGCAGCAGTAGGCCATTAAATTAATGCTGCTGTGTATTGTGTTTTGGCCTTTTATTGTCCTAGATGGATGGATGGATTGATAGATATATCATATGCAATATCTGGCATTCTCAGTAGATGGAGATGTCCATGAATGGGTAGCCATCCTGAAGTGGCCATCCTGTTGCTACCCAAACTAGATGAGATACAGCATTATTTAAAAAATAACTGTGTACTTCATCATTCCATTTTCAAAAGAGTCCAAGCTCTTTTTTACTTGAAGATCACTCACTGACTCCAGTGAAACTGATTGCTATGTGAATGTTCTAGATTGAGCAAATGGTGAATGAAAAGAGCATCTCCATTAAGATCTTAAAGAAAGGGCTCTCAGAAGAGTGGGATTGCTTGTATGATATCCAATTGCCTTTATCACTCTTTTTCTTTTCTTTTAAGAAATGTGTTGCATACACTGGGAATAACATGAGAAAGCAGACTCCGGTGCCTGATAAGAAAGAAAAAGATGTAAGAGACATTTTGTAGCTGTGGGCTCTTGTAATTATCTATCTGTCTTCATTTATGCTTATCTAAGATTCTAACCACACACACACACACACACACCTCCCATCTTGATAGTCGGATTTGACTTGACCATTGAATGTCAACTCACAATGTCTCCTTTTCCCCACTATTAGCCCTTTGAGGTGGATCTTTCCCATGTGTATCTGGCTTACACTGAAGAAAGCCTGAGGCAGTCTTTGATGAAACTAGAAAGACCAAGGACATCAAAAGGACGATCGAGGCCCAAAACTGGCAGAAGGTCAGAACTGTTATAACATATGGGTTTTGCTTAGACATTGAAACTTAAATAAGAGGTTTTCACATTATTCCCATGGGCCAAAGCTGCCCAAGGCTCGACACAAGCAGGGGGAACATCCCTGGTCTCAATGTGAAGAGCTTGGTGAATATGCTTGTTGCATATATGGCCTTGTCCTGATGCTAAAAGGGGTGAGGATGCCTCCTCTGTTTGATGTGCACTTCCAACCTAAGGATTCAGGCCTGTGTGGCAGACCTGATCATCCAGTGTGTGCAGCTGAGAAGAGTATAAGTGAAAATATATAAGGATATATTTATATTCATATACAGTGGAACCTCAACTTAAGAGCATCCCAACTTAAGAGCATTTGAGTTAAGAGCAATAGCTCATCCTGGTTTTGCTTTGACATGCAAGCAGTGTTTTGAGTTAAGAGGTAGTGCCAGAGTACAAGATTTTAGGGCTTCAAGGGAGCAGCCTTGTGCCACTGTGCCTCGTGCTCTTGCCTACTTTGGGAGATTGCTTTGCTCTTGTCTGCTTTGAGGAACTTTGTGTTAGTTGATTTTGTGTGGTTTTTATTCCTGGTATGTTTGGCTTCATGAAGAGAGAGGGAGGAAGAGTGGGAGGGAGGCTGGAATGGGTACAGTATGAAGATAACTATGCTTTTAATTTTGTTGTTCTTCAGTGTCCTTTAGCTCTGAAATAGAGACCATTTTCTCCTAGATGGAATAGTGAGTAATGTGAAGTTTTTCTCTCTTTTCCAAACAGGAAACGTTCTGCAAAATCAGGAGCTGTGATCGATTCATTACTTCAGTAGACTTGAAACAGCGTGATTTCAGAAAAGATAAAGAAAAGATGTGTGTGGCTCAATGCACTGCAAAATTATGCAAATTCTTGATTCTGGAATTCGCAGAAGAGTTTGATGTCTTGTTGGCACTGAAGTTGCTATAAAGGCCTGCAGTGGTGGCTTGAGACAGCAAGGAAATACATTTCTTTTGATTGATTTTTCCATCTTTCACACTAACATAACATGTTTAATCTGAGCTGTGTGGTGACAGTAAACTTGTCAGTGTTACTGATGTTGCTCCAGACATTATGCAGGAGAAGCTATTGGGGAAACCCTGTGTTTAAAATGGCATGTATAGATTGGAGGCAGGTGTGCGTGCATGCGTGTCTAATTTTAAAGCACATTAGCTCTGTTGTAAGTAGGTGGCCAGAATTCTCTACCCGATATATACAGTTTTGCTTTATATATTGCCATTTGTCACTTGTACTGTTCTATGCTTGCAATATTGCAGACATCTGCTTTTTCTTTTCTTTTCCGGAGTGGTAGCTGCAGAGTCCTGAATCCTTTTTTGTCCTCGCATCTATGTACAAATAACTTTCAGTTCCTTTAGCGTGTGCATAATACTCATAGATGTAACTTGTTGTTAAACAGAAACTGTTGCAAACCAAGGTGGTGGTGGGCTTCTCTTTAGGGATCCCTGAGAGTTAAATCACAGCTTTGAAATGGGCCACTCTTGGTTTTGGGAACAATTCGCTGAGCACTGACTGTTAAACAAATTACCTTTCATTTTGACCAAGGTAGGCAAAGTTCCTGTTGGAGGAAGATGGGAATAGTGCTGAGCGGCTAATGGCCTTTTTTTTTTCTTTTTTTTTTTGCTCAAGAAAAAATACATATCAATATTAGAAGCTACTTGCAAGCAATATTCCAGGGTAAAGAGCATTGTTGTGTTTTTATTACTTCAGATAAAAGTCCTCCTGGAGGGGAGGAAGGGATTTTTGACCCTACCCTGTACTTGCAAGAAAATTGACAAGGATCCATGTTGGGTTTGCTGTAGAGCAGACTGGGGGTCATGCAGCACCCCAGGTGACATTGGAAGGCAATGCCCAGCATCCCTAGCCCCTTATAGTACCAGTTCACCTATAGACTGAAAAAGATGAGTTAGCGATTTCATTTTTGGTAATGGGCTTTGAGGACTTTAAGTGCAAGGATCCATATTGGGTTTGCTGTAGAGCAGAGTGGGGGTCATGCAGCATTAACTGAGCCCCAGTAATGGTCCAAGATACAGAAGCCCCAGTAATGGCTTCTGCATCTTGGGGTCTTATTCCAGCATCTGCCCACAGTAATGCGCAGCACTTCTTAACCCCTACTCCACAGTGTCACTGAGCATGAAAAGTTTCCTTTTGCCTTCTGTGTTAAGTGTTAACTTAATTCTGTGTGACATTTGGTGGTAATAGCTGATGTTCAAAACCTTGTTTACAGTTAAATATTGATATAGTTGAGGCTTGCAAATTGAAATGTGTTGTTTTTCTGGAGAAAGCAAGCATAACTACTCTTAAAGAGCAATGCCATTTTAAAAAAAGAAAGAAATCCCTTGGTTCTTCTTTTGCATTCTTGGCTCAGAATTAGCTTTCTCTAACCTTGCGCCTGACAGATGGCTGGCTAACACTCACATCGTCCCCAGGCAACATATCCTGCTGACTGGCAAATATGATACATGTAGTCCAACATATGTGTTACAGATGCAGGTTATGAAAGGTTTTCCTAAATCACCTGAACCAAATAGTTTTGGGGATAGAGTGAGTGAACCTGGAATACATTAGAAAATGGCATTGGGCTTGGTTTTCTGACTGTGAAGGAGCAAGGGACACCTCCCTAGAATGTGAAGAACCACTCCATTGTTACTGAGGTAGTTCTTTAGTTATTCCAGAAGCAAGAAATACAGATTTTTCCTTTTCTTTTTCACCATTCCACATATTTACTTGGCACATACTTATTCCTTAATTTTTTGAAGATCTGTTGGTACCATAGCTAATATACTAACTACTGTTCTATACATACTGTGTGTGACTGATGGCCATATCTGCTACTTTATATATTTTAAAAGCCTGATTTTTAGGACTATGTGACTTGTATATTCAGAAAGTACAATGGCTGATGTAGAAAAATTCAGACAAAATTGTGATTATACTTTGGGAACAAGATGTGCAGTTGATTGTGAATGACTCTTAGTAATTGCACCAAATTACTGTATGGAACAATTCTTACTCCTTTTTACTGCTGTTCAATTTCAGCTAAATGTCAGCGGAAGAAAAAGTGGTAATAAATATGGATTATATATTTTGGTAGTGGATGAAGATCAAAAAAGATTACTTCAGGATTCATAGCTGAGTTATAGCCCCCTTCCCCCATCAACTGTGCTATGGAAAGAGAGACATATGTGTTTGCTTATATTGTGGTGGTTGTGCATAAACTACTTATTCAAATGATTTTTAATATGTTTGTTTCATTTAAAAATGTTTAGTATATATTTACTGAATAACTAGGTGGCAAAGGCAATAATATGTTGGACTTTGTAGATGATTGCATTCGAACCTCCTCAACTCTATTAACTCCTCCAAAGAGGCCTTGCTGTTACAATATGCCCTATAATAAAGAAGTTATAGTGGGATTTACAAGGAACCTGAAGAAGAATCTGTATAATCACTACTCCTGGATTTCATTGGTGTGTTTGTGGATACATCAACACAGGAATGGGAGCTGTCTTGAGTTTTGCTCATTTCTTTTCTGCTGGATTAGGAATGCTTCCATTCTTGCCTTCCTCCTCACAGTTGCTGTCAGAGGAGAGGAAGTCTCCAAGCAAGTGTTTTCACACTGATGACTCAATAATTGTGAGTTTCACAGTGTAGTAATTCTCAGCTTTAGCCATCTTGATGTTTTGGACTTTGACACCCTGAAGCCTCAGTCAGCATGACCAATGACCAAAGAATCTGAGAGCTTCAGCCCAAAACATGTAGAGGTTTGAAACTATTGCCATGATGCCCATTGGGCATTCAGGTTGTCTGCTAAATTATACCTTGATTTTGGTAAATTGTACACAACAAGAGAAACAGTGTCCAATAATTAACCAATGGGAATGCCAATGTAAGTCCTGTCCCCTTGACTTCTACTGGAGTAATTATCTGCACATTTTCGTTTTGCTACCCAAATTTTGATTCTAGAGATTTTAAATCCAGACTTGTCAAGTGGTATCACATGCCTCTATAGGAGGTTTAAGAAGGACTCGTGAAGACCTGACTGTTGTTTTTATAAATATCAAAATATTTCTCTTAACGTATAGCCAATCTGTTATATACTTCATAGTTGTTTTATGTTCTCAAGCCATTTACTTGGTCTTAAACGTGAGACGGTGTGCAAGAACACACTACTTTTAACACAAAGGTAGCGAGAGACACATGGCCTTTGAAACCATGGGGTTGTAACACATTCAATAATCCTCACTTTGCTGATAGCAATGCAATACTCACTGAGTACCATACAGTGTGGGTGGCCATGACTAAGCTTCTATAGTTTGACCACAGCTGAACACAATGCACAACCTGTCTCTGCATTGCCTACTTCAGTCTTTACCCTTCGGCAGCATTCGCAGCCTGCTTGTAAGTCTAATTCATGGCTATACCGTCACTATTGAAAAGGGTAGTTTAAATCACTTGGCAAAGAAAACACTATAGAGCCAGTGGTTTGCAAATCTTCAGTTGATCCTTGCCTTCGTTTATTCCTGCTTTCATAGTAATCCAGGGAAAACGTCCTTAAGCCTGTATTTTTCCTTTGGTTTCTGTTGCAGCATATACAACTCTTTGTGTATGTACTATGTATGGAGGATTTGTTTTTTTTAAACCATCTTACCTGGTTTCCGGATTGCAAAAGGAGAGGGGAGGGAAGCTGTGCTCAGTGCCTTTGCATTTAGTTACCTTGCATTCTTTACACTTTTAAATTATAGCAACTGAATATGGGTCCATGCCATCAATGTTGTATATAATAATGAGATTTTCCAAAAAATTGTACAATTTGTCCTTATTTATGGTTTTGCTAACTTCTTAAACTTAATGCTTCTGTTTGTGTTTTTTGTTGTGTACAAAGAGTATCCCTTACGTTGTATATAGTGGTACAATGTCTCAATACTGAGCATGTTGATGCCAAGAAATAAACACCTTGGATTTCCAGTGTATGTGGTTTTGTTGTCATTCTGGGATCTACCCAACCTCATGATGGTAGATAGTACTTTACTGCTTAAACCAGGCACCTGCAAAGTGTGGCCCTCCGACTGTTTGGGTCCCCAACTCCCAGAATTCCTGACTACTGAAAAAGCTGGCTGGGGCTTCTGGGAGTTGGAGGCCACAGCTTGAAAATGCCTGGCTTAAACCCTCCAGAGTAGATTTTGGAGGAATGGGGGAACAAGGGAACCAGCAACAGGTTCATTTGGCAGGTGAACAGTCTGGCATACAGTACTGGATGAGTGGAGAAAGAAACTCTCTTTGGAGCACTGTTTTGCAGTGCTCATTCTGGAAAATGTATTGGCAACCACTTGCTCCATGTTTTGCTTACTGACCAAAGTGCAAACATTTCATAGGATGCAGCTGTGGTAGTTAAAGTAGCATGGCAATTGTATTGTTTTGTGCTGAAAGCAGACCCCCCAGTGTGTGACTTCATGGAAGAAGCGGTTGCTGTAAAGATGATCAGGAAAGGGACTGGAAATGAAACTACAGATATCATGCCCTTGCACATAAATATTGTGCTGCAAACATTATTGCATCAAAAATATTATTGTACTTCCCCATATTGTACAGATACATATGTTTCCATGAACAGCAACAATTTTATCAAGGAGCTGGGACAACTTTCTCTACAAAGAAAGATTTCGGGGGGAAAGACTATTACTGTTTAAATCTATGCATCTTGAGTGGTTTTCTTCGTCTGTCACAATACTTGAAGCTCCAGGTGGTTGAGAAGATTCAGGACAGATTAAAGGAAGCACTTCCTCCATTAGGGGAAAAATAGGAAAGATGGATGAAGAACTACAAAGCATGATGTAATGATTTGAGAAGGGTTTGAATCCCTGCTCAGCCATGGAAACTCAGTGGGTGACCTTGGGAGAGAGTCAGGCATTCTGACTTTAGAGGAAAGGCAACAGCAAGAGCCCTCTGAAGAAATCTTGCCAAGAAAACCCAACAATAAGTTTGCCTTAGAATCAATAGTCTTGAGGGCACACAACAGTATCACCTTGAGGGCAGGATATCCTCACTCCTGGTCTACACCAAGAAGGACTTGCATCACATTTGCTGTTGTGGATGGCAGTGAACATATGCAATAGTGGTAGCGAAGTAAGATTTCTGTGCTACTAGGGCTGTTCAACAGTTCTTAGTATAAGTCGCATTTGTGAATTGTCTGCTGTTTTCTGCTGAATTATTTGTTTTGTCATCTTCAGCTCCTCAGAACATTGAGGTGGTGACATAGCTCTACATCTGGGTTAAGGGCATGCAGGAGTAATCCTTTTGCCTACTCCAAAGTGTGCATCAGGTCCTGAGGAAGATCTCCACACACAAACAAAATTAGTTTTAAGACAAACCTACACAATCTGTGGATCTCCAGGTTTTTTGGACTTCAGCTCCCAGAATTTCTGACCATTGGAAAGCTTGGCTAGGGCTTCTGGGAGTTGGAGTCTCAAACACCTGGAGGACCAAAAGTTGTGCAGGCTTATTTAAACTATACAACCTCATCCCCAACAGAGGAACTTCTGAGACAGTAAAGAGCAGGGAAGTGAGCAATGCCGTGTCCAGCTCTTTCCAGCACATTGGAAATGCCTCCGTTGAGAGGGCTGCAGGGTTTAAAAGGAAGGTTTTGAGGCGCTCTTTTGAATTATGGTAGTCCAACAGATGAAAAAGTGAATTGGTGTGATATGATGCCATGTTGGGCTTATGATACTATCATGACTGAATAGGGAAACACTGCAATCTTAAAAACAACATTGCTTCATTTTATTAAATGCAAAATGTTTATTAAATTATAAATTCATACAAGTAAAAAACAATGACTGGATAAAGTTTTTTAAAAAACAGCATAATAGATATATTTAAATATTAAATACTGGCATGTAATTCTTATAGTTTGAAATAATTTAAATGATTGAGAAGATGTACTACAAAATACTTTTAAAATACTTTAAAAATAAATATAACACAGTGCCAATACAAAGTGAAGGACATTAATACTTTCACTCATTCTTCCATTTTTCTGGATAAGCTCAGCAACCATTTACTGTGAATTAAATATGGGCTAAGAACCTGCGTTGGGAAACATGGCATAACATTTGCTACAACAGAAATATGAAATATCTCTTTTCCCACTCTTATAGGACCCACTTTCCCACTTTCCCATCCACTGCTATGTAGTGACTAGTGTATGGCATAGAAGCATCTGATTGTGTGACCACAGCCAGACCCACAACAATGAGGGCACCTTCTAGGACCTTTCAGGAGTCTTCTGGAGGTCCTGGAAGATGGCTTCATTCATGCCCACTTGGTTGTAGTCAGGTAGTGAGATGTTTCTCTGCCTCCACCAGCCACTGCATAGCTATGGGAAAGGGGAATCAGGGGGAAGGTCAAGAGAATCTGATACAAACAAACAAAAGACATACACTGACATAAGGTGACTTATGCCTATATATGTCATAAGATGGCAGGCATGACAAAAATTACATGCATATACCATAATAAGTTACCAATGAACAAAGGTTATCAGTATCCACCAGATGTTACTGGGCTGCAACTCCTAACATTTGTTGTTTTAAGACATGCTAAGGCTGTTAGGACTTGCAGTCCAAATGCATCTGGAAGGTCAGATGGTTCCTATTGTCATATGAGCCCTATATTGTTCAAGATTCAGAAGGAAGTGAAGAAATACAAAGGTCACGTAATGAACACTTCTGGTCTCAAGCATTTCAGAGAAAGGATACTCAACCTGTACTTCATCAGCCCAACTTCACATCAGAAAAAAGCTGCTGCTATGTTTTCTTGCATGTGGATATTAGGAAGTGTCATTAAGGACATGTTCTATTTCTCCCCCTTTCTCTAAGGTCAGTGTTGAATTAATAGCAAATTCATTCACATAAGTCTGAACTATTGGCCATGGAACAAACAGGTGGTTGGTGCTGGTTTGGAAAGAAAGAAACATCTGAAAATGTAGATACTCCAAAAGGATGAGAAAAAATAAATACAATTTGCAACATAGGATGTGGTTTAAATTTTTTACCTATGAAAAAAGTTTTAGCACCCTTGATTATTATCTATGTCACAGCAGAATCTATTGAAAAGAGTCTGTTCATCCACCCATCAGACAGATGAATGAGTGACAAACATATAATGCAAATCACATTCCTGCACATGCCCTTTCCTCATGCTCCATCCTATGTGCTTGTGTACAGGGGTGAACAAGAAAGTGATTTGTGTCTATATTTTTATACTCTTAATTATTCCAATTACATCCTCAAAGCATTATTTAAGAATAAGAAACACTGGGGAGGCCTTGATTTCTTAGAAAAATATTGACTCCATTCTCTGGTAAAAGAAACTTTCCTGGTCAATATCGTTTTGCACATATGTTGTACAACGTCTGGACATAATTGAGCAGTCTGGGGCAGAATTCCTTCAGAGTGATATGGCCGGTGGAATTGTTTGATGACTGGCACGTGTCCTGTAAACAAGGAAGGACAACAGATCTGTGATGTTTGTTCAGCTTCAATAGTTCTATACTGGCTGTTATGGAAATAAAATATCGTGGACCACGGTCTCCCATCTTTAGACACATCTCATGCAAAGGGAAGTCTTGTGTCTCTTGAAATAAGGAAATACAACATTTCCTCTGATATGAATGCGACCCATAAACCACTTGGCTCTGACCGAGATAAAGAGACACCAGAAGAAACAAAGCAGCTCAAAAGGACTACTTTGTTTTTGCTGGTGAAAGTTGCATCCCATGTGCTAGTTATTATGATTTATTAAACTTCAGGCATCACCCCATTCAGAAGAGGGACAAGAGGCCACAAGGGCTAGCTAATAACCTCTCGTGATCCTTATAACTATTCCTATATTATCAGGGGCTTAAGAATCCAACTGAAACCTTTTAATGTGTTTTGTCTTATGTCTGTTATAACAGACGGTGTTTTTTATTTAATTTTAGTAGTTAAGTTATCATTTGTTTTTATATGTGGGGTTGTTTAAATTTTGTTAGCATTGATGTATTGTTGTATTCAGACATTGAATGTTTGCCTTTTATGTTTGGAATCCGCCCTGAGTCCCTTTGGGGAGATAGAGCGGAATATAAATAAAGTATTATTATTATTATTATTATTATTATTATTCTCCTGTTTCTTGGCAGGGGGTAGGACTGGATGGCCCACAGGATCTCTTCCAATTCTATGATTCTATGAAATGGGCTCATATTCACAGTTCAAAATACCAAATTTACAAAAAGGACATGCATGATGATATTTCCAACAATATCTATATTCTTTTACACCCTTTACAAATTGACCATTTAATGGTTTGAATCTATGTCCAAAACACAATTGTAATGACTGGATGGGTTTAATTTACATGCCATAGGGCAATATATATTTACATCTTCAGCAAGTAGGCACCAAGATTTTCTTCCTGGTAAGAGGCAAAACAATGCAGCTGAAACCCACCCATTTAAATTCTTCTTCATTTCAATGGAGAAACAGTTCGAACAAAGTGACACATTAAGAATTTTTCATGTGTTCAACAAATGTTAGTACACAGTGAAAGTGGTACGATGGTTTGTTGTGAAATGCATCAAATGCTCAATTGCCTCTTGGTTAAACTCTTAAGTTTTGTATTTTCAGCAATGGGATGTTTGGATTTTTAGTTGGGATACTCACATGTCCTTTTAGGGGTTTCAAAGCTCCTTGGATGTGTGTCACGTTCACATTTCTGCACTCGCTGTGGTTGTGTTCCTTCAGAGCATGGTTAACTTGGCAGAATGTGTGGCTGTAGGAAGTGCACTGTTTAAAGAAAAATCAAATTGAGTCACGCATGATCATTTTCTAAGCTAACCTTCATATGTCTTAGATGTCTCAATAGCTTTTTTATTAGTGTCAGAAGCAACTTGGGAATATACTGCAAGTTGCTTCTGGTGTGAGAAAATTGGCCGTCTGTAAGGACGTTGCCCAGAAGACGCCCGGATGTGTTACCATCCTGTGGGAGGCTTCTCTCATGTCCTGTCTCAATGGCTGAACAAATGTTATGTAGACATATTATCCCTTGTGTATAATTTTTGAATTTATCACTCACCAGTATTGTATTGTTCCATCCCATTGCAGGTTCCAGTTCGATTTTTCTTATTCTCCCACAAGGCACATCCTGAGCAAATGGAAGAAAAGTTATACGTCAGAGAAGGGATATTTTCATTATATTTTCTGTAAGAGAAATGTCTGGTCTAGTGGCCTTTTCATCTAGTTAGGAAGCTTATAAAATAATGGTCTTACTGCCATAAGGCACTTTTGTCTGTGGATATGTCCTTTGTGAATTTGGGGGGTTGACAAACCAGCTCTGACGTCTTCTTGCCTCCAATGTTTTTTACAACACTTATCTGCCTTGTGTACAACGAATATACTCTAAGCAAGTCTAAGATTTGGTATTTCACTCATTAGCATTTCTCAATGTCCAGAACAGGTATGACCGATATATTGAAATTGTTAAATTTGTGAAAATATGTACTTTGCAGCAAACTTTTTTTCAGTATTTCAAATATCTGTTCTACTTACCTATTTTGGTTAAAATTGACCTTTCATTCCTATTAAATGCCAAATCAATCCAATCAATACATTAGTTTATAAATTAATCACTCATATTATAAACGGGGTGGGGCCCATAAGTCAAAATAGAGTTTGCCTGTTAATTAAAACTATATTCATGTATCATCTCTTAAATGATGTTTCGTTCATTATCTTCATTTCAGCAAGATAGCAAATGAAACATATTTCCCCCTGTCTGAAATATGTTCATTTATGAATAACATCAAATTGGGCATACCTGTTCAGTGCATTTGGTATAACCATTTTTAGAACATTAAAACTATATATTACATAAGGCAATACGCAAAATAGGGTTTGCCTCTTAATTAAAACAATATTCAAGCGAACCTGGTCTTAATGTTGTCAAGCAAGCAATGCACTACTTGAAAATGAAAAGAACAGGATCACAAAACTCAAGATGCTATTCTTACCTTTAACATTTCGCATGTGCCATTCAGAATCTTCACTAATTCTTGTGCTTCCCTTTCAAACTTCTTGACAGGTTGCGCCGCAGTTGTAGAAATGCTTTGAGCCAAGAAACAAAAGGCAAAGATTGCATTCAAAAACATGATTGTGTTCTTTGGATTGGTCAGGTCAATGAATGGTGTCCTTACTGCTTTGTCATTTATTTTCGAGCTGTTTATTTATAACCAGGGGAAATAGATAAATACCTGACGTAAATGTAAAGATGAGCTGTGAATTTGCCTATTCAGAGAACCAAAAAACCACATATCCAAATGATAAGATGGAAAATGAATGATAAAATGGAAATTATGAAATGGGGATTTTCAAACAATCTTTCTCATGGCTGAAAATGATACGCATTGATTTACCTGGTGTGGACTTACAACACAACGGTAACATTAGGCGAGTAAGAATTTATCTATGTAAACATTACACACAAGCTCTTATTCTCTCAGTCTCAGAGAAAATAATAATAATAATAATAATAATAATAATAATAATAATAATAATAATCCGACACAATACAAGGATTTAAAGATCAAACTGCAAAGACTTTGGAACAAGCCAGTAAAGGTGCTCCTAGTGGTGATAGGCTCACTGGGTACAGTGCCTAAACACCTTGGCCTGCACTTAAACACAATCGGCACTGACAAAAATATCATCTGTCCACTGCAAAAGGCCACCCTACTGGGATCTGCATGCATTATACACCAATACATCACACAGTCCTAGACACTTGGGAAGTGTCTGACGTGTGATCCAATACAATAGCCAGTAGAGTGATCTTGTCTGCTGTGGACTCATCTTGTTGTGTTTCAAATAATAATAACAACAACAACAACAACAACAACAACAACTTTATTCTTACATATGGGACAGAAAGTCCAACAGACAAAAAAGCAAAACAATCCATTAAAATAAAAACATCAAAAATAAAAGCGTTGTTAAATACAACAATCCAGATAAAGCAGAATTAAACATAAAGGAATGTTGTTGTTGTTGTCACATCAGGAGCAACCACTCCTGTTGTGAGAGAATTGGCCGTCTGCAAAGACGTTGCCCAGGGGACGCCTATATGATTTTTGATGTTTTATCATCCTTGTGGGAGGCTTCTCTCATGTCCCCGCATGAGGAGCTGGAGCTAATAGAGGGAGCTCATCCACCTCTCCCCGGATTCGAACCTGCAACCTATCGGTCTTCAGTCCTGCCGGCACAGTGCTTTAACCTACTGCGCTACCGGGGGCTCCTAACATAAAGGAATAAAACAGTAGCATTGAAGCTTCATCAGACAATGTTCAACAAAAACCAATGACCAGAATTACAAAAAAAGGGTGTGACCAGGCTATAAAAGGATCGGGCATGGGATAGTGCAAAACAGCATGCCAGAGAGGCAAAGGCAACCATCCTCTGACCAAATCTTGCCAAGAAACCCCTATGATGCCTTCTCCAGAGTAGGTGAAACTATTCCATCCAACAATTCAGTTTCATCTAGTTTCCTAGTACCAGCTGGAAAGAGAGAACAAAATTAAGGAAGCTGTGGTGCCAATGGACCTTTCTTCGTGCCAGGAGCGACTTAAGAAACTGCAAGTTACTTCTGGTGTGAGAAAATTGGACATCTGCAAGGATGTTGCCCAGGGGATGCCTGGATGTTTTGATGTTCTACCATTCTTGTGGAAGGCTTCTCTCATGTCCCTGCAAGAGGAGCTGGAGCTGACAGAGGGAGCTCATCCACGCTCTCCCTGGATTTGAACCTGTCAGTCTTTGTGCCACTGGGGTCTCTCAAATGGCCATAATGGACCTAAACTGCATGATTTCTACAGAATAGATGCACCTAATGGACCTAAGGGGGCATCTATCCTGTAGAAATTATGCAGTTTAACACCACTTTAACTGCCAAGGCTGAATGTCATGGAATCATGGAAGCTGTAGTTTTTCTGCTGGCCGCCTACCCAACTACAATCCCAGGAATCCATAGCAATGAGCCATGGCAGTTAAAGTGGTGTCAAACTGCATTCTTCAGTATAAATGCACCCAAAGTTTTCTACACACACCCCAAGATGTCAGTTTAGACTCATCCAATAAAACCTAAATAAGGAAACCCCAAACTTATTTCAGCATATTCCTCTGCTTTCAATTCATTACGCAAGCCAACAAGTACTTTTTAATCAGATATAATTTTAGGTCATTCTTACAGAGTTGTTTGTGTTGTGTTTATTTTTTCTTTATCACATGTAGTTTTTGCAATGAGGATAATTAAATAATTAATGCATTTCCGCACTGATATCTATACGTAAATGCATTAATTATTTGATTAGCCTTATCACAAAAAAATAAACAGAGATTTGAATTCAGCAAAAAAAAAAACAATATAAGAAGGATATAAAATTATAACTGATGAAAAATACTCGTTGGCTTGTGTTACATGAATATGATGTGAAATGTGCAGACTTTACAGTAGTCTGCTATAATGTACTATTGATCATATTTTTAAAAAAGTTGACGTGATGGAAACAAAGACTTATTTAAAATCAGCATAAAATTATTTAAACTGCACTGCTCTCATTTCTGATTATTACAAAAAGTTTGATTTTGTTGGCTTGTGTTATCAGTCCATTTGACCATAAACTAAAAGAGCATTATGCTCCCAACACCTGCACAGGCAAGGAAATTGGTCCCTACCGCTTTGAGTCCCCCCAGGGGTGAGAAAGGCGGTATATATACCAGGGGTCCTCAAACTAAGGCCTGGGGGCCAAATACGGCCCTCCAAGGTCATTTACCCGGCCCTTGCTCAAGGCCAACCTAAGTCTGAAACGACTTGAAAGCACACAACAACAACAATCCTATCTCATCAGCCAAAAGCAGGCCCACACTTCCCATTGAAATACTATATTTGTTAAAATTGTTTGTTAAAATTTGTTTAAATTGTTCATTTTAGTTATATTTTTAATTATTGTATTGTTTTAAAGTGTTTTTTGCACTACAAATAAGATATGTACAGTGTGCAAAGGAATTCATGGTTGTTTTTTTCCAGATTATAATCTGGCCCTCCAACAGTTTGAGGGACTGTGAGCTGGCCCTCTGTTTAAAAAGTTTGAGGACCCCTGATATATACACTGTAAATAATAAATATTGGAATATTGTCCTTGTTAATTGCTTCCTCCCTCGCTGGGTCTGCAAGTGTGTGCTAGCGGAGCCAGGACAGCTAGGGTCCTTCAGTGGTTGTAGTAGGAATGCCATTGCATGCCATCTGGGTGCAAGGGGACCCAGTATGAATTGCTGGTGGGGGTCTTCAGTGGGTCTGTGGTCAATTGATGACAGTTTTAAACAGTTCCAATGAGGAGGAAAAATAGGGGGTGTCTAAAGATGCCAGATCTAAGGATCTTTCAACTGAACTTGGATTTAAAAGGTTTCTGTAGAGCAAGAAAGGGATTAAATCTCTCAGAGGTGACCAAGAATAGACATAAGCATGGTCCGTCCTTTGAAAGCCTGGGGCTTTACTTTGATCGGAGATTCTAGTGTTGACGAATCTAATGGTGCACCTACACTGTACAGTTAATGCACTTTGACACCACTTTAACTACCATGGCTCAATGCGATGGAATCCTGGAATTGATGGTTTGGTTAGACAGAGAAGGCTAAAGACCTTGCAAAACTACATCTTCTATAGCATTGAACTATGGCAGTTAAAATGGCGCCAAACTGCATTAATTAATTATATAGTATAGATGCACCTATATTGCTCTCCCTAAACTGCCAACATGATTGCAGCATGATATTATTTTCAAAAAAAATGTTCAGCAAACAAAAAATATTATGTTCTTGTGGGTTTTTTCGGGCTATAGAGCCATGTTCTAGAGGCATTTCTCCTGACGTTTCGCCTGCATCTATGGCAAGCATCCTCAGAGGTTGTGATAATAAAAAATATTATTTTTAAAAAACCAATGCTTTAGGGAAAATGGCCTAGTTGGGCTGTAAGATGCTGATTTCAATAGAGATTATTACTGGAAATATTATATCATTTAATGTGAATAAATTTGAATTGCATTATGAAAAAAGTGTCATAGGAAAGATTATTTACTTAAGCTAAGAGGAAGAGAAAAGATGTTATCACGGATGCTGAAGTGTCAAAATTGTTAAGACTATAAAAGGAAATAATTCTGATTGTGTGACTGAATGGAGGAGATTCTTATGACAGAAAGAGATGCCTTCTGAGAATTTGCCCCAGTAGACAGTGTGAGTTGGTAAGTGGTTGGTAAGTGGATTATTAGAAGCAGCGATCTCTTAAGAGTTAAAGATGTCTGGTTATTCCAAGATGGGATTTCTTTGCATTGCATTTTGCAAATTAGATTGCTTTTGTTTCATGCCCACACCACTCACGTATTCATCATCTGAATTGCCTCCACCATGTGTCTCCCTTCCGTGGCTGTATACAGCAGTTACTCCTTCCCCTTCCCAACCAACCCATCTGCAATGCCAGAAATACCACTTAATGGTGTAACATTAGAAAATGTTGACCATTTCCGCTACCTTGGCAGCCACCTCTCCACAAAAGTCAACACTGACACTGAAATACAACACCACCTCAGCTCTGCGAGTGCAGCATTCTTCCGAATGAAGCAGAGAGTGTTTGAGGACTGGGACATCCGTAGGGATACAAAGGTGCTTGTTTATAAAGCTATTGTCCTCCCAACCATGCAAAATGTGGACTGTCTACAGACAGGCATGTAGCCAGGGGGGGGGCTCGGGGGGCTTCAGCCCCCCCCGAAATTCTCATGGTGGTTCGCGAAAAGGCCTTACTGGTGCATTATTTAAACTGTTATGTTTATTAATATCATGATTTGATCACCATACTCAATATATCCCATATGTATGGGGGTATTGGGGTAATGATACAAAAGATTTGCTAGGCTAGACCCTCTTTCACTCAGACTCAGCCCCCCCCCCCCGAAACTCAGCCCCCCCCCCGAAACCCCCCCTGAAATTTTTTTAGCCCCCCCCGAAACGAAATCCTGGCTACGGGCCTGTCTACAGACTCACATGCAACTCCTGAAACAATTCCATCAGCGTTGCCTCCAAAAAATCCTGCAAATTTCTTGGGAAGACAGGAGGACAAATGTTAGTGTGCTGGAAGAAGCAAAGACCACCAGCATTGAAGCGATGGTCCTCCACCATCAACTCCGCTGGACTGGCCATGTTGTCCGAACGCACGATCACCATCCCCCAAAGCGGTTACTCTACTCCGAACTCAAGAATGTAAAACTGAATGTTGGTGGACAGGAAAAGAGATTTAAAGATGGGCTCAAAGCCAACCTTAAAAACTGTGGTATAGACATCGAGAATGGGGAAGCCCTGGCCCTTGAGCGCTTTAGCTGGAGGTCAGCTGTGACCAGCAGTGCTGTAGAATTGGAAGAGGCACAATGGAGGGCGAAAGAGAGAAACGTGCCAGAGGAAGGCACGTCAAGCCAACCCCAACTGGGACCGCCTTCCTTCACTCAGCCTTCCTTGTGGTCCAGCTCTCACATCCATAGGTTACTAGTACTACAGGTAATACCATTGCTTTAACTATGCAGATCTTCATTGCCAGTGTGATGTCTCTACACTATTTTATCAAGATTAGTCATTGCTCTCCTCCCAAGAAGTAAATGTCTTCTGATTTCCTGGCTGCAGTTTGCGTTTGCAGTAATCTTTGTACCTAGATATACAAAGTCTGTCACTGCCTCCATGTTTTCTCCCTCTATTTGCCAGTTATCAATCAGTTTTGTTGCCATAATCTTGGGTTTTTTTGGTGTTTAACTGCAATCCAGCTTTTGCACTTTCTTCTTTCACCTTGGTTATAAGGCTCCTCAGCTCCTCACTTTCAGCCATCAAAGTGGTATCATCTGCATATATAAGGTTGTTAATGTTTCTTCCAGCAACTTTAACTTCAGCCTTGGATTTGTCAAGCCTCACGTTGCATGATGTGTTCTGCATACAAGTTGATTAGGTAAGATGAGAGTATACAGCCCTGCCGTACTACTTTCCCAATCTTGAAAAGGTCTGTTGTTCCATGGTCAGTTGTTACTGTTGCTACTTGGCCATTATACAGATTCCTCAGGAGAGAGACAAGGTGACTTGGTATCCCCATGCCACCAAAAACTTGCCACAATTTATTATGATCCACACAGTCAAGGGCTTTAGAATGGTCAATAAAACAGAATTAGATGTTTTCCTGAAACATCCTGCCTTTCTCCATTATCCAGCGGATATTGGCAATTTGGTCTCTCATTCCTCTGTCTTTTCTAAACCCAGCTTGTACATCTGGCAACTTTCACTCCATGTATTGCTGGAGTCTACCTTGCAGGATCTTGAGCGTTACCTTACTGGCATGTGAAATAAGTGCCATTGTGCTATTGCATCACAAAATTAAGATCCTTGGAAACATTGAATGCAGCCATAGCAGCTTAAGCAATATCAAAGCCCTATGACTGTACAATGTACAACTGACCAAGAATCAAATCTAAGACAAATGTGAATACATGTTTTATTCAAAATATGACTTTTTATCAATTTTTGAGGTGTATGACCCTTCCCTCAGTGTTAATAATGTTGGCTACCCATAGAATTCAGCATGCATGACAGTACTGCAACATTTCAACAAAATCATGAATATGATGCAACTTCTCAGTATCTAAGGTTGTTGATTAAACATAAATGCAATTTATGCCATTTCACTGCATTTCTATTAAAAATATACCCTTTTCATCATTTTGAAATGTGCTCATCAACTGTTGGTTAAGGCTGCAGTGGCAACCATTTGGCATTAGAAAGATCTCATTCTGTCAGTGATGGCATCTCTTAAAGCTTGTGAATAGTAATACACAATGACTACAATGTCTAGGGATATGCTGAACTGTGGGTTATTTTGTGAGGTGAGGGCGGGTTGGAGAAACATTGTTTAGTTTTTTTTCCAATTATTGGAAAAGGTTTTAAATAATTGCATCGGTATCATTACCAATCAGAGCAAGGAATCAAACATTTTGGCTCAAAATCAATATTCCAGCCTCTCTGACATAGTCTACAACCAGTGGTTATATCTTTTGCCAGGAATAAAAGGGAAAGAGACTGGGGGTGAGCAGAAATAAATATACATTGTGGCAAATGTCCATTCTAGCCTTCAGCTGCCCGAAAGACATTGAAACACAGGTGTTAAAGCTCTAAGAAATGAATGTATATTTATACCTGATATTGAAAGAATGATTGGTGATGGTGCACAATAATCTTTAAAGCCTTGTTTCACACAGTAAAGGTGAGCCATGCTTAGTACTTGGATGGGAGACTGCGAATGAATACCAGTTGCTGTAAGCTATATTTCAGAGAAAGGAATTGGCAACACCACATCCGAGTATTCCTTGCCTTAAACAACTCTATGAAAAATTCATGATGTTGCCATATGTTGATATACAATAAATGGGGAAAAGTAGAAAACATATAAACCTTGAAGTCTGCCACCAATGCAGATTGCAAAATTTTCACATCGCCATTGCATCCTAGTTGTTGTGGCCAATTTGTCACCTTGTACCTAGTCTTTTGGTGACACCTTGTGGCTAATCCTTTGACTGATCCTCAAATGGGAGACATGCAGTTCACCACCACAGCTGAGCCCTTGGTGGCGCGGTGGGTTAAACCCTTGTGCTGGGAGGACTGCTGACTGAGAGGTCGGAGGTTTGAATCCAGGGAGAGCAGGTGAACTTCCTCTGACAGCTCCAGCTCCCCATGCAGGGGACATGAGCAAAGCCTCCCACAAGGATTATAAAACATCAAGCATCTGGGCGTCCCCTGAGCAACGTCCTTGCAGACAACCAACCCACCACAGCTATGCTCACAGCCTTAACAGCTATGTGGCCAAAGGTTATATTCCTCTGGATAGCAATTGCCCTGTGACCGCCAAGTAGGACTTTATGGGGTGCAACATATGCGTATGAGCATAGAACACATCATATATATCCATAAACTAAAGGTTAAACATTATTGTGCTCTATAAAGTGTGCTCTGTTTTTGGTCACCTTCCCCCCCCCCCCCCTTTTTCTAGCCCTTCCCATCTCTCTCTGGTATTGAAGTTCTGCTTTCCTTTGACCAGGTTGAAATGTGTGTATATGGAAGAGACCATTTGATGAAAAGGGACAAAGATAGGGAAATACTCTTATTTCTTTACAAGTCCAATAGCCCTTAGACTCAGATGTCAGAGGTTACCAGCAATTTTAACTCCAACCTTGGATTCATCAAGCCCCACACATCACATGATATGTTCTGCATCCCAGCTGAATAGGTTGGGTGAGAGTATACAACCCTGCCGTACTCCTGCTGTACTCCTTTCCCAATACTGAACGAGTCTATTGTTCTGTGGTCTGTTCTTACTGTTGCTACTTGGCTGTTATACAGGAGACAGACAAGGTGACTTGGTATGCCCATCCCACCAAGAACTTGTCACAATTTATTATGATCCACACAGTCAAAGGCTTTAGAGTAGTCAATGAAGCAGAAATAGATGTTTTTCTGAAACTCCCTGCCTTCCTCCATTATCCAGCAGTTATTGGCAATCTGGTCTCTCGTTCCTCTGCCTTTTCTAAAACCAGCTTGCACACCTGGCAACTCTCGCTCCATGGATTGCTGGAGTCTTCCTTGCAGGATCTTGAGCATTATCTTACTGGCATGTGATATAAGTGCCACTGTACGAAAGTTTGAGCATGAGTATTCTTTAGCATTTCCTTTTTTTGGTATTGGGATAGAAGTTGATTTTTTCCAATGTAATGGCCATTCTTGTGTTTTCCATATTTACTGACATATAGCATGCATCACTTTGGCAGCATCATCTTTCAAGATTTTAAACAGTTCAGCTGGGATCCCGTCGTCTCCTTCTGCCTTGTTGTTAGCAATGCTTCCTAAGGCCCATTCAACTTCACTCCTCAGGATGTCTAGTTCTAATTCACTCACCACACCATCAAAGCTATCCTCGATTTTACGATCTTTCCTATACAGATCTTCTGTATAGTGTTGCTATATTCTCTTGATATCTTCAGCTTCTGTTAGGCCAGTGTGGTTCATTCCATCAAAAATGGCAGTACTATCACTGAACTTATCAATCATCGTTTGGTTTACTAATGTTTGAATACTGCTTCTGTGTCAGAAAAAAACAGTTTTGTTGCCTTTTGTTGGTATCCACCTCCTAGAGTTCTGCTTTGTAGCCAACATACACAGACACCCAGGGCTTAGTAATGGTAATTCCATCTCACCAATATGTTTTGTTTTGGATTTTTGTGGCAACATAAGTTGGGAACAGCATTTCTGAATGTAGTTGTTATATTAAGAAAACAACAGTCTGATTTCTCAAAATTTATTTGAAGTAAGCAACGGTACATAGAAATCTGTGTGCCAGAGAAATTATGTCACACATAAAATTGGCCACTTTCATTAACAACTTGATATAAAAGAATAAGGGTTTCATATAAATTTAAATATATGAATGCAATCAGAACACAAACATGCATTCAGTTACAGGCTCATAATAAATCATGATGGCAATCAGAAAAAAACAAGATCAACTTAAAAATAACATAAGAAGGGAAATGTGAAATGTAACTGAGTCAAAGTTGTGATTATCAATGGTTGTAATTCCCTCTTCATGAGAGATACTCTTTTTTAGATTTGTATTTTGTCTTTCTCCCAAAACAGAGACCCAAGCCGGGATACAAAACAAACAGTAATATAAACACATTCAGATATAAATATTAAAATACCTTTAAACTATTTATGATATTAAGACATAAGTTACATACTTTAAAAAAACTAATAGTAATAAATAAAATGTCAACATATCGATTTTAAACTTTTATGTATCAGATTTAGCTTGAATAAAAAAAAATGCAAGCCTGGAAAAAGGCACCAGGACATGGGCAAAGTCTCTCCTCCTCTGAAAGAGTGTCCCAGAGCTGGAAGGACAGTCTTCTCTCCACGTGGCAACTCAAAGCCTGGGCAGGAGAACACTGCCCCAAACTCAAGTTGTATGGGATATGAAAGATGCTTGGCTTTATTGCATTGTTACGCTTAAGCACTGGCTTGAGTCCTGATCACGATCAGAACATATTTAGAATATATAATCTTTTATAAATATTAAATATTAAATAGAATAGAAGTCAATAAATAAAACTAAAAAAAATAACTGTATCCTATATCACTCAATTGTTACAAATGGATGTATGTATACTACAGATCACCATTTAACCAAATGGTGTAAAATATCTAGGCTATAATTACATAAAGAAACTGACAGATGTCATATTACATTAAAACTTGGTATAAAGACTGGCCTTACAATTGATCAGAAAGAAAAGAATGAAAACATTAATCCGGGAACAAATTAGGGTTCCTATTTGACTTTTACTAAGCTATGGCTGCAGCTGAGATGTGGGCTCTGCTATTAAGAGTCACTTTACAAGGGTTGCATATGAGAATACCCTGGGTTTTTGGGGTTGTGTGACTCCCCATCTTCCTACCCAAAGAGTGCCATCATACTGACCTTGGGCTCCCTCACACCCCACAATTATAGCATTATCATTCCTGGTTAACTGTCTAGGCAACATCCTATGGGATCTTGGGAATGTCCAGTTCAGAGAGGAGCCTCCAGGAGCTTCAGCCAGAGGGCTGATCATCCAGACAAACAGACAACATTGTGGCACATATCTGTAGAGGACTAAATTAATGTTTGCATTCTTTCTTTTGAGGACATCTTTCACAAACAACAAATATGCTGAGGTGATTTTAAAGCTGTCAGTTATCTCTCTTGAGGGGGAAGGTTTTTCATCACTCCTTCTCTCACTCAGTTCTACATACGTTTCTCAACTGATTGGAACAGTCATTATAAAGGAATGCCGCATATTTTTTAACCTTTGTACAGAAGACATTCAGAGTAATGGCAGGAGATGGCGAGACACTGTGGGGGACCTTGAGAAGAAAAAGAAGAGAGAATTTTGTTAAGCTCTCGTTAACAGGAAAAGAAAACACGACAACACACCCCTTTTTTGTTCAAAACCATCTGCCCTCAAAAAACACCCGCATGAGAGTAATTTCACAAAAATGGTTTAGTATTTCTGATGATTGCACAAACCTTAGTTACAGAGGGGAAATATCTGGATATAGTGAAGCAGGTTCCAATTCAAATCCAGTTTAAAATGCAGATTTTTGAAAAACTGGAAAATCAGGAAGGATTGTGGGGTTTGCAATGTGTCCCTAAAATGTTTTCTTGTGATCTTTTCTCAAGAAGTGAAAATATTAAATCTTCTCATTCCAAATCTGGATTTTACTTGTTTTAAATTCGCCCTTATGAACTCAGGGTTTGGGGTAAATGTTCCTTATTTGCCCCTCATGTTGAACCTACACGACTCTTTGGTGTTGTCTGATGCTCCTTAAAGACCAGGCCCAGGAAAACTGGGGCCCTGGGACCACAGGTGGACTCCCGAGACATATCTGTGGCCCTCAACAATTCCATTATCCCTCAATTGATATTTTTCTGGCAAAAAACTGAGTAACTCGCTGCTTCTAGAAGCTTCCAGGGATTGCAGTTTGCCTTTCAAGCAGGTTGCAGGGCTATTCCGTACTGTTTAAGATTAACATACTGTATATACAGTACTTGAGTAAAAGCCTAGTTTTTCAGCCCTTTTTTTAGGCTGAAAAAGCTCCCCTCGGTTTATACTCGATTCAAAGTTATTTATTATTTTCTCTGCTATTATTATTATTACATTTACTATTTTACTCTATTTGTTGTTGTTATTATTACATTTACATTCTTTTACTTTATTATTATTATTACATTTAATATTTTACTCTATTTATTATTATTATTATTATTATTACATTTATATTCTTTTTCTCTATTTATTATTATTATTACATTTATTATTTCACTCTATTATTATTGGAAGGATACGTAGGCACATTTACATTGAAGAAGGCTAGAATAATGGTTTAATCACAACCTTATCTTGAATTACAGTTTTATGTAAATATTCCACAACATTTAACTTACTGGTGCCTCAATTAATGTAATTTTATCAGTATCTATTTTTATTTTGAAATTTACCAGTAGCTGCTGCGTTTCCCACCCTTGGCTTATACTTGAGTCAGTATGTTTTCCCAGTATTTTGTGGTAAAATTTGGTGCCTCAGCTTATATTTGGGATGGCTTATATTCAAGTATATATGGTATCTTGTTTTGAGAATCTGATTAACATACCTCTTTTTGGGAATCAGGCACTTTGGGGCAATTTGCAGACACAAACCTGTATTTTGCCATGTAAGATATTGTTAAGAAGTGGCTGATGTTTCCTATAATTTTTTTTCACAGGTTTTCACTGTTTGTTTAAGGGAGGCATAAATGTTTGGAAATTTGATTGGACAATGGCCTTTTTTGGCAAGCTGATACCAACCCAATGGAGCATTATAGCAGTGGTTCCAATTTTTTTTCCTGGAAATTTCAGCAGATTGTTTTGTGATGTTAATAGATGACTAGAACTGAGTTTTAAATACAAATGTTTCAAAGGAAATTAATTACAATCAGTACTGTCTGATTCAACAAAACTTGCAGAAAAGGAAAGTGGATAACAAGAATCCTTTAGTGTCAGTGGGGTTGCTGTCCTATTCAGTTGTAAAGGGAGGAAAATTCAGAGTTATTGCTCTTTTGTGAAGTACAAAATATAATATAGTATTCTACTTGGAAGTAGAAACCACTCTTAATTTGAGCATGTGAAAAGGAAGTACTCTTCTAATACTTTTCATCCCCATCTAAAATGTTTTAAATGACAATATTGCTAAATATTAGCACCTATTCTCACAGTTTTGGAATAAAAACCGTTTCTATAACCATCACTGACACTTACTGAAGTGTTACCAAGCAGCAGAGGGGCAATTCTTGGAAAAATAGTCTTGCATGTAGTCCGATTCAGATTAGCTTCGATTTGGCGGAAGGCATTTTGATACTGCATTTGGCTGCACTGTTAAAAAAAGTTGAAAATAAAAGACAACATGAACACTTCGTGCTTAATACATATTGCAGACAATATTCATTTAGGTTTATAAATATGTGAGAGGAAGTCATAGCAAGGAGGGAGGAAGCTTGTTTTCTGCTTCCCTGGGAGCTAGGACGTGGAACGTAAAGGAAAGGAAAGGAAAGGAAAGGAAAGGAAAGGAAAGGAAAGGAAAGGAAAGGAAAGGAAAGGAAAGGAAAGGAAAGGAAGGGAAGGGAAGGGAAGGGAAAGGAAAGGAAAGGAAAGGAAAGGAAAGGAAAGGAAAGGAAAGGAAAGGAAAGGAAAGGAAAGGAAAGGAAAGGAAAGGAAAGGAAAGGAAAGGAAAGGAAAGGAAAGGAAAGGAAAGGAAAGGAAAGGAAAGGAGAGTCCATCTGAATATTAGGAAGATTTTATTCAAGAAAATAAAAAGAAGAGATACTGATGGTCTACATGAAAAATATCACTTACATTTTCTATGAAATTGATGTCTCTTACTGACTCATTCCAGCAGGGCAGATTCTGTGGAACAAAAAAGTGATAGATCAGATTAGGGATATGTCTTTGCTTACATATTCTGGAAATGAGAAAAACTTTGCTTATGAAATAGTATGTCTTATTACTCAAGTTAAACACTGAGAACAAGATTCAGCCTTGACCCCAATTTAGAAAATAATGTTTTTAATTTGGATACTACCCAATTTGCCTCATTTCAAAAGTGGAATCTCTGTCAAGCAATCGAAATCTTTGTGGTTCCATCAAAAATTATTAAATGGCTAGAAATGTTTCCTCCAGTGTGTTGAAATTGGTTGAAATTGGTTGAAGAACAGTAGGTTTATTAAAGAAATTATGTCAGTTCACTTTCGGATAAATATGTGCAGAGATTGTGTGCCATGTGATTTAAAATTTGTGCAAGAACTCCTTACTGTTTGAAGCTTTCTAATACAACCAGCAGCAGCAGCAACAACATCTATCCAGAGGGGTGTGTGAAAACTCTACTAATTCAAAAAAAGGGGGATTGTGTGTGCAAGAGAAATATTTAGACTGAGTTGCTTTCCCTTATAAGTCCTCTATGGGTTTGTAAATGTGAGGAATCAATTTGGTTTAAAAATGACTTATGCCATACTTGTGTGTCCCAGCAAGGTATGAGAAGGATAAGGACAAGGGTCTGGGAGTTAATGATGAAGGCATTACAGTCTGAAGTTCATTATGTTTTCTGCATAGTTGGCACTGAAAGCACAGAATGAGATGGATGGTGACAGGATGTGAGGAGCAAAGGGCCATAGAAGTAGAAGGACTTGAATATGCATCATTTTCCAAGCAAACACGCATCACACTTATGTTGGCCACCATAACAGTTCTCAGATTCCTGATCATGTTACAGAAAATCTATTATGGAAGCCCCATATAGAACACAGCAGAGCAGTGGCACAAAAGTATATTGAAGATTTTATAACACCGCAGGGAGCCACCTGGTTGCTCCAGCTCTGAAAATATTTCAGAGCAAAGTTATTGTCCAGAATTTTTATGGCACCACAGTCTAGGGATGGGATGAATCACAGATACAGAAATTAGAAGCTCTCCAAAATACATTCCTCAAGAAGCTGCTAAGACACCCATCTGGCACTCCAGTAACCTTGGTCAGGTCAGAGGTTAGTCTACCCTCCATAAAATACCGCATTCACTTTTCCCCATACAGTTACTGGAGAATCATAAAGGATTCCTCACCTAGGGTTTCCCCAAAGCTATGCTTTGAATATCTACCAGAATGCAAAGCTTGGAGCTCAAAACACCAAAAATTGCTGGAAGTATACCCTATCCTCTTTCATAAGCCTTTGATTTTGAACTCAAGAGAGAAACTGCATGAATACATTGATAATCAAGGTGTTCAATTGGGAAAACAGGCTATTAAGAGCTCCAAATTCTCAACATGGTTCAAGCTGTACAAATTTGACCATGAAAAGGCTATGTACCTAATCAATCTTACATTCCCTAAACTTAGACAAGTTTTATAGCTCTATGATGGCAAAGTATGCCCTCAGCAGTGTTGGGTGGTAGATACTTGGCCACTCCTTTGGCTTGTCGGTTTAGTCTATGCAGGGCCCCAGATTCAAAGTCACTCTGTCTTAGGTAAAGTCAAAGGTCTTCCCCTGACATAAAGTCCAGTCGTGTCCGACTCTGGGGATGGTGCTCATCTCCATTTCTAAGCCAAAGAGCCGGTATTGTCCATAGACACCTCCAAGGTCATGTGGCCAGCATGACTGCATGGAGTGCCGTTACCTTTCCTCCAGAGCAGTACCTATTGATCTACTCACATTTTCATGTTTTCGAACAGCTAGGTTAGCAGAAGTTGGGGCTGACAGTGGAAGCTCATGCTGCTCCTCAAATTTCGGTCCACAAGCTTAGCAGCTCAGCGGTTTAACCCACTGTGCCACCGGGGGCTCCCCACTCTAATTTTTGATTCTGGATTCATCCAGTTTCGCTTCTTACATCTTTGGTGTCTGTTCTTTTTCAAGAGAGCTTTCCCCACCTCTAAGTGTTTAATTGGAGCGTGCTCCTCCTCATAATTTCTTCCCAGGGCGCTTGTTTGCATTAGGATATGGCCCCATTGCTGCCATATCTCTAGAAAATCAATGCACGTTAAAGCATCAACAGGACATTGCTAAGGTGAAAAATGGTCAGGTCCACAAAAATTGCAAGTGCTCAAACTAGATAATACTACTAACTATTGGGGATTCTTGTAAAGCAAAGCATAAATAACAACAACAACCATAATATTGCATCAACAAAACACATAACAAAATGGCAATTAAATAAAACATTAGATTTACCTTTGATGCATTACATGTAGTGTCTATGGAATTGTGAAATGCCAGGATTTCCCGTTTGAAGCAGTTTGGCGGTGCTGGAGCTGGAAGAACAATTCCTGCAAAGCAGCAGATGCACAGCAGTTTTGGCAAAGACATGACCATGTTCTTTGGATTGCTAAGAGCCACGAGTGAAATTCTTACTGTTTGCATCTCACTTGCAAGCCGAATATTTATATTGTCAGAGGAAGCAGATAAGTGATGTCAGTAGATCCCCCACACTAATCCCCTGAAAATCAAAAACCACAATCATCTCACTTACAGATAAGGTGTAGTAGGGTCCAACGCAAAGTGAGTAATTTTTGCTTTCTAATGGAAGGGAGGAAAATCTTAAGCTGTGGCTTACCCAACTTTTTTCTGTTGATGGTGTAGTCTACACATCAGGCCCAAAGCTCAGCGGAACCAAGGCAATGAGTGTGCAAGAAGAACATCCCCACTGTAGCTCATTTGAAAATGGACCTCATCAATTGCACATGACCTATTAGGATGCCACCATGGCAGTCAACCATTAACCTCACTAGAAACTGGACTATTTTAGAGATGCAGAACTCTCCTTTAATTCCTTGATTGATGTGTGTGTACATCTGCACATGATTAATACTCGTATGAATAAAAAAAGGTGGTCTGAAGCAGCACTGTATAATTTACAAACATGTCTATGATATCTAGCCATGCTGAGTCCCTTTCGGGGTTCAGAAGACTGGAGTATAAATATAGTAAATAAATCCATATAGGCTTGCAGGTATTCCTTATTATAAATGATATTCCCTCTCTGAAGGTTAGAAAGCTTTCGTGTTTATATACTGAACAAGATGCTAAAACAGCTTTGGGGTGTGTTGTTGTTGCTGTAGGTCTTCAAGTTATTTCCAACCAATGATGATCTTAAGACAAGCCTACCACAGGGCTTTCTTCTTCAAAAGAGATTGGCTATGGCCTTCCTCTGAGGCTGAAAGAGTGTGACTTGCCTGGGGTCACTCAGTGGGTTCCATGGCCATGCGAATATTCAAAACCTGGCCTCAAACCTCTATGCCATGTTGGGTATTTATTTATTGTATCAGAAGCAAACCAAGGATACAGTTGTAATGTATTTAAAAAACATAAAGTTTAAAAATTTGGCATTATATTAAATGTCCTTTGACTCGTAGATGGCCACTAGGAGTGCCTCTGGTGTTGCTATAAAGAGGTTGGTGGACAGGAAAAGAGATTTAAAGATGGGCTCAAAGCCAACCTTAAAAACTGTGGCATAGACACTGAGACCTGGGAAGCCCTGGCCCTTGAGCACTCCAGCTGGAGGTCAGCTGTGCCCAGCAGTGCTGCAGAATTTGAAGAGGCAGGAATAGAGGGCGAAAGAGAAAAACATGCCAAGAGGAAGGCATGTTAAGCCAACCCCAACCGAGACCGCCTTCCACCTGGAAACCAATGCCCTCAATGCAGGAAAAGATGCAGATCAAGAATAGGGCTCCACGGTCACCTACAGACCCACCAGAACACTGGAAGAATATCCTACTCGGCCAACGAGGGATCACCTAAGTAAGTAAAGAAAGTATAAAGAGGTCCTCCATTGTGCATGTGGCAGGACTCAGACTGCTTTGTATTAAAGTGGTCTGTGGTTTGCTCTTCCCCGCACTTGCATGCCGTGGACTCCACTTTGTGACCCCATTTCTTAAGGTTGGCTCTGCATCTCGTGGTGCCGGTGCGCAGTCTGTTCAGCACCTTCCAAGTCGCCCAGTCTTCTGTGTGCCCAGGGGGGAGTCTCTCATTTGGTATCAGCCATGACTTGAGGTTCCGGGTTTTTGCCTGCCATGCTGGGTGCAGACCCTTCACATAAGCAGGTTTGTATGCTATGCAATTTACACATATGGACAATTTTACAGACCTAGATATAACTCAGCAAACTGAAATCAATACATTCATTTGGTATTTATATAGCTCAGAAACTTGCTAATAGTTATTTTCTGATTGTCAACTCAGTATGTCTTCAACTGTCCCTTAAATGCTATTTCAAAAACCTGGCAACACTAAATCTATGCCAGATCAAAGCAAAGGTCTGTCTGTGGGATGGCTGATTTCTTCAGCACCAAGGTCCACATTTCAGGTTGATCAAGTGCCTGATGGCTGCCTGGTGCCTGCCACAAAGTGTGGCCCACAAAGTGTAGCCGACAAAGAAAGGACAGGACTTAATGAGTTTTTAAAATGGAAAATACATTGGATATAAGAAAATAGATATATGAAATGTTATTAAAACTGGACATTAATAATTGAGACTAACCAACACATTTTTGGCTGATAATGATAGGCCATTTGATTTTTAATGACTAAATTTATGTGTGTTGGCCAACGTTATTAATTCTTTATTAATTATTAAACATATATGAATAGATAAATGAAAAATAGGCCCTCTGGTGGCACAGTGGGTTAAACCACTGAACTGCTGAACTTGCGGATCAAAAGGTTGGCGGTTCAAATCTGGGGAGCAAGTGAGCTCTCACTGTTAGCTCCAGCTTCTGTCAACCTAGCAGTTTGAAAACATGCAAATGTGAATAGATCAATAGGTACTGCTCTGGCAGGAAGGTAACGACAGTTCATGCAGTCATGCTGGGCACATGACCTTGGGGATGTCTACGGACAACGCCAGCTCTTTGGCTTAAAAATGGAGATGAGCACCAACCCTAACAGTCAGACACGATTGGACTTAATGTCAGGGGAGAACCTTTACCTTTACCTTTAAATGAGAAAAAAACCCCCCACTTAAATTGACTTTTATATGAGGTTTACCATGATTTTGACTATATAATAGGATTAACTATCCCACCAATTATAACTAATATGTTCTGTGTTGATTATAATGCATTTAGTGGTTTGCCATCACAGTTTTAGCAACAAAATACAAGGTAATTGATTTTTTTATGAAAAAACAAACAGAAACATTGAAAGGTTGTAGAAAAGGAGGGAGTATGCTGCTCATGGGTCTCACTTTGATCACCCATGATTGATCTGCTCCAGTATTCCATCCTTACGGTGGATAATCAAATAAGTATGGAAAACTCACAAATAAGATACACAAAATCAAAAGCACCCCCTAAAGCAGATACTCCCAAACATAAAATGCAGTATCATAAATTATCAAGTATGTACAATTGTAATGGGAAGTGTGCAAACACCTTGTTAGTTACTAGGGAAAAAAGTCAATTTTTTGTTGTTGCTTTGGGGTTTTTTTTTTTAGTACTGCTGCTATCTATCTATCTGTCTATCTAAAATTGCAATTATCTTTCTGCTCCAAAAGTTAATATCATATTTAAACCCCAAAAGCAATACTCTGTTAAACCAAATTAATAATGCAACTGGAAAAATGTAAAGCACAACAGACAATAGGATTGATCTCTTTTTTAAAAACATTATGTATTTATTTGCACATTATTAATTAATTCATATATTTATTCATTCATTCATTCATTTTTATTCCTGCCCTTCCACTCAAAAATAATGGTTGAGATGATCAACAATGTCATTTTAAGGAACAGAACAATATTGATTGATTGATTTTATTGATTTTATTGGTATAATGCATGAACTGTTGTTGAATTGATGTAATTTTGTGTTTTGATTGTTCTGTGCTGCAGGCATCAAATTGTGCCTTTGCTCCTGTAAGCCGCCCTGATTCCCCTTCGGGGTGAGAAGGGCGGGGTAAAAGAACCCCGAAATAAATAAAAATAAATAAATAAAATGCTGTTTGTTTATTTATTGAAATATTTATATCTCACTCTTTATTAAAATATCCATAGATGGCTTACATTAAAATAAATTCAAAACAATAAATAATTTGTTAAGTAGGTTTTCAGCTACTTAACAGATAATATACTACTAGTTAAAACAATCTTGAAAAACATAAGCATAGGAGATGTAGAGCCAAAATCAACCAAAATAATTTTAATTATTTATACCTTTGTACCAAAACTACTACTACTACTAGTTCCTCCTCCTCCTCCTCTTATTTTAATAAAAAGTTTTAACTTGGTGCCAAAATGATCTCAACATTGATGCCAGTTGGGAATTCCACAAAAAGGTGCAACTACAGAAAAGGCAACAGATTAAGTTTCGATTCACTGGGTAAGTTTAAGGGATCAATCTGACCACATGACAGAGGGAATTCTGCAGAGAGGATCTGTCACAGAACAGGATTGCCAGTATAAAAACACCACAAGTGAAAGGAAAGATAATGCAGATCCAGCAGTACTATTGCAGACAAATTAAAATGCAAGGAAAAAAACATGTCACACACGCACATCTTTTTTAATGGAGAATTGGCCATTATCAATGAAGAGGAGTTGGGCATTATCAATGAAAAGCATTCTTAAAATAGACTTTAGGGCAGACATGTCACTTCACGCAAAAGGAAGATAGGAGATCTTATCACGCATTGACGCAAAAGAGTTGTGATGGTTCATACAGTGTGAGCGGAGGCCCAGTTCCTAGGACCCAGTGGAAAAGCATTCTGAGAATTTTCCCCATACATGTTGGATCAAAGTAATAATTGAAGTAACTGGACTTTCCATATCAGCCATAATACATGCTGTGAAAAAGTCAAAACTAAAGGTTAATTTATGTTAAAATTCTGCTTGTTTGTTGTCAGCACTTTCAGCTTCAATTGCACACCAAAGTCTTTTTACTATGCAACTGTTCTGCTTCAGTGCATGAAATTACATGGTGGTGTATGTGTGTTCATTGACTTCCATTTGCGATTCTTCCATGTTTTCCCAAAACATTTTCCTTCTTTTTCTTATTATAGAGATTCTTTTAAATATAGGAAGAAGTTTATTATATGGAAGAGAAGCAATGGCTGCACAATGCATAATTTATTGGTAGCACTAGGAGCAACTTTCATACCCCATAAATGTTGTTACATTTATACTTTCACAGGTCTTAAGAGAGTATATTTTGTTCTGCTCAGTTTTTTGTATAGACTCTGGTTTCTCATTTTTGCCCACTGTGCTGACACTAGCTTGTTGTTCTCAGAGCAGTGGTGTCAAACTTGTGGCCCTCCAGATTCTGGGACCTCCCAGAGGCCCGATCCAGCTTGTCCAATGGCAGGAGTTCTGGGAGCTAAAGGACTAAACATGGATAGTATAGATGAGGGTATGCTGAGTGAGGGTTTGATTGTTGAACTAGAGCCCAGCCAAGAATAGCAACTCCTTCAGCCACGCCCAGAAGTAACAACTACTTAGCCTGATGGCCAAACACAAGAAGCTTCTGTTGAGCAGGCTAAGGAAGGGTCAACTATACCTTCCTTTGTGGAACTATGGAAGGATAAGGCTCAGCTGAGGAGATCAGCTGTCTGGCTGAGAAGAAGGGCAGCAATCCGGATCAACTGTGAAAGCAACATTTAATGGTTTGTAGTGTGTTACCTGACTGCAACTTCTGTATCCATGCCTGGACCTTGGAATTCATACTGCTCCTGGACTTCAGCTCTTGACTCACGAACACAACTTCATTGCTTGGAATTCTGACATTTGGGTTTGACTCTGGACTGGACATTGGCTTTCCTTCTGGGCTTTGTTTCTAACATGGACTAACTGACTTGACCTTGGACTGTTGTACTCTCATGTCAGTGTTTTAACAGACACCATTGGGTTAGTATATTAGATTAGATTTGATGCGGATGACTAGGATGGTTTTAAATGGTGTATTTTAATATTTTGATAAATGATTTTTTAATGTTTATGTATTGTATGCGAATTTGTGTCCTGGCATTGAATGTTTGCTGTGTATATGCTGTGCTCCGCCCTGAGTCCCCTTCGGGGTGAGAAGAGCAGAATATAAGTGTTTTAAATAAATAAATAAATAAATAAATAAATAGTATATTCAAGGTGGATTGCAGATTGTGAAACAGCTATTCAAAGAGTTGGGATTTGAAGGATTGTTTTTGGTGATGGTGGTGGTGAGGGGGAATGTGATGGAGGATTGTATAAGGCAGTACATGAGCAGTACCATCATTGTTCCATACTCAATATTGGCTGCATTATGCTCCAGAATGGCCCCAGGTCAACTGTGTTGGTGGCCACATGTACCAGGCCAATTCCTCTGTGAAGCCAATCAAGTGAACAGTTTAGGTGGGTTGAAACCCCGTTAATCTCACTGGCCCATCCCTTTGTCCCCATGTCATTGCTGCTATTCTATTCCTCTCCAGTCAAGGGCCTCCTTAAAAAAAACCTAACCATTATGGGTGCATCCGCTGAGGTCAGAATGGGCCATCAACAGGAAACAAGGATTTTCTTTACCCCCTTTATGTTACTTGCACTGTTGCTTCAGTAGTCAGACCTCCACCTCTTTTGGGATTAGGGGTGAAAGACCCTATAAGAATGAAAAATCGTGAATTAAAAAAAACATTTTTGTACCTGACAGAACATCTTTTCAGGAATTTCTAGGCCCTCAAGCATAACTCCATTGTCAATCTCCACTAGCTGACTATAGAATTGCATTGGAGGACCTAGAGATTCTTAGACAGAATATTTACTCAAATCTACAAAAATCAAACCCACAAACATGGAGAACCAACGGTACAATTAACATGTTATATCTATCAATTATGGCAGGGAAAGAGTAGTGGCAGTGGTGTGCATATGTTCAATAAATTGGGCCAGATGGAACCCAGTGCGGCTGTTCACATGGTTGCAAACATCGAGGACACTCTGGAATGCCCTGAAAACTCCAAAATATGCCCTGACTTTACCTACTAATTATTGGAAAGCACGATCAGGTTGAGGGCTAAAAGGTCTGGCTTCTTACCAAAGTCCTTATACATTACAGAGACTGCCAGTACTGGCTTAAGTTTGAGTATTTATTTTTACTTGTTAGGTGTTGCCCAAGTTATGTTTTTACTTAAGTCAAAGGTGTCAAACTTGCAGTCCTCCAGATGTTTGGGCCACCAAGTCTCAGAAGCTCCAACAAACTTGTCCAAGGGCCAGGAATTCTGGGAGCTGAAGTCCAAAATTTCAGCCACAAGTTTGACACCACTGACTTAGGTAATTAAACTTGCATCCAATCTGCATATGAATGTAATGGGGGAAGGGTGGTACGGGGGAGGTTTTGGATTGGGCTGTAGTTCCCAATATCACTCACCTTTGGAGATGCTAGTCAAGATTTGTAGGCCAAAATATCTGGATGGCTTCATTTTGCCCACTCCAATGTAAGCAACAGTATGAAAAATCAATCACAATTCCTAAAGAAACCAGGCTCAAACCAACCTATCAAGCCATTGGTTAGAAGTAAATTGTTTTCACAAGAATTAAGTATCTGGTGAAATTACAGTTTGGGCTCCAGAATTTTATTTTACTGGGGAAACTGTATTTTTTGTTTGTTTGAATATTTAAATGGATGTAAGCATTTTGCTTGTTTAAGCATATTCTAGAGGCGTTGAGATTCACTCTAGAAAATTCAACCCAAGAAGGGAAGAAAGAACCAAGTTAAAACATGAAGGGCTTTCTTTTCCTCCCAAATATTTGGAAACTTGGCTCAGAAATGTGGAACCTTCTATAGCTCTTGCCAGTGTAAAAATAAAAAAGGTTTTCTGTAGCACCCCTCCTTAATTTTGCAGCTGGACAAGTTCTTCATCAGGACATTGGATTGTGTTGAGTTATGGTCTGTGGTTGTGATCTGAATGTGTCTCGGAAATGGAGTTTCGTTCCACTAGGCCTCAGAAATGTACTCAGGGATTGAGGAATGAATTGAATCCATAGAATTTTCCCCAGAGGATTGCTATTTAGAGCACAACCTCAATCACATATCCAACTATAAAATGACTCTACGCCCAAAAGACAGGGGCAAATTAAGATTCTCCACCCAAAGTGGGAATGGTGTGGAAACAGACTTTTTCTCTCTATAGTGGGCTTCAGCAAACTGCTGTATCTCTGGTAGGATTTGTCCAAAGGATGGATTGGATTGTCTGGAGACAGAATCATAGAAGAGACCACATGGGCCATCTAGTCCAACCCCCTGCCATGCTGGAAAAGCACATTCAAAGTACCCCTGACAGGTGGCCATCCAGCCTCTGTTTAAAAGCCGCCAAAGGAGCCTCCAAGATGGCCACCATTCCATCCACACAGAAGAAGAAAAAATGTTTTGATACTAGGGACTCCCCACAACCTGACTTTCCAAATTGTTTCTTGCTCAGCTTGGGAAAAGTCTACCCATTTGCTATGTCAACAGGACAAGAGGTGACTGCAGAATGTTTCCCATGATTTTCCTTGGCATGTATATTAGCTACCACCAGCATCCAGGCATCTACCTGGACAATGAAGGCATGCATGTGTATGTGCCTCCAAGTTGCCTGTTGATTTATGGTAACCCTGTGGATTTTATAGGGTTTTTTTAAGGCAGAGAATACTTGGGTGGCTTTGCAGTGTACTGTGCACGTCCTTTAGCTGTATCTATTTTAACTGCAAAAATTCCAACAGAAAGAGAAGTTTAAAGTGTCTTTACCCCGGTAAATCTTATACCTGTCTGCTTAGTAGTAGTTCCTGTTATTCATAATGAGACTTCCAGTATGTATTTACAGGATTGCAGTTTCATCATTAGTGACAGGAAGCTGCACCTCATGGGTGAAATATATTCTGCCAAGCGAATATCTGAAGCATCTGCATTTCTTGCAGAACACTAGAAAGAGATTACCTTTCGGGCTGAGCGATGCATTTGCTGCTTGACCTGAACTATCAAAACTAATCTTCACACTCGGCGAGCACACATTTCAAGATAAATTCTTCAGTGACCAAGAGATCCTCAGTGATTAGTCAGCTTCTTTTCAGTAAAGCAAAAAGCAATAGTAGGGATACATTTTTATTTTACTATTTTCCTTCTGTTAACACCTCTCTACTTATCAAATAGATCAAACCACAGCAAAGGATTTCATCCCACAGTGACTTGGAGAGCGTTTATATACACTTAAAACAGAGCTCCATGGATCCCATCAGATGATGCAAGGTCACCCTGTGGATTCTCTGTTTGAGCCTGTTTTTTAAGTGTGTAGAGACTCAAGGATTTTTAAGCTGCTTGGGAATTGAATTCAGGTTGTTCCCTCCACATAGAGACGGGTTTAAACGGCAAAGCTTAGGTATGATGGAATTGTTTTATTTTCTTGTATTTTTCTGTTCTGTGACATTGTCCTGTGGGCAATTCTTAAAAGTGACCCAAACATGCAGTTATCACGATTTAGGAAAAGTAGACAGAGTGGTAAATACTTTTATTATTAACTGCTGTTCACAATGCCAAAGCAAGGGTAATTTGCTGGAATGTTTCTTTTTCCATGAAACCTTTAATTCTTCAGTACATCTTAAGTTGCTCAGGGGTGTTTTTGAGTTGTATACCTTATTTTCGATCTTTTAAAACACATTCATATAGTCCTTCTCCATTGAGGAGTTTTACTTTTTTTAAAAAGTGAGGGGAGAGAAAATAGAAACTACCACTCTCCCATGTGATAGAAGAGTCTATGGATGATTCCTGCAGAAATGGGATAAGGAAAACACGTGTGATGGGGGTAAGAAAGTTCTCCAGATCCTAAGTAACATTAAACGCCATTCAATTTCACCCGACTTTGGATTTCATTGTGGGATGAAATCCAAAGTCTCTCTTGCTCTCTAAACAGCACAGACAGCATGTTCTCACACCAGGGCTTTAAAGCTGGCATTCCACATTTCTGCTACCTGCTAAATTCTGAAAAATGTAGTTTTGGGTGGGGCCTTTTGAATCCTCAGCTACAGAGGTCCTCGCCTTTCCAAACTACATTTCCCAGAATTCTGCAGGCAGCAGAAATGCGGGGCTGCCTGCTTTAAAGCCCTGGTGTGATAACGTTAGTCACCTCATAAAAATGGCAGCTCCAGACCATTCCTAATCCACTGACAGAAGCGCCCAGCCCTGAAACTATGGAAAAGTGCAGCCATGTATGCCAATGGTGGATATGAAGGTCATACTGTATCTGTTTGAACATCCCCGACAGAAAACTATAACGTGAAGAGTACCATTTACTCCTAAATATGTTGTTTTTTCATTCTGCATTCTCTTGACTTGTGCTCATACTGTTGAGGAATTTGAGAAACCTATTTTAAGTCAATTTAAAAGACAGGATCTTCCAATTCCTAGTCACTTCAGGTTCATGATTCAAACCTCACATGGAAGAAGTCAAACATGCAAGGTAGTCACTCAATTAAGTGCCTTTATTTAGAAAAGTAACACAAAGAAAATATGAAGAGTAATAGATCTAAAAGAGATAGAACTAAAAATGATGCAAACGTGCCAATATAATTGTTAAGCACTTTAGAAAGCACTGTCAAAATAGTTCCTACTGATGATGGTCACCTGGAATCATGGTTGGTGTCAGAAAGGTCCCAGGGATAACACTGCCTTCACAATAATGTTTGAACAAGTGCCAGCTATATATCTGATAAGAACAACGGCATACTGTAAGTTATGTTATAATCTAACAACTGTGCTTGAGTAAGAATAGCAGTTGATTTATTTTTTAGTGAAAGACAACTCAATGAAAATGGACACCTCTATTAGTGGCTATCAGTGGGTGTGGTGTCTATTAAAGCAGTTAAACATGCTTTTGAAAGGGATAAAAAGCAGTCAAAACCGTTACAATTAAAACAATGCACCTTGCTCTTAAACCCCTTTCTTTATTTACCCACTTTTTTAAAAAGCCTGCTGATTTTTTAAAAAGTCTTTTCTGGCTTGCAGAAGGAAAGCAAGCATCCCTTGCTAGGAGCAGCCATTCAGATAGCTTTGTCTTGAGTCTCCACCAGCTTTACCTGTGTTGGGACTGAAAGATGGGTCTTTCCCAAGAACCTTGGGATCCAGACAGTCATATGAAGTAATACAGTGTGTCAGACAACTTGGACATAAGCCAGTAGGACCTTATAGGTTATCGACAGAACTTTGCATGGTGTCTGGAAACTGCAGCCAGTGCAGTAGTCACAAGGAGTATGAATCATGTCTCAGCTAATGCTTCCCTGCTTTAGAGCAGGGCTTCTTCCACTTTTCCACATGAAATCCCTTTCTGCCCAAGACATGTTTAGGTATATACAATTAGGTATATAAAATAGGCATAAAAATCAACATTTATTTACAACAAATCAGCATTTGCAATGCATAACCATGCTGATTTTCTTTTTTTTTAATGAAATACAGCTGAAGTATCTTCTGTAGAGTCTACTATAAACACTGCATAACCAATGTGTGTTAATGTCTAAAACGGTAACTTGGTGATGTTCAGAAAAAAAATGGGACCCCAGCATTGAGCTACAGGGATCACATTTACCCATATT
Organism: Anolis sagrei; assembly: GCF_037176765.1. Classification (NCBI taxonomy): domain Eukaryota; kingdom Metazoa; phylum Chordata; class Lepidosauria; order Squamata; family Anolidae; genus Anolis; species Anolis sagrei. The sequence continues at coordinate 94,802,181 of NC_090022.1, read as the reverse complement.
TGGATCCACAGTTTAAGAAACAGTGCTTTAGAGCCCCTAGCTGATTTTTGATAAATCTGTTAAATGTTTTGTTTTGTTTTAGGAGCAATTTGAGAAACTGCAAGTTGCTTCAAGTGTGAGAGAATTGGCCATCTGCAAGGACATTGCCCAGGGGATGCCTGGATGTTTTTTTTATGTTTTACCATCTTTGTGGGAGGCTTCTCTCATGTCCCCGCGTGGGGAGCTGGAGCTGACAGAGGAAACTCATCTGTGCTCTCCCTGGATTTGAACCTCTGACCTGTCGGTCATCAGTCCTGCTGGCACAAGGGTTTAATTGCACCAATGGAGGCTCCTTGTTCCATGTTACATCAGTGAAAACTTCTGTTGCCTACCTCTTTTTTCCTTATCAGAACTTCATATCTCTCTTATGTATAAACTTTCATGGAAGATGTGACATGGGTTGCATTTTCAAGACCCTCCTTTTTCTTTTGGACTTTGCACCTGCATTTAGGTATTCAGGCTCACAATAATGGAAGTTAACTTCTTTACTGTGGCTATCAGCTATGAGACACTTCTCTTCCCATAACGTACCAGGTCAAAACAATTATCTAAAGGAGATATAAGCTAAATATTCCTTATCTGAATTGTTTGGGACCAAAAATGTTTTGGATTTCAGGATAGCTGTATTTGCACACAGGACACAATAAGATCTTGGAGATGGAAGCCAAGTCTAAACATGACATTCATGTATGTTTCATAGATACTTAAAAATATACAGCAAATGTAGTTTTATACAATATTTGTAATAATTTTGTGCATAAAACGAATTTTGTGTACACTGAACCATCAGAAAGTAACAGTGTCCCTATTTCAGTCACCGATGTGGTTTTCAATTATTTCAGGGTTCGAATTCTGGATAAGAGATACTCAACCTGTGCTCTTAAACCCCTTCTTTGCCCTCACTGAGAGATTAGAAGTCAAACAAGGCCTTCTGAAACGCCACAGCAGATAACAGGGGATATCAAAAGCATGGCCACATAGCCCATCCTTCTACATGCTTATACCGTATGTTAGGTTGTAACTCAGCTTGAATGTAGGATATACATTTTATGGAGACTCGGTATTTGTGTTAGCCATTAGCATTAAAATGTTTATAGTGAAAATTATCAAGAGCTGGTAAATATTAGGACCCATGTCACAGTGCACAGTATCTTGGTTTCTTTTTGAAAACACTTGCTTCTATTCTTAGTTTGGATCCATATCACAGGAATTTTCTACGATTAAACAAATGACGTGGGTGCTTACTAATCATATTAAAATAATATGCGGTATGGAGAAATAAAAAAAATACGTGTCCCAAAATACCTAGTTTAAGGCTTTGCCAAGCTCGTAACTCAAGTTTCATAGAATGAAAACGCTAGAATAAAGAATTTGAGAGGTGTGCAAAATACTGTAATAAATCACTGCCCTTTTTACAGAAATGTAATAAAAATTAATCTCCTTAAAGTCACTCCAAACATTTAATATGGAAGTGTTTCAATACAACTGCTATTTTGGCATTTACTGCAAAGGTTGATTCTAGGGTGTACAAGGAGGGCTAATTTTATCAATTTGTTTAGTGTAGCTAGCTACTAGACATTTTGACATGGTTGGTAGTGAAGGGATTTTTAATAGAATCTCAGAATTCATCTTAAGTTAGTGATTTCCAAACCTTGAATCTTCCAAATGTTTTGGACTTCAGTTCCCAGAATTCCTGTTGACCAAACTGGCTGACACTTCTAGGTAAGTCCAAACTTTGGGATTGTCTAAAGTTTGGTAAAGAGACTTTAGGGACACCCTGTATATATATATTTGGCTGGGTCCAAGATTCACCAGTCCATCAATCCAAGATTCTTCTCATTAGGTTTTCCCAAAAGTTGAGACATGCTTTTGGACAATTTTAAAAAACATTTGAAATATGCTTTTCACCACTGCTGTGTGCATAGTTTAACATTTTTTTGTTCTGGTAATGCAACTGTTTGATACAAATCAAAAGAATACAGCTTATCTAACCAAATAAAAATCTTATTTTTTTTTATCACAGAATGCATTAAAGGAGTGCTCATATACAAACTATTTTACAAATTCTAATGAAGATATGATCCCAAAGAGGTGACATTACATTTTACAATTTCAGAACACTGTTCAAGATTCTTCTTAATTCTGTAGAACTTTTCCACATATTCAGAACGACTCAAAAGTTCCACAAAATCTTCGTCATGTGTAATCACAAGTAGCTGAAAGTTTCGTTGCTGGGATCTACTTTTGATTATTCTGGGGGGGAAAAGGCATTTATTATGATTATGATTGTGTATATTGATTGATCGTTGAGCTGCTGTTAAAGATTTCAGGGTCACACACAAGTAGAAACAGGCTGAATTCTTTTAAAATAATAATATTTTAAATAGACTAAAACCACATTAAGGAGTTTAAACATGTTTATAAGATTAAAATATTTAAAGTAAATCAGTGATGCATGAAAGGTTTTAATACAGTATATAGCCAAGTTTTTGATCGCCACTTAAATAAAATCAAGATAGGCACTAATCTGGTTTCTAAGAGGAGAGGGCATTCATTTCCCCATTAGGGAGCCACTACTGAGAAGGTCTCTCCCACATTGTGATAAAGGTTGCTGGCCTTACTGGTAGGACACAGGAGAAGACCTCTTTAACATTACAACAATGGATAGATAACCAGAAAGGAAATTGGAAAGAGACTTGTTATTCTACCACTTTTTTAATTTAAAGGTTATTATCTGTTTTCAAAGGCTTTCGTGTCCGGAATCATTGAGTTGCTGTGAGTTTTCCAGGCTGTATGGCTATGTAACAGAAGCATTTTACATCAGGAGAGAATGCTTTACATCAGGAGAGAATGCTTCCGGAACATGTCCATAGAGTCCAGAAAACTCACAGCAATCAAGGTTTATATAGTTTATCTTTTTCTTTACACAATACAACAGAACAAAAACAACACCCTCTTTCATAAAACCACTAATTGGGAAAGGTGTATGTGTTTGTACTATACTTCATTATTCCATTTCCTAATTTCAGGGGGAATGCCAGTCATGATGTTGCAAAAATAGCACAATTGTTGCCATTTGTTAAAAGATCTATTAGAATAAGGCGCAAAAAATCATGACAATTTTGACACCCCCCCCCCCCCCGAGCAAGATGGGGGAATTGGTCTGAGGAGACACTTACTCAACCAAAGCATGTGCAAGAGACTCAATATTCTCCCTGTCAAGGTTGGTGGTGGGCTCATCAAGGGCCAGAATGCCACAATTGAGACAAAAAGATTCTGCTAGAGCAAGGCGGATAATGAGGGAAGCAAGCACCTAAAATCAAAAATAAGAGGTAACAAGTTAAAACACAAATGTTTTCAAGTGAACTGTGCTGACAACACTATTATTTATTTTATTTCATACATTTGTACCCTGCCCTTCTCACCCAGCAGGGGCGGCTTCACACCAAGCACCATTCGGTGCCATCACAATAATAAAAACATTCAACAAATTCATTAAAACAACATTAAATAAACAGTTGTTAAAAACACGCCAGTTAAAACCAAAGTCCGGGTCAGTTCATTGTCACTTCTCACTTGCTGATATTCAATGATCAAACACTAGCCGGGAGGGGGCCTGGGGTGGGGGTTGAAATTGGCCTTGCGCATGTCTATCTTGCACAATGAATGAACTGTCATCAAAATAATGTTGTGTTACATACCTTTTGGCCTGCACTGCATCTGCCCCTCATGTCTAGAGCAGTGTCTCCTTTTATCATTACTACTCTGTAATTGTAGCTCCTCCTCTTGTCAGAAGCAGAAACATTCTCATCTGCATCAGATCGAATTTCGATGTATTCAATATCTACAGGAAAGAAAAATACAGTTGCATATTTTAGTTGTCAAAATGGCAGATTTGTTAACCTTATAACAATCTGAACACAATGTATCAGTTCATCCTTCCTTACTGAGGTAAGTAAGCTGTGCTAGGCCCAAACTTCCTTTCTTGGGTGATTGGTCAATAAACCTATGCTACTTATGAGTTTCCAGATAAGCATATTTATTGTGCTAAGAAAGAAAATGAAGATTTTTTCCCCCTACAAAACTGCATTTGCATGTACAATACATATAATTTATTTTGCTCCTAGATAATAGGATGAGAAAAGAGCTAAGGAAGGCATAACCATAGGAAGCCTGATCCTTCTTTGCTTCTCCTGCTACAAAATTCCACAAAGTATTGTCCAGATATTCTTTATGCACAATAGACCATACAGATCTCGGGCTGAGACTCTTAGAATAGAAAATAGATCTCTCTCTCTCACTCACACACACACACACACACACACACACTAGGTTGGGGAATACCTTGTCCTCTGTAAGTACTCCGCCAAAGATCACGAATTGTTTTGTTGATTTCTTCCATTTTCATGCTGTGAAATGTCATTATTGCTCTAAGGGAATTTTAAAAAAGAAAACCACAGTCATTTCTTGCTCACCTGAGCCTGGATGATTCCGTAATTCTGCAAACTTTTTTTCCTGTAAGCTATCTTGTGCCATTACAGAAAAGAAATATACAAGGAATACAAGACATATGCTGTAGTCCAGTGGTTTACAAAGTCTAGTCTTCCAGGTGGTTTGGATTTAAACTTCTAGAATTTAAACTCCTAGAAGCCTCCACTACTTTGCAAATAAACAAGGATTTTGGGAGTCCAAAATTCCTGAAGGAGCCAAGTTTAGGAAATGCTGCTATACGCCAACGAAGTTTAGTGTGCCCGAAGCCTACTGATTTGAAAGGATGCAAATGTTTCCCATCCTGGGCTCTGTGGCCTTACCATTTAGCTCAATAGTTCTCAACCTGTGGGTACCCAGGTGTTTTGGCTTACAACTCCCAGAAATCCTAGCCAATTTAACAGTATTTCTGGGAGTTGTAGGCCAAAACATCTGGGGATCCACAGGTTGAGAACAACAGACCAACCATAGACACAAAAAACAAAACAAACAAACAAGACAAATAGTCTTTCTCATTAACAACATCTGATTGACCAAGTAAAGACCCTTATCCTTAAACAATAAAACAGAAATTACACCAGGAATACTGGAGTATTTTAAGGAATCAAATTAGCATATAAAATCTTAAAGAACTTACATGGATACTAAAGCACAACTATTAATATAACAAGTTTTTAGAATTTATTTTGTGCAGGCAATATGCCAAGATTTAAACTTTACAAAATCAGAAACACAGAATTTAATTTCAACAAGGACTAGAAATGCATATTTGAAAGCACTTACAGAGAAGGGGAACCTCATACAGATGGAGAGCTGGCTGACACCAAGATGCATCATGCCCAGGCCCCTGATAGCCCTTTAGGTGACTCTGCCCAATTTCCGTCTTCTCCCACAGGAAAAATAATGGAGAAAGTAAAGCAGGTAATTGCTGTGAGCCCCTGACGCAGGGGTGCCTTCTCAATTTTATCTCAGGGCAGCCAAGAGACAAGGGTGGCAATGCATTGCTCCATGAACCCAATTCCCCCGCTTTGCTGCCATAGCTCAATGTTCATGTGAACCATTATGTTTAAGAGGTGGCTCCTATTCCCATGAAAACTGAATCCAAGTCTAATAAACCTTATTTGTGATGTATGCTGTCTTGTTAAGCCAGATGTTTTGTCTTAACATTTCAACATGGGGTTTCATCACTGTATGTATAAAATACAGATAGGAGTACAAGAAAATCTCTGAATTTATGTACATCAGAAATTATGGTAACACAAATCCAGAACTTTAATGTTTTGACTGCTATCAGAAAGTCAGTAATGAGGTTCTAGTAAGGGCAGCTCCAATTAGTTTTTAAATTTTATTTATTTATTTATTTATTTGGAAGATTTCTATACCGGCCTTCTCACCTCAACCGAGGGACTCAGGTCGGTTTACAGCATATATGCAATTACAAAGTATACAAACACAATCGGGTGCAACATCATTCAGAATTAAAAACAACACAATAAAATACAATAAAACATCATCATTACAATTACCCAGGCCAAAACGTCAATACAATCGCAGTTGTAGTCGTAGTCACAGTTCATTAAAGATTCAGTCCTCAAAAGCCACATTCCAGAGCCAGGTCTTTAGTAATTTCCTGAAAGTCAGGAGGGAGGGGGCAGATCGGATCTCTAGTGGAAGGGAGTTCCAGAGCCGGGGAGCCACCACTGAGAAGGCCCTGTCTCTCGTCCCCACCAAGTGCGACTGTGAGAGTGGTGGGAGCGGGAGAAGCCCCCCCCCCCCGGAAGATCTTAATAGCCTTGATGGCTCATAGGGGAGAATCCGTTCGGACAGGTAAACAGGGCCAGAATCGTTTAGAGCTTTGTAGGTCAAAACCAGCACTTTGAATTGTGCTCAGAAGCTAATCGGCAGCCAGTGGAGCTGGCGTAACAGAGGGGTTGTATGCTCCCTGTACCCAGCCCCCGTTAGAAATCTGGCTGCCGAGCGTTGGACTAGCTGCAGCTTCCGGGCAGTCTTCAGAGGCAGCCCCACGTAGAGAGCGTTGCAGTAATCCGTTAAACACCTTAATGAGACTGCGTACACAGATTGCCAGATTGCCAGAAAACATATGGACACTTGGAACTTCCCTTGCCTGTGGCAATAATACCAAAGATAAAAATGGCAGAGATAACGAAAAATTACAATTTTGCATGGAACTTTTTTAGTCTCCACTATAACGAGGAATATTGCTTCGTATTCTTGGCGGCTTTCATGGCTGGAGTCATTGGAGTGTTGTGTGGTTTCTGGGCTGTATGGCCGTGTTCTACCAGCATTTGACGTTTCACCTGTATCTGTGGCTGGCATCTTCAGAGGATCTCTAGAACACGGTCATACAGCCCGGAAGCCACACAACACCCCAAATATTGCTTTCATTATCCTTATTAGTTATATTTAGTCACAGCTTCCGCTATAATAAAGATTTACAAAGCAGCTCTCCATCAGATAATATCAGACATCCTTAATGTTGAGTCATGGTTATTTTTGCTGCTGAACAGAGATGCATACTTAGGTGCATCAGATAAGAACAGAGAAAGGATATGAAGAGAAAAAGAAGTAAAGTTGCCTGTTATCATGGGCGGAAAAAAACCCAGTGGCAACAAAAGATGCTTTATTTGAGAAAGGAATAGAAAGACTAATATCAAATTTCCTTGCATCATAACAGTTACCTCTTTCCGTGCTGTTTTTTGAATCTACTCTACATACGCATGAACAAGTCTAGAATTGTATTGTTGAACGCTTTCATAGCCGGAATCACTGGGTTGTTGTAAGTTTTTCGGGCTATATGGCCATGTTCTAGAAGCATTCTCTACTGACATTTTGCCTGCATCTATGGCAGGCATTCTCAGAGGTTGTGAGGTCCTCACAACCTCTGAGGATGCCTGTCATGTATGCAAGTGAAACTTCAGGAGAGACTGCTTCTAGAACATGGTCATATAGCCCGAAAACCTACAACAACCTAGTCTAGAATTTTAGTCAAAATCTGACCCCCTCGCCCCCAAACTTATCTATGGGTCAATGTAAACACTACTTGTTACTACTTAACAAAAAAGGAGCCATGTCTTCTCTGTGGAGAATGGTGACAGGTGAGAACTTAGTCCATCCTGGGAGAACTTAAAAGAAGCATCAACCTCTTTTAATCTCTCTGCTGCAGCATCACCTCCGGCCTTTTTTGAATGCCTGAATGTCTCATGCACAGTTGGTGGGGACGAGGCCTTCTCAGTGGTGCCCCCCCCCCCCCCCCCCCCCGTGTCTCTGGAACTTCCTCCCTAGGGAGATCAGACAGGCTTCCACTTTGTCCTCTTTCCAGAAACAACTAAAAACCTGGATGTTCTGGTGTGCTTTTGATTAAGCAGTCCGCCATTAATTTTCCTGTCCCTACTCTAAGTATAGCACTTTATGTCGGCCTTCCTATTGTTTGCTTCAACACTTTGGATGACAGCCCTGTCTACTTGATTGCTGCACTTTCCTTGCCTCCAGTTCAGAATGTATTGCACTCAGTGAGTCTGTATCTCAGCTGTATTCTTTTCTCAGCCTTAAGGTTTGATGTTCTGATGTTGTTTATTACTTTGTTGTTTTCATATTTTATTTGATGTTTTATCAATTGTGTTTTACTTGTAATTTTGGGCTTGTCCCTTGTAAGCTGCACCGAGTCCCCTTGGGGAGATGGTTGGCGGGGTATAAAAATAAAGTTATTATTATTATTATTATTAATAATAATAATAATAGTAATAGAAAAATGGTGGCAGTGGCTTTTATACAGGTGGTCAGTGCTTCTTCTTTTTTCATAAGATTTAATATAAAAATGTAGCTTTCATCAAAAAAGAGGAACCCAAATCTAAATGACAAGAATGAGCAACTTTGAGAGGGTTTGTGTCAGTTTATTACATATGCACCTGAATCGACCAGGGACTTTACCACTGACTGAAAACATATATGACTAGAAGACGAAAAATTTTAAAAATCCCTTGAAATACCTTGACCCAGGAGGCAGCTACGGACAAGGCTCTTCGGCTTAGAAATGGAAATGAGAACCATCCCCTAGTGTCTGACACGACTAGACTTAATGTCAAGGGGAAACCTTCACCTTTACTTTACTTTATAAGAAGAACAAAAGCTGTATTTCTACTTTGCTTAATGCACCACTACATGCAAAAACCTTTTATACTGGCCACCATAAAATGCATTTTGTGATGCCTGGCACGTTTGACTTAAAAGATCTTCTGGTGTAAATAAATAAATAGAGCCAGTGTCTGCTCAGGCTGAATTAGTGCCAACAATGCCTTAGCTACACTGTCTTGCTGTTTGCTGTTATATTTAAGTTAAGAGACTAAAAAAAGAGAAAACAAATATATTCAATACCTTAAAAAATAAATAGATTATAATTTCAGCGATCAAAAACTTAAGTTTTCCTTTAGGCAATTTAAGAGAAGAAGGATTAATAGTTACCAAACAGACTCTATTTAGAGCTCCAAGTACTTGAGTGGTAGTTGTACAGATGTGCCATTTATCTCTAATCTGATCTGAATACAAGAGGGCACTGGGAATGGGAAATACAGAGTCAACTGCTTATTGGCCATGTAAAGAACGTATTTCCTTTCCTTCAATTATTTGTGTTTAGGAGTACAAGGCAAAAATGGAAAAAAGTTTCAAAAATCGAATAGATATGTGCTGCCTCAATGACCGGTAGGAAATGTAAAGTTGTTTGCACCCAACACTTTTTTACAGCTCCCTGAAACATATAGTCATAAGTATACAACTGATGCAAACATTTTTGAAGTTATTTTGTAATGGAAAGATCACTCCCTGCAAACTATAACAATGATACAATAGTATACTCACTGATCTAGAGCTTTGTAGTAAATGTCAAGATCCTTGTTTGCCAGTTCTGTTGTTCTCATAACTATCATCATTTCTCTGTATTTCTCTTCAGCATCTTTAAACTGTGGATCTCTCAGCTCTTTCTTATACCTAAGGATCTCTTCCTCAAATCCATGCTGACGGCCAAGGGCTAAGCTGTGGTTTCTTTTCAGTTCTTCTATTCTCCCCTCTAAATGCTCACGGTCTCTGTCAAATAAAAGTCAGTGTGTGATTTTATGATTTTTGTATGGTACTCATGTTTATGAAGCAACAATATTTTCTTTAAGGAAACAAGAGAAAAAACAACAGCACTATTGTTGTCATGAATGTTATAATACCAAGGCTGCAATATCTCTAGAGTTTAAGAAAAAGCCAAGCCCCTTGCAAGACTTCACTGGGCTCTACCATTTATATCCCTGATCCTCACGTTTTAAAGTTTTTAAAAACTTGCTTCATTTATTTTATTTTAAGTATGAATACATCCACATTTGCTCCAGGAAGCAGTTTTTTCAGTCTGTTTTATGCCCAAGAGGGACAATTATTTACTCAGATAGTAAGCTGCAAAGTTAAGTGGGGAACAGTAACCTCAAAAATTGCCTTTAATGACAATACTTTTTCACCATCCTTGATTTAAACAAACATTTAAGATACTAAGGAAGCAGTAGGTTACTTTCAATTCTCAACAGAGGAGAATGAAATGCCTGATCAACAATGTCTACAATGGATATAAAAGGCAATGATATAAACACCACTCTTCTATAGCCTGAGTGACTGTTCTTTACTTCTGAAAAACACACACTGTGGAGATACAAGGACCTTAATGAGAAGTAAAAATACAGTCATGGATACACAGAGTTTATCACCACTCTGGTCATTATTTATTATGGCTTCATTATTACAGTTGTGGAGTTTGGGATCCTGTGACATCAAAATATAAACAAGAGGGGGAAGTGGCAGACACTGTCAAGCACGGCCTGGAGTACTGGCCTATCAGTGGTAATCAGCCATAACACAAGAAGAGGAGGCAATTCAACATTAAAGGAAGCACATCCCTGAATATCAGCTCTTGAGGGCAACCAACACGAAGAGAACAGAAAATATGCAAATAAGCTGAGACTTATGCTTTGCACTTAAGAAACTGATTTATTTTAAAAGGAAGATAAGAATATACTTTTTCAGCTGCGGAACATGCATTTCGCCCATCTCCTTCCGATATTGCTTTATGTTATCTTCAACTTCTTTTAGATCTTCATTTCTTTTTCTTAAAGTAAGATTATCTTCTAACCACCGTTCCTGAATCTAAATTCAAACAAAATACATTACTGAATCATTTTCCATTATTTTGTATCACTTATAGGCATAAAGCATGGGCTTTAGTTAAAAATTTAACAACACAAAACCTAGAAGAGTTTCATCACATCTTACAGTTGTATAGGTAAAGATAAAGGTTTCCCCATGACATTAAGTCTAGTAGTGCCTGACTCTGGGGGTGGTGCCAATCTAAGCGGAAGAGCCGCCGTTGTCCGTAGATGCCTCCAAGGTCATGTGGCCGGCATGGCTGCATGGAGTACCATTACCTTCCCGCCGAAGCAGTACCTATTGCTCTACTCACATTTTGCATGTTTCCGAACTGCTAGGTTGGCAGAAGCTAGGCCTAACAATGGGAGCTCACCCTGCTCCCCGGTTTGAAACCATCAACATTTCGGTCAGCAAGTTCAGCAGCTTAGTGGTTTGACCCGCTGTGCCACCAGGTTATACAGTTGTATACTGATATCTTAATCAGTATTTTTATATGGCTAAGGTAAAATCACACACCCACTTACCTTATTCAATTAAACAGAGCTTACCTCCAGGCAGATATATAAACTTTTAAAAGAAAATCTAAGAAAAACCAATCCAGAGAATGGTCTGGATTGGATGCAAAGATAAATCAGAATGATTCGATATGAGCACATTCACTGTGCCATGCACTTCGGCTCTTCTTATCAGCAGGAATAATTAAAGAAACTGGGAAGCCTCTTTCCATTGTTCATTTAGCATTATCTCTGAACTGCCACCCTTGTCTTTTTCCATTTCTAACAAGACAGATTCATAATCTAAAAACAACCGTCGCATGAAGAAACCATGCCTTATAGTTCTCAAGCTTCTTAAGACAGCAACAATCTACTAATGATGGTATGGACACAAAACTAACACAGAAGGCTTCCCAAGTTTGGAGAAGGAATCAAATTGCAACCATCAATCTGCTCAAAGAAGCCCTACAGCCAATATGCAATATGAATAAAGCCCAGACTTTATTTAGATTTTAAGAATAGTTTTTTTTAAAAAAAAATAAGAATTTTTATTTAAGAATAGTTTATTTATTTTTCTTTGAAAATCTCCATATTAATAAGATTTTAGCTTTCCTTTGTTGCAAATTGCCTTGGGTCCCATTCAGAGAGAAAGATGGATTTACATAAAATAAAATATGTACATAATATAATATGTTAAATTCCATACCACAACACACCAATGCTCAGTACTAACTCAGAAGTAGCAGTTACTTGTAACAATCTTCTTCTCAAGTTAACCAAGGTTGTTCCTGACACATAGTGAATAGCAACAAAGTAATATCTCTGCTCATTGCTGCTCATTTGGGCAACAGGGCCGAGTTATTAGTTGCCTCGTCTATGATTGAGGGAATTTAAAAGAAGGGTCTTGCACAATTTTAGCCACCACTGAAAGTATTTCTGGCAAGATACAGCATCTTTTTTTCCAAGTGAAAAAAGAAATAGCCCTGTGGCTGCCTCATACAGATTCCACTCCCCTGTTCCCCTCCCCTTCCCTATGAATAACATAATCTTAATATACTGACTAATGTAGCATGTTCTTCAAAAACTCCTAGAAAAGATGCTATTTGGAGCTTGTTCTTAGCAACAGAATGAAAGCAGGTACCATACTATGCTTAAAAAACACCCAGAAAACAGAGGAATTCCAGACAAGAAACAATCAGGGCCAGCTAACACCTCCCAACAAAGGATTCCCCCAGGCAGGCTTTGAAACTGCAAGGCCATTAAGTGCTAATCAAGGTTGCCAGCTGCAACATTCACACTTGCCTCAAGCAGACAAGAGTTCTTTCTCCCACCCTGGACATTCCACAGATATATAAACCTCACTTGCCTAGTTTCCAACAGACCCCTCAACCTCAGAGGATGTCTGCCATAGATTTGGGCAAAACATCAGGAGAGAATGCTTCTGGAATATGGCCATACAGCCCGGAAAACTGACAGCAACCCAGTGATTCCAGCCATGAAAGTCTTCAACAACATGATGAGTGATTTGTTTAAGAAAGAACCATATGTAGGTGAACCTCCAATTTTAGAAAGAAAGTGAAGTGGAATATGCACACAGGACCCCTGGGAGAAGTAAGCCATAACAAGAGAGCAGCTTCAAATAGAATTATTGACATTGTAACTAAATTTTGTCAACATACGTGGTAAACAATAGTCCACAGGTTGGAAGTGTTTGCTATACATTGCAATCCCCAAGAAAGGGTACGTGAGGAATTATTAATAAACATGCTTCCCCAACACTCAATGTTGAAGCCATCCATCCTTAATTTGTAAAATTATTTGGGCATGATGATTAAAAGCTACCTTTTGAGTATCAATGTCTTGCCGAATTGTTCCAGTTTCTTTATTTATCTTCTCTTTCTTTCTCTCACATTCTTCTAGCTGGACCTTGACTTCATCAAGTTCAGATTCCTTTTGCTATGAAAGAGGAGGGAAAACACATTTTTATTTAAGCAGAAATTATTATGCTAGTCTGTTGTAGGGAAAAAACACACACTTCCTTCCCAATTTATCTACTGTCTGTCTGTCTGAGTTTCAGGCAAACATTTCTTGTACCTGACGAAGGAGGCACGAGTAGCTGACAAAAGCTTATATGCTAAGACATTTCTTTATCTTTGATACCATAGAGTTTTTGCTGATTTTCAATTACAATTAAAATCTTAGAAAGTCTATAGTTTCTTTTTACAATTACCTGCTTGTATTCTTCCTTTCCTTCTTTGATGTAATTTTCAATCTCTTTTATGTGGCAGTTGATGTTTCTAACCTGGTCTTTAATGTCATTTATCTGGGAAAACATGTAAGAAAGATTTGCTAACAATAAAAACATAGATTTAAGGCATCTCATGGTTTAAGCAAAGCAAACTTAAAATTATCACATTTTCGCACCTTACTAAATAATACAGCAACTTAAAAAAAAAACACTGTTAAGTTTTAGTTAGATGGCTTTGTGTGAAAGAAACAAAGTGTTCCCCCTTCAAAATAGGCCTCCTATGTTGCTACTATGGACAGCCAGTAGGCCTGGGTAACAACGGAAAAATTTGTTTCTAATATCGTTTCGTTTTTAGGGTGCCTCAGCGTTTTGTATTTAAAAATATATCCGAAATTTTCCATTAAAAAAAGTTTGGTATTTACGAAATTTCGTTAATATTTACAAAACGTTTTGTAAAGATGGCGCCCGCGGTTGCGCATGCGCAAAGCATAAAGCATCAACGAAATTTTTTTCCAATATTTTTTAAATTTTATTATTATTATTTTTTAATAAAAAAAATATTTGGGAGAAAATGCTTGCCAAAAAGAGCCACAGGGCAAACAGACTGAGCCTCCCCGCTGCTCCCAGCTCCGTCCCACCCTCCTGAGTCCTGCGGGCTCTCTCTCTCTCTCTTTCTCTCTCCACCAAGAGGAGGGAAAGGAGAAGAAAGAAAAGAGGAAGGGAAAGGAGGGAAGGCAGGCACTCACTCTGGCGGGCCCTCAAGCGCTGCCGCCGAGTCGGGCCCGGCTCCTCCGAAGCACACCCACCGCAAAGGTGAGGAAGGAGGGACGGGGCCGCCTTCCCACTGAGGGTCGCTCACCCTCTCGCTCGCTTGCTCAGCCGGCGCCTTCCCCGCCCTCTCCTCCTCCTCCTCCTCTTTCTTAGCTCTGACTGGCTAAGGAGAGGAGAGAGAGGAGAGCCAGCCTAATAATCCTCAGCAGGAGGCACTGCGGGCCCAATCAGGAGAACCCACAGGCAATCAGCTCCGTGGGTTCTTCTGATTGGCTCCTGGAGCTCCCAGCAAGCATCTAGCCATCTTACATATTTCCGAAATGGACGGAAATACAAAAATATTTGGCGCATGCTGTTTCGATTTTGAAAATACACTTCCGGGTTTGGAAAAAAGTTTGATATCGTTTCGTATATGGGAAATTAACGGAAAAAAACTATATATAAAATTAACGAACGAAACCGCCCAGCCCTAACAGCCAGAGGTCTGTATGGCAACCTTGGGGATGAGAAATAAAAGGGACTTAACATGTACTGTTAATATGTTAACAGCAGCAAAAATTTTATATGCTCAAAGCTGGAAAATGGCAGAGATGCCAACTGCAGAAGATTGGACAGTAGATACAACGTAGTACGAAAAAGGGCAGACTTTGAATTCAGAAATCATCACTTAATATTAGAATCCTCTACCTTGTGCAATTGCGGAGCAGAACAAACAACTCAGCATCTGTATGCTTGCCCACAATGCCCTACCTCACACACAGAGGAAGAACTTTTTAAAGCTACAGACAATGTGGTCACTGTTGCCTGTTTTTGGTCTAGAATTATTTAACTGCTTGTGTTCCCTCTATTTTATCAGTTTTATACTTGTTTATTTATGCAATGCTTTTGACATGAAATAAATAAATAAATAAGAACTCACAGTCCTCCTGGTTCAAAATATAATTTAACACATGGAGGGACTTACTTTGTTACTGGTTTGACTGAAATATCTGGAAATCTACAAGTGGATCTACCTTCTGGTCACCTTAGCTACAGATATATAGAGTGTTACAGTACTGTCAGGGGTTATTTTTTCTATCCCTTTTCTTATAATCTCTATAAAAAAATTTTTTTTCATAGCGGCTGCACACTGAGTCAATATATTCACTGAACTATATCCAAAAGTTCAAGCTGCCCCTCAGTTTTCACCACTGTATTGGCTTTTTGGACATGGAGCCTCACTTCAGGGCAGGAATGAAAATCATGCTCCTGGAGGACTGCAACTCCAAGCATCCTTTGCCACTATTATGGTTGTTACCAGTCTAGGATTTGCAATTCAACATCACCTGGAGGCTCACACCTATTTTATGCTTGTTTATATTCAACTTGCTATTTTGTTGATCATTCAGATACACTCAGATCACTAGCTACAAGAATATCAAATTTCCAAACAGTCAAGCTACCTAATACTGGTTGTCTGCATATTTTGGGATTCACTCAAATCCACAACAAGATACACCTTTAACTGGGAAATGCCTACAAGAAGCAGCTATATAATTTTAGCTAACCAACTCAGGACAGGTGATCTAACCTTTTCCTGTGTTTCCCTGCAACTTGTGTTCTTTTTGTTCATCAGTGTTTCTTTTTCTTGTTGCAGCTTTATTAAAGTTGTTTCCAAAGGGGAGATCTGCTCCTTTGCTTCCTGAAAATGAAATAAAAACAATCCTGTATTCATTTTACTTTACCAGGTTGTTTCTTTTCTTTATGAATGCACATTATTGTATTATCCATGACTTGGCAATTTTTAATTAATTCGCTCACCTTGATTTCCCTGTTCATTGACTGCACCTCAGTCGTCAGCTCCACCGTCTGGTCTTCCAGTTGCTGTCGACGCTGCAAACGGCTACAGAGTTGAAGTTTCTCTGCTTTCAGCTCATTCACTGCACTCTTTAGACTCTGGATCTGGCTTTGCTGATCTTGTTTAAGAGTCTGCTTCAATTCAATTTTGCCAGTAACTGAAAACATAAAATAAGGGAGGTATGTTGCATAAATTGGGAGGTGACTGATTGAATAAACAACAAAAGGGGGTGTAAATACAATTTACATAACAGGATGAAATCAGATTCAATAACAATGACAACAACAACAACATTTATTTTTGTACCCCATCTCCATCTCCCAAAGAGACTCGGGGCAGCTTACATATAGCACAATGTGCCTACAACAACGCATAGAATAAACACACAGTACAATCCAAGAAAAAACCAACAGCATATAAAACAATAACTTAAACTCAAAACAGGGCCCAGTATCAGCACTGGACAGTATAACTTTTCATTAGAAAATTGAAAAACCATATGAAATTCATAGGTCAACAGGCAACTTGAAGGCAGCACATGTTTTCTGTGGAAAACAGGTAGACTTAAATGGCTTAGTAATGCAGTAGCAAGGGTTAAGAACTAAGACAAGGATAGACTCCAAGGTACTTTACATGATCTGAACCTTTCTTGTTGTTCACAGTACAGGTTATAATTAATTAGCAGATGATTATCCACATTATTCAAGTACTCTATGCAAAATAAAAGTTAAGAATTCAAGCAGACACCACCTTTGATTTACAATAATAAGGAAATAAATAATATTATTTAGGTCAATGGCAAGCATTAAAACAAACAGTAAACGGTAAGTAAAACATAAGGTTAGGCATTAAAATACAATTTTAAAAGCAGAGTTAAGAAACAATATTGAGGATGAGAGTTAAAAGCAGTATTAAATATTTGTATATTTAAATAATAGTGATAAAAGCTGTGATAAAATAACAGTACCTTTTAAGATTGTGACAGCATCTTGTACTGGCAAGCTATTGCTGCTGCACAAAAACTAGAAACCTTGGCTATAATTTCAAAATACTGATCAACCAAAAGATAATCAATATAAAACTTTTCAGGTCTCTCTGATATACTTTGTAAAATTGGGTTTAAAAAATGTTGCTGAAAGCCTTGATAGAAAGAGCAGTAAAACAAATCAAATAAAAAAATTAATATTTACCATTACAAGTGAAGAATTAAAACTACTCTTCACTTGTAATGGTAAATTCTCAGATGATATTAAATTGATATGATTCATTTTTATATATACCTATTTGTAACAGAAATTATAATTAGCCAAAATGTAGCTATTTAATTTTTAGAAACTTGACAAAACTTTTCCCTGTTATTTGAAAATATGGGCAGTCTCCGAGTTACAAACATCCGACTTCCAAATGACTTATAGTTAAGAATGGGGTTGAGACGACAGGAAATGAGGAAAATCTACCCTCAGAAGGGAAATTCACTCCTGAAAGAGTTATTTTCCCTTCTGTTATGGGGGAGGGTCTCTTGACTGGAGCTTTATTACCAATCTTTGTTTCCACAACAAGTCACATTTTTCAAAATCCAATTCTCACAGGGACAGAAAGTGAGGTGAAACATTCTGAACTGGGCACAGAATGCCCCACAAACATTATGTTAACGCTTCCCTATGCCACATACATACATATACATATATATATTGGGTGGAGATACACTTTAAAATGTACCTGTTCTGACTTACAAATTCAGCTTCAGAACAAACCTAGAGAACCGATCTTGTTTGTAACTTGGTTTTAAAGATAGATAAATGGTGACCAATAGCCATAAGGGATCACTTTCCAAAGAGTGCGGAAATTACAACAGTCAACATGTGACCTTTTCATGCCAATACAGAAATAGACTGCAATGTCTTGGTTATACAGGAAACCCTAGAATTAAAGATCTGATAGTACCTGTGTCCCACTGATGCTTTTTCTCTTGCTTTTCCTGGCTCACTTGTAGAAGTGTCCGACCTAAATCCACACCCTCCAGCTTAGTAGCATGCTGAGCAATTTTTCTCTCAACATCCCTCAGATCAGTCTGAAAAATACAAACAACAGAAAACACTAGTATTTCTGGACAAACTGAAATCACATTTTGAACTGAGATGTCAGGTCCACTGCAGGCACAAGTGATCATATGTGATATTTCAATGGGACTTTTTTGCCAAAATCCTAGCATTCACTGCATCTGTCATGGGGGGTAGATGAGATATGTGTATGTCTCCTATGTGTATCCAAGCATTTGCGTAAGTTGACTAAGCAGAGAAGGAAAAGCCAGGTGGGGAAACAGACTTTCCCAATGTGTGTTGCCACTTCATGCAAGCAATGCATGAATGATCTTTAGTGTGCAGCCTTCTTTATTTGGCAATATGTGGTTTTAAAGATAGTTAAATGGTGCCCAGAAGTCTTACCTGATATCTTTCCATTAGTGTAATATCTTGGAGACATGCTTTAGCACTTTCTTCCTCAGGCATGATAGTCGCCAAGAGCGTTTCCTGCTCTTCTATTTCACCCTTAAGACGCTGGATCTCTCTGTTGAGAGACTGCAGCTTGTTCCTTAAGTCCGGTATGTCCTTTTCTTGGAGTTCAGATATGGTTTTCCTTACCACGCATTTACACACAGAGAGAGACAGAAATCTCATTATTTTCCTTCGGTAACAAAATCAGTGCTTCATAATAGGTAGCTGTGCTTGGATTCACATGGACTCTAATTTAGCTTATAACATTTATCATACAGAAATGAGCAGTATAAGCGTTCCTTTCAAAAACACTGGGAGTCCACCCAAGGTAATTTTGAAAGGGGCCAATTCTCTCAAAATGTTGTTGGTCTCTTCCATACCCCAAAATGCTAAACTCTGTCTCACCTAACAGGTTTGAGTGACATCATTTCATCCCGTCTCTTCTCTCTCCTCTTAAGCTCTGACTCCGTTGTCTTCAGTTTATCTGGAGCAAGGCGCAGTTTCTTCTGAAGATCATCGATCACTTCCTGCAGTTCTGACTCTGTTGCAAAGACCCTTTGGCAAACTGGGCAACAGGACTGGTTTTCATCTGTTAATTGTGTGATGAATTGCGAATACACTGCCGTGGCCCCAGCAAGCATGGCTGTTTCAAAGTGGGGGGGGGGGGGGGGGAGAATCACATTGATTTGAGATTTATTCTAATATTTACCTTGTATATGTTTTAACTGTATCACTTTTTAAGTTGTTAGGCACTTTGTGTCCTAATCCTTGGAAAAAGTGGGGAATAATAATAATCATGCAATATTAAGAAGAAAAAGAGAAGGCAGCACTTTATGAAATTGGTTTACAATCAAATAAAAAAAGAATAAATTGTAGCAATGAAGCATTAAAAGTATCAAACCAATTTAACCACATACACGTAAGTAGCAAGCATTTGAATAAACAGTTACCAATAGATCCCAGAAAAACAGTAACATTACAGAATAAGGCTTTTTTAGACTAGTGCCTGAATGATATTGGTGCAGATTCCTCATAAATCCTTTATAACTCTTTAACTAACATAAAGGGAATATTCTCATTTCAGGAGGGACCATTTAGCACAGTGATTCTCAACCTGTGGGCCCCCAGATGTTTTGACCTTCAACTTCAAGAAACCCTAGCAGCTGGTAAACTGGTTGGGATGTCTGGGAGTTGTAGGCCAAAACACCTGGGGACCCACAGGTTGAGAACCACTGAGCAGGATCCAACAGTGAAAGTCTGGCAGAAGTAGAAGGGAAGATGCTCTCTCCTGCTTCCACCCTTCAGTGTAAAACATGCTCCCCAACAGGATTTAGATATGCCAGAGGGCTGCTGGGAGGGAGAGATTTGCCGATACTGCTAGGGTCACATTGAATTAAACCAATGAGGAAGTCTGGCATGTTTTAGAACTGCAAGGGAAAGCATGAGATAATTTCAGCTTTATGTCAGGTACAAAATATTTAGTACGATTATAATTATTAAAAAGGAAGAAGTCAGTATCATATATCTGAGTTAAAAAAAAATACATCATGTGAATTTAAAACTGAAACAGAGTATTGCAAAAAACAAACCCCAAAACCAAAACCCTGTAGAAAAATAGAAGCTAACCTCGCTGCTTGGATGCTTTTTCAATGTCTTCCAGAAGTCTATAAAGATCACTTTCAAAATCCTGGCTTCCACAGACATCAAAAAGCTGTTCTTCATAACTGGACAGCTGCTCTTCTTTCTTCCTTAATTCAGTGCTAATATGATTTTTGTTTTGCTCGACTGAAACAAGTTCTTTGCTGAAATGTAAGTATTGTTGCAATCAGAAATTAGGTGGGATTATTCTTGCCATTTGAGTTTTTAAACTTTTTATGTAAAAGAAAACCCTGGCTAAATATTTTAATCCTTTCTTTTAGTATGTAATAAAAATATTGAGCTATAGGTTTGCTGCATGTCAGCCTGGCATGGAGATTTGAATGCTGGACACTGAAAGACCAGGACTCAAATTCCCACTAGACAATGGAAAAGCATTGGGCAAGCTTTGGTCAAACGCACTTTCTCAACCTCAGAGGAAGGCAAGCTCAAACTCCCTCATGACAAATTCTGCCAAGATAATCTAGTGAAAGATTTCCCTTAGCCATTAGTCAGAAATGATTTGAAGGCACACAGCAACACTTCAGATAGAATTGAAAAGCATCTACATAAGTAAGAAACAAAAAGGAGACAAGCTTCAAATGCTAACTGATGGTCACCCTGTTTTAGCCTATACGAGGAAAGGAATTCTTCATGGTAAAAAACAGAATATGTACAAATCTATGTTACATTTTATAAAAGAGACAAAAACACTCAATTAACCATATCTTATTTTAAAAACACAAGGTAATATTATTATTCATAACTGAAGCATTCACACCAGTCAACAAAAATCTCTGAAATTGTAGAAAACACTTTCCAGAAGGTCTGACCAGTAAGTATTAAAATAGCATTACTACTTCATAGACCAACCCTTTGGAGAGTGTTGCCTGTAATTTTGGAGATTACTACGGAATTATATCTACACTTTTGATTTGAAAAGTACCATAGTTTAATAGCATGCATGCTTTTGATATGAAAAATAACATTACCTTGTGTGTTTTTGTATATGTTTAATTTAGTGTTGTAATGTCTCTTAATACTGTTAACAGCCCAACAAAAAAAGTTATTGGTGTCTTGGTTTTCAGACCTGTTCATGGGGTTATTCGGGGCACTGATTCAGAAAATTGCATTAGATATACTATATCAGCACTAATTACTTAGATATGGTTATCATGGTTATCTATGGGTGACCAGATGATGACTGGAGCAGATGATGATCATCTGTATCTCAAAACCTTGCGCTGATGGAGGGAACTGGTGCCATTTTTGGAATCAGCAGGTCAAATATACCCAGAAACAAGACTAACATTTGAGGCACCAAAATGTGTGTTGGCCACTGATAGATGGATATTTATGTTGTTTTTAGCCTCTGAAGAAAAGAAGTCCTATCGTAGCAAAATTCCATCAAATATGGTAACTGGTCAAAATAGAGTACTTCTCACTATTCAATACACTGAAGCCCTGTTTTATTAACCTTTCTCCAATTTATTTCTTTTCTGTAAAATCCAAGGAAGAATCCAGTGTCTCCTCATGTTTACTATTCTATTATATTTCAGAAGACATAGATGCAAATTAGAGGAGGAGAGCTGCTTGGTTTCACATGTCATGGGGCACAAACCATGGACAAAGAAAACTCGCTTGCAGCTCCAGCGTGGTTGACACACACACAAATATCTTGTCACATCATGTAAATGCATTTGATCTCTAAGAACCTGTGCTTTATAAAAAGGGTAGAACGCGAGGGGAGTTTAAAACAAAAACCTTCTGTCCATAATCTGACAAGGAAAAATGATAAATAAATATTTACACCCTGCAACCATCTCTTTGAAGGGACTTGGGGCAGCTTAAATTGGGACCAAGCCCAACATACAGCAAAATTTACCAGCTAAAGCATAGTAACATATAATATAACATAAACAAGCTAATGAAAACAATTGATGTCAAGGAATGCATCGAACTACACAACAATCAAAGCACAATAACATGGGGGGGGGGGTGTTTGAAGAAATATGCCTTTCTAATTGCACTGGCATGGGACAAAGCTCAACAAAATATCTACAGGCAACATTCTGGTTGCTAATGCTAATGTGTCTGACCATCCCCTCTATCAGTTACCCAAACCACAAACGCCCTGCAAGTCTCTTTCTCCCTATCACTTTAACATCTCTTTTACGTCCGTCTGCATTTTCCACTTCCTTCCTCTACAGCCTTACACCCTTCTCATGTCTGTCCCACTTCCTTTCTCAAAGTCCTGTTCTGATTGCTGAAGCTCTATACAGGCAGAGCGTGCAGTATCTTGAGAACTGTCCCTATCCACATAAACCCGCTTCACCTTTGGAGATCTTCTATCAAAGCTCTGCTTTATCCTCCCCCAGGACTGCAGCCAGAAGCACAATTGGTGGCAAGACCTCACTTCCAAAAGCCCAGTAATGTATGAGATTAAGATTATTGCTAATTCTTGCAAAGCAAATAAGGCAACAGAAAAGAACATTGACACTGTATATTTTGGTCAGTCATTGACAACATGCTCTACATAGTGGCTCAAATCAGTCTTCTGTGATTTAAGAAGTTTGCCCACATCAGTAGACAACTAAAACTAATTTATGTGATTTTAAATTGTTGTTTTAATGTGCTGTTTTTAACTGGTTGGTTTTTAATGTTTGTTTATTTACCGATGATATGGGTATATTCGGCATCTAATTGTTGCCTTTGCAAGGCCGCCCTGAGTCCCCTTCAGAGTCGAGAAGGGTGGGGTATTAGTGCGGCAAATAAATAATAAATACATTTTCAGGAGATATTTCCTGCTTTAGCTTTGAAAAGAAGGCTTGGAATACTGTTGTTTTTAATAATAATTTTACTTTTAATTATTTTTAACTTTATTTTCTGTCTTGGATTTTTCTAAAATAAAAAGGGGAAAATGCTGGAAACAAATGCTTCTTGGGGAAAAATCCATCATAACCGTTTGTTTAAGTAGGATTCACTTCCATGAGCAGAGGTCCTTTTGCAGTAGTATGGAGCAGACTGCATCCTTTACTAATAAATAGAACACTGTAAAAAAAAAGACTTTCAATGAACCCAAATACCCCACTAGAAAGAATACGTACTTGAGTTTGGCAAGTCTGTCTCTTGTCTGATTAATTTCTTTCATTTTAGAGTGAAGCCAATCTTCGAGCTGTCGTTTATTTGGGAAATAGCCGAGTAAGGAGATTAACTCTTCATTGTGTCTGGACTTTATTTTTCTGATTTGCTCTTCTTTGTCAGCCTTTAAATAAAACGATGGATACAAATAATTTTCAACTGTACTCTTCAATTACATATTTGCTGAAAGGCAAACAAAACATTTGCAATACAGGAATAATGTCAACCTCGGGGTAATGTGTTTTTTCTACTCCTCTGATCTCCCCCTCCATGCTTTGAAGCTAATCATATGTTATAAGTGTTTTCCAATAACTACTTTATTCATTAGTAAATTTCATTTATATGCTGCCTTTCTCCTAAAGTGGGACCCAAAGACAACTACTTTAAATGGCTTAAAAATAAGTCTCCCAAAACTCTTTAAATCACTTCAATCATATAAAATTATTTTAAATACTTAAAAAAAGAAGACACATACACCTCACTAAGGAGTATCTCTGCATGCACATTAAAATCCTGTTTAAACAAAAGCAGGGAGGGGAGAGAACCATGATTCAATCACATAATGCCAACCAATCTATTCAACATTCCTTTTGAACTAGGCCTTTTTTTTTAAAAAAAAAGTGCTCTACATATTATGTGCTACAGAATATTAACAGTATTAGATAAAATGCACTACTTTATCTTTCTTCAGCATGTCCATTTGAGTTATAATTGCTGTATTTAAGTTCAACTGTTCCATCTCCTTATCCAGCTTTCGAAGAATACCATCCAAATCTGACTTCTCTTTTTGAAGCTCCTTTATTTCTTTTTCCAGGATGTCAACCTTGCAGTTTTTTTCAGCTTCATCTAGTTCATGATTCTAAGTAGAAGAAAATAATGCAACCAGACAAGAGTTCATTTTTAAAATCACACTGAAGAGTCAAAACTGGAATAGTATTCACTCAGTTAAAAACAGTTTTAGCATTAGCAAGAACATTACAGCTGCTGAAGAAGAGTTTAACCATATTACGTCAGTAAACATAAGCCTCAGATAACTAAATGCTCATCCACATGGAAAAGGCTCCTGTGTACAGCAATTCAGGCAGGCAGTTAAACTACCATGTTCTCTGGATTCCTGTTCCTCCAACCAACCCCATATTTTAATTAAGAATATTATATGGAGGTAGACATGTGAATGCCCACATGCAGTCAGGTCCAAGGAGAAACAAGCAGTTCAACGCAGTAGACCCTTGGTATCCAGGGGTTTCTTGTGTCCCATTATTTATTTATTTATTTATTTCACAGTTTTGTATACCGAGCTTCTCAACCTCATTGAGGGACTCAGCCCAGTTTACAGCCATAAAAACATATACATTCATTAAAATATCATATATCACAATTACAAAAACTTTAAAATAACACTATTACATACAGTAGTGCAGTAAACTGAGTTCCTTTACATAAAATGGCAAACCCAAGTTTTGCTTTTGGATTTTATTTTAAAATATATTTTAAAACCATGGATGGATATGGAGGGAGGGTGTTGTCACATTATATCACTGCTGCACTGCTGTTTTTCTGTTCTCAAAAGAGATAGTTCAAAATACAGAGAGCTTCTTAAAGACCCTTGCTAGAACACTTGTGACCTTGTGGTTGGTATGGCCACCTAGCCAAGGACCAAGTCATTAATTGGATTCCACATGCCAATTACAAAGCTCACACTGGAAGCCACCACAGCGGGATGGGCACCTCAAACTTCCTTGCCTCACTCTTTCAGTAACCCCAAATATGTATGCAGAATCACTGACCAAACCTATCCTAACCTGCCCCATCTGTTATTCAATTTGGTTTGTTAAACAATTATTAGAATTAATACCATATATTCTGGTGTATAAGACTAATTTTTAACTCAAGAAAATCTTCTCAAAAGTCAGGGGTCGTCTTATATGCATGGGTAGTCTTATACATAGGAGTCGTCTTATATGTTGGAGTAGCCTCACCGGGAAGGTGTAAGTGAAGGGCGGAGCAAGCTGCATGCGTCCGTGGCGCCCGGGGTATGGAAAAAAGAGATAGAGTGCCTCTGGGCCCAGAAAAACACAAGTCTTTTACTTGTCTGGCCTGCCCTTGTATCCTATTACCGTACCTCCTCCTCTGCCTCTCAGATCTCTCTTCTGAAGACTGCAGTGAAGTGGTGCAGGTGCGCAGGTGCGAGATCTGAGAGGCAGAGAAGGAAGCACTGTAATAGGAAAATCACCATATTGAAATCAAATCAAAGGGTCAGGGCCTTCTCGGTGGTAGCCCCCCGCCTGTGGAATTTGCTTCCCGGGGAAATTAGGTCATCGTCATCCCTCCTCACCTTTAGAAAGAAGGTAAAAATGTGGTTGTGGGACCAGGCCTTCGGGAAATTAGGTTAAAGGACAATTGATAATGTTTGACTATGGTTTGGAAGTGGATTTGGATAAGTTAAGCAGAGTAATCATTAGTATATGGCTAGATAAATAGCCACCAGACTGGCAATAGCTAAATGGATCGTAAGTATACTGTTTAATCTTTATTTATTAATGTTCATGTTTTTAATTGTTATGTTTGCTATTTTGTATTTATGATGTGGCATTGAATTATTGCCAATTGGAAGCCACCCTGAGTCCCCCTAGGGGTTGATAAGGGCGGGGTAAAAATGTTCGAAATAAATAAAATAAATAAAAATAAATATGATGCTTTTAAAATTTTTATTTGGTGTGTGAGGGGTAGTCTTATACGGTGAGTATATCCCAAACTCTATATTTAATTGGAAAAGTTGGGGGTCATCTTATACGCTCAGTTGTCTTATATGCTGGAATATACAGGTAATTTAAATCTCACAACTGAGGTTGGGTGGATAGGACTCCTCTATAAGTCACCAATGGGAGCAGGGCAATATTGGGAAATTCCGGGAGAGGGTTTTCTCTGATATGACACCCTAGATGTTATACATCTCCCTTTCAGATGCCCGAGTGGTATCAACACTGGAGTCATGAGGGCACCAAATAATACATGGCTTTTAATGAAAGCTGTTGGAGTCTAACTGATTTTATCCATATATGCTCTTAAAATAGTCATGGAGTGTTTTGATTGATTTGAATTGTCTTGTTTTGTCATTTTAAACTCTGATACTCTTTAAATTAGTTTCTATTGATTCATATCATTGAGTAAATTCATCTGATACAATACTATCCCAAGACTCTTTGAAATAGAAGTAGTTTAAGAGATAAATCTATATCTAACGCATCAAAAACTATCAAAATTTTATCCAAATGTCAAAGGTAAAAAATGTGAGGACCATAAAGTAACATTCTTTCATATATGGTGGACATGCAAGTTGGCCAAAAATACTGGAAGGACATCCAAGAGAAAATCGAAAAAATATTAGACATCAAATTAAAATCTAAAACCGAGTATTTTCTACTGGGAATTATAGACTTTGAGACAGATAAAAATAAAGAGAAACTTTTCAGCTATTTAACAACTGCGGCCAAAATAGCATATGCTCAAAAATGGAGAACAAAAGAATTACAATCATTAGAACAATGGATATTAAAAATAATAGACATAATGAAAATGGGCAAATTAACTCAATTAATAAGCCAATATTTGCAGGGGAAAATATAATAGACTGGGCAGTACTGATGAAACAAGACAAAATGAAATGGACAGAAGGGATAAATTTTTAGGACAGAAACTGTTCTCCAGAGGAGAGCGACACAAAGAGGGAAGAGCAGATATAAAATGAGCTGGGTTAAGGACAATGAAAACACCCGTGGGACTGGAAGCCATTTTTTTTTCTTTTTTAAAATTTTCTTCTCTCCACCTACCCACCCACTCTTTTTAACCCCATCCATTTCTTCTTTTTCTTTCTTTCCTTTTTTCTTTTTCTCTTCCTAGATTTCACAGATCTATATAAATAAAAATGTAATGTTCGTTTGAGGGATTAACAGAACTCAAAAACCAGTGGGCCAATTGACACCAAATTTGGACAGCATACACCTAACAACCCAATGTATGTCCTTCACTCATTTTTTTTTGATTTTGTCATTTGGGAGTTGTAGTTGCTGGGATTAATAGTTCACCTATCAAAGAGCATTCTGAACTCCACCAATGATGGAACTGAACCAAAGGTGACATACAGGACTCCCATGACCAACAGAAAACACTAGAAGGGTTTGGTTGACCTTGAGTTTGGGAGTTGTAATTCACCTACATCCAGAGAGCACTGTGGACTCAAACAATGATGGATCTGGACCAAACTTGGCACAAATATTCCATATGCCCAAATATGAACACAGATGGAGTTAGGGGGAAATAGACCTTGACATTTGGGAGTTGTAGTTACTGGGATTTATAGTTCACCTACAATAAAATAGCATTGTGAACCCCAACAATGACAGAATTAGGGAAAACTTCCCACACAGAACCCCCATGACCAACAGAAAATACTTAAGGCCATCCTGTCCAAATCCCTTCACCAGGGCAAAAAACATAATCAAAGCCCTCCTGACAAAGAGCCATCCAGCCATAGATATAGATAGATAGATAGATAGATAGATATGATTCACACACACATATATAGTATTATAGATTTGAAAGGGACCCCTAAAGAAGGACAATGACATGTTGCCTGTTCCAGAGTAGGCAAACCAGACAATCTCCACATCAACACTGACAAAGAAACAGCAAGAAATACTATTTACCAACAAGCACCATAACATTACATATATTAGAAACAAACACTTTCTCATTACTTTATTTTCCATATCATAAAACTGGGCCACAGCAACGCGTGGCAGGGGACGGCTAGTTGTTAATATACCTACCCCTTTCCCCCATTTTTAAACATTGTCAAAAATCATTATTTTACTTCTTCAATAAAAATTATATATGTGTGTATATGTGTGTATGATAAATCTATAAAAATAGATATGGTTACCAAAGCTGTGGAGTCAGAGTCACAAGCAATTTTGGATAGAGTCAGAGCTAGTAGTATTTCCTTATATTCGATTTTAGAATAACACTTACAAGTCCTGTACTGTAAAACTCACTTATCCACAGGGAATACATTCCAATATTCCCCATGGATGCCTGAAATCTTGGATAGTACCAAACTTTTTCTGAAACTTGATTGACTGAAACCATGGAAAACTACATTCTGGATGGGTGGGGGAGGGGGGGACGTAATATTTCTGGACTGCAACTAACTGGTCATCCATCCAAACACTACCCAGGACTTACCCTGCTTAGCTTCAATGATCCAATGAGATCCAAGGCCTTTAGAGCATTTACCTGATGTTATTAAAGGTAAATCTTACCGCCTTGGCAAGTTCTTGATCTAGTTCTAGAAGTCGATCTGAAGACCCTTCTAGCTGTTGTAATTCTTGTTTCAGGTTCTTTACTTCAAGCCTTTTTTTATTCTGAATGTCTGACTTCAGCTCAATAGTTCTTTCAAGTCCAGTTTTTTTATCCCTTATTTCATCGATTTGCTTCTGCTTTGTTGCCTCCTTCTCCTCAAATTCTCTCTGAAAAAGTCATGGAAAGTATTTACTCAAAGGCTCAATATATCTGAAGTTAGTTTCACAAATACAAGAGGAACCTATGTGGGCTTACATACATTTAGAATAAAGAGAATGAGTTTAGCTACATTCAGTCCCTTGCCCAATAAACATAAAGGAAAAGGATAATCTATGCCCTGTGCATTGAAGTACGTTACTACTAATTTGATGTGAGCTACACCTTCAGGAACAAGCTTGATATATACAAATCAATTTAAAATGTAGTCAGATGTCACACCATTTTGGTGTAGTTTACAATGGAATAGATTTGCATATGTTTGAACCCTGACCTCTCCACAGATTTAGAATGTGGTCTTTTCCCCCCTTATGTTAAATCATCTGAGTTTTTAGTGACTGTGAAAACATACTAACCACCAACTGATCAGCTGTTGCCTTGTCTTTGTCCTGTCTTTCCTTCACAAGACTGTGAAAACTGTTGATTTGCCTTTCATTAAAAGGTGCTCTTTTAAATCCTTCCAGTTCCAACTGAGCTGCCAAAGACTGAATTAAGGAATCTCTTGTTCTAATTTGCTGCTGGTGGCGATCTGCTTGCAGTTGAAGGCGACCTTTCACAGAGACATAAGCAATTAAGGCAAAATATTTAAACAAATTCATTTCCAATTATTGATTGCCTGGTTTCCTAGGGAGAATAAACTTAACCTCCAAGCAAGTAGGGCTGATTGAGCATCTCACATTTGAAGCTATTGTACAATAGTTACTACCAAGTCCTTCATTTATAGCAAGAAGAGTTTTCCACATCCTCTTCTCTCCCCCCCCCCAAAAAACCCCCATAAATGCTCATCACACACATCAATGTGAAAAATTTTTTTTAAAAAAAACCCCCAATTTTGATTGAAACGCAACGAAGTCAAATAAATAGTATTGTGGGATAGACTGAGTCATGGACTAATGCTTGATAACATCCTTGACTGAATGTACACAATTGGCAAGAGGGATCAAAATAATCACTCACAGACATCAATGTAGCAACATATTTTGAGATGTTACCTCAAAGAAGAGGCGCATATTGATTTACATACATTCATTGTGAGTGTTAGACATTAAACAAATGGTACCTTGTTCAACCAATAGTTCTGATTTTTCTCTATTGAATCTTTGGCATTCTTTGTTTGCTCTTTCCAGCTCTCTCTGACATTCTGCTAATCTCCTCTCCTTTTCTCTCACAGTTTTCTGGTGGTTTTGATACATTTCTCTAAGTTGTTCGTCAGTTCCTTGAAAAACCTAAGGTGACAGTTCAGGAAAAAGAAATGTAATCAATAATATTTTTATCACATGGGAGACTAAAGGGCAAAATACACATGATGCAGGAAATCTGTGATTAGCATCATTCTTAACTAAGAAAAATAAGAGAGAGGGAGGGAGAGAGAAGGAAGGATGGAAAGAGAAAGATCTAATCAGATGACCCACATGGTTGCTTTCACTCTTAGGATCATTGGAAAGTAGTGCACTTTTCTGGTCCAGACACCACTATCAACTCAGGGAATGCAAGGGGGGCCCTATAAATTTTCCAGGACAATTTGGTTAGATCCAACAAAGACACCCTCCCCCTGTCCAGTTCTTCAATCACATATTTGTCTTATAATCAGTCCTGAAGCCAGATTGAGATAGATCTAGATAACAGAACATTGGGTTTTTTATTATCAATATTACAAAGGCAGAAAACAAATATATTAAATATAAATCAATAACAATGGTTAATTCATCAAAGACTGCCAGATTCAATTTAATTAATTTTAATTTATGATTAATTATTATTATTAAAATGATCAACAGTCATGTATCTGTACTATAGTTTTCCTGTGAAAAATCTAGTATGTTCCTTGAGCAGTAACATTGAAAAAGTAGCAACTCTCCTCAAAACCCTGAATTCCTTGTTACAAAGAAAGGCATCCTTCTTCTGACAAAATTGACCAGTGAGTTCCATTTCTGACCACTCAGGTGTATGTTTTCTCTATTATGTTTAATGAAAGAAGTATTAAACAAATAATGGGAAGATTCTCCACTTCATCTGATCCATGATAACAAAGTGTAATTCAATCTTTCTCTTCAGAACTATTGGAAAACAACTCCTATTATCCCCAAGCCAGTATGGGAAATTGCAAGAACTGTTGAATCCCTATGGAAGACAACTAGATAAGGAAGTGTGACATAAATCATAAGTTTTCAGCATATCTACTGCCAAGAAATGAAGAGTATGCTATGAGTTAAGTTCCTTCCACAGACTAAACTGAAATGATGAATTTAAACAGTCTTCTACACCTTGAACATTATATATACCAAGGAGGTATCATTAGAGGCTAAAATATTTATAGACTTAGGAGATGGAGAACCTTACTGTCAAAATAAATTTTAGTATAGAATTTTACTCCTTTTTAAACTAAAACTCGTTTCTCTACAATGGAAAAAAAATCTTCCAGATGTATGATCCCAAGCTTTCTCCTTCAGTGAACTGGCTATGTAGTGTCATAAATATAATTCTGTTCAATACCCAAGAGTCAAATTACCAATTTCAAGGGGAAAAGCACTGAAGAAGTGGCTGACTACAAAAATAATGAGTGGATATGATATGGATAAAAAACAGAAATGTTTTTCTATTTCTCCAGATAAGCGAAATAAAAAATATAGGATGTAGACTTGCTTATTAGAAAACTGGAACTATGATGATTCAGTATCACCCATAAAAGCTGGCAATGTTGGTAGCGGGGAACATATATGCCTTATTATAGAGACAATATACATTATTATTTGTAATTTGGGAAGGTATGCCCCAAATTAAATTATTTTTGAACCCAAATAGCATGGAACAGTGCACCCTTCTTAATCCGGGAAAGTTCAAAATCTGGAAGTGCTCACTACAGGGTCTTTGGGGCAAAAATATCTTTTTGGTTCTGCTTTCTTTTCACAACTGCCTATCCATGGTGTAATTCATAATCTACTTCAGAGAAGACAATGCTAACGACACATTGCCAACCTTTTCCATCTTCTGTTGCAAATCTTGATTATCCTTTTCCATCTGCTTTTTCCGACTTTCCAGAGCTTTGATGTCATTGTCAAGTTTCATTACTTTCACAAGATTCTGTTCTATTTCCGTCAGACGATTCTGATAAAGAGAAAATACTAAAAATAAACAAGGCAATGTTGTAAGTTTACCGAACTCACCTCCTGGGACAGAGGAAGGACCAGTATCCCTATTCCTATTTGAACCATCCCTCTTGTTCACTTGCATGGAATTACATACATCTTTCATCATGCAATGACTTTTTGTCTTTAGCTACAAGACAAATGTGTAAATACCAAACAGTCACAAAATATTTATTTCTAACTATATCCTGGATTGTACTGAAATCTCTGCACACAGAAACTATCTCATAATTCATTATATGTGTTTAATTTGAACCAACTGTATGTCCTCCGTGTCTTAAATCCAACTGCTAGTCTCAGTTACAGTAGACCAATTGAATCAATTGCTGCATAGTAAGGTAAAACTCATATAAATCCAGCTGAGTCAAAGAAGCTTTGACACAGAACTGGCTCTCTTCTACCCAGGTGACTCGGCCCTGATTTGACACACAGGCCTACACCTAGTTAATAATTCCAGTCTTTGCACATAAGAAGGCTGCCCTTTTTAGAATAAAAAAATGCAATCACACCTTCTGGAGTTGACTTTTGACCAATGATAAATAGTAGCAGTAAGTGTTAAATAATAAACATGTATAGAAAGATGGTTGTTTTACATGCTACCAGCAAACAGTAGCTTAAATAATGTATATATACATAAATGTAGAACTCTGTTTCAAATGTTCTAACATAACTATGCAGTTTTGTAATTTCCAATAATATACACCCAATAGAATACAACTAGAGACATTAATTACCTTTAGAGGTTCAAGCTGGTTCTCAATAGACCTGACATTTTCCTTGGAGGCTGCCAACTGAGTTTCTCTGCTAGTGAGCTGGTTCTGAATTTCGTTGGCTTTTTCTTTGTTCTGTTTCAAGTACCTCAGCTCCACCTGACACTCTTTCACCCGCTGGGCTTGCTTCAGACGTACTTGACGAAGTGTTTCCAAAGCCTTAATGTACCTTATCAGAAGTAAACCAAATTACATTTCAACATAATTAGCATTAATTGCTTCAATGGATGATTAATTTAATGAATGGTTTTTAAATAATTTAAGATTCAAAAGAAAAATCAATTTGGTTTTAACCAAAACAAATATAAATTAACCTTGTTGCTGAAAAGATCTCATCAAATTTTTGCTTCAGAGCCTTTCCTTCACTTAAAGGCCAGTTGGATTCTTCTTGGTGGCAGAAGATGACATTGTTAAGCACAGACTTGGATACACCAAGAGCACTGATCATCTCTCGGTCGATTTCTGCACATTTAGAGCTCAGACTGACCTTGTCTCCATGTCTATATGAACAGAGGGAAAGCATATGCATCTGATGATCCTGCAAAACTTCAATAAATATACTGCAAAAGATGAGAACTCAGGCTTTGTACATTGAGTCTTCATTCATAAGAAAATACATTCCGATGTGGAATGCCCCTGGTATAATTTATAATTACTTTTGGAAGTGACATTTCATAACCTTTTCTGTGAAAAGGAGAGTAGCCTTGTGATCATTCTTGTACAAGTATGCCTCGGTTTTTCCTGGGTTTTACCTCTTTAACATAATTTTTCCTATCACAGGAAGACATAACATGGAAAGAATAGGAATACATTCCTACGTCATTAAAAAGGAGATCAGTTCACCATGTTTTTGGAAATGTTTAAAGCCAAAACTAAAACAATGCATTTGTGAAACGAAACAAACAGCTCCGGTAAGCCTTGCATAAGGAAATAATTACATATTAAATCTTCTAGAGGACACACATGGAAGTGGACACTAAAACGTGTACTGCTTGGTCTGCCTGACAGAACTTACAAATCAGCATATTCACAAAGGCATTGAATCTTGTTTAGTTGCAGATGGTGGAGACATGAACCCCAATTGTGTGCATCTTCCAAAATGTATCCCTAAATAATTTCTTCTTTCAAGAGTCTCAACATTTTTCATAATTTACCTTTTGGTGGCCAAAATTATAGATCTATGTTTTTTCAACCTGTCAGGGTTGCTGGTGAAGCATGTTAATGTTAATGACCCCTTCCTTTCTGTTTTGCTAAGTAAGGCATTCTTGAGGACACTGTTTGTTCGCCTGTTTTACTGTAAGAACACCTAGAGCAGAATTAGATTCTTTCCCAACCAATCTTTATTGCATTGTTTACTGCAAACACATTTTTGAAACCTAACACTGAAAGTCTTTCCCCAGCCCTCCTTTGTCATTTCCCCAATGCCAATGAGGCCAAGACATGGGCTCTCATAACATGACTTTGTAAGAAGCTTCTTTGTTAACTGGGGTATGCCTGTATTTATGACAGTAACGATTATGTTTGAAAAATAATCTCAATATTATTTCACCTGATTAATAGTGGAAGGAGACTAGACAACATGTGTTGGCAAACCCACAAAAGTAGATGCAACTGAAACCGTTTGCATCTTCCCACACTCACTTTGTTCTGG
Organism: Anolis sagrei; assembly: GCF_037176765.1. Lineage (NCBI taxonomy): Eukaryota > Metazoa > Chordata > Lepidosauria > Squamata > Anolidae > Anolis > Anolis sagrei. The sequence continues at coordinate 94,767,703 of NC_090022.1, read as the reverse complement.
TAATGACTCCTTCAAGAGTTTTAAATTCTGTTTTCTTTCCTTTCTGAGTGCATACCATGGATCGTTGGACAGCTAGAAGCTCTCCATTAACATCACGAAATTGAAGCCGAATCTGAGCTCTGACATCTGTTTCATGGGCAACCTTCAGCAACAAAAGAATTGTTTTTGTAAAGTAATCTCAATAATTTCTAACAGTTACCATCACCACCTGTTCTCTAGACAATGGAACTAAACCATAAACAAATGTATCACTGAAGGGAACAGCTCGAAAACTAGCATTTACATAACCAGCCAGGAAAACTATTATGAAGTCTAATCTGGAACTGGGAAGCCAACCTAACACATGTGCCTAAAAATGTTCAATTACCATGTTTTGCATAATTTGATAATGTTGTATTGTGAAAGGAGTAAATATCGGGGAAGGCCCAAGGTTGTGTGTGTGTTTTTTTAATTAGGGGAAAACGAATATAAGAAAAGGGCCTAGAAGCATGAACTGAAGACTGCATGAAGGGAGACTTAATCCCCTTCCACACAGCTGGATAGAATCAATATTGAACTAGATTATATGGCAGTGTGGACTCAGATAATCCAGTTCAAAGCAGGTATTGTGGATTGTGTGCCTTGATATTCTAGGTCAGGGGTCCTCAAACTTTTTAAACGGGGGGCCGGATTACTGTCCCCCAGACCGTTGGAGGGCCGGACTATAGTTTTTTTTTAAAAAAAAATGATGACCAAATTCCTATGCACACTGCACATGTCCTATTTTGCTACTGTTATGAATCGTAATGTAAATATCTGATATGCATCATGTATTTTTACTGTTACAATCTGAACATAAAGCATGGTTTTAGCATTTCTGGAGATAAAATAGTTCCAATTAAAATGAGGAAAGCATTCTATTTTCTGTCTTTTTGAAAGTGGTTTTTGAAATATGTAAGCATGAGTCCCCTTTCAGGGGGGAGAAGGGCAGGGTATAAATATAGGAAATAAATCTATATAAATAAAAATGTAATGTTTGTTTGTGGGATTAACAGAACTCAAAAACCACTGGATACCTAACAACCCAATGTATGTCCTTCACTAAAAAAAAATTGATTTTGTCATTTGGGAGTTGTAGTTGCTGGGATTTATAGTTTACTTATAATCAAAGAACATTCTGAACCCCATCAACGATGGAATTGAACCAAACTTAGCACACAGTTCTCCCATGACCAACAGAAAATACTGGAAGAGTTTGGTGGGCAGTGTCCTTTGGTTTTAGAGTTGTAGTTCACCTACATCCAGAGATCACTGTGGACTCAAACAAGGATGGATCTGGACCAAACTTGGCACTGATACTCAATATGCCCAAATGTGAACACTGGTGGCATTTGGGGGTTGTATTTGCTGGGATTTATAGTTCACCTGCAATCAAAGAGCATTCTAAACTCCACCAATGATGGAATTGAACCAGTCTTGGTACACAGAACTCTCATGAACAACAGAAAATACTGGAAGGGTTTGGTGGGCATTGACCTTGAGTTTTGGAGTTGTAGTTCACCTGCCTCCATAAATCACTGTGGATTCAATGAAAGATCTGGCCCAAACTTGGCACGAATATTCCATATGCCCAAATGTGAACACTGGTGGAGTATGGGGGAAATAGAATCTTGACATTTGCGAGTTGTAGTTGCTGGGATTTGTAGTTCACCTACAATCACAGAGCATTCTGAACCTCATCAACAATAGAATTGGGCCAAACCTTTCCAGAGCAGCGCGGGATGGAGAAGCCTGTGGAGGGAGAAGCGCTCTCTGCTCTCCCACGGAGAACAGAGAGCGCAGCAGAGCGGACGCCATTCATTCCTCTGTAAGAGACGATCCCTGGTGGCAAGGAAGGCGTGCGCAAATGGTGGAGGCGGCGCCGGGTGGGCGTGGCCAAGCTTCCAGGCCAGGGAAGACAGCATCGTTTGGCCACGCCACCCGGCGCCGCCTCCACCATTTGCGCACGCCTTCCTTGCCACCAGGGATCATCTCTTACAGAGGAATGAATGGTGTCCGCTCTGCTGCGCTTCTCCCTCCACAGGCTTCTCCTTCCACACGGGATGGAGAAGCCTGTGGAGGGAGAAGTGCAGCAGAGCGGGCGCCATTCCTCTGTAACAGAAAATCCCTGGTGGCGCGAATGGTGGAGGCGGCGCCAGGTGGGCGTGGCCAAGCGATGCTGGCTTCCCTGGCCCGGAAGCCTGGCCACGCCCACCCGGCGCCGCCTCCACCATTCGCGCCACCAGGGATTTTCTGTTACAGAGGAATGGCGGCCGCTCTGCTGCGCTCTCTGTTCTCCACGGGAGAGCAGAGAGCGCTTCTCCCTCCACAGGCTTCTCCATCTCGTGTGGAAGGAGAAGCCTGTGGAGGGAGAAGCGCAGCAGAGCAGACGCCATTGGCGGCGGCGAGGGGCTTTGGACAGGCCAGGACAGGCCGCGCGGGCCAGATAAAGGCCCTTGGCAGGCCGCATATGGCCCGCGGGTCGTAGTTTGGGGACCCCTGTTCTAGGTTATAAGGCTGTGTAGAAGGGCCCTAAGAGAGATTTATTCTGATCTATTTTCTGTTTTTGTTTTTAAATACAGTTTTTATAATTTCCAGATATTTCACCTTCACTAAGGTAATATTTTAAAAGACAGACAGATGGACTAAAATGTCTGATTCACATGGAAATCAATGCATAGGTCATCAAATGGTTTTCCATGGTTGCATTATCTCCCAGAATCCCAAATGTACATTTCTATTTCACATAATCTAAACCATTTTTAAAGGCTTCCTGAAATGTCAGTCCTAATTGGCCTGATTCAGTGAAATATACTTGAATATACTGAACAGATTAACAAGAACAGCACTTTGCATAACTTACTCCAATATGTTCACTGCAGCAAAGCACAATACAAAACAAAACAGGAGTTAATAAATCATAGGATAGAGTATTACTCTTGCAAACACACATTTTCGCAAATGGTTATCTATAAGCCATTGATTGTCTCATTCAGAACAAATATTTTATTTTGTACAGCTAATTTTTTTTAAAAAAAACTCTCCTGGAATGAACGGCTTTCAAAACTAGCAGTGCACATGTTAAGTGTGCCATCAATCATTTACTGATGTCTACAAAATTTGTGATAGTCTACTTGTGAGTAGTTACAAGACGTTATGGAATTAGGAAGCCCAATACTTACTTTTGGGTCATGGACAAATGAATTTCCTTTGGTGCCAGGAGGGAAGTCCCCAGTGCAAATATACTTGAGGCATTCTATGATTGTCTGATGAGAATGGAAACAAGTGTCAATAATAATACACAAATAGCTTATCTCTGTTATTTCCAGATAATGATTACAAAACATAACATAGACGCAGCTAACATTTTCTCCATCTCTCTTGCATGTTTTCAACCCATGAGAGTAGTTTACTCATGTGAACAATAGTTAATGTCAAAGGAAACAACTTCATGGTAATCTCAAAGATTAGTCTCTACTACCTAGAATTCAAAGCACATCATATGCAAAGCCAAACTCCAAATTTCTGCAAATTTTCGGATACAAGCCAAGTACTTATGGAAGCTGTTAAACATGCGAAGGAGACAAAGTAATGTTTGGACTATGTTCCTTGAAGATATGCACATACATTTCTAGAACACAATTTCTCCAGTACTCATCCAGTCAAACAGCCATATAACCTAGTCATTTATTTGCAGAACAGAATCAATTTTGCTGAGGATCAGACAAATTAATCTCTGTACTCTTGCAGAAATGGTCAAAGAACTGGATCCGCACTGGGATACAATTTGAAAATTGACATGTTATGCCCACATTTTGAAAATTGAAATTTGTTGTTAACCACATGCCCACACAATCTAATGTATGAAAATGCATTTCACTAAAATGAAATTAAACACAATTGGGTCTCACCGTTTTTCCAGCACCATTTGGGCCCACCAAGATGGTTAAAGGATTAAAGAAACTGATCACTTGCTTATCTTTGTCCTCAATACCAAAGCTCCGCACTCCAAGAATACTCATTTTATCTATCCGAGACATTTTTGAGGAATATTCCTCTTCCAGGAGACACCGGGTTGTATTTTAAATATCCTGGAAAAGAATTGTTCAATAGAAAAACATAGTATATCATTTCTCCTACTTCCTTTTCTTTCCAGACAAAATAAATCAAATTTGATAAGCAGATCAAATCACTAGTCAGAGAAGTAAATTGCTAATACAATGGCAAGTTCTTTCATCACATACACATAATTATTCAGCTCATTACACACATAAACACAATTATTTTGGTACCACTTGATGGTTAACTTCTACTGGAAGCTGACTATAGAATTCTAGTCCTAGAAAGGTGTTATCTCTAGAAGCTGTAGGTCCTCCAGCAGGATTGGAGGAAGCTGAGCAGAGTCACATTGGAAGACTTAGGGCCCTTCCACACAGCTCTATATTCCAGAATCCCACAATATCTGCTTTGAACTGGGTTATCTGAGTCCACATTCCAATAATGTGGGATTTCCTGCCTAGATATTCTGGGATATGGGGCTGACTTTCCGAAAAAAGGTAAAAACTTGGCTCTTTGGGCAAGTTTTGAGAATGCAGCGGAATAGCTAACATGAAACTATGAATGATGAACACGGAATGGCCAGATGATGTCACTGGAAAATGATTTTAACAAGGTGATATCAGTGATTACATGTTTTAATGGTTTTAATATATGTTTTTATATTGTTATGTTGACTGTTTTTAATTGCACTTTTATGAGTGCATGGCATCGAATCATGCCAATCTGTAATCCGCCTTGAGTTGGTTGAGAAAGGCGGGCTATAAATGTCATAAATAAATAAATCCAAATTCAAAGCAGAACATGTCAGGTTTTATTCAGCTGTGTGGAAGTGACCCTAGAAAGTCCAGACAGGCCCTTTATCCCAGGATCTGATTCCAGTTTTTTTCTGCTTTAGACTGGAATATATCAGTCCACAAAGCCAGATAATCTGAAATAAACAGAAAACCTGGGATCAGATCCTGGGATATAGGGCCTGTCTGGAAGGGCCCCTAGTGAAAACATTTTCATCAAATCAATAAATAATCAAATTCACAAAAGTCAAAACTGCAGATGTGGAGGGATTATTGTTAATGTCCAGGCCCTGGCTCTCTGTGGACCTTTGTGATATGATATAGGGCCCTTCCACACAGCAATATAACCCAGAATATCAAGGCAGATAATCCACAAGATCTGCTTTTGAACTGGGTTATCTGAGTCCACACTGCCATATAACCCAGTTCAAAGAATGTAATTTTGAGATTTCATATAGCTGCGTGGAAGGGGTCTAAGTTTCTCTCTTCCACTCTCAAATAGTATGGCCAATGGCTAGGGCAGTGGTTCTCAACCTGTGAGTCCACAGGAGTTTTGGCCTTCAACTCCCATAAATCCCAGCCAGTTTACCAGCTGCTAAAAGCCACAACACCTAGGGACCCATGGGTTGAAAACCATTGGGTTGGGGAACCACAGCAGTAGCCCAACATCTGGACAACCATAAATAAATAAAAGTTGTTGAAGGCTTTCATGGCCTGAATCACTGGGTTGCTGTAAGTTTTTTGGGCTGTATGGCCATGTTCCAGAAGCAATCTCTCCTGACATTTCGCCTGCATCTATGCTGTAGATGCAGATGAAACATCAGGAGAGAATGTTTCTGGAACATGGCCATGCAGCCCGAAAAACTTACAGCTACCCAAATAAAAGTTGGTCCCATTACAACACTGGTCTAAATATGACCACAGCTCTTTCAAACCACATAAACAAAGCATTTACGGAAAGTTAACCACCCCAATCTTCTGCACTGATAAGGAGTTGGCTTCTCACCTCCCACTCAGTGATTTCAGTAACCACAGCTCAGCTGGAGAACCCTGCCAGGAGGCAGAAAGGCCGTCTATCAGAGCCCAATCACATTAATGGTTAAGCTCAATCCAGCAGAGTGGTTCTGAGGGAGGAAGGAGTGGGTGAAGGCATGGGGCTGCCTCATCCCTTTAATAATAATAATAATAATAATAATAATAATAATAATCTTTATTTATACCCTGCCACTATCTCTCAAAGGGGACTCGGGGCGGCTTACATGAGGCCAAGCCCAACAATTACAACAACGCAAATATATACATAAGAATACAATATAAGGAAATAAAATAAAATACAAAAAAGTATAAACATCTCATACAATATAAAATCAAGAGTATTTGAACACGGAAATTTGGTCACAATGGGCGAGGCCGGTTATAGAAATTAAAAGTTTAAAAACATTGGGTGAGAGAGCAATGCAATATATTTGGACAAGGGATCCGAGGGATGAAGTGGGGTTTAACTGCACTAACAAGTAAAATAAAGTACTTCTGAGGACATTTTATGTAGTTTGTTCAGATCAGGAATTATTATTCATTCATTCATTTCTCTAATGGTCCGCAGCCTGACAAACACAGGGTGCTATGGGAGCGGTGGAGTGTTTGGGTTGAGACGGTGCAGCACTTCAGTATCTTTGGTGGTTGTACAAAAAGGAATCCTACCAAGTACATCCAGGTAACAAGAAATTCCTGGTGACATATTCTTTTCTGGTTGCATATGTGCCTTGATGTTACATGATGACCTGCCAAAAACATTGGGTGTCCCCGCTATACAGGGTGGAGACTAGAGAGGGATCCTGTACCTTCAGTGAAGACCTGGGCCAACTTGGGCCCTCCAGGTGTTTTGGACTTCAACTCCCACCATTCCTAATAGCCTCAGGCCCCTTCCTCAGGGGAAAAGGAAAGGGCCTGAGGCTGTTAGGAATGGTGGGAGTTGAAGTCCAAAACACCTGGAGGGCCCAAGTTGGCCCAGGCCTGGTTTAGACGCACCCTGAGATTCTAGGAGAGTTACCTGGCTGCAGAGTTACCTGGCTGCAGATGGGAGGGCAGAGGAGAACAGGCTCAGGCAGAAGAGGAAAAGGAGGAAGGCGTGTGCGTGAAAGAAGGGAAGCCTCAACCCCGTGACGCAAAACAAGAGGGACCACACACCCGCGCGCCACTCTTCCCTAGCAAATCAAACCAGCGCCAACTTCGTTCGAACCGCAGAACGCGCCACGGCGACGTCATCACCGCCCGCGCGCACTCCGCCGCCGCACCATAGAGATAGAAAGAAGTAGACTAGCTCTATTCTCTCTGCTCACAGCTAACATTGTTTTAGCCCTCGGGAGCCAGAAGTATAAATTCTTAAGTGTCGACGTGATTGAGTATATTAAGCACAAACCATGCTACCACGCTTGATGCTTATACAGCAAGGCCCTAGCTCTAGTACTCCAGGTGTCTGGGACTTCAACTCCCAGAAGCCTTTGTTGTCTTTGTTGGTGGTCAGGAATTCTGGGAGTGGAAGTCCAAAACATTTGGAAGCGCTCAGTATATCCTCTCATTTCCTTGGGCCCTTCCACACAGCCCTATATTCCAGAATATCAAGGCAGAAAACCCCACATTATCTGAGTGTGGACTCAGATAACCCAATTCAAAGCACATATTGTGGGATTTTCTGCCTTGATATTCTGGGATATAGGGCTGTGTGGAAGGGCCTTTGGGCTTCTCAGTTGTTAGACTGAGGGCCCTTCCACACAGCCCTATATCCCAGAATATCAAGGCAGAAAATCCCAAAATAGCAGAGTGTGGATTCAGATAACCCAGTTCAAAGCACATATTGTGGGATTTTCTGCCTTGATATTCTGGGATATAGGGTTGTGTGGAAGGGCCTTTGGGCTTCTCAGTTGTTAGACTGAGGCCCCTTCCACATGTCCCCGAGACAGCCCTATATCCCAGAATATCAAGGCAGAAAATACCAAAATATCTGAGTGTGGATTCAGATAACTTAGTTCAAAGCACATATTGTGGGACTTTCTGCCTTGATATTCTGGCATATAGGGCTGTGTGGAAGGGCATTTAGGCTTCTTAGTTGTTAGACTGAGGGCCCTTCCACACAGCCCTATATCCCAGAATATCAAGGCAGAAAATCCCAAAATAGCAGAGTGTGGATTCAGATAACCCAGTTCAAAGCACATATTGTGGGGTTTTCTGCCTTGATATTCTGGGATATAGGGCTGTGTGGAAGGGCCCCTTGTCTCTGAAAATGATCTCACACTGCAGAAGTGTAACATATTTCTCAGTGACCCCCCTTCCACACAGCTGTATAAAATCCACATTGAACCTGGTTATATGGCAGTGTGGACTCAGATAATCCAGTTCAACGCAGATATTGTGGATTATCTGCCTTGATATTCTGGGTTACATGGCTGTGTGGAAGGGCCCTGAGACCACAAACTATGGATCCCAGGTTTCCACAGGATGGAGCGATGGCAATTAAAGTGCTGTCAAACTGCATTAATTCTGCAGTGTGGACGGTTTCTGCGTTCTTCACCCAATGAGGCACAGCAGAGCTACATATAGCAGCATAGGTCAGCATTTCTCAACCTGGGGGTGGGTCATGAGGGGGTGTCAGAGGAGTCCCCAAAGACCATCCGAAAACAAAGTATTTTCTGTTGTGTGGAAAGTTTGGTTCAATTCCATCGTTGGTGGAGTTCGGAATTCTCTCTGATTGTAGGTTAACTATAAATCACAGAAACTACAAATGTCAAGGTCTATTTTCCCCAAACTCCACCGGGGTTCACATTTGCGTATATTAAGTATTTGTGCCAAGTTTGGTCCAGATCCATCATTGTTTGAGTCCACAGTGCTCTCTGGATGTAGGTGAACTACAACTCCAAAACTCAAGTCCAATGCTCACCTTCCAATATTTTCTGTTGGTCATGGGAGTTCTGTGTGCCAAGTTTGGTTCAATTCCATTGCTGGTGGAGTTCGGAATGCTCTTTGAGTTAAGGTGAACTATAAATCCCAGCAACGACAACTCTGAAATGACAATATCAATTCCCCCCAATCCCACCAGTATTCAAATTTGGGCATATCGGGTGTTTGTACCAAATTTGGTCCTGTGAAGGAAAATACATCCTGCATATCGGATATTTACATTACGATTCATAAGTGTAGCAAAATCACAGTTATGAAGTAGCAATGAAAATAATGTTATGGTTGGGGGTCACCACAACTTGAGGAACTCTTAAGGGGTCATGGCATTAGGAAGGTTGAGAACCACTGGCATAGGTCCCCAGGACCTATGCCATATAGTCCAATTTCTGAATCCGGATTGTCTGCTTCAAATGGGATTATATGGCAGTGTAGGTTGGGCTTCAGGTCCCTCCTACACTGCTATATCATCCTGATTATCAAATCAGATTATCTACATTATCTGCTTTGAACTGGATTACATGAGTCTAGACTGTCATATAATCCAGTCCAAAGCAGATAATCTAGATTTTATTTGGCAGTGTAGATAGCGCCTCTGGTCCCTTCCACACTGCCCTTTATTCCAGGATCTGATCCCAGATTATCTGATTTATCTGATTTGTCCGGCTGTGGCCAACGACTACCACCCAGACATTAATTCTATTCCCGGAAGGACCAATATCATCCATCCCTGGTTCCGCTTTCTGTCGTCCATTGTCCTGGAATTGTATGCTTTAATATCTCTGTCAACATACCGAGTGCTGCTGTTAATCTGCATAATTCCAACACTTTAATCTTTCAGCACCTTAATTTTCCAGCACTTTAAATTGCTATCTTGCACTGTATTGGTCCATTACCCTGCTCAACTTAGCACTTTAACCCATTGTTCTAGTCTTCTGGTATTTAAATCAGTACTCCTCCATGACGCACCTTACTTTAGCACTTTAGAACAATCTCGTTAAACCTATCGCACTTTAAGAACTGTGAGGTTGATACAACTACCTGCTGCACTTTAAGAACTTGGTAGCTCTATTGATAGTGCTTAACATCCACCTATTGCACTTTAAGAATTGTGAGGCTGATACAACTACCTGCTGCACTTTAAGAACTTGGTAGCGCTATTAATAGTGGTTAACACCTACCTACTGCATTTTAAGAACTGTGAGGTTGATACAACTACCTGCTGCACTTTAAGAACTTGGTAGCTCTGCTGATTGTGTTTACCACCCACCATTCATGCTGCTCCCGATTCCCTGGTACTTAATAACCCTTCTGTTAATTATCTGTGGGGGAGGTAAGGAGGGGTAAGAAATGAATGGAAGGGAAAACTAGAACGAATTGTATCGGTAACAAATCAGATAACCAACAGTGAAGCATGGGGTGAAATTATGGATGTGAATTGCGTCATGGAGGAGGGAGGGTGTTCCGTTAGTCGGGGAGCCCCCATAGAAGTCGTGGTGGGGAGGGGGAGATACGGGAAAAGGAGACCTCGAATTCGGCCTAGGGACTGTACAACAACTTTAGTAATTCCAAATAAGTCTGATACGGTAAATTGGTGTAACCAGGATGGCGGTCCCCCCGGATTGAAGGTGGTGCTGTTGAACGCCAGATCTGTCAGTGGCAAAACAGCCTTCATCCAGGATTTAATCCTGGATGAACGGGCAGATCTGGCGTGCATCACGGAGACCTGGCTGGACGAAGCTGGAGGTGTGAATTTGACCCAGCTTTGCCCGCCAGGTTTCTCTGTGCAGCACCAGCCAAGATCCGGAGGGCGGGGAGGCGGGGTTGCAGTGGTCTATAGAGATTCCATTCTTCTGACCAGGGCCCCCATCCCGCAGTCAACAAATTTTGAATGCGTCCACCTGAGGGTGGGTGACCGGGACAGATTAGGGATTCTGTTAGTGTACCGTCCACCTCGCTGCACTACAGTCTCCCTGACTGAGCTAGCGGGGGTGGTCTCAGACCTGGCATTGGAGTCTCAGCGGCTGCTTGTGCTGGGGGACTTCAATGTCCACGCCGAGGCCGCCTTATCAGGAGCGGCTCAGGACTTCATGTCTGCCATGGCAACCATGGGGCTGTCCCAACAGGTATCTGGCCCCACCCACAGTGCTGGACACACATTGGACTTGGTTTTCTGCCAGGGATGGGAGGAAGGTGGCGGTGTTGAGGAGTTATCCATCTCTCCGTTGCCATGGACCGACCACCACCTGGTCAGCTTTAGACTAACTGCACCCCCTAACCTCTGCAGAGGTGGAGGACCCATTAAGTTGGTCCCCCCCAGGAGGCTTATGGATCCGGATGGATTCCTGATGGCTCTTGGGGAATTTCCCGCCGCCTCGGTTGGTGATCCTGTCGATGCCCTGGTCGCTCTCTGGAATGGGGAGATGGCTAGGGCAATAGACACGATCGCTCCAGAACGTCCCCTCTCAAGTAGCCGAGCTAAACCAGCTCCTAGGTTCACTGAGGAGCTGGCAGCGTTGAAGCAAAAGAAGAGGGAACTAGAGAGCGTGTGGCGTTCGAATCCGAGCGAGCCAAATCGAACACGGTTTGCGTCCTTTTTAAGGGCATGTGCCGCGGCAATAAAAGCCGCAAAGAAGACTTTCTTTGCGGCTACTATTGTGTCTGCAAAGAACCGTCCGGCTGAACTGTTCCGGGTTGTCAGAGACCTTTTAAAACCCACCATGCAGGATGGGTGCCCTGATGACTCGGCAGTTCGCTGTGAAGCCTTTGCTCAGTTCTTTGCAGACAAAGTCGCTTTGATCCGCTCTGGTCTGGATACCATATTAACGGCAGTCTCTGAGGATGTAACACGAGCATCTGCTTGTCCGGTTTTGATGGATTCATTTCAATTGGTTCAATCCGAGGATGTGGACAAGGTGCTTGGAGGAATGAGAGCTACCACATGCATCCTAGACCCCTGCCCATCCTGGCTTCTGAAGGAGGCCAGAGGGGGATTGGCCGAGTGGGTGAAGGTGGTGGTTAATGCCTCCCTTCGGGAAGGCAAAATTCCAGCCAGCTTAAAGCAAGCTGTAATAAAACCGCTGTTGAAAAAACCATCACTGGACCCCCACTCAATTCGTCAACTTTCGGCCTGTTTCCAATCTCCCCTTTTTGGGCAAAGTCCTGGAACGTGTGGTGGCCTCACAACTCCAGGCATTCTTGGTAGACACGGATTATCTGGACCTGGCACAGTCTGGCTTTAGGCCGGGGCATGGTACCGAGACAGCCTTGGTCGCCTTAGTGGATGATCTGCGCCGGGAGCTCGACAGGGGGAGTGTGTCCCTGTTGGTGCTGCTGGACCTCTCAGCGGCCTTCGATACCGTCGACCACGGTATCCTTCTGGGACGTCTCGTGGGAATGGGTCTTGGAGGGACTGTTTTACAGTGGCTCCGCTCATTCCTTGAGGGCCGGTCTCAGAAGGTGTTACTGGGAGACTCCTGTTCTACCCCACAACCTTTGTCTTGTGGGGTTCCTCAGGGTTCAATACTGTCTCCCATGTTGTTTAACATCTACATGAAGCCGCTGGGTGAGATCATCCGGAGTTTCGGAGTGCGATGCCATCTGTACGCGGATGATGTCCAACTCTGTCACTCCTTTCCACCTGCTACTAAGGAGGCTGTCGAGGTCCTGAACCGGTGCTTGGCCGCTGTGACGGTCTGGATGGGGGCGAACAAATTGAAATTGAATCCAGACAAGACAGAGGTACTCCTGGTCAGTCGCAAGGCCGAACAGGGTATAGGGTTACAGCCTGTGTTGGATGGGGTCGCACTCCCCCTGAAGACGCAGGTTCGCAGTTTGGGTGTGATCCTGGACTCATAGTTGAGCCTGGAACCCCAGGTTTCGGCAGTGACCAGGGGAGCATTCGCACAGTTAAAACTCGTGCGCCAACTGCGCCCGTACCTTGGGAAGTCTGACTTGGCCACGGTAGTCCACGCTCTGGTTACATCCCGTTTAGACTACTGCAACGCTTTCTACGTGGGGTTGCCTTTGAAGACGGCCCGGAAGCTCCAATTAGTCCAACGCTCGGCAGCCATGATACTAACAGGAGCGGAGCGCAGGGAGCATACAACTCCTCTACTGCACCAGCTCCACTGGCTGCCGATCTGCTACCGGGCTCAATTCAAAGTGCTGGCGTTGGCCTTTAAAGCCCTAAACGGTTCTGGCCCAACTTACCTATCCGAACGTATCTCGGCCTATCAGCCCACCAGGACCCTAAGATCTTCTGGGGGGGGGGGGCTGCTCTCTATCCCACCTACTTCACAGGTGCGGCTGGCGGGGACGAGAGACAGGGCCTTTTCTGTGGTGGCCCCGCGGCTTTGGAACGCCCTTCCCATGGAGGTAAGATCAGCCCCCTCATTGATGGTATTCCGGAAAAGACTAAAAACCTGGATGTTCGAGCAGGCGTTCGGTTAACCCAGTGCAATAAGTGTAATGATTGAAGGACTGGCAATTTGGACGACGAAACTGGATCACGTTTTTAGTCAAGAGATGTATTGGATTGTTTATTGATATATGTATTGTGGATTATGTTTTTATGCTTTTTAAACTGTATACTGTTGTTTGTTATAAGTTGTTGTAAACCGCGTTGAGTCGCCGGCTAGGCTGAGAAACGGCGGTATACAAGTATAGCAAATAAATAAATAATAAATAATAAATAAACTGAGGGTCCTTCCTCACAGCCCTATATCTCAGAATATCAAGGCAAAAAATCCTACATCTTCCGCTTTGAAATGGGATATATGGGAGTGTGGATTCAGATAACCTGGTTCGAAGCAGGTATTGTGGGATGTTCTGCCTTGATATTCTGGGATATAGGGCTGTGTGGAAGGGGTCTGAGATCCCTTCCACACAGCTGAGTAAAATCCCACATTATTTGCTTTGAACTGGAATATATGGCAAGGTAGACTCGGATAACACTGTTCAAAGCTGATATTGTGGGGTTTTCTGCCTTGCTCTTCTGAATTATATGGCTGAGTTGTAGGGCCCTGGAATCTATGAGTCCCCACTACCAGATAACCTGTGATAAACGTAATCTGGGATCTGATCCTGGGAAAAGGGGGCAGTGTGGAAGGGCCTGCAGACTGAAAGCTATAGGTGGCTCCTGAACCCTTCATGGATTCTGTCTGATCTGGGAAGCAATGTGGGGTCAGCTCTGCTAAGTACTAGGATGAAAAGACATCAAGTGACATCCCATGCATTTCTGATAGGACAGAAGAGACTCCTCTTCAAGCCGTCTCAGTCTCCTCACAACCAGAAAGTAGTCTTGATCGGCCTTGCAACATTTCTCTCCCTGCTTCTGTGTAGCAGCACCCTAATTGTAGCAGGACTTTTCCAGGATAGTGGACCTTTTCCAGGATAATTGGCTTTGAGATGGTTGGGAAAAACTATCGCCCTGTCAAGATTTTACCAGTTCAGAGATCCCTAAGATTTCTTTGATTCTTTTGAAATTTTGTTGCAATCTTTGTTTGGTGTTGTCTTATGATGTTCGTAATTATATTAAAAACTAGCTGTCCCCTGCCACACGTTGCTGTGGCCTAGTCTGGTGATCTGGAAAATAAAGTAATGAGAAAGTGTTGGTTTCTAATATATGTAATTCCTTTATGCTTGTGAGTAAACAATATTTCTTGTTGTTACTTTGTCAGTGTTGATGTGGAGAGTGTCTGGTTTGCCTACTCTGGAATATGCAACATATCATAGTCCTTCTTTAAGGGTTCTTTCAAATCTATGATACTATATCTGTGTGTGAGAGAATCATCTATCTATATTTATGACTGGATGGCTCTTTGTCAGGAGGGCTCTGATTACATTTTCTTGCCCTGGTGAAGAGAGTTGGACTGGATGGCCTTAAGTATTTTCTGTTGGTCATGGGGGTTCTGTGTGGGAAGTTTGCCCCATTTCTGTCGTTTGTGGGTTTCAGAATGCTCTTTAATTGTAGTGAACTATAAATCCCAGTAACTATAAATCCCAAATGTCAAGGTCTATTTCCTCCAAACTCCATCTGTGTTCATATTTAGGCATATGGAATGTTTGTGTCAAGTTTGGTCCAGATCCATCATAGTTTGAGTCCACAGTGCTCTCTGGATGTAGGTGAACTACAACTCCCAAACTCAAGGTCAATGCCCACCAAACCCTTCCAGTGTGTTCTGTTGGTCATGGAAGTTCTGTATGCCATGTTTGGTTCAATTCCATCATTGGTGGAGTTCAGAATGCTCTTTGATTGTAGGTGAACTATAAATCCCAGTAACTACAAATCCCAAATGTCAAGGTCTATTTCCCTTAAACTCCATCTGTGTTCATATTTGGGCATATGGAATATTTGTGCCAAGTTTGGTCCAGATCCATTGTTGTTTGAGTCCACAGTGCTCTCTGGCTGTGGGTGAACTACAATTCCCAAACTCAAGATCAATGTCCACCAAACCCTTCCAGTTTTTTCTGTTGGTCATGGGAGCCCTGTGAGCTAAGTTTGGCCCAATTCCATCATTGGTGGAATTCAGAATGCTCTTTGATTGTAGGTGAACTATAAATCCCAGCAACGACAATTCCCAAATGACAAAATCAATTTTTTTTAGTGGAGGACATACATTGGGTTGTTAGGTGTCTTGTGTACAAATTTGGTGTCAATTCCCTCAGTGGTTTTTGAGTTCTGATGGTATCACAAACGAATATTACATTTTTATTTATATAGAAGATTGTAATAAATTCTTCTGAGGCCCCTTCTACATTGCCATATAATCCATATTTTCAAAGTAGATAATCCATATGATCTGATTTGCTAACCTTGTTTATATGGCAGTATAGAAGGGGCCTGAGTCAAGGGTGTCAAATCCCACATTATCTGCCTTGAAGTGGGTTACCTGAGTCCACACTCAGATAATGTGGGATTTTCTGCCTTGATATTCTGAGATGTAGGGCTATGTGGACTTCGAGGATGATATCCACCTTTGGGTTGCCTTTAAAGGACTGTTGAATCCAAGGACAGATAATCTGTGCATACAGTGGGCCAACTATACGTTTTTTACATAGTGGTCAGTGCTCTTTAGTTTTTACCTAATTTGGTTCCAGATGCTATTAAACCACAATTCCCATCACTTTTGCTTATCCACCATGCAGACTGGGGAATTGCAACCTAACAGCACTTATGGCTCTGAGGTTGGGGGAAGGTTAAAGGACACATTAAAGCCAGCCATCATATCCACAAGCCTTGTATCTAAATTTACTATCCTAACTAAACAAAACAAACGTCAGCCTTCAAGATATCACTGTATCACAGTTCCCATCAACTCTAGTCATGGTGTCTAATGACAAGGAATATGAGAATTGTAGTCCAGCATCCAGAGGAGCACAAAAATGACATGGTGCATCTTGAGTTTGACACATGCCCTCTGAGTACTGGAATAGTTCAGAATTATATTAACTAAAATTAAATAAATGAATTAAATTTGATTAAATTTATTGCAGATCTGGCAGAACTGGCTCAGACCAACCTGTTGCTTCGGGGAAAGGCCACAATTCATTGTCTCATCCCTGTTCAATGTAATTCGTACATTGCCTGGGCTACTATTTAGACCCCTTCCATACAACTGTGTGAAGGAGCCTAAAACAGCAGGACACTTATCTCATGCTTCCTTCAGTGTCAAACAACTAGGCAACGACCAGGCTGGACTTCAGAAAAAGAGGATTTCATGTATTTTTGTCAGTAGTGAATTTTGCCCTTGCAATTAGCAAAAAAGTGAGTTGAGATGCCACATGGCCAGTTTACACCATTGTAATTCACCAACAGGGTTAGAGCTAAAAATTGTAGCGATTCCATAACATGAATCATTCTCTAGCTCCATCTACACTGTCATATAAAAGCCTAATTATCAGCTTTGAACTGGATTATATGGCACTGTAGACTCACATATAGTGTGGATAATATAGCAGTGTAGATCCAGCCTCAGTGTATATAAAATATGTAGGATAAAAAGACTGCAAAATCTTTACAATACCAGTACTTTTCGGGAGCTACTAAATGAGCAATTTGCTTAATACCGTAAAATGCATTTTAGGGGATTTCTTTTTTCAAACGTGCTCCTGCTTATCTACAAGAAGATGCGGACTTATCTACAGGTTACTCAAAAGTGGTTTTCGAGAGTGTAGATATCAAAATAAAGCAGTGAACTTTTGCCCATCTAACTTTTACACATTTTTAAAAATGTAGATTAATATCAGTTTTTTTTACATAACATAGTAGCAAGCAATTTTGTTAGTTATGAATAACTTTTGGTAGCACATGAGTAATCACTATGAAGATAATTACTGAACTTTCAGTAACATTTCCCGTATATTCCCATGATAGACTGGAAGATGGTGGAGGTGGGGAGATGCCCTGCTAGACAGCATAAACAATGTATTTCTAGGTATTCTGTATCTGTAGGAAACCTGAACTCATTTTTGTATGGTATGAAAGTGCTCATTTATTCCCTTACTACCTCCTGTTTTACTGATCCTACGCAGGGCTCTTCCACACAGCCATATAACCCAGAATATCAAGGTAGATATCTGATTTGAACTGTGTTATCCGAGACCATACAGCCATATATTCCAGTTCAATGTGGATTTTATAAAGCTGTGTAGAAGGGGACTGGATGATATCTCACAACAAAAGCATTTGAACCCTGCTCTCCCAGAGTCCCAGTCGAACACTCAAGATACATTAGGTACATCTCCATTGTAGAAACAATGCAGTTTAACACTATTTTAACTGCCATAACTCTATGCTATGGAATCCTGGAAACTGTAGTTTGGTGAAGCACCAGCATGTTTTAACAGAGAAGGTAAAAGAAGTTGTAAAATTACAGCTCCCAGGATTTCATAGCATTGAGCCGTGAAAGTTAAAGTGGTATCAAAGTGTACTAATTCTACAGTGTAGATGCACCTATTAACTCTGACTTGTTGGAACAGCACAAATTGCCTGGCGGCTCAGTACTACACTGCCATATAATCCAGTTCAGAGCAGATAATCTGAATTTTATATGGCAGCAACTATTTGTTGTTGCGTGCCTTCTCGTCATTTCTGACTTACAGTGAATTGATCACCAGCTTTTCTAGAGTTAAGAGTGACTCACCCAAGGTCACCCAATGGTCCTGCCTTTTCTAAGCAAGTACATAAACTATAGTCAAGAAGAATGCTATTTTTCCCTATATCAAATTTTACTGTATTGTTTACTGCATACATACTGCTGCAACACAGCACCAACATTTTGTGGTCTTGCATCTTCTTCACCTTTCTGCCAATGGTGTGTAAGTTTAAAAAAACCCTGCCAGCTAGGTAGATAACAAAGAGGAAAAGAGAAGGGTGAAAGTGTAAAAAGACTTTGTAAAAAAGAGCTTCTTGGTAAGATACTTTATTAAATGAATCATGCCTATATGGGCCCTTCCACAGAGCCATATAATCCAGAATTTCAAGGCAGAATAACCCACAATATTAGTTTTCAACTGGGTTATCGGAGTCCACACTGCCATATATCCCAGTTCAAAGCAGATAATATGGGATTTTATTCAGATGTGTGAAAGGGGTCCTAGTTACTGTATATATTCATACGTTATTCTAGAAATTTAGTCAAATCAAACAAAAACAAAAACTTGGGTTAACTTATCCATAGATTAATATAAGTCCTGTACTTATAAAAGAATAAGAACAATTTCCGAAAAGAGTAGCAAAAGACAAGAGCTTAAGTCCATCCTGTTTGATTCCTCCTCTGCTCTCTCTGCCGTGGAACCACCTCTGGCCTTTTTAAATATCTAGCCAGGGAAATGTCAGTGGTGATCAGGGACAGCTGGTGGCATTGGTGCTTTCTCTCTCTGTGTGTGTGTGAAATGATACTCAGCTTATCCACAGTTATATCAAAATCCATCATTTTGGCCCAAACCTGCCCTCAACTTATGGTCGACTGGCAAAGGAAAAGAGAGAGCAAAATTGTGTCTTACAAAGGCAAAAGCAACCTGCTGTATCCTTTCCCCGTTTATATGTTCCTCCCTATCAAGGATGTTTGCTAAGTTCACCACACTTTGATGTTGTTTAGCCACCTGCCCTGGTTTTTCATCTGTGAAATGTTGGAAAATACATGAATGAGCTCAACCTGCAGAATTGGGGGAGGGGCACATTTGTGGCAGTCTGGGAAATTTTAGACAAATCTTACAACAAAATATCCTAATTAGAAGATTTGGGGGATCCTCCCAAAAAGGGTTGGGGCTGCTATCAGCCCACTTCTGGGTTCAAGGCTTCAAGCATTAGACTAGGACTCTGGAAACCCAGCTTTAAGTCCCTTAATGAGTCAAGTAAACTCAATGGATGGTCTTGGGCCAGTCTGATATACCAGCAACTAGATTTTTCTGGACTCATTGCACTGCAAAATTAAGCATGCAGCTTCCAAAGTACACAAAGAGACAGCCTTTGTACATAGTATAGAAACAAAGCAACAGCAGAGGGCAGTAATTTAAGGATTGCCAGCTATATCTTGATACCAGCAGGTGGCAATCCAGTATTTAAAAATAAGATTGCCATAGCCCGAGGAGGGGAAATTATATATGTGTTCCTTTCCCCCCTTACCATACTTCTGTGTTGATTCATTTTCCATTCACTGTCTTATATTCTATTCACATACAACTTTCTCTCTTTCAAGCACTCTTTCATACACAAACACATGCTGATAACCTTAATTTAGGGATAGTAAATTGGATCCATAGTTGACTTCTAGAGGATCAAATTTACAGGGGGGGGAACTGACTACATTTTAAAGCGACAGAGAAAGTCCTTTTGAGTGTGATGCTCCAGATGTGCATGAACATGTGATCTGCAGTATTATGTCCCTTGATCCTTAACAATAGCCATTTGTTCACTGAGGGCCCTTCCACACAGCCCTATATCCCAGAATATCAAGGCAGGAAATCCCACATTATCTGAGTGTGGTCTCAGATAACCCAGTTCAAAGCACATATTGTGGGATTTTCTGCCTTGATATTCTGGGATATAGGGCTGTGTAGAAGGGCCCAGAGTCTGATCATTCAGGTGGTTTTCATGCACACTTCCAGTCCCAAGACTACTTTGTGGAACCCTTTCAAATTACACAGTTATAGCACTATGATCCCACTACTATGGCTGCATCCTATGAAAATGTGGGGTTTATAGTTTGTTCATAGGGAAAACGGGCTCTCTGGATGGGGACTGTAAAGGCAGCAGACCCTAAGATTCCATGGGACTTGTTATAATTTATGCGCTACAGAAAGGGAGCTTTTTGTTGCTCAACCTGTTTCAATAGAAGTCATTACCTCATTAATTTGCAAATCATAAGATGTACTTGCAGGTGAATAACAGTCCTTATTAAATTCCACAGACCAGTTAAACTCTGTTGTTCTTATCCATGCATGAAGTCAGAATGAACTTTGGGTCTTTGAACAACAACTCCAGATATAGAAGCTATAGCAATATAGGCATAGCTATGTGGATCATAAAACCAAACTTAAAATACAGATTGTGGTCATTCCTGTTAGGCCAACGAGAAAGCACAAATAAAAATCATGATACTAACTTTCAAGACATACTGGATTCTTCATCAAAAAGGATTAAAAACCATGTGGATTAAGTAATATGACATTGCTGTTATGTAAGGAAACAGTCCTCACTAGACAAAAGTCCACCTGCTTGGTCTCGCACACACTCCAATACTTCCGGCACCTCCCTATTAAACAGATCTGTTTTGATTTTAGAAATGAACTCTATTATTACTTTCAACAATGACTAAGGAAGCTGGCAGTGCTCCACTACCAGCTGCATTTTTGTCCTGGTCTTTTACAATAACCGGGAATTTCCCAATTGCTGCCTTTTCAAAGAGGCTGAGCAAGTTTATTGATGAAACTCACCAGAAATTCTTCTCAGTCCTCGGCCAATTCCTTTCTCTCCAAATAGGTTGAGATGTACAATGCATCCTCAGCCGCTTAGGCTTGCAAAACTGGAAGGAGTGTTAACTTTTCAGAACTAAAAAGGGGCACAGGCTGGCAAAAGCTTTTGCAAGAATTTTAGCTGAGCCAAGATGCCATGCATCATGAATCCCTGTAGATGGTGCTCACTCCTCAACTCATTCTGAAAGCTGACCGAGGTGACGCCTTCTACCTAGGCCAGTCTGGGAGCCTGCTGTATGTTTTATTTTTGTTTTTATCTCAGTAGGATCTCTCTCTCTCTCACACACACACACACACATATTCACTGGCTATTTGTTGACCTGGTTCAAAGAACAGCAAAGGAAAAAGAGGTGCTTTTGAGGAAGGACTTTTCCCAAGGCCTTGGATTTCCCCAGGCTTGTCTCAAACTGGAAGTTCCAGCTGTTTTTCCCCAGTGGATTTGTGCCAAGGGATTAATCATTCGCTATAACTCCTGCAGAGCTGTGCCACGCACAAACATAGCAATTTCAAAAGGGCTTTTTCTGGGGGTCAGAGGCAGAGACTGGCATTTTCTGGCTCAGCCTCCAAAATATTGGAACAAGAAAGTCCCTGAGCAGATATGAATGCGAAGTATTATTCTCATAGACATGGAAGATACATTCCCAGGCTTTGCATGTATTCACAAAAATGCAGACAATAGCACTTTATTAAATAAAGAACTTCCACCCCAAAAATACCAACATAGAGTCACACTGGTAGACTGAGAAAATGCCTAGAGATGGCACATTTTGATAAATAAAAGCACAGGTATCAGTCCTGCAGATACAGGGTCATACTGTATCTATTTGATTTAAACTCTACCTCTGCTCCAAGGTTGGGTCTAGCCAGTTTTAATGTCTGTAGAGCTGTGAGTCTTCCTCAGAAAAAATCCAGGATATTTTTTTCTGAAGTTTGAACTAAAATGCACAGAGGATTCAACACCAAACTGAAGCAGAATCCACTAAGTGAGGCTAACTGTGACTTAACATTAATACAGAATAAAGTATACAGATAAGCACACCTCACTGGTTTTAATGGCTCCAGGACCTCTCCCAACCATCTGTTCTGAAAAAGATGTCCCAAAAGAGAGTGAGGTCCAACAATTTATCATTCCTGGAAACTTCAAGTGTGGCATTGATCTCCTAACTTAGCCTTGTGTGTGTTAGTAGGGGTTTCTTTTTAAAGTAAGCATTTCATTTTGGAAAGGGTTGCAGCCTGCTGCCAGATGTCCAGGAGGAGGGAGCAAAACTGGCCCCAGGCCACCAGAGGTTGCTTCCTTTCATGGGCACCGCTGTCACTGCACAGGAATATCTGCTTTAGCCATACTAGGATAAACTAAAGAATCCACCAATGAACAGCAGCAATGGGTTAGAGAGGACATCTCTCGCTGGGCACATCTACACAGTAGAAATAAATGCAGTTTGACACCACTTTAACTCTCATGGCTCAATGCTGTGGGATTCTGGAAGATGTAGCTTTACAAAGTATTTAGGCTTCTCTGCCAAAGAGTGCTGGTGCCTCATCAAACTACAACTATTCTTGATCTGCATGTTCTCCCGCAATGAGGGCATTGGTTTCCAGGTGGAAGGCGGTCCCGGTCAGGGTTGGCTTGACGCACCTTCCTCTTGGCATGTTTCTCTCTTTCACCCTCCATTCGTGCCTCTTCAAATTCTTCAGCACTGCTGATCACAGCTGACCTCCAGCTGGAGCGCTCAAGGGCCAGGGCTTCCCAGTTCTCAGTGTCTATGCCAGAGATTTTGAGGTTGGCTTTGAGCCCATCTTTAAATCTCTTTTCCTGTCCACCAACATTCCGTTTTCTGTTCTTGAGTTCGAAGTAGAGCAACTGCTTTGGGAGATGGTGGTCAGTCATCCGGACAACGTGGCCGGTCCAGCGGAATTGATGGCGGAGAACCATCGCTTCAATGCTGGTGGTCTTTGCTTCTTCCAGCACGCTGACGTTTGTCCGCTTGTCTTCCCAAGAGATTTGCAGGATTTTCCAGAGGCAGCGCTGATGGAATCATTCCAGGAGTTGCATGTGACATCTGTAGACAGTCCATGTTTCACAGGCATATAGCAGGGTTGGGAGGACAATAGCATTATAAACACGCACCTTGGTATCCCTATGGATATCCCAGTCCTCAAACACTCTCTGCTTCATTCGGAAACATGCTGCACTCGCAGAGCTCAGGCAATGTTGTATTTCGGTGTTGATGTTGACTTTGGTGGAGAGGTGGCTGCCAAGGTAGCAGAAATGGCCAACATTTTCTAATGTTATACCATTAAGCTGTATCTCTGGCATTGGAGAGGGGTTGGCTGGTGACTGCTGTAACAGCACTTTGGTTTTCTCGATGTTCAATGACAAGCCAAGCTTCTTGTATGCTTCTGCAAAGGTGTTTAGAGTGGCCTGTAGATCTTCTGAATGCGCACAGATGACGTTGTCACCAGCATACTGGAGTTCTATAACAGATGTTGTTGTAACCTTGGTTTTGGCTTTCAGTCTGCTGATTTTAAACAGCTTGCCATCTGTCCGATAGATGATTTCCACTCCAGTGGGAAGCTTCCCATCAACAAGGTGAAGTATCATAGCAATGAAGATGGAGAATAAAGTTGGGGCAATAACACATCCCTGACTGACACTGGATTCCACCTTAAATGGGTCACTTTGGGGGCCTTTGCTGTCCACGACTGTTGCCATCATGTCATCATGGAGGAGCCGCAGGATGTTCACAAATTTGTCAGGGCACCCGATTTTTTGGAGGATGGTCCAGAGAGCGTGGCGATTCACTGTGTCGAATGCCTTTGCAAGGTCAATGAATGCCATGTACAGAGGTTGGTTTTGTTCTCTGCATTTTTCATGGAGCTGTCGTGCAGTGAAGATCATGTCCACGGTTCCTCTGGAGGGGCGGAAGCCGTTCTGGGATTCTGGGAGGTTGTCTTCTGAGAGGGGCAGAAGGCTTATTGGAAGTTACTCTTGGCGAGATTTGTTCAAAGGGGACTTGCCATTGCGTTCCTTCCTCTGGGGCTGAAAAAGTGTGATTCAGCCCCAGTCACACTGTTAGCAGTGGGTTTCATGGCTGAGCAAGGATTCAAACCCTGGACTCCAGAGCCATGGTCCAAAGCTGAAAGCCAGGTCATAACTGCTTTTAAACGCCCACACGCAGACCACCTTTGTGCTTTGATCTCAAATTGGTCTCTGCCTTTCCTTTGCTGTCTTGTATTCCTGCCTTTCTAAAGTAGAGGGCGCACCTCTCTCTTCTGAGCAATTTAAGATTTCTTGGAAATCAGTTTCCTTAGAAGAAAGAAGCTCACCAAAAAGCAAGAGGAAAATACAGACAGCACTGTCAACAACATATTAGGTTTTAACATTTTACAAGCACTACAGAAAGACTAAGCTGTGTGCATGATGTCACTTAGGAACATGGCCAATATCTTTAATATGGGTTGCTGTGAATTTTCCGGGCAGTATGGCCATGTTCCAGAAGCATTCTCTCCAGATGTTTCACCCACATCTATGGCAGGCATCCTCAGAAGTTGAGGGGTCTGTTAGAAACTAGGCAAGTGAGGTTTAAATATCTGTGTGATGTCCAGGGTGGGAGAAAGAACACTTGTCTGCTTGAGGCAAGTGTAAATGTTACAATTGGCCACCATGATTATTTATTTATTTATTTACAATATTTCTATCGCACTTTTCGCAAACTTGAAGGCAACTCAAGGCGGCTTACAAACCGGCAATAGCATTGAATGGCCTTGCAGCTTCAAAGCCTGCCTGCCTCCTGCCTGGGGGGGAATCCTTTGTTGAGAGGTGTTAACTGGCCCTGATTGTTTCACGTCTGGATTTCCCCTGTTTTTTGAGTGTTGCTCTTTGTTTACTGTTTCGATTTTAGAGTTCTTTTTAAAATAATGGTAGCCAGATTATGTTCATTTTCATAGTTTCCCCCTTTCTGTTGAAATTGTCCACCTGCCATCGAAATCCACAAGCATGTGGACAATATAAACAGGGAGAAGGAAGCCATGAAAATGAACAAAATCTGGCTAGCAGTATTTATTTACTCTCTAAAATCAAGAGAGTAAATAAATAGCAACACTTTAAAAAGAGGAGGGGGAATTCCAGACAAGAATCAATCAGGGCCAGCTAACATCTCCCAACAAAGGATTCCCCCAGGCAGCAACCAGCTACACTTTGAAGCTGCAAGGCCATTCAATGCAACATTCACACTTGCCTCCAGGCAAACTTCGGCCCTCCGGGTGTTTTGGACTTCAGCTCCCACAGTTCCTAACAGCCTACCGGCTGTTAGGAATTGTGGGAGCTGAAGTCCAAAACACCCGGAGGGCCGAAGTTTGCCCATGCCTGCCTTAGACAGCTTGCAGCATTTGTGATTCTTCTCTTCCTGGTTCGGGCGCCCTCTAGCGACCAGCCGCTGTAACGCACCCGTTCCGGGAATTCCTCCCTTTGCAAGAAAGCGAAACCTAAAAGGCGCTTTGGAGGGAGAGGGGCTGGCCCATTGGCTCCCGGCCTCCCGCCCCGCCTTTTCCTCGTGGCCCGGGGCGGGGCCAAGTCACCCACATGTGAACCCGACCCACCCGCGTGATTTCGAGGCCCCTCCTCGCCCGGTTTCTGTAAATCACCCGACTTAAAGCTACTGTATGCGAAGGAGGGGGAGCCGGAGCTCCTGAGTTCAAAGCAAACAAGGCGACGTCTATTTTTTGGCTATGACATTCTCGGGGGAATTCAGGGAGTTGTTGTTGTTGTAGTGCCTCCCAGGAGGTTCTTATCATGGGTTTTACTCGGCAGGATTTGTTCCCAATCTTTTGTTGGGAGCTGTTAGCTGGCCCTGATTGTTTCTTGTCTTAATCTTAAAACCTGTCGCAAGAGACATTGAGAATTGTCATCATACAAGGTGGAAATGATCCCAAGGGACAGCCAGGCCAACCCCATTTTGCCATGCAGGCACACACAATCAAAACACTCCCAACAGATTGTCAGCAAGCCATCCTCAGCTTAGAAACCTCCAGAGAAGGAGATTCCACTAAACTCTGAGGAGGCCTCATATTCTACCTTTGAACAGCTCTTGCCTCCAGGAAGTTCTTCCTAATGTTTAGGTGGAATTTGTTTTCCTGCAATTAGAATCAGTTACTCCTTGTCCTAGTCTCCAGAGCAGCAGAAAACAAACTTTCCTCTTCCTAAAATCATAGAGTTGAAAGAGACCTCATGGCCCATCCAGTCCAATCCCCTGCCAAGAAGCAGGAAAATCGCATTCAAAGCACCCCTAACAGATGTCCATCCAGCCTCTGTTTAAAAGCCTCCAAAGAAGGAACCTCTGCCAAAAAGCAGGAAAATTGTATTCAAAGCACCCCTGTCAGATGTCCAAAGAACATCTGACGGGTGCTTTGAATACAATTTTCTGTATAAAGGCGTCCAAAGAAAGAGCCTCCACCACACTCTAGGGCAGAGAGTTCCACTGCTGAACAGCCCTCACAGTAAGGAAGTTCTTCCTAATGTTCAGGTGGAATCTCCTTTCTTATAGTTTGAAGCCATTCCTCCGCATCCTAGTCTCCAGGACAGCAGAAAACAAGCTTGCTCCCTCCTCTCTATGACTTCCTCTCATATTTATCCATAGCCTTCATCATGTCTCCTCTCAGTCTTCTCTTTTTCAGGCTAAACATGCCCAACTCTTTAAGTCGCTCCTCATAGGGCTTGTTCTCCAGACCTTTGGTCATTTTAGTCACCCTCCTCTGGACACATTCCAGCTTGTCAATATGTCTCCTCAATGTGACATTCTTTCAAATATTCTGACCTTTTCCCTCTCTGCCTTCCTTTTCCTGTGCTAAACCCACCCTGCTCTCTCAATCCTTCCCCATAGGGCTCGGTTTCCAAATTATTGATCAGAGAAGCCACTGAAATCCACAAGCATGTGGACAATTTCAACAGAAAGGAGGAAACCATGAAAATGAGCCAAATCCGGCGACCACTATTGAAAAAACTCTAAAATTAGGACAATAAATACCGGAGAACACTCAAAAATGGGAAGTCCAGACAAGAAACACTTAGGCGATCCCTTCATAGCCCGAGGATGATAGTCCTCCATGTGTAGTGGCTTGGTGGTGGGTTAGTAGGTGGCTTTGGAGCCCTATTTTTGATCCGCATGTTCTCCCACAGTGAGGGCATCGGTTTCCAAATGGAAGCGGTCCCAGTCAGGATTGGTTTGACACTCCTTCCTCTTGGCACCTTTTCCCCTTTCACCCTCCATTTCTGCCTCTTCGAATTCTGCAGCACTGCTGGTCACAGCTATCCTCTAGTTAAAGTACTCAAGGGCCAGGGCTTCCCAGCTCTCGGTGTCTATGCTACAGGTTTTAAGGTTAAGACAAGAAACAATCAGGGCCAGCTAATACCTCCCAACAAAGGATTCCCCTAGGAAGTAAGCAGCCAGGCTTTGAAGCTGCACGGCCATTCAGTGCTAATCAAGGTGGCCAGTTGCAACATTCACACTCGCCTCAAATAGACAAGAGTTTTTCTCCCACCCTGGACTTTCCACAGATATAGAAACCCAATTTTCCTAGTTTCCAACAGACCTCACAACCTCTGAGGATGACTGCCATAGATGCGAGTGAAATGTCAGGAGAGAATGCTTCTGGAACATGGCCATACAGCCCAGAAAACTCACAGCAACCCATTGATCGTCTTGGTCGCCCTTCTCTGGACTCATTCCAGAACTGGATGCAGTGTTATTTCAAGCGAGGTCTGACTAAAGTAGAATAGAGGGGACTATGATTTCCCTCTACGTCAGCACTAGACAGCCCCACTATACACTTATACACTGCCTTTTTAAGCTGCCGCATCACACTGTTGCCTTATGTTCAGCTTGTGGTCTCCTAAGTCTCCCAAACCTCTTTCATATGCACTGTTTTCAAACCAGTTGTAACCTATCCTATACTTGTGCATTCAGTACTGTACATTTCTCCCTATTGAAATCCACTTTGTTAGTTCTGGGCCAGCTCTCTAATTGGTGAAGGTCATTTTGGACTCAGTTCCCACCCTCTGGGGTATTGGCTCTCCCTCCCAATTTGAGAGAGTGTGACTTGTCCAAGTGTATTCCCAAGGTCAAGCTCACATCACAGTGTCCTGCTGGCTCCCCTGGGAGTTCTATAGGTTGAGTTGCCATATTTTGGGACTGAAATGTTCCCTATTTTGACCCCTCCCCCCACACACACCAGATTTTGGTTTACTTGCATATACATAAAGAAATGCATTGAAGATCAGACCCCCATCTAAACACGACATTCACTTTACCCACATAGCCTGAAGGTATTTGAATAATGTGCATGAAACAAAGTTTGCGAACAGGAAACAACCACCACTCATTTCCTAATCTTTAAAAACTCCTGTGCATGAAACAAAGTTTGTGTATAATGATTAGAAAGCAAAGGCGTGACTATCTGAGCCACCCATGGGCACAATTTTTAATGTTGGCGTATTTTGGAATTCTGGATAAGTGAGACTCAACCTGTAGCTGAATATTTTTAGTTGACGAACCTCAGGATTACTTTGCAGGCCCTATAAGAACATGTGATGGAAATAGTATGCTGTCTATCTATGTAGTTAATCAGTAGAGCACAAGGTTCAGAGGGAAGGATTCTGGGTGAAATATGGTTGGCTTCACACTGTTTATTTTGCCCTGGAAAGGTTCTATTTGTAGGGAGGTTAATTTAAGAAGGGCTGTAAAAAAGGGGGTTTCTGGTATAATCAGAGATGGAGGGTTATCAAAACAGATAAGGTGCAAGTTAGGAACGAGAGGAAGGGTTGAGGAACAGGACTTCTTTGGACCGGGTAGTGGCGCAGCTGGTTGGGAGTCAGCTGCATTAAAATCACTACTGACCGAAAGGTCATGAGTTCAAAGCCAGCCTGGGTTGGAGTAAGCTCCCGACCATTTGTCTAGCTTGCTGTCGACCTTTTGCAGCCCGAAAGGCAGTTGTGCTCCCTGACTTTCCTTCTACGCTGCAGAGACACAGATACACAACATGCTCACCGGATCTATGACTGCCTGGAACGCAACCTCTTACGAGAGAGAATTCACATCATCCGCAAAGAACTCGCAAACATAGACAAGGAACTGTTGCACCTCCATATCAACATCAGCCAGAAGATGAATTCCCAGGACTGGGACAAAATAGACAACCTCACTTACAGAAAAATGGAGAAAAACATGGCTGTCCACACCAACAGACAAAAAAAAATCCACAAATGCCAGAAGTAGGAAAGTAGGAAATTTAGGTATCGCTTATGCGGGGAGGCGAATTTAACTAATTTACGACATCATTAAAAAAAACTACTCCAGCAGCATGCAAAAGAATGAGGAAATATTCAATCGGTATCACAAGTGAACAATGAAGCGACAGCTCCCTGGTGGCTGGAATTCAAAGCATACCTTCATGAATCTGGAAAGTTAAATAGCCTCTGTGTGTCTGTATATATATGTTATGTGTCTATGGCATTGAATGTTTGCCATGAATATGCGCATTGTGACCCGCCCTGAATCCCTTGCGGGGTGAGAAGGGTGGAATATAAATACTGTAAACAAACAAACAAATAAATAAATAGTTTAGTGCAAGGATGTGCAATTTAGTGGTCCTCTGGGTCGCTTCAAATCCTATGAAGTGGGACTGTCATTAGGAGCAGAAGGGAATGGGACCATCCAGGGAGACCAACCCCTGTTAGGAGATATGGGGATCTTGTTGACTCAGCACGGAGTAGTCATCTTTCCCTCCAAGCCAAACATTACATAGAAGCTGTCGAGGGGTTATCGCTTGCAGAACAAACATTTGGCATGCAATGTTTGGCATGGAGAAAGATACCCGGCTCCGCTGAGGGCTAGGAAAGAACCGTGATAGAGTCACTGAGAGTAAACAGTGGCCAGAGCATTGACAACAATGTAAAGCAACACTGACAGGGGCTTTGGAGGGGAGGCAAGGAAGCAGTGGGGAAGATTAAGCCCCCATTTTCTTGTGAACGCCTGCCCTCCCTGAGCATGTTTAGAAGCTGAGAAAGCTTACACCAGTTGATATTAATGCTAATTGGCTCAAAAATGGATGAAAATTCTCTCAGCATTAGGCCCATTATTATCCTCTCAATTTCTAACATTATACTGTGGTAATTAATAATAATAATAATAATAATAATAATAATAATAAACTTTATGTTCCACTCTATTATCTGTGGTTAAACCCCTGTGTCAGCAGGACTGAAGACCGACAGGTTGCAGGTTCTAATCCGGTGAGAGGCGGATGAGCTCCCTCTATCAGCTCCAGCTCCTTATGCGGGGACATGAGAGAAGCCTCCCACAAGGATGATAAAACATCAAATCATCTGGGCATCCCCTGGGCAACGTTCTTGCAGACAGCCAATTCTCTCACATCAGAAGTGACTTGCAGTTTCTCAAGTCGCTCCTGACACGACAAAAAAAACCCTGTGGTAATTAATCATCATCATCATCATCAAAGCTTTATTTATATTCCGCCCTATTATCTCCTCTGGGAGACCCAGGGCAGATTCCAACAAGCAAAAAGGCAAACATCCAATGCCTCAATACAGTAAATGTAAATATAAAAACCCAAATATATAAACCCCACATAAAGAGCAACTTAAGCATAACAAGTAAAATTTAAATAAGATTGTATGGCCAAAGTTGTTAAATGGGCTAACATGATCTAACAAGGCCATAAAATTTAAATAAAACATCATGAATGGAAAATTATAACTAACATAAAACTTAAACATAAAACATCCAAATTAATATATCAAAGCAACACAAAGGTTCACAAATGTGTGCATAAATTTTATGGCCAAAGTTGTTAAATGGGCTAACATGATCTAACACGGCCCGAGTGCATTTATACTATCCAATCAGCAGTTGTTTCTCTTCAGTTAATCCTCCCCGTCTTCATAAGCTTGTGGTCAAATGTAATATCCCTTGTTTCCGAAATCTAACCTGCAGCAATAGCCCTTATTTCCTAACCCTTTGTTGTTGTTGTTGCTGTGTTCCTTGAACTCATTTCCAACATGGTGACCCTAAGTTGGCATTATCACGGGATTTTAAAGGAGGCTTGCCTTTGCCTTCCCCTGAGACTTAGAGTCTAACTTGGCCAAAGGCACCCAGTGGGTTTTCATGGCTAAGTGGGGATTGAACCCTTATCTCGAGAGCCATAGTCCAATGCTCAATGCACTGCAGCACACTATCCCATTAGCCTGACTTTCTTAAGTGATCCCTCATTGTCCAAATAAGATTGTCCTCCAAGTGCGATGTCCTGGCAGTGGGTCCATAGGTGACTGTGGAGATTTATTCTTGACCTGCATGTTCTCCCGCAGTGAGGGCATTGGTTTCCAGGTGGAAGTCAGTCCTGGTCGGGGTTGGTTTGATGCACTTTCCTCTTGGCACATTTCTCTCTGTCGCCCTCCATTTGTGCCTCTTCACATTCTACAGCACTGCTGGTCACAGCAGACCTCCAGCTAGAACACACATGGGCCAGGGTTTCTCAGTTCTTGGTGTCTATGCCAGAGTTTTTAAGGTTGGCTTTGAGCCCATCTTTAAATCTCTTTTCCTGTCCTCCAACATTCTGTTTTCCATTTTTGAGTTCGGAGTAGAGTAACTGCTTTGGGAGATGGTGATTGGGCATTCAGAAAATGTGGCCGGTTCAGCGAAGTTGATGGCGGAAAACCATCGCTTCAATGCTGGTGGTCTTTGCTTCTTCCAGCATGCTGACATTTGTCCACCTGTCTTCCCAAGAAATTTGCAGGATTTTTCGGAGGTAATGCTGATGAAATTGTTCGAGGAGTTGCATGTGACGTCTGTAGATAGTCCACATTTCTCAGGCATATAGCAAGGCTGGGAGGACAATAGCTTTATAAACAAGCACCTTGGTATCCGTACAGATACCTGAACGCTGAACAAGGGAACACTGAACACTGTCAAGGAACAAACTAACACTGATAAGGAGTTTTTAGAGACTAGTAAACAAAGCAGAATGGCTAAGCATTTCTTTTCTTGTAGGTGCTTGCTCACTAGAGCATTTTTGCAACTGAGAATGGCTGGTGGCTAAAATTACACATTGCTAGAGTGTGACCCATGATATCCCCCACAAATCCCATTAAATTAATAATAATTACCCATTGCAGGCAACATCTCTTGTTTTCTGAGCCACAACACATTGGGGGGCATGGGCCCCTCTAATAATATGCCTTTTACTCTTCACTGAGATAATTGTTTTAAAGAAGACAGTCTTTGTTTATTTTAAGCAAGAAATATTCCAAGCCCTGCCCTGAAAACTACCAACTGTTGCTGCGTATACACAAATAAGGTAGTAACTAGGGAGTAGCAGCAGTGAATTCTTGTTTACTTGAGCTTTTAGCAGAAGAATCAAGGAAAATTTAACATATATCATGAGGTTTGTTTCATTGCAGGTAGAAGTGCAACTTTCTGATAGAGACTGACCACGTAATAGAGGTGCTCAAAGGGTACAAGCACAAGGCAGAAGGAAAATGCAGTCATTTTGATATATGTCAGGAAATAATTTTTGAAGTCCAACAGAATATTTATACTATAATTATTTTAATGCTTTGTTTGAATGTTTAAATTTTGTTTATGTTTATGTTTAATGGTTTTAATGTTTTTAAGTCAATGTTATATGTAGTAATTAGTTATTATGATTTCCTTGTGTTATTGTATATTGGCAATGAATTTTTCCCATTAATATGTTGTAAATCGCCTTGATTCCCCCAGGTGCAGGAAAGGCGATATGTAAATGCAGTAAATAAACATGTTATTATTAATAAGTTCATTTCCACATAGGAAATTATTTGTTGCAGTCTCCATTCTTTCTGTAACATAGCTTAGGCCAACCATTCCTCAGGATACATTTATTGTGTCATTCTAAAGCCTATGTGTACCAGGAGCACAAAAAAAGGCATAGACTGTATTATTGGGGAACAGCAGAGCTTTCTGTTGACACCCCCACCCGCAGCCTTAAAGAAAAACCACAGATTTGTATACTGGGGGCTGCCTGTGGGGATCTCTTAAGCTGGAAAGGTGGGTGAACATGATCTCTAGCACTCAACATGATTCACTATCAGGCATACTGCAAAACAAGCCTTTTATGTTGTGTTTCAAAATTCATTATGAGGCAGTATGGACCTTCCCATATTGGTCTTATGGCAGTGGTTCTCATCCTGTGGGTCCCAAGGTGTTTTTGGCCTACAACTCCCAGAAATCCCAGCCAGTTTACCAGCTGTTAGGATTTCTGGGAGTTGAAGGCCAAAACATCTGGGGACCCACAGCTTGAGAACCACTGTCTTATGGCTTCCCTTCAGCTGACTCCCACACTTCTCTTATGAGTAGACTGCAGTGCTACATCCACAACCGGCTCAAGGCCAGCTGGTGGGGGCCTACTCAGCAAAAGAAGTGGTAACCTCAGATGGCCGATACTGGGAGGTGGCAGAAAGGTGTTAGAGGAAAGAACTGTGTACTTGCAACCTGTTGTGCATTCCCAAGTTAGTCTGGGTCCTGCAAATGAAATACTGTGCCACCATAATGTTGAAGTAAGATTCCACATCGGTTGTCCTGTCAGCTTCTCTAAATGGAGTGGGAAGAGGTAATTTCACTTCTTTGCCTCACAGGAAAATTTTTTGAACCAATGAATGTTTCTAGAAAATCATGGCAACCTTAAGTAAGATGTAGTGGCATGGTAGCGACCTTCTGTGTGAAAGCACCCTTAGAATATATTGCCCTGCTCATAGATCATAGACAAACAGATTGCTAGAGAAGGCTTGATGAAGGTTGTCATTTCCAACATAGTATAGCTGATCTAGAGTAAACTACTAGATAAGTAGTCCAAGAGGCAATATACCCACACTATTTCTTTACAACAATTTCCGTAATAAAACACCTGCTGGACTTTGTTGCTCTGTTGACTCGATAAATGAATACTCACTAGCAGAGGAGACCTCTCCAAATATTAATACATAATAATAAGCCTTGTACCAGATACAAGATTCAGTTCCCTATAGAAATGAATGGAGCAGCAGAGCTTTGCGAACAAGATGGCTTAGCATAATACAGGTTTGTTTGGGTTTTTTTTGCAAAATGAAAGGCCCCATTTCAAAGCAGTGTATTTAATGATGATAACATGTTACAATTACAGAAAAAGTTACAACTGGTTTAATGAGTTATCACGATATCAGATTTTCCTAACCACGTTGATCTAGAAATAGATATAAAACCATCACTCTGCAAATGGAGAATATCTCCTTGGGCTTTATGTTGCATTATCTCCATCTTGCAAATGACTGAGGCTAGGGGTTGTTTGTGTTTTGGGAGAGTTATCTAGTGGTTACCTTTGGAAACTCTATGCCCCGCTCTTTCAAGTGGTAAAAGTTTCATTCATGGGCAGTTCCTGGTTGCAGACATACGGCAATTTCAAATCGGGTTCATCATTTTGAAACACCTTGTAAATAAGTAAAGAATCCTCTTTTTGTTGAGTACATCAGTATCCTATGTTATGAATCAGTGAACATCATCTAGTATAGTAATGTTATCAACAGCACTATCCACTTTATACATTAATTCCATTGATCTTAACTCTCTCCTTCCCTTCTAAGTAGCATGCTTGTTTATTCATTCAGTCGTTTCCGACTTGCCACCCCCAGGTTCTTCAAGGTCAAGCCAGTCATCTTGCCCTTGGTCTGCCCCTCTATTCTGCCTTGGTTAGACCACATCTGGAATACTGTGTCCAATTCTGGGTACCACAATTGAAGGGGAAATGTTGATAAGCTGGAATGTGTCCAGAGGAGGGGAACTAAAATGATCAAGGGTCTGAAAAACAAGCCCTATGGTGAACGACTTAAAGAGAGTTTAGCCTGAAGAAGAGAAAGCTGAGAGGAGACGTGATAGCCATGTATAAGTATGTAAGAGGAAGTCATAGGGAGGAGGGAGCAAGCTTGTTTTCTGCTGCCCTGGAGACTAGGACACAGAGCAATGGCTTCTAATTACAAGAAAGGAGATTCCACCTGAACATTAGGAAGAACTTCCTGACTGTGAGACCTGTTCAGCAGTGGAACTCTCTGCCCTAGAGTGTGGTGGAGGCTCTTTCTTTGGACGCCTTTATACAGAAAATTGTATTCAAAGCACCCCTGTCAGATGTTCTTTGGACATCTGACAGGGGTGCTTTGAATACAATTTTCCTGCTTTTTGGCAGAGGGTTGGACTGAATGGCTCATGAGGTCTCTTCCTACTCTATGATTCTATTATTCTTCCTTTTTCTTTCCATTTCCCTAGCATCATTCTCTTCTCCTGTCTTCTCATTTTGTGGCCAAAGTACTTCCTTTTTGCCTCTAATATCCTTCTCTCCAGTGAGCGGTCAGGCTTTATTTCCTGGAGTATGGACTGGTTGGATCTTCTCACAGTCCAAGGCACTCTCAGAATTTTCCTCCAGCACCACAGTTCAAAAGCGTCTATCTTCCTTCGCTCAGCCTTCCTTATGGTCCAGCTCTCACATCCATAGGTTACTATGGGGAATACCATTGGTTTAACTATGTGAATCTTAGTTGAGTAACATGCTAACTGCATTCAAACTGAAGGTGCATCTACACTGTAGAATTAATGCAATTTGGCACTACTTTGACTGCCATGGCTCAATACTATGGAATCTTAGGACCTGTTTTTGATGAGACATCAGCACTCTTGGGCAGAGAAGGTTAAAGACTTTATAAAAATACAAATCACAGGATTTCATAGAATTGAGCCATGGCAGTTACAGTGACATCAAACTCCATTAATTCTATAGTAGAGATGCAACCTATAGTTGAGATGCATCACAACTCAGGCTGATTTCTAGACATACTCATTTTGAAGTGTCATACTGAAACAAAACAGATGCCTGTGTATTGCTGGTTATATCACAGATTAAACTGTTGAATTGTTTCTTTAAAATGCGTAAAGCTTGTTCACCTTGAAATCCTGTGTGGGGAAAATGAGTGTAAATCACAGAAAAGATAACAACTGCAAGGCTCTAAAAGACTAATTAGCTAGCTGATCATTGTGGCAGAAAGTTTGCCAGATGTACCCTGGCCCAATAAATTAGTCTTTAAGATTTAAGAGGCCACAAATCTAATACTTAAAAGGACACTGATTTCTTGCTGTTTTTGCAACAGAAGGTATTGAGCTTTGCAAAAACAATTAACAAGCATGTGATATACTACAGACAATGCCTCCCCTGCCCCAGTTGCTAACAGACAAACTGGTTACATGGACTATTACAACTACTTTGACAAGCTTTTGAAATATGCATTTACCTCATCCAAGGAGGCAGAAAGTATTCTTATATTTTTGTGTCCTTGAACCAATGCTTGGTTTATTTTTGGATAACAATTTACAGGCCGCATGGGAACGGTGGTCTCCCTACCATTCCAAAAGTAGACAGTCAGAATCTTCGTAATTCAGAATAAATTCAGAAATATTTGCTTTTTGAAGTGATTTAAAAGTTTTTAAGGAAACCGGAAATCCCTTTACCCTTCTGAAGCTTTTTTCCATTATTTTTGTTATGAAGCAGTATGTGAGTTGGAAATGATTCAGCATTTCCCCGCTTCTCCTCCCTGGCCTCGGCTCAAGCCTGGGAAGCCGTGCTAAAGCAGAGTGGATGAATTTCCTCCCCTCCTTTCTCCTCACATATTGCCTGGATCCTGGGTAGCCGTATTAAAGCAGAGTGGATGAATCCTCCCCCCTTTCCCCTTGCTTCTGCCTGCATATTTGGAAGTGTTTTAGAACAGCCTCGATGAATTTCGCCCCCTCTTTTCCCCTCGCTTCTGTCTGGTTCCTGAGAAGTTTTTTAAAACAGAGTGGATGAATTTCCTCCCTTTGTTCCCCTACCCCTTCCCATCCCCTTCTGGGGTACTTTCAACTACTTTCAAAGTAAAGACCACCCAATGAAACAGGAAACAACACTTTCAAACTATTGAGGAAAGGATTCGGAAGTCTCGGAAGTTTTGAAAAGTTTTGAATATTTTTCCTGTGAAAATCGGAATTGACTTTAAAATCGAATCACCAG
This sequence comes from Anolis sagrei, assembly GCF_037176765.1. Taxonomy (NCBI): domain Eukaryota; kingdom Metazoa; phylum Chordata; class Lepidosauria; order Squamata; family Anolidae; genus Anolis; species Anolis sagrei. The sequence goes on along the minus strand of NC_090022.1, from coordinate 94,730,798 downwards.
AACCCACTTCATCCGAAACGAGTTTTGAACCACTTTTTAAAATCAACAAGCCTAGTAGGCATATCCTTTGCCTAAAGCAGAGCTTGGCTCTGGTGATCAATTGTTTTTAAATGTTTGTATAAAAGATAATAATAATAATATAACACTTAATAATAATAATAATAATAATAATAATAATAATAACACTTTATTCCACAATATTTCCCTGTGGTGGCTCAGAGCGGATTAAAGGCAAACATTCAATACCTCAGTGAGAATAACAGTGACATACAAATACACAGAACAAAAGTTAAGGCTTCCCTTTTCATCTATGGCTTCTGGAGGTGATGCTCAACTCTGGCCATGGGGAGATGCTCTTTTTCCATTCCCAAGCCAAGGAGCCTGTTGTCCATAGACACCTCCTGGTTGTGCATGGCTGCATGGGCGCCTTTATTACCTTCCTGCTGATCTACTCATATTTGCATGTTTTCAAACTGCTAGGTTGGCAGGAGCTAGGGCTAACAGTGGGAGCTTACCCCAACCATGGCTTCAAACTGCCGACCTTTAGGTCAGCAGATTAACCCATTTGCGTCACCATGGCCCATTTTAACTATTTTAACTATTCTTTGTTTGTATAATGCTTATAAGCCACCTTGAATCTCATACACAGAGAAAGGTAAAATATTAATTGATTAATTAATAATTAATAAGAGGTTTAGTTAAAAAAAAAGAACCCAGTTCTAAAAATGCAAACAAGTATCTTCAACTTGTTTCAGACAGGGCATTGAAAAGTTTCCTTATGATGGTTACCTGAGAGAACTGTCCTCCTGTTTGTCAGTGCCAGGTGAAATCATTTGTCTTTTGCAAGGCCCCTTGGTGGCGCAACAGGTTAAACTACTCAGCTGCTGAACTAGCAGACTGCAAGGTTGGCGGTTCAAATCTGGGGAGCAGGGTGAGCTTCTGCTGTTAGGCCCAGCTTCTGCCAACCTAGCAGTTTGAAAACATGCAAATGTGAGTAGATCAATAGTAGACCACTTCTGCAGGAAGGTAATGGCACTCCATGCAGTCATGCTGGCCACATGATTTTGGAGGTGTCTATGGACAATGCTGGTTCTTCAGCCTAGAAATGGAGATGAGCACCACCCCCCAGAGTCAGACTCAACTAGACTTAATGTCACGGGAAACCTTTACCTTTGCAAGGCATTTAAGATGAAGTGTTTGTTGTGACGAATTACATACTGAAATCTCACTCCTACAACTCTCCCTGTTCAAAATGTTAATTGCTCACGTGGAATTGATTTTGCCACTTTTGAAAACAACAAGAACAACAAAACCCTATTTAAAATCAACTTATAAAGATCGAACACCACTTTTAGGAAACTATGTTTCTGGGAAATGATCATCAGCCCATCCCATGTATATTTACTTCACCCAAGTATCTCTAGAAGTCAACAGTTTTATCTGGTGCCAGCTGAGCACAATTTAAAGGTTGTTCACATCATTCCCTTCCCAGGCAGCACTCCTTCCTCATAGCTTCCTTCTAACAGGGCTGTTTATAAGAAATGGAAACAGCTTTAAAGCTGACCGTGGGCTGAAGGAGGCGGAAGGAGGAGAAGTATAAATAACACTTTTCCCTCCCTCCTCATTGCTGGAGCCGCTGGCTGCAGTTTTTTTGTTGAGTCATCTGTAGACAAGGCTTCAGGTTTCAATGGAGAACAGTGCCATGTAGTCCTCATAAGCATCGTGGACATCTATGGATAGAGTAAAAGAGGGAAGTTATTGCTGAGCACCACATTTGTTCACCCTTGCTGCTTCTGCTTTGCCTCTTCCTGCCCTTGCTCTCATTCTCCCTTTCTCACGGGGTCATGCTTTCACTCACCTAACTGACTGAGGGAAACAGTTTGCTTTGTGGCTTCCCTTTGCAGAAAGACCAAAAAAGACTGAGGAAGGGCTACATGCGGAGGGCTACATTGCATAATTATTCTGGAATGATTTCACATTGCACAATTATTGCAGTTCCATGCCACTTTAACTTCCATGGCTCCATCCTAATGAGTGTGACATAGGGAGAATAGTAAACTCAAGTTTTTGGTTCAGAGCCAAGCTTTTCAAATTGTGTGTTGGGACATGTGAAGCCCCTTCTACACTGCCATATAAAATCCAGATTATTTGAACTGGATTATACGGAAGTACAGACTCATATAATCCAATTCAAACCAAATAACGCGGATTATCTGGTTTGATAATCTGAATTATCAAATGTTGGGAACCACTTTGAGTCCCCTGTTCCTGGAATGAGAAAAGTGGTATACAAGTGAAGTATACCGCTTTAAAAATAGGCCTAAATTAATATATGGCAGTGTAGAAGGGGCTTTAGTGTGTCAACTGCAGTGTGTAGGTGTGACATGTGAACATAACTTCTGAATCTATTTGAAATAAGGAATGAATTATATATATTTTAAAATATAAATAAATGTTTTTCATGAGATATTCTGTGTCGCCATACATTTCATTATTGCAATTTATATATGTGTCTGCATGTCTTATAAGGGGTTAGTTTATCCTCCAGTTTGCTAATAAAACTGAATTACTGTCACAAAATGATGCATGTCTAAAAAGTGTGCCACCAACATGAAATGTTTAGAAAGCTCTGGTTTAGAGGGATCTCCTGCAAGATGGTGCCACTGTCTTTTGTATCTTATTTATTCATATTATATATATTTCTTTATTTACCACACTTATATACCATCTTTCTCAACCCTGCAGGGGACTCAGGGCAGCCTTGCAAAGGCAACAATTCAATTTCGCATGCACACAATATATATAGGCTTAAATCCTATATATATATATATATATATATATATATATAATATTGGCAGTGCAGATGGGGCTTTCTCATCCCAACTGAAACAGAGACAATGAATCCATTTTTGAATGGGAAATTCGCCCTTTTGTAAATCCCATTGCTTCAATGGGTCTCCTCTAGTTGGATTTCGGTCAAAAGATGAAGCCAGGGTGATGCAGTGTTTGTTTATTGGACTAACTCTGGAGACCAGGGTTGAAATCCCTGCTCAGGACCATGGAAACACTGAATGATCTCGGGCAATTCACACTCTCTCAGCTTCAGAGGGAAGTGATGGCAAACCTATTGAAACAAATCTTGCCAAGAAAATTCTAACTGAGTTCACTTTAGGATTGCCACAAATCGGAAACAACTTGAAAGCAAACAAGAACAACTTATATGGATTCACAGAAAAAAGAAGTTGCAATACTAACTCCCACTCTTTCTCTAAGATCAACAAGCACTATGAAAAACTCCTACTCATCTCCTCCCCACTGCTGGTATTGTTGGTTTTTCTGTTCTGGATGGTAAATGGATGGCGGGGAAGGACAATGAAGAGATCTGGAATTCACTTTGCATGGAGACCCCTCAATAACCATTGTTTTTGCTTTCTGTAGTATCATGGGCTTAGTCATATTATGTAATCATAGTGTGTTAAAATTCCATTTTCAGCCTCATCACACTAGAACAGTGGTCCCTCACCTTTTTTTGACCAGGGACCACTCTCCAACACAAGTACCAAAAGGGGTAATGAATCAGTATTTGGTCAACTTTAGATTTGGTTTGGTTATTTGGGGTGCTGATTCAGAAAACTGCATTGGATAGACCACATCAGCTCTAATTCCTGATACACAACATGTGCCATCCAGTAGTCGCCATCTGCTCGCCCACAGAAAACCATATCTTATAATCTAGAGCTGATGTGGTAGTAGTAACCTTTTGTGGGTAGTCAGCCTCTCCCCTCCCAACATCCTTGTTGCCTTGGCACTATTAGAGGGTTTTGCAAAACCAGTTGCTCTTGTTGCCGAGTGGTTTCGAGGCAACGATGTAGTAATAGTGAGGCTGTGGACCATATTTTCATTCTTGCAGACCACTGGTGATCCATGGATCACAGGTTGGGGACCACTTCACTAGAGCATGAATCCAGTTTTAATCTGGTTTCTGTCTCCTGCAGAATTCTGGGGTTTGTAATATAGTGAGGCCCAGTACCTGCCAGCCTGAGCAGTTTAAAGGCCCCTCCTTGAACTACAAGCCCCAGAATTCTGCAGGAGGCAGAAACTGGCTAAAAGTCGATCCATGCTCTTGTATGATGAGGTCCTTTAACTATCATGGCTGTGGCCTATGGACTCATGGGACATGTAGTTTGGTACAAGCCACCAAAGTAGCTCTCTGGCTGAGGATTCTAAAGTCCCTCCCTAAGCTGCATATCTCAGGATTCCATTGGGACCGCTGGGGTTAAAGTGGAATCATAGTGTCACAACTGTATAGTGTGAACGATTGCTGAGCAGGGAGGAAAGGTTTGCACCTTCTTTAGAACCCTTCCGTTCTTTCCTACAAAGTGTATCTGGCAGTCCCAAGGATATTATTTTATTTTTGGAGGAGAAGACTAATTTTAACATCCCTTCCTACTAGTTCTCAAATGCACCCGATCTCTAGTGTTATGAAACAAAATGTGGGTTCAGAAATGTAACATTTGGCACACAAATGTAAACTAAAGTGAATGTTTGTGTCTTTGTATTCTTTTCAGAAAATATTTACTTGGGAGATTGTTTATACTATGTTGCAAGATGTAAATGCATTTTCAGAGTGAATCACAAACACAAACTTTAACCAAAACTGCAAATGCAATAAACAAGTATTTTATTCCATTTCTGATTTAGAGGCAGTTTAATGTACCTGATATTTCAGTTTGTAAAATCTCAATTTAAACTCTTCAACTCTCCTCCGCCAAATAACCAAGAGACTAGCATAAAACAGATCATCACACCAGAATTACAACATCAGATCCCAAAAGGAATCAAATTGAGTGGAATCAGAAGTCAGTATGAAAGTATTAAACCTCCTGTTTTTCTAAATCCTAAGGTCATTTCATGCCTTCCAGCTGGTTTCTCTTCCAAATGGGATAAAAACTGCAACTTTTCAGTAGTGGCATTTGCAATTCTCTTTCCAGCATGGCTTCCTTGGTATCCCTGAAAATTTCTTCTTAGTGTTGTCTTCTGTTATCTGTTATCTTTCAAGGCTTTTATGAGCTGCTTTTAGGTACATCTAGATTTTTTTTACATACAATTCTAGATGACAGCATGTGTAGTGGCTTGCGTTTTGGACTATACAGCTCCAGAGTCCAGGTTTGAACTTTTGCTCAGCCATGAAAACCAGCTGCATGACCTTGGCCAAGTTACAACCTCAAAGAAAAGCAAATGCCAAGTAAATTCCATAATGAGTTCACCTTAAAGTAACCATAAATCAGAAGAAACTTGAAGGGATACAACAGTGACAAAGATAACAGCAAATCTTCCAAGAAAACTTTGTGATAGGCTTGGAGTGCACATTCAAATCTCCTGCTGATTTATGGCAATCCCATTAATTTTATCAGGTTTAGTTCCCTCCTATGAAATATAGCATACAGCCCCTGGTAGTCTTTGGCAGTCTCTCATCCAAATGCCAACCAGGGCTGACCTTGCTTAGCCTTGAAGAGTAGACAGAATCTGGTACATTTAGAGTATTTTAGCCTTAGGGTTGCCACAAGCTGGAAATGACATGAAGGCCAACACATAGTTTACTACTACTACTACTACTACTACTAACAATAATAATAATAATAATAATAATAATGGGATTTCAAGATAGAACTGCAAAGACAAGTAAAGGTGGTCCCAGTGGTGATCGGCCCACTGGATGCAGTGCTTAAAGACCTTGACCTGCACTTAAAAACAATCAGAGCTGACAAAATTACCATCTGTCAGCTGCAAAAAACCACCCTATTCAGATCTGCACGCAGGCATGTAGCCAGGGGGGGGGCTCGGGGGGCTTCAGCCCCCCCCGAAATTCTCATGGTGGTTCCCGAAAAGGCCTTACTGGTGCATTATTTAAACTGTTATGTTTATTAATATCATGATTTGATCACCATTCTCAATATATCCCATATGTATGGGGGTATTGGGGTAATGATACAAAAGGTTTGCTAGGCTAGACCCTCTTTCACTCAGACTCAGCCCCCCCCGAAACTCAGCCCCCCCCCCCGAAACTCAGCCCCCCCCCCCCGAACCCCCCCCTGAAATTTTTTTAGCCCCCCCCGAAACGAAATCCTGGCTACGGGCCTGCACGCATTACTTGCCGATACATCACACTTGGGAAGTGTCTGACATGTGATCAAATACAGAAGCCAGCATAGTGATCTTGTTTGCTGTGTACTAATCTTGTTATGTATCAAATAATAATAATAATAATAATAATAATAATAATATAATGTGATTTTGTGATATGAAATCCAGCATATATATCTTGTTTGCTGTCACATACTGTGTTTTTGTGTCAGTAAAAAAATAATAATCATAATCATAATCATTATCATCATATTATTATCTATATCCCTCCCTAGCTCCCTGGGGAGGGGGGGATTATACATAAATATACAGTATTTATATTTTGCTAAGAGTTTTTTGTTTCATGTGCTACATTGTTTTGCTTTATGATGTCAATTTTATCTTAGTTTTATTGGGTAGCACCTTTAATCCCAGTTTATTGATTTGATTTTATGGTTGTTATGTATTTGTTCATTACCCGGAGATTTCTGCTTATTGGGTGGTTGAAAAGTCCATTAAAACAAGCCAACTCCAATTCAGAGCTTCCTGATATTAGAACCACTTATAAGAAATAGAAACAGCTTGAAGCTCACAGGGTGGAGGGAGGAGAGGGACATGCATACCCATTGGTTGGGTGCAGTTTGCTGTATCACATTTTGTTGTGTGCCTTCAAACCATTTATGGTGACCCTAAGGAGAGCTATTGCAAGGTTTTCTTGGCAAGATTTGTCCAAAGGAGGTGTGACTTTTCCTTCGTCTGAGGATGAAAGATGTGACTTGCCCAAAGTCACCCAGTGGGTTTCCATGGGTTAGTGGGGCTTTTTTACCTGTTGTTTGGTTGCTGATGACATGATAAATAAATAAATAAAACCTGTTGCTTCTTGTGAATGGAATAGACAAGCATGGAGACAGAGCTCGTCTGAATCATATGCGACTTTCTTATGTATGGAAACAGCATATGTAACATCTGTGAGTGCCAGTAGCTTAAAAATCCAAAGTCGCTAAACTGCACACAATCTTCAGTCTTCAAGAATGTGATCATTCCTCACTAATATAAATGCTTTACCCCAGTGCTACTCAAAGTGGTGATCTATTAACTGATACCATTCTGTGGGGCACTGGATGCCAGTCGATGGTGAACTTCCAGGAAAGAGATAAACAAGTGTAGAAAATGAGGACAAATATGGTAGCAATCCCAGATATGTTAGAAACAAAAATTGCCAGTCTCGCATATTAGATGGGAAGCACAGAGGTACATCTCATAACACTCACTTCTTTGCCCAATAGATTTTAGAATTGTTCCTCCTTCCTGTACAGATTATAGACCACAAATTCAATCGTTATACTAACTTCATATTCTCAAGTTCTCTTTCTGAAAGGTGTTATCTGGTTTCAGGTGGGGGGGGGGGAATCTGTTTACTTTCCAAAACCACATTATTAAAAGTGTTATATGAGTTCATGAGCTATCTGAAGGTTTGTTTGGTTCCTTCCACCCACATATTTTCTACCATTTGGGACATATGATACTTTAAAAAGGGAAACACAACAGGGCTGTGACTGATGTGTAGCCCATCGATTTTTATCCCAGTATCTTTGTAACCATTTATTTGTTGAAAGAATACATTATGACAATTGGGTTACAAATTGTAGAAAGTTGTGTGTGTACATTTTACTGAGGACAATGATGGCATGTTTATAGTATTTGATACATGTTTATAATAGTTTGATACCACAGAAATGCTGGACCATTCTAACAACTGTCAGACTCCACAGAGAAGCCACTGAAATCTACAAGCATGTGGACAATTTCAACAGAAAGGAGGAAACTATGAAAATGAACAAAATCTGACTACCAATATTTAAAAAAAACCCTCTAAAATCAGGATAGTAAATAAATAGCAACATTAAAAAAAAAACCCTGGAAAATCCAGACAAGAATCAATTAGGGTGAGCTAACACCTCACAACAAAGGATTCTCCCAGGCAGTAACCAGTCAGACATTGAAGCTGCAAGGCCATTAAATGCTAATCAAGCTGGTCATCTGTAATATTCACACTTGCCTCAAGCAGAGTTTTTTTCTCCCACCCTGGACATTCCAGATACATAAACCTCTCTTACCTAGTTTCTAATACATCCCTCAACATCTGCGGATGCCTGCCATAAATGTGGGTGAAACATCAGGATATAATGCTTTTGGAACATGGCCAAACAGCCTGAAAAATTAACAGAAACCCAGTTTGATACCAGTTTCACTATTTTTGTTTCATCCTGCAGAAACCTGGAATTTGCAATTTGGTGAAGTACAATAAATTTTCTTCTAGGGAAGTCTATTCCATTCTTCTGAATTGCAGTACTAGAATTAGCAAAAAGAGAATTGCAAGTATCTCACCAAATTATGAATCCCAGGAATCTTTTGTAGGAATCTAAGGTTGGATCTACACTGCCATATAATCCAATTCAAAGCAGGTAATCTGGGATCAAATACTGGATTATATGACATGTAAAAGGAGCCTAAGAGAACTTTTTCACAGTGCAGTGCACATACCAGGGTAGTGGTGTTCTTAAGTGATGCCCAGCACTATCAAACTTTACTCCCTCTCTCTGCCCCAGAAGCTTTTCAAATGTAATTTGGTTTTTAAAAAGCCCCCAGTGGCACAGCAGGTTAAACCACTTAGCTGCTGAACTTGCTGACTGAAAGGTCTGGGGAGCAGGGTGAGCTCCCACTGTTAGCCCCAGTTTCTGCCAAACTAGCAGTTCAAAAACATGCAAATGTGAGTCAATAGGTACTGCTCTGGCGGGAAGGTAACAGTACTCCATGCAGTCACGACCTTCAGCTCTTCGGCTTAAAAATGGAGAAGACCACAACCCCCCAGAATCGGACATGACTAGACTTAATGTCCAGGGGAAACCTTTACCTCAAAAAAAAAAAACCCCAAACAAACAAACAAACTCAAACTGCCTGAATACTTCTAAAGATACATTTTGGGAAACGGTAATTCTTCCCCCTTCCTTCCCCCCCCCCCAAAAAAACCTGGCATGATGGATCTGTGCCTCTTTTGATATCATTCCATGGGAAAGACGAAGGGCAGGATGTGGAAATAGCATAAAATGGGGATGGCTTTAAAAAGATGTGAAGTACTGTGGCATATGCACAGGTCACCACTCAGAATTATTCATACCCCAACCATTCCTACTTGGAGAAAACCAAGTATGTGAAAGATTTTAGGCCATATGTTGGGGTATCAAAGATAAATGGTAGATTTAGCCACTGTGATGTGGTTATTCACATGCCTTTTGAAGTCCACAAAACTCACAGCAATATTTGAGGATTACAACTGGAGAACAGGAGTGTCAAACTGAACTGGAGAACTGATAGTACACCCAGAAAATCCTAGTCTTGCTGTTGTTCCACTGGCAAGGTCTTGTGCCCCTTGGATACAATCTCAATCTTATCCTGAACTGAGTCTTTGACCTCATAAGTAAGAGGCCTCCAACAGAAAATGTGATGATAATACAGTCTAGGCCCAAAGTCCCCATCTGAGGTGCAGTCCCAGTCCTTTTTGCCACATTGCACTGAAAGATTTCTAATTTGGCCCAGACCTCTACAAGGCAAACTGTTTTCAGAAGTACAGATCATATAGAAATAAAGGAACAAAACATGAACTATTTCATCACCTGCATCCCCATATATCATATCTAGTGTCAATTGCCAGTAATGATGAAAGCATATCATGTTCATTTCAGAATAACTGTATAGTTAACACTGTCATAGGTGTCTTATAGCACTATACCTGCCATGGTACGATCCAATGGAATCCTGGAATTTGGTGAGATTTTCAGTTTGTACACCTGAATCACAGGCTGTATCTACACAACCATATAATGCAGTTTGAAAGTGTATTATATGATCAGTGTAGCAGACCCATATAGTGCAGTTCAAACCAGTTGAGCTGCATTATATGGGTTATATGGGTCTATACCAGTGGTTCTCAACCTGTGGGTCCCCAGGTGTTTTGGCCTACAACTCCTAAAAATCCCAGCCAGTTTATCAGCTGTTAGGTTTTCTGAGAGTTGAAGGTCAAAATATCTGGGGACCCACAGGTTGAGAATCACTGATCTACACTGACCGTACAATGCACTTCTAAACTGCATTATATGGCAGTGTAGTTCCCATCCCAGTTCCCAAAATACCATGTTCCTATCAACGCTATGGGTTCAAAGTGATTTCTTCTTCAGTCCCTTTCATCTCGGAGTACCATGATACCTTTCAAGTATCTCAACAAACTGCACAATTCCTTTGAAGACAGCCATGACAATTAATATGGTATCACACTGATGTAAGTGTGCAGTGCAAACACCCTTTAATATTGTCTTTTCTGAGTGAGAGCAGTCTTCTGAGGAATGAGACAGGAAGCTTTACCAGACCAACTTGGAGATTCCTGGAAATGCACTGCCATCTTTGCAAGGGAAAGCACATGGTCTCCTACTCAGAGCAGGTGCAGAGTGGCTGAGGCAGTGGTGACTTAACCTTGACTTGTGATGAGATTGTAACCAAGGACTTCCTGTCTCTGAGATAATAGTCACACCCAGCTCTGAAGTCCCGCAGACACAAAAGAAGCAGAATTGCATGCCTTTAAAGGAACCTGCATGTTCATTTGCTGCGTGGCCCACAGCTCTGCACTTTCCTCCTCAACATGTGAGGGAGATGCCTTGAGGAATGGTGCACACAAAGGATTTGCAGCAAGGGAATTGGGGGGCAACTTGTGTGCCACAGTCCTCCTTTCTGCACCTCCACTGTCATATTTGAGGTCCACCACCACATGGACAGAGCCAAAGCACACGGCTCCTTGTCATTACCCAGTCATGATATCAAGCTGCTATCATAGTGTTAAGGTTCACACGATTAACTGTTACAGCCTTGCCATGTGGCAAATATCTAGAAGAGCATCCCCTGTGCTGCTTCTGCTGTTTGCTGTTGTCACCAAAGCAGGACTGGTCAAAGTGGTGGTCTATGGACCAGTGCCAGTCTGCAAACCATCGGCCATGGAGAGTTTCCAGGAAAGCAAGAAGCAGTTGAAGCTAATGGGCACAATTACGGTGCCAGTCCCTGGCACTTAAGAAGGGGGAAATCCCTATTTTTCCCCCACTTCAGATACCATGAGAAGCACTGTCCCAAATGTGTTGGTGTTATTAGGCTGGGCTTTAGCACAGCAGCTTAAACCACCAGCTGCAAGAAAATCTTGCTGATCAAAAGATCAACAGTTCAAGCCCAGGTTGGGGTGAGCTACCAACTGTCAGCCCAGCTTCTGTTCACCTAGCAGTTTGAAAACAGTAATGTGAGTAGATAAACAGGTACCACTTTGGTGGGGAGGTAATAAAAGGCACCCATGTAGACATGCCGACAATTCAATTGGGAGAGTGTGTAAAGGCAACAAAGCTCCTCAGCATGGAAGATGGACTGACAGCATATTGCCCCACCCCCATAGCCAGAGTTGAGCACAGCCTCCAAGTGCCAGAGATCAAAAATGATGGGAAGCTTTCACCTCTGTTTGTGTACTGTCTGTCTTTGTTAACTGTATAATGCCATTGAATGTTTGCCATATATGTGTACTGTAATCCACCCTGAGTTCTCTAGGGGAGATAGGGTAGAATATAAATAAATTATTATTATTATTATTATTATTATTATTATTAATTATTAGAAACACAACAAGATTAGTACACAGCAAACAAGGTCACTATGCTGGCTGTTGGATTGGATCACTCGTCGGACACTTCCCAAGTGTCTAGTACTATGTGATGTATCAGCAAATAATGCGTGCAGATCTGAGTAGGGTGGCCTTTTGCAGATGATAAATGCTAATTTTTGTCAGTGCCGATTGTGTTTAAGTGCAGGCCAATGTCTTTAGGTACTGCACCCAGTGCGCCAATCACCACTGGGACCACCTTTACTGGCTTGTGCCAAAGTCTTTGCAGTTTGATAAAATTTCTGCCAGTTCTGTAGTTGTTTTGCTTCCAGTTTCTCTACAAGCCCATGCCCAGGTTGCTTAGCAGTGGGTCCTGGTTCCTGTAGTCCACTTGTCAACAGGTGCCCAGGAGAAGCACTCATCGCAGTCCTTATTATCCTGGACGATGACTGAGCCAGTATAGATTTCTTTAGAGTTTGTTTCACCATATTTAAATGAGTTGGGTGCACTTAGTTCATTTAAGACCACATTGGCTTGGTTGAACCTGGTAGTTTACACTACCACCAGCACAGCTCTCAGCATCATAGATGCAGTTAAGCCCCCTGCCAACGACAAGGTGGCACCCAATGGGGGGTTGTTGTTGTTGTTGTTATTAGCTGTCTAGTTAACTTGGACTAACAGAGACCCTATGAAGAGAGAGAGTTCCAAATCTGTCATCAACAATTCTTTACTCAGGTTAATGTCTTCCTTGACTAAATTGATCTACTTGTGCTGCAGTTTCTCTCTTTTCCTACTGTTTTTGACTTTATCAAAGATTATTGCCTTTTCTATGAGTCATATTGTCTCATGGCCAAAGTATAGCAGCCTTGATTTAGTAATTTTCACTTCTTGTTCAGGCATGATTTGCTCCAAGACCCCTTCACTTGTCCTTTGAGTAGTCATGGTATCCATACAGCTCTTCCCCAGCACCACATTTCAAATAAGTCAATTCCCCCCCCCCCCCCCCCGCGTTAACTTTCTCAACTTTCTTGCATATGCATAGTAATTGGGTTTGTGGCCTGGATGATCCTGACCTTTGGGATTTACTGATACGCATATCTTTACACTTAAGGACCTCCTTGAGTTCCTTCATGATTGCCTGTCAAGGTCCCAGGGCCCTTCCAGGCAGGCCCTATATCCCAGGATCTGATCCCACGTTTTCTGTTTATCCCAGATTATTTGGCAGTGGAGACTCATATAATTCAGTTTAAAGCAGAAAACCTGGGATCAGATCCTGGGATACAGGGCCTGCCTGGAAGGGCCCTCAGTCTTCTTCTGATTCTGTTTTGGTTCACATCTGAACTAAGGTATGGGAAATAATGTTTCAATGTCTGTGATGCATACAGGAAGTTTGTACAAAGCTATCCTCAGGAGCTGCCAAAAGACATCTCTGCTGAGATCTGATTTCTTTTTCCTGTGCATGGTGGACTGACATGAGCAGATTCCAAGGGCTATTTCAGAGCTGGAAGAACTGACAGTGTGCTCCCAGAAACATTTGTCCTAATGCTTGTGTGTGCGTGTACAGTGGGCCCTTCCTATGTTCTGGGATTTGGTTCCAGGACCTCCATGGATTGCAAAATCTCTGGATGCGTAAGTCCTATTACCAACGATGGCATAGAAAATTGCCATGGCTGTGGAATAATATCTGTAGTTTGGTTTTTTTTGGGTGTGATGAGCAACTTGAGAAACTGCAAGTCGCTTCTGGTGTAAGAGAATTGGCCATCTGCAAGGATGTTGCCCAGGGGACGCCCAGATGTTTTACCTTCCTTGTGGAAGGCTTCTCTCTTGTCCCTGCATGGGAAGCTGGAGCTGGCAGATAGGAGCTCACCCTGCTCCCTGGATTTGAACCGCCTTTCGGTCAAGCAGTCTTGCTGGCGCAAGGGTTTTGCGCCACCGGATTCTCCTTGTAGTTTTTTTGATAGGACACCAGCACTCTTTGGAAGAGAGGGCTCAAAACTTTGCAAAACGACACCTCCTAGAATTTCATAGCATTGAGCCATGGTAGTTAAAGTGGTGTCTAACTGCATTCATTCTGCAGCGTAGATGCTGCCTAGAAGACAGGCGCCCAAAGTGAGGCTGTTAAAGGCTCCTCCCTAAACTACAAACCCCAAAATTCTGCAGGAGGCAGCAACCAGATTTAAAGTGGGTTCATTCTCTAGTGCGATGAAGTAGTAAGTATGGGTTAGAACTGGATGTCCCAAGTCCCAGCCCATCTGCACTGTAGAATGAATGCAGTTTAGCGCCCTTTTCATTGCTATGGAGTAATGGGGGACTTGAACCCCATCTGCCAAGAAGTACTGCTGCCTCCCCAAAACTGCAACTCCCACGACTGTAAAGTACTGAGCCATGGCAGTGCAAGCGGTGTCCAACTGGATTCATTCTGCAGTGTAGATGCGCCCTCCCTGGCTCTCCCTCCCAGCCGGGAGTAGCCAGCCAACGAGGCTCCAGGGCCGCGGGCCGAGGGGCGGGGCCAGGGAAGCCGGACTTCCCCTTCGGTCTCTGGTGCTACAACAGGCTGATTTCCCCGAAATGATGCGGCGCTCGAAGCGGACTCCCTGCCGGGCGCTGATTGGCGCAGCCCTTCCCCTCGGCGGCGCTGATTGGACGCCACGCACGGCTCCCTCGGCTGGGGATTCCCAGGGACCTGCGGGAGATATACCACACCGCCCTGGGTCCAGCGCGGGCAGAAGGTGCCAGACCCGGACGGAGAAAGAAAGAAAGAGGAGCCTAGAGATCAGGTGCAGCCACAGGCATCGCTCCGGTTCTGTTCTGCAGCGAGGAGGAAAGCAAGCCAGTGCAGCCCATCCGCGACAGAAGCGAAGAAGGTGGGTCCGAGGAACTCCTTTGCACTCTGATTTGGATTTGAGTCTCCTTTCAGGGATAAAATAATAACAACAATAATAACAATGATAATTTTATTACTATTTGATATACAACAAGATTAGTACGCAGCAAACAAGATAACTATGATAGTTGTTGTGTTGGATCACACTTTTATTATTTATGATGATGATTATATTAAGGTTTTCGCCTGGCATTAAGTCCAGGCGTGTCCGACTCTGTGGGTTGGTGCTCATCTCCATTTCTAAGCCGAAGAGCCGGCGTTGTCCATAGACACCTCCAAGGTCATGTGGCCGGCATGATTGCACGGAGCGCCGTTACCTTCCCGCCGGAGCGGTGCTTATTGATCTGCTCACATTGGCATGTTTTCGAACTGCTAGGTTGGCAGAAGCTGGGGCTAACAGCGGGACCTCACCCCACTCCCCGGATTCGAACCTATATATATGATGTATATTATATTATATTATATTATATTGTATTATATATATTATATATTCTATTCTATTCTGTGTTATATTATATATTATATAATATATAATATAAAATATATACTTTATTATATATTATACATAATATAATATATAATATATATACATTATTATTATTTATTTATTTATTTATTTATTTCCTTGTGGCATTTGGCTTCACTTCGGTGCAAGTTTCTCCTCTGCACGGGTAACAAACAAGAGTTCCCTTCGAGCTCTGCAAGGATTTCTTTAGCATGCATGCATCTACACGGTGGAATGAATGCGGCTTGATCCCATGGCTCCATGCTATGCAATCAGGAGGAGGGTTGTGTGCCAAGGAGGGCTGGCGCCTCATCCAACGACAGCTCGCAGGATTCCATAGCATTGAGCCACGGGCGGGTAAAGTGGTGCCAAACCGTATTCATCCTGCAGTGTAGATGCACCCGAAGGGGAAGGCGCTGCAACGGAGTGAACTGGGCACCTATTTCTTCCAACAAGTCCGTTGGAAGTCACTTTAAAGCAATCTTTTTTTCTGTGTCAGGAGCGACTTGAGAAACTGCAAGTCGCTTCTGGTGTGAGAGAATTGTCGTTGCCCAGGGGGCGCCCGGATGTCTCCCCATCCTTGTGGGAGGCTTCTCTCTTCAGGTCCCCGGTGCGCGCGGCAAAAGCCCGGCAATAGAAAAAAGTCGCGCCCGTTTCCGGCAGAAGGGGAGCGGAGGCCAAGCTCTTGAGGCGGAGGTCCATAGTTGCTCAGGCTCAGATGCTGACCGAGAAGTTACTCCAGCGTGAGCAAACCGGATGCTGGGACACTTGGAAACGGGGGGAGATCAAAAGTTCACGCCTCGAGCCAGGAGCCCCCCATGGAAAAGAGAGGCCTCGCTTGTGATGGATCCTCTCTGGGTTGCTTCCAAGGTGGGAGAGGATGGTGGGAGCGGGCAGCAAGTCTCCTGAATTCAGTTCATTTGAACTCACTTCAGCTGTCCTGGCTCAATGCTATGGAATCGTGGGAGTTATAGTTTGGCGAGGCAACAGCACTTTTGGGCAGAGAAGGCACAAGACCAGGCAGGGGCCAACTTGGGCCTTCTGTCCAGGTGTTTTGGACTTCACCTCCCACCATTCCTAACAGCCTCGGGCCCTTTCCTTTTCCCCCTCAGCCGCTTAAGCTCGAGGGGGCCCGAGGCTGTTAAGAATGGTGGGAGGTGAAGTCCAAAACATCTGGACAGAAGGCCCAAGTTGGCCCCTGCTTGTTGTAATAACTGCACCAATTATTCCATTTGTTAAACACGCAAAGAGTGATAATCTCTACTCCTTCCAGAGCTGCCAAAAGGAACTAACTGCCCAGAAGTGCGAAAGTATTTTTTGTGTTGTTGGGACCAGGAAGTAATACCTGTAAAAATGAGGCAAAGTGTTCAGGGAAACGAACCTAGCTTTGCCCCCTTGATCCTCGGTGTCAACAACAACAATAATAATATAATAAACTTTATTTGGGTGGTTGTGAGTTTTCCGGGCTGTATGGTCATGTTCCAGAAGCATTCTCTCCTGATGTTTCGCCTGCATCTATGGCAGGACATGCACGGGAAACCAACCTAGCTTTGCCCCCTTGATACACAGTGTCAACAATAATAACAAAAGTAACCAAAACTAAAATACTCTCCATCTTAAAGTCAGACCATGCTCCCATAGAAATAGTAATAGAAAATATAGAAGAAAAAGACAGAGTAAGAAAATGTAGGTTAAACGACCATTTAATCCAGGGCGGATTATTAATGGAATACTTTAAATTAAATACAGAAAAAGATACACCAATAGAAATAATATGAGATGCCAGTAAGGCCTACATGAGAGGGCAACTCATAGAGCAAGGTATAAGAGAAAACAGGAAAAGAAAACAATACTACAAAACAGAAGAAGAAATTATAAAAAATGTTAACACAGGCTAAAATAAATCCTCAGGACAAAAAGATCCAATACCAATTGGACCTACTAAGGAAACAAATGAATACACTAAACTTAGTTGAGATGGAAAAACAACAACAATATAATAAAACTTTATTTGGGTTGTTGTGAGGTCTCACAACTCTGAGGATGCCTTCCATAGATGTAGATGAAATGTCAGGAGATAATGCTTCTGGAACATGGCCATACAGCCCAGAAAACTCACCACAACCTAGTGATTCCAGCCATGAAAGTTTTCAACAATACATTAAAACTTTACCTGTATTCCGCCCTCTCCCCGAGGGGACTCAGGGAGGATTCTAACAAAAGATAGCAAACATTCAATGACAAACACATTCATAAATGAAAATTCAAAACCAAATTAATTAAAGACCTCATAACCTCTGAGGATGCCTGCCATAGATGGAGGCGAAACATCAGGAGAGAATGCTTCTGGAATATGGCCATACAGCCTGGAAAACTCACAACAAACCAAACTAATGAAATATCAAAAAGAAACAACAGCTACAATAAAAATTGAACAAAAAATAAATAATAACCTAACCTATTACCTTACATTTTATATGAAAACATAATGCATAAATTATATAGACACACCCACAATCATTAAGATAGTTCTTAAAATATTAATTGGCCAATAAAGCCAGTGTGCCAACAATACCAGTGAGCCAAGACAAGTCTTTTAAGACCTGTCGGAAAAGGCTGGAAGATCATCAGGGGCATCTGCACTGTAGAATTATTGCAGTTTGATGCTACTGGAACTGCCATGCAGTAATGCTATGGGATTGTGGGAGTTGTTATTTGGTGAGGCACTTGCACTCTGTGGCAGAGAAGGCTAAACAACTTCCCAGATTCCATAGCATTGAGCCATGGCAACTGAAGTGGCGTCAAACTGCATTAATTCTATATTAGTTCTTTCCAGCTTGTGGTTACCCAAAGGCAGGCCTGCATATCCTGCAACCCTCCAGGTGCTTTGGGCTTCAACTCCCAGAATTCCCAGCCATTGGAACAGTTGGCTAGAGCTTCTGGGAGTTAGAGGCCCAAAGACCTGGAGGGCCACAGGTTGTGCAGGCGCCTACTCTAAGGCCTATCATGGCTTTCCCTGGATATATTTATCCAGAGTGGTTTTTACTTTGCCTTTGAAGCCAACAGACTTGCCCAAAGTGGGTTTCCATAGCTGAGTGAGGATTTGAACCCTAGTCTCCAGAGTGCGTTCTAGTCCACCACTTAAACTGCAGCCCTCATAGCTAATCTGACTGTGGAAGCTTCTTTCTGTTACAAGGCTCCATTAGGGCAGCGGGAGGCCTCTATGCAGCAATTGACATTCTTGGAACATTCCTTCCTGTTTGTTTTTGTTCAAGAATCATAACAGTTGAGACTAGACTCTTATTACTAACTCCACATCTATTAATAAATTGTTATTGTTGTTGTTATTGTTGTTATTGTTGTTGTTGTTATTATTATGCCCAGTTGTCCTTTAGAGTGTTAATCGGCAATCTGAAATTTGCACAGTCCCAATTCAGAAAAGCACAAGCAGGAAATTGGCTGGGTTTGTGTTGACTGGTGCCAAATGGCTCCTCTCCCCGCTGTATCTCACGCTGCTTTGTAAACATGCCTCCAAAGTTTTAAGAAACAATTTGCAGCAATGTGGCCTACAAGACGCATCTAGTCCCTTGGCACAGACAAGAAACTGTGCTCTGGGTCTGTCGGTGACATTGCAAAGGAAATTCAGCAACTGTTAAATCCCATTTAACCCAAGTAGACCTAGGTACGTCTTTTGAGTGTAGTTCTTGACTAACTTTAATTTAAGAGGCCTAGGAATTGCTTGCCAAGAATACTGTACATAGCTGACCCCTTGTGCCCTGTAGACATCAAGGTTGTAAATCAGCTCCATGTTTCAGTACAGCACTGACCCACAAATTTGTGGAATTGCATCTGAGATAAAAAAGAATTTGTGTCCCAAATATTTCCTTCATTTCCTTGCATTCAGTTCTCATGGAAATCAATGGGACTGACTGAGCTAATTGTGGATAGTAAGGCACAATCGTCTTAATTCTCTAATACAGACCTATGAAAACAAATGGTTTTGTATGCCGAATGCATTTAGGATTCAAATGTTAGATGGCAACCCCTCCCTAACTATTCCTAATGTATGAGATGTCTCAACATTGGCAGACCCATTGTTGCTAACTGCCTACTTGCAGGTCTTTATGGCCTTTTGATATCAAGGCTTTTACGTGTACAAAGTATACTTAAAAGTGTCTTTTGACTGTTCGGTGTAACTTATGGGCATGTAGCTGTGCCCACTATAAGAACAGCTCTCATAGTGGGCAGCTTCCACTATAAGAGCTCTTCTAATGTTTTTGTTTGCGTTTGGTCATTCAGTGCTTTTCTGAGTAAGGTGGTCCACTTTTACCCAGATCATTTTAAGGCGCTTCCCTCAAAGTCTATATAGAATAATTTACAATCCTTTCTCTACCTCACCCCACCCATTATTTACAATATTCCATTGTAAATTGGGTTAAATGGGTCCTCTTCCCTGCTTTGCAGCTATGGCTTGTTTTCCCACTCCCCTCAAAGTCCTGCTAAAGTTGCTATTGTCGATGGCTGCTGGGTGCAGTGGTTTTCACCACCTTTCAGAGCACCCTTTAATCTGGAGTCTATCCAGAAGCACACACCAAATGCGCCTCACCAAATATGGATAAAACCTGATTCTTCATGTGCACACTCCAAATTTGTATAATGGTACAATATACAGCGCATATCAGAAACTTGTTGGGACATGTAGGGCATTGTTTCTGCCAAAGAGGAAGGGACGAACAAATGCTATGAGGTAGAGCCTTTTGTGTTCTTCAGAAATGTATCGGAGCTGTTCGCGCAATAGCCATGTTGGACTAATTGATTTGAGTGTCTTCTTTTGGGAGAAAAAAATTAATAAACAGGCAGATTAGTGACATAAAAATGTTTTTTAAGGTGCTGTAATGTTTTAATTGTAAGCAACTCAGATGTCTAAAAAAAATAGCATTAAGCTTAGGAGGGTGGTGAAAGACCCCTTGAACAGAGTGAATAGTATAGAAGCATGCTCAAGTTCTGTGGAAGACAGACAAGATTTCCATGACACTACAGGCTGATGTGACAGAAATATTGGCAGGTGTTGATTTACAGTGCCATCCTCCATGTGTGCACTAAGTCTCTGATCAGTCTGTTCACAGGATTGTAGTTCAAAACAGGTCACCAATGCTGGATTCCAATAGATTTTTTAAATGACTCTACTCCTGAAATGAAACTTCTCTTTGCTATCACATGACAGTTTTGCTATAACTTGCGTTTTTTTTTTTCCATTTCAGAGCCAAAATGCCACAAACAAGAATGCGCATGAGACCTTGGCTGGAGAAACAAATAAATTCCAATGCATTTGCGGGACTTCTGTGGCTTAATAAGGTATGAGAATGCTTTTAAAATCTCCTCTGCTTTTTATATAAAGGGCCAACGTGAAATATTTTCAATTTAAAATTCAAAACACAAGAAACATTTAATTTGATATGATAACAAGGTATGGGTAAATAGCAAATTATGGTCAGAAAAATAATGCCATGTTATTTAGATTACAACTCATAGCATCCCTCAATATTAGAAACCTTGGCTAAGACTACTCTTGGTACCAATTAGTTTTCAAGCAAAGTACAAAGTGCTGCTTATTATCTTTAAAGCCCAACATGGTTACCTACAGAATTGCCTTCTCTCATATAATCTGCCACTTCCCCTCAGGTCCTCTGATCGACTTGAGTCAGTCAAAACTGTGAGAGCTTTTTCTTCTGAGAGCAATAAAATGGACTTTTCCATTACCCAGAGAAGGCATTTTCTATGCCTACCTCCAGGTTGATCTTCCAAGAAAGTTGACAGTGGGTTTTGTTTGGTTCCCTAGAATAATGTTACAACAAACGACACCAAATCAAAAAGGGTGGATATCAAATGTCTTCCTCATTCTGCTATTATTATATTAATAATTATACATTACGTAATAATGTTGATATAGTAGTAGGAAAACTATATTGACAGTACAATAGCTACATGGAGATACTATGTAGAGTAGACTATAATACTTTCTTTGTTGAAAAATGTCTTTGTATTCATGACTTTTGTTTTACATACGAAGCCAACTGACATCTACTTGGTACTGTCTTGCAGGAGGAGAAGCTTTTCCAGATCCCATGGAAACATGCTGCTAAGCATGGTTGGGACTTAGAGAAAGATGCTTCCCTTTTCAAAAGTTGGGCCATCCATACTGGTATGTGTGGGTTTTATTGTTATTAGAGGCCAAGACATACTGTTTCTAGAGGCTCCTTCTGTGTAGCCATGTATGAGACCATTTGTTTTGTGGAATTAGCAGAAAGAGTAGCTCTTTACAGCCTGCCTGTTTCTCCCTATCCCACAAACACTTTCCTGGACAGTTGTGGTTGTTGTGTATAGTGGCCATATCCAACTCAAAGAAATCCAGAATATTTGCATGCCAGGGTGTGGCTAATATTGAAGTGTATTTTACTTGTCAGTTGATTGGCTTTTCATGATGTAGCCACAAACTAAGACCAGTTTCTGGCTCATATTCAGCGAAAGAAATGGTGCAGTCCTCTGCCAAGTTAATAACATTTGAACCCAACTCTTAAGAGTCTGGCTAGGCTCAATGTGGCAAGTGGTTGGCAAGTATCCAATAGCATTCCAGATAGGAACTTGCAATTCCTACATTCATTGACCCTTATTTATGCTTCTCAGTACATCTGTTGTTACAACTAAATTTATTTACTTATTCATCTAATATTATTAGATTGGCCATGGGGTTGATCTTCTTAAGCGATCTAAAGTGTGTTTTTTGTCTCCAAAGAATTATACATAGTGTTGCAATTCCGTGTCAAGGTGTCATGCCTTCCTGAGGACAGAGATGTTGAAATACCTTCCAATTGGCATATAACAAATGAAAGCATGACCAGTACTGCAGTCATGCTTAAAATAGAGTGATTGGTGAAAATAATAATCAAAATTAAGAATAAAAGAACAATAAAAATTAAGTATAGCTTCAACTCATGTTCAAATATGTGAGTTATGCTGGGTAATGCAGACTTAAAGGAGTCACCATCAAACACACGGATGTGTAAATCTGGGTTCTTGTCAGACCATGAGTGGGATTTGTCGTAAGATGTTATTTCTCATTCAACCAGATCTATGTTATCTGCTACTTTACAGGGAGATACAAAGAAGGTGATGTTCAGCCAGATCCTAAAACATGGAAGGCGAATTTCCGCTGTGCCATGAATTCATTGCCTGATATTGAAGAGGTGAAGGACAAAAGTATTAGCAAAGGTTCCAGTGCTGTTCGCGTTTACAGGATGCTGGAAACCTCGGCTAAAACACAGAAAAAAGGTATTATTCTAAAAATGGGATAGTTGTGAAATGTGCCTTCCCCCCAACAGAGATTTGGTTTCAGAATATGATTTTGACATGTTATCATACTTTTCTTGAATGGTAGTCATCATTTATGATTAGGGGAAGGGCCATACACATGCATGGTGACCATTGCCAAAAGGTCATGTAGAAGATTCTTTGGACAGCAGTTTGCATGATCAGTCAAGGAGGCGTGGCATGGCATGGCATGGCCATCAACCTGCCTCATTTTCAAAAGTGATTATACAAATTCATGGAGAGAAGATTGCCAGTGGCTATTAACTTTGGTCACTATGTGCTGCCTCCAGGGTCAGAGACAGAATCTCTACCAAATGCTGTGTTTTTGGAAATTAATTTTTGTCAGTTTCATCTGTGGTCATCCAATTGTCACTCTTATAGTCTGTGAAGTTTAACTAAAATCAGTGGGACAGTATTCCAGTGCTAGATACAGTTTTGTATGAGTAACATAAGGGTGACTCCATTTTGCCATGATGGATTAGTATTGCAAGTCACAAGAGAACTGTTTGTGCAAGACTTAAGATTGGCATTTCAATTGTTCTCCAGCTGTCTGAACTATATGTCACTTCTTTCTTTGTACTAAATATGTGCTTCCATTTTTCTTGAGCAGAAAAGAAGTCAAAGTCCATAAGAGCCAAGAGTGTGAAAAAGGTATGTATATATTCACTTTGGTAGTTAAGAAGTGAATAATGACCTAGGTCTCGGAGGCTTGGGTTTTAATTTACTTTCTGTGAAGGGAACAGGGTTCATGCTCAGAAAAGAGGGCTTTCCAAGAGTTCTTAGTAATCACTCCTTCATTAAGCAATGCCTTCCTTGTGGCACTCCCTCCCCATGGATGATAGATTGGCCCCACCTCTTTTAAGCCTCTGGTGGGTAGCCAAAACAATCACATTCACCGTTTAAAATGCTGTTTAAACTGTTCTAAAACTGGAATCTAGGATTAGTTTTAAGCTACTTTCAGGAGTATTTATAAGTTTTTAAAAATCCCTGTATTGTTTCAATTGGTTTTTATTTGTTCATTAGCTCTGGGGCCCTTATGGACTGAGAGGTGATGCTTTCAGTGCATTTGCTCTAAGTATGAATAAGTCTTTATAGAACCCTATCGATCAGTGGTTCTCAACCTGAGGGCCCCCAGATGTTTTGGCCTTCAACTCCCAGAAATCCTAACAGCTGGTAAACTGGCTGGGATTTCTGGGAGTTGTAGGCCAAACACCAGGTTGAGAATCACTGCTATAAATAGCATCCTATCAATGGTGTATGCAGGTGCAAGTCAATCTTAAGCCTATTTGATTGCCTATTATGCCTATTTTTGGTCATTGAAGAAAGCGATTAGTATTTCCTTATCACTGGAATGACTAAAACACCTCAACTGGACTTAACATAAAGTTTCTGCAGCCCACTCAAGGATACTATTCAATGGCTGCAAAGAAGCATCTGACTATGTCCACAGAACAAGATGCGAAATTATTACATTATCTGATAAGACCACCAGTGGACTGCAGTGGCTGATGTCATAACTGCACCTGGCAAGAAGGACATACCCAGGCATTTCTCTGACCTCACCTATCACTATCTCCACCAGTCACAGACTGGTCATAGGGACTGAGCTACAGTAACTCTATGGCAGGTCCATGGTGTGTTGAATGGGAAGCTGTGTTCCATTTGTGGAACTACTACATCATGCTGAGTTGTACAAGATGCTGGTTTGTGAGTTTCTGAAGGCTAATCAAGCTGCATAGTTAGGATACTTTTCAAAGGGAAAGTAGTTTGCTCATTTTGCCTAAGCATGAATGTAATACAGTTTTTTCAGAATATGTCTGGCTGAGCTCCCACTTCTTTCCACCATCCTTATTCATGTATTATCTATCTAAGGTTTCACCCTGAGGCTTCAATAAGATAAAATAGGCAATTAAACTAAACTGCAAATAATCTCAAATGTTGAAGGCAAAACCGCAACAGATTGGTTATGCCAAAACCTTTTGCCTGGAATATCAGTTTCTAAGAGATGACTCAAATGTCAATTTGATGTAGAAATGTGCATGTATTGTCTGTGCTTAAGAAGCTGGTATCTCCAGTCACTTAAGTGATGCTTTCTGTCCCAATATGACTGCATACAATACCTAGGTAGAGATTGTGCAATTAAATAGGTCTCCCTTTTTTTTTTTTGCAGTCAGTGGAAGAAGATATCAAAGAAGAAGAGACAGTTGAAGCAACAAACAGTATCCAGCTACCAGATGATCACAGTGGATATGCTCTTTCCAGTTACTCCTCACCGGAAATGGAAGTGGGAAGCACATTAGGTGAGAAACTCAGTGGTTTTCAGGATGCTTGGTTCACATAATGATGCTTAAAAGTAGAGGGATAGAGAAGTATCCCTAGAATACCAAGTCTCTCTTGTCATCATCCACTGTCACCTTCCATGGGATATTTATATTGTAATAATTGATCCCATTGAGAAATCCCTGTGCAAACTACCTCTTGTCTAAGAAAACCATATCAGATCATAATAACCCTAGGAAACACTATTCATGGAGTCCCCTAAGTCAACAGATGACTTGAAGGCATATGCATAGCCTGTCTAATGCAGCTTTCTACAGCAGTCTCATGACAAACCAGAGTCCTATGGGAAATTCATGATCAAGTTATGAGTACAAAAATTGCTATTTTTTACTCAGCATCTCACATTCTGCTTGATATGCCTATTCCCCATGAACTGGCAAGTTGGTGATCATATCTTGCAGTAGCTAAGAGGTTAGAATAAAAAAGATTCAAGATTCTTAGGGATAACCCTAGGAAATAACTTATTTTATTATAATCTGACATTTTTCTATGAATTTTGCAGATCTTGCTACATGTGACTTAACTAATACTGACTGGAGGCCTCACTCAATGGAAATGCAGTTACCTGACAGCACAAATGACATCTACCCACTTCAAGTGTCACCTATTCCATCCTCCTCTGATGGTTAGTATTTAATTGTTCATAGCAGTTGGGTAGCTAATTAGAACTCTATTGAGAAGAGAAATTAAGAATACAAAAAGGCAGGAAGTTAGGGTGAGGTTTCATTGTCTTAAAAGATAGAACTTACTCAGTTCCTTAGACTCCTTGAAAGCTATCTTTAATGAAAATGCAAAATAAAATAAAGAACAAATAAATATGTGCAACGTCAGCATTTTTACAACCCATTGATTTTGGATCAATCTAAAAGTCATGCACTGGAATATGTGAGACTGAATGTGTTTACCCCTAGTTGGTTTGTGCCATTTCCTGTGAAAGGAATGATGCACATACCTATTACAGTACTATAAATCTACAGAAGTCAGTAACTATACTTGTTCAAATATGGACCTTAAACTTTATAGTTTGTCCCCATTGGAACAGATCCATTTAATCAACTGAATTTGCCTATCAACCCACCATTCAACAGTTGATGTAGTGGCTGTCTTTCAGCTGGGATTAAATAGGATTCATGCCAAGACTGATACATTATTTAAAACTTTAGCATTTCAGGCATCTACTAAGTAGTTATTGGTAGCAGAAAATAGAGAAATAAAAATAGTAAACCAAGTCAACAAAAACTCCTGAGCAATACTCATTCTTCTTTCTTCTCTCTCTTTCCAATTCCATCAAACATTACAGTAACTGATGAAGATGATGACCGCTTTCCTCAAGATTTTTACCCGGTAAGACTTTCTCTTTATTCCAAAATGCTCTTGGGTATAATGTAATGTCCATATATGCAGATCACTGCAACAGCTGCTTTGCTGTCTCCTCCCAAAGAGGTCCTGAGATATACTATACATCTGGAACTTTGGAACTGAGGAACCTCATGTGGCTCTCCAGATGCTACCCTTAACTTTTAACTTCCAGCACCTAATGCCATCATATCCAGAGATCAGGATTGATGGGAACTGTAGTATAACAGCTCTGGAATACTATAGGTTGTCAATATGTTTATATCAGTGGTTCTCAACCTGTGGATTTCAAAATGTTTTGGCCTTCAGCTCCCAGAAATCCTAATAGCTGGTAAATTGGCTGGAATTTCTGGAAGTTGTAGGCCAAAACACCTGGAAATTCATAGGTTGAGAACCACTGGTCTATATAAACACTTCTATTCCACCTATCTGGAGATCTCTCAGAGGAGCCAGGGACTATTAAAAGCAATAAAATATAATGAAATTATAAAACCAGATCCATAATATAAATAAACGCAAATGTAATGTGAAGGAATGTCATCACCATTCAGTGAACCACAGTCAAAGAGTAAGGGACTAACCTGTTAAGACAAAAAAATTAAGTTTTTTGGTGAAGCCTGCATTGTCATGGGGTCACCACTGGCCAATGCTGGAACATGGTGTTTTCTGGCTTCCACACAGGTGAGGTAATAAATCGTCTTCAAGTTTTAGCCCAAACTCTATAAAGAAGCTGTCCAAGGTTCTGAACCCTGCTCATCTCAAATATCATCAGTACCTTGTACAATTGTGTTAAAATTTGGGATTCACTGCCATTCTGACATGGAAGCCACCATCCACCACAAGTATTGGGCTTAATGTTTCAGTATAAGGTAACTTGCAGGCTCCATGTAAACAGAAAGACATTTAAATAGCCTTACCCCATCTAGAACTATAAGTGTTGTCATGACCATTAAAATAAGAGAATATCCTGCATCTGAACTTCTTATGTGTGTCCTTGAGAACTAGGCAATATGCATGCCAATACAAGAGGCCCCTGGAAGTCATCTCCTGTATCCACAGGAGATGACTTCCAAGACTCCCTACAAATACCAAAAATTGCACTTGATTCAAGTCTGCATTAAAATGATGTAGGGCTGCAGCAGATGTGGTGACAAGCCACTTCCACTGTTGCCTGATGCTACTTTTAAGTGAACATGTTTACAGACTCTTTGCAAGGCTCACAAGGAGTGTGTATTATAATGAAGAACAAAAGAAGGTGCTGCTTTCGTTTTTATGAGATGCGTTTACAACATCAAATCTGGCATTGGCAGTTATTACAGCCTAATATGTACTGAATTATTTATTTTTTTAAAAAAACAACAAATCATATAATTCTTTTATAATTCTTTACTATTTGGGTTGACAAAGGGATTACACATTCTATTTACATCTATCTTGTGTCCTGTCCCTTTGAAGATATGGATTATAGTGGCTATTAAACTTAATGTAATCAAGACCTTGGAAACTAATAATTTAATGTCTCTTTGGTATTTTGTCTTCTAGCAGCTCTTTAACAACTCCAACTGGCACCAGACTTGTGTTGGCGAGAAGGGATTCCTACTTAATGAAACTGGCATGCAAAGTTTTTCCTTTGATCTTACTTTTCAAGACCCAGAAGCTGCCATAGATGCAACAAACACAGGTATAAAAACTTTCAGTTTAACATATGAAGTATAACTGAAGATTGAATAGATATATGCAGGATAAGCATAATTTACAAAGTTTCTCCATGCAAGTCCTTCTGAGATGTACACTAGGCCCAGTGTATCCACAGGACTATAACGCCATAGTGGCAAAGAACTTGAGCTGCAAACTCATTGGTACATTAGCATTCTCTGTTTCCTCAGCAGTTTGAGAATAATTCTATCTGAAAGGGCTATCACGTATTCAGAGACAAAATATGTGAAATAGTTTAAACATCTTAATCTCCCCATTTCTACCTAAGTAATAGGGTCCTTGATTTTTAAACATCAGAAACATCTTAGGCTTTTTTAAAAGAATGCAGGTTTTTTTTTCTATCTTAAGAGATGGCTAAGGCAGCCTTTGCATACAAAAATACATTGCCTTAGGGTTCTGATGTGCTCTTCTTTCATTTTGTTTATGGCTATTCAATAAATGGACACAATCCAGTAGGATCCCCTCATAGGTTATGGAAGTATCTAACCCAGTAGTTCCCAAACTTTGACTCTTCAGATGTTTTGCACTTCAGCTCCTACCTTCCTGACTTTTAGCCACACTGAAAACCAGAAGTCCAAAAACACTGTGAAGATCAAAGTTTGGAAAACTACATAATTAAATACACAAATACAGTATTAAAAAGCAGTGTGGGTGTCTTTCCTCTTCCCACACTGCCTGGTGCTGTGGCAGGAGCTGTTTCACAGCCCTTGACCAATGTAGTGTAGCTAAAATATGCCCACACTTTCCAGTACAATAATGTTGCTTTATTTTACCAATGCCCTTCTCTGATACAATATAGCCACAAAAACTTAACTGTTGTTTCATTAATGAATAGTGCCGCTTCATAATTGTTTCAGTTTGGTTAAATTTGTAAGGGTCCTATGGTGAAATGTTTCAAAACAATATATAAAAAATTTGCAATAACCATGTCACTAATTACACTATGCATAACTTTTTGTTTGTTTCTGCAGAATTACTTCAAATTGATGCCAGAGCTGCTGTGGAGTTTTCCTTGATGGATTCACTACGATTTACCGCCATACCTTGTTAGGATGTGAACTTCATTTCACCCATTATTATATTATTTCCAATACCACCTGTTAAACTGGCATATTTGTGAATTTCCAACACTTTCCCCAATGTTAAAACTGAACTGTCAACAAGTGTGGTTGTGAGGAGAGGGCTATTTTTATGGTCACACTGTGTCAATTTCTGTCCTTTGACATCCAATAGCTTGTTATATGCTAGTCTGTCTTAAATTTTGACAGTCAGAATACATGAAAAGTTTCTTCATACCTGTAACCAGTCAGTACATATTTTAGTCACACCTATGGCTTATGCTTGCCATTGCTACATAAGAAGACAGGCAATACCCTTTTAAAAGTTTAACATAATTTATGTCATAGCGAGATTTTGAGTTCAACAAAATAGTTTAACAGGGAACTTTGCTCTCCAGATGTGTAAATATGTCTAGTTTGTTGAATTGTGAAAAATCAGATAAAGAGTTTGCTCCATATATTAGATATTCAGATATTCCTGATTATCCGACTTCCTGGCTTCATTATGACATTTTTCAGATGACTATCTTATTAGTCCTTTCAGGTGAACAATATATCTGACATTCCTTCAGTACTAAATGATAAAATCCCATGGTTAATTTACATTTTGTCATTAGCGAGAGAAATCTGAGTGGATTTTTGAGAGTCTTTAGAATATGCATTAAAATGCACTTTGTGGAATTCCATATGCAGGAAAGTGTTTTGACAAAGCATCAGATTGGTCAGTTGAACCTCAAGTTTCTTTTCCCCTTGTACATATTTCAAGTGTATATAAAAAGTTTACAGTTGTAATAAAGTATTTTATATGTTTTAAATCTTGTTTTATTTTATTGTTTTGTTTCCTAATTATGGCTGGAAAAATTTGGGGGATTATCTTGGTTCTATTCTCCCTTAAATGTGAGTGACATTGCTGTTCCATAACAGGATGGAAATTGAACAAGAATGAAAATACAGGCAGTCCCCGAGTCTGTTTTTAAGTTAATTTGTATGTTTCCGAATATTTTTAAAGTATAGGGTAAAGGTTTTTCCCTGACATTAAGTCCAGTCATGTCTGACTCTGGGGTGTGGAGCTCATCTCCATTTTTAAGCCAAGAGCTGGCGTTGTCCATAGACACCTCCAAGGTCATGTGGCCAGCATGACTGCATGGAGCACCATTACCTTCCCGCTGGAGCAGTACCTATTGATCTACTCACATTTGCATGTTTTCAAACTGCTAGGTTAGCAGAAGCTGGGGCTGACAGTGGAAGTTCACGCTGCTCCCCGGAATCGAACCTGCGACCTTTCGGTCAACAAGCTCAGCAGCTCAGCGCTTTAACCCACTGTGCCACCGGGGGCTCCTTTTAAAGTATAACTCCAGTCAAATATAGGTATAGGTATAGGTAGACAGATCGATGGAGGGGGAGAGAGGGAAGGTTAGGATAGCATAGGAAAGCACTAACACTCCTGTGGTTGTTTTGCTATCTGTGGCCCTGTTCAGAAGATTTCACCTTACTTTGTATCCCTGTGATCATTGGATTTTGGAAAAAAATGGCTTGTTGTGGAAATAAGGGACTGTTTTTACCATTTCAGAGCTGCCCAATGAGAATACAGCTTGGCAAGGTAAAATATTTTTCACGACAACTCCCAGAATCCACTAGTCAACATGGCCAGCTTCTCGGGGATTCTGGGATTTGTCATCCTAAAACAGTGGTTCTCAACCTGTGGATCCCCAGGTGCTTTGCCCTATGACTCCCAGAAATCCTAACAATTGGATTTCTGAGATTTGGCTGAGATTTCTGGGAGTTGTAGGCCAAAACACCTGGAGACCCACAGGTTGAGAACCACTGTCCAAAAACACTGCAGCATGGGCAGAACTTCTTCTAATGCTGAATCAAGTAAACTCCATTTGATTCAAAATTCCTGACAACCTTATTTACTTCTTAGTTTCCACATTTATTGCTTTCTGTTATAATCCCTTTTTTGGAGTTAGATGGTTGTGTTCAAACTTTTTATTCTGTTTCTCCAAATGATATTGATTTCACAAAGGGGGATGGGGAATCATATTAGACTGTAACTTCAGCAAGTAGCATGCCCAAGAATGAGGAGCGTTGGATTTGCACTTCCACAACATCCAGAGGGCCACATAATTCCTTCCCAGTACTCTTTAAACAACTGTTTCCCTCCTTTAAAAAAAGCATCAGTCTTCACTGTATGATGAAGCAATATTATTTTGAATGAAGAAATTGAAAGAAATAATGAAAAAGGATTCGTTGGATTTAGTCCATTAATTAATGGCGCTCCATGCATTCAGGCCAGCCACATGACCTTGGAGGTGTCTATGGACAACACTGGCTTTTCAGCTTAGAAATGGAGATGAGCACTAACTCCCAGAGTTGGACACAAATGGACTTAAAGCCAGGGGAAAACCTTTACCTTTACCTTTACTAGTCCATTAATCCCCTTCCATTCTTCACTTTAATTGTTTTCCAATCTTAGTAGATCCATTGAAACATGGGAATTGGTCCCATCATTTCAGTAGTCTAGAAAGCGATAACATTGGATTTAGGTAATGAACACTTTTCCAGTAATTTTTACTTAGGTTTGGCTTTTGTTCTGTTTCTTCTGTTTCTAAAGCTTGAGCACAACTATTGGGCCTCACCCTGCCCGAACTTGTCCTATTACTGCTTTACTAAAACAGACTCAGATATGTAACACAAAACATAGTATTTAAAATTCCCTTTAAATGTCCAGACTACTTTGCATATTTTTTCTTGTAATTTGTGATAGGTGGTATTCTCAAATTGCCGAGGGATGCAGGGAGATACTGAGGATGAAACAGTTTGAAGAAACAATGGATTTTACAAGGAAGGTTTTCAGAATTTGTTGCTCAGGCTCTTTGCCAATATTCTTGAAGCTTCGAAAGCGATTTTCACCCAAGATCTAGTTTATGTCAGAGTTTTATATTGTTTAGGTCATTTCTAAAGTGAAAAATGGGCAAGTGATTGTAAGAATCATGTCCAATCATTGTATGGCCAGCAACAATCAAGCCACCTGTGGGAGTTGAAGTACTACTAATAGAGATTAAGTACATTGTGTTACTCAAGGCTGGAAATGGGTTGGAGAAAGGCTGAAGATTGGAGAGAGAGTTTGGAGCTCAAGGCTGGAGCTGGAGTTGCTGGAGGTGTATTATTGCTACAACGTCTGAAGAGCAAGACTGTGCCATCTTATTTGGAGATAAGAACTTTGTGTTTACAAGCCATCATGTGGAAGCAGCTGAATATTCTAAGGACACTGCTTTATTTGTAAATACCTTCATATAAATCTTTCTTTGCTAAAAGACAGTTTGTTTTCTTTTGGGGTTTTTTCCTCCTTGGATGAAGGGCGCAACTTCCGCAGAAGGGGTTGAATGTTTGGAACCCCAGTTTGATAGCTGGCACAGTTTATCTATCTGGTTATTAATATTTCACTTTTCAGTCATCTCAAAGCAGCATACGCTGTTGGGTATTTAGTTAATCAGTTACATGTATTTACTTATATGCATTTGGATTGGCATGGAGAAGTGTATTCTTTTATTCTTTTAGTCCATCTTATTGCCTGGGGAGGCCTGTTGCTGCTGTCACGTATTGGTGGGGAGAGAGGTGAAGGGATTCAGTTCATGACCGGTATTAAAAAAACTCTAAAATTATAACAGTAAATAAAGAACAAAACTTAAACACAGAGAAACTCCAGACAAGAAACAAACAGGAACATCTAATCACCTCTCAACAAAGGATTTTACCAGGTAGTAACAAGCCACACCTAAAAACTGTCAGGCCACCAAATGCTAATCAAGATGGCCAATTGAAACATTCACACCAAGCTCCAAAACACAAGAGTTCTTTCTCCCACCCTGGATCTTCCACAGATAGATAAACCCAATTTTCCTAGTTCCCTACAAATCTCACAACCTCTGAGGATGCCTGCCACAGCTGCAGGCAAAACATCAGGAGAAAATGCTTCTAGAACATGGCCATACAGCCCACAAACCTACAACAGCCCATATTTTACACAATCTGTCAACAACCATATCAATGTGGAATTTCCCATTTTTCGAGGAAATCCACAACTGTATGACCAGATGATATTATTTATTGATTTATTTTGCATATTTGTATCCTGTCCTTCGCACACCGCGCCCCTTGGGGAGGGGGGCGCGCTCAGGGCAGCTTCACAACAGGCATTCATTCAAATGCCAACCCCTGTCATAAATAGAATAAATTTAAAACAATTCATTAAAAACACTACATTAATAAGACATTTGTTTAAAATCACGCAGGTTTAAAATCAGAGTCCAGGTCAGTCTATTATCATTCATATCACTTGAGTCTACTTCTTGATTGCTGACTCTACTGTTTGAATGTTTGGTCCCATAACTGGTTTTGAGTTTCTTTATAAAGGACAAGAGGGAGGGGGCTAATCTGATGTCACTGGAAAGAGAGTTCCATAGGTGAGGGGCCACCACTGAGAAGGCCCTGTCCCTTGTCCCACCCTGTTGCATTTGCGATGATGGTGGGATCGAGAGCAGGGCCTCCCCAGCTGATCTTAAACTTCGCAGTGGTTCATAGCAGGAAATATGTTCGGACAGGTAATCTGGGCCAGAACCATTCAGGGGTTTAAAGGTTAAAACCAGCACTTTGTGCTCGGCGGCAGATCATCCAGTTCCTGAAAAGAAGATTAAACCTTTCTATTACAATTATAGTAATAATAATACTAATATTATTTTTCTGTATTTTCTGAAATGGCACTTTAATACCATTTCTGTATTTTCTATATCAGTCAATAAACAGTAACACCATTGTGATTAAAGATTACATTCGTTTTTTAAAAAGCTCTTTCCTACTTCACAAGGGATAGAAATGGTATGCTAAAAGTTATGTCTGAATTTGCAAGATGTGATCAGAGCTGTTAAAAGCAAGGAGGATTTCCATTTATAGGGTTAGTATGAGTCAAACCTGACTCAAAAGCATGCAACAATAATAACAAATACTAAGTAATGGTTTTATGGCATTATGCATAATATTTCATGGAAAAGGAAACTTCCCAGAATCCTGACACCATTAAAATTAACAATATGTCATAAACTCCCAGAAAAATATTAGTATAAAAATAAAGTAGTAGTAGTAGTTGTTATTTCTGGGAGTTGAAGACCAAAACATCTGAGACCCACAGGTTGAGAATCATTGGTCTATCAGGAAGTTACTTAGTATTAGGTGACTTCTGTAATAGATCTGCAAGGACTGTCAATTTTCTACGATGTGACAAGAGCAAAAACAAAAGAACTCTCCCTTATCCAAAATAGTTTAGTAACTTCAATTGAAGAAAGTTTGAAAGGGTTTGTGCATGAGACCCAGTGCTACTAATGCAGACTAAGCTGTGCGTGTCTCTGCCACACCAGATTACTCAGGCCCCTTCTACACTGCCATATAAAATCCAGATTATCTGCTTTGAATTATCATCATCATCATCATCATCATCATCATCATCATCATCATCATTTATCCTGCTTTTCTCCCATGGGTGGGACTCATTTAACTGGATTATATGGTCGTGTAGACTCAGATAATCCAGTTCAAATCAGATAATGAGGATTATCTGCTTTAATAATCTGGATTTTATATGGCAGTGTAGAAGAGGCCTCTGTTGTACATCCTAAGTCAACATCTTGCACTGGATTTCATTAGGCTGATCTCAGGAATACCATGAAAGTAAAGTTGCCTAAAGAATACCCAACTCTAACCAGAAGGAAATCCTCGCTGGTGGCTAAACATGGCACGGGATGGTCGTTAATGCAGATGAAACACTTTTTGAAGGGAAGTTTGCATGCTCTGATGTGTCACCGACCACTTGCCTCAGTTTAGAGACGCATGCCCATTCAGCTTCTGGAGAATCCCATTATTCTCTACAAGGCAGTTTGGAAACTGGCAACACAAGCAATTATTATAGATACAGGAGAAATCTTCATTTGACACATAACACAAAGATGAAGAAACTGGCAATAGCTGCTGACCCACCCAAAAGGTCTGAAACATGTCAAATGGGACAGCATGTGATACAATGTAGAATTACCAAATGTGAGAGCATGCGAAGAAAAATAAAGATTTCACAATAATTCTTTTTGAAAACTACACTGTTCACAGTAGCATTTTTCTTCTCCTTTGTCTTTTCTCTTATGTTTCACTTTTAGAATTGTAAAGAAGGAACAGAACTCAACTATATTGTTGCGCTGTGTTTGTTTTTGTTTTTCAAGAACACATGACGTGTTTAATAATGGCCCCACCAAACCTAATTTCTCTATTTCTACAAGGCATTTTCTAGAAAGGTTCTAGAAAAAGGTCGTTTGCCATGTTGTCATGGAAATTTTCAACAGCCTTTCACTGTGATGTCTTCCTAACAAGACTTATATAGTAAGCCCCTATTAAATGTGGCACAGAGTGCTTGAGAATTAGGATATCCCTAGGGATACCAAGGTGCTTGTTAATAAAGCTATTGTCCTCCCAACTCTGCTATACACCTGCAAAATGTGGACTGTCTACAGATGTCACACTCAACTCCTGGAATGATTCCATCAGCGTTGCCTCCAAACATATCCTGCAAATCTATTGGGAAGATAGACAAATGTCAGTGTGCTGGAAGAAGCAAAGACCATCAGCATTGAAGCGATGCTCCTGTGCCATCAACTCCCCTGGACTGGCCACGTTACCCAAATGCCCGATCAATGTCTCCCAAAGCAGTTACGCTACTCCCATCTCAAGAATGGGAAACATAATGTTGGAGGACAGGAAAAGAGATTTAAAGATGGGATTAAAGCCAACCTTAAATACTGTGGAATAGACACTGAGAACTAGGAAGCCCTGGCCTTTGAGCACTCTAACTGTAGGTCAGCTGTGACCAACAGTGTCGCAGAATTTGAAAAGGCATGAATGGAGAGCAAAAGGGAGAAATGTGCCAAGAGGAAGACGCGTCAAGCCAACCCTGACTGGGACCGCCTTCCACCTGGAAACCAATGTCCTCACTGTGGGAAAACATGCAGATCAAGAACAGGTCTCCACAGCCACCAACTGACCCGCCACCAAGACACTACACTTGGAGGACCATCATCCTCGGGCTACAAGGGATCGTCTAAGTAAGGACAGAAGCAGAGGTCGCAGCAAAACCCAACCATCAGGCAAGCTATCTTATGCAGGGTCTACTGTCCCAAAGAATGCAGTGGCCATGGAAATCTGCTTCCCCTGCTTCCATAGGCCACTTTTAATAGGGACTTGAGCATGTACATTTCTTTTCTCCGTGGAGGTTCCTGGAGCCAAACCTGCAGATACTGGGCCCCCAATGTATTTTCTTGCATTGCCTCTGGAAGACTTTCAGGTCAAACAAATGAAACTGTGAGTCTACAGTCTAGCATCTGTATCTAGATCTCTGTTCGATCATACCTGCAATGTTTCACAGTATAACTATTTTTCAGGAACTCCTCTCTTGAGCAGACTGCACCATTATGTCTCTAAGTATGTCATTAACTAATAAACTAGAGAAACAGACTTTGCACTCATAAACATTGTTCAATCTGTTTGCTGTAATTATAGTAAAATGGGTGAGGATGTTAAACTAACAGCAGCAAAACCAACAAAGGTTTCTCTGCACTTTAAAGACTAACAAGACCAGGCGTGGGTAAACTTTGGCCCTCCAGGTGTTTTGGACTTCAACTCAAGTTCAAAACACCTGAAGTCCAAAGCACCTGGAGTGCTGCAGTTTGCCCATGCCTGAACAAGACATTTCTTATAGAATAAGCATTTTTGAGCCATAGTCCACTTCATCAAATTGATTCTTATTTGGAATTTCAGATACACATACAGAGCAAAGAAGGGCAGCAATGGAGACAGTGAGGTCAGAAGGAAATTAAATGCAGAAAATACTGACAGTTATAACTGTATTAAGTACGCTGGCTTTACTCAAACACTGTTAATATAATCATCCTGGGCTAGAATATAAGCTCTGGAACAATTAGCTCTATGATGCTGTGTTGGATTGTGTGTGTGTGTGTGTGTGTCTGTATATATATTTCAAAAATATAATGACACATAATAAATATAATGACTCCTTGTTGTGCATTTCCAAATGTTCCTATTGACATTTGCTGAAATCTGCTTCATGTCAGAAATAACCATTAGAATGAGATCCATCTGCACACACACACAAGCATGCTGTGAAGGTGTGGACTCTCTGATAGCAAAAAGTATAATTCTTACAGTGAAAAATGCCCTTTCTAACTCTTGATGTGCTACCTTGGACCCCACACTGGGCCAAAGACAAGTTATACATTCTTCATTCATGTTATCTATTGTAGATAGAAGGCAGTGGGACTAAGGAGGAATGGGTGTATTGTATTGTTGAAGGTTTTCATGGCTGGAATCACTGGGTTGTTGTAAGTTTTTCGGGCTGTATGTAAGTTTCTCGGGCAGACCTCAGAACTTCTGAGGATGCCTGCCACAGATGCAGGCAAAACATCAGAAGAGAATGCTTCTGGAACATGGCCATACAGCCCGAAAAACTTACAACAACCCAGTGGGTGTATTGTTTTATGATGTGTACTGGGAAAAGTATTTAATTTCATTGTACAATGTACAACGACAATAAAGTTATTCTATATATACACACATATACACACACATATATCTACAACAGATAACATGAAAATAGACGTAAGATCTGACTTATTAAATCCTGCTGATAAAAATGAGTTTAGTCTGCCTGGGGCTGTATTTACACTGCCATAGAATCCAGATTATCAAAGTAGATAATCCAGATAATTAACTTTGTATTGAACTACATTAGTCTACACTGCCATATAATCTGGATTTTATATAGCTGTGTAGATGGGGCCTGGGATTAACAGTTGGATTTACAACATATGGTTCAGATTAGAAAACTCAAATACCACTTCCTAGACATCAAGTGAGCAATAAAATACTTCTGCTGACTATATTCAACCCCTTGGGTTTTGCATTAAATAACTTTCGAGAAAGGTTGGGTTTTTGCTCCTCTCTCAACCCTTTCACACCAGGCTGTATCTGCATGATAGTTTCACAATTATTTTGCTGTGGTCTCTCTGACTCACAAATCAAAAACCACTTCTGTTTAGTGTTCGATTGCCAAGTCTAAGAGTGCACTGGCATTCATTATCTTCAGTGTTCTTTCCTATAGTAAGCAAATAAGTATCCCGCAACTTTATGTATTTAAGAGCTGGAGGCCTCAGGTAAACTCAAATCAATTCTGAGTAAAATGGGATTTCCCAGTTGACTCTGGATTAATTAAGACACCTGGAAAGATGTCTTAATTAATGTAAGTTCCATATACAGGGTTAGTCAAAATGCATAGGCCAATCTGCCATTCAATTGAATGGCTTATTGGCCTATGCATTTTGACTAACCCTGTATTTCCAGGTGTGGACTCTATGGGGATTGACTCCTAGGACTGCTTCTGATTGTGAGGGGGGTCAATCCCCATAGCAATTCTGGTTCTTTGGGCTCCTGGAGCCCGAATGAGCAGGATGGTGCCCTCGCTCTCCCCTCCCAGCATCTCAGTTACACGCTAAACTTACCTGAGGGGCTGGCTATATGCTCAGGCACGCCCACCAAAAGCTCTTCGTGAGTCAAAATGATGTGTTGGGAGGTTTTTTTGGGGGGGGGGAGGGGGGATTCCCTCCTCTCTCCAACCTCCTGACCTGTCATTTTGACACACCCAGAGCTGGGGGGGGGGGGAGGCTGGCTCCATGCCCTCCTGGGTCAACCAGGGACGGTGGGTGTGGGGACTAAATTCCAGGAGGAACTGGGATATAACATCCCAGTTCCTCCTGGGATTTAGCCATGTATGAAAGGGCCCGGAGTTAGGCTCTGAAGTGGGGAATCTTGGGAAATAGGGTCTTGCATTGAAATTATGATCTATTAAAATTATGAACTACTATATGAAAATACGTATACCCTGCCTTATGTCATGGGATCTTAGAGCACAATACAAGTAAAATCATTTTGAGTCCCAGTTTTGGAGAAAGAGCAGGATGATGATAGTAACTGTTTCAAACAATTCCAAATAATTGAAATGGATTGTAAGGATATTAAAAATTCAACAAGTCAAAAGAGATTTAAAATGTGAAAGGCTGTCAAAATCATGCATATACACATTTCTCAAAAAGATTCGTTAAAGTTGGAAGGCCATATTGGTGTGAAAGAGGGCACTGGCATTTTGCTAACTTTCCAAGCACAGCAGCAGTTTTTAAACAGAATGAGCCAAAACAACTGACTGTCCTTCCATCCACATTGTAGAAGTATAGCAGTTTGGCAATACATTAACTGTCTTGGCTCAATGCTCTGGAATCTTGTGATTTATAGCATATTGTCGCAAGAGAGCTCTCTGTCAAAGAATGGCAAATATCTCACAAAACCACAAATCCCAATAGCATTGAGCCATGACAGTTAGTGTGGAGTCACATTGAACTAGATACATGGTCTTCTTAAACCCATATAGCAAAGAAATGTTAAACCAATTATGGATGAGTTTTTCGTAGCTCACTGGTAGCACTGTGCATCAGTATGTCCTACTTACACATACCTATTAATGGTAGTATATAAAATAAATCAACTTCCATAGCTTGCTCCTGTAGTCTAAGGCTCCTTCTACATTACCATATAAAATCCAGATTATTTGCTTTGAATTGGATTATATAGCAGTGTAGACTCATATAATCCAGTTCATCTCACCTCTTTCACAAAAAAAAAAAAATGAGTAAGCCCCAGGCAGGCCCTATGTGTAGCCTAAACTGGAACTGTGTTGTCAAGATGGCTGTGAGGTTAATAATAATAAATAATAATAAAAACTTTATTTGTATTCCGCCCTATCTCCCCAAGGGGACTCAGGGCGGATTCCTGCATAACAATGGCAAGCATTCAATGCCTACATAAAACACATGATACTAACATAAAATCCCCCAAAACCCTCACATATAAAAGTAACATTAAAGCCTAACATGACATTAAGACCTAATATCAGTAAATCAAACCTGACATCAATAAATTAAACTACATGTAATGAGACAAAATTCTATAATAACATAAATCTAAACAAAACATCCACATTAGTGTACAACCGCCAGCAAGGGTTAGCTGAAGTTGGAGAGAAGTGTTCCCCTGCCTTCTTTCAAAAGGGATGTGCCTAAATGTAACAGGTTCATTGCACCAGGTGGAGGATCTCTAAAGAGAACAATGCTAGCGGGGTAGTCCAGTTGCAAAATGGTCTATGCAATATAAACAGTCTATTTTCTATTGGTATTAAGAACATTGACACTTTTGAATGAAAAATACCTACTTTTTAATCAGGCAAACATTAGCATCAATTCACATATATTCAGGAAAAATGCTTAAAATCATATTAAATCATATCTCCTTGTATGAGCCTACTAGAACTTTAAGATCATCTGGGGAGGCTATGTTCCCATTCCCATGTTGCACA
Organism: Anolis sagrei; assembly: GCF_037176765.1. Classification (NCBI taxonomy): domain Eukaryota; kingdom Metazoa; phylum Chordata; class Lepidosauria; order Squamata; family Anolidae; genus Anolis; species Anolis sagrei. The sequence goes on along the minus strand of NC_090022.1, from coordinate 94,690,247 downwards.
CAAAAGAGCCATGTCGCTTTCTTGTGCAACATTGCTGATTTTGTACTTTTTGGCTTTTTAAAAAAGTAGAACCCAGCAATGTAAAATCCAGCAACAGAGATACTGTGTAAAATCAACATTGTTGCATGAAAAGCGACATTGGGGGGGGGGGGTGAGAGATGGGGCCTTCTCAGTGGTGGCGATTGGTGGGGATGGGAGGCAGGGCCTTCTCAGTGGTGGCCCCTCGGCTGTGGAATTCCCTCCCCAGTGACATCAGGCAGGCCTTATCCCTTCTAGTTTTTAGAAAAAAAGGTAAAGACATGGATTTGAACACAAGTGTTCAAAGAATAATTGACTACAAGCTTCAACACAGTTTGAATATGGATTATGAACAAGGATCTTAGATGAATGGAACTATGCACTTTATATATTTAATGCTGTAATGTGTTTATTGAATAATAACTGTTTTAATGGAAGGCATATGTTATTGTTTTTACTGTTGATTTTACCTGCATTGAATTGTACCTAAGTTGTAAGCTGCCTAGAGTCCCGTGAGGTATAAATGAGGTATAAAGGCAGAGTATACATGAAGTAAATAAGTAAATAATAATAATAATAATAATAATAATATTAAAGTCATTATACTTTATATTTGTTATATATCGAACCACACCATTTTCCTGGATGAAGTAGTCTGAGTAATGTGAACATTTGCAAATTCGAGTATGAACAGCCCAATGAAAGACATCTGTTTATTGCCCACTCACTGTTTCTCAGGAAAATGACTTCTGTGTACAGTGAAACAAGCATGTCCAGGATGCAAACTTATAGCCCTATCCTACAATGTGTTTCCTCTGATATAAATCCTATTTACTCCAATAAGATTTACTCGGTTATAAGTCATTTTAGGTTAAGAGTGCAGCTTTTGAAACAGCGGAGAAGATCTGTCTGTTTTTGTTTATTGGCGAAAGAACATGGGATGAAGTCTCCTTATCGCATAATCTGAAGAAACAGAGACTTAAGGCCTGAACCTTCAGAGAAATCTACCTGTATGTAATTCATTCTCTTTCTCTTCATTGTATACAATTCTTCCATGCACAAGACTGGTTTTGAATAGAAAACCAAGCGAAAAGAGCAGTCATGTGGAAACAAAAGGACTGCAAATATTTCTAACATTTGAAACTTCTGTGAGGAAACCAGGGCTTCCTGTACTACAGAAGCAAGCGGAACAAAACTTGACAAAACACGTCTCATCACTCAGATGTCACACCTGCCATTTTCTTATACAGTAGACTCTTAGTTAACTGGACTTCTCAAGCAACTATAAAAAAATAATTAAAATTGTATAGTGCATTTACAATGCTGCTTTTATAATACAATACAACTCTGTTACATTAAATTTGTCTTAATATGCTTTTAATATTAAATATCAGGTCAATATAGAGTTTATAGTATGGCATAGTACATGGTATAGTATTAGGCCTATTTTTAATAGTAACTCTCAAGCAACTGGAAACTACATTTATCTGGCACCACCCCATAGGTGCCAATTAACGGAGAGTCTACTGTAATACCAAAATGCCTAATAACACCATGAATCTAATGCAAAGGTAAACCCCACTATGACGTAGATCATCTAGTTAGAGTGGTCCACTGCAAAAGTGGATGGGGCCTCTGCAGCCTCATCAACTGGTTGTTTAAATTCCCTTATCTACCAAATTAAGTACAGGAATTATGTCCTCTTTTGCTTTTTGCACACATTAGAGATGGAATGAAAATCCATCAGTTTCCCAACTGGAGTTCTCAAGAATAATAGAATCATAGAGTTGGAAGAGACCACAAAGGCCATCCTGTCCAACCCCACTTTGCCATGCAGGCACACATAATCAAAGCACTCCTGACAGATGGCCATCCAGTCCCTGCCTAAAAGTTTAAGTAGAATCTATTTTTCTGCATTGGGAATCCACAGCAATGTAGTGCAAAACTGGCTATGTTGCAGGCAAAAAAGCCATGTAATTTTTTTGTGCAACATTGCTGACTTTGTACTTTTTGGCTTTTAAAAAAAGTAGAACCCAGTAATGTAAAATCCAGCAACAAAGATACTGTGTAAAATCAAATTGTTGCATGAAAATATCATAAAAACATGGCTGGTTTTTATGTAGAAGTAGCATCTATGTTGCAGAAAACGTGGTCATACGGTTTTTTGTGCAGCAGCACTATTTTTCTGTGATGCCTTTTTGTTATGAAGCATTGCTATTTACTTCATAAAATAAATCTTGCCCAAATTCACACACAGTTGCCTACAAGCAGTTCTTTCCAAATGAAAAGATGCACAGATTTCAGTGATGGTTGTGCAGATTTCAGGCGGATCTGCACAGCTCCCTGAAAACTACAGTTTTTTGGAGAAGCTGCACAGAGGGAGCTCAACCCACTCTCCTTGGATTCGAACTGCTGACCTGTCAGTCAGCAGTCCTGGTGGCACAAGGGTTTAACCCATTGCACCACCAGAGGCTCACACCAGAAGCGACTTGCAGTTTCTGACATGAAAAAAATAAAAATAAATTCCATTGCAAGATCCATCCAAAAATCTATGAATCAGTCCCAAGTAGTGCCCCTTTTTTGTAATTATGAGAACTCCAGTTGGGAAAATTATGATACAGCAATACTCTCTATGGCAAATAAATTCAGATGATTTATCAATCCATATGGAATTGCTTCCACCTATCACACTAGAACCGCAGCTGTTTATTGTTCAGAGTCCTGGATTGTAGTTTGTAGGTCTCAATAGTTCATTATTATTTCCTTCCCCCTTTTCTTTGAACTTTACCTTAATTATATCCGACTTTTCCGTCAAAACTTGGAATTAAGAATAACAATAAAATAATTATATTCTTCCTCCTTTTCCTCGAACTTTACCTTGGTTTATATCCTACACTTCTGCCAAAACTGAGAGCTAAGATGGCTTGTAGCCTCATAATCACCTCTCTTTTTCAGATGATTATGACATATAACATATATAAGGGTTTCTGGAAGTCATCTATTCCAACTTCTTGCTAAATGCTATATGTACAAAACAGGCTATAACTACTGGATCCCTCCTGCCAGGTGGCCATCCAAGCTCCAGCAAAGAACACAATTCCCTCCCCTCTCCCGCTGCATTGCCAAACAGTCTTTACTTAGGATGTTTCATCTAAAATTTGGCTGATAACTGGTTCCTTCTGATTTCCATCTTTTGGTTCTGGTTCTGTCCTTTGGAGAAACTACATCAGTAATTTTTATGTTTTGTATTCCATCTCAACTGAGCTTACACAGGCAGAAGTGAGGGTAAGTAGATTTTTTCTCCAGTGGTCATGTGCCATACATTAACAGAAAAACATCAGAAAAGACAGATTTGCCATCTCCTATGCTACTAAGAGTAATTTTGAACCGTAAATAATACATCATAGGAACAGAAGGTTTCCCCAAGAAACCTGAATCAAGAGAACACTTTTTTTTGCTTTTAAATTACTATTATTACTAGGGCAGTTCGACACAACTGCATAAAGCAGGCTGGAACCAGTGTCTGAAAAGCTGGTACCAGCCTACCTTCTAGCTTGACAGTAATATCTAGAGCTGTATTGGTGGCAGAAGAGCATCTCTACTGCCCCCCGCCCCTTCTCTGTATGTTGCTGCTAGTTGCAGCAGCGACAATGTGACCTATCTGATGCTTGTGGCTTTGCCTTTCTCCTGTGTCTTGTGACTCACAAAGGATGATGCAAAGAGCCCCCTCTTTCCCTCCTCCCATCCTTGATTGTGAGTCACAAGACACAAAAGGAGGAAGAAAAATCCCCAAGCATCAGGTAGGCTGCATTGTCACTGCTGTATTCAGTTTTACAGGTAGACAAGTCCCAATCTGTGAAATCTTTGCTATGGGGCCCTGGAAGAATCAATCCTGGCAACCCCAATTCAGAGGTCATGCATGTAATGTTAGCTCCATAGGACACCACATGCATCCATTTGCTCGTTCAGACCTACTGGTAGAAATTTTTAACAGTAGAGATGGTTTCAGTTGTGGAAATGAGTGTCTCATAAAACTGAAGTCCAGTCCAAGAACAAATTAAGATTAACAAATCACAACAAACTCTCCTGGTCTTGCAATGGAGAGCACTTTGAATATGTTTGAAGACTGTGATTATTTTACCTGCTCATACAGCCTTTGGTTAATCATCAGAATTTTTCTTCATAATTTATATTCAGATCTGCCTATCTCCACCTTCTCAAACAGCTTGAATGAGCAATCTTACTTGTTTAACTCCTTGTGGACAACAAGTTAAACATGAGCCAACAATGTCATGTGGCAGCAAAAAAAGCCAATGGGATTTTGTCCTGCATAAATAGGAGTCTAGTGTCTAGATCCTTTATTCTGCTTTGGTCAGACCACACCTAGAATACTGTGTCCAATTCTGGGCACCACAATTGAAGGGAGATGTTGACAAGCTGGAACGTGTCCAGAGGAGGGCGACTAAAATGATCAAGTGTCTGGAGAACAAGCCCTATGAGGAGCGACTTAAATTTAGTTTAGTTTCGACTAAAGAAGAGAAGGCCAAGAGGCGACATGATGGCCATATATAAATATGTGAGGGGAAGTCATAGGGAGGAGGGAGCAGGCTTGTTTTCTACTGCCCTGGAGACTAAGATGCGGAACAATGGCTTCAAACTACAAGAAAGGAGATTCCACCTGAACATGAGGAAGAACTTCCTAACTGTGAGAGCTGTTCAGCAGTGGAACTCTCTGCCCTGGAGTGTGGTGGAGGCTCCTTCTTTGGAGGCTTTTAAACAGAGGTTGGATGGTCATCTGCCAGGTGTGCTTTGAATGCAATTTTCCTGCTTATTGGCAAGGGGGTTGGATTGGATGGCCCTCAAGGTCTCTTCCATCTCTATGGTTCTATGATTCTATACACCTTTTATTTTCTCCCATTCTTGTGTACAGCACTGTAAATAGCCATGACCCAATCTCAAGAGACTATATAATATATTTTTACCCATACAAAACAAAAGAAAAAATTACTATTTTTAGTACAGTAGTTTTCTTTACCTTTGAAGTTTAATTTGTGCTGGGTTTGAATTAGCTATAATTTTTTCTTGTTTTAGAGAGGAATAAATTGTGAGAAAAGTTACTTTCTTGGAAACATTTTTACACTTTTTGTGTGCATGACTTTGTTTCTTTTAGATCAATGGGAGTGATTCATTTCCAGATGAAACATCAGGATAAGATACATTTCATGAGCTGTTTTCACCCATCAACACTTCCAAGCCTAATATAGTATTTCTTTCAAACACTTTTATGCTTAGCTAAGGCATTTAAGCGGAAATGTTATTCCACTGTAATGCTGTTATGAGATAATGTGTTATCATGTTTCAAGTGGAAGAGGATATAAACAGGTGGTGATGTGGATCATTCAAATGCATTATCCCATATTTGCTGTGCATTTTTGAATGAGCTGTCACAGATTTAAGTTCTGCAAACGAAACTTCCATATCATCCCAGTCTGATTGGCTTCATAGATCCTATTGTGTTTAGCTGTGACTCACAGAGTGGCAAACAGATGTGTATTGACCTGCCCTTCTACAATTACTGCTCCTGGGTGTGTTTTAAGAGATGGAACTATCAGTAATTAAAACATCTTATACTACAGAGGATAAATGGTTTCACATTAATATAAAACTGGCTGTAGATATATATGTAGATATATATGTATATGTATGTATATATATTCCTTTGTTATGTGACATCAAGTAGCTTCTGACTCATATTGACCTTAAGGTGAACCCTACTGCAGATTTTTGGGAGAAAGGGGGGGGGGGGGACACAAAAATCCTACTGCAGGTTTTTGTGTTTGCCTTCCATCCCCTCTGAAGCTGAGAGAGTGTGACATGTCTAAGGTCAACCCTTGTGTTTCCATGACCAAAGTGAAGATTAGAAAATGGCCCTGACAAAAATCTGGTTTGTGTGTTTTAGGGTCCTTCCAGACAGGCCCAAAAATGTGGGGCCTGTTGTGCTTTTACTGGAGGCATCCAAATGACATCTTCGGTAAAAGTGAATTAATTTGGAACAACACAGGGTTTCCCTGATTTGTTCCAAATTAATTAGATACTTGGGAAGACCCAGATCTTAGGTAAAATCCAGGCCTTACCAGATTTGGGCCTTGTCTGGATTGGGCCTGGGGACCGTGGCAGACGATTCCCAGGCCCAAAAATACAACCATCACACACAGCAAGAGGGCACCCTCCCCCAAAATAAGCCCTTAAAATTTGAAACAACTTACCCGCCCACCATTAAGTAACTCCTGGAGTCCTCCTGGCACATAGAAATGACATGCAAGGAGACTGGGGAGGAGGGCCAGGAGCTATTTTCCTCCTCCTTCCCATCATCTCCTGGCATTGCTATGAACCAAGAGGACTCCAAGTGTTCCTTAAGGGTGACTCTGTAAGTTGTTTTACATTTTAAGGACTTAGTTGGGGGGGGGGCTTCTGGGTCTCTGGGTGCCATCCTGGTAGTTACCAGGATGGCATCTAGACAGCCTACCCAGGAAAGTCCAGATTTGGGGGCCCTTGTGGGGACAAAAACCCACACCGCTTCAGCATGGGCTTTAGTTCTGTCTGGAAGCGCCCTTAGTCAATTGTTTGAGCCAATCTCAAATGTGTTATAAAAATACAGTCTGATTAATCTTGCTAGTGGTGACCAAAGATGTAGAAAACATGTGTTAGGGATGGTGGCGGTGTAATGTAGCAGGAGTCTTTGGGGCAACACAACAAACCATGGCTTATAATCATATGAACAAACTTTAGGAAGTCTTAATTTACTATACTCTCCCTTTCTCTATCATCTTCTAGCATGTCTTTTTTTTTACTTCTCTCCTCTGAAATATGACTGTAATTAATCTTAAATGTAGCTAAAGGAAACAAGCCACCATCACAAACCACAGTTTGTATTATATTTTTAACAGTTTTATGGTTTTTACAGTATATGTTTTTATCTGTTTTAATATGTATGTGAATCATTGTAATATATATTTGTTAGAATATGTGGTATTGAATATTGCATGAGTAAGCACGAGTTCCCTTTGGGATGAGAGAGAGCAGGATAGAAACATAGTAAATAAATAGTTTGAAGTTGCATTCCCTCCCATTTATCAGTTAAGATTAAACCCAATTTGTTGTGTTCAAACAAAACAGCACATTTTCGTGGTTGAAACTGAAAGAACAAAAGGAAGAGCAAAGTGCATGAGCGTGGCACTTTCAGAGTGTTGTTCTTCTCATGACAAAACAGTGGTTTATTGTGACATCTCAATGCACCCAACATGGACACCTTCAGAATGGTTGTTGGTTGCTGAGCTCTGTAATTCTATCAGGAACTCTTAAGGGCCATTTTGAAGCTTATTCTAGTTTAATAAAGTGTTTGAGCATCATTTCATTAACTGTAAAAGAACAGATGTGCATTTTAAAAGGATAACAAATGTCAATGAAAATTTAGACAAAAAAATACTGAAAGACCAATCACAGAGTACAAGAAAATTAAAAATCCACAAAACAGTGATGCCTTAATTAAGTCAATTTTTTAAAAGCCACAAAATACTTAGTGAAAGCTTTTGGAGCTCTAATGGCATCTTCCTTTCTTAGGATGGATTTATACTGCCATGTAATTCAGATTCTGAACCCAGATTATCTGCTTTGAACTGAATTATATGAGTCTACACCGCCATATAATCCAGTTCAAAGCAAATAATCTGGATTCTGAAACTGGATTATATGGCAGTTTAGTTGGGGCTCTAGGATCCACTGCTTCAGAAAGGGGCTGGAAGCTGCCACAGGACAAGGACAGTTTGAATCTCAAGGAATTTGTATTTCTGTTGCTAATGGGAGTTGAAATTTGACAGCCTAGGTTTTATAGTTCTTTGTTTTCCAATCCCTCACACACACAGCCACACAAACTCGTATCATCCAAACCATTTTAACTGACAACAAAAGCAGTGTCCTATGACAAAATATAGTTCTCTGACTCTAACTTGTTAATTTTTATTTTTCTGTATTATTTCTAACACCCTGGACTATAAAAAAGCCACTGGGTTTTTGAAAGCTTGCATGGCACACCTTTTTAGTTGGACTAATGAAGGTATCATGATTTAATAAATACTAGATTTTGTTGTATTTTGCTGTATGGCTAATACAGCTATTCCTGGATATGTTTCGTAACAGAAGAAGCCAGATAGTTTTGAAATACAAGGTGCTTGTGCCATTAGGAAGTCTGTTGAAATGTAGCTCTTAAATATCTCTTTCCCATAGCTTTAGGAAGGAAGTAACATGATGTCATTTTTGATATCTGTAGTTCAGCTAAGGTAGGGTATTGTTTTGATGGCACAGAGAAAGTTTGCGCTTATGAATATAACAGAGACCTTGATCCTCTCTTGGCCCTAAATATATACACTCCTGGAACCTCTTTTCAGGACTAAGGCTCTGTACCAGTGGATGTAGTGACAAATGAAAGTAGACAACATCGCTGTATATTTATTTATTTATTTATTTATTTATTTATAACATTTATATGCCACCATTCTCACACCGAAGGGGACTCAGAGCAGGCTTACAAGTAATATGTAAATACAATATATTATATTATTACCATAGCACAATATTAGTATTATATATTACTATATTGTACTATACCATTATACTGTAATATTATTAGTAATATTACATGTAATGCAAAATATATAATTATAATATAATATTATTATTAGTAGTATTATATTGTATCACATTATAATATTATCAATATTATATGCATACATGTTGTATTGTATTGTATTATATTATATTATATTATATTATATTATATTATATTATATGAATAGCACAGTGCAGGAGACAAGGTGATATATGTTAGTATCTTGCACCCTTAAACCTCAAAACAATGCTTGGAAGTTTAGCTGATTTTGAATTTAAAGTTCTGGTTTTAATTCTATTTTTTCCCCAATATTTTAGTTGCCAAAAGTTGTCAGTTAGATGAAATGATTAATTATAAACAACTTGGAGGGGACCACTAGAAGGCAAGGACTGCAAACTTCAATTTGTCACTCTTTCTAGTGCCTCAAACCACTCCCTCAGCCTTCCCCTCCAGTTCTCAAAATAGAAAGCAAGAACTGCCAGGAGAGCTCCAGTTGCCAATGTAGCAATAAATCCACTCTAAACTTAAGTCCAAGAGCTGGCAACTGTGGAGGGGGTGAAGGTGGCACTCCCCATGCCCTCAAGTGGGGAGAAATGGTCCTTCATCATACCCTTTTGTAGTTTTCGTTTTCCAGGATTTTGCTGTGTGTATAGGGCCCTGGAGTAGGGTGAAGGAACAAAATCACCCATGTGCAGCCATTTAATCTGAATAGTAAAGGAGCGATCCCGATGAGCCTCTTTTGGAGGCACACTTCAGCATGTTGGCTATCTCCTTAAAGTTTATAGTGATTCCCAGAGGGACTCATCACCCCATTGATATATCCGTCATCAAGAAGGGACTCTTTCCAGTGGGTATTTTTAAGGTAAGAAGATGACCAAATGCCACACGTGCTCTAGTTTCCAATCCTCCCTAAAATTAATCTGTGAAATTATCTGCCTCATTTGATATGTTTGAAAGGAAGATCAGGATGAAATATCTTCCTTCTCCATAATACCTGTTGGATGAAATACTGTTTAAGTATTCATACAAGAGGAATCTTTCAGCAGGTTCCTTTTTTCTTGTCTCTGTACACCACCCAATGAAAGAGATGGCCCACATCTTGGTGACCTACAGTCATGCAACCCAAGGTTGCAAGAATGCATGTGCTTCTAGGCATGTTGTTCAAGAAAATATCCAATACCTCCTTGAACTAAGGCTCCCTCCCATACTAGAAACTGCTGTGCATTATCCCTGCCATTTAGTGATGAGGAAAGCAAAGGAGGCGCTGTAGTAGCTGGGGCAAGGTAGAAGGGGGCATCTGGATAGTGTCAGGCTCCTCTTCTGCACCTGGAAGGAAAGGACGCCCACAACAGTGATTTTTCTGTTTTCTCCTTCTGAACTTTCCTCACAGAGCTACTTTCTATGGGAAATGCATGACAACACTCATAGAGTGTTAGGGCACAGGAGTGTCAGAGGATCACAGCCAATACTAGTACTCACTAAGTCACAATTTTTCATACAGAAGATGCTCTCCTGCTTTGCATATGATCACAGGACTGCCACCTGATAGGAAAACAGAGGCTCCCTTCTCCATGTACCCGCCCCTGGTGTTATCATTCCTCAGGCCATGGATGTGCAACATCTGGAGAACTCTAAATCAGTACTTCTCGGGCTCCCATCTGCACTGCCATATAATCCTGTTCAATGCTTTTAATCGGCATTTGGGCACTGGGTTATTTGGCAATGTAGATGGGGCCTAAAACTAACCAATGTGTCTTATGGGGAGCAAGTATTGTTTTCCAGTGTGCCAGAGGCTGGCATTACATTTGTGTCCATGAGTAACAACTTACTTTCTTTCCTGGAAACCTGCCAGGGGCTGGCAACCAGGGAACGATGGTACTCCACAGACCCCTATTTTGAATAGCGCTGCTCTAACTCAAAGTCTACTTGTAAATACAAGTAGTTTAAAGTACAGTTTACAAAGTAAAGTTTACAAGTAGTTTAAAGGAAAAAGTTCAATTCACTGCCAAGGATCCTCTACACATGTGTCAGGCAGGGTGAAATTATTCATTAACCAAAGAGGGAAACCGAAGACTGGCTAAGGATATGGAGCTAAACGTGTTTGTGGGTGTTTTTTGAACGACCCATTCCTCGAAAGGCTGCTATAAATATTCCTGCTCAGCCCAAATCAAGAAGGCAAGGGGAGAGTTTCTATCTCTTAATATTAGTTTAAGGAAACCTTCCCTTATATAATGACAAAGGAATGTTTATCAAGGAACAAAACTACTTCATTTTAGCTTCCTTTTATTTATTTTTTGTTGCAAAATTCCAAATCTAGTAACCAACAAAGAAACATATGCAAGAAAAACATATTAAAACAGTATCTGCATCAAGAAAGTACATTGTAGTATGGAGTTTTCTTAATGCATTAATAAGGTCAACAAGTAAAGTCATCAAAGATACAATCATTATATATTCATATGATTAATTGCTAATTATTGTTTTATATTATTTTAAACTGTTTTAATGTATTTTATAACTCTATTTAAATGACTGTAATTGTACATATCCTATGGCTTCATATGGTTGTCTACATGTAGGCTTCCTTGAGTCCCCTCCGGGGTAGAGAAGGATGGGGTAAAAATGCCGTAAATAAATAAATAATAAACAAATATTTAATAATGTAAAATAATGATAGATGTAATAATAAAAAAGCACCTAATTTATTTTAAAACGTTCCCTGACTTAAAGTATACTGCGCTTATAGTTCTAATACAATTTTTCTAATTACCTGAATATGTTTAGCTTCCCCACCCCCATCCCTTTTCTTTGTATCACCTTCATCTGGACCAATTTTTTATTCTTTATCTCCAAAATTTTATTGTTTCTGTTGCAAGTTTGTTCCCCTGTCCTTCTATAAATACAAATTCTATAAACTTCCCCCTGATTTTCCAAAAGTCCAATTGTTTCCACATTCCCTTTTTAATTTTAATGTAGAAAGTTAGTTTGTCAATGATTACTATGTTACAAACTCCTCTATATCATTCTTCCAATTGAATTTCACTTTTATCTTTCCATTTCTTTGTGATTATCAGTCTCGCTGCTGCTAACTGGTTGGAAAATTAATTCCTTCATTTCTTGTGAAGATATAATATTATCATACAATGATAATAATACTATTTCTGGTGAACCTTATATATCTATGTTTATTATCACTCTTATTTCCTTAAATAGAATTTTCCAAAATTTATGTATAAATTTACATGACTACCACATATGGATATGTGAGCCTAATTCTTGGCATCCTCTCCAGCATTGATTTCAGTGTTTCTCCTCTATCTGATTTAATCTAACTCGTGTTAAGTACTCTCTCTGTATTATTTTACAATAATTTTCATTAATTCTTATAGACATATTTTTACCCGGCCCTTGCTCAGGGTCAACCTTAGTCTGAAATGACTTAAAAGCACACAACAACAACAATCCTATCTCATCAGTCAAAAGCAGACCCACACTTCCCATTGAAATACTAATAAATTTATATTTTTAAAAAAATGTTCTTCATTTTAATTATTGTATTGTTTTTAAGGGGGTTTTTTTTTTTGCACTACAAATAAGATATGTGCAGTGTGCATAGGAATTCATTCATGTTTTATTCAAATTATAATCTGGCCCTCCAACATTTTGAGGGACTGTGATCTGGCCCTTTGTTTAAAACGTTTGAGGACCCCTGGTTTATAAAGATCGCTTACTGTACCTTTTATTGTTTCAATTTCTACTTTAGTCTCTTTTCAGATAATCCTCCATTCAACTTTTGGATATTCTGTACCCTCCTTCTATTTATTTTGTATATCTGTTGACCAGGCATTTACAGCATGTTATATTATTTCCTAATAATTGATTTTTAATTCTTTCTATATTTGTCATCTTTAAATCCCAGTCTTTTATGTTCATTGTTTCTCTTCTTTTTAACTCTTCTTCCAGTACTTTTTTTTTAATTTTCAGGGAAATTGCTATTAAGACTTGCTATCAGCTTGCTATCAACTTTGCTTTATATTTCCTCGAGATTTCCAAAACATTTTGAAAGAAGGACTTCTTTAACTGATGATACCATTTCTACTTATGTCTTCCATTTTTATCTAGAAAGAAAATATATTCCAATTACAAATCTAGGTTTTTGGTTTTTTTGCCCTCTTCTCACCATTTCAAATCTCTTTGTTTTGCTATTTATCTTATTAGATTGGCTTGGTAGTATAGTTTGATATTTGGGAGGCCTAAGCCAACTTCTTTCTGTGATTTATACAATTTTCTTTTATTGATTCTGGCTTTTGTATTTCCATTCCAATAAAAAAAATTAGCACATTACATCACCTTCACTTGATCCACCGTTTTGTTTGAATTCTTCTATTTCTTAGTTGGTCCCTCTGAAAAGAATCACCCCAATGTGTTCCACTCCCTCCCACCACTCTCCAAATCCTTCCCTAATATAATAACAAAGGAATGTTGACTTTATCAAGGAACAAAACTACTTCATTTTCGCTCCTAATAAAAACTTAACAGTATTTTTACATAAATCCAGAACACCATGGTGCCCAACAGCAAGATTTTCTGTTTGCCCAGCTGTGTTCCCATCTGCAATGTTGTTCTCACTCTGATTACAATAGACAGCACTTGAACCATGCGATATCCTTCCTTCAACGCTGAGTGATGCCACACCCTGCAAAGTGTAATACAGTAGGTACATTTTTATTCCGTATCAAAAGCATTGCATACGTAAGTATAAAACTGATAAAAATAGAAGGAGTACTAGTGGCCATCCAATTGGAATTTCCTGGTTTAGCTTTAGGTACATTATTATGCCTTAGCTAATGAGACAAGGGGATTGAGTATAAATAGGTTGCCATTTGTAACTGGATATATCCAAGTTCTGATAGGCTGTAAATAAATGTAAGCAGACATACTATATTTATCTATGTATGTATTTATGTATGTATGTATGTATGTATTTATTTAAGGCATTTATATGCCACCCTTCTCACCCCGAAGGGGACTGAGAGTGGCTTACAAGTCACATGTAAATGTAAATGCATTATACTGTTAGTATAGCACAATATTAGTACCACACATTCCCATATTGTTCTATACCACTATATTGTAATATTATTAGTAATATTATATGTAATATGAAATATATAATTATTATATTGTATTACATTATAGTATTATCAATATTATATGTATTATATTATTAGCATAGCAAAATATTAGTATTGTAATATTAGTAATATTACGGTAATATAATATATATAATTGTTATATTGTATTATTAGTATTATATTCCCTTATGCCATCAGGGGAAAGTGACCTGAGTACTCAAACCTTTGTGCTTATATTTCCCTCTGGGTGCTGGCTTTGGGTACTGAAAATCATTTGTTATCCATTCTGCAGATTAAAATGACTGCTAGATTTACAATCTATAGATAGCACAATTTTGAGAGATTCCTGTAACTAAAACAAGTGGTTTTGACACCATTTCAACTGTCCTGTCTCAATGCTATGGAATAATGGGAGTTGTAGTTTAGAAGGTCTTCTTTGCAAAGAGGACTGGTGACTTACCAAACTACAACTCCCAGGATTGCGCAGCATTGAGCCATGACAAAGTAGCACCAAACCGCGTTATATTCCACAGTGTGAATGCACCCCAAGTCATCTGCGACCAATTGTCTTCCCACCTCTACCCCCCCCCCCCTTAAGAATGAAGTAGGAAGGCTTGTTTCAGTCACAGAAAAATCAAATATTTGCCATACTCTGTAACTAAGGCAACAGGAAACAGAAATACTGATTTCCTTGTAGTCCAGTTTATAAACAAATGTCATGCTGCCCATGTCAGGGAAAGTTCAATGCCTGCCCTCACATCCCCTGCAGAACACTCCCCTTGTTTTGTTCAGCTCTTGATTTAATGCAACTGTTTGACATGATAAATGGTGAACCGGTGACACAACAGAATGGAATGAGAGGAGGAAAAAGAAACTCTACAATTTAAAGCCTCTGGCCTGAAGCCTTTGATCCAGTCATGCCAGGATGTATCTTCCAGAAGGGGGAAAAACTCTGATGTGTTTATTTTTTGCCTTGTTTCACGGAAGGTACACAAGCCAACACCCTTGACTTTGGGGACAGTTTTCTCTTCTTAATTCTTTAACGCTAGAGAGGAAGTAGGCAACAAAACAAGATGCACATTACAAACAGGGCTACATTACCCTTCTTCAGTTTATGTAGGACTACAGATTTCATCAATCTCAAATAATAGGAATGCTTACCTGAAGCGATGCCCTCCAAATGGTCAGAATGCAACCTTACCATGCAAAACAGCATGGGCAACCTGTGCATAGGTGGTGATGTTTATACATAGTACATACAATTTCAAAGACACTTGGTTGGGAAAGGCTGATATCAGAGCAGGGGTGGGGAAACGATGACCCCAAGGCCATTTTGTGACCCTGCTATAGTATTTTTTCGTCCTCAAATGCTCCTAGGTCAGTGGTTCTCAACCTTCCTAATGCCATAATCCCTTAATACAGTTCCTCATGTTGAGATGACCCCCAACCATAAAATTATTTTGGTTGCTACTTCATAACTGTAATTTCTGCTACTGTTATGAATTGTGATGTAACTATCTGATATGCAGGATGTATTTTTATCCACTGGACCAAATTTGGCATAAATACACAATATGCCCAAATATGATACTAGTGGGGTGGGGGGGATTGATTTTGTAATTTGGGAGTTGTAGTTGCTGTCATTTATAGTTCACCTACAATCAAAGAACATTCTGAACTGTACCAACGATGGAATTGAACCAAACTTAGCACACAGAACTCTTATGACCAATAGAAAATACTGGAATGGTTTGGTGGGCATTGACCTTGAGTTTTGGAGTTGTAGTTCACCTACATCTAGAGAGCACTGTGGACTCAAGCAATGATGGATCTGGACCAAACTTGGCATGAATATTCAATAGGCCCAAATGTGAACACTGGTGGAGTTTGGGTAAAACAGACCTTGATATTTGGGAGTTGTAGTTGCTGGGATTCCCACACAAAACCCCCATGACCAAAAGAAAGTACTGTGTTTTCTAATGGTCTTTGGTGACCCTTCTGACACCCCCCTCAACCGATCCCCAGATTGAGAAACACTGTCCTATGTGGTGTCAAGAGAAATTTCATTATGTTTTGGGGCCTTCCCTGAACTTTTTTAAGACCAGGAGAGGTTTTTACCTCAACATGAAACTATACTGAGTCTAAAATTGCCCAGAGACAGCCAAAAAGTGGCATAATTGTCACTTCATGAACATCTCATGGTGGATGAACTGTCATGTAAGAATTTCAGAATCAAATCTGGCAAACTTTGATAATTCCAGGTTTGTCGCTTATCAGCCCAGCTCTGACTCAGGAGACATTCCTCTTTATATCGCAAATACAGACAACTCCCAACACACAAATATTTGTTAGTGGAAGGAACAAAAGAGACAAAATGCAACATGAAAAGAAGCTACGTCCTAAATTCTTAATTCCTCCCCCACTTTCAGCACCTGGAAACTTAAAGTAGTGTGAAGTCTTCTGTCAGTTATCTCTGGTGGTTTCTACACTCAAACATCAAAGCATTTTGCATCTCACATGCCAAAGTTAAAAAATATAGCATTGCTGTGGTTTATGACAAAAGGCAAAAATATTCATTTATTTCATAGAGTCATTACAACCCTCTCCCCCCAAGTCACAAGGGCATACTAAACACAACTTCTGCTTTTTAAAGCACACGTTAATTCTCCTGATAATTCTTTTGATAAGCCACCACTTACCATCATCCACAACTTGGGAAAAGATTTACAAGTTACTCAGAATAAATAATTAGAATAAATAATATAAGGAAAAGCTAGACTTTTTTCTTGACCTAGTGTATTTGTGTGTGTATATATATATACACACACACACTCCATCCTATATACACCATTCCATCCTATTCCAAAAGATGTCAGGATGACTTAGAAATAATTTTGTTACATGCTTGTTCTGCTTTTATGCAGAACATTTCCTTAGACTGTGAGTGTTTATGTGCCTTCATGGGGGTTTTCTTGGCAATATTTGTTCAGAGGGGATTTGTCACTGCCTTACTCTGAGTCTGAGGAAGAGTGAGACTTAGACTGCATCTACACTGTAAAACTAATGCAGTTTGATACCAGTGTAACTGCCATGGAGTCATGGGTGATATAGTTCTACAAGGCATTTAGCCTTCTTTGCCAAATAGTGCTGGTGCCTAATCAAAGTACAACTCCTATTGATTCCATAGCTTTGAGCCATGGCAGTTTAAATAATATCAAACTACTGTGTAGATCAGTGGTTCCCAAACTTTTCTTGACCAGGGACCACTTGCACCAGGGACCACTCTCCAACATTAGTACCAAAAGGGTTATGAATCAATTTTTGGTCAACTTTAGATTCGGTTTGGTTATTTGGGGTGCTGATTCAGAAAATTGCATTGGATAGACCACATCAGCTCTAGTTTCTGATACAGAACATATTCCAGCCAGTAGTTGCTATCCGCTTGCCCACAGAAAACCATATTTAATCATCTAGAGCTGATGTGGTAGTAGTAATCTTTCATGGATAGTCAGCATCTCCCCTCCTGACATCCCCGTTTCCTCAGCACTATAACAGGGTTTCATGAGACTAGTTGCTCTTGTTGCCATGTGGTATTGAGGCAATGGTGTAGTAATGGCCGTGGACCATATTTTTGTCCTTACGGACTACAGGTTGGGAACCACTGGTGTAGATGCACTCTTGCTCAAGGTCACCCAGTGGATCTCTTATGTCTGAGCAGAAATTCTAACCCTGGTTTCTAGAATCATTGGCCTCTTCCACACAGCTGAATAAAATCCCACATTTTCTGCTTTGAACTGGAATATATGGCAGTGTGGACTCAGATAACCCAGTTCAAAGCAGGTATTTTGGGATTTTCTGCCTTGATATTCTGGGCTATACGGCTGTGTGGAAGGGCCCATATTTCAATGCTCATACACTACAACCATGCTGTCTTTTATATGTCTAGATGGTGTTTTCCCCCTCTCACAATGACAGCTTTTGAGAGTTTTATTTCAAACTTTTATCTTTGCCCTTCAGTTTTTGAGAAATTCAATTCCATTCAAAATAAATGAAATTAATTAACGCAGTGACTAAAGTTATACCCCTTGAACACTGAATTTTGCTGGTCCTGTAACAATTAATGGCATTGTAGGAAAGGCGAAAGGCTAGTGGGTTTTCTGCTATATCTAAAACTGTTATATCCAGATGGCTTTGATTCTTAACCTCTTAATTAGGCAGGCTTGCAGACTCAACTGTCGATGAATGGCAATTCAAAGGAAGTGCACTCTGCCAAAACGGGGGAGTTTGAAAGCCAGACAGTTCTCTGAAGGAGTTGTGTGGGTTTTTAATTGCAGGAGGAGGTTGTTGTTATGAAGAACAGGCACAGAATCAAGGTATGCGTAGGCCAAATCCATTAAGAGAGAAAGGTGTTCAGCATGGATGAATATGCACAGCTTTCCCATAAATTTCACACTGTAATCAAAATATCTTCTTTCACTCTACATAAGCCGAAGCAAAAGGAAATAAAGAAGGTTGAAAGTTCAGACGGGTTTTTCCTCAAGTTAAATCTAACAAGTAATGTTGTTTCCTAAGTAGGACCACTGGTTTCTAGCCCCTACGCTCACCTTTTGTTCAGAGCTAGTTGAATAAGTACAAGAATCTAGTGGGATATCATCCTATACATTTATACTTAGGGCAAACCTACACTTAGCAGGAAGACTAAGCATGCATCTACACTGTGGTATTAATGCAGTTTGGCCCCATTTTAACTACCATGGCTCAGTGGAATCCTGGGAATTGTAGTTCTGCAAGGTTCTTCACATTCTCTGCCAAAGAGTGCTGGTGCCTCACCAAATTACAGCTCCCAGTGGTCTATAGCATCGAGACACAGCAATCCAGCTGCATTAATTCTGCAGTGTAGGTGCACCTCTACTCTCAGTAAATGTGCAAAAAAAAAAAAAGGCAAACTTCACAGTGCAAAGTCTTACATATATACTCAAGAACAACTCCCATTTTGTTTCATGGGTTTTATGTGCAGTAAGTATGCAGAAAGTTATAGTCTAGATCTTTCTTTGGACTGTTCAGTTGTAATATTCATGTGTAGCATAGTTATCACTCAGTAAACAAAGTACTGCTGTGAATAGGAAGTATTGCTTTAAGAGATATCTGGTACTGGAGGCAAAAAATAACATGGAAAGAATAGGAATACATTCCTACATCAAAATTTATAAGAGCAGGTTCAACGTGTTTTAGAGAATTGTTAATTCAAAACTAATAGAAAACATATTTGAAAGACTTCATCAGTAGGACTTGCATAAGGAAAGAAAATAACTTTGAATTTTCTAGAGTAGGGGATCCTAACCTTCTTTGTTCCAAAGACCTCTTTTCAGAATGTGGCAACTGTTAGAGAAAACTACCCAAAAATACAGCAGAGCATCCAAAAATACAAACAGGATACTAACTTTTATCACACAGCACTTCACACTCTGCCTGCTGTGAGCATTCAGCTCACAGCAGACAGAGTGTGAAGTGCAGTGTGAGATGTGTGATAAAAAAAATTAGAGTTTAGGTTGGCAAAGATGCAGAGTCCAATCTTAAAAATTACATATGGTATATTTACATATGCATTTTAATAGTAAAGAACTGGATCTGAGCCACTCCAATACCCATCTCTTCTAAGGTTTCAAAGAGAGGGAATAAACACCAATCACTACATCTCTCTGACACACAAGCAGAGAGAGATCTCAAAGCAAACAGTACATACCAAATGTAAAAACTAGAAGTCAAAGTTAAGGCCTGAAGTAGAAAAGCATCCATTCTACACAACCAATCAGAATGAGAGCAGAACAGAGACATTCCAATTATCATACAGGAAACATGGTGGAAAGGAAAACGTCAGCCTATTCTAAGCTAACTCACTGAGGACTGGAGACTTGGACAGCGTAGAGTTGAGCTCCAACAGCAACAGGTAGTTTTATGACACCCAACACTAGCATGTCACACAATAGTTTGTATACAGCAAGACTGTGATCACGCATGATTGAGCGTCAGGTCTAACAACTGCCATAATTTCAAAATATGGATTAGCGTAAGTGATCCTTTTTCCTTCCATTTTCCTAATTATCATTGTCTTCTCTAAGGTTACCTTTCTTCTCATGATGTGGTCAAAGTACTTCATTTTTCTTTCTAATATCATTCCCTCCAATGAGTAGTCGGGCTTTATTTCCTGGAGTATGGACTAGTTGGATCTTCTTGCTGTCCAAGGCACTCTCCGAATTTTCCTCCACAGTTCAAAAGCATGTATCTTCCTTTGCTCAGTCTTCATTATGGTCCAGCTCTCACATCCATACATTACTATGGGGAATACCATTGCTTTAACTATGCGGATCTTCGTCGCCAGTGTGATGTCTCTACTCTTCACTATTTTATCAAGATTGGTCATTGCTCTCATTCCAAGAAGTAAACATCTTCTCATTTCCTGGCTGCAGTTTGCGCTTGCACTAATCTTTGCACCTAGAAATACAAAGTCTGTCCCTGCCTCTATGTTTCTCCCTCTGTTTGCCAGTTATCAATCATTGTTGTTGCCAGAATGGAAATAAAGGCATAAAATAATCAAGATAATAGTAATAGTAATAATACTTTATTTCTAGACCACCCTCTCTCTCCAAAGGGGACTCAGAGTGGTTTACATACATATAAAACGGCAAACAGTCAATGCCATAATTTAAAGTCACAGAACATCAGAAATGCAAAATGGACAGTAATAGGCTTATTACGAGGAAATAATTAAGGTTAAAGTAACAGAAAATACAGCTACTTAAATAAAATGTAATTACACTAATAGCACATAATTGCACAAAACTATATATCCTAGACATTTAGATGATTAAAATTTAGACAGTGCCTGACCGTATTTGTAAATTAAAATAGACCACAGCAGCCATAAAGTGCTAATTAAATAGTGCTAGTTCTCTTCCTTTCTGAACGCTAAAGTGCATTAATGTGTTTTCAGAAGTTTCCTGAAGTACAGGAGGGTATGGGCCATTTTAATTTCTTTAGGAAGGGAGTTCCAGAGACAAGGAGCTATCACGGAGAAGGTCCTCTCTCTCGTTCCCGCTCATCGTGCTTGTGACAGGGGTGGGACTGAGAGTAGGGTCTCCTCTGCTGGCCGCAGTGTGTGGGGTGGTCTATATAGGGAGATACGGTTAGACAAATAATCTGGACCCAACCCAAGATGAGCAATTGAACTGACAACCCAGCAGGACCAAGTCAAAGTGAGTATTCAAACAAGCTATTTTAAGGCATATAATAGCACAAAAACCAAGATCATTGTACTGCTAATTTGGGGCAAGTTACAAATAATATTAACTCTAACTGATTGCTTAGGAGAGGGAATAAGTGTGTAACAAAGTTATATTTTTAAAACTATGTAACAAGTATGTTTTAATGTTGTGATGCATCACTCCACCTACTTATTTTTCAAAGGCTACTTTAAAGGCATTTCAGAAGCATTCGGTTAGGAAATTTTCAAGTGCAATGACACTCTCAGATCCATCCTAAGATTTTTATTCCCATCAAAAACCTACAAAAAGCAATGGAAAAATAACATCAGAGCAGCAAATAATGGAGTAAGTTCGAAAAGAAATAACTGTATTTGGTAACAGTGTTACTGAACACTGTAATAAGTAACAGAACTGTTTCTGAAAAGTAACTTTCCAAGATCTGACTGAGACAGAGAACACGGTTGGGAGCTGTTTTCAAGCTCCACTAGTGTGATATAGTGGTTTGAGCATTGGCAATGCTTCCATTCTCTGCTCAGCCAAAGAAACCCACTGGGGAACCTTGAGCAAGTCACAACCTCTCAGCCTGGGAGGAAGCTAAAGAATAACAACAAGGACCCCATAAGGGTCACAACCTGAATTGAGGGCATTATACCTGTCATTGCTGAGTGTGTGATGGGTGTCATATCAGGTTAGTCCATTCTAATCAAAGACATCTTGCTTAATAAAGCTGTATTGAAGCTAAGCTAAGCTGAATCCTCACCTCTGGACAGAGAATGGTGCAAAGTCACAGGACCTGCACTGAAGATACACAACACAGCTAGGGATCCTAAGAGACATACTTCCCTGAGTAGGCAACAACCTGGGTATCCATGGATACACTTACACTGTTGAATTAAAGCAGCTTAATACCAATTTAGTTACCATGGCTCAATGCTATACAATCTTGGGAGTTGTAGCCTCACAAGGTCTTTAGTCTGCTCTGCCAAAGATGTCTGGTGCTTCACCAAACTACAAAATCTACTGTCTAGACACACCCTATAATGGAAAAAAGCTGGGATATGAATTAAACAAATAAAATGGGTTGCTTTAGGATAAGCCTATATGGGTGAGTCATTTGCACAAGGTAAAATGAATGCTATACTTATATGGACTGCTCTCTTGTGATTAGCTTGTTGAGCAAAGAAACTTGTCTTGAAAAGAAAAAAAGCAAACAAACCATAACCAAAATAAACATTTTGACATAAAAAAAACTTTGAAGAAACTTTGTGTGGGATGCCTGTGAGGATAATCTCTAACCTCTATTCTTCCCACGCTTGGTTTCCATTTCCTAGAAATACTACCTAACAATGCAACACTTTGTGCCAGATTTACTTATGGCTAGAGATGCATTGCTGGATCATGTACAGAAGCAAAGAGAAATGACTGCTTGAAGTTTACAGAGGAACGCATGCCACTTAGTGTAAGCCTTAGGATGCCTCAGCACATTCCTTCATTCTGAAGCTGCTTGGAACACAACTAACTTAAATTGGATCAGATAGGCTTCCAACAAAAAAGCCAATTTGGTCATGTTATTACTGATTGTTCACACTACACTGGTATAGCAAATGAGTAAGCAAAACGGGACGGTTACATGCCCACTTTGATAGAAGACAGTTCTTTAGTTCAGCATTTGGGGGGTCCTGAAGGTGGCCTCTGTTGGGAGGACTGTCTGTCCAGTCCAATTTGACAAAAAACAATATGGAGCGGGACAGAAATGTTGTCTGCCCATAGTTATTCCTTAGACTAGAAACCCAGCACATACTCAGGAAGTCATCTGGTCACGCACTCCTCTACCAGGATGAAAGGTATTGTCATTCTGGTTTTTTTTTTAATCTGGTAGTGCAACAGGTTAAACCGATGAGCTGCTGAACTTGCAGACTGAAAGGCTGGCAGTTCGAATCCAAGGAGCATCTCCCACTGTTAGCCCCAGCTTCTGCCAACCTAGCAGTTCAAAAACATGCAAATGTGAGTAGATCAATAGGTATCGCTCCAGTGGGAAGGTAATGGCACTCCATGGAGTCATGCCGGCCACATGACCTTGGAGTTGTCTATGGACAACGCTGGCTCTTCAGCTTAGAAATGGAGATGAGCACCACCTCCCAGAGTCTGACATGACTAGACTTAATGTTAGCGGAAACCTTTACCTTTACTTTACTATACAATGTTATGCACATTCATCATCCTGTTTTGTCATCTTTTTTGGAGTGATATATAATTCCTCCATCACAAATAGAGAAAATAACAGCTGAAGTTCCCAAGATGCCCAGATTTATAGTCATCTTCATAGGTCCTGGAAAAGTTTTATGAAGTGCCCCAGTCAGCATGGCCATGCTCTGCTTCTCCCAGGCCAACATTTCTGAAAGGTCCTATTTGTTTAAATAATCTCAGTTTATTTCGCCTTGCTTCTTATCCAACTGTTTTTTATGTTAATTCATTTTAATTTTTAAAATTATTTTATGCGTGGCATGCAGCATCTTGGTGGATCACAGTAATGTTTTTTGTTTTGTTTTTCTAACATTCATGGGTGAAGTCCTGCAATGGTCTGGGTTGCATCATACTCTCGTTAAAACAGCAGCAATATATTTCACTTGGATTCTAGCAAGCTGCCTTTGTACAGCATGCTTTAATTGCCAAGATTATCATTTTGGAAGCCTCTACAAAACAATTAACTTCCTATGTAACGACTCAAGTAAAAACAAACCAAAAAGAAGGCAAAACTGATCAGATTTCAAAGTTCAAAAGGAATGGAAGCTTCCAGCCCATCAATTGTCTTGGTGGGAAACTTGGCAGACCTGACACCATGATTTGGGAATCTTATCATTGCCAAAAAAAAAAAAAGAGTGTTATTTGACATCTCTATTACAAGCTAGCAAAGTGTGAATATAACGGTTAGCTAATTATACTGGGGTGAGGACTGTGGGCACACTTGCTGCTGTAGCTTCCTTTGACTATAACAAAACCCCAGAACCACAAGAGTGATACTTTATTGGCTAGCTCAAATGCAAAAATAAATCCCTAGCTTCTTCATCAGGCAAAGATGTTTAAAATAATTTTGTTTCATGTATTACTTTTCTTGTCAGGTAAAACAGTCCACAATGCACTAATATCCCCTCTTAGACCAACATATTTCTGACAACACATACAGTAGGTCAGCCTGGGAGTCAGGACCCCTGGGGGTTTGTGAGGGGGGGGGGGTGTTAGAGGGGTCACCAAAGACCGTCAGAAAACACATATTTCTGCTGGTCTTAGGAACCAAGTTTGGCCAAGATCCATCATTGTTTGAGCCCATAGTGCTCTCTGGATGGGGTGAACTACAAACTCCAAAATTCAAGATCAGTGCCCACCAAACACTTCCAGTATTTTTTGTTGTTCATTGGAGTTCTGTGTGCCAAGTTTGGTTCAAGTCCAGCATTGATGGAATTCTGAATGCTCTTTGATTGTAGGTGAACTATAAATCCCAGCAACTACAACTCCCAAATGACAAAATTAACCCCCCCCCCCCAACCCACCAGTATTCAAATTAGGGGGTATCATATATTTGTGCCAAATTTGGTCCAGAGAATGGAAATACATCCTGCATATCAGATATATATCTTACGATTTTTAACAGGAGCAAAATTACAGTTACGCTGTAGCAACAAAAATAATTTTATGGTTGGGGGTCACCACAACTTGAGGAACTGTATTAAAGGGCCCCAGCATTAGGAAGGTTGAGAAATACTGCTGTAGATAAATATTATAATTACAGAAAAGCTGGACTTCTCCTTTAAAGGCTCCTTTGAATGAATTCTACATAGCTTGTAATGAAGTTCATGATTTAAGAACTTAGATCATTCTTTTAATTTACACATCACATACACATTCACATCAACAGGAGAATGCAACATGATAGTAATAAAATATTTAAACTACTTTTGTAAAAAAAATAAGCTATTAAAAACAACAAATTCATTCAATGTAGTTAATGCTTGGATTGCCTCATCATTGGGTTTTAATAAAAGAAAAACAGTAGTTGACTGGTGCATCCTTTTGCTCAGGACTAGCAAGAATGCCCCTAAGCATTGTCTCTGAAAGGTCCTATACCAGTGTCTACTACTGCCCAGTCACTGTTTGTCACACTTAGTCCAACTCTTTAAGCCTGTGTGACATGGAAAACCCCTGCCAGAAGCCCAGCCTCTTACCCCACAGCTACATGCAATTCCAGCACCACAGAAAGATAGGGC
This sequence comes from Anolis sagrei, assembly GCF_037176765.1. Lineage (NCBI taxonomy): Eukaryota > Metazoa > Chordata > Lepidosauria > Squamata > Anolidae > Anolis > Anolis sagrei. The sequence goes on along the minus strand of NC_090022.1, from coordinate 94,664,905 downwards.
TGAGTTGGGTAACCAAAGACTTCCCTAAAAAGGAAGCTCTGTTTGATGCCTCCTAAAGGAGAAAGCTATCTTCCTGTTCGGGCTACATTAGATGTTTATTCAGCAAATGCACAAACAAAGCTTTAAGGATTTCTTTGCAATGAATATTCTACATATGTTAGGGAATTTAGTGTGCTAGACTCGATTTCAAAAAGCTGTTGCCCTATCAGAGGATCACTGCATTCTATACATGTTTCAAAGCATCATATGATGTATTTTTTTAATTAAAAAAATCAAAATGGTAGTTCTTTTACCATCAAAACATCTGGAAAGGCTTAGAGGTGAACGTTTCAGAATGTCTGAAAGCAATATCAGACAGATCCACCTGTACCTTATCTCCTAGTTATGCATTAAGAGACTGCAAGGATAAATACAGTATGAAACAGGAGTCTTAGCTGGCAGCCACATATATGGGTACATTGACTGCACACGAAGGAGGTGACAATGACTCTCTTATAACTGTACCTTGGAACTTCTCTTCTTGGAAAAAACCAGGAAACCGGCTCTGGAGATACACGCACAAACACACCTATATTCTGTGACTAGCATTCACTAACTACTGACTCTAATAATAGATAATGGAACTGACAATAGAGGGGAATGGTTACAGCTTTTGAAGCAAAGCTTCTCAGCCAAAAATAAAACAAAAAAGGCACCTCAAGTGCAAAGACACACTTCAGTGCCATCCTCAGGTTGCAAATCAAGCAGATCAGGAGACAGGAAACCAAGCTCACCCTGGCATACATACTGACAGAGAGCAAAGTTCTGCTTTAATTAACAAACATTTTCCTAATACACCAGGAACAAAACAAAACATAAAACCCTCAAAGGCTTTAAGCTTAACACAGAAGCAACAAAAGTCCAACAATTGAAATGCCGCTCCCTCTCCCTCTGGCATTCTCCATAGCAGCAAGCGACTGAGCAGAAGGCTAATTTCTGTGCCTGAAGTATTTGGAAAGCTTGTGTGTGTGCATATGTCTTTAAGTCACCTATCAACGGATGGCAATCTCATGAATGTCTGAGGGTTTTCTTAGGCAAAGAATCTTCAGAGGTAGCTTTGCTACTTCCTTCTTTGAAATATAGCCTACCACACCTGGTATTAGTTGGTCTCCCATCTAACTATTAACATAGCTTCCAAGATTGCACAGGATGTGGTGCCCTTTTAGGCCCATTTGGAAAAGTCCACTCTGCAACATTTTACAGAAGCAAACTGAGACTTGGGTGACCAATATTGGAGAGTGGTCAAACTGGCAAAAATCAGTGGTGAAGAACACACAAGGCAGGAGTGGCTACAGCCATTTGCATTTGCCTGGCTCTACAGGGAAAGGCAAGATCCTGCCCCCTTCTTTATGCACCCAAATTGTCTGACTACAAACTTTGGCAAGTTGGATTCGGTTTGCACAACTGAAATAAGTTGAGGACAATGGGGGGAAGGTGGAGAAAGGAGGGAGAAACAGGAATGTTTTAAATGCATCTGAAAAAGTGGGATGACAGAAGATTAATCAGGACTGCTCATGCCAAATTGAGACCATTAGGAGATATAGGGAAACTACAATTTTGGACTAGGATTCCAAGAACTCTCTCAGTCAGCTGGGGAATTCTGGAAACTGCTGTATAAAAGACACAAAGGAACAGCATTTTCCCCAATTTCTATGTTATTTCTTGTAACTTGTAGGAAAAAAAAAACCTCGGAGAGTTGTGATCCACACTAATAAATTTTCCAAGCCCTTGGTTTTTTCTGTCATGCTTGAAGGATTCAATTTGGAAGAAAGTTAAAGTGTGCTTCTCACTCACAGAGGGTTTTGTACTTGCATTTAGTATTATTTCATAGTTGGAGGGAAAAAATCATGAAATAAAGCCTAGCAAGCAAAATTGATTTAAAGCTCATTCGTGAAAATAAGTGGAGTAGTACCAAAGCCAATACCTGAAAATGAATGACAAATGCACTTATGCAGCTTAACCTTGTGCAAGAGTTTTTAAAAATGTGTTCTAAAAATATGCAACCATACAAGTACATTTTATAGGCTGAGAGCAGGCAAAATACCAGTGTGTTTTTCATTATGTCAGGCAAACAAAAGCATCTTTTCACAGTCACTGCCCTTGCTGGAAAACTGGATCTGATTTTAGCATGTGGCTCAGTGTAGCAAGTCCTATACGTGTTTACTCGGGAGTAACCCTCATTGTTTCCTATGGCTCTTACTTCCCAAAGCATGTTTTGGATGGCAACTTTCCTCATTATCCAAAATGGGTCTTCAGATCTTCTTTGTAGCACAGGATCTCTATGCTGATTCAATGTTTTGAGCCTTGGGAGCATGAAACAAGAGGAACAAACCTAATAAAAACACTTGACTGACACTGCATGAAGACAGCACATTTTTTTTCTCTTCCTGCAGGGGAAAGCAAATAAGCACACCCAGCATCTTGCCGAGAACGATTCTTTAAAATCATGTGACTTGTTTTCAGAGAGGCAACATGCCAAGTCATCTTTGACCTAGCTTACATCATGCCCAGCAGCTGCTGTTACACAGGGAGACAAAGCAGCAAAGAACCACAAAGAAGGTTGAAATACGGCATCAGTTCTGAATCCTATTTTCATTTACTGCTTCATTGCCATTTAATCTGCTACTAAACATTTAATGGCTTATTTTGATAGCTTCTTGCTTCTCATTTGCTTACTTTTCACTGTTTTCCCTAACAAACTGTGGATTATTTATGTCTTTTTCCTTTTTCAAAAAGAATTATACACTTTTTAAAAAGTATTACAGGAATTTTTATATTGTGTTTTAAATAATATCAACAGATTTGAAAAGTTTCCAGGATCAATTGTCTGAGTGATGGATGTGTGTACTTTGAGATCCAAATCCATGGTTTCACACCCGGGAGAAATTATCTTTTGGGGCATTTCCCAGGTCCTCCAGATGATTGCATGACATGCTAGCGGTCAACCCTCCTGTTTAAGGAGCTCCATTGGCTGCCATTCATTTTCCGGTCCCAATTCAAGGTGCAGGTTCTTACCTACAAAGCCCTAAATGGTTTGGGATCTGCCTACCTGTGTGACCACATTTCTGTGTACGAACCCACACGATCTCTTCAATCATCTGGAGAGTCCCTGCTCACGCTCCCACCTCCATCGCAGGCGCGATTGGTGGGGATGAGAGAGAGGGCCTTTTCGGTGGTGGCCCCTCGACTCTGGAACTCACTCCCTAAGGACATCAGGCAGGCCCCAACTCTGGCAATCTTTAGGAGGAGCCTGAAAACGTGGTTGTTCCAGTGTGCCTTCCCAGAATAAGGAAACACCCAGCAACATGTCCCTAATTGCACTTTATTAGTGATCTAGGACTGCCTGTACGCCCCATTCTGTTCTGAAATTCTATCCTAATTATATTTCACCTGGTCTTGCTCAGCATTATTTTTAAAATTTTAATTATTACATTTGGCCCAGCCATAGGTTTTTAAATGTATTATGTTATTGTTGATGTTTAATGCCTATTTTTATGAGTTTTATTTTAATGTTTTGTATTACTGTTGTTGTTGTTTTTGCTGATGTATTGTGGGCTCGGACTCATGTAAGCCGCACTGAGTCCCTTGGGGAGATGGTAGTTGGGTACAAATAAAGTATTATTATTATTATTATTATTATTATTATTATTATTACTCCCAGAAGAGTTACCATAAAGTTACATTGGAGGATGCAACAAATTTTAGAGTGGATACCTCTCTAGAAATTTCACTGACCTGACATTAATGTGGATTGTAATCTTGTGGTTGTTCTTGGTGCCTTATGGTTGAATTTGATGCTATCCTAGAGTTTGTCTTGAAAAGATTAATTGGGGGGGGGGGGGAGGTTGCCATCGCCTTCCTCTGGGTAATGTGGGGCAAGGGATGATGGGCTTCCCACGGTCCCAATGGATTTGCCACGATCTGTGGTGAATCCTTATTTAATATGATGAGGTCCCTAGGCATGCCACATTTTCTCAGTCATAGGGCGGATCGAGACAGGCCTTTATCCCAGGAGAATGTATGTTTTAAAAATGTGGATTTTCCTGGGGGCCTCTTCACCCCCCTCCCCAGAAAGCACATGCCTTCTAGGGTGGGTGTACAGACGTTCTCCCGGGCTAGTCCTACCCTCCTCCCCCAAAGTCCCCAGACCCCTTTGAAAAGTAATGAAAACTTAACTGGTTTCCATTACAGGCTTGGAGAAGCTCTCCCAGCACATAGAAATGATACACCAGGAGAGCGGGGGGGGGGGGGGGGGAGTGATTTTCCTCCCTCCTCCCCCCACCCCGCTCTCCTGGTGTGTCATTTCTATGCACCGGGAGAGCTGCTCGAAGCCTATAATGGAGGCCGGGTAAATTTTCATTACTTTTCAAAAGGGTCTGGGGGCTTCTGGGGAGGGGGTGGGTATTCCCACAGTTTATCGGGCTTATTTAGCCTGGTAAACTGTGGAAATGGTGTCTGGACTGTAGTGGGAAGCAGTGGGTTTATCCCACGCCTGGTTTGTAGTGAATTAATTCGGGTGTTCCTGGTTTGTAGTGAATTAATTCAGAACTGTCCAGAACGTTGTCTGGACAGTCGCTCCTTTATTGAGGTAGATAATGCAATAAAGGTACTGTCTGGACAGGCTCTCAGAGGAAGGTAATGGCAAACATCCTCTGAATTCATATTTCCAAGACAAACCTCTTGGACAGGATCAGAATCCACCTGAAGACATGAACAGCAACCGCCAGATTATAATCCACATTAATGTCAGGTCAGTGAGATCTGAAAAGGTTAATTCATGTAAGTCTGTTATATCAAAGATGCATGCTCAATAAGAGAATCTTGGAGTAATAAATACATAATGGATTGATTGTGGTATACCTTTCAGTGGACTACAGTTTACTTCATAAGATAACTAAAGGACTATCCTTTGGGCATTTATCCTTTGGGCATCTAGTAATTAGATTCATAGAGATAAACGGCAGAGAGGGGGATAAAGAGTGAGGTCCAACAGGCAGAAAATATGTGTAATATTTTCTGCAGATTCCACTAAAAATAAGGAAAGCATTTTTAAACGGCAGTTAGTTGTATACAAAAAAAGTCAAACAATACAATTAAGGCAATGTTCAAACAGTAAGCAGCAAAACAATAGCTGGTTGATGTTCTCTTTTTTCCCTTGTTAGAGCAGCAGTGAGAAGTCTGAACAGTATGTCAGAGCATGTGTTCCTAATCAAAGGCTCCCATGTGTTTATTCATCTAATCCTTTCAATGTCTTCAGATTTGATGCAGGCCATTTTGGAACAAGAGAAACTTCTGCATCTACATTAAAATATATGCACTGTGGAGACCGTAAGGCTTGATAGGCTGGCTCCATGCTAAAGAATTAATGCAGTTTGACACTGCTTAAACTGCCATGGCTCAAAGCTATTATTATTTATTACTATTATTTCAAACATTTGTATCCCGTCCTTCTCAACCCCAGAGGGTGGACTCAGGGCAGCTTACAACAGGTAACAATTTGATGCCAATATACACACAAAACAATATAACACAAATTTGACATTAATTAAAAACATTAAGTTATAAAATATGTAATTAAAACATTTTAACAGCAATATAACCACATCCAAGTCTAGTTCAGCGTCCAGAGTTCCGGTGCAAAGCCCGTCCAAAGCTATGGAACCATTGGAGTCATGATCTGGCTAGGAGCCAGCTATCTTTGACAGAGAAGACTGAAGATCTTGTAGAACTACAGAGCCCAGGGTTAATGGTAACCATGACCATTAAAATAGTGTCAACTGCATTAATTATATAATATAAAATTAGATGCACCCTGAGTTGTTGTTGTTCTTGTTTTTTCGTTCAGTCACTTCTGACTCTTTGTGACCTCATGGACCAGCCCATGCCAGAGCTCCCTGTCAAATGTGGTCACCCCCAGTTCCTTCAAAGTCAATCCAGTCACTTCAAGGATACCATCCATCCATCTTGCCCTTGGTCTGCCCCTCTTCCCTTTTCCTTCCATTTTCCCTAGTATCATTGTCTTCTCTAAACTTTCCTGTCTGCTCATGATGCGGCCAAAGTACTTCATCTTGGCCTCTAATATCCTTCCCTCCAATGAGCAGTCGGGCTTTATTTCCTGAGTATGGACTGGTTTGATCTTCTCGCGGTCCAAGGTACTCTCAGAATTTTCCTCCAACACCACGGTTCAAAAGCATCTATCTTCCTTTGCTCAGTCTTCCTTAGCTCTCAAGTCCATAGGTGACTATGGGGAATACCATTGCTTTAACTATGCAGATCTTCATTGCCAGTGTGATGTCTCTACTCTTCACTATTTTATCAAGATTGGTCATTGCTCTCCTCCCAAGAACATCATCTGATTTTCTGGCTGCAGTCTGCGTCCGCAATAATTTTCGAGCCTAGAAATATTGGCTGGATTATAACAATCCTTTGCTGGAGGCACCCTGAGTTAACACTGTTGATCTCTAAGTTAAGCATCTTTTTTTTTTCCTGGCAATTTTCATAAGAAGTAATACTATGGATAGATGTGCTCAGAAGCAAATCAGTTCCATTGAATTCAGTGAACTTCATCTTTATTTTTTCTGGATGACCACTGTGCCTTGGCTAGTGGATAGGAGTTCACCCTAAAAATGATTTCCGTACTTTCATCGATTCTAGGCATGACATCCAGATTGACACAAATCATTTTATGATATGGAATAGGAAACCCACCCTGCCTCGCCCTGCCCTTCAGGTCAAGCTGGACTGTATCCAGGAATTCAATCATGGAAGGTGGAGTCTTTGCCATTAAAATGGTGAATTTGCTCAGGGCTTTATTTTAAACTTTAAAGGGACTGTCTAAAATCCTGAAATTATTTTGGGAGTAGGGAAAATAACCTTGGATTGTTTCATTAAGTTTAGACATAATTAAGCCCAGTGTGGTTTGCTGCTGCACTCATATGAGTGCCACTAGCTGCCATTGAACCCCAAAACATTGTTTTGGCATCTGAAGGGAAAAAATTCACAAAGTTTTCAGTATCAGTCTCCCCCCCCCCCCTTCTTCCCATGAGCATACCAATATGTCTTTGGTTGGACTGGATGGCCCACAAGATCTCTTCCAACTCTATGATTCTATGATTCTATCAATATAGAACAACAAATTAATAACTACAGTATGACATCCACATTAAAATCACTGGAGTTAGTACAGGACATCTGCAAAAGTGGGAACTCTGCAAATTTTAAAATTCTGTTTTTTCTAAACTTGGGAGAACACCTCTCTAGGAATCTCTAGGTCCCCCAGCACAGCTCTATAGCCAACTTTCACCAAAGTTGACCATGGAGTCACACTGGAAGACCTAAATATCCATAGAAAGACCATTTTAATCAAATCTACGAATAATCAAATCCACAAAAGTTAAAGTCACAAATGTGGATGGTCAACTGTAATAACCAGAAATTTGATGCCTTTTCATGACATAAAAATCCTACCAAATGGTAAGGCTAGATATCTGAAAACATATATGTATAAGCCATGTGTCTATACTAGAAGTCAGCACCACTTCCAGTCTCTAGCCTTTCCTATTCAGTCTTCTCACAGAAGTAGATTTTTTACTGTAACTGAACTTTAGGATTTGTTCTATTTTCCTTCAGACATGAGTGAAAGAATGTACATCTCTTGGTAATGGGAATAAGAGAAGAACTATGTAGTAGTTTTCATCTGATGTGGCATTTTCTCTGCTTTATCTTTATTATTCACAAGAAATCATTAACAAAAGTCCACTATTTGATATCATGGATGTTTAATTAACCCAACTGTTATTACCATCCATATCTATAAATGGATGAAATTGCTGATGCCACAATGTATGTATAAATGCATTTTCATTGATTAATTGCCACTTCAGTATATGCAGGGCCTACATTCTCTCTTTCTTCTTTTCCTGTTTGTATTTTTGTGGTTATGTAGAATACCATATATTTTGTAAAAAATATACATGGCGCAGCCCTGATATTAACATGCTAGTATATTAAATCCATAATGTTGCAATAGTTTTTTGGGGTCTCCTCGGGATTTGTTTATCCTGTATTTTCAACTTGGGATATATTCTATTTTGCTCAAGAAATTAAGTCAGGTTAGCTGCAATTACACAAAACCTGGTGAATCTATTCATGTTAGCAAATGGTAATTGGCAGTGAATGACAGCATGCTTTAACAACTGGGAAATTTTAATCCTGTCTTTCTTTTTTCTCTCCCCACCCCCTGCCTTCTTATATTGATTTACTCTTAGCCATAAGAATGAGAAAAAGCTTGTTGGTATGAACTGATAGATGAAAAGTGAGGTTAGTATGTGCCATGCAAGGGGATTCAGCATTGATGAATTAATCTGAGTGGTGTCAACAGAGCTTTATAATGTCAGAAACCCTGGATAATCAATTGCAACTTTGTCATACAACATGCAACCCAAGGTTCTTGAAGTCCCTTTTGACTATCAGCATCAACATGAGAAAAAGAGGGAACAGAGCGTGTACCCTCAGCTCTTTTCATACATTATTTATTTATTTATTTACGATATTTCTATCCTGCCTTTCTCAAGCCCAAAGGCGACTCAACAAAACAGTAAAGCACTGCTTCACAAATGCCTGATGATGACACAGTTTTGGCAATGCACTCAGTCCAGCCTTGTCAATTTGCAAAAACAGGAAGGTAGGTAGAAAATCATCCAAGTGTCAATAAAGCTTGTCAGACTTATGTACAAGCAGATGATACAGAAAGCAGCTGGGTGGGGCAGTGGCAAGAGAAAGGCTTTTATGCTTGCCACTCTGATAAGGTTGGCATGTAATCCGAAAAGTGCATTACCTTTCCAGTAACAAGGTGGCCTGGCAGGTTTTGTCAGTTTCTGGATTGTTACCACAAGCTATTGTACAGTAGCATTGGCAAAACAGTCTAGTCTCAATTGTAACAAAGTAATCGGAGGGTAGCCTGTGCTATGATGAACAAATCTGTGCATGCCCTGAATGGACAGCCTCCAAAATGTTAGATCATTTGTTAGCTTGCACACTCTGGATACGTGGGAAACAATTTTAGCATATTTTTGAACTGCTCCAGAAAAAAGTCATTTTGAGTCTTGAAAAAGACCTTTGGGCCTAAGATGGTTAGAATGCAACACAAACATACTGAAACTACCATCCATCCTAGAAGTATAAGGACAATTAGAGTTTTAATTTTTTTGGAACTAATTTGCAACCACTGAGCAGGTTTGGGGGACCTCAAACGTGACTTCTGGATATGGGAACTGTAAATGAATTTTTCCTGTCTCCTAATTTTCAAATGTACATGGATCTGTTTGATATTACATGGTGTACTTTATTGTTTTTAAGTGAAAACTTGGAATCCAAGGCAGCTAATGGTCCCAAAGGTCACTAGATAGCATATCTAAGTAAAATCTAGCTAACTTGGTAATATGACAAACAGACTTCAGCTGTATTCAAATTTGGCACATGGTATACCAATTTGCACATGGTATATCAATAATACTGGGAAGGTCCAATTCTTTTCAATTCCCATCTTGTATTGAAATTAAAGGGAGGATGGTGTCCAGAAAAAGATTCTCTTTGAAAATAAGACAATCTCCATGATTTTGGAAGCTGAGTCAAAACTCTGATGCCAACATTGACCTCACTCCATTCTAAGAAAGATTAAAGGCTGAGAAGTCAGTCTGCTCTTCTCCAGCCCATACAAACCCCATACAAATCAATATAATCTAATCTCTGTGGTTGTGGGAAGGAAGTTCTACATATCTACCTGTCAATTGAACTATTTATTCATTTTGCCTAAATTAAATTTCATTGTGTGTATCTGCACCATAGAATTAATGCAGCCTGACACCACTTTGACTGCTATGGCTCAATGTGATGGCATCATGGGAGTTACACTTTTACAAAAATGTTTAGCCTTCTCTGCCGAAGAATGCTGGTGCCTCACCAAACTACAGATCCCATGATTCCACATCATTGAATCATGGCAGTTACAGTGGAGTCAACATGCATTAATTCTACATTGTAGATGCACCTCCAGAGGCTAAGGAAAGGGATAAAAGTTGTTCAGACAATAGAGTCTCTAGGGTTAACCACATTATTTTTCTCATAATTCTGTAAAAACACAATCCAAGATATTTCACAATGTTTAGATTCCTAACTGAATGATCACACACGTTTTTCTTGAAGGAATGTGGCTCAGACAGAAGATATGATGCAGACACAACCTTCATGAAGCATAATAAACTGCAATTTACTGAGTAAGACATGCAGATTTCCATCCATGGCGTGTTCTGATGAGCAATTATTTTGCTTTTAGATTATCACCACCTTTGGGTGAACAAGAAGTTTTGCTGGGTTTCTGTAACACCCTTTTAGCAGTCTTGGCAAGGATCCCCCAGTGGCGCAGTGGGTTAAACCCCTGTGCCAGCAGGACTGAAGACCGACAGGTCGCAGGTTCGAATCCGGGGAGAGGCCGATGAGCTCCCTCTATCAGCTCCAGCTCCTCATGTGAGGACACGAGAGAAGCCTCCCACAAGGATGAAAAAAAAAACATCAAAATCATCCAGGCGTCCCCTGGGCAACGTCCTTGGTGACGGCCAATTCTCTCACACCAGAAGCGACTTCTGACACACACACACACACACACACACAAAAGCAGTCTTGGCACATGGTTTAAAACTATTTTATTGACTACATTTGTATTTTACCTCATTTGCTACATTGTTTAAACATAAAAGTAGTTAACCCATGGTACCCACAGTACACCCCGAAAATGTTGAGGAACATTGGAACAAACTGAAGACCTCCATCATCCAAGCCTGCGAAGAAACTATTGGATACCAAGCCAAGAAACATCAAGACTGGTTTGACGAAAATGACATCGAGATCCAACAGCTAATCGACAAGAAAAGGAAAGCCTTCCAAACATGGCAGAGAGACATCAACTGTGCTGCTAAGAAAAAGATCTACGCCAGTGCAAAAGCTGAGGTCCAAAGAAGGACAAGAGAACTCAAGAACATCTGGTGGACAAAGAAGGCTGAAGAAATCCAACACCTGGCAGATACCCATAATGCTCAAGGATTTTTCAAAGCCACAAAGGTCATCTATGGACCAAGAAACCATGGCATACAGCCTCTACGCTCATCAGACGGAACCAAACTCCTGAAGGACCAAAAGTCAATTGCACTACGTTGGAAAGAACACTACCAAAGCCTCCTAAACCGCAGCTCCAGTGTGGCCGAAGAGGTCCTCTCACAAATCCCGCAACAACAAACCAGGGATGAGCTTGCAGCACTGCCTAGTTTGGAAGAAGTCAGCAATGCCATCAGCCAACAAAAGAACAACAAAGCCAGCGGACCGGACGGGATCCCTGCTGAAAACTTTAAAGAGGGAGGACCTGCGCTGACACACCAACTCCACCAGCTCATAGAAAAAGTGTGGGTGACCGAGAAAATCCCAGCAGACTTCAAGGATGCCACCATCATCACCCTCTTCAAAAAAGGGGAAAGAACAGACTGCGGAAACTATCGAGGTATCTCCCTTCTAGCCTCTGCTGGAAAAATCCTCGCAAGAATCCTTGCAAACCGCCTTCTGCCCCTCTCAGAAGACACCCTCCCAGAATCCCAGAACAGCTTCTGCCCCTCCAGAGGAACTGTGGACATGATCTTCACTGCACGACAGCTCCAAGAAAAATGCAGAGAACAAAACCAACCTCTGTACATGGCATTCATCGACCTTGCAAAGGCATTCGACACAGTGAATCGCAGCGCTCTCTGGACCATCCTCCAAAAAATCGGGTGCCCAACCAAATTCGTGAACATCCTGCGGCTCCTCCACGATGACATGATGGCAACAGTCTTGGACAGCAATGGCTCCCAAAGTGACCCATTTAAGGTGGAATCGGGTGTCAAACAGGGATGTGTCATTGCCCCAACTTTATTCTCCATCTTCATCGCTATGATACTTCACCTTGTTGATGGGAAGCTTCCCACCGGAGTGGAAATCATCTATCGGACAGATGGCAAGCTGTTTAACCTCAGCAGACTGAAAGCCAAAACCAAGGTCACAACAACATCTGTTATAGAACTCCAGTATACTGATGACAATGTCGTCTGTGCGCATACAGAAGAAGATCTACAAGCCACTCTCAACACCTTTGCAGAAGCATACACAAAGCTTGGCCTGTCACTGAACATCGAGAAAACCAAAGTGCTGTTCCAGCAGTCACCAGCCGTCCCCTCTCCAATGCCAGAGATACAGCTTAATGGTGTAACATTAGAAAATGTCGACCATTTCCGCTATCTTGGCAGCCACCTCTCCACCAAAGTCAACATCGACGCCGAAATACAACACCGCCTGAGCTCTGCAAGTGCAGCATTTTCCCGAATGAAGCAGAGAGTGTTTGAGGACCGGGACATCCGTAGGGATACTAAGGTGCTTGTCTATAAAGCAATTGTCCTCCCAACCCTGCTATATGCCTGTGAGATGTGGACTGTCTACAGACGTCACATGCAGCTCCTGGAACGATTCCATCAGCGCTGCCTCCGGAAAATCCTGCAAATCTCCTGGGAAGACAAGCGGACAAACGTCAGCGTGCTGGAAGAAGCAAAGACCACCAGCATTGAAGTGATGGTCCTCCAACATCAACTCCGCTGGACAGGCCACGTTGTCCGGATGCCTGACCACCGTCTTCCAAAGCAGTTGCTCTACTCCGAACTCAAGAACGGAAAACGGAATGTTGGTGGACAGGAAAAGAGATTTAAAGATGGGCTCAAAGCCAACCTTAAAAACTCTGGCACAGACACTGAGAACTGGGAGGCCCTGGCCCTTGAGCGCTCCAGTTGGAGGACAGCTGTGACCAGCAGTGCTGCAGAATTCGAGGAGGCACGAGTGGAGGGTGAAAGAGAGAAACGTGCCAGGAGGAAGGCGCGTCAAGCCAACCCCGACCGGGACCGCCTTCCACCTGGAAACCAGTGCCCTCACTGCGGAAGAAGATGCAGAGCAAGAATAGGGCTCCACAGCCACCTACGGACCCACAGGGAAACCCATGATGGAAGACCATCTTACTCGTCCAACAAGGGATCGCCTAAGTAAGTAAGTAAGTAAGTAAACCATAATAAAATATTGCTGAATTAAACTATTTCTTCCCAGCAAGGCTACCAAGGGGCAACAATGTGTGCTTTGATTTCGCATTGCTGCTAACTGTGGCAGTAAAGTGAAACAAGCTTTACTGGAGTACTTTATTCATTCACAAAATACAGTCTGGGCCTAAGAGTAGCTAAGAAATAGAGAATTTACTTCCTTAAAAGATAGAAAGTGGTTCCAGATCAGCCATCAAGTGAGCTGGATAATTTTAGGCCAGTTGTTAGGTTTCAGCCTACTGTCAACAACCCTTCTCAGGTCTTTCAGACCCAGAACTGTGCCTTCCTTGATTGCCTCTATCTATCTCTCTGAAATGGGGTTTTCTACTTTTCCTACTGCCCTCCTCCACCTTATCAAACATTATTGTCGTTTCTAATAAATCATGTCCTCTCGTGATATGTCTAAAGCACAACAACTTCAGTTTAGTCATGATAGCTTCTAGAAAGAGTTTGGGCCTGATTTGCTCTAGGACCCATTTATTTGACCTTTAAGCAGCCCATGGTATCCATAGATATTTTCTCTAGCAGCACATTTCCAATGAGTTGATTTTCTTCCTATTGGCTTTCTTTGCTGCTTAGTTTTCAAAATCATAAATAGAAACTTAAAAACAATGACATGGTCAATCCTAGCTTCAATCTTCAATAATGTATCTTTACCCTGGATAATTTCGTTCAGTTCAATGTATTGTCGAAGGCTTTCATGGATGGAATCACTGAGTTGTTGTAGGTTTTTCGGGCTGTACGGCCATGTTCAGTTCTTTCATAGCTGAAATTCCATAGCCTAGTCTTCTTCTGCTTCCTTGACTACAGTCTCCTTCTGATTAATGACAGAGCACCAAGGCACTGAAAATCTTGAACTGCTTCAATGTCTAAATTGTCTCCTTTATAGTTATGGAAATCATCTGTCATCATTAGTTGTTTTTCATGTTCAACTGTGAAATTGCCTCTGCACTTTCTTCCTTTACTTTCTTCAGTAATATGATGTCATCTGTGTATCTTAAACTGTTGATGTTTCTTCTTCCAATTTTCATGCTTTCTTTCTCTGAGTCTAATTCTTCTTTAGGAATGATATGCCCCACATGCTGACTCTAAATTATTGTTAATTTTTGTTGTTAAGGAATATTATGTCATCAACTGAATACGAGAGATATAATAAGCTTCTGCTGCAACTATAGTGGGGATCCTAAAAGGAAATCAGCAATGAAGTGCTAAGCTTTGGCTTCTCTGATGAAGAATAATAAATACACACAAGGAAGAGTGGGGCAGGTATTGTCATGACAGCAAGCTACAGGAAGTGAGAGACTACAAGTCACTGAACTAAGCTGCTTAAAAAGTACTTTGGGCAGTATATGTGAATATGTGAAGAAAGGGTGAAAGAGGTGGCAGAAACCTTTTGCAAATTATTATTATTATTATTATTATTATTATTATTATTAACTTTATTTGTACCCCGCTAGCATCTCCTGAAGGACTCGGTGCGGCTTACACGGGCCGAAGCCTCAAAACACAATAGCAAAGGCAACTCCAACCTCCCTGCACTTTTTTTGGACCTGCTGTGGTACATTTGGCAGCATTTACCATATACCCTGTGTCCCTGAAAATAAGACCTACCATGAAAATAAACCCTAGCATGGTTGTTTTTGTTGGGGGGGGAGGGGGGTTGGACTTTTGAGGATGCTCAAAATATGAACTCTACTTCAAATAATAAGCCCTAGTTACAGTTCATTAAAAAGTCCATTTAAACAGTGTCCAGGCGGCTATACATAGGCCATAATTAATCTTTTGGAACAAAAATTAATATAAGACCTTGTCTTATTTTCAGGAAAACAGAGTACTTTCTAGTAATGCTGATGGAAATAAGCACATATCAGCTTTGTCAAGGCTCTGATAGGAGTGCTGGTATTTGATTACTGGATTTGAAACTTAAATAAGTTATGTCAGGGAAGGATCAACAAATCTGTAATAGCAATTCTCAATAGGGTGACTGCATACACATAATCAGAACAGTGGATAGACACAGGCCAGAGTTCTGATTAAAATTACATTTGCTAAGTTATTGGTATAAATGAAAGCTGAGACATACAGTATGACCTCCCCCTCAAACCCATGGTTTTATTTACCTGGGTCCAACAAAGTATGTACCCACTAAGCCAGTGATTCTCAACCTGGCTTAGAATTCCAAAGAGCTGCACTGGAGGGCCTAGAAAATGCTTGGAGCAGTGGTTCTCATCCTAAAAACTAGTAAACTGGCCGAGATTTCTGGGAGTTGTAGGTCAAAACACCTGGGGACCCACAGATTGAGAACCACTGCTCTAAGCATTTTCCAGGACCTCCAGTGCAGCTCTTTGGAATTCTTGAACCAAAAGTCCTTCATTTCAATAGGGTTTGATATTCCTCCTGGTTTCATGTATCCACACAAAGTTTGGAAACATATCTCTTGCAGATACAGAGGTCCTGCTGTGTGTGTTGTACTTTCCCTATGATTATATCCCATCCCTGGAAGAAAGCCTATCAGCCAGTAACCTGAATGCTGGCTCGGTCTGCTGTCCAGGTGCTGACTGTAGACACACAACTGTCTACTGTAATCACAGCATGCTGAGTTCATCATTAATGCTTTGCTCTGCTCTTCTTCCTCCTGTTAGTCAGGAGTGCCAGAGGAGGACAGTGGCTGTGAATCTACTGCAGGGCGCATTCAAAGGAAATCCAGAGTATCCAGAATCCTGGGTTACTTTTTCATTTGAAGTTCACCTATGTCATGCTTGATGCCATTCCTAATTTATTGGTCAACTAGAGAGATTTATATTGTTCTTAGCAGCTACCCAATCTGCTGTAATTCTAATCAGATATCAACATTAATTGCTCATCTTTGCAAGGAGAATCACATTTCCCTTAATATTACAAGAGGACTTAATTTTAGGTGTTAGATGATAATGTAATGGCTTTGAGAATAAATCAAAAGGATTTTAATTGCATTTTGAAGTGGAGAGGAGAGGGCATGTCATTTGTCTTTATTAGGGATGTGGCCCAGAGCAACTAGCCCAACAGTACTCTTGAAGAGATGAGAAATCTAAGCCAGATCCAGTGTATATGATGGCTAAAGGCTTAGCTTGATTTGCATCTATCACAATTCAAACTAAAACAATATTCTTGGGCTATGAAAGAAATGCAGTTAATATACAGAATAAGCAGCACTTATTTATGTTTATATGCAAGTGTTTTAGCTACATGCAAGTGTTTTAGATACTGTGTTTTAGCACGGATGAGCTCCATCTGTCAGCTCTGGCTCCTCATGCAGGGACATGAGAGAAGCCTCCCACAAGGATGGTAAAACCTCAAAACATCCAGGCATCCCCTAGGCAATGCCCTTGCAGATGGCCAATTCTCTCACACCAGAAGCAACTTGCAGTTTCTCAAGTCACTCCACACACACACACACACATGTAAGGAGAGGGGAGATTTATTCAAGAAGGAAAAAGAGTCAGAAGCCAAATTTTCACTGTGGCCTAAACTGGTAAAATCTTCATAAGCCCAGCAGAATCACAAAGACTCGGTTCTAGCTATGCTATAAATAGAAAAGCATAAACTACGTTTCCTGTCTCCATTTTTTTCTTTGCTTATTTTCCTAACACAAGGAAATAAATACTGCTTGTTAAACCAAAGAACCACCTCATTTACTTTTTTTCTAAGAGCGACTTCCTTCCTTCTCCTCACCCATTATTTGGCTTTTGTTCTAAATGTACTGAGAGAAACTTGAACTCTTTAATAACTTTACAAATCTGAGTGCAGTTTTAAGGATGGCACACAATAAAATGTGAGAGTTCTCAGGATTGGGGGCCTTAAACCATTTATCACTGGCAAATCTGAAATAAGGATAAATAAAAAATGTTCCCTAAGCTTAACCATTTTGTTAGATTTCACTTCATTGACTTAACAACTTAGTTTATATCCTACTGGAAGCCATTTTGCATAAGCCTGCTAATGAGTCTCTCTGATAGAGCCTTCTCATGCTCAAATGGAGAACCAAAATATGGAGCTTGTTTCCAAAGGGTATCAAATTCATCTGAACAAATTTTATAGGAACTGAAAAAAAAAAAACATGCTAAGGATATTAATTGTTTTGCTATAAAGGGTAGTCTTCCACATCCTGTACCAAAGCGATTTGATACATTTGATAGTTTTGATCTGTGCATAATATTCTACTGCTAGTGAACATCATTCCAAGGTTTGGAATAGTGCCGAGAACTGGAGCCAATTCACACTGTGGAATTATAGCACTATGAATCCATTTTAACTGCCAGGATTTGATCTCATGGAATCTCAGGATCTGATGATCTGGGGGAGATGCCTTTAGAATCCTATGACCAAACTACAAACCCCAGGATTCTATAAGGTGCAACCTACACAAATCAAATTATATGAAATAATCGCACTATAATTATGTAGTCTGAATAGGCCTCTCAGCTGGATACAACTCATTAATCTCACTACGTGATGAAATTCACTGGGTGTTTGTCATTCCCTTGCAGCCTAGTTTACTTAAGCCATAGAGTTCTTATGAGGACAAACTCATAAACATCCAAGAAGTATATCCAGAGAATAAATGCCATTTATCAAACTTAACAGATTTATGGTGGCGTAAACATTCATGGACTGCAAAAGATTTTGGTTTAGTTGCAAGATTTTTTATAATGGGGGACAGACTTTGGGATCAATTTTTGTGGATTTCTGATAGGATGCTGCCATCTGTCGGTTTAAAAAATGCATAACTGGAAGCCAGATTGCAAGATCATTCCTTTCTAAAACACAGCAAACAATGTTTGGAAAGTGTTACATTAATAGCAAGGTTTTTGGAACCGCCTGCTCATAAGAATATGGCTTTTTATATTGTGTTGTACTTCTTCTCTTCTCACCTTTTTTGTAGATCTATTTGAAACTGCAGTTAGCTCTAGATAATTTTATTTTAGGACATCTTTTTTAGTATTTAATTTTTGTTAAATATATGTGTTGATTTCACCAGTTTGGTGAAAAAAAGGCAGGATGAGGATTATTATGAGGACATCAGGTTAATTTTGTTTGTTTGTTTTAGGCAAAAATTGTATAGAAGGAAAATTATAGAGGACCTGCTACAGCAGGGTTTCTCAACCTGGGGGTCAGGACTTGAGGGAGTTCATGAGGGAGTTCCAGAAGGGTCTCAGTATTTTCTGTTGGTCATGGGGGTTCTGTGTGGAAAGTTTAGCCCAATTCTACTGTTGATGGGGTTCAGAATGCTCTTTGATTGTAAGTGAACTATAAATCCCAGCAACTACAACACCCCAATGTCAAAGTCTATTTTCCCCAAACTCCACCAGTCTTCACATTTGGGCATGTTGAATATTTGTGCCAAGTTTGCTCCAGATCCACCATTGTTTGTGTCCACAATGCTCTCTGGAGGTAGGTGAACTACAAGTCCAAAATTCAAGGTCAAAGCCCACCAAACTTTTCCAGTATTTTCTGTTGGTCATGGGAGCTCTGTGTGCCAAGTTTGGTTCAATTCCATCATTGGTAGAATTCAGAATGCTCTTTGATTGTAGGTGAACTATAAATCCCAGCAACTATGACTCCCAAATGACAAAATCAATCTTCCCCCATCCCATCAGTATTCAAATTTGGGCATATCAGGTATTTGTGCCAAATTTGGTCCAGTGAATGAACATACATCCTGCATACCAGACATTTACATTATGATTCATAACAGTAGTTGAATTACAGTTATGAAGTAGCAGCAAAATTAATATTATGGTTGTGGGTCACCACAACACGAAGAACTGCATTAAAGGGTCGCAGCATTAGGAAGGCTGAGAACCACTGTGCTACAGGCTATTTATCTATGAGAGTGAAATGTAATACTGTATCTATATTCAGAGAAGCTTCTTGGAATACAAAACTATCAATGTCTACCTGTCACAATAGCTAATATTTACTGGTACATTCTCATGGAGATTAGACTCCATTTCTGCCACAAGGTAAAGGATATTCTGTTTTGACAGGTCTTTAATTAATTAATTTACTGCATTTTTATACCACCTTTCTCAGCCAAAGGCGACTCAAGGTGGTTCACAATCAGCAGCAATTCGATGCCATAATAATAACAACAGGGTACAGTTAAAAACAATTATAAAATCAGTTATAAAACGGTTCAACATTAAAAATATAAAAACCATAATATCTATAAAAACAAGTCCTCAATGTCTCCTTACTGAAATCGTGATCCAACTGCATTGTCAGACATTTCATGATTCATTTTCGTCTAATTATGCTCCATTAGTAAAAGCCTGCTCGAACAGCCAGGTCTTAACCATCTTGTGGAATGTTAGCAGGGAGGGAGCTGATCTTATATCCCTGGGGAGCGCGTTCCATAGCTGAGGGGCCATCACTGAGAAGGCCCTGTCTCTCGTCCCTGCCAAACGCATCTGCGAGGAGGGCGGGATCGAAAGCAGGGCCTCCACAGACGATCTTAAAGTCCTAGATCAGGGGTCCTCAAACTTTTTAAACAGAGGGCCAGGTCACCGTCCGTCAAACTGTTGGTGGGCCGGATTATAATTTAAAAAAACATGAATGAATTCCTATGTACACCGCACATATCTTATTTATAGTGCAAAAAACATTTTAAAACAATACAATAATAAAAATTAAGAACAGTTTTAACAAATATAAACTTATTAGTATTTCAATGGAAAATGTAGGCCTGGTTTTGGCTGATGAGATAGGATTGTTGTTGTTGTTGTGTGCTTTCAAGTAGTTTCATATTTAGGTTGACCCTTAGTGAGGGCCGGGTAAATGACCTTGGAGGGCCGCATCCGGCCCCCGGGCCTTAGTTTGAGGACCCCTGTCCTAGATGGTTCATAAGGAGAGATACATTTGGATAGGTAAGCTGGATCAGAACTGTTTAGGGCTTTATAGGCTAACGCCAGCATTTTTAATTGTGCCCAGTAGCAGATTGGCAGCCAGTGGAGCAGGCGCAACAGAGGAATTGTGCACTCCCTGTGTGCCACTCCTGTTAGCAACATGGCTGCTGCTCGTTGGACCATCTGAAGCTTACGGACAGTCTTCAAAAGCAACCTCACATAGAGACCATTGCAGTAGTCTATACGGGATGTAACCAGAGGGTGGACTACCGTGGCCAAGTTAGACTTCCCAAGGTACGGGCGCAGCTGGTGCTCAAGTTTTAATTGTGTGAATGCTCTCCTGGTCACTGCCGAAACCTGGGGTTCCAGGCTCAACAATGAGTCCAGGATCACACCCAAGCTGCGAACCTGCATTTTCAGGGGGAATGTAACCCCATCCAACATAGGCTGTAACCCTATGCCCTTTTCGGCCTTACGACTGACCAGGAGTACCTCTGTCTTGTCTGGATTCAGTTTTAAGTTGTTAGCCCTCATCCAGACCGTCACAGCAGCCAAGCACCGGTTCAGGACCTGAACAGCCTCCTTAGTAGCAGGTGGGAAAGAGTGACAGAGTTGGACATCATCTGCGTACAGATGACACCATACCCCAAAACTCTGGATGAATTTCATTGTTTAGGCATGGCCAAGCCTGCCTAAACAATGTGCTCAACTTTCTGTTTGTTGTTTTGTTGTACTGTGGTTCGCATTTTAAACCATCTCTTATGGTTCATATTTTAAACTGGCTTGATTTATTTTTATATCTTAGATATTTTTAAAACTTTTGTATTTTAAACTTTTCCCATTTTTCTCTGTTTTAATTGTATTTGGTTTTATCTGAGGTCAAATCCAATTGTTAATCCCAACTAGATTAGCATCCTTGGATCAATGAATTCCTTGACCTTGTTGGCTATGTGAAACTGCAGACAATAGCCAGTCTTATTGAAACTATGGATATACAGCTGAAGAATACCACAGAAGCTTTCTAGAGGACTTAGAAAATGTCTAGAGATGTCACATTTTGTCGCATGGATACATGAAAACACAGGTACCAGGCCTGTGAATACGGGGCCTATACAGTACAACTGTGTCACGTTTGAGTCTTCTCTTCACCAGGCTGAACATGTCCAACTCTCTCAACCTTTCTTATATTTTGTTCTCCATACCATGTTCTCCCCCTTGTTGCCCTTCTCTAAACCACTCCAAATTGTCTATATACTTCTTAAAATGAGGCATAGTGCCTGACTAGATTACTGTAGTGATCTTAATTTATATTATGAGATAGGTAGATAGAGCAGGTTAAGAACATCACCACCAAGAAGTGTCTAAAACAACTTCCATTGTTTCTGTCTAAAAACGGGCAATGGATTCAGGCTAAATTATCTCCTCGTCTGCTCATGCAGTCCCCTCGTCCAAAACACCCAATGCTCCACCACCCTGAGCAGGCATATTCCCAGTCTAATAGGACCACTGGCGTATTTAATAGACTATGATTATGTGTTGAAGCTTATCTTTAGAAGGGCTAAGCTGACTACACAGCTCTTTCTCTGGCTCCCTCAGAATTGTACAATGACCGTTTGGCTTTCCTGCAGAACTGACAATCAATTCAGTTAGGACGAGTTTCTAAAATAAAATTTGCTGATATAGCTATCACAACCCCATAGGAAAATTGCTCAAATACTATCACAGGTGTCTCCAGTAACTTATTTCCTTTTCTTTAGCCACATGACCTAACTCAGGAAAACCACCAACAGTAGCCTGTTTCTGCACCTATAAAACACTGATACACAAGTACTGGGTGTTTCAGCAACACCCAGTTTTACTGTGGAGTTGAGTTGATGCTTGTGCAGAAAATAATTTTGCTTGCAGCAGCTTTGAGCCTTGTTAGGCCACAAATTAACAAACAAGTCCTTTGAAATGAGAACATGAGGCATGTTTACTTTATTCTCCTTCCTGTTTGCTTTAAGCTCCACATAGCAATTCGGCATCTGGGAAATCGAAACTCACTCCAATTGGACATTTCAGCTAACTCTCTGATGTTAACAATCAGAAGTTCTTCTCTTTTCACGTAACAAGGGCTGGTTCATATTTGGGCCCACTGTCTGTCACTCTGAACCTTGAGGAAACACGCCATGTACTCTATACCATTCTAAACTTATACAGTTTAAGATTCATGGAGTCACTTATGCAGCAATGTACTGCCTGAAACAAAAACAATGTCACCGGATTTCCTTTTTGGCCTTTTAACAACAACAACAAAAAGGAACACTCCTGATAGAAAAATAAATAATAAATTAAGCAGCCAATTCTTTCTGCCCCTTTCTGGAACTTCAAAACAATGGCCTAAAAAAAATCAAAATGGTATTTTTATACACCGTGGTATATATGGTAACATTTATGGATTTTGGTGCTCATGTGTGTTTGTGCATCCTGGAACTAAAATTCAAAGAACAGCAATAATTCAGTATCTGCAGTAAGAATATAACAAGCAATCGTGATTCTGGTCAAACATTAGAAATCGTGGTTACCTCAAATTGCTCATCACTTAATGTGCTCTATAAGATATTTTGTCAACAATGCCCTTCAGCTCTCCACATTGGGTAAACAGACCATTCTCTGTCCAGAGAATAAATAAGATATAAATCAGGCATTATGAATGCGGGGGGGGGGGGGGGGGGGGACTAGTTAGAGAGCACTTCAGTCTTCCTGGACATTCCAGCTCAGATTCAGAACACTAGCCCGACAAAAGTACCTCAAAGGGAGATAGGAAGAGAAACTGCAGAATTGGGATATATCCACAAACTCTAATCCATCGAGACAGGGTTGAAGAGAGGCAATAGTTCCTGACATACTGCATATATTATAACGTTATTGAATTTTCCAGCCTCATGAAAGGTCAACTGTTTATTTTATCACATCTTTTCTCTGTTTCCCAGCCAGTGTCCTGCACCATTCCAAACACATTTCTTCACTATTAATAAGTTTTTCCCTACTCATTTTATCTTCATGCAACATACTTTCTCCCACCTTTGTTTCTTAATGGCCATTTTTTGATACTGAACTTGTCATCCCAGCATCATACCCACAATTTTTTCATTTCTGTTATCATTTACACACACCCTACCAATTCATGGGAATGAAAGTCTCTCCTTAGGCACTTCAATCTATGTTTTTGATAAAGTAGACACAATCCACGAAAGTTTATGTGACAAACATCTTCCTCTTAGTTTCAAATGTGCTATATGCTCCTCTTACATAAACTTTGAATACTGCTTTCAATGGTTTGTAAGCTCTGCGGCAGAGATAAATACCACACCTATCAGAGCTGCTTCTGATGTTATACACCAGGCCTGCACAACCTGGCAGTAATAAGGGGCCCAACTTAAAACAGAGGAAACCTCTTTGAGCAGCAAATGGGATTTCAGCTCTCCAGGGGGTAAAACTTTTTAACTCAGTGAGTTGTTTTAGGTTTTTCGGGCTGTATGACCATATTCTAGAAGCATTCTCTCCTGATGTTTCACCTGCATTTATGGCAGGCATCCTCAGAGGTTGTGAGGTCTCACTTCTTTCCAGGGAAGTACATGCCACTGGCAAATCCAGGCAGGAATGGAGCTAAAGTTGGGCAAAGGTGAGATGACATTACTGATACTGCACAGGCAAACCCAAGGTGTTCAAACTTCCAGTGACCTCCCTCTAAGAGCCTTATGCTTAGAGCCTTTGCAGCCTGCATTCGGTCCTCAGGCGGTATGTTGTGTAGGCCTGTTGTACAGCATGCTATTCCCCACATCTGAAGACTACATGTTAGTCAGCTTTTATGTTAACCTACAACTAATGTGCATATTTTCCCTCCTTTTGACTTTTTATAAAATTGAGTCTGTCTATATGTGTGTGTGTGTGTGTGTGTGTGTGTATCACTGTAAAACTCAACCAATAGTCAATCCAAAGTAGGAATTCTACAAAGCGAGAATTCCACCAATATCATCATCATCTGAAAAGTGTCACATCTTTACTTCTGAAGTATTACTTAGAAAAAGCCTTTGACCTTGCATTTTCACTAAAGTTGAAACTACAGTTGAAATTGTTTGTGAGATCTATCCATGTTAAAGTCTTATTACTATGGACACCAAAGTTACAGGCTGTGAACAAAATAAGAAAAAAAACTTGTCTCCTGTAGGGCCCTTCTACACTGTCCACAAATCTGGGATAACTCGCTTCCTCCTAAGTTTCAGTCCTCACACCCCCCCCCCCCCACACACACAACCCTGGGCTTCTCCTCGGGGAATGGCATCCAACCACCCACCAGCTCCCCCCCCCCACCCCAAACTTACCGGAGGAGCCTGCCAGCAGCACAGGCCCCTCCATAGAGTACTCCTGCCATGAAAAGGTGACACGTCAGGAGATGGGGGGTGGGGTGGGGGGAAATTTCTCCTCCTCCTAAACTCTTCATGCCTTTTTCTCGCATCAAGAGGACTCTACGTTAAGTTTTTTTGGGGGGAGGCACCCTCTCACTCCTTCAGGCTTTAGGAGCCCAAAGAACCGGGATGGTTGTAGGGATTGATTCCAGTCCCAGGAGTCAATCAACATAGGGCCCACACTTGGAAAGCTCGGGACCTTAGCTTAAGGTGTGGATCTTTCTAGGTATTTAATTAAAGCTGAGTAAACTGGAAAAACCAAGATTTCTCCACATTAATTCACATTTACCTGAGCTATCGTTTGGATGCCTCAGGTAAAAGTGAGACAGGTCCTGCATTTTCGGCTAGTCTGGAAGTGCCCTTAATTTTAGAAGAAGGGATCCTACTTAAGGGTAAAAGTTATTAATAAAAATTGTGACAGGGTAAAGTGAGGTGAGCTGGCAGAGATAGAAAATTGCTGTTTCTTTCTCCTGTGACCTCCTGCTTGGTTTTAAGGGAAGTCCCTTCTTCCCCAGATGGGCTGGACAAAAGAAAACACAGCCACCAGCTTCTTATTTGCAAGACTTCACTTTCCACCATGGCTGTGGAGGAAGCAGAGCTCTTCCCTTCACTGTCAGTAGAGAAGTTGGCAAAGGGGCACAGACTGACCGGTTCCTCTTTTCACCAGCCTGATTGCTCAGCTGCAGAAAACTCTTTGCTATTGTAGCTATAAACAAAGACTAACTTAAAGCACTATTCACAACAAAACAGAAAGCATAGCATGTGGCTTTATAAGTTTACCAGCAAAAAAGGTATCTCACATTACAGAACAAACCTTCAGCATTCTCCACCATTGTTTATGCTGCTGGAGACTGCAGACCAAGGACATTTGGAATTAATCATGATTTCCACCTGCAACATCATGGGTGTGTGTGTGTGGAGAGAGGCCCTTCACACATCTAGTAAACAAAAGGAAGCTTCAAGAGGAGGTATTTCAATATTTTTACAGAAAAGGGGAAAGGTGAAGTTCACTTATCCTCTCCCAACCCACATTTTTTGTTTCCCCAGTTCCTTTCTCATCCAGAGAGGCACATCTGTAAAACAGATATTTTTTTTCCTTAAACAATAATAAAAAGCACTTCTATGCAGATTTCAGAATTCAAAGCCAGCACTTCACTCCAGTTAAAAACCATACAGACATAAGAAGCTTGTTTAGAGAGTCTATGTTGTCATATTAGGCAAACTACTCGGGTTATTTTACAACCAAAAATGCTGTATAGCAGGGCAATCTTGGGCAGCCTACAGACCACAAATAGACTTTTGTGGGACTCCAAGGTAGCCTTGCTCTCTGCTCATTTTTGGCTTTAAAAAAGCATAAATATCCAGAAGCCTCTCTGTGAAGCTAGAAAATGGGTCTCTCCATGCCAAAAGAGCCCCAAACACAGACCCCAGAATGGCTTGAAAGGCAACTTGTAGGGATATGTCATTTCCAGTTATACAGAATAACAGATGCAACAATGTGTTGTGGGTGTAACAATGTGAAGAGACCTTTCACATCACATGATTACAGCACTGTGATTACTTTTTAATTCCCATGGCAATGTTTGGTGAATTCCTGGGGTTGGCAGATCAGGGGAAGGGCCTTGAGAATATCTGGTGGTTCTGACCAAACTACAATTACCCAGATTCCAGAGGAGGCAGCCATGGCAATAAAAATGGAATCATGGTGCTAAACTGTGAAAGGGTCCCAGAGCTCTGGAAGAGCTGAGAAAGTTGCATTGTGGCCACCCAGGCTCCAGAGCATGTCCACCCTACTTTGTTGTTGTTGTTTTTGTTATTGGTTTGTGTGCCTTCGATTATTTTCTGATTTATGACAATCCTAACTACTATAAAATGGAACCTCCAGATACTTGACTTTCACCAACCGAGGGTTGTCACATCCTATGCGTAAAAGTGACAATGTGAATGCTGATTCACTGAAGCATCTGTGCACATATTGCTGTTGTTAAGTGGAGCATGATCACCCCTTTTTTAAGGCATCCACATGGGGTCCCAGAACTGAACCTCCACTGATCTGAAGCGCCCATCACAGTCTGTGTCTAAAAATATATAATTATCAACATCAAAGAAAGCAAAACAAGCAAACAGAACTAAAATGTAGATAATAAAAGGTTAACTGACCCAACAAATCTCCCTCCACAATAGCAATAAAGATACAGTACTGAAATGCTTCATAGCAACTAAGAGCAATCTAACTCAGCTTCAAGAAATACTTGTATTATCTATTGCAGAAAGCAACAAAAAGATCCTCCATCTCAGCTGTCAGACTAAACTGCCATTCTCTTTTCCTCATGCCTTGTGACTTTTTAAGATTATAACCTGAGCGCAATGAATTGCCAAGTTAACAATTTACAAGCCACAAGAGGCTTTATGGTTGAAGAGCTGGGTATAAATAAATGCATGCATGAATAAAACGGATTAAGGTCAAAGAAACAGTAATGATAGGAAGGCACTGTATGTACTCTTTACTTACATACTTAAAAAAATCAGGACAATTAGGTGAAGAGGCAGAACATATTATCCTTTCCTACTCTTCTCCCAAGGTTTAGACTGGAATTATTGGACATAAAGCAATCAAGCATCCTTGCAGTGCTGGGTGTACCATTGTGCTTAAGCACTGGGCCCCGTTGTTTACGGTGGATTTTGCTTAGGTAGTGCAATTCAAAATTTGAAGGCATTTTGTTTCGGAGTGATTCCAGACATAATGATAGTAAGTAAATAAGGGGCCTCATAACTGAACGAGCACAGGGCCTCATTTGTCCTTAATCAGGCACTGCATCCTTCCCATCACAGTACAGCTGGATCTATTAAAAACTTACCTTTCCAAGTTTTTCTTACTTCTCATAAACTTCAAAAGGAGAAATAGTTTCCAATCTCAAATAATCCATGTATATTTTTGCTTCCTTGATTCCACATGGAACAATCATGCCACCAGCCAATATGTCATGGATTCAGATGTTCTCAGAGCTCCCTAAACAGCTGGACAAGCAAGCAAGCAAACAAAAAAGGACAGTAAGCAGTCCCAGCAATCCAGGTGGGTTGTACAGGCTTGGCAACATCCAACGTCCCCCTGTATGTTCATCTTTCGTGTCAGAAAGGCTGGACTACAAACCTCAGATTGCCTGTTCAAAACAAAAAGTAGATTCTGACTGCTTTCACTTTCCCTTTTGCATTGTCTCATATCTGACTTCAAAGGTGGGGAAATGAAAGAGAGCAATGCTAAGGGAGAAAGAAAAGAGAAATCTGAGAAAGTAAACAAATGATGTGCCTTTATTTGAGACATTGTTTTTAATGCTAACCCAAAGTTATGAGCAACATGAGCATCCTATTCGCCAACATAATAGTAGCTTAATAGTAGCCAAGACTATGGCTAGTAGGGCTGGGCGGTTTCGTTCGTTAATTTCGTAATTCGTTATTAATTCGTTATTTTTTTTATAACGAAGCGATATTGAACCATTCAGGAGCAACTAAAAAATGAAATGAATTTTTCCAATTTGTTTCATAATTGTTTTGAAATTGTTTCGTAATTGTTTCGAAATTGTTTCGTTATTATTTCGTTATTATTTCCGTATGTCTGGTGCAAGTTTTATAGTCGTTGTTTGTTTTATCAGTGATAAAAAAAATTTATCACACCAACAGTCAACAACAGAGGGAGAGGGAAGCTTCAGAAGTTCCCCCTGTCCCATTTGGAGGGTTTTTTAGTGTATTGCGCAATCGCGTCCGCCATTAACGAATCGATTCGTTATTGTTTCGAAATTGTTTCGTAATTTCCAAAATTTCGTAAATATCGAACTTTTTAAAAGAAAAAATTCGGAATTCTTTTAAATAACGAAACGCAAAAACCCCCTAAAAACGAATCAAGTTTAGAAATAAATTTTTCTGTGGTTGGACAGCCCTAATGGCTAGTATGGTATAGTGATAGTGTTGGGAGAGCAAGGTTCAAGTCCATGTTCAGGACGAAATCCACTGGGTAACCTTGGACAAGGAATACTCTCTTGGCCTCAGAGAAAGTCATAAGTAGATGCTCTGAACAAATTCTGCCTTGAAAACCCCCTTAGAGTTGTCATACATCAAAAATTATTTGAAAGTATACAACAACAAGGGCTATTAACTATAGCTATAGGTCAGTAGCTCTGGGGTTTGGCATTATTTACACCATTTAATCCTCTCCTCTTCACCATGGCCCACAATACTGAAGAGAAACACTGGGGACTATATGAGTGCTATAGACCCTTTATATAATCTGTTTGTTGATTTATAATACAAAATTGCAATGCCACAGATGTACATGTAGCTATATATAGAACACAAAATAAACAACAAACAAAATTAAAATAAGAACAAAAATAAAAAAAAAACCCACAAGAGAACTTCTTGCCCTCCTAAATCCAAGACAGAGATCTGGCATAAATATTCAACTTTTCTTTTCAACATAATAATAATTTTATTTATTTATTTATTTATTATTACTTTCTTTCTACCCTGCCTTTGTCCCCATGGGGACTCAAAGGGCTCACAATTACATGACACAACTTTTGGTTTCATGATGAAACTTGATAAAGATTTTTCAAAAATTATAACCACAATAAATTTTATTTTATTCTACAGAGGTCAACTTGAAATAAAACAAAGCATAGCCAGCTAGATGAACAGGGAACTTACTGATGGCAATCCCCTTCTAGAATGACACAAAAAGTCCACAAGTTTGTTGTTGCTCTTTCTCTGAGAACAATCTCGCTAGGCCTCCTCCAGACTGTTTTGGGAAACCAAACTTCTTTGATTTTGTTACCTTTACAACTATTAGGGGCACAGTATATGTTTCACACAGGGCTCCTTCACTTTAACAATTGTGTAGAAGAGGGAATTTCTGGAGATATTGCTTGGTATCTGATTGCATGACAAGCAACAACAGCCAACTTTCCTTCACCCATTAAAGGTCTTCACTCAGGCAACCCTACAAGTGTCCCAACAAGACTATTTTCTATGCTCCTAATATAATAATGCCTAAGGAAGAACAGAGTGCAATTCCCTTGTGTTATCAAAACCCCAGAAGCTCACACCAGAAGCAACTTGCAGTTGACATGCAAAAAACAAAAAACCCAAATGAACCCTAAAACCCACAGTTCTGAGGATGACCAGACATGAAACACTTTATTTATTTATTTATTTATTTACGAGATTTATATGCTGCCCTTCTCACCCCGAAGCGGAGTCAGAGTGGCTTACAAGGTATATATACATACAATATATTACGGTATATTATTAGCATAGTACAATATCAGTTTTAAATATTGCTATATTATACTATACCAATTATATTGTAATATTATTAGTAATATTACATGTAATATAAATATATAATTATAATATCATATTATGATTAGTAATAATAGTATATAGCATTACATTATAATATTATAAATATTATATGTTTATAAGGCTAAAGGTTGTCCCCTGACATTAAGCCCAGTCATGTCTGACTCTGGGGTGTGGTGCTCATCTCCATTTCTAAGCCGAAGAGCCAGCGTTGTCCATAGACACCTCCAAGGTCATGTGGCCAGCATGACCGCATGGAGCAGTATAATATAATGTTATATTTTTGCATTATATTATTACATTATATTATTAGAATAGTACAGGAGACAAGATGGAACTGTCCCCTGGCCCCCCTTTCTTCACTCTGGCCCAGAGAAGCAGTTGGTGCGGGGGGGGGGGGGGGGACTGATGTCATATGCAGGAGACAAGGTGGTGCTGTCCCCTGGCCCCCACTCTCTTCACTCTGGCCAAGAGTGGCAGTTGGTGATTTTCCCCAGAAACCCAGTTCTAGATAATTTCCAACAGGAACTCGCGAAAGTTGCACCAAGCACGACCATACACCCTAAGAAAAATCCTATCATTCCATCTAGGAAGGACTGCAATCCCTTCAAAATAATCCTGAGAGTTTCACAATGGACCCATGAAGAGCCATGGGTGTTTCCCAAGATACTTTGAAGCCTTAGCCATGGGAATGCATCCTAATCCCAAATACCCGATCAGACCCCTCTCCCTAGTAATCAATTCAGGCTGTGCCTGCATCCTTGCCACACATTGCTCAGACAGCCAAAACCTATTGTTTCCCTCCAACAGGAAAAAACTATTATCCCACATTTATCATCATCATCACATTTATTTATATCCCACTTTATCTCTCCCGAAGGATATTAAAAGCAGATCCTACTTGCACAGATCCCACCCGCATTTCTTTCCTCCCACACCCCACCATGGGCACATCAAGAAAACAGCCACAAGACTTAAATTGAGCAATTCAGAATTATTGTAATTCCCACTAGACCTGCTAGCCAATCAGTGATGACAGCAGATGGCACATCTCAACCAACCAGCATGCATATTCTAGCTGGCCTCAGCCTGAGCCAATCAGCATCCAGGGTGGCAAAGTCTTTTGTTTCAAATTGCTGTCAAAATGTTGCAAGTAAATCTGCTGTTTGTAGTTGAGTTATGTCAGTCTTTAGAGCACAGACTCTGCTGGCATCTGCTTTGATCAAGGTGAATAAATACCTCTGTTCTGTTTGCCTTCAACATGTCCGTGTCTTATTTGGTCATGGAGTTTGGCACAACAGACCCCTGAATCCACTGTTTTTTTGTGGCTTCTGACCTCACACAACACCTGCAAATGAGCAACTAAAACTGGATGTGCAGCAATAATACTGTGCTGAAAATGTTTTCCAGTTAGCAACTATAGCAGTATTTCCCAAACTCTGGACTTTCAGGTGTTTTTGGACTTTGGCTCCCAAAATCCCTGATCTTTGGTCAAGGCAGCAGAGCCTTCTGGGAGTTAACATCCAAAACACCTGGCTACTAGAGTTTGGGAATCACTGAAGTATAGTTTCGGAGCAACCATTCAATCCCTGCAACTGGTGACTGTAGTATGACTACAGTATCCATAAATGGATATGTTCCAAAATGCATGCATGCATACACACACACACTGGATACCTGGACAGAAATCATACTATAGAACTTAATTGGAGAACCCAGAGAGGCCCATAAACACTTACAAGTGGGATAATTTTGGGAGTGTTGGTAAGAGAAACCATGGAGAAGGAAGTCATACTACATAGAGTAGAGGACAAACCATAGTCAATGCTGAAGTGGAGCCAGGAATAATAAGGCCTAAATTAGGCATGGGCAAACTAGGGCCTTCCAGCGGTTTTGGACTTCAACTCCCACAATTCCTAAAAGCCTACCGGCTGTTAGGAATTGTGAAGTTGAAATCCAAAACATCTTTGAATTGTGGGAGTTGAAGTCCAAAACACCTGGAGGGCCAAAGTTTGCCCATGCCTGCTCTAAATGCTGATATGTATTGGTCGGCATACATGTTGGCCTAGGTTGAGATCCTGTTATATACTGGGCACCATATACAGTATTGTACTTGGAGAAGAGACCAATCGTTGCCTGCTAGACAGTAGCATAAGAGAGTTCTCCCAGCAAACCTTCTCAGCCGATAAGCATCTCTTTAGTTGGGGAAAGGGGTGGTAAGACTTATGCTGGTTGCTATCCAGCAACCATTGTGCAATGCTGCTTAATATACATACAATTCTAACCTAACTGCTGCCACTCCAGTCACTTCACTGTTTCCTCTGAGTTTATCTGCAATTCCTTTTACTGCAGCAGGAGATGGGGATGGAATGAATTTTCTCAGAAATTATATGGTATATCGATTTCTTAATGTGGAGTGTTTTGGAGTGACTCTGTCTGAATGGGCAATTAAGACCCAATTTCACTACAAAATACTTACTCTTTCCTAGGAGATGTTAGAATGGCTGGTTTTGTTATGTCGACAAATCATCACAGGTGTTAACTGTTTCCAGCTTTCCTTAGGGATCTGGCTCATTGGGATTTCATGATGAGTGCTTGCACTTCATAATTTATCACTATGGTATTTCTTATGATTGTTAAAACACACACACATATATGAGGAAGGGGCTTGAGTGCAGATCTAATTAGTAACTGTGAGAATTGAGTGTAGATATCAAATTCAGAGGAAGCATATCTCTGAATAGCAAATTTAGGGAACCAGTAATGTAGGTCAACTGCTGAGATGCATCTGGCTTTTCAGGAAACTTTACAGCCTTTTCCTCTTCTCCTTTCATTTAATCTAAAACACAGAACCAGTACAGTAGGGGAAAAGGAAGGAATTTTTATTTGAATCAAAATAGGCATATATAATCAAAACAAAAACTGTGTCTGTGCTGACATGGATTAGTTACCCAGGCTGTTACTTGTTGAATTCTTGATTGGTGTGGTGTCTTAATTGGTTGTTGAAGACAAACCATGGCTTCTTAAATAGACATAAACTACAGTTAGAAGCCACAGATTGCTATTGGCTTAATGTCAGGGGGCTACCTTTACCTTTACTTATATACAAATGACAAACACATAGAGAATAGTCAGGGGTGTTGCAAAAGCAACTTACTGTGTGTAAGGTTTTATAATTTAGTTTGCCTCAGGTTTGTACCAGCATTTCTTATAGCTCTGTGAAGTTTGTTGTGTATAGGTTTCTGCATAGCACTACTTTGAATGGATGGTCAATGGGTTTGAAATTACTTGGGGTGGTTATTAACCTGTCCAGTATTAATAGCTTAGACCTGGAACATTGTCTCCCTTCTGGTTGATATAAGATGCAATTAGTGTTTAGAGCAAAGATGGGAAGCACAGCTTTCCACGTATTTTGGGCCTCCAACAACTACTGTCAACTATAGTACACATTGCTGCTGGTGATGGCTATGTGATTTGCAACCCAGAATCATGCATATATCTCCTGTAGTTTGGCACTGCAGGTGGTAAGAATTGCTTGTCTTTTCTTCTTTCAGCTGGAAAATCTCTGCTCCACAAAATTTTCATCCCATGGCTTCCTTGCCTCTCTTCTGTAGAACAACTATGCTTAATAAGACAAACATATTAAAATCTGCATGAAAATTCCACCCACTTCATGGGCCATGAAACAAATTCATATATGTTTGTGTGTTTGGGGGGGGGGGGGGTGAGTGTTATGCCCATGCCATTCTCTGCACGAAGGGCCCTTCCACTCAGCTATATAACTCAGAATATCAAGGCAGAAAACCCCACAATGTCTGCTTTGAATTGGGTTATCTGAGTCCACAATGCCATATATTCCAGTTCAAAGCAGATAATGTGGGATTTTATTCAGCTGTGTGGAAGAGGCCGCAGCCTAAAGGCAAGCTTGAAACCAGAAAGAAAAATGAAAGTAGTAATTTGACAAGTAAAGCTTTTTCTTCAACAGAAAAAGGATATCTAGTAGTAAATCTGGAAACAAAGCCAGGTGCAAAAACAATCCTCATTCATGGAGTTTTCTCAAGGTGGGACAGAATAACCCTATTTCATTGATTCTAAGACATGTTTCCCCCCATAGGGATATCTCTAAAAATGGAGTGCCTTTTAGAGTCATGGGTGGTGTGTGTGTGCACGTGCATGTTTTCTGGTGTTGGTACTGAAATTAGTGTAAATCTTACAATTCGTGGCATCTTAGAATTTTTTTCGTGTCAGGAACGACTTGAGAAACTGCAAATCGCTTCTGTTGTTAAAGAATTGACTGTCTGCAAGGATGTTGCCCAGGGGACGCTCAGATGTTTTACCATTCTGTGGGAGGCTTCTCTCATGTCCCCATATGAGAAGCTGGAGTTGACAGATGGGAGCTCACTCACTCCCTGGATTTGAACTGCCGACCTTTCAGTCAGTTTAACCCAGGGGTCCTCAAACTTTTTAAACAGAGGGCCAGATTATAATTTGAAAAAAAACATGAATGAATTCCTATGCACACTGCACATATCTTATTTGTAGTACAAAAACCGCTTTAAAACAATACAATAATTAAAATGAAGAACAATTTTAACAAATATAAATTTAATAGTATTTCAATGGGAAGTGTGCGCCTGTTTTTGGCTGATGAGATAGGATTGTTTTTTGTTGTTGTTGTGTACTTTCAAGTCGTTACAGACTTAGGGTGACCCTGAGCGAGGGCCGGGTAAATGACCTTGGAGGGCCGCATCCGGCCTCCGGGCCTTAGTTTGAGGACCCCTGGTTTAACCCATTGCGCCACCAGGCTTAGAACAGAAGAACTATACTGTCCTCATGTCTGGCTGCTGGGCTTCCTGTCGCATCTGCTTGCTTCTTCTGAGAACTGAGGCCTTTAGTCTCATCTAATATTGCTATTTATATTCATATGAGGTCTGAATGGGATACAACTTAGAGCTGGAGTGGACAACTTGTTACCCTCACTTACGAGTTTGTAGTTCTGGATTTGGTTTTAATTGGCATGTTTAAGTTATCGTTTAATGAATTGTATAATGTGGTTTGAATTATTTTTAATGTTTTAAATGTAATTTTTGATTATTTATATGCTGATAGCATCATATGATGCTTGTATGAGGCTGCCCGGAGTCCCCCTTCGGGGGGAGAAGGGCAGGGTAGAAATGCATGAAATAAATGAAATAAATATATATTCTTATTCCTGAAGTTTCCAGGCCCTTGGTGGGGTCATGAAGCTTTATGAATTAATTTCCAACCACAGTTACAGCTTGAACAGCATGTCATTCAAGCACACACATGCCACATTTTCCTGTTTGGAAATCAAGACAGAGATTTTAGCTAAAGGGGCTGCCCCCAGATTAAGGTGAAATGAGTGAATTATTCTTTCTCATATACTTATGAGAAATTGGATAAGTAACATTTTTTGTAGTTTACGAGTACTTGCTTCTGGCCAGAAGGTGGATGCAGAGCAGAGGATTAGCCATGGGAGGAAGGAGGAAACAAAGTAAAGAAATAGATCCCCTGGCAAGTCTCTACAAGTTGCAGCAACAAATCATTTGAGGCTTGCCAATTTATACCAGGCTACTCTGCCAGGTGAACTGGAGATTTCAATAGTCTTTTCCTCTTGTCTGGTGCAGAGTCCAACAAAACTGGAGAATTTGCACATTTGTCTCTTGCCTGAAAACTGGAGACACAGAGCCAGACCCAGAGATCTGAAAACTATCCTTCCATCAGCCCTATTCAGTATAACCAATGTTGAGTTATTATGGGAGTTGTACTCCAAACTCTGCAGGGTCACAAGTTCTCCACTCTATCCTAGGGATGTGTGCTACTGCAGTCATGAGTAAGAATGATCTGCCAGTAAACAAAATGGTTTGAATCAAGTACTTAATGAAAAATGGAGAACAGGCAATGTTAAAGATACTGACCTCTCTCCATAGGAAAGTGCATGCATGTTAAACACGACATTGTTTAATGTATTGTCGAAGGCTTTGTTTGTTCACATTGTTTGTTCACATAGCACTGGGAAAACAGTGTATTATGTCATAGAATAGTACCAATGAAATATTGAATTTCTGGAGTGTAGTTTTTAACTATTTTAGTACCTTATGCTTGGGAAGAGCCTTACATGTTAATGACGACTTTCAAAACAAAGAATTTTCCCCAGATGTGACTGTACCTCCTTTTAGAGATGTTACCTTTCCAGTCCAGCATATATGCTTTTAATATTGCCCAATCCATCTTCCTGTTTCAAATAAATATATGTCCTCCTTTTAATGGTTTTCCTGTTCCTATGCCAAGAGTATTTTTAAGATAGCTACTGTAATTTTGTAGCTTACTTATTAACTGCTGCCTTACAACTCCTGGGTGTTGTATTTATTGTTGTATTTGTAATGTGGCTTTTAATTTGCTATGGTCTGTAAGCTGCTCTGAGGCTTCTTTCTGGTCGCTCTTCCTTGGGCGACCGGGTGAGAGTCCCATGCCAGTGGAGAAGCAGGGGGGGAGGGAGAAGGGTGGCTCCAGCAAGGGGAGAGAGGAGGGAGAGAGGAAGGGAGGGAGGGGGAAAGTGGAGAGAGAGGAGGGGAGAGTGGAGTGGGCGAAGCTATACTGTAGATATACAGTATAGCGTCCCTACATCGTGGTTTTTCACTTATCGCCGAAGTGTTTACTGGTTCCTGGAACGGAACCCCCACAATAAGTGAGGGCACACTGTAGTATTATAATAAGAAGAGTAGCAACAGCAACAGCAGTTTAGCAGATCAGAAGCTTCTTGAATTAACAGTACAGCAAATTAGTTTCAGCCATATGTAAGTCAAGCTTTAAAAGTTACGAAAGATTTCATTGAAAGAACAACATTTCTGCATAGAAAAGTTAGGGTCTATCTATCTCTCTGGAGACATCTTGCCTTTCTTCATGCTCACAGGAGAAGAACAAAAAATGAAGGACTCAAAGGCTGAAAACTTTGAATAAAAAGAGGCATGTCCCTGAGAAGTATCAGTCTAACAAACAGGCGGTGGGGGTGGAGGCAATGGGCATGCAAAGAAAGGACAATGAGGGCAGGAGTTCCTTCAGTAAGTAGAGCTGTCTATCTCCTTGTTGAGGACTATAAGAACCTAGAAGGACGTCCATGTTGAGTTCCAACATGGGGCCCGTCACAGAATAAAAAGACCTAAAACAACCAGGAAATAGAAGGAAATATACGGTTTCGAAAAATTTGTAAAATTCAGTTGGAACAATAAAAATGATGAAAAGCACTCTTGAAATATTTTATAATTAGCACATGAATCAAAAGAATTTTCAAAGGACTACTACATGATTTGTTGAAGGAACAATTTTGTTTATTTCAGATGACATCATATTCCATTAATCTAAAAATATTTAATAAACATTTTTTTAAAAAAATTAACAGTGAAAATTGAAACAGAAACCTTTGATGAGAATACAACTTTTCATAAACAAGTGCTATAAGTCCAATAATACCTCTAGGAACAACAACACGACATGTCCTAGAAGCGATATTCTTGTCTTTGTTTTCTCTCCTTTTTCAATCAGACTGCAAGAGATCACACTATGACTCTCTTTTGAAACTTCTCTAACTTTAGCAAGTAACTTGTTCTGAAGAATGGAGACTACTCTTCTTGGCTGTGATGCCGGTGAACCAATTGTTGTACGACATTGTAGAAAACTTAAAAAAAATCTGAAAAAGTGGGGGAAAGTGGAAAGATTTTTTAACTGTACCGTAGGCTGTATAGTGAGTGGTTTGAGCATTGGATTATGACTCTAGAGCAGTGGTCCTCAGCCTGTGGGTCCCCAGGTGTTTTGGCCTACAACTCCCAGAAATCCCAGTCAGTTTACCAGCTGTTAGAGGATTTTCTGGGAGTTGGCCAAAACATCTGGGGACCCATAGGTTCAGAACCACTGCTCTAGAGACTAGGATTCAAATCCCTTCTCAGCCATGGAAGCCCACTGGGTGACTCTGAATAATTCACACTCTTTCAACCTTAATGGAAGGCAAAGACTATCATCCCTCTCTGAACAAATCTTACTGAGAAAAACTGTGATGGTGTCAC
Source organism: Anolis sagrei (assembly GCF_037176765.1). Lineage (NCBI taxonomy): Eukaryota > Metazoa > Chordata > Lepidosauria > Squamata > Anolidae > Anolis > Anolis sagrei. Next base: position 94,626,941 of record NC_090022.1, on the reverse strand, counting down.
CAAAAGTAAAAAAAACCCAACAACAACAACTTGAAGGCACATAAACACAGTAAGGCAGAAATCTTAGACATAATTCATTAAAATTATGCCCAAGAGAACTTCCTGGCATTTATTTCTGAATTGATATGTACAGGATTGCACTGTAAGGCATTTGAAATACTGCAGATAAGTGCAGTATCTTTGAGTTGTTAAGCCACTATCCCCATTCAGGGGGTCCCTTTAAAACTAGAAAAACTATCATGACCCCAAAACTGGGAAATCTGCAGTTATGCTCGTAAGCCATCATTTCCTATCCAAATATTTATATCATGGCTTTCTACTTGTTGAGGACTATAAGCACCAAAGTGGTCTGACATTCTTTATCAGCCAATGGGCAGCTCTACAGTATAAATCAATGATTTCTAGAGTGGCTAAAAACAGCACTATCTGCAAGAATGTCTGCTCTCTAGCGATTCTTGTTATAAAAATATTTATTCATTTAGTCTTTAAAGATTCACAAAGGCATTTCACAAGTTATTAGAATAAGAATGCAATTCCATGTTGCTTTATGTTTACTATTATTTTTGAAATTTGCTTCATCGTAGAAACCATTTTAACTGCTATCAAGTGTAAATTAGAGTCTTAAAGAAAACAAAAATAGATGCAGTCAGGATAGTTTCCAAATTCGGTGGGCAAAGTCTCTTGGAAGATTTGATACAATTGTTTCGGCATAAGATTTTGTTTTTATAGTTTCATAATAGTCATTTAAAATAATGAACTCTTTGCTTAGTCAAAAGGCAAGCATATGGACTTGAGACAAAAGGCACCAGGTTAACCTTTGGTTGACAGAGCAAATTCCATATTAAATAGACCTTTATTACATACCTAGTAAGTTATTCAAAACATTTCAGGCAGCGAGTGAAGAGGACTGACGGACAGACAACACGGCTTAATTGCTGTGCCTTTTAGAATTAGAGGTCACGCGAGGAAAATTCAACTCTTAGAATATTAAAAGGAAAAAAAGAATTATAAATTCAATCTATTTTCAATAATAAAAATAAATATATGCCTAAATAAGGCAAAACATCATTCCCAGATATGAATGGTACCCAATGATATTATTTAAAAATACATCTGGAAAATGTAAAGTAGTTTTGCAAACAAAAACTAGACAGCTAATGTTTTGCATACAGAAACATTTGATGTCAAATGAGAGTGAACACTCATTCTCAAATCTTGGTAAAACCATCCAGCACTCATTTATTCTGATTGAGAAAATTATCAGTGTTGTGTTTAAGTCATGTTTTCCTAACCTATTGTTTCAATTCATTTCAAGCCTATGTTATTTCAACAAGGAGAAGCAGTATTCGAACTTGGATAATAATATATGACAATATTTACATTCTGGAATATGTTTACCTTTTGACAATGTGTACTGAAAAAACCAACCTCATACAAATATAATTTGTGAAAGGTCTTAAAGGCAAATATATTACCCTCACCCATATATTTTTCCATGTAATGTGTACAATTTCAGGCAAAGATCCCATATTGGGATATACAACATAGTTACATTCACAAAAATGAATGTATATTTAATAAATAAGTTTGTCACTATAGGAAAAAAGTGATTCAATTAGTCCTTTCTGGAAGCAAATTAAAGGAAATATTTGGGTATTATTCAGTTCAAAATACAAATGCAGTGTAGTTCATCAGAAAGATGTAGTTTTTAGAATTACTGTATTTTCTTCTTCTTTTGTTTTCTTTTGGCTTTTAGAAGTATTTCTGTATTTAATTCTGTAAAAAATGAAAAAGAAGCCATGAAAAAACAATTCACCAAATGCTGTGGCTTATTTCATGTTCAAGGAAGTGGCCCTTCAACAATTTAACTTTCAACATACTTTCAAAATATATAACCAAATGCTGGTTCTTGTTAAACCTAAGACCCAACAGGATAACTTTTCAGAAGTGTATTTAAACCAAACCAAACACATTTAATTCTAAAGGAAAACTAGTCATGTGATCCACCAATCCAATCTGAATAGGCACATCCCATAATCATTTCATGGTGTGATCCAAACAAGTAGCAGAGCATGTTGGAAAACTGGTCTGGAGTAGGAATGTGACACTGTATATTGGGCTTTTCCTTAAAAACCACTCTTTTTAAAACAGTGAATTAAAACAGAATGTATTGTTTGCTCCTGAGAAGCCACAACATAGACATGTAACGGAGTCTAGCTGGTAAGACAACCATTCTTCCTCAAGATTTAAGCCCTCTGCATTCCCCGTTTTTATTCTTTTTCCTGTAGTTCATTGCAGTTTGCCACAAAAATGTTTAGGAAAGGAGTTAAGTCAGCCCTCCATACCCACAGATTCTGCATTAATGCATTCTACTACCCACACTCTGAAAAAAATTAAACCAAAAAGCACACCTTGATTCTGACATTTTACAGAAGGGGCAACATTTTACTGCATCACTGTACATAATGAGATTTGATTTTTGGTATCCTGGAACCAAACCCAAGCAGGTCACCAAGGCCCCAGAATATTTTGTTTTGTTGTGATTTCTTCTTTAGTCTAACTGATTGCCAGTTTTATTTTTAAAAATTATTTATATCCTGCCTGTTCCTGTCACTTAAAACACAGATAACAGACCATAAATCAAAATTAGAAGACAATTTTAACTATTATGGAATCATATTAAGAGTGCACAAAATTTAAAACAGTTTTAAAGCATTTAAAATAACTAATTCAATGTATTAAAAGGGAGAAAAAGCTCTTAGGGCCCAAAGTAGGTCTATATAAGAGGGTCTTTGCCTCAGAAGTTTCTGAGGCATAGATGAGGTCCATCCTGCCTTCTTTAAGAGGGAAGGGGAAGCTCTCTCTCACAGTGCCACCAAATTATGCCTGTGAGGGCAGTGGGGCCTACAGAAAGTGTTTCTTTAAAGGTCTCAAAGCTTAGGCAAGCTTATGTATGAAGGTATACAGTATTTAGAAATTCTGGACCAAAGCAAAGGCACAGAGAGCTTTATACCTTGTGATCTGACAATATGACCTATTATGAGTTGCCCATGAACTGTTCATGGCGGTGCTTGCCCACAACCTTTCAAGAGTCCTCTCCCATTTAGTCCACAGGCATCCACTGCAATCCATCAACACTTTCTGAAACGTATTTTAAAAATGTAACAAATCAATTAAAACTTACCCTTTAATCCTTAGCATCTGATCTATGGTATCTGGGAGTGGTGTGCCAAAACTCTCTGGAAGGAACAGAGTGAGGATTCCTGTAAGTACTGTCAAGCTTCCCATTAAAATGTAGGGAAGAAACCTGTCATAGGCCCCTGTTAGAAAGCACAAGAGGACAACAAGAGTGTTAGTGTCAAAGTGGATTACAGAGATCCTTTATTTACAAACTGTGTTTTGGGGGTCCCAGCAGCTGCTTGGAAGCTAAGCAAGAGCTACTCAGTAGCAGATTAACAAAGGATAGATCAGCTTCCTCACTTCTATTGAAGTTCTTGCCCCATGGAACTGCTAGGACTTGTCAGGACCAATGCACAAAGAAAGTTGTTTTGATAAAGGTAAGAGTTCACTTTAATGCTAGAAAGCACAGAACTTTGCCAAGCAAAAAATAAGAAAGATACTAACTTACCAAGATATACAAAGTAAGGTGACAGGATGCTACCAATTCTGGAGGCCATGGAACTGGCACCAACTCCCATGTTCCTCACCACAGTTGGGTACAGCTCAGCCGTATACACGTAAACCATTGAGAAGGCAGCCGTGATCCCAAACTTTCCAGTCATTACCAAAACAATGGATAGTACGCTGAGATCTACAAATGAGAGCCAAACTTGAGGATACTAAATCTATCACCAAGCCAGTAAAATATCTATCAGCCTCCTGCTTCTATTGCTGTTTTCACTTTTATCTAACACTTAACACCTTTCTGTTGAAAATTCAGGAGGCTAGTTGTGATAGTCCACTTCAGAAAAATATATATAAAGAATTATAAAGTTGGATGGAACTATAAGGCCATCTCATTTACAGACAACATCCTTCCTCATTGGATGCCTGTGCCATTCAATCATGAATGTTTAATGTCATTTTATGGCTTTATTTATATTTCATCTTAAACTAAACTGACAGACATGTTACATGTTTGGCTAATGCAGTGAAGTCAGGTTAGTGCAATAAAGACAGATACAATATGGAGATAGCATCAGATTTGGAGCATTGAGCTTCTTTTCTATGGACACAAAGAATTTAAATAGATTAGACCTCTGTTTTGAAGTTATAAATGGCATGCAGTTTCACTAGCTCACTGCACGGCTTATGATCACTTTTCATTCACTGAGGGTTCAAGCTTGTCCCTGTCGGTTACATCTATCAAAGGAGGAAAGGTTTATGTTAAGGAAGATGTTCTTACATAAAGGCACCAACTGAACGAAGAGCAGGACACAGCCTCCTAAGAACAAGACGGCTGCCATTGAATATCGCCGGGGAAAATATTGAAGGAGCACCCAAGAGATGATATAAGCTGGGACTTCGATTACTGCCGAAAGGAAGCAATTGAGATAGATGTCTCCATGCAAGTTAGGAGTGTCCAAAGAGAGGCCAAAGTATCCTATGGCAATGACCATCCTGAAAGACAGATCTGTATTATTATAAATTTGCTGGAGCCTCCAAGGAGTTCTGCACTGGACTAGAGCTATTTCATTTACATGTGACAATAAGCTGCATGGGTTCCTAAGCATCCTGAACATCAGCTAATTCTGCTGTTGCTGCTTACATTATCATCTAATTACATATTCAGAATGCAGACTTAACACCTTTCTCAGGTATCGTATCATAACAGTCTATTCATGTAGAGAAATGGGCATGTGTCCTTTTCATCCTGTCCACCACACATCTGAATTAATGTCAGAGGTGGAAATGCAGCACAGTGATATGGATAAGTGATGGCTATGGTGATTGAAAACATTTTCCTTCCTTTTATGAGGTGGAAGAATTATAAAAGTGGAGATATATTTGGCCTTCCACATTCATGGGTTTAGCTGTCACAAGTCTGATTATTTGCGAGTTTGCCACCAATAATTAAATGGGATTTTTTTTCAACCTACCATGGATCCAAAGCCTCATTGCTGCCCCCACATTCCTCATGAAGAGATAATCTGGGCAGGAGTTAGGGAGTCCTAGAGATATCCAAATCTGTTATTCTGTATCTCTGAAATATTAGCTAGTATAATAACTGGTTTTTAAAAAACTTAACCATAAAAGCAGCCTAGTTTGGCAACAGACAAACCATCTTGGGTGCTGATCAAGTAGCATCAAATTCTGAGAGACAAAAATTAGTGTACGCATGCACACATTTTCCCCACCACATATTTAAGTGTGAGTACATCTTAGAAATGAATTCCTAAAAAATGCTTATCTTAACAACAACAACAACAGATTTTTATACCCCGCCACCATCTCCCCAAGGGGACTTGGGATGGCCTATAAAGGGACAAGCCCAAAACAGAGATACAATTAAAATCAATCAATTAAAAATAAAAACATAACACAGTCATAAACATCAACATAAATAATACGTCAGAAATAAAAATCATAGCTGAGTACAGGCTCAATGAGTGCAATAATTCCTAAAAGGAGCCAATGGAAAGTGTGGAGATCAAATTAACAGGGACTAAGGAATACCCTTCGCAAAAGTGTCGAGGTGATCAATAAGAGGGCTGAACGAAAGTGCAGGACTTAGCATAGAGTCAAGATAGTTAATAATAATAATAATAATAATAATAATAATAATAATAATAACACTTTATTTGTATCCCGCTACCATCTCCCCAAGGGACTCGGTGCGGCTTACATGAGGCCGAGCCCGAACACAACAATACAAGCAATAATCACAACAATACAAGCAATTAAAATAAAAACATAAACAATAGACATATAACATTATCAATAAGACAACATACAATTAAAACTGTGGGAAAACTGTGTTCTCTGGTGAACTGTTTAATCCAAGGCACAATGGAACATCCAAGTTTTTAATTTCCCCTGGAAGGTGGACAAGGTGGGAGTCTGTCTGATCTCCCTAGGGAGTTCCAAAGCCGGGGGGCCATCACCAGGAAGGCCCTCTCCCTCGTCCCCACCAAGCAAGCTTTAGATGGTGGCGGCAGCGAGAGCAGAGCCTCCTGGGATGATCTCAGGGTGCGTGCTGGTTTATAGGGGGAGATGTGATTGCGAAGATAGGCGAATAGTGATTGTCTATGATTTAGAATGGAGGTAGGGATGTTTTCATATGCTACTCTGTTAAGTATACTCACCTTTCTATAAATAAATACAATAATTTATGAAACTGGAGCATAAAATTTGCAGGCTTCAGTCATTTGAGTGCATTTTAAGAGGTTGTTTATAGTTTGCTTACCATAAAATCACAGACATAATAGTGATGCAGCGGATATTCTGACCCTTCACCAGGTCCAAAATGCTGTATGCTTGTTGGTCCCGGGTTGTCAAGTCTTGTAACTATGAGTGACAAATTACACAACATGTTAAAACTTGTTGCCTTCTTCCCAAAATCATGTGATTACAACATAATGTTCTAAAAGGAGCACTTTCTAGTACATTTCCAGGTCATTTATACAGCTTAATTTGGGTCAGCACATGAAATAATAATGGAATTGTATCTGGAAAGGATCAATATTTTTCCAGAAACAAAGTTAGTGTTGTGTATTTGCTGAAACAAGGAAGATGTCTATAGCATATACCACCCATAACCAACATGTGCAGATCTGTTGTGCTTTTAAACAGTTAAACTGTTTAACATTTTATAGAAGCTAAATGAAAGGAATAATGTAGAGCATGCTGAGTTTTAAGGAAACTGGGAAACACATGCTGACTAGGGATTGAAGTAATTTAATCCCCAGCAGCTTTGTGTAATGGAATGAAACTTGGTAGCTTTGATTACATGTGGCAGAAGGTTTTAATGCAATGATTCTCAAACAGTGGGTCCCCAGATATTTTGGCCTTCAACTCCCAGAAATCCTAACAGCTGGCAAACTGGCTGGGATTTCTGGGAGTTGTGGGCCATAACACCTGGGGACCCACAGGTTGAGAACCACTGCTTTATTGGATGGCAACATATCCAAATGCAGGAATCTTGGGGGAAAACTCTCACCAGATACAATACACATGCAAATTTACCTCAGAGGGATCGAATATTACTTCCGGAGCTGTAACACCATTCTTTTGGGCAGCCTTCCGAATAATGCATTCTGCTTCCTCAAGCCTTCCTTGAGACAGCAGCCATCGAGGGGATTCAGGTATGAACCTACAGGTTTTGAATGGGTTATAAAATCTTCCTACCATAAAGAACACTGTGATCACAAAAACTTTTAACTATAAAGCTACAGCTTCTTGTCTCGCATACAAGAAAGGGATGCCTATCGAAAAAGCCAATAATCAGTTAAATACTATATTAATAAGGTTGAGCATAACATAAGATATAAAAAGAATGATGAATGATTATCATGAAAGAACACTACTAAAAGATACCATGCCATAGTTCAATGGTCCTCAAAATTTTAAAACAGAATGCCAGACTGTTGGAGGCCGTAGTATAGTTTAAGGTCTGGGCCAATGTGGATTAAGTGGTTTGAGTGCTGGATCAGGTGAAATGGTTGAGAGTTCCCACTCATTCATTGAAACCTACTGGGTGACCTTGGGCAAGTCACATTCCCTCAGTCTCAGAAGGAGGCAATGTCAAATTGCTTCTGAACAAAGTCCCCATGTTATGTACCCCTTAGAGTTGCCATATATCTCCCAAAATGAAATACAAGGCAGCTTATGATAATTTTAAAAAGATCAAATTGAAACACTAACTTATAAAAGTTAAAAATAATTAAATATCAATATCATTAAAAACTTTATTAAAGACATCTTTTGTTTAAACTATGTTTACAATAATAATGTTTAATAAAAGATTAGAAATTTACAGCAAATAGTTTTGCACATATCAACTTCATAAAAAAGACTGAAAAGCCAGCCTAAATAAAAAATGTCTTCACCTTAATACACAGGTCTGAGAGAAAATCCATAAAATAAATAAATGGGTATGAGAGGAAGCTGAGTCTGAATTCTTATTAAAAATGGCTAAATTGAGGTTATCATACTTTATTTATATTAGGAGATTACATGACACACTGCCAATAATAATAATAATAATAATAATAATAATAATCAGTAAAAAGAAAGAAAAGAGGAACAATACATTGCAGATGGGCTGATTCAAAGACGAAGCTTCAGCTGAGTGTGCAAGATTTGAGCAAGATTGCTGATGACAAAAGAAGCACCTAATGCAATTTGAAACCATGTCATGTCTTAATGCTTTGGCATCATGGGAGCTGTAGTTTTACAAGGTAAAGGAGTGCCGATGCCTCACCAAATGACAATCTCAGGACTCCATATCACTGAACCATGGCAGTTAAAGTGGTATCAAATTGCATTAATTCTACATATAGATATACCCTAAGATTCTCGGAGATCTCTGATTTACAGGGTCAAAGTTGACTTGCTGGCGAACAACAATAACAAATACTTACCACCAAAGAGGAATGTACAGCACCCCTGGCACAGTAAGAGCCAAAAGCAGCATCCGCCAATCTCTGAGGAAGTAAGCCGTCAGTGGCAGCAACATGTAGCCCAGGGCATAAAACAGGCAAACACCTAATGTGCAGTATATAATACGGATTGAGTTGCCGAGAATTTCTGTGCCTGTTAAAACAAATGAATATCAGTTAGCACTTTAATAATAAATAATAAGAAGCTTTATTTTTACCCCACCCCCTCTCCCTGAAGGGACTTGAGGTGGCTTACAACCAAATAAATACAGTAAATAATATAAGCAATAAACAATAAGCAACAATAAGCAGATATCACTTAATACAAATAAAATAACACAATAGTATAAACATTAATAAATAACCCGTTTAAAACTATTTGCCCACTAAAAACAGTCAGGGTATTAACTTTTATTTTATTTTATGTACACATTTTCTTGAGATTAGAAAACAGCTATGCCACATATTCATGACTTCTTATACATAAGGGATAAACCTTAATTTTTATTCCTGCATTAAAGAAAAGTTCTGAGGTTCTACTGATATATGAGGTAATAATATCTACTATTACTGGCTCGTGAATTCTTTGTTAATTGAGTAATCTTTTTATTGCACAGCCAGTGGAATTACAGATTTCACCTATTTGTCATACTGAAGACTATGATATATCATATGTCAGTTTCCAGTCCCAAATTATTACACATTACATGGAGATTATTGGCAAGAACAGTGTTTAGCACTCAAAATACAACTATCTTGGTATTTTTAGGCTAAAGTGGACAAAAGGCAACACTCCAGATATTGCTCAACTGCAACTTTCATTGCCTCTACACAGCCTAGTCAATAATTAGGAGTGCTGGGAATGTCCGTCCAACACCACCTGAAGGAGTACAATTTGATCGTCTTTGTTATAAACTAATTTTGTAGTCTGAAACAAATTGGCCATTATTAAGGCTATCTGAATGTATCTCTAATATCTTTTCAGAAATTTCTAAATATAAATAGTGAGATACCCTGCAGATGGGATCCAAGTCTAAATATGAAATGTTTTATAGAATTCTTGTGCATGTAGCTTGAAGGTAATTTGATAAAATAATTTTAAAAAGTCATCTGCATGAAACAAAATCTGTGTACATGGAACCACCAAAACACAAAAGTGTCACTATCTCCATTACCCATTGGGATAATTTTGGAATGTGGAGTATTTTGGATTTTGATATTTTAGTCATTGTCCATCCTATACCTGAAATACTACGGATATGCACCTGAGGGCTCCTTGATTTTTAAATCATATTGGCTTGAATCCTACTGATTACTCCAAACTAGAGAAGATCTATTGAATAAACTACTCACTGGTTAATTAATGCATAGCTAAATCCTGGTAATTGGATAGCTCTGCTCTAGCAGATCTGTCACTAGGTGGCAGGCTTCCCTCAAACTGTGCATACTTTTGAAGTGAATGCTGTTTAAATTCAGAGATTAGTCGAAAAGGAGCTGTCCCTCCTTTGCCCTCCTGTTGTGGGAAGCATCCTCCTTGACTTGGGCAGAACTTACAAGGCTGTAAGGCTGTACCATGCCATTGGACCCTCCGAGCGATGTCAGTGGTGAGGACATGACTTCACTCAAATGATGGCTGCATAATTTTGCTTGAAGATTGTGGTATATCAAACAAAAGAATGATAACCAAACTTTCCCCACAAAATTGCAATAGTTGTTAGAAATATATTCACATATCTCTACGTTCTATTTAGCTTCCCATGAGAGTGCATTAACTCCCATTCAGTTTAATTGAATTTAAGCAATCTATTTGAAGGCCACAGCCATAAGGATTAGTATGCATAGCTCATGATAATAGTTTCTTGAGCTCAGTAATACCCCGTTCCTTGCAGGCATATGCTGAACTGAATGGGAGGTTGCTGCATGCCTTCCTTATTCCAATCTGAAACTTGTTTTGAGTCCAGCTTAGTGTACATCACATAAACTCAGAGCTTGAGTGCCTTACACCGAGCAAAAGCCAAGGGCAAAATGAGTCTACTGAAGATGCACTGAGACCCTTTTCCCAAATTCATAATAACCATAAGGAGGAGAAACTGGAAACTGGTTTTCCCGTGACAATCCTTGTGTGGGTCAGTCCTTTTTTCATAGGGAACTGACTGCATGGTGACCTTAGTCTGTAAAGTACCAGTGGCAAATCATGCTGGTATGTTGTGTGTAAAATCTGCATGTTGGATACAGATTTGAGAATGGAATACAGCAAGATATTAACAATACATTTTAACTGTTATTGCATTTTTTAAAAAGCTATCTACTGTTCCACAATGCTTGTAGTCCTGCCTAGGACTGAGCAAGAGCAAAAATACGATGCTTTTCTTTAAGAAAGTAAGCAATGATGCTGAGACCATTTGTTCTGCAAATGTTCTAGTACATACCTAGTACAAATGCTGCTACATAATTAGAGATCTGCCCCATTCCAACAATGAGAAAGAGGACTGAAAACATCTCCCAGCTTGTTGAGAAGACCTGGAGGATGCCAAAGCCAGTCTGGACTCCCATGGTTGCAAACAGCACATTCTTCCTACCAAATCTATCATCCGATTAAAAAAACCAGACAGTTATTAAACAGAATTTATGGAGACATTAGAATACAGAGGCTATTTATTGCATGATAGACAGCATAGTGTAGTGACTGGACTCAGGTTATGATTCTGGAGACAAGTTTGAATCCCATTTTAGCCATGGAAATCCACTGGATGACCCTGAGCAAGATATACTCTTTCAGCCTCAGCAGAATGCATAGGCAAACCCTTTTTGAAAAAAATCTTGTCAAGAAAACCCTGTGACAGGTTTACCTTAAGGTTTCCAGAAGACAGAAATGATTTGAAAGTATACAAAAAGAGCAACAATTAATGCATGCATATCTCCCCCATTTTATATGCATGAAGAGAAAATGTAGTGAAGGATCCCCACTTCTACACTTCTTAAATAAAGATTAAAGTAGTGGCCATGATGGTCACCACTGAAACATGCACCATAATGAAGAGAAAACAAGGTTAAGAGAGGAATATGCCTGAAATTGGACCAAGACACAAGAGGAGTCCTATGAAAATTCAGACATTTAATGTTTAAATCTCAGCAAAAGTATGATAGCTGGGACCCTACACAATGCTAGTTGCGCAACATGGCTCAGAATTCATAGAATCATAGAATCAAAGAGTTGGAAGAGACCTCATGGGCCATCCAGTCCAACCCCCTGCCAAGAAGCAGGAATATTGCATTCAAATCACCCCTGACAGATGGCCATCCAGCCTCTGTTTAAAAGCTTCCAATTAATGAAGGGAAGACATGCGCAACGCGAGTCAGAATTAATGAAGGGAAGACATGCACAACGCAGGTCAGAATTAATGAAGGGAAGATGTGTGTGAGGCAGCGGAACGAGTGACAGATGCAGCTGCAACAGGATAGCAGTGAAATAATTTAACTCAGGTGTGACAGGATAAGGGTGAAGTAATGTAAGAGTTATTTAATGTTAAATGATAAACAGCTGCTTACGAAGACGGTAAACAGGATAGAAATGTTACCTCTCCCCCTTTCTGGCGAACAATGTTGCCACGACGCTGGCGCAGGTGCATTTCTCACTGTCTGAGCTGTCTCATGCATGTGTTGCCCTCATTAATTCAGACCCGCATTGCGCAACCAGCGTAGGGTCCTACCTATCATACTTTTGCCAAAATCTCTCCCCTCTTTGGTCAAATCACTAGCATATTTATCTTGTTTCTCTTTTTAGTATTTTTATCAAACAAATACATTAATAATACTAGTTCTAATATATGCTTTTAAGTATCTGGAAAGAGGGTAAAATGGTGAAGCTGAACAAAGAAAGATACCATTTTAAAGGTTTCTTGACTGCTGAAAAAGAAGCTTGCACGAGAGCCAAATGCTCTTGGGGACGAACACTACTTTTCCTCAGATTTTCCTCCACTACCCTCTATTCAGCCATTAATGGTGCATGGCTGGGAATCTCTGCCTCTCTGGCCACTGCCGAATACCTCTTCTAAATCAAGAAGTCATCTTGGTTAACATGTTTGATTAGATGGCCCATGTGGTCTCTTCCAACTCTATTATTCTATGAGACATGACAGGAGAACAGTTCATCAACAGTTGGAGAACTGAATTTTTCCCAGCCCAGACTTAGGCAATGTTTATATCAGATTGCATTTGCCCCTTTACAGTGATTAAGCTTGCAGCACAGCTTTACTGGTTAAAGCAAGAGGAAGAAAGGGTGTGAGGGTCTGGAAGCTTAGAAAAGTGGCTTAGAGAGCTTGGTATGTTTAGCTTGGAAAAGAAAATGTTGGGAGGAGTGATGATAGTCATGTTTAAATATTTGAAATGATGTCATATTGAGGAGACAGGTTTGTTTTCTTCTCCTCTGGAGACTAGGACATGAAGCAATGGATTCAAATGGCAGGAAAAGAGATTCTGCCTAAACATTAGGAAGCACTTGCTGGAGGTATGAGCTGCCTGACAGTGGTGTGGGATGCCTGAGAGCATTATGGAGTCCTTCTCTGGAAGTGTAAAAATAACAGTAGATGCAAAAAAAGTGTAATAGATTGTATTGAATATTATGTGTCTGCTGTATAACAATGTATATATAAATAAATAAAAACAAAGGCCAGACGACCACCTGTCAGGACTACTTTGATTGTATAATCCTACATGGTAGGTTACATTTGGACTGGATGGCCCTTGTCTCCTCCAACTTTATTATTCTAAACAGGCTTTTTCTCCTTTGTTGAGTTGTTGGGAAGCTAGCAGCTGAACCATATTCAAAGGAGACATGATAAAGGTAAGATAAAGAGTAGCGGGGAAACAGACACACTATGTGAGAATCTCAATTTTATACATTCATCCTGAGCCATGAAATGTAGTGGACTTATTTGCATAATTCAGTGTCTCTCAGTATATCCTTTCTTACATCCCCCCCCCCCAGATCCAACCCTTTGCTCCCACTCCTTTAATCTATTTGAAACTGTATTTTAAAAGATTTGCAAATTAGAAACAATATCATATTGAACTGTTGCTATTTAGTTCTGCTCTTTGGCATTCCTGAAAATATTTTGCTATGTCAGTTTGCTATCACTGCACTACATAGATCATTGTAGCAAATCCAAAAAAGGGAACAAAATGACACAAAAACAAGAGAAACTCAAGTTCTTAGCAGATTAAATAACTAAATAGTATGTATAAAGGATGTATCACACTTACTACAGTTATTTACGTTAGAGCTCCAAAGTATTATCAGTAAATTGCTACATCCTTTTATTTTTGTGTATAAAAACAGACAAGGAGCTTTAATATATGCATTTTACCTGTCTGAGATCTGTCCAGATACAAAGGATCCAAACAGTACACCCACAAAAAACAAAGAGGTAGTTAGAGGTGTTTTCCAGTCGTTGTCACAGACAAGATCCCACTGCAAGTGAAAGGAAAGGAGAAGGTTATAGAAAACATCCATTTTCTCAAACAACCAGGCAATAATCTTAGACTCTTTGATATCAAATCTGGATGCACACTTGTCCACAAATCCATACACCAATGTTTTCATCTAAAAGCAAATTCCCTAAATTTATGTTTAATTTCCTTTGACATCTTACATATTTATGAAACAGAACTCTACAAAATCTAATTCAGGGGCTCAATCAGTCAAATACTTCAGCACATAATGATCCAGCTTCTGCATTTCTGATACAGAGCATAGAGTAACTTTAGAATAGAATAACTTTTTATCATTGTACATCGTACAACAAAATTAAGTGCCAATACACATCATATACATAGAATTACAAATCAAAACATCCGTGCTTCCACGTTCTAATCACTATTGCACAATCCCTAATATCACATCAATGTGAAACCACAGAGTTCAATATAGCTCTGGGATAAAAGCTCTCTCTCAGCCTATTTGTCCTTGTTTTTATCATCCTTTGGCATCTTAGTCATTTAAAGAAAATACTTCCTTTAAGGATGGTGTGTGGGTTCCTAGTAATACCTTCAAATTGCTTTAGACCAGCTGAACCTTTTTTTAAATATTGGAAACTGTATTAATAGGCGCACTAGAAAAAAAACAAACCCAAAAGGCTCTACAAGTTTAGAGTATCAGCTCTCAAAAGGGAATGTCAGTTTTAACTATGGGAATGTGCATTAAACAGTCAAGCAGTAGACTGGATCAGATATACTGTAAGAAGTAGGACAGGGTAGCTCCTGTCAAAAATGCTTAATGATTGTCAAGGGAATTGATGCACCTCCTTCACTCAGATATACTAGAGTGGGACATCTGGAATAGATCATGTGGCCCCTCCTGGAACATGTACCACTATTGTTGATGAATAAGTCACATGATCCAAATGGGTCTGTTGGGGTTGGTCTCTAACTCCAGTGGGGTCACGTGTGCCATTCAGAAAATTGCTCCATCACCTTTAATCAAGAGGAACCCCACCTCTCAAAGCCATGTAGTCACAACTGGTTGATGAGGGTAAATTTTCAATGTGTGCCCTAATTGATCACAGAAGAGTAATGCAACCCCTGTGGTCCTGACTGGTTCAGTGGCTTTTGATATCATTGATCATGGTATCAACCTGAGCTGCTTCTCTGGGATGGGACTTGGAGGTAATATTCTATAGTGACTCCGTTCTTTCCTGGTGAGAGGCACACAGAATGTGCTACTGCGTCTTGAGTTTTTGGTCTTTGGTCTGTATAGTCCCTTAGGGATTACTCTTGTTATTTAATATGGCTGCCAATTAGCTTCGGAGCACAATTCAAAGTGCTGGTGTTAACCTATAAAGCCCTAAATGATTCCGGCCCAGTTTACCTGTCCGAACGTATTCTCCCCTATGAACCATCTAGGTTGTTAAGATCGTCTGGAGGGGCCCTGCTCTCGGTCCCACCGGCCTCTCAGGCACGTCTGGTGGGGACGAGGGACAGGGCCTTCTCGGTGGTGGCCCCTCGACTCTGGCACTCTCTCCCACTGGAGATCAGAACTGCCCCTTCCATTCTGTCGTTCAGAAAATGGGTGAAAACCTGGCTATGGGGTTTGGCTTTCAACGAGTGAATCAATATTTCTGTGATCGGATAGATGACGATGAATGATGGACAACGAATTCACTATGATGACTGACCATTGTTATTATGTGATTGCATTTTGCTATTATAACGTTTTAATTGAATATGTTATATGATGTTTTTAATGATTGTTTTTTGATTTTATTGTTGGAAACCGGCCCGAGTCCCCTGATAGAGGGGAGAAGACCGGTATACAAAATTGCTAAACAAACAAACAAATAAATAATATCTACATGAAACTACTGAGAGATGTTGTTTGGAGTTTGAATGCGCTAACAATAACCAGCTCTATTACTTCATTTCACCCAATTCCAAGGAGGTTGGAATTGGATTTGAGCATAGAGATCCAGGTGAATTTGTGCAGTTGAAGTAAGTGTGCTGACTGTGCTCATTTCTGGAGAAGTCAGACAGGCATGGTTATATGCTTATATACCTTGGGTATATTCCATTGGGATAATTATAGTAATGTGGTCTGCATGAGGATATCTTTGAAACATGGACACAAACCTCTGGTGTACCTGCAGCCAGACTGGTAACTGGGGTTGGCTATAGGAACAGGTTGCAACAGGTGCCAGTTTATTCCCAATTCAAAATGCTGGTTTTGACCTACAAAGCCCTATACAACTTGTATCCGGGTTATCTGAAGAATCATATCTTCCCGTATGAGCCAATTAAAGTGCTAAGACCTTCTGGAGAGATCCTTATCTGTATCATAGTACCTTCTCAGGCCTATTTCATGGGAGAAAAGGAAAGGATCTTCTTGGTGGCTGTTCTTGCTCTCCTTCCATCAGTGAATTTAAAAAAGGATACCAATCGGCTTTCACAAACCAACCAAGGTTGAAATTTTAATGTTGTGTGATGCTGTTTTCAAGATTTCTACACATTCTTTAATACATTTTAATATCGTTAATATTTAAGAAGAAAGTTATCAGACTATCAGATGTGACGTACTCACGGTAGTAGTCGGACTAAAGAATTCTACATTATAATGACAGGATCGTTAGAATTTCCTATACAGGTAATAGAAAAATATTTTCTTTCTTTTTTACAGAAAAAAAGCCTTCTAGTAGAATAAAAGGAAGTAGTTATTGTTACCTACATAGCTCTCTAGACCACAGCATGTAAGTCATCTGCATATATTTATATCCCATATCAATGTCAATATTTTAAAAAGTTTTCATATAAAAGATGAATAATTCCAAAATTGACAAATACGTGTAATGTCTGTCTTTGCTATCTAGGTACCTGGCATATTTACTAAAGTGATAAGTCTACGTAACAAACTGTGCAGTTCTGTGTACAAGTATTCATAGGCAAGTCCCACTGAAGTAAAGGCTTACTTTTTGAAAAATAGGTATAAGACTGCAGCTTAAAATATGTATATGGCCTGCATAGCTGTTAGTATTCAAGCTGGCCATTGGCTGAGCTTCCAATATCGAATCAGACTATGCTTTTTAAAAACATAGCAAAATGGTGAATTAGCCAAAACAATTTTCATGTATATAACCTTTATTATTAGGCATGAACTTTATTTTTAACATGAACTGTAAAACTTATTGAGATTCATCTTATAAACCGACAGCCTTTTCATATACGTTGAATATCTAGAACATTTCAGTTAATTCATGCATAGCTTGCCATTTTTTAGTTAGACAGCCACAAATTTTCCCAGAGGATATGGTCAAAATTATCTCACTGTATAAAGTAACAGCGGGATGTGCTGTATTTTGTTTGGACTGGAAAGTTACAAGAGCGATACGTCATATCAAAGGTCTAACCTACAGGGATTCTCATGGAGAAGACCTGTTTCTCAGATTACAGAGCTAGCAGGTTTGGCTTAAGAGAACACAGTCTTGATGTCAATAATCTTTTCAAGGCTACATAAAGACAAATCAGTGCAAGTACCAAGGAAAGGCTGCCTCAGAGTTTGGGACCTCTGTTATGTGTCTTGTTGCTGTTGTTGTTGCCGTGGGGTTGCCAAAAACCTTGCAATGGTCGAAAGTCATTTCTCTCTTTCAAAACAAAAGCAGCTTTAAAAAAATACTTAGTACAGGAAAACCTTTACAAACTTTTAAAAATATAAATTGTTTCTAGAAGCTTTTAGGAAAGGCAAGTCATTTCTATTTCAGTCAGAAAAGGGCCACTACCAGAAGTCTAGAGCAGGGGTCCTCAAACTTTTTAAACAGAGGGCCAGGTCACAGTCCCTCAGACTGTTGGAGGGCCAGATTATAATTTGGGGGGAAAAAACATGAATTCCTATGCACACTGCACATATCTTATTTGTAGTGAGGAAAAAAACTTAAAAACAATGCAATAATTAAAATGAAGAACAATTTTAACAAATATAAACTTGGGTTGTTGTAGGTTTTTTCGGGCTATATGGCCATGATCTAGAGGCATTCTCTCCTGACGTTTCTCCTGCATCTATGGCAAGCATCCTCACCTCACTACCTCTGAGGATGCTTGCCATAGATGCAGGTGAAACGTCAGGAGAGAATGCCTCTAGACCATAGCTATATAGCCCGAAAAAACCTACAACAACCCAAGTTTATATTTGTTAAAATTGTTCTTCATTTTAATTATTGCATTGTTTTTAAGTTTTTTTTCTCACTACAAATAAGATATGTGCAGTGTGCATAGGAATTCAGTGATTCTGGCCATGAAAGCCTTCGACAAAATGAAAGCCGTTGACAAAATATAAACCTATTTCAATGGGAAGTGTGGGCCTACTTTTGGCTGATGAGATAGGATTGTTGTTGTGTGTTTCAGACTTAGGTTGACCCTGAGCGAGGGCCGGTTAAATGACCTTGGAGGGCCGCATCCGGCCCCCGGGCCTTAGTTTGAGGATCCCTGGTCTAGAGGGTTGGAAAGCCAAAACAAAACCAAACAACTTGGTGTCCTTGGGCTGGCTATTCAGAACCCACCTCCGTTCTAAGAAGTACAATTCTCCTATCTGTAGCCAATACATTCCCAGACTTCACGTAGAATGTGAATAACAAATCTTATTGAAAGGGAAATACTTCTGGCCCAAGAAAGTCATAGAGCAGACTTGCACAACCTGTGGTTCTCCAGGTGTTTGGGAATCCAACTCCCAAAAGTCCCAACCAGGCTGTTCAATGGTCAGGAAATCAGGGAGCTGAAGTACAAATAAATTGTGGGACACAGGTTATTCAGGTCTGCCACTGAGTCATGCAGAAATACCTAGATGATATATTTTGTCAGATGTGTCTACATGAAACTGTAGACACTGGTACTTCAGATATGGCAGTTGTACTGAACTCACAATTTTAACTTTCAAAAACCATTCCAACCCAGTGGTACTCAACAAATATCTGCAAATAAGCCACACATGTTTTATGTTTCATGCTGAAGGTGCTGGTTTCATCCTCATAATTTGGTCCAGTCTAGCTCTAAATGGCACCAAAGCAAGGTCCTGTGGGTAGGTCAGGGTAGTCAGGGAAGGTCAAAAATATAGTTGCTTTACTTTAGTCTAATTATTACTCCACTCTTTGTTGTATCAGGAAATATAAAATATGAGGGTTAATCTTGCCAGGGCCCCTAGGTTGAATGAGTGCTGATGCCATATGAGGAAACAAGTATCAACTTCCCATCTGTAATACAGTAGTTCTGTAATCTGGGGCACTAGTTTGGTGAAACGGTAAAAGAGCTCTCTAAACATCCCTTCCTAAATTACAAACTCCAGGATTCCATCGGATAGAAACATACTTGATAAAGTGGAAACACAGTGCTATAATTTTGTAGCTTGAAAAGCCCCTAGACTGCTGGCGAGGCATGCAAAAATAATAGCTTGAATTTTCATTCCTTCAGCCAACATTTTGGGCAACTCTGAGGGGTGAGATGAGTTTTTGCCCTGCTTCCCACAAGCTGCATCAGTGTATTGGTGGTGTGCCAGAAGTGATGTAATGTTACTTCCAGTTCCCATCTCAGCCAATTAGACTTTATTTTATATGCTTTCGGGGGGGGGGGGGGGGGGTTGCATATAAACTGAACCAGTGGATAGATCGGCAGTATTGGGGTATTCACACAATTATTTAAAGGTTTGATTTGGAGACTATGGAAGAGCACCAGAGTGCTTGAGTCATAAAAGCACGATTCAGGATTTACATACAAATTTAATTGTTGGAAAGAACTAATCAATATTTATTTCAGAATGGTTTGAGATGTTACTTTGGAGAGTTGGAGAGATGTTACTTTTGAGAGATTCAAAGGCTGGAAAAATATGGGCAAGTGTAAATGCTGAAATAATGTATAAGATTCAAGGAGAAGAACTACTGGTACTCGGATACTGGAGTTAGAAAACAGCCAGAAGCAACGCAAATGACTACTACTTAGGGGTATCATGTGAATGGCCACTGGTGATATTTGAGCACTGGATACCATGGCAAGATAAGGTTGGGTTAGTTAATATTTAGTTGTATAATTTATTCAATCTTGTTTCCCCTTAACCATATTTCTGTAGGCAAAACCAGGGTAACATACTCTTCCCTCATTTTATTAAGTGTACAAACCATTTTCCTAACTAGAAATTGACTGTAGTGTGACTTTTTGTTAATGGTGCAATCAATCTTCCCAAAATGTCCTAATTTAAATTTGTATTTGTTGTTTATTGTGCTTATGTTAAGATTTGCATCTATTTTTAAATGCAAATCTTTATGTTATATTAAAATTTCAATGCAGTTTGGATGTCTCTTATCTGCAATGCTTGGGGTTTTGTATTTAATTTTTAAAAGAATACCTGTATTGCATATATGTACATAATATCCTAAGAGATGGGACCTAAGTCAAAACACAAAGTTCATTTATGTTTCATATACACCTAAAGATAATTTTATACAATATTTTATATTTTTGTGCTTGAAGCAAAGTTTGTGTACAATGAACCAGCAGGAAAAGGTGTCAGTACCTCAGCCATCATATGGACAATTTTGGAGTACTTCAGATTTCAAAATACCTGATAAGGGGCAGTCAACCTGTACAAGTTTCATTTGTTTTAACTTTCTTTACTCATTGAACAAGAAGGAATCATGTCTGTTTTTATCAGAAAGATCAGGTATGGTCATTTAACATTGCTGAGTATTGTGGACTATCGACAACAATGAGAAGAGTTGCTCAGTTCCTCCCAGAAGCCTTTAGCAACACCAGCCCTTTTGTACTCAGAGAAATGTAGCCTGAGCCCCAACTCTTTTTCATTCAGTGCAACTACTCTCACAAACGAAGGAACAGAAATGCAGTTTGTATATTTCCATATTCCCCCTGGCAAAGCAAAGGGGGGATTAGTGATTCTGTATAATGGAAATGAATGTGTTTCAAAGCCAAACATTTTTTCGCTTAAGACTAAATCTCAGGCAAAGGTCACCCTGACTGACTGGCAAGAGAAAGCAAGGTAGGCAGCCAAGCAGGCGACAAATTGGCACAACTGAGTCAAGAGATTACAGAGTTGAGCAAGGTATAAATTGAAAGTAGGTGAAAGGCTACAAATGTTATACAACTACGAAAGGTAAAAATACCACATTTAAAAGCTAAGGGATGTCAATTGCATTGAGAGTGGAGGGAAATCAGCCACCCTGCCAAACATAGTGAGTTCTTAGGAATTAAAAAAATCATTGTCTTTTCAATATAAGCTGGAATTGTGGTGCCCTTTCAATACATTTCTAATGCTTTGGTGTGTTTTGTTGTTCTGCTCAAGTCAGTGGGAAGGGAGAAAGTTGGATGGGCGAGGATGGAAAGTTCTCCTTCCCTTTGATCCACTTTCAGGCTCTCTGGAGCTCCTTTTAGAGATGAAAATGTTGTACATAAAGCAAGGTGAGGGCTCCTCTTCTATGCTACCTTGCATTAGTTAGCACTTTGAAATGCAGTTACATGTTTGCAGTGCTGTCCCTTAATTTAGATGTAAGTAAATTAGTCAGCAATGCAAGACTGACCCGACATTTTAATCACATGCAAAAGCTTTCAAGTTTCATCATACAACACTACTTTGTTAGAAATGAAAATAGATACTGGGATAGAAGTTTGCTGAAACCATGCATGCATTGACCTATAACTATTTGTTATTGTCAGTCTCTTTCAAATGAGCTTTTTCTTGGGCTCTGGACAGCTTGCTGCAACAACTTCTGTAGAAAGAGCATTTTAAACTCATAATCTTATTCAGCAGCAGCTCCCATTTTGTTTTTTAGAGCTTAGTTGCTGATAAGGCTGTATAGGATTTCAGACTTAGATATGATGCCTTCCCTTATCAAAGCAATTGTTTTAGACTGTGATCCTGTGAATACTTAACAAGGGACTAAATGTCACTAACCAGAATGGAATTTAGTTCTGATGACACAGGCATAGGCTTCATCTGTTTGAATTCCTTTACAAAGTCTTATTTTAGCACTGCTTTATATGTACAGATGTTATTCTATGAATTCTTAGAGTAACTTACAAGATTAGGATTTAGATGCTGCCTTTTAATTAAATATAATAGTTGTAAATATGAATTGCTCCAGGGAGAAATTACCCTGAATGCTGTTTAAAGATATGGGTGTCAGTTCCCTTTAACACACTAACGTCATCTTCACTGCCTCACCCGGTATACAGTTTGCCTTGAAGCAGTGTGCCCTTTGTCCCAGTTTTTCAACAATTCACTTTACAATTTAATTTCACAAGAAATGGTAACTATACAAGAAGTAATAAAATATAGTAAGATGAAAAACTCACTTTACAAAACCTAAGGTAATATGGATTGAAGGTAACTGATAAAAATCATTACAGTATATCAGCTTCAAAAAAGGCATTTTAGATAGAGCTGAATTTCATGAAAAGGTGATAAAGGCTCAAAGATTTTCAGAGATGGCTTTCTGTGCTGCTATTGTTTACTTTGTTAGATGCTTTGTTATGCAGCTTTCATGAGGCATCACCATTTTGTCCACATATCAAAATTAAACTGCTTTTATATTGTAGCCTTCTTTAATGAAAAAAAATGACAGGAATAGAATCCAAAATAATCTTAACAGATTAGAGCTGGGCCAAAACTAACAAAATAAATGTGAACAGGGAAAAAAGTAAGGTACTACACTTTATTTATTTATTTACAACATATATATGCTACCCTTCTCACCCCGAAGAGGACTCAGAGCGGTTTACAAGATATATATATATATATATATATATATATACACACACACACACACACACACACATACATACATACAATATATTATACTATTAGCATAGTACAATATCAGTATTATATATTACTATATTGTACTATATCATTATATTGTAATATTATTAGTAATATTACATGTAATATAAAATATATAATTATAGTATCATACTATTAGTAGTATTATATTGTATTATAATATTTATAAATTTTATTATAATTTTATTATAAATATATGTATATACAATATATTACCTTACATTACTTCAGAAATAAAGAAATAAAAATGAAAACAAAACAAAAAGAAAAGAAAAGCAGAGAAATAGGATAGGTGGCACTTGGCTTGACAGCAGTACATGTGAAAGAGATCAAGGAGTCGTGGTAGACTTAAAGCTGAACATGAGTCACAGTGTGATGCGGCAGCTCAAAAAGCCAATGTGATTTTATGCTGCATCATTAGGAGCATTGTGTCAATACCTGAAGGAAGAAACAGAACCACTCTATTCTGCTTTGGCCAAACTTCACCTGGAATATTGTGTCCAGTTCTGAGCACTACAATATGAGAAAGACATTGACATGTGGGAACATATCTAGAGGAGAGTAACCAAAATGATCAAAAACCTGGAAACCATGCCCTATGAGGCATACTTTAGGGAAATGGGTATGTTTAGCCTAGAGAATAGAAGGTTAAAAGGTGAAATGGTGGCCAGGTTTAAATATATGAAAAAAGATGTCATATTAAAGACATTTGTTTTCTGCTGCTTTAGGGACTAAGACATGGACAAATGGATTCAAACTGCAAGAAAAGGGATACCATTAAACATTAAGGAAAACCTTCTGGTGGTAAGAGTTTTTCAACAGTGGAATATGCAGCCTCAGAGTGTGGTGGAGTACTCTCAAACTGCTTCACTGAGCTTAGCAGATAAATCATTCAGGTATCTCAAAGAAATGTTTTCTGGAATTGGCAATTCAAGTAAGAACAGAACCACCATAATGTAGTACCTCCAGTACCTATGCCAGACAGCTATACCAGAAAACATTATCATTGATAGAATCAAGATCTGCAGATGTTCAGGAAAAAAAAGGGCCATACTTCTGACCCCTTCTGGCATTGGTGATCAACCATATTTTGTTCAGCGATGAAACCATATTAAAATGTATAGAGTTAATTTAGGAATGCTTGAGGCCATATGATATCCACACCTTCAATCAATTTGCTCAAGAAGAGAATATCTGTAGCATGTGAAGAAATACTATCTTCACTGGCAACTTCATAATCTGATTTTCAGAGTTCTGTGGCTACTTCCTTTTCCAAGGAGGCATTTGATTTTTCTGAATTAAGTCATTCACTCCCTCCTTGCATAATGTTATGAATATAAAGAGCAAGCAAACAGGTCATATGCCCTCAGTTTCTAGCAACTATAGAAAGGAACAAGTAGGATGGTGTTTGATAACAGGGGTTTGATATTTCATATCGTATTTGGGAATTGGGTCCTTATCCTGAAAAGGCCAAGGACTACAGCACTGTTAAATAGTTCAAGTTGGAATTCTTCAGAATTATATTTATAAAGCTGTAAACATTAGTGCTAAGTAACTGCTGTTTTCAGTTTGATTTGCTTAAGAAATTGTACAACTTAAATGTTTAAAGAACAAGTTGTGTTAGATTCTTGCAGCATACAACATCTGAAGTATATCCAAGAAATCTCAGGCAAAAATAAAAACCAGTTCGTATTAAATGGATTGGATTCCTGACGGCTCTTGGGGAGTTTCCCGCCACCGCGGTAGGTGATCATGTCGAGGCCTTGGTCGCTCTCTGGAATGGGGAGATGACCAGGGCTATTGACAAGATCGCTCCGGAACGTCCCCTCTCAAGTAACCGAGCTAAACCAGCCCCTTGGTTTACTGAGGAGCTGGCAGCGATGAAGCGAAGGAAGAGGGTTCTAGAGAGCGTGTGGCGCTCGGACCCAAGCGAGTCAAACCGAACACGGTTTGTGTCCTTTTTAAGGGCATATGCCGCGGCAATAAAAGCCGCAAAGAAAACTTTCTTTGCGGCCACTATTGCGTCTGCAAAAAACCGTCCGGCGGAGTTGTTCCGGGTTGTCAGAGGTCTTTTAACTCCCCCTATCTCAGGTGGGAGCCCTGACAATTCGGCAGCGCGCTGTGAAGCATTTGCTCGGTTCTTTGCAGACAAAGTCGCTTTGATCCGCTCTGGGCTGGACGCCACATTAGATGCAGTCTCCGTGGATGTGACACAAGCACCTGCTTGTCCGATTTTGTTGGATTCTTTTCAGTTTGTGAAACCCGAGGATGTGGACAAGATACTTGGAGGAATGAGACCCACCACGTCCATCCTAGACCCCTGCCCATCCTGGCTTCTGAAGGAGGCCAGAGGGGGATTGGCCGAGTGGGTAACGGTGGTGGTTAATGCCTCCCTTCGGGAAGGCAAGATTCCAGCGAGCCTAAAACAGGCTGTTATAAAGCCGCTGTTGAAGAAACCATCACTTGACCCCACTAAATTGGACAACTTTCGGCCTGTTTCCAATCTTCCCTTCTTGGGCAAAGTCATGGAGAGCGTGGTGGCCTCACAACTCCAGGTATTCTTGAGAGACACGGATTATCTGGATCCGGCACAGTCTGGTTTCAGACCGGGACATGGTACCGAGACGGTCTTGGTCGCCTTAGTGGATGATCTGCGCCGGGAGCTAGACAGGGGGAGTGTGTCCCTGTTGGTGCTCCTGGACCTCTCAGCGGCCTTCGATACCGTCGACCACGGTATTCTTCTGGGGCGCCTTGCAGAGATGGGTCTTGGGGGCACTGCTTTGCAGTGGCTCCGGTCATTTCTGGAGGGTCGTACTCAGAAGGTGTTGCTGGGGGACTCCTGTTCAACGCCACAGCCGTTGACCTGTGGCGTTCCTCAGGGTTCCATCTTGTCCCCCTTGCTGTTTAACATCTACATGAAGCCGCTGGGTGAGATCATCCGGAGTTTCGGGGTGCGGTGTCACCTGTACGCAGATGACGTCCAACTCTGTCACTCCTTCCCACCTGCTACTAAGGAGGCCGTCGAAGTCCTGAACCGGTGCCTGGCCGCTGTAATGGTCTGGATGAGGGCGAACAAACTGAAACTAAATCCAGACAAGACAGAGGTACTCCTGGTCAGTCGCAAGGCCGAACAGGGTATAGGGTTACAGCCTGTGCTGGACGGGGTCGCACTCCCCTTGAAGGCGCAGGTTCGCAGCTTGGGTGTGACCCTGGACTCATCGCTGAGCCTGGAGCCCCAGGTTTCAGCGGTGACCAGGGGAGCATTTGCACAGCTTAGGCTCGTGCGCCAGCTGCGCCCGTATCTTGGGAAGTCTGACTTGGCCACGGTGGTACACGCTTTGGTCACATCCCGCCTCGACTACTGCAACGCTCTCTACGTGGGGCTGCCCTTGAAGACGGCCCGGAAGCTTCAGCTAGTCCAACGCGCGGCAGCCATGTTGTTAACGGGAGCAGGACGCAGAGAGCATACAACGCCCCTGCTGTCCCAGCTCCACTGGCTGCCGATTTGCTACCGGGCCCAATTTAAGGTGCTGGTGTTATCCTACAAAGCCCTAAACGGTTCCGGCCCAAAATACCTTGCAGACCGCATCTCGGCCTACGAGCCCACGAGGGCCTTGAGATCATCCGGGGAGGCCCTTCTCTCGGTCCCGCCTGCCTCACAGGCACGTCTGGCGGGGACGAGGGAGCGGGCCTTCTCGGTGGTGGCCCCCCGGCTGTGGAACACCCTCCCTGCTGAAGTTAGACGGGCGCCCTCCTTGATGGCCTTTCGTAGGGGCCTGAAAACATGGCTCTTCGAGCAGGCCTTCAACTGAGTGTATCTTGGAATGACACTGGAATGAACTAGGACTACGAATTTCGGCTATGACCCCAGGACTTGACGAAGCGGATTTTTAGTATAAGTATATGTTGTGTTGTATGTGTCTGGTTTGTATTGTCGTGATTCACTGTACACTGTCTTTCTTTGTTGCTGTTCACCGCCCCGAGTCGCCCTCGGGCTGAGAGGGGCGGTCAATAAATGCAAGAAATAAATAAATAAATAAATAAAGATGCTGCTACATTCCTCCACCCCAACTCCTCCCTATTTTTTTAAAACAATATTTAGTAAACTTTTAAGAACAGCCATGTTTACTTTGGATCAGAATTGTCCAGCTTGGATTTCATCTCATTAAAATCTTTCAAGTATGAACTGCGCACTTGACAATGAATTACAAGAAAGGTTAGTTCACAAACATAAAAGATTTCAGTCAGGCAATTTCAGAATTTGCTATGCTCAGCATGACATACTTGCCTGAAACCAGAGGAGCAAAGGGATAGCAAGGTTCAGGGTTTTGACTGTGTTGTTTATTTTATTTTTAATTTTTAAATTGCACACAATCCATAGACCAAGGCAGCAAAATAGGCTTTAAAAACCCTCAAGATTGTGAAGGCATCTCCCTGGCACAGATGCAAAGCAACATATACTTCCCAAGAAATCAAACTTTTGGAATCTGAATTAATGCTGTTAATAAACAATAAAGAGGTGGAAGTGGAAATGGAAAGATGAAAGAAGCATCAATCACAAGAAGTAGATTTCAAAGTAAAAACAGGATATGAAAAAATCCGGTATAGGCCTCAACAATAAAAAAAATTCAAAGGAGTTTTTAGGGTAGATTGCATTTTATGGAAAAGAAGGCTTCAAAAGACATGGCAGACTTCTTAACCAGAAGACTTTTAAATTGTATTTGGGGGATTTTGGTTATCTTCTCGAAGCCCACTTTAGCAGGTTTTGAAACTGACAAATGATTGCATATTCCCAGGGTACTAGCAAATGTACATTAGTATGCTCAGGCTGATATACTCTTTTCTTGGCCTTTTGAAACACAGTAATTATATATACCTATAGCCAGTTTAGAACATGTAGCCTCAGTTTTCCTGCCAGCACTATATTCAAATCTCATTCTGTCCTTCCCCTCTCTGTTATTACTCATTTATTTATTCCATCCTTTAAAAAAGTGATATACCTTCATGATAGACTTTAACTCTCACTTGAAAATTGTCCTGATTTGAATCTTCTCACTACTGTTCCCCATTCTCAACACTCACTTCCAAGTAGTCCAACAGTTACAAGACTACTATGACCAACTACTTGCCAAATATGAATTACGTTCAGTTATGCCGTTCTTCATTAATGAAACTCGGGAGCACTTAAGAGTAACATCACTAGGGGAACATCACTAGGAGAGTCATGTGTAAATCAACAAGCAATTGTCAAGTGTGTAAGTAATTATAATCTTGACAATTGCTTGCTAATTTACACATGCCACACATGCAAACTCAATTACAAAGCTATAAATTCTAAAAACTTATCAAAGTTCTGGATTATGTGGGCTTCCTGCAAATTGATTAGATAGGCTGTTCAAAGAGGGCTTTTCTCATATGAAATGGAATAAGTGTCCCATGTCTCTTTGCCAGACATAAATAAATGTAAAGCATTATATATGTTAAAAGTGCACAGTCTAAATTGCAATCTACATCACTTTAAATAAACCAGTAATCCACAGACACTGTCACAGAGAAATATAATGTGGTCATTTTATCATGAGAAAAAACTTCTTCTATGATGCTCATTTTCCTTTTCTTTCTGAAATCTCCCAAATGCATCCAATAATACCCATGTCTCCCAGGACTGAGAAGGTTAAAGAAAAGAATTGAAGTGCCTAAGGAATGTTGCCTTAAAACAGGGCTGAACTTTGACACTTTCTCAATCTGCCCCTTGAAGTCTCTTAATGTTTGCTTCCTTGTTACTGAATGCACAAAGCACTACAGGATTAGAGCTCTCCCCATATGCAGTTGCCCATATTTTACATCATAACAATGGATATTGAGGCTGCACTAGTTCATATAGAGAGGCGTAGAAACACTTGAGAAAGTGCTGAAGATGAAGTCTGGATGGGTTGGGAGGTATGTGAATGATGATGGAGGGGCCATATCTCATAAAATATCACGTTAGCTGGAAAATGAAAGGTCGTGGTGGGGACAGCTCAACCTAGAAGAAAGAATGGCAAGAAATGTACCACACACAGTTAAAGCTGTAGTTGACAGTGGAGCAGGAATTAGCCAGAGCAGGGGGAAGAGTTTCATACAGTGGAGGGATGCTCCTCCAGAAAGTCTTATCTGTGGTTCTGGAGAGGGGCTCATACACTGCCATCCATCGATTCAGTGGGTGTCATTGGGCCTGGTGTCCCCCAGTCTAGCAGGGTATGATGCCACTTCCCCAATAACAACCAGCACAGAATCCTTAATGATGATGTTGAAGGCTTTCATGGCCAGAATCACTGGGTTGCTGTGAGTTTCATGGGCTGTATGGCCATGTTTCTTAATAATGTTTTTTTTGTACTAGCTGGAATGTGTCCAGAGGAGGGTGACTAAAATGATCAAGGGTCTGGAGAAAAAGCTCTATGAGGAGTGGCTTAAAGAGCTGGACATATTTTGTTGTTGTTCATTCATTCAGTCGTTTCCGACTCTTTGTGACCTCGTGGACCAGTCATGGACATCTTTAGCTTGCAGAAAAGAAGCCTAAGAGGAGACATGATGGCTATGTATAAATATGTGAAGGGAAGTCATAGTGGGGAGGGAGCAAGCTTGTTTTCCGCTGCCCTGGAGACCAGGACATGCCAACAATGACTGGAAACAACAGGAATGGAGATTCCACCTGATCATTAGGAAGAACTTCCTAACTGTGAGAGCTGTTCAGCAGTGGAACACTGCTCTGGAGTGTGGCGGAGACTCCTTCCTTGGAGGCTCTAAACCAGAGGCTGATGGCCATCTGTTGGGGTGCTTTGAATGTGATTTTCCTGCTTCTTGGCAGGGGATTGGACGGGGTGGCCCACAAGATCTCTTCCAACTCTATGATTTTAACGTGCAAACATAGTCCCTGTAGATCACTGCATTTAATAACAGAACCAGGTATGTTTTCATTGACAGCAACGAAACAAGAATGTGATTGTAAACAAAACCACGTGATTTGGAGTGCCATAGTAGTTGGGTAATAATGATAGCTCTGACTGGAGTGCTTTATGAGGTTCAGGAAGGAAAGCAGTCTGAAGCAGGCACGGGCAAACTTGGGCCCTCCAGGTGCCTAACAGCCGGCAAACTGTCTAAAACACCTGGAGGGCCGAAGTTTGCCCGTGCCTGGTGTAGACGCATTCCTGTTGGACCACTGCACCCGCCCCCCCCCTCTGAGGGTGTCACGTGGTCCCCATTCCCCCTCCGGTGATAGTATGATAGCTGGGTTTCTCTCTCTCTCTCTTTCGGAGGTGGAGGAGGCAGTCTGGGCGGGGGCGCCGCTCACCTGGCTGACGATGGTGGCGAGGTAGGGCTCGGTGGCGTACTCCCACCCGTCGAGGCAAGGCTCCTGCGGGAGGGCGGCCAGGTCCACGTCCGCCGGGAGCAGCCCCTGGGCCGAGAGGTTGGCCAGGGCGCGGAGGCTGAAGCGCCGGCACCGCGCCGCCCCCTCCCGCCCGCCGTGCTCCTCTCGCGGGGCGCTCGCGTTGAGCCAGGCCGCGCTCAGGTTGGCGCCTTCCGGGATGCGGCAGCGGTGCTCGGGGATGCCGGCCAG
The DNA here is from genome assembly GCF_037176765.1 of Anolis sagrei. Taxonomy (NCBI): domain Eukaryota; kingdom Metazoa; phylum Chordata; class Lepidosauria; order Squamata; family Anolidae; genus Anolis; species Anolis sagrei. Next base: position 94,596,424 of record NC_090022.1, on the reverse strand, counting down.
GAAGACGGCGGAGAGGCCGTTGAAGCCGTTGGGGATGATGCTGGCGCTGAGCAGGAAGAAGACCAGCCGCTGGAAGGGGCCCCACTCGCCCAGGAAGGCCACCATGTCGTCGTAGTCCCGCATGGCGAGCGCGCCCGAGGGGCCCAGCGGCACGAAGGACCGTTGCCGGAGCCGCAAGGCGCACACTCCCACCGCCGAGCGCGCCTGGAAGAGCCACAGCGGTTGCCGCCGCCTCCCCGCCCCTGCCGCTTGCCCTTTGCCGTCGCCGGGCTCGGCCATGCCTCCCAGGCGGGCCTCCCGGGCCAAGCGCCGCCTTCGCCAGGCACGCCTCTCAGGCAGGAAGGAAGGAAGGAAGGGAGGGAGGGCAGGGAGCGGAGGCGGGGCCGGCCTCCAGGGGGCGCCACGGACCGGCCCCGCCGAGCGAGCCTGGGAGGGAGAGACGGAGAGACGGAAGCCTCCTTCTGGGCCGAAGCCCTCGCCAAGCCAGGCCTGCTTCTGACAGGAACCCCTCAGAGGCACCGGAAGTCCCACCAGCCACAGCCGATGGGCCTCACAGGCACCGGAAGTCGCACGAGCCACAACAGTTGGGCCTCAGAGGCATCAGAAGGATAGAATCATGGAATCATTGAATTGGAAGAGACCTCGAGGGCCATCCACTGGGACTGCCAAGCCCCTGCCACAAAGCAGGAAAATCGCCTTCAAAATACTCCCGACTGGTGGCCATCCAACCTCTCTTTCAAAGTCTCCAAAGAAGGAGCCTCCACCACACTCCGCGGCAGAGAGTTCCACTGCTGAATAGCTCTCACAGTTAGGAATTTCTTCCTCATGTTGAGGGGGAATCTCCACGAGCCACAGCTGCTAGGCCTCAGAGCCACCGGAAGTCCCACAACCCACAGCTGCTGGGCCTCAGAGGCACCAGAAGTCCCACGAGCCACAGGTGCTGGGCCTCAGAGGCACCGGAATCATAGGATCATTGAGTTTGAAAGAGACCTCAAGGGCCATCCACTGAGACTGCCAACCCTTTGCCAAGAAGCAGGAAAATTGCATTCAAAGAACCCTGACAGATGGCCATCCAGCCTCTGTTTAAAAGTCTCCAAAGAAGGAGCCTCCACCACACTCCGGGGCAGAGAGTTCCACTGCTGAACAGCTCTCACAGTTAGGAAGTTCTTCCTCATTTTGAGGTGGAATCTCCAAGAGCTACAGCAGTTGGACCTCAGAGACATCATCAGTCCCACAAACTACAGCTGCTGGGCCTCAGGGGCACTGGAAGTCCCACAAGCCACAACAGTTGGCCTCAGAGGCACCGGAAGTCGCACAAGCCACAGCTGCTGGGCCTCAGAGGCACCGGAATCATAGAATCATTGAGTTTGGAAGAGACCTCGAGGGGCATCCACTGGGACTGCCAAGCCCCTGCCACAAAGCAGGAAAATCGCCTTCAAAATACTCCCGACTGGTGGCCATCCAGCCTCTCTTTCAAAGTCTCCAAAGAAGGAGCCTCCACCACACTCCGCGGCAGAGAGTTCCACTGCTGAATAGCTCTCACAGTTAGGAAGTTCTTCCTCATGTTGAGGGGGAATCTCCACGAGCCACAGCTGCTAGGCCTCAGAGCCACCGGAATTCCCACAACCCACAGCTGCTGGGCCTCAGAGGCACCAGAAGTCCCACGAGCCACAGGTGCTGGGCCTCAGAGGCACCGGAATCATAGGATCATTGAGTTTGAAAGAGACCTCAAGGGCCATCCACTGAGACTGCCAACCCTTTGCCAAGAAGCAGGAAAATTGCATTCAAAGAACCCTGACAGATGGCCATCCAGCCTCTGTTTAAAAGTCTCCAAAGAAGGAGCCTCCACCACACTCCGGGGCAAAGAGTTCCACTGCTGAACAGCTCTCACAGTTAGGAAGTTCTTCCTCATTTTGAGGTGGAATCTCCAAGAGCTACAGCAGTTGGACCTCAGAGACATCATCAGTCCCACAAACTACAGCTGCTGAGCCTCAGGGGCACTGGAAGTCCCACAAGCCACAACAGTTGGCCTCAGAGGCACCGGAAGTCCCACAAGCCACAGCTGCTGGGCCTCAGAGGCACCGGAATCATAGAATCATTGAGTTTGGAAGAGACCTCGAGGGGCATCCACTGGGACTGCCAACCCACTGCCAAGAAGCAGGAAAATTGCATTCAAAGCACCCTGACAGATGGCCATCCAGCCTCTGTTTAAAAGTCTCCAAAGAAGGAGCCTCCACCACACTCCGGGGCAGAGAGTTCCACTGCTGAACAGCTCTCACAGTTAGGAAGTTCTTCCTCATTTTGAGGTGGAATCTCCAAGAGCTACAGCAGTTGGACCTCAGAGACATCATCAGTCCCACAAACTACAGCTGCTGGGCCTCAGGGGCACTGGAAGACCCACAAGCCACAACAGTTGGCCTCAGAGGCACCGGAAGTCCCACAAGCCACAGCTGCTGGGCCTCAGAGGCACCGGAATCATAGAATCATTGAGTTTGGAAGAGACCTCGAGGGCCATCCACTGAGACTGCCAACCCTTTGCCAAGAAGCAGGAAAATTGCATTCAAAGAACCCTGACAGATGGCCATCCAGCCTCTGTTTAAAAGTCTCCAAAGAAGGAGCCTCCACCACACTCCAGGGCAGAGAGTTCCACTGCTGAACAGCTCTCACAGTTAAGAAATATTTCCTCATGTTGAGGTGGAATCTCCATGAGCCACAGCAGTTGGGCCTCACAGACACTGTAAGTCCCATGAGCCACAGCTGCTTGGCCTAGCTGGGCTCACTACTCAGGTAGCAATTGGCAGAGGTCTCTGAGGTTCTCATGGAATACTTCTGAGAAATACTGTCACAGGTTGGATTCTCTGCCTGCCCCTCAGGCTGGATCTACAGTGTCATACAATCCAGTTTCTGATCCTAAGTTATCTGCTTTCAGCTAGTCTACACTGCCATATAACCCAGTTCAAAGCAGATAATTGTGGATCAGAAACCGTATTTTGCATGGCACTGTAGATCGAGCCTGAGAGAGAAGTGTGAAAAATAGTCCTGTTGATCGTGTGGGGGCTTTCACCAATGCTTTGCAAAATGAGTCATAAACACAGTAGCAGTTTCGTATGAAAGATTACATTTGAAATCCATAAAAGAGGAAGGAGGTTCGTGGTCCGGATTTTCGTTCTTGCGGCGCACAGGTTGAGAAACCCTGCTCAAAAGTAAAGTAATTGCAAACTTCTCTGAGCAAACCCTGCCAAGAAATCCCCATGTTGACTTGCATCAGCCCCATGAATTTCAGAGTGTTTTTAGGCAAGGAATACTGAAGAGGTGTTTTTGCCATTTGCTTTGTCTGAAATGTGGCCTGCAGCGCCTGCTATTCATTGGCAGTTTTCCATCCAAGTGCTGACTGGAGCTGACTCACCTTGGCTTCCAGGATCAAGTGGGTTCTGGTATACTTAGAATATTTAGGTCACCTGTTTCTACATAAATGTAAAAATATTTCTACATTTAGGCCACCTGTTTCTACAAGCATATTTAGATTGTAAGCCTGATGGCAAATTAACGCTTTCTTTGTAGCTGAAGAGCAGGATATAAATCCTCCAAATAAATACATACAGGATAATTTTCCATGTACAGCAAGGATGGGGAAGTGCAGTGAAGCAGCATATCACTCCTCTGGGCCACCCAGAGGCCAAACCTATTTTTGTAGTTTTGAATGTTTTTATTTGCTCCAAAAGGCCCAAACACTCTCTTTTTGTTTGCCAAGGAGACATAAGACGCAAACCTCTAAAAAGGGCATTGTAGGGCTTGGCTATTGAAATTCCTAGCAAGGTGCATTTGGGGCTCTGTGAATTTTTTCTTCCACGGGACAAAGTTGCAGGTCCCAGTGCCATGCACTTACATTCACAATTGCAGCACAAGAGCCCCAGCAAAGCACCCTGTGTATTTAACCCTATGTGAGTTCAGCATTTTATGGTTCATATACAACAGAGTATAAAGAATGCATTGGCTTCCAACTAATTTAGTTACTCTGGTATAATTAAGAGTTGCTGGAGATGTGGAAATTTGTCGCAATCAAATCCTAAGTCCACAAGCTATCTGTGAGAAAGCCTGAGAAAAAGCTGGCATCTTGTCCTACTGAATAGAAATCGATCTGCTCTTCCACTGCTAGTAACATTGTTATTTGGGACTTTGGGAACATGCCTTTACTATATGAATTCATGCCCATATCATAGGAAAAGGTATATATTTTCAACAAAGAATAGAAAACAAAACAATAGTCCACATTGGGATCCCCAATGAAAGGAAACACAAGGGACTGCAGTAACCACAGGCCATTGCAGTAATTTCCTGTGAAAACAAAATGATGCTCGGCGTTTAGATGTCCAAAATGGGATTAGGAAAGGAAGAGGCACTAGGGATTATATTACAGAGACATTGCATAACGGAGTGAACAACAGAATTTCAAAGAAAAATCAGCCTGTACTTTATAGAAAAGCCTTTGATTATATAGATCAGTGTCTCAAATTCTGTTCCTACAGATATTTTGGACTTCAGTTCCCACAATTCCTAACAACTGGTTTGATGGCAGAGATTTCTGAGAGCTGAAGTCCAAAACATCTGAAGGAGCAGTTTGAGAAACACTGGTATAATTATGAAAAACTTGGGTGGGTGTGCCACACATTTGCTTGTCCTTATTTGTAACCTGTACTTAGGACAAGAGGCTACTGTTAGAAACTGTTTGGTTTCTAGTTGGCAAGGTCAGGCAAGGCTATATTTTATCACACTATCTGTTTAACTTGTAAGCGAAACATATGTAAAGCAGGATTAGACTTAGGCCACTCCTACACTGCCAGATAATCCAGGTTATTAAAGCAGAAAATCCACATTATCTGATTTGAACTGAATTATCTTCCTACACTGCCATATAATCCACTTCAAAGCAGATAATGTGGATTTTATATAGCCTGTGGCAAGAGATGTGAAAATTGGAGATGCAGATGACATACTATTTGAATAAAATAGTAAAGATGTGGAATGATTTCTGAATAAAATCAAGGGGAATAATGCAAAAAGAGGTTTATTGTAGAACATTTTAAGAAAACAAAAATAATGAACATAGATGATTTACATAACTTTAACAGATGATGAAGACATTGACAAAGTTCAAGATTTTCCATAACTTGTCTCAATTTTTAATCAGCATATAGATGGCAATTAAGAAACTAAAAGATTAAGACTCGGAAAGGCAGCTATAAAGGAAGTAGATAAGATCATGAAGTATATATTATTGAATATCAAAGGTTAGACTGTTAGAATAAACTATGGATGCCGAACTTTGACCACATTACAAGAAAAATGACTTACTAGCAAAGACAATAATATTGGCAAGGTAGATGGCAGTAAGAAAACAGGAAGACCTTATTCCAGATGGATAGACTCCATTGAAGTCATGGCTCCAAATTTGTGGGACCAGAACAGGGCAGATGATGATAGGATAATTGGACCTATAGATCATTTATTTATAGTGTCACCTTTAACTTGATGGGCAGTGTTGAACAAAATTGCATTGAGCTGTTTGTAGCAAGAGCTAAAGTAACATTTCCTGTTTCACAATGTAATGGAAGCCATAGAATCATGGTAACAGGACACCTCTTTGCTCTTCTTTGCCCTTTATCTAAGTTTTGCCATCTTTACATAGATGATGCATGCATATCTTCTTTTCCAAGAGGTTTTAATCTCATGTTAAACATTCTGTTGTATTTATTTATTTATTTATAAGATTTCTATACCGGCCTTCTCAACCTCGACGAGGGACTCAGGTCGGTTTACAGTGCATATCAAATACAATCATATAAAACAGCAAATACAACTCATTACATATTAAAATAGTACAACTCAGTACAATAAAAACCTCATCATTACATCATTACAGTTTCCTACGCCAAATCGTCAATCCAGTCATGGACATAATCATATTCATAGTCGCAGTTTATCATAATTCATCACAGGGAAGGTTCTAGGTTCAGTCTTTGAATGCCGCATTCCAGAGCCATGTTTTTAACGATTTCCTGAACGTCAGGAGGGAGGGGGCAGATCTAACCTCTAGTGGGAGGGAGTTCCAAAGCCGGGGAGCCACCGAGAAGGCCCTGTCTCTCGTCCCCACCAACCGTGATTGTGAGGGTGGTGGGACCGAGAGCAAGGCCCCCCCGGAAGATCTTAGTAGCCTTGATGGTTCATAGGGGAGAATCCGTTCGGACAGGTAAACTGGGCCAGAGCCGTTTAGGGCTTTATAGGTCAACACCAGCACTTTGAATTGTGCCCAGAAGCTGATCGGCAGCCAGTGGAGCTGGCGTAACAGAGGGGTCGTATGGTCTCTGTACCCTGCTCCTGTTAACAATCTGGCTGCCGCACGTTGGACTGATTGAAGCTTCCGGGCAGTCTTCAGAGGCAACCCCACGTAGAGAGCGTTGCAGTAGTCTAAACGGGATGTAACCAGAGCGTGGACTACCGTGGCCAAGTCAGACTTCCCAAGGTACGGGCGCAGCTGGCGCACGAGTTTTAATTGTGCAAAAGCTCCCCTGACCACCGCCGAAACCTGGGGTTCCAGGCTCAGCGATGAGTCCAGGGTCACTCCCAAGCTGCGAACCTGCGCCTTCAGGGGGAGTGTAACCTCGTCCAGCACAGGCTGTAACCCTATACCCTGTTCGGCCTTTCGACTGACCAGGAGTACCTCTGTCTTGTCTGGATTTAGTTTCAATCTGTTGTCCCTCATCCAGTCCGTTACAGCGGCCAAGCACCGGTTCAGGACTTCAACAGCCTCCTTAGTAGCAGGTGGAAAGGAGTGACAGAGTTGGACATCATCTGCGTACAGGTGACACCGTACCCCGGAACTCCGGATGATCTCTCCCAACGGCATCATGTATATGTTGAACAACATAGGGGACAGTACAGAGCCCTGCGGGACCCCACAGTACAACGGCCGCGGAGTCGAGCAGGTGTCCCCTAATAACACCATCTGAGAGCGCCCCTTGAGAAAGGACTGGAGCCACTGCAGAGCAGTACCCCCAAGGCCCATTCCTGCGAGACGTCCCAGAAGGATACCGTGATCGACGGTATCGAAGGCCGAAGAGAGGTCCAGCAGAACCAACAGGGACACACTCCCCCTGTCCAGTTCCCTGCGCAGATCATCCACTAAGGCGACCATAGTGTTTATCATTTATTTAAAGGATTTTGCCTTGCTTCTAGTTTGAAAAGCTCATGATATATCTTGCAGCTGAATGAAAACCAGTCATTCCTCAGGTTTACAATCTAAAATGTGCAACACAAAACAAAAGAAAGATAAAACAAACTGGTGAACCAGTCATTCAAACTATGTTTTTTCTCTCCTAATGACTAACAAGGATAGTAGCTGTTCAGAAGTCTCCTAGGGATCCACAGAAATCTTGTGTGTGCAGGGGGATAGTAATAGATACAATGATAACATTACTTCTGTATATGAGTATGTTTGTGTTTATGGTTTAGAATACCTTTACATGATACTAGATGCCTACATAGAACAGGGCAGAGACCATTTAGAATTTTAAAGCATTATGCACAGGTTTTGTATAACACAATAAAAAAAAAACTCCCTAAGAATAGAGGAGGAAAGATAGATAGGTGTAGACAAACACAGCACAACGAAACAATCTTAAGAATGTCACATTGGATGTTTTCTGGTATCTCAGTCCTCATTGCAACATGGACAACTTGAAATAATTTCAGAAGAACCCAGCACCCAGCCATTCTAGGATAATTTTCTCCTTCTTTGAAGCTGCCATGCAGTCTGCAGGGAGCAGCGCTACAGCCTGACTGGATCAGGGGTTATGGTTCTGATGGAGAACAGCAGTTAAGATTCATACTTTCATATTTTTTTTAGGTCCCCTCAATCACAAGTTGTGTGACCTTTCTCTAAAGCTCAGCCAAGTCAGCAGGGATTGAGATTCCAGATGAGTTCTTGATCAACAGTATTCCAGATTCAAAAGCACTGCGTGTGGTTAATATAATCAAGCATCAGGAACAAACTGTGCAAGAGCATGGAGTGCAGGGGCTGTATTTTATTATAAGAAGAAACCGCTGAGATAATTAGTCCACAGCTCTACACACAACTAGCATAATTGTAAAAGTCAGGGGGACTTGAATTTCTGAATAGTTGTATAACATCCAAGTATTTGAATTAGATCTTAAAACTTAGCAAGATCTTAAGATGGGCCAGGATTATTTCTTTATATTCAGAATGCAGATCCTAGTACACATCAGGCAAATAAGAGACTGGTTGACAGGTGAGCAAGAAGGCCAAAATAGCTTGTGTGGCTCTTGAGTTGCACTTTCCAGCACCCCTCACCTTACCTATGCTGGCTGTTATTATTATTACAGATGATGAGAGCTGGACATATTTTTATACATTTAAAAGGATATAAGCCATCTCCTAAACTGGGAAATCAGAATCACGGTGACAATTCTCTATTAAATGTAAGACCATATATTTAAATATACATTTAGTCCTTTGCGGGGAAGAGGCTTGATTCCGTCAAAAGGACAAGGTTTCAAAACAAATACTAGGTTTTTCAAAAAGTAGTGGCATAGAGGTGAACAAGCAGTAACAGTTCATGATAACAATGACTGCCTGGAAAGGTATACTCAACTGTATACAATTTTTACAGCAACCTCAGTTAATGATTTAGATGTCTTCTGGAAAAATTGGTACCAGAGGCCAAAGTAGCAGGGAAAGAATATGAAGAGGTTTTTAGACCACAAAAAAGGAGAACAGTTCAAAATTGTTAGCAAAAATCCTTTGTATTAAAAATTAAGATATTCCAGTGTGAAATGAAACCACCAGGTTAGGTAAACCTTGCATACTCAAAACATATTTTGAATCTTCTAGAGACCATTTGAAGGCTCCTTCTAAAAAAGTATGTTTTTTCTTTCTTTCATAAGCTTCCATGCCTTGAGATTTTCATTTTGGTGGCCATATTTAAAGATCTATGTTTCACATGCTAGGGTACCAGATGAGGCAAGGAAATCAACCCACTCTTTTCCTCTGCCCCCCCCCCCCCCGAAATCTCAGTAAGGATCTCCAGAGACAACTGCCGTTTGCCTTGCCTGTTGTAGCCCAGTTTCACATATTGGCTGAGGACAATCCCATTCTTTTACAGCTCAAGCTTTATTGCACTGTTGGTTACAGACATATTGCTGGAACTGAAAGACTGATTCTTTAGCTGTCCATCACCCCCCCCCCCCCAAAGTACTGTTTAAAATTTCCAGCTAGATAGAAAAGGAAAGTTGGGTTAGCAACAAGGACTTTGTAAAGATTAACTTCCTTGAGGTATGTCTGCAAAAGATCCAAGCTATTTACAGTTTAGAGAAGTGGGACATGTTGTGTCCTACTGATCAATTCCAAGAGGATACTGAGGAAAAAATAACACACGAATTACCTGGTAATCAGATGGCCTTTATTTTGGTGTATATTATATGAAAAAACAGAGGCTGAGAACACGATGAAACATTAACCACAGAGGCCTCCCTATAAACAAGAGTACTGTTCTATACAGCTGAATGCATCCATATATCATTCAGTGTTAAAGCAGTCCTTACTCTTCCACTTCCAGGAAGAGATATCTCCAAAAATGGTATCAATGCTTCTCTATTTAGCAATTGCATTAGGTTCGCACCACCTTATAAACCTGAGTACACTGATTTTGGATTTCAGAAGCTCAATGAAGTTTGACCTGGTTAATACCTGGAGATCAACTGGTCACAATAGGAATTTCCAGTTAGGAGTAGTAAATGATCCCACCTGAAAATCTGGAGAGCTATTACCAGTCAGTACTAGACTAGATGGACTAATTGTTTGGCTTGGTATAATAAGGCTACTTCTAATGCTCTTAACACAATTAGTGTCAATCTTGTATCTTATGCTAAATATATTTTTCTGCATCTTATAAAAAGTATTTTAATATATTATGAAACTCACACAATTATCCCATTTCACTTCAACAGAAAATTGGCCAGTGCATTTTTAAAACCGCCAATATAGAAAAAGAATGTGCATCAAGGTGGTATATAGTACATTTCAAAAATCCTGAAGAAATATTGTACTATAGTCAAATATGCTATTGGAAAGACCAGTGAAAGAGATGCTAGGTGAGATCGACACAAATGGTAACTTTTGTTTTCTTTTGAAAATTGTACCAAGCCTAACAAAGAGGCACTTTATGAAGGTTGCAAAAGGACAGGCCCACACAGCAAAGTCTGTGATCCACCGAGCCTAACCATCTTTGCCTTCTCTGTCACCCAAGGTTCACAGCAAAAAAATGAAATGCTACTTTATGAGTTTCCCCTAATGGTCAACGCTGTACAGGCCTGTGGCAGAAATGCAAACAAGTCCCTACCCAACACTAGCAAGTCTCCCAATAGATAATCAAAGCTTGGCTAGACATCTGGGAGATTTACAGCAAGAAGTAAAATAAGGTGCCAGCATCAGAAGTTAATCCATCCCAATCCTTCTTTTCATTTGTAATCTTTGGACTACTACAAACATTACATGGCTAATCCCTGAAAGGAATTTTTTTGACAATTTACTTCCAAATATCCCTCCCCCTGCAAGAAGCAACCTTTTCCAAACTTGATACTGCAAAAATACAGTATGACACAATCCATTTCCATCCTTAACCTTCCAGTTTTTAGAGCAAGTAGATGGAGGTAACATGATAGATTTTATTATTTGAATACATTAGTATTTAAACATATTCTATAGATTAGATCATATAATCTAATTATGTAATTAATCTCAGTCATTGCTCCCCTCTAATACACATTATATTATACAATGTTGGAAAAGTCTTTACAAAATTGATTCCTCCAGAAATGAAGGCTTTATTTTACAATGCCACAATCCAACAAAATACAGAGAAGTTTAAAATGTCAAAGAAACCTGGGTAAAGTTGAATCTTCCACAAAAATACCACAATAATATCAAGTGAAAATTTTATAAACAGTGACAGTTACAATAATACGAAACATGATCAGAATCCAGTATTTTTGTATAAAATATCTACATAAATATAGAGTATTTTAACATATTGCAGATTTACAATAGACAATGTAAACAACTTTTTTCTGTTGTACAGCTGAACTGTTTATTTAGAAAAGAATTATGACTTGGACCTGTTTACCAAAGACTAGTTACGGCTTAAAAGTTCTGAGAAAAAAAACGAAAACAAAATACATATCCTTTGGGAATGATTGCTAGAATTCTTAATCTGATATGGGGAAAACGTAAGAGTTTTCCTGACTACACAGCAAGCAGGAGAAAGTGGGAGAAGAAGGAGATATTGCTCAAAAGCTGACCTGAAAAATTGGAGTTTCTGGCTCAAAAACTCACAACCTTCCAAGCTTTTGAGACATTCACAGAATCATAACACACATTAAGCTAGGGATATTATGTAAAAGACATCATAAACAAAGCAGATATAGCAAAACATAATTCTCTGACATAATAAAGCCTTCTTGATAAAGAATTTACATTATTGGGGAGAAAATAGCTGATTTTGGAATCATGAACTCTTAATAGTGTCACTATTTACTACGGATTATATGGATTAATTATATAAAACAGCTAGGATGTGCTGTGTGATTTGCTGTGCTGCTGACATTGATCTTTAGGAATTGATGAAGAATGACCTAATGTCTTAGTCGTTGATTAACACATTAATTTATCAAGCCTGTACACTGCTGTTGTGATTTACACATTATCAGCTTTGACATAGGAGCAGATACAGCAGCAAACATCAGCAGCATCCTAACTACTGCTGCTGACAACATATGAAGTGGTCCTCTCTTTCTGATCAGAACTGTATGGGGAGATTGTGCTTCATCAAACGAAAGGATTATGAAATGTACATTCCTTGTATTAACAAAGGAAGGAAATTTTGTTGTTGTTAATACATTATAATTTATATATGAACTTGGCACAAATGTAGTCAGTAACTCACTAATTTTTTTCTGCTATACATTTGTTCAAAAACTCTAAAAGATACAACTGTCAAACTTATTTTAGGTGATATACCTTTTTTCTTTTTTCAAAATACTTGTTTCATTTTGCACCAAAAGTAGAAAGGTATAACTGTGGCATAAACATAAAAAGAAAAAAAAACACTCCAAAGTCATAATATATATGTTTTTGGCTGGATTACACAAGTGTACCACAGGATCTTATTTGTATTAATTCTGGTCCCAGAAATGTTAGTTCTTTACAGCTGTGGGTTTGGACCCAGTGAATAGCATATTAAATGGAGGAGGAAAAGAGGCTTGACGGGCCATAGTAGTTTGCAGACTTTATTCTTTCTTTATTCCAGGCATCCTCAAACTGCAGCCCTCCAGCTGTTTTGGCCTCTAACTTCCAGAAACCCTAGCCAGCTTGTTCAATGGTCAGGGATTCTGCGAGCTGGAGGCCCAAACAGCTGGAAGGCTGCAGTTTGATGATGCTGCTTTATGCTCTGGCAAGCTCCCAAAGAAACCCTACTTGGTTAATGCCAACTGATGCTACATAGCTGAATTTTTATAGCTATCATTGGGTATGATGCATAGAGAGAAATATGATTGAAGTTCACACCTGACTATCAAACAATCTCCAAATAATATATTTGACTTTTAAAAAGTTTGTGTCTGTGCCTGTATTTATTATATTTATTTCTGAAAAATAACTAAGCAAACAATGACATCAACATTGGCTGGATTAGCTATTCAGTTCTTCTCAGGGGTTTGAAAATGGCACGTGGAGCTCAAAGGAACTTGATGTGTTGACACTTCAGCTCTAAGATTCTATGCAGTCATTATCTCCCTTCTTTCAATAATTATTCATGGCCTTATTTTTTTTAATGTATCATATCCAAACTAACAGAGGAGATGAAAGTGCTTAAGACTTTACAAAAAACCCAACTAATCTTAAAATCAAGGCACAAAAAGAACTACTAGGAACTTTTATGTATACCAACAGAAACTTAACCAAAAACCCACTCATTTTGGTACAGCAGTGTTGTGAACTGTCAGCAATAAGACAACCTCTTCCTAGTAGATTTAATGACTTTTCATTTATCTTCAGAAACATTTGCTAACAAGTCCTGGTTGCCCATTTTGTCAACAGTCAGCTATATATTATTAAAATGATGTTCGCAGGTTCTTGCTGTTCAATTCATGTTGCATTGAATTCCCTATTTTGTAGGTGTTTTTTCTATTTCTGAACCTAAAAACAATAGGAGATTGTGTATGTTAGAAACAGTGATAAAACATTATTATTTTTATATAATTCATAGAAACTATACACCATTGTTTTGTCTGCCGAACCTCAATTATGTACACAAGAAATATTTATAATCTAAGCAAATAAATCCTAAGCATTACTTATTGTCGTGCAATTTAGAGTTGTTTCCAATCTATGGCAACTCTAAACCTATCACAGGGGGTTCTGGACAATATTGCCTTCCTCTGAGACCGAGACAATGTGAGTTTCATGATCAAGTAGGGATTCAAACTCTGGTTTCCAGAATCATAGTTCAGAGCTGAAACTACTATATGCTAGCTCTCTAGTACTTACCAGGAAACAAAGTCCAGTTATTTTAGGACTGAACTTCTGTAGCAAAGAACTTAAAATTATTTCTTCAGTCAAGGACACTGCACTATAACACCTTGCCCAGTAATGCTAAATCTCCAAGAGGGGCTCCTAGTAATATTCTACAGTTAACACCATCACATCATCTCTGAGACAAGGATCTAGAAATACTCCTGCCCTGGGCTGCAGGCTCATGATCAAAGGGGCAAAAGCAAAGCCATGTCCTTAATAAAGGAGGTTCCTGATTATCTTACAAAATTCTTTGCTGACCTACTGTTGCTAAATGCTAATTTTGTCATTGCGTCAATTACATTTAGTCATCACATAACTTAATCACAACTGTCAAAGAAAATATTGGCAATTAAATAGACTTCAATTAATATACTAATAATATATCATAAAGAGTGGATGGTATTAGATTTGCTTCAAGCATCCTGTTGAGACTTGTAGAAAATCCATGTCCTTTTTGTTTTGTCTCTTTGTTGATGATATTGTATGCCTCTGAAAATATAGTATCAGTAAAGAGCTACATTTTGGTGAGTGCATTTGCACACTAAAGCTTGTGCCAGCTGCATCCATTCCGTGGGATCTCAGATCAATTATAGTAACACATGTCTTGGTTACATCCTGTTTCAATTACTGTAAGATGCTCTACATGGTGCTACCTTTGAAGAGTATACAACTGGCCCCAACTATTGCATGCTGACTGCTATCTAGGGTTGGCTACAGGGAGTAGACTGGCTAGATTGGTACAACTCCTTATTACAACAGTTCTGCTGACTGATTGTCCATTTTCAGGAAGAATTTAAACTGCTGTGATGACCTACAAGGCCCTTTAAGGTTCATTTCCAGGTTATGTGAAATATCTTACAATGTTGTATGAATCTGTCCATGTTTTCAGATCTTTTGTGGAAGTCTTAATCTCTGTCTCACCATTTGATAGGTGGAAACACAGAAGAGGGCCTTCTCAGTGACCACTCCCAGGCTCTGTAACTCTCTTCTCAGACTGGCTAGATTGGCAATCTCTTTACTCTTTCTAAAGCAGTTCAAACCCTTTTAATCCTGAAGACCTTTGATGATGGGTTTTCCAGGAGAAACAGACCTTGTATAATTTCTTGGACTTCTATTTGTAATTGTTTTAATTTAACTTTTGTGATGGCTTATTTGCTTCTTTTTTCATGCTATTAACTTTTAAATGTTTTAACCTGCCCTGAATCCCAAACTGGTGAAAAAAGAGTAATGATGATGCTATCCGCTTACCCTTTGATTTGTAGCATCTCTTCAAATGTTTCTGGCAGAGGGTTTCCATAACTTTCTGGTAGGAAGAGGGTGAGAATTCCTATCAGCACAGTAAGGCTTCCCATAAGGATATATGGCAGAAACCTATCATAGGCACCTGGTAAAATCAGAAGTGGCAAAAGTTGTTATACTATTACACAAAATTAATGTTAAATTCTTTGAAACATGTCAAATGCCCAGCATTATTTATTTCATACTTTACATGATCCTGTGATATGAGTTAGATGCTAATAAAGCAACTATTTCAAAGCCATACTGTAAGCTTCATGGTTAGTGATATCCAAGTCTCTACAGTAACGTTCAGCCTTCTCCACCCCAAAACTAGGATGTAAGCATCTTGATAATTCCTCTTAGCAGCATTGATAATAAATGCTCATTTCTAACTGGATGAGTACTGGAACTGGATTATTATATTTAAGATTTTTTTTTATGGAACTCATGAGCATCTAAATAATGATGATATTTCATGCTGGAAGTTTTAAAATGTGTGTTTTGAAGCAAGGCGTGACTAAAAAGCCAATTCAGGAAGCTTTTTGACACTACTAGAGAATAAAGGAAAATCTGGCAGGGGATGTTCTTTTTTAAATATAAGGCTGATAATAAAATATTTCTTACCAAGGTAAACAAAGTAAGGAGCAATGATGCTGCCCACCCGGGAGGACATTGAAGCAGCACCCACTGCCATGTTTCTCACTATAGTTGGGTACAATTCCGCAGTATAAACGTAAAGCATGGAGAAGGCAGATGTGACTCCAAACTTCCCCAACATCACCAAAGTGACAGAGAGAATGTGGAGGTCTGTGGAAAGATTGAAAACAAGAAATAAGGTTTCTTGCATTTTTATTAAAAACAGTTGAGTTTTTCTTATTCTATACACTATTTTACAACAGTATTAGGAACAAAAATCAAGTTAATATATTTGTAGATTATGTCTGCAGACATTTGATATAAGCATGGGTTTGAGGCAATAGTTTAGGGACATAATTTTTATTTTCACTGCTAATTAAAGTCTGTGTACATTATACAGGAAAAATAATTAAGATATGTGTCTCTACCCAGCTGAACTATCAACAAACAAAATAAACTTTTTTCTGTATGACTGTAAGCACTAAGAATCAAAGACTTGACCCAACAAATATTTGGACTACATATCCTTTATTCCCCACTGGAAAGCTTTCATGGTATGTATCTGCACGATTCTATTTGCAGATCCATGTTTAGAATTAATGGCAAAAAGGTGAACACTACTTTTGGACACTAGGTTTGTCTTTTCAAGTATCCAATATGCTACTGAAGTCCTTAAACAGCGCAATCAAACATCAACAGATTTAGAGCATTTGTATATGCTCATACTTTGAGGTACTAGCTGAAGAAACAGGATAATTCCTCCTCCCAAGAAGAGTGTGCCAGATATTGAATAACGCCGAGGTAATGTTCGGAGAAGTAACCAAGCAATCACACAGGCTGGAACTTCTGTTAGTGCAGACAGGAAGCAGTTGAGGTAGACATCCCCATGCAAGTTGGGGGTGCTGAGTGACAAGCTAAAGTAACCAATAGATGTAATCATCCTGAAAGGGAAAGGATAGAAATTCAGCACATATGAAAGGCATTCACACTGATAGAATTAACTAAATGAACACATAACAATAACCAGTATAGCCACATATTTCAGTTACTATTTTTTTAAACAGTATTAGGAACAACAAATCAAGTAAATATATCTGTAGATTATGCCTGAAAACATTTGATATAAGCATATCAAATATAAGAATATACCTAAATCAGATATCCCCTTGCTCCTTAGGCTGTGCCAAAACGCATTAATTTTGGCATGTAGGGTTGTGTCAAAATGCATTAACCTCACACATTATCTTTTATTTAGTCACTTTACACTTGTGATGCAAGGCCCCATTCACAATGAGGCACATACTGCTAGCAAGTTACTGATCAGTATACAATGGAGATATGTAATAATGGATTAACAAAAGATTTAAAAGATTGAGAGAATTTTACTCAAAGATACACCAGAAAGACATCAGGCATTTAATATCTTTTTAAAAAAAATCATCTTGGCAGCAATTTTAGATATTACATCTTTTTGTTTAATCATGTTGACTTCTTTTCCAGTAAGCACACTGGAATGCTGCATATCTTATAATTTTAAAAAGGACTAAATGTACTTTATTTACTTTAAAGTTACTTTAATAATTTACAATTTCCCCCTGTAAACTTGCCTTCTTTGGAATTAGTGGATTTAGCAATGAAAAGTAAATTGTTTGTTTTTAATTGTAACTATTTACATATAAAGATAGGAATCCTTCCACTTCAAATAGTTAATTTACACTATATATAGTAAGAATATATGAACTGATAATTAACCATGATGTCCTTGTGTTGTTCCAGATCTGGTGTGTAAACTAGACACTACTTTATCCTAACCTTTTGCTTACAATTCAATGCAGTGTTATGTTCAATGCAGTGTCAATGTTTGTTATGACTCCAAGTGTGAAATGCCTTTATTTATTACAGCTTCGTAAAAGATAAGTTTTGAGGGATGTGAGGACTATTATGTCTATTTCATTTTCACATCTATATCTGCCTGATGGGTGTTCTGAGTTTGGTAGATGAGGCCTTCACAGATGTGATGCTAGCTAGCATCCTATTGGCCGGGGGGGGGGGGGGGGGGGGGGAGGACAAGGCTATTCAATGATCTATTCCTCAATTATAGCTGGATATCAAAGGAATATATCCTTTGGTGCCTTATAATACTCATATAAATGTAATATTTAGTAGGGAAGTTATGCACTTAAGCAAAAAGCAGCCACAGGGAACATAAAAAATATTCCATGATAGACGTCCTTGGCTCAGGAAATTCATCTGTCTCCATTATGATGATTTCATTTCACCTTGTAGCTGAGGAGCCTTATAACCAAGGAGAAAGAAGAAAGTGCAAAAGCTGGGTCGCAGTTAAACATCAGAACAACCAAGGCAACCAGTCTGATTGAAAACTGGCAAATAGAGGGAGAAAACATGGAGGCAGTGACAGACTTGGTATTTCTAGGCGTGAAGATTACTGTAGATGCAGACTATAGCCAGGAAATCAGATGACGTTTACTTCTTGGGAGGAGAGCAATGACCAATCTTGATAAAATAGTGAAGAGTACAGACATTACACTGGCAATAAAGATCCGCATAGTTAAAGCAATGGTATTCCCCATAGCAACCTAAGGATGTGACAGCTGGACCATAAGGAAGGCTGAGTGAAGGAAGATATATGCGTCTGAACTATGGTACTGGAGGAAAATTCTGAGAGTGCCTTGGACCGCAAGAAGATCACACCAGTCTATACTCCAAGAAATAAAGCCTGATTGCTCATTGGAGGGAAAGATATTAGAGGCAAAGATGAAGTACTTTGACCACATAATGAGAACACAGGAAAGCTTGGAAAAGACAATTATACTGGGGGAAAAGGAAGAGGAGCAGACTAAGGGCAAGATGGATGGATGGTGTCCTTGAAGTGATTGGCTTGACCTTGAAGGAACTGGGGGTGGACACAGCTGACAAAGAGCTCTGGCATATGCTGGTCCATGAGGTCACGAAGGGTCGGAAGCGACTGAATGAATAAATAACAACAATTGCAATTGGAAATATTTTTTAAGACTGATATTTTAATGGATTTAAAAGCTCATTTTATCTGCCACCATTTTCTTTTCTTTTGAACGTCCCGCTTCGCAGTTTAAGATCATCCGGGGAGGCCCTGCTCTCGCTCCTGCCAGTGTTGCAAATACATGTGGCGGGGACGAGAGACAGCGCCTTCTCAGTTGTGGCCTCCCGCCTGTGAAACTCGCTTCCCACTGAGGTAAGATTGACTATGTCCCTCCTGTCATTTAGGAAAAAATTGAAGTTGTGGTTCTGGGACCAGGCTTTTGGACAACAGGTATAGATAGAACTTTGGACATGGAATTGGATATGGAATTGACTGGAATGGTAATAACGGCTATTGATACTGGTTTTTTTTACTGTTTTAATGAATGTTTTATTTATTGTTCAAATTGTTATTATATTGCTGTTATATGTAGTGGCATCAAATTGCTGCCAAATGTAAGCCGTCCTGAGTCCCCCTTCGGGGGTTGAGAAGGAACAAGATAGAAATGCCGGAAATAAATAATTTTGTTTAAAATTAAACTACTTCAATTTTTTCTCAACCTGTTGAAAGAGGTTGGCTCAATCTATTAGGGAAGACCAAGATGACATTTATTGTTGTAATACTTTCATTCAAATAAATGAAATTCCACCATTCTATTTAATTATCACATAAATGTTTCTACTGGTGCAGATAATGTAACAATGTGCTTAATAGTAGCCTGTGACTTATGCACTATATCAGCAATTTAATTCATAGATTGCGATGTTCTGCTGGAGTCTGATACTGTGTCGTAAAAGAGGTAGTAAAAGGTAAAGGTAGTCCCCTGACATTAAGTCCAGTCATGTCTGACTCTGGGGTGTGGTGCTCATCTCCATTTCTAAGCCGAAGAGCCAGCGTTGTCCGTAGAAACCTCCAAGGTCATGTGGCCGGCATGACTGCATGGAGCGTAAAAGAGGGGTTATAGCTTATCTAGTGTGTGCTGCAGTTATTATACCTAAATCAGATATCCCCTTGCTCCTTAGGTATTATAGAGTCTCAGATATACTTACCACAAGAAAAGTGACATGATTGTGATAACAGCAATATTTGGGGTTCTGAACAAGTCAAGAATCATGCTCTGCTGCCTGGTCTTCAAATCCTGCACCTTTTGGAGAGCGGGGAGAAAACAATGTGAAAATAATTTAAAAATTACATTTTATGGATACCAAACTGTCAAAACTAAAGTTTGGGAAGATATTTTGATCAAACTGGAAGCCCAAGAAAACTGAATCCCTGAAAAAGCTGTTGTTTGTTCCAAGGAACTCATCGTTGTATTGCTAAGAGGACTGCTCAAACTCAACCATATTTCTGCTTTGAATGTTTTCTCCTGTAGCTTTTCACCATTCTATATAGTCACATTTTATTGTCAAATTTCATCTCTTTTCCACTGCATATGAACAATCCCACTAAGAGCAGAATAAACAGATGGCTACAGTTGTTGTTGTTGTTATTATCATTATTATTATGCCAAGACTACAGTATCTCAGCCTGAACAGATAAGAGACTTTACCTACACATGTACAGCACACGGATCACAATAAAACACTAAGGCCTGCAAAATGAAGCTTATACTAAGAAAACCCTTTATCACCTGAAAAAACCGCTGGGCACAACGGAGATTTCTTCACCACCTTTACAACCACAAGAGTAACACTTAGATTCTTACCTGTGTTCAGCCATATTCAATTTTTTCTTGATATCAGTTGTAATCATCAACCATGTCATTTCATGACCCTGAGCTCCTTAGATAGCCAGCATGGAATTAGAAGTACATCAAGGAACATTTTTTAAATTTGTTTTATTGTTTTTGAAATATTTTAACAAGTACAAATATTTTACAAAGAGAAAAGATAGAAAATTGAAATACATTTTTTTAAAAAACACAGCAAAAGGAAAAAATAGAAGACTAGAAAAAGAAGAAAAAAGTGACTTTTAATCTTCATTTTGGTGGTTATATGTATATATAGTTATTTGTCCTTCTCTCTCCAAAATGTACAACATATTTCTTTCTTTCTATAATTTTTAATTGATGGTTCTTGTGTATTAATAGTATATTAGCCTCCTGACAACCACCAGATATCTTCTGTAAAATAGTCATCATCACAGGCGATCCCTCGTGGCTGAGTACAATTGTCTTCCAAGATAGAGTCTTAGTGGTGGGTCCGTAAGTGACTGCGAAAGCCTATTCTGGATCCACATGGTCTTTCACAATGATATAGTGTTCAATTTGTTCCAAAGGTAACAGAAGTTAATTCTCAAAACACTTATTTTTTAATTATTTTTTATTGTGTAAAGATGATATACAAAATGTAAAAAATAAATAAAAGAAATACATACCTCAGATACATATAATACAAATACATCTGTCTACCACACACACACCCTCCCGACCAGTGAACCACCAACATGATTTCTGACACCACTCAATATGAAACTAATATCTCATAAAACCTACCCTCATCTTTATATTAATAACTTCCCCCTGCTACCTTTGTCTTCCTTTCTAAATATTCAAATGCAAGCCTCCATTTTCTAACAGTCTTCATTATTTCCTCCTAATGCCACTGGACAGCTTGGCCATTCTTTAAAAATAGCTCTTTCCCCCCTTCCATAATTTTCTTATTAATCTTGCAGCTACAAAATTGTATTGGCAAATTTCTATGTCTTCTTTGCCGATTTTTTCACCAAATAAACCTAAAAGACACATTTCTGGGTTTTTCTTAACCTTTTAAGAAATTGTTTTTTCTTGCTTACCTTTCCCCAGAAAGTTTGTACCAGCCTACAGGTCCACCATGCATGGAGGGAGATGCCTTTAAGTATTTTTCAACTCCAGCATCCCCCCTCCCCCACCCCAATGGAATTTATCTATTTTGCTTAGCATCTTGGGAGTTATATAACTTCTACAGAACATTTTATACATATTTTCTCTAATGGACCCAGCTATCGAAAATTTAAAACCTCTTTCCCATAAATATTCATTTTTTTCCAAATCAATATTTCCCCCTAAGTCTTTAGCCCATGAAATGATCACTGTTTTTATTTTATTGCCTTCTAAGTTGTATTTGTATAATCTGGAAATTAGTCCTTTATTCAGTTTTTCCAAAATGTTCTCCAGTTCCAATTTTCCTTGGGGAAAACCTACATTATCTTTCATAAATCTGTCATGTAATTGGAAGTAAGGAACTACTTCCAATTACTCAGGGCACAACGAGTCAGACTGAACATGGCTGTATGTCTATCTAAGGGCATACATCATGGCAATTGATGGCGCAAAAAATATCTCTTTGCTGTCAACATTGTGTCTGCAAGAAACCGTCTAGCTGAGCTGTTTCAAACTGTCAGAAGGTTGTTAATTCCCGCCTTGCATGATAGGACCCTTTACCATTTGGCTGCTCACTGTGAAGAATTTGCTCGGTTCTTTACAGAAAAAGTCGCTCTGATCCGTTTTGACCTGGACACTATATTAACGGCAGACTCTGGAGATGTAATACGAGCACCTGATTGTCCTATTTTAATGGATTTGTTTCAATTTGTGCATTCCGAGAGCATCTCCCCTTTTTGAGCAAAGTCTTGGAACGTGTGGTAGCCTCATAACTCCAGGTGTTCTTGGAAGAAATAGATTTTCTAGATCCATCAGCTTTGATCTCCTTAGTGGATGATCTGCATAGGGAACTTGACAGTTGGAGTGTATTCCTGTTAGTTCTCTCAAACTTCTCAGCGACCTTCGATACTGTAGACCACAGTATCCTTCTGAGAAGCCTTGTGGGAATGGGCTTAGGAGGGTCGATCTCAGAAGATATTACTGGGGGACACCTGATCAGCTCTGCAGCCATTGACTTGTTGAGTCCTGCAGGGCCCAGTATTGTCCCCCATGTTGTTTAACATATACATGAAGCTACTAGGTCAGATCATCTGGAGTTTTGGACGCAAATTGCATTCAACTCTATCATTCCTTTCCACCTACATCTAAGGAGGCTGTTCAGACTGTTGGTGGCAGTGACCGTTTGGATTAGTATGAACAATTTGAAAGATGGAGGTACTCCTGGTCAGTCAGAAGGCCAAACAGGGTATAGGATTACAGCCTGTGTTGGATGGGGTTGCATTGGATGCAGGTTCACAGCTTAGGACTTCTCCTGGACTCATTGTTGAAGCTGGAGCCCCAGGTTTCTGTAATGGCCTGGGGTTTTTTCGCACAACTAAAACTTGTGTGCCAGTTGCGCCCGTACCTTGAGAAGTCAGACTTGGCCATGGTAGTCCATGCTCTTCTTGTATCTCATCTAGACTACTGTAACATGCTTTATGTGGGGTTGCCTTTGAAGATGGCCTGGAAGCTTCAACTGGTCCAATGGGCAGCAGCTAGACTTCTAACTGCAGCGGTGTACAGGGAGCACACAATTTCTCTGTTGCATCAGCTTCACTAGCTGCTGATATGCTACCAAGCCCAATTTAAAGTGCTGGCCTTGGCCTATAAAGCCCAAAATGGGTCTGGTCCAACTTATCTGTCTGAACACATCTCTTCCTATGAGCCTACTATATTGTCTGGGGAGGTCCTGCTCTCAGTCCCACCTTCTTTGCAAGCACGATTGGTGGGAATGAGAAACAGGGCCTTCTCAGTGGTGGCTCCTTGGCTATGGAACTCCCTCCCCAGTGACATGAGGCAGGCCCCATCACTTCTAGCTTTCAGAAAAAAGCTAAAGACTTGGCTTTGCACACAAACATTCAAAGAATACGTTACTATGGGTTTCGACACAGCCTGAATTAAGGATTTGAGTAAGGTTATCAGATGAATGGAACTATGCACCTTATATGTTTTTAATTTGTATATTGTTTTATGTGTTTTATTTATTCATTGTTAATTGTTTTAACTGTGGGACATGTTTTTACTGTTTATTGTTGGTTTTTACCTGCATTGAATTCTTGCTGGAGCTGTAAGCTGCTTTGAGTCACCTTGGGTGAGAAATGCGGGGTAAAAATGAAGTAAATAAATAATAAATAAACAAGTCATTTATCCCTAATTTTTCTCTCCCTTTTAGTTTCCATTGCCTTTTCTTTGCTTAGCTATTCCGTATAGGTTCTCTTTTCCTCATTAAATGCTGGATTTAGTACTGCTTTAAGAGGTTGCAACCATAGAGGTGTTTTTGCTCCATCCCTGCCTTGTACCTATTGCAAACTGTAAGAAGGCTGGTTCTTATAATGTGCCTATTAAAATCTTTATTGATACTGTCTTTTTCGTACCATTAGTATGCATGCCACCCAAATCTTAAGTTGTTTCCTTCTAAGTTAAGTAAAGCACAATTTTCTATTCAGATGCAGTCCTTTATCCAGCTAAAGCCTGCCACTTCATTGTAATACCTAAGATCTGAGAGAGCTAAGCCCCCTCTCTGTCTTTAGCATCTATCAGTTCTTGTATGCAGTTTTAGCCTTTTCCCCATTTCATATGAATTGGACCGCATCCCACTCTCCATTGTTCAAAGACCTTCACACCCTTAATTTTGAAATGAAAACATTTTTGGGAAGACTATCAGTTTTATCACAGCTATTCTCTCCATCCAAGTTAGTTGGATTTTTTTTTTTGCCATCTTTACAGGTCTTTTTAACCTCTTTCTGTGCTTTTTCATAATTGTTTTGGTATAAATTGTTATTTTTATTAGTAATCCATAATCCTATTTTTTTTACTTTTGTTATAGCCTTACAGGCTGATGAATTCTCCAGTTTTTCAATATTGTGTTTTGATATATTTTTAGTTAAGAACATGGATTTCTCTTTTTTTATTTTAAATCCTTCCAGTTCTGTATCTATTGATAGTTTCCATTAAGCATTGAATACTCTCTATTGGGTCTTCTATGATACACATCATATCATCGGCATAAGCCTTGACTTTAAATTCTTGTCCTTTTATTTTTACCCCTTTAATATCACTGTCTTCCCTAATCCTAATAATGGTCCTATAGGACCATTTATAATCTGTCTATAATATTTGGTAACTTCTGCTTAGCTCACTATTTATACACGCATGCCAAAAAATTACTTGGCATATCTATCTATAAAGAATAATATTGATCAAACACCTTTTGTATATTTGTATTGTCTGTTATTACATCACC
This sequence comes from Anolis sagrei, assembly GCF_037176765.1. Classification (NCBI taxonomy): domain Eukaryota; kingdom Metazoa; phylum Chordata; class Lepidosauria; order Squamata; family Anolidae; genus Anolis; species Anolis sagrei. The sequence continues at coordinate 94,571,703 of NC_090022.1, read as the reverse complement.
TTCTAGTAACTTGAATATTTATTTTTATTTTCGCAACATATATGCCATCTATTCTCCCAATTTATTTGCAAATTCATTTTTTTTGTTTCACATAATTTATCTGTATTTCCATCTCTCTCATTATTAACATAGCTAACTGCCTCTGTAAAATCTTAACAGGGTACTTAATAATTGTGTTTTCCTTTCTTTTTCTCTCATCCAGAATCAAACCCATTTTTTCTTGGTTCTTTTTATGTTCAGAATGATGTTGAATGAAGGACCCTCATGAAAGTTTTACTCATATCCCAAAATATTCCAACATCTGTATCTTTATTAAAATTATTCCCCCCAAAATCTTGTAATTCCCTTTTGGAGTCCTCCAACACTTTTTCCTTCTTTTAACAATATGCCACTTAGTCTCCATCTAAAAGCAATTATTTTAATCTTGCAAGTTGTCACTGGATTATGATTTGAGAAAGTCTTTGGTAATATTACCACTTTGTAGACCTTAGTGGCTAAAGCTTTAGAAGTCCAAACCATATGTATATCTTTCAGAAAAATAAGTACCTTCTGTAGAATCATTTTTTTTTATCTTGATGTATCAACAAATTCTAACTTGTTCATTAAGTTAAAAATATTTTTTGTAACTTGTCACACAAAATTGTAATATTAATTTCAAAGTTCGTCCTTTTAAGTGAGAAACTACTCAATGCCAATCTCCTATGAGACATTTGAAAAATCAAATAGCTGATAAAATGCTGTTTTATCATGATTTTGGGAATAGATTTCCATCAACAAAGTCCTATTTTCCTGTATGGAGATCTCTTTTCTAGTACATCCACAGGGTTCATAAGTTAAATCAATTCTTGATATGGTGGAGGGTTTATATACAAAATAACTCTTTGTCTAAACATTTATAAATCAAGTATTCAGCTTTCTTTTTTGCTAATATGTGTTTCCTGTAGGCAAATTGGAACTTGTGTTTTTTTCATATGATGATTTTTCCCTCTTTCTTTTGAAAAGAATTTGTCCTATTCCATGTCAAAAATGCCACTTGAGCCTGATGTTAATTCTGGGGCACCCCAACACTCAACCTACTCTCGGCTGCTAAGATTTCAGCAGTCCCCTCATGAGGAGTGGTGTTTTGGAGTGCTTGTAAGTGATTTCATGTTCTCTGATTGTCCAGAAAGAGCTTTCATCACCAGCTGGAAATTGCCCCCAATTGTTTGCACTTAAGCTTTCCCTGTTATGTAGCTTGTGCAGGAATGTCAATCCAACATCACCCATTACCGGACATCCAGATCGAGGCCCATATTGATAGCCATCGGAGCCTTAGAATGACTGCAAGTGGAACCCAAAAGAAAATCCTGGGACCTCTTAAAACAACTTCCTGCTTTAAAGATGTGTTGCATCACATCTCCCAAAGGGGATCAGTGTAACACTTGGTCTTGGGAAAAGATGAGAATAGGGATCAGTAGCCTTTGGACATGCTGGGGGAAGGGGTACAGCCAGTGCCAGCTATACATACACCCCATATCACCTGTAGGATGAATACATCTGTACTCTACAGCTTCCCACAACACCAAAACCCCATCCCCCACTCTTTTAAAATCAAAAGAGGCTGAGAGAAAAAAACTGAAGCCTTGATGCATTTTTCCTATCAGCTTATTTTGGTGTTAAAGGGTTGAGGTTGTTTCAGTGTTATGGAAGCTGGAGTGTGCCATGCATTTAAACCCCAAGCCATTAGAAAGTACTATAGCAACTGTACATGTGCTGATTGCCATAGCAAAGTTTGATGGAATTTGGTACTTCCATGTTCACTTAAGAAAATATCCAGTTTCACATTATGCAAATAGAAAGCTCTCATATAGCTGTTCTGCAACTTGTAAGAATAGTTGCTAAACTTATCAGGAAGATGAGAAGCCCACAATAAAATGGTGGAAATGGCTCAGAGAGCATGGATAGATATATAGCTAGTGAGAGAGCACAAAATGGTAAAGCCTATGGGTATGATTACTTCATAGATTCATTGTAGGTCAACTCAAGACCGAACATGTGATAAGGCAACCAGAAAGGCCTAGACTGCACTTCAATTGTGCTGTACAATTGGAAAATTCAAATGAGATGGAAACTTCAGCTTTTCATTTGTCTGGTGATTTAATAATAGGGCTGGAGAAGTTACTTTCCAAAAGAGTAAGGATGGATCTACACTGAAATATAATCCAGTTTCAGAATGCAGATTAACTGCATTGAACTGGATTATGAGTCTACACTGCCATATAATCTAGTTCAATGTAGCTAATCTGCATTCTGAAACTGGATTATATGGCAGTATAGATCCAGCCCAAGATTGATACCAGACTGACATTTCCAAGCATGTCCCATACCACCTCAAACGAGACAAGATATCTCATATGGGGAATCTGAAAATAGCAATAGATTGTATTGGGTGCGGAGAAAATATGATCTGCTAATTTTTACTTATCTGAGCTAACTAGTTTGAACAGGAAATTTAGTTAAATAAATCTCAGATGGCTAATCATGACATGGTTTATTCCTGTGCTCTGATAATTGTAGACTAGGCTGGAGGAAGAGGAGTATAATAGTACTGCAATTCTGTACTTGATCCAAGGAAAAAAATATTTGAGGCAGTTTTTTTACTTGTCTAAATATCTAAAGGTTTTACCTTGATATCAGAAGAACTGAACTATGAAACAATCTTTAGGGAAACTACATAAGTGCTATATTAGTAATGAACATACATATATCTATTAGGTCACATGACACGAAGATGGGCATATTTCAGTTTCCAGTGCTGAGAGTGTACTATTTACTAAATGTGAGTTGTTATACCAGAAGTCTGTTTACTACAAAACTTTAAGAAGAATTAAAGTAATGATATACTGAATATAATGATATACTCAGGAATTGTAAACTGTTGACCTGGGATCCAGTGTATTATACTGTTTTGGAAAGAAACTTTCCCAGCTGTATTATAAAACTTCAGACAAATAAACCCAAGGCACGGAGAAACACAAGAACTTCAATATAAAATTTACCTCTGTGGAATCGAAGATTACTGCTGGGGCTGGAACTCCATTTTTTGCTGCAGCCTTCCGAATAATTACTTCAGCTTCTTCAAATCTTCCTTGAGAAATCAACCAACGGGGAGACTCAGGAATGATCCTGCAAAAAATTCAAATAATGAAGCTATATATTATCACAGCAGCTTTCATGTTGTTGGCTGAATATTTTTACATAAGTTGCTTGCTTGCTTAGTTGTCTGAAGGTCACTGAAAGTGCGATCAGGGAAACCACTCACATTTTACTCATAGGTCTGCCTTGGTTACATATAAGGTCTCCAGGTCACCATTTAAAGTGAGTTTTATTTTTTATGAAAAGGACCATGAGAGTGAAAACAGATGGATTTATGGATTTTCCTGATTTTAAAGCTCTCTTTCCATTCAAATTAGTTTCTTTTTGAAAATAGACAAGTGGCTCACTGTCCCCCCCTCCCCCCCCAAATTAGTCTGCTGTTACTGTTGATGCTTTTATTGTTACACTGTTTTATGCTGTCTTAATTGTTATTGCTTTGTTTTTAATTGTATTCTGCCTTGGGCTTGGCCCCATGTAAGCCGCCCCGAGAACCTTTGGGGAGATGGAGGCGGGGTAGAAAAATAAAGTTCTTCTACTTAATACCTTCTTTGCCTCGGTCTTCTCACAAAAAGAAAGTCATCTTCAACCTCAGCAAGATGGAGTGGGTGAGGGATTAGAGGACATCCAACCCCAAATTGGGAAACAAGTCGTCCAGGAATACCTGGCTGCTCTAAATGAGTTCAAGTCCCCAGGGCCAGATCAACTACACCCAAGAGTACTGAAGGAACTAGCGGAAGTCATTTCGGAATCATTGGCAACCATCTTTGAGAGTTCTTGGAGAATGGGAGAAGTTCCAGCAGATTGGAGGAGGGCCAATGTGGTCCCAATCTTCAATGGATTTATCAAAAACAAGTCATGCCAGACTAATCTGATCTCTTTTTTCGATAGAGTTACAAGCTGGGTAGATGCGGGGAATGCCATGGATGTAGCGTACCTGAACTTCAGTAAGGCCTTCGACAAGGTCCTCCATGACCTTCTGGCAAGGAAACTAGTCCAATGTGGGCTAGGCAAAACTACGGTGAGGTGGATCTGTAATTGGTTAAATGGATGAACCCAGAGGGTGCTCACTAATGCTTCCTCTTCATCCTGGAAAGAAGTGACAAGTGGAGTGCCGCAGGGTTCCGTCCTGGGCCCAGTCCTTTTCAACATCTTTATTAATGACTTAGATGAAGGGTTAGAAGGCAGGATCATCAAGTTTGCAGACGACACCAAATTGGGAGGGATAGCCAATACTCCAGAGGACAGGAGGATTCAAAACGATCTTGACAGATTAGAGAGATGGGCCAAAACTAACAAAATAAGGTTCAACAGTGACAAATGCAAGATACTCCACTTTGGCAGGAAAAACAAAATGCAAAGATATAGAATGGGGGATGCCTGGCTCGAGAGCAGTACGTGTGAAAAAGATCTTGGAGTCCTCGTGGACAACAAGTTAAACATGAGCCAACAATTTGATGTGGCGGCAAAAAAAGGCAATGGGATTTTGGCCTGCTTCAATAGGAGCATAGTGTCTAGATCTAGAGAAGTAATGCTACCCCTCTATTCCGCTCTGGTTAGACCACACCTGGAATATTGTGTCCAATTCTGGGCACCACAATTCAAGAGAGATATTGACAAGCTGGAATGTGTCCAGAGGAGGGCGACTAAAATGATCAAGGGTCTGGAGAACAAGCCCTATGAGGAGCGGCTTAAGGAGCTGGGCATATTTAGCCTGAAGAAGAGAAGGCTGAGAGGAGATATGATGTTGTTGTTGTTCATTCGTTCAGTCGTCTCCGACTCTTCGTGACCTCATGAACCAGCTCACGCTAGAGCTCCCTGTCGGCCGTCACCACTCCCAGCTCCTTCAAGGTCAGTCCAGTCACTTCAAGGATGCCATCCATCTTGCCCTTGGTCGGAGATATGATAGCCATGTATAAATATGTGAGAGGAAGCCACAGGGAGGAGGGAGCAAGCTTGTTTTCTGCTTCCTTGGAGACTAGGACGCGGAACAATGGCTTCAAACTACAAGAGAGGAGATTCCATTTGAACATTAGGAAGAACTTCCTGACTGTGAGAGCCGTTCAGCAGTGGAACTCTCTGCCCCGGAGTGTGGTGGAGGCTCCTTCTTTGGAAGCTTTTAAGCAGAGGCTGGATGGCCATCTGTCAGGGGTGATTTGAATGCAATATTCCTGCTTCTTGGCAGGGGTTGGACTGGATGGCCCATGAGGTCTCTTCCAACTCTTTGATTCTATGATTCTTCTTCTGTTGGTTAGACTGTGGCCTTATCTACACACAGAAGAAAGCTCTTACAGTGTACCACTGCTCTGTGGTTTGTGTAATCACCATCCAGGTTCAATTTCAGTTTTAATTCCATTAAATAGTTCATTTAGCTGTGCCCTAAAAGGAAAGTATTTGAAGCAATGAAACTGAGTGAAAAATCATAGAATCAAAGAGTTGGAAGAGACTTTGTGGGCCATCCAGTCCAACCCCCCTGCCAAGAAGCAGGAAAATAGTATTCAAAGCACCCCTGACATTTGGCCATCCAGACTTTCCAGAAGGGAAAGGTTGGACTCAATCCCAAAGCTTGGAAAGTTATTTTCAATCTGTCACATTTATTTCTTACAGTGTTTGAGAAGTAACTAATTGGTATAGTTTGTTGAAGTGCTAGGAAGATAGCTTATTGTATTACTTGTAGTGGTGTTCATTGTTTTCCTGCTTTTTCCATTGCTGACTATCAAGAGGGGCATATAAATTGACAATAGGCCTGTAAAATCTATTAATGTGCTCTTTAAAATAAACAGAAACTATTACTCATGATACTATTAAAATAATTTATTATGCATTGTGCTACTTTTGAAATTTAGCTTCATTGCAGTCCCTTACTGTTAAAAGGATCTACTTGCAGGTAATGGTCCACTGTGTCTCATTGCTTCCAAGCATGTAACCTGTTTTTGTAAGTTCAGGGCAGACATGAATAAAATGTGTGCTTGTCCCATCTAATTAAGTCTTGATGTAGAAATGTATATTCAACATTTATCCAAGTGGGTAAACCTACTGAAGTGAAATAGGCTTTAAATCTATTTTTAACTGTTTCAAATTGTATTGATATATTTTAACCTGTTTTATTACTTTATATGTCTATTTGTTTATTTATATTGTTAATGCGTCATTGAATCTTGCCATATTTGTAAGTCGCTTTGAGTCCCCTTCAGGGTGAGAAGAGTGCAGTAGAAATAAAGTAAGGAAGTAAATTAATAAATAGGTGGGCTATAAATATTTCCTTATAATGCACATGTGTTTTAGGGTAAGTGCATGAGTTTAAAATAATAAAGAATTAAAATGTTGCTTGTTTATTTTGATGTTTTTCTTCAGCAGCAAGATGGAACACATCACGGCTTTAGAAGTAAAGTAGTTATATTAAGTAGGTAACACCATGTAGTTTCAAGTACAATATATAGTCTAATTTGAAAACACAGTTGCCTCAATGTTAATAACGATGAGTTCGGCAACCTTTTGTTTAAGTGAGAATGCTTAAGAATGCAGCAATTTTGAAGTACAGTCAACCACAACTAATGCCATATCCATATAATACTTCTAGTATGGTGTTGGGCACGATCTAGCATCAGTACATAGCATGGTACTATACAAATGAATGCATCGTCTGTAAATAGTAAATACTAAACTATTATTATCTACTAATAACAGTATAAATTAAAATGTTTGCTAATAATGTCTACTAAAATATTTTACTGAATTGTACTTTCAGAAACGCCTATAGTAAAGTTTGTGCTTTCATCAATTCCAATTTAGAGGAAGAGTTTACTTTAAGTTTTCCAAGGCATTACTTAAAGTAGAATGAAACATAAAAACATTAAATGCCATGTGGGACCCAAAAGATAAACTGTTTGATAAAATGTTACAAGCAACACAGTACTTCCAAGTTTTGGAAAAGGTGTCACTTGGAGCTGAAGTCTGGTTTATGACACCTGTAGAAATATCTACAGTGCCATCTCGTGGACATGATGGTTTCCCAAGCAAAATTCAAACATCCCTATGTGTATTATTAATTCAAAAACATTCATTCTCCCTTTTCATTTTTTTGGCCAGGGGAAACAATGTCTACTTCCAGAAAAAATATCTCAGAAATTATATAAATGAATGTGCATTGAAAGACTTGTGTGTCTATTAAGTGGTAAGAAGATTAGGAGATAAGTATACATATTCATTTCTTTAGAGAAAGAGACTAAGAATATTAAAAGACCATGTCAATATGCCAGGATTTCATTTAGACTTCCAAATTTATTCCAAAGTTTGCCAGAAAAAAGAATATTTTTATTACAATACATTTTGTTTACAGAATTTTTTTTCTAAACTGGCTGTATTTGTTTCCTACAGTAGTACTACTGTTCTACAACTAGCTAAGGTCATAGGCACATGGCATCAGTACAAAAGGGCAGCACAACCTAACATAAGGAACAGTAAGGTTTTATTAGCCCTGGACCAAAGAAGAGTTGCTTCTTACACACTGCTCCTTGGATCATTAATTAGCCCAATAATGGTGACAGAATGTTGCACCATTGATTCTTTGCAAGTTCAGAAAATGTTTCCCTGGCTCACACAAAACCCCATTTATAAAACTGGGTGGCAGAAGATGGCACTGTATAATTTTTTTTTCTAACTCTGAGCTCTTTGTGCAGAAAAGATGAAGTAAGTTATTTATGTTACCTATTTTTCTCAAGTACACTGATCTCAAATGAGACCAGGGACTGTTGTTAAATACCTTATTGTGGTAATATTTTCTATCAGAATTTGAAAATCAGCATGCTCCATATTTTATAGATTATACTATCTAACAGTCAAAGGAGCACTGAAAGCAGCAAACAATAAAACATATGCAACTGTATTAGGAACATCTATTGAAAACTGCAAGACTATGTATGTTCACCAAGAGGCAGATCTCACTAAGCTCAGTGGGTTTTACTCCCAACAAATGAGAGTACTTTTGCAGAAGAATATTGACATTTTTGCCTGAAAACGGTGACAAGTGGCTGTGAACAGTAACCAATATATTTTGAAATAATTTTATGCTTAGACTTCAATGGTATTTTAAGTAGTACAAACTTTCCAACAAATCAATATAAAAATCTGATTTATGGCTCTTACGTTTTTCCTTCAAAAATGATACTATAGAGACCAGCTTTCCTTGTTCCTCTCCTTACCCTTCCAGCACTGTTCAGTTGCTCTTTCACCAAATATTAATTTTAGTTCATTAGCTATACAAAGGAGAGGAGGCAACGCAGGGCTATAAGAGGCATATACAATGAGCCTATTTCTTATAATGGCCTGGTATGCTGAGACTCATGCATCAAGGGCAGAATTGATAAAGCTGAAGTTTTGGATTACAACGCCCATCACTACATTTGGTGTGGTGAGACATCCTACCATATTTATAGAGGATGCCCCCTCTGTTTCTTTACAAAGGGATATTATTCATGAAGAAAGCAATTTTACTATATAATAAGGACATGGACAAGCAATGACTTCTGAAATATTTTATTTTACAAAGCAGACAATTTTTGGCCAGCCCCACCTTCTAAGACAAGGGCATATCAATATAATTTTTGATCTGGAATCTTTTTCTCCTTTGTTGTCAGTGATACCATATAAACAGCTAGTGTTAAAGACATATTTGCTTAATTGGTTTTATTTTTTTAAAAGGCATAAAGTTAATGAGTGCACCTGTAGGTCAGTACTGAACTAATTGAGAGCAGCTAAGGGAGGAGAAAAAAGTTTTATGCACACTGATATATGTATTAACTGGAAACAACATGTAGAAGGACACAAAAAAACTAAATAAAAAGGTAGGTTCTTTTACTCTAATGCTATTATTATTCAACCCAAATCAGACATTAATTTTCTCTCTCCTGAACTGTTTAATACTGATGAACATTTGTCTCCCATTTTTGGCCTCTATTCTGTGGCTCCCTATGAAGAAATCACTTTGCAAAGGTGTCAATACTTATTTGTTGTGATCTATCCAAAGGCTTCAAGGCTAAGACATTTTAAACAAGCTAATAGCAAAGATCCCAGCTGATTTTTCACCATACAATCTTCTATACTATTGCAGCTCTGGGATAATAACACTTACCTTTTTCTGTGTGGCTTGCTAAATCTCCCTCACAACTTTTGCCTAAAATGGGTTACCCTTTAGCTTATAGCTGCTGTATCATATCAACACAAGTTTGGTATGAGGAAAATCGGTTTAGCAATAAAGGAGGAGGAAATAAAGAATGTAAAGGGGTAAAGGGCAAGAAACACGCAAGGAAAGATCCATGAAAACTTAAAGAGTGGAAAAGAGAGATAATAAAGGGAAAGTGGAGAAGTTCCAAAGTTTAACTCACTCTGAAAAAACATCATATGGGGGTGGGTAGGGCTTTGATAGAAAGTACAGTAGGCTCTTGGTATCTGCTGGGGGTTGGTTTCAGAACCCCTTATGGATACTGAAAACTATATACAATGGTGTGGAAAATCGTGTCCCTTACACAAAATGGAAAAATCAAGATTTGCTTTTGGTAATTTTGGGGAAATATTTTCAAACTGTGTATGGCCGAATCCATGGATACACAATTCTTGGATAAAGAGTGCCAACTGTCTATGTATGCAGAACAATGACTAAAATACGAGGGCAGTTCCAAAAATCAGGTCAGCCTCAAGGTACATTTCTAATATCTGTGATTTCTGCTGTATGTCTTGTAGTTCTATTCTTAAAAATTGACTAGGAAGTAGAAAGCACAGGTCAAAATCCAATGGTGAAACACCTATTTGTTTCAACAGACAAAGGAGATAATTGACTGATTTTTGTGGGAGTGAAGCAATTGGAAGAGAATGTTGAAGTAGTATGCCATTTCTAATTTATGGCAACCCTGAGGTGAAGTCATGACAGAGTTTGCTTGGCAAGATTTCTTGGGGGGTGGGTGGGTGTTGTCTATGTTTCTCTAAGACTGAGAGAGAGGGGGGGGGGGGGAGAAGGGAGAGAGATTTGCCCAAAATCACCCCGTAGTTTTCCATGGCTGAGAGGATATTCAAACCCTGGTCTCAGTTGTAATTCAGCATCCAAATCACTATACCACACTGACTCACTGTAGGACAACTTTGTCTATGTATTCCCACATAATGAAATTATTTGAGCCAGAAAAAGTAAGTGCTCATATTTTTAATTGACCAGAAGATTCTTAAACACTTCTTCAAACACCTCTTTAAACACCTCTCCATTTGCATTCATTTTATATTAGGTACATCTTTACAAGAAAAATATTTGTACTAGAAAGCCCTTCAATTTTTTTTAGCAAAATAAAGATACCTGAAGGGTAGTACTGGGGTTCCACATTTGGTGTTAGCTTCATGTTGTAACCCGTTAATTTAAAGTGACTCCACTTCAAAAACAAAACTGTAACTTCCCACTACAAAATAATGTCAAAACCATGGGCTAATGAGGATTACTAAAGAAATATTACAGCACCCTTATTTCTGTTCCCTTTCTGCCATTTTGTGGGACTATCTAAAGCCCATAGAAAATAATCAAAATAATGGTTATAGAGGTACAATGTTTGTAATATGTGGCAGGTATTCCTTTCCCCTCCTTTCCCTTAAGATGGGCGTATCAAATACATTTTCACTGAGGGCCACACCAGCCCCATGTTTACCTTTAATGGGTTATTTGCAATTTTAAGACTATATAAATATAACGATGTTGCCCTGGCACTGAAAGCCTTGCAGGCTACATAAAATGATGTGGCAGACTGGATTTGGACCATGGGCCTTGCATTTGACAGAGGCACATGACAAAATATGCACTATTGTTTCAAACTAGGCAGTCATGTTGAAAATCTGAAGGCACCATCACTGTATGATGTGATATGCCTTCAGAAAGTGAAGGCATATCTCAGGATCAATAAAAAGAATGGGATTCTGTATCAGTGTGCATACTTGCATGCTGAAACAAATAAAAAAGCAAGCTTGATGTAAGAGCAAAGAAACACAGATGGCAGGCCAAGAGACCTGGGGTGAAGAAAAAGAAGGATGTGTTCTAAAAGTTTGGTTGTTCTAGTTTGGGGATGGGATCATAGCACAAAATAGCTAGAGTGCCAAAAGTTTATCCATGCTTTCAGTATGATGGGATACTGGTGGGTAGGCAATAAAAAAGAATGAGGTAACTAATGGGAATTCAGATGAAGTGCAAAAAAGGGGACAGGAAGCATGCATTGTGGAATATAGATAAATGAAAGAGTAGTGTTAACTGTAGAGTGAAGGGAGAGAATGAGATTCAGAAAGCTATAGTCATCTACAGACAGTCCCCAAATTATAAACATCCAACTTACAAATGAATCATGGTTACGAATGGGGGTGAGACAAATAGGAAGTGAGAGAAATCTACTCCTAAGAAGGGAAAATCACTCCTAAAAGAATTATCATAGGGAAAATATGCCTCCACTGAAGCTTTATCACCAATCCTTGTTTTAACAACAAGCCATTTTAAAAAATCCAATTATTACAGGGACAGAAAATGAGGTTAAATCTTTGAACAGGACACAGACCGCAAAACAAACATGGCAGGGGTATTTTTCAATCAAAGCTATATAAATATGGCTGGAGTTACACTTTAAAAAGTACCTGTTCCAACTTACATACAAATTCAACATAAGAACAAACCTATATAACCTATCTTGTTCATAATTGGGGACTGACTGTATAGTAAAATGCAAAGATAGAAATACAGAGATTAAAACAAAGAATGGAATATGGAGAAAGACAAATACATTATCAGGAAAAATATATGTCTTAAGTTAATAAAAAAAGTTAAAATTGTCCTTCAGAAATATTTGAGTTGTGTGCCCTGCTTTAGACTTCTAAAATATAATATATAACAAGTGTCTCAATACAGGTAGAGAAAAATAGCTTTCTTGTTCTGAGGGTGAAAATGGTATTTTCAGGATATCATCTGTATGGATGGAAAAACCATCATAGTTGAACTATTTGCCATTAAACAGAAATAGAAATCACCACAAATGATATACTCTAGTGAGTTTGTGAAGATGACAAATGTTTGTGCATTAAACCTGCACAGGGTTGGGGAGAACCATTTTGCAGACTCCATCTCATTTACTTATTCTAGCTACCAACACTTATAAACTAAGACCAACCATTAGTAAAGCAACCTCTGTGTGTGATCTTATGAAAAGTGATTTAAGACACTAGGGATCCCAGAGATGCAAAATTGTGAATGTGGTTCTGTAGATCTAACACAAACTAAGATATATCAGGTATTCAAATGAATTTGTATTATCTAAACCAGGAAAAAGTGGTTTGGGCAGATTTCATCACACTACTTTTGCATAACTGCCCTTAAAAAAACACCATATGCCTTGCATTATGCACTTTAATCTTTCAGGAGAATGTATAAACTTGTATGCACAGAGACAGTAGGGTAGAAGAAGATGAAGAAAGGGAAAGGATCACAAGTGATCTCTTCAAGCAATAATAAAGATGCAAAAAAGAGCACTTTTGCAAAAGTTGAAGGTTAAAGAACAAGATAACCCAGAAAGAATATCTACATAGTCCTGAAAAGCCAGTACATGGCATGCTCAACCACATTAGCAGCTGTCAGTTGGACTCAAAATAAAAGATAATTTATCTAAGAAGGGCATGTTGAATTTCCAAGATAATCCTCTGCTCTTTTTTTTTTTTTTTTACAAAACAGCCTGGGGAAAAAAGATATTCACAGCAATAAAAAGCTGTAAAATTCTAACTGTTTACACAACAATGTAAGTTGAAGGATATCAGCTACAGAGGGGACATTTCTGAAGCTGAGCACCTTTCAGAACAGTTAAACTCACCACCACAGTGGAACGCAGAGCACCCCAGGTAAAGTAAGAGCCAGTAGCAGCATCCGCCAGTCTCTGATGAAGTAAGCAAATAGTGGCAGCAACATGTAGCCAATTGCAAAAAATATGCAAACTCCTAACGTAGAGAATATAATACGAACTGATTTGCCAAGAATTTCTGAGCCTGTTCAAAACAAGGAGTGTGGGTTAGCATCTTAACTCTGTTTTTGAAAAAAATTACCCAATATTTTATTGCATTTTGAAATAAATACAGTCTTTAAAATGCAGTCATTTGTCCAATAACATGGACTAAAATTAAGCTAAAGCCTAAAAGAAGTTTAGCTGGAAATTCTTCAGACACGACTCTTGCTTATTGTGTAATTCACAATAAAACTTTTAGGAGGAAAAATAAGTTACTTGGAAGGTGAATACCAAACACTGTTGTATCATTACTGAGAAAGTATTTCAACATAATTTAGCTTGGCTTTGGTAGTAGAGCTGAACAAGATTCAGCAGGTTTCCGGTAACAACCAGTTATATATATCTAAGCAAAGGAGGGGAACCTATCCACTACACCTCCCATCATTCCTAAACACATTGGGTAGGGATGCTGGGAGTTAGAATTCAGTATGTTAAGGGCCACATGTTACCTTGCTCTCCAGGCATGGAGATGTTGGCAATTCTATTTGTCTTCCAGCAGATTACATGAATATCTAAGCTTGTAGAAATGGGGCTGTCACAGATAACAATCAAGGACAGACATTGTTTTCTATGAATTTGTCTAATTCTCTCCCACCAAACCCAAACACACTGGAGGCGAATTCCATGGTGCATTGTGTGACATATCTGTTTCTTTTATTGGTCTTTGAATGGAATGCAAATTTTCTTCTCTGGTTAGCCTGGACTTTTGGTATTAGTTAGAGAAAATCCTTTCTTCCCAATTTCTCTAAATAATTTATACTTTTATAAATATAACTGATTTTCATTTATTTTAATAGAGCTGCTTTGAAGTACTCAAAAGTTACCATGCTCAGCAGAATGTATATATTCTTTTAAATATAAAAACTAATGAAAAAAACATATATGACAGCCACCATTGGAAATAAGTATTCCCTTTCATCTCATGGACAGAAAGAAGTGTATACTGATGTCTTCTACAAGGTCTATGTAAATTCTCTAAAAAACAAAGAAGAAATGATAGGCCCAGTTCCATCATGGTTCCATCATAAAAATGAAAGACCCTCGACCCCAACTGCCACTGCCCTAGCCGTAGAGGGAGAGAAGAGGCAGGCACAGCTCCAGGCCCAGAGAGATATTAAAAGTCCTCTGTCTCTTCCAACTACCACTGCTATGACTGCAGAGAGAGAGAGAAGCAAAGGTAGTATCTCCACTTGAACTGTCTCAGTTCTAGCCTGAGAGGGACAGAAGACAAAGACCCAGCTCCATTATAAGTAGGGTCAGAGGCAGATGAAATACCCTCCCTCCCAACTGCCACTGCCCTGGCTACAGCGGGAGAGAAGAAAAGGCAGTTTCTCCTGTCTTAGCCCCCTTCCACAGTGCCATCCCTTTTCCTGTTCTCAATTAGATTGTAAACCTGAGAGCAGGGAACTGATCTGTTGTTCTTTTATTTGTAAAGCTTCACGCACAATGATAATGCCAGATAAAGATATGGTTATGATGAAATAATGTGTGCATTTTGGGTTTAGAATTATCATTTGGACTCTCAGGCACCTCTGCAATTTTAAGTCAATTAGTTAACTAAAATTAAATTAAGTTATTTTAAAACCAGAAGACACTTTTATTACAAAATTAACAAACAAGCGTTCTAGTTCTGTTTTATTAGTTTAAAAATTATTGAGGGACATGGAAAAATACTACTCAGAATTCACACTGACAAGGAACTGGCAACATTTGCTGAGTCTGCATGGTTTATGGAAAAAAAAGAAGCAAATGCTTTAATCTCGCCCTGCTGTTGTTTCCCCAGCCCCCTCAAATACCTTTTGCACCCTGCAATGTTTAAACCTGTGTTTTACAAAGTACAATGCTGGTCAACATTATTATTCCTCTACTGTGGACTGGAAGAAGTCCTGGAAATAATACACTTGTCCCAAACTCCCTAATACGTCTGCAACCTTGAATGCCACTCTGTTTGCCGCAGAACTTACCCTGAGCATAACTGTTACCGTTACTCTGTTAGTAAAAGTTTATTGTATTTCTTTTTGTATAGGTAACATAACATTACTATAAACCAGAGCTTTCATGTTGGTAACATATTTTTTAGACATGCATCATTTCACAACACAGTAATTCAGTTTTATTAGCAAGCCAGAGGTTAAATGTACTCCTTTATAAAAGATACAAACACACATACAAATAATAAAATGTATGGGGACATACCGTATCTCATGAAAACCTTTCATTTATATCTTTAAAGGTATATAATTTTTAAGATAATAACATATATTTCCAAGACACTTACACACTGTAGCTGACACAGTAATGTGTCACAAATCACAGTTTGGGAAGCCCTACTGTAAACTGTTCAGTCCCTGTCTAATGTAACATCAAGCAAACCAAGTTTGCTTACCATACCACCTGCCAATGGTGTGGCAAACTGGAAAAGCTAGTGATTATTGAAATCTATGTATCTGTCTGCTTTTAATGAACATCTTATTTTTATATCCTGTCTACTGAAAGAAATCCAACTAAACAAATACACATCAGTTCATATATTTTCAATTTAATCTACAGAATTAGGTCAGTTAATTAATGGAAAATAAAATCTTTATGCTTGACACTTATTTAAAAACAAGTTACCATATATATGAAGGCTCTTAAAAGTAGAACTTCATTTTCTTAATTAATGTAATGTTTAGCATTAAATGCTATTGTTACTTTCTTTTCCTTTAAAAATAAACAAACAGCTTTATTGGCTAAAATTTATTGGAATTTCAGTTTCTGGACTACAGCAAATTACTATCTAATCAACTGAAGATATTAGGAGCCCCCGGTGGCGCAATAGGTTAAACCCTTGTGCGGGAAGGACTGAAGCCTGACAGGTTTGAATCCAGAGAGAGCACGGATGAGCTCTCTCTGTAAGCTCCAGCTCCCCATGTGGGGGCATGAGAGAAGCCTCCCACAAGGATGGTAAAACATCAAAGACATCCGGGCATCCCCTGGGCAACATCCTTCCAGACGGCCAATTCTCTCGCATCAGAAGCGACTTGCGGTTTCTCAAGTCGCTCCTGACACAGGAAAAAAAACAAAAACAAACCTGAAGATATTTAATAAAGATTTATTAAACAAGTGCTAATGAATGTCCCTGTGGAGATAAAAAGTGGTATATAAATAATAATAATAATAATAATAATAATAATAATTTCTAGGCCTATGAAAAGTAGCAAATTCAATGACAGTATACAGTAAAGAGTACAGACTTCAACTAGGATCCAAAGAATAGTACATTCTTCCAAGAGATATTTGATTGTGTGTTTTTAAGAACAGCAGGTCCTATGCCATGTGCTTACAAAAATGCTAGACTTCTGACACTTCAGACATGACAGCTTTACTCAGGTTCAATATAGACACAGTTGATCAATTTTACTTGTTAGTGCTAGCACATCGCGGATAACTATCCTTCACTAACACTAATTGAAGTTTTTTCCAGGATTCCAATTCACCCCAATCTACTTAACAGTAGTATGAAGCCATGCGGTGTGTTTTGGAATGAGGAAAGGAAAGAGGAAACCTCAAAAGTACAAAGCAAATAATGAACTGTGTTGTCTAAGGCTTTCATGGCTGGAATCACTGGGTTGCTTTGAGTTTTCCAGGCTGTATGGCCATGTTCCAGAAACTTCTGGAACATGGCCATACAGCCCAGAAAACTCACAGCAACCCAAATTATGAACTGTCAAAGGATGACAGCTGCTTGAAGTCTAGAATGTTTTTTTTAAGTTCAAAAATAAACACATGGTTGAGGAATCTCAAAAACTGCTTAGTATAGCTGTATACAGCCTACAGACCATAGCTTCCTTAACCCTATACTATGACTGTATTGTGTAAGCATGCTAAATAGTAGTCTGGCATGTGCACAATCTAAAAGGAGAAAATGAGAATTTCAACTTTATATTCTTCTCCTGCTACTCTCATGCAACCAGGAAAAGGGCTTCAGAATCTTTCATTTCCTTCTATGTTTAACAGTGGTTTGTAATTTTGTCAAAAGCAGCATTATTTTCATGAAAAACCTTATTTTTCACATTATTAATTTGAAAGAAGTCTGCATAGAAAAATATTATTTAGTGATTCAGGTTTTTTCCTAATATGGTGGGATAATAAAGAACTTGCAGTAATAAAGTTAATTTGCCAGTCCGGTCAGGGGGCTGGGTTTGGTTCCAGTGAGAAAAACTGTCTATCTGAACACCACTGTATGACCTATCCACATAACCCAAGAGCCACTGTACAAAATCAAAGTTATTTTTACAGGAGAAATCAACACAAATTAGAAACCTGAAAAGGGCAGAAAATGAACAATTCTGCATCCAAATTCTAATGATATTAACAGAAAGCAACAACTACCCACACAGCATTATCATCATAATAATCATCACTGTTGAAATTTAAGAGCCTTAGGTGAAGTGGTGTATTTTATGAAAGGTTTCTAGAAAAGATACTTTCAAAACCTGATGAAGCTAATACAAAACTCCTTTATTGTTAATTATTTTATCAGAAACAAAGAAGATCTCTAATAAAGAAGTGTTAAGAGATTCAGAATTTTTGAAGGTTTTCTGCAACTATGGATTTCTACTTCAAGAAGCCTCCAACACGCTTCTGGAGTCCAAGATTACTCAGTTTATCAAGTAGCGTGTGAACAAAATTCTTAGGAACGGAATCTGTCTTGAGGATACATTATGGGGAAAGATCAAAATGCACATTGTGAACACTGAATGAATATAGGTCCTCATAATCCAGTAATGGCCAGATGTTCTTTTTAACAGCCATTTGTTGCTCATTAATTTCTCAAGCACTTCCTGAGCATTAACCATGAGTTCTTAGTGTATTGCATTTTAATTAGGGGTTTGATGCATAATTTGTAAAGTGGTGTGATTTTTAGTTTGTAAATCACTTTAAGATCATAGAAAACAATTCAAAACCAGTTATTGTTTTTGCTTCACAAATTTACAATTAGTACAAACTGTTTTTTAGCTCCTCTCCTTTGTCCCCCATGGTTTACAGTGACTGAAGGCTACAATATATGAATGTTCTTTAGCAAAGTAAAGCAAAACAGGGAAAGGAAACAGGTACAAATGGAGAATGTGGACAAGGTCTAAGTATTTGTAATGTTTAAAGAAATGAATGCTTTCTCAGTCTATGGTGCCTATCACAATGAAAAAGGATTTTGTTTAAACCCCACTGATAACTTCTTAGGAAGTGTGAGATGCTCTTAGCTTAGTCTAACACTTCAAGATATTAAAAATACCATGGCATATATATTTGCAACTTAGCAAGAAATGGAACTGTACTTTTAAAAAAATGCAGTATCAACATAACTTTCAACTTTTAAAAAATTCATTCTGGTGATGTTCACTATTATTTTCTGTTCCAGGAGGAAAAAAGTAGTGTGCAACAATTTAAGGAAACACAATTTTGCTTAACAACATAAAGAGAACAAATAAAAGGGCCCCTCATTAATAATTTCATATAATGGAATAATAGTTAGATGAAAACATTCTGTGGGAATTTTCATTCAAAGGAAGTTGGGCTATATGAATACATCGGTATCAATGAACAATGACCAAACTGATAGAAAGTAATGTTTGCAATACCTAGGGTCAGAATGTGTTAAAACTATCGGATCAGTCATCAAACAACAATGCAAATGGCATGCAAAAAACAATAAATTTCATCAAAGGCATATTTTTGCATCGTAAAATGTTGACTTGGTCAACATTTGAATTCCTCTTCCTTCAATCTCTTGCTTATCTTCCACACTCCAAGACTTTTTGCTGTGATATTCTCTAACAGCATCATGTGCAATGGCAGCATAATATCAATACAAATAGATAACATGGGATATCTAAAGAAGTGGGGATGTTCTTCATAAAAGTTATTATTTTCTATCTCTTTTCATTAATAGAATGGGCAGACATTTATTCTCCCAAAGAACGCACATTTTCAAAAATCTTATTCAAGTTATTTTTGGTTTATAAAAACAAAACCATCTAAGTGTTACATGCTCTGTATTTTTTCTGGCTGAAGACAGCTTAACTTTTCTCTCCTTGATCAATTTCCCAATGAATTATGCTACACAGAATATCTCAAATGTTTCCTTATGTTAATCCTGACATTCATGTTTAAAAAGTAGGTTTGTGCGATGTCATGTAATTTGGCTCTGGGTATTAAATCCAAATCCCCGATCTTCGGAACTAATAGTACATATAATGGACAAAGCATTAAAACAGTGGTCCAAAATCTCAAGCTTAACCCTTTCACCATTAAGCCAAAATAACGGCACTTTTTATTTTCTTCTCAATGATGTCAGACAAGAGAGCAATCAATTCTCTTTACTCAGTGGTCTTCAATGCATAAAGAAAGAGTGCTTTCTACAAAACAATCATTTCTGTCTAATTGCTTCAGCACACTGAAACCACCATGCTAAATAGCTGAAATGAATGAAAATGGTCTTACCTAATATGAAGGCCACAACGTAGTTCGAAATCTGCCCCATGCCAACTATAAGAAAAAGCACTGTGAACATTTCCCAGCTGGTTGAGAAGATCTGTAGGAAGCTGAAACCTGTCTGCACACCCATGGTTGCAAACAGAATAGCCTTTCTGCCAAACCTTATAGGGAAAAGAAGATACAAATAAATAAGAAGACTGAAAATGAATCCATGGTATTATTGTCAAGTGATTCCAGTTCAAGAAGTAGATGATGTTCCTCCTTTTACAAATAAAGGCTGCTACTCATCTGTGCTGAAGGAAATGGAGACCCTACTCTACTTTTAGAAAGCTTACAAGAACTTGTGTCCCAGGGCAACATCTGTCTCCAGCTAACATATCACAATCATACCATAATCACAGTAGTTAGAAAGTGTTGTCATGAAGCATCAATTAACAAGGCAAATCTTCTGAAGATTAGGCCACAAAAATTGTGCAAGTTCCTCAGCAATGTTTTATGATGAACACATGGTGGCAGCATGTCATCCTTGTTATTAACATTATTAATTTACTCTTGATAATAAATGAAATCTGCATTTAGGGAATAACCAATATCTGTTATATTCAAGCCGAGGGAGGCAGATTCTAAGTTACTGATTGCATCTCAGAAGGAATATCACCAACATGTATGAATCCAGAAGTTTCATAGAAACATAGAGTTATGACTGTCCTTTTTCCAAAACATACGAATTACTACAGCTCATTTAAGCACAGGTAGGTCCAAATTAGTTTTAAATGAAAGTTATGATGTTCACACATGTTGCAGATAATACTTGTCCATGTAAACATGTTTCTAGAACCCTGAACACATAAAACAGTATTTCAGCCAAAGGTTAAGCACATTCCTCCTTAACTTCCTTAAACACAACTCTCCTGGGCTGTAAAATTACTACTTTGCATATGCAGCTTGCTCACACTTAAGTATTACTCCTTCCAATTGTATTTTGCTCTCCATTACAAGGATTGCGAAATCCTTGTAAGTAATGTTTAACTTCAATCACATTCATCTTTACTGTGAACAAGAATGTGTTTTTAAGCAATCCCTCATCCTCTGTAAATATATGCATTTCATACTCACACCTATATCCACAGTAAGTAGGTACACATTCATGAAATTATAGGATGCAGTTGGCAGAAAAGTCTGTTATCAGTTTTTAAAGACTGTGGTATGCCACATGACTCTGAAAAAGCAAAGGGAAAATTCATCCAAGCGTGGTTGATTGTTTGAATTCTGCTGCCATATTGTTAAGTGAATATTCTTGGAATTGGTTCAGATCACCATAGCAGGAATTGTCTCTGAGATTGAGCACTGTTTTGCTTTAAAATAGATTACGAAAGATGAAAACAAAACTTTAGGAGAACAGATTAGTTGCATGTATGTTACCTGTCGGAGAGTTGTCCTGATATAAAAGATCCAAGCAGCACTCCCACAAAGAACAAAGATGTCGTCAGGGGGACTTTCCAGTCATCATCACATACTAGATTCCACTATAAAACAAAAAATAGAGCACATTCCATTTCATTTTCCATAAATTATGGAACACACTTAATATGTTTATTAATCATATTGATAAGACTCTGGTGGTGACTGACTTTCAACTTCAGGGAAGAGATCTCGGGAATGCGGTAAAGAGGATGTGGAAAATGCTAATGCAATCCTGAAAAATACACATTCAGACAGTGTAGAAAGGCATAGTCTACTTCAGTGATTAATAAAAACTAAAACATAGTATAATATATAATACAGCTTCATCTGGAAACTATTGTTTTCATTTCAAAAAGGTACATTACTGTAAAGCTAGAAGAACTGCAACCAAGGAAAATAAAATGGATTAAAACTGATGGGTATATCAGTATCCTAGGAAGTAAGGACATGGTGCTTAGTTTGAAAAAGAAGACAGGCAAGTGAAGATTATGCCAAGAATTTGAAATACACTGTATGGTATAGGCAAGCAAAATACAGAGATTAAAAAACTCCAGTATTTAAAAACTCTAGAATTACAACAGCAAACAGCAGAGAGGAAACAACCAGGCACATCTTAACACCTCTCAACAAAAGATTTTCCCAGGCTCAGCCAGGCCTTCAAATGCTAATAAAGGTGGTCAGTTGAAACATTCACACCTAGCTCCAGCAGAGAAAAGCTCTTTGCCCCACCCCAGCCATTCCACAGATATATAAACCCATTGTTCTAATACCAACAGACCTCACTACCTCTGAGGATGCTTGCCATAGATGCAGGCGAAACGTCAGGAGAAATGCCTCTAGAACATGGCCCTATAGCCCGAAAAAAAACCCCACAAGAACCTAGTGATTCCAGCCATGAAAGCCTTCGACAATACAAAATACAGAGATTTTTCACTGGAAGAATCCCCTGCTTTCCAAGCTTTATTATTATGAATCACAGAGGAAGAAATTAATTAGCAGTAAATTCAGTACA
The DNA here is from genome assembly GCF_037176765.1 of Anolis sagrei. Taxonomy (NCBI): domain Eukaryota; kingdom Metazoa; phylum Chordata; class Lepidosauria; order Squamata; family Anolidae; genus Anolis; species Anolis sagrei. The sequence goes on along the minus strand of NC_090022.1, from coordinate 94,549,554 downwards.
GACAGGGGCCCCCAGTGGCACAGTGGGTTAAACACCTGTGCTGGCAGGACTGAAGACTGACAGGTCACAGGTTTCTATCAGCTCCAGCTCCTCATACGGGGACATGTGAGAAGCCTCCCACAAGGATGATAAAAACATCAAATCATCCGGGCATCCCCTGGGCAACGTCCTTGCAGACGGCCAATTCTCTCACACCAGAAGCGACTTACAGTTTCTCAAGTCGCTCCTGACACGACAAAAAAAAAAGTACAGACATATACAAAAAAATCTTAGTTCACACAAGGTGAATGTATAGAATTTTCTACTTCAAACTGTGATGTTACTCAACAACTTGGATCTGTGCTGTATGAGATTAGTAGTTTTTGAAGGCATCAAGAAGTCCATCTTATCAACCATATTTTTCCTGGTCACAAAGGTGAGATTAAACTCCCCAAACTCTAGATTCTGTATGATCTTGGAGGCTAAGCTGGGTCATTACTCAGGTGGCAGATCAGGGAATATCGGGTTCAGTAAACTACATTTCAGAGGAAAACAATGACAACTCACTTTTGAGTATTCCTTGCCTACAAAGTCTGTGAAACTCATGGAGTCAGCATAACATGGAGGTATAGGTATAAGGACAGTGCAAATTCGTGAACTTTTGTATTTTTTCTGTCTCTTTCTTAGTAATGATGCACTGCTACTAGTGCAATATAATCATTCATTGTGAATTGTCAGTTAAAAATCAATGATATGAGAAATTAATATGATGATGAGGCTCTACAAGTTAAAAAGAAACTGAGCTGCTTCATCACTGTGGATTTGCTTGTGTATACAGAGTATATAGGCATCTTCTAAAGATAAAATCAATACTCCACAACTCTAGGCCAAGTAGGCTTCAGATGAAAGCCAAAAAACAGAAAACAGAGAGATGCCAACAGCCACATCTCCTCCCACAGAAATTGGTTACAACTTGTATGAGCCCTGGAGGATGCATGCATCTGGAAAACACCAGTAAATATCAAATTATTTGTAGCAAGGTAGAAATTAACCACTAATTTCTATTGTGTTCTTTTATTGCAAACAGAGATTTTACTCCAAGATCTGATAATTGGACAAATACGGAATTCTTTGTTTTCCCCATAAGCCAAATGCAGGTTCATTTTCAACCAAATAAAATGTATATGGGTATAAAACAGGAAAATATAGTCCTAAACTACTGGAGCTTTTCAAGATCACAGGCAGGACTTTAAATTGTGTTTGCATATGCAGGTGTGAAATTCTGAGTGATATGCTCAAGCATCCCAGCAATGGATAACCTAACTACCAAGTTCTGGACAAACTAAACCTTGCCAAAAGCCTTAGAGCTGCCGCAAACTAGGCTCCTGCGGGAGCAAACCTTGCCAGCACGTCCCTGACGTCATGAGACTCCGCCTCTCGCCCCGCCCCTTTCTCAGCCTCTTTCTCCGTGCCAGAGTGGTTTTTCCTTTGCTAGGGCAGCATTGCCAGCGTACTCTCTCAGTTGGCAGAATTCAACTGAGAGAGTATGCTGGCAATGCTGCCCTAGCAAAGGAAAAACCACTCTGGCACGGAGAAAGAGGCTGAGAAAGGGGCGGGGCGAGAGGCGGAGTCTCATGACGTCAGGGACGTGCTAGCAAGGTTTGCTCCTGCAGGAGCCTAGTTTGCGACGGGTCTAAGAATCATACTTTCTCAAACCATGGATGCTGATGGTCATTCATCATGGAGATCAGAATGGTTTACAGGCAAAACTAGGTCTAAAACCTTCAGATAATTAACTTTATCAAAAATACCTAGATGCCATGGCATACTCAAATATTGCCATTTCCATATGCTTTTTTTTAAAAAAAAGAATAAAACTTGGACGGGCTCAGACTCTTTCATCCACCTAGAGTTAGCATTTTCCATTCACTAGCTAGCTGTGGTGGACTAAGAGCCTTCCTGCAAATGGTTGCTCTCAATATTCCTAGATGTTTGAGTGTCCTTCATAATATCACTGAGCATGGACAAAGTGAAATAGAAAGAAAGAGGGAAAGGAGATCAACCTGTCTCACCAGCTACCTTGGCATGGTAAAAAGCATAGCCCTGTAAGTATGGCTATCAAAATGGAAATCATAAAAAGTGATGGCTATTGGGGAAAAAATCACAGAATGCATCTTGGAAGGTTTCAATAGAAAATTAAGAATGTTTTTGTTTGTTTGTTTATGCAAGGCTTACTTGCCTTGATTATTTTGTTTTCCATGTGCATAGCCACTCTGAATCCCATTTGAGAGAAGAAGATTAAATAAATATACAGGTAGTCCCCAAGTTATGCACAATATAGATTCTGTAGGTTTGTTAAAGTGTAACTCCAGCCCTATCTATCTATCTATCTTTGGATGGCATAAGGATAGTCTAACACTCCTGCCATGTTTGCTTTGCTGTCTATGCTCCTGTTCAGAAGATTTCACCTCACTTTCTGTCCCTGTGATAATTGGATTATGAAAAATGTGTTTTGTTGTGGAAACAATTATTGATTATAAAGCTTCTGTGGAGACACCTTTTCCCCATGAGAACTCTTTCAAGGGTGATTTCCCCTTCTTAGGGGTAGATATCTCTCACTTCTTGTTGTCTCACCCCATTTTTAACTGTGAGTCGTTTGGTGGGTTGGATGTTTGTAACTTGGGTACTGCCTCTATATATAAATGCAATGATGTTTTTGAATAAAAAGTATTTGCTGAAACTTTTGAACTGCCCTTCTTTTTGTGGGGTAAGAACTTTCCTCTACTTGTTTTCATAACACATCTACTTCATTAACCAAGGTATATCTGAAGTACTTAATAGCATTCCTCTCACACGCCTATGCTCAAATACTTTCTTCTATGCTTTGTTGTTGTTGTGCACCTTCAAGTTGTTTTCAACTTAAGGCAATTCAAAGGCGAAGCTATCATGGGGTTTACTTGGCAAGATTTGTTCAGAGGAGGGTTGCCTTTGCCTTCTGTTGCGGCTAAGACTATAGGACTATATGAGTGGGTTTCCATGTCGAAACTGGGATTTCAACTCTGGTCTCCAAAGCTTAAACCACTACATACCTCATGCTGCCTCCATGTTACAGTATAAAGTTATAGTAATATCTACTATCTTCCAAGCAACTGCTAGGACCTGGATGTTTCAAATGGCATGCCAGGAAATGACCTTCAATATATCCTAAAGGTTTCTGCTTCCCTTTTCTTTTTTTTCAGCAAACACATTTCCAACAAAATTGTTTTCAGGAGGTCCAGCACAAATACAATTTTGAATTGTATGGTGCATAAAATACAGCTATATGGAGGTATTTTTCAGGAGCATCATCTGAAACTACTATACTACACAATAAACCACAGCAGAAAATCAAATTTCCATTGGACTGTTGTTTAGGTAGAACTCTTGAGGTCAGGAGAACTATTTCTCATTTGCCCTCTAATATTACTCAATTTGTATAGGCCGTGAAATAATAACTTTTACCTCCATTCATGTTTTCTTTTCAAAATGGGTGCGCTAAGTAGATGCCCACACTTCAGAATTATTGCAACCCATGTTTGAAAGTATTTACTACCATCAATATCTGTGTCAAAAGTTGCTCAGAACAGAAGAACTAAAATGGCCTAATTTTATTGTCAGGCTTTTCTTAAGGCACTTTGTTTATCAGACATGCTTACACAAGACAAATATTTGTAAATAAGGTAGGGCAGAAACTATATTTTTGTTGTTGTTGTTTTTAACTACACTGCTGTATGCTTCAGGCATTCACACACCCATTTCAGACAATTCCAGGCATCTCTCCCATCCATCTGGCAGATTTTGGAAATGACACTTAAGGGACAGTGTCAGTGCCAGGGAAACTGGGTTGAAAACTAGAGTTTGCTATGACAAGTCCTTTTTGTTCACAATGCGGGATTGCTCAGTTAGCAATGACATTAATAAATTCCACTTTGATAAATTACAAAGGAATGTAAAAAAATATAAAAGTGAAACACTAAAGAAGTAGAAATGAGTAACCTTTGTTTATTCTGGCTTTAAGTATGTATCTAATTAATACTGCAAGATAGATGAAAGAATCCCTAGTACAAATAATGTTAATGGGATGCAACTTTCTGTAAAATATGATAACACAGTGTTGTCACAGAGCAAAATAAGCAACATCTTTTGCATACATGCTACTTTTTTTTTATATATTTTTTATTGATTTTTGCATACTATACAGGGGTGAGAAATAGATAGGGAGAGGCGGGGGTTAGGGTAGGTGGGTTTGGGATTGGGAGGGGGGGGAGGAGGGGGAGGGAGAAAGTTCCATCACCATCACCGTTTTCTTCTGTGCTCTGACTTCCCAGGGTTTTTCAAGAGTCTTATTCTTCTGAATTATAGTCCTTCAGACTGTGATTTGTTTCTGCTGACAAGATGGTAGGCATTTCATTGTTCTCTTCTAAAAATTTATGAGATCAATCATGATGGGAATTTCTTTTGCTTTTAAATAGTCCGTAAAACCTGTCCAGTCAGTTTTTTTCTTTACTCCGTTTATTCTTTCAGCTAGATTATTCATTTGTATTATATCGAATGCTTTTGTAATCCATTCTTCTAATGTTTGTGTTTCTTTCTGCTTCCACTTTTTTGCAATGACCAGTCTGGCTGCTGTGCTCAATAAAAATAAGACTTTGTCCTGATTTCTATTCAGTTTGGTCTCCTTAAGTATTCCTAATAAATATGTCTCGGGGGCTTTTCTAAAAGTTATTTTTAGTATTTTTTGGGATGCCCTATGGATCTTATTCCAGAATCTTTTGATATATGTGCAAGCCCACCATTGGTGGAAAAAAGTGCCCGTTCTTTTTTCGCACTTCCAGCATTTATCCGAAATTGTGTTATTTTTTTTAAATCTAGCTAATTTCTCTGGCGTATAGTGCCAGCGATAAAACATTTTGAACCAATTTTCTTTGATATCACTGGCTGCCGAATATCTGATTTTTGTTGTCCAGATTTCTTCCCATTGGTCTGACGTAATAGTATATCCGAAATCTCTAGCCCATTTTATTTGGCATTCTTTAACCTGTTCTTCTTCCGTATTCCAAGTTTGTAATTGTTTGTATAGTATTTTTATTAATTTTTTCTCTTTCTCCATAATTATGTCCCACAATCCCTTGTTTTGTTCAAATCCTAATTTTTCATCCTTTTTGTATCCCTCCCGAATTTGGTAGTAAGTTAGCCATGTAACTTTGGGGTTTGTTTTTTGGAGTTCGTCATAAGACTTTAAAGTTAAATTTCCTTCTTCATTTTTCTTTAGGAGTTGTTTGTAAGTAGGCCAATTTTCAATCCCTAGTTCTTTTTTCTGTTTTGCTTCCAATATCGAAATCCAGAGTGGGGTGTATCTGAACAGTCTATTTTTATGTTTTTCCCACGTTTTAATGAGGGCTGCTCTTATCATGTGATTTGCAAAATTTTTTTCTATTTTCCTCCGATCATACCATAGGTAGCTGTGCCACCCAGCTCTTAAGTCGTGTCCCTCTAGTGTTAATATATGGTTATTCTCCAATTTTGTCCAATCTTTAATTGCCACCAGGTTGCAAGCCTCATAGTATGTCCTAAAATCTGGCAGTCCCATCCCACCTCTCCTTTTATCATCCGTCATTATTTTTAGACTGATTCTCGGCCTTTTCCCTTTCCATATGAATTTGATTACATCTGAATTCCATTTTTTGAAAAGGTAGTTATTTCTAATCACTGGAATAGTTTGGAACAAAAATAATAATTGTGGTAGCACAGTCATTTTAATTAGTGCAATTCTCCCCATAAGGGAGTGGTTTTGGTTCTTCCATTTCGCCAAATCCTTCTGGATTTTTTTCCAAAGTACTTCATAATTATTTTTAATTAGTGCGATATTACTTTTGGTTACGTATATTCCTAAGTATTTTATTTTGGATACCGTCTGTATCCCTGTTACTTTTTGTAGCGTGTCTTTTGCTTTCTCATTCATATTTTTGGTTAGTAATTTGGTTTTTTGTTTGTTTAGCTTAAATCCCGCAAGATTACCAAAATCTTCAATTTTTTTTAGCCAATCTTTGATATTATTTATTGGGTTTTCGACAAAGCACACTACATCGTCTGCGTAGGTTTTTAATTTGTATTCTTTTTTTTGGATTCTCGGCCCTCTTAGATTTTTATCGTTATTTATGTTTTTAACCAGAATTTCCATGACTAAAATGAAAAGTAAAGGGGACAGTGGGCAGCCTTGCCTTGTACCTTGTGAAATTGGTATTGATTTTTCAGTCTCTTGTCCATTGATTACCAGGGTGGCCTCTTGTTTTCCATAAATTGCATTTATTACATTTCTAAAACAAAATCCCATGTCCAATTCTTTAGCTAGCAATTTTATGAAACTCCAATTTACCTTGTCGAATGCTTTTTCGGCATCTACGAAGAGTAGAGCCAAAGCCTTTTCTGTATGTTTTTCGTAATATTCAATTATATTGATTAAGATTCTAGTATTGTCTTTTATTTGTCGGTTAGGTAAGAATCCTGATTGTTCTATTGATGTCCATTCTTTTAGGAAATTTTTTAATCTTTCTGCCATGATTGTAGCGAATAGTTTATAGTCATTATTTAGGAGCGAAATTGGGCGATAATTTTTAATTTGGGTTATTTCGGTATTTTCTTTATGTATTAGAACTATATTTGCCCTTTCCCATGATTTCGGAATAGTTCCTTCTTTCAATATATTGTTTGCAATTTTTTGGAATAATGGGCTTATCTCATTCTGAAATAATTTGTAGAAGAGAGCTGTGAAGCCGTCTGGCCCTGGGGCTTTGTTTTTTTTTAATTTCCTTATCGCTGTGTCTATTTCAGCCATCGATATCGCTCCATTTAAGCCTTCTCTTTGCTCTTCTGTTAGTTTTGTCATATTTGTTTCACAAAGATATTTTGTTATCTTTTCTTTGTTTACCTCTATTCCTTTATAGAGATCTTTATAGAACTTTGTAAATTCATTTGTGATGCCCTGTTCATCTGTGTAAGTTTTGCCATCTACTTGTATTTTGGATATCATCTGTTTTTGTTTTCGTTTCTTAACTTTATTGGCTAGCCATTTGCCAATTTTGTTCGAATTTTGAAAATAATTTGCTTTTACGAATTTCATTTGTTTTTCTAATTTTTCATTTTGTAGTAGTTGCAATTGTTTGTTGAGCCCTTTTATGATTAATATTCTTTTTTTATCTTTGGGATTCTGTTTTAATAGTTTTTCGTTTTCTGTTAATTTCTCTAAAATATCCTTGACTTCCTTATTACTCTCTCTTTTTAATCTGGCCTCTTGCTGCATGAGGTACCCCCTCATGACAGCTTTCATAGCCTCCCATTGCGTATATTGGGATGTCTCCTCCCCTTTGTTTAGGTCTAAATATTCCTTCAGTAATATCCTAATTTTTTCAATATCCTTTTCTCTGTTTAATATATGATCTTTTAGCTTCCATCTGTATCTCATCTCTTTTCCTTTGATTATCATTTCTATAGCACAATGATCTGAGTGCGTTCTAGGCAATATGTCAATTTTTTTAACTTTAAGATTTATAGAATTAGTTGCCCAAATCATGTCAATTCTCGACCATGTTAAATATCGTCCTGAATAGAATGTATAATCTCTTATGGGCCCTTTGTGTAGTCTCCATGTGTCTCTTAAATTTAGATTTTCTAATTGTTGCATAAAAATCTTTGGTAACTGGCCTGTTCTATTTGTGTTTTTCATACTTTTAGTTTTGCTTTGTATTTTATTTGTTTTATCCAAATTTATGTCGACTACCCCATTAAAATCTCCCAGTATTATTATTTCATCCCAATTTTGCTTATCTATTTCTTTTTTGAGGTCTTTTATAAATTTGCCTTTGGCGCCATTTGGCGAATAAATGTTACAAATCAGTAATTTTTGATTATTTATTTCGATGATGATACCCACATATCGTCCCTCCATGTCCTTAAAAGCTAGTTTTGCATTTAGCCAGTCTTTCGTGTAAATGACTACCCCTTTCTTCTTCTTGCTGTTTGATGCGTAGAATTCATTTCCTAATTTTTTATTTGTGAGAAGTCTTGTATGTCTACTAGAAATATGCGTTTCTTGTAACGCGATTAAATCCAAATTTTTTTGTTTCAAATAATTGAAGACTTTGTTGCGTTTTTTTGGGGAGTTGAGGCCATTGATATTATTGGAGAGTATCTTGAGGTCTTTATTCATGGTTGTTTTCTGCCATCTCCCATTGCAAGACCTCCGGTGGAACTAGTTGATAATTTATTGGTGAAAACTCTCTTAGTCGTTTATTTTCCCTTTCATCTTGCTTTCTCCATGATATCTCACCCCTGTCATCTTCGTCATCTTCCTCCTCCCCAATTCCTTCTTTTTCGGGTTTGGTTTCTTGGTCATTTTCTGAACGTTCAGTCTTTTTCGGCTGTTTTGGTGTTTTTACGCTTTGAGTTGTTTTGGTATGAAATTTTCTCTGCTTTGCTTCTTCCAGATTTGCTTTAAGTTGTTCCTTGTAAAAAGTTTTGGCTTTCTCTTCCGTGTTGAGCCAGAACCTTTTTTCGTTGAGTGTGACTGTAACTCCTTCAGTTTTTTCCCATTTAAATTTTATTCTCCTTTTTTTTAATTCATCCGTCAGAAAGGTGTATCTTCTCCTTTTTATAAGCGTCTGCTGCGTAACTTCTTTCATTATTATTACTTTTTTCTCTTTGTAGAATACCTTCTTTTTTGCATTTTCTTTCAATATGGCGTCTCTGGTGCTCTTTCGACAGAAGGTAATTACTATATCCTTTGCAGTGTTATGCTTTCTTGCATAGCCCGTGGGCACTCGGTATACCCTGTCAACGTCATTCCCAATTACCTCTATGCTCTCGTCCATCAGATCAGCCAGTAATTCGATCATGATCTGTTTCACGTTTTCATCTTTGGTCTCTTCCAGATTTCTTATTCTTAGTTGGTACTCAAGTTCACGATTCTCCATCAGTTCCAATTGCTGTTGTACTTTTAGTGTTACATTTTCCACTTTGTGTACCTTATTTTCGATTTTCCCTTGCTCCATTGTGATTTTCTGATTCTCTTTCTTTATTTTATCTAAATCCTCTTGTAGCTTATTCATGTCTTTTTTGATTTCTGCTTTCATATTTTTGATTTCTTCCTGTAATTCCTTATGTTGAGAGTCTTGTTTTGTTGAAATTTTTATGATTTCGGCTAAGATTTGACTGAGTGCATTTTCTTCCGTGAGAGAATCTTTTTTTGTTTGACTTATCTTTGCTGCAGGCGTGCTTTTCCCTTTTGTACTTTGGGTTGCCATTTTGTGTTTTGTTGAGAATTGCCTCTGCGTCTATTGTAAGTCTCTAGTCAATTTTGTCTATCCTTCTTTCACTGACCTGTTCTGCTGTAGTAAAGTTTCAGTCCTTTTATTTTACCTTCTTGTATTTATTTAATACTTTTTCTCTATATTTTTTTTATTTTAAAAGGGTCTTACCTTCCAGTTTCTTCCGTCTCCTTTAAAGTCGTTTGGATCTCTTCTATCCTTTAATTCTCCCCTTATTTGTTGCTTATTTGTGTCCTTTCTCTATTCGCGGTTTATTTATCCTCTTCTTCCGCGTTTACCTTTACGTCAGCACTTTGTTCTCTTCTCGCGAGATTTTTCCTAATTTCCTTTCTCGCTTTGTCTCTCGTTATCTCGCGTTGTTCCCTTTTAGTCTTCCTCGCGTCGCGCGTCCGTCCGGGTCGTCCCTCGCTCCTTCTCTCCGCCTCCTGACCTCCGCGTTCCGCCTGCCGATCACCCCCTGGCTCTCTGCCAGTGCTTGGGCACAGGAGGCCAGCCGATAAGGATTGGGAGTATTCGTCTCAAGGTCAGACCTCGTGGAGTTTTTGTAGGCTTCTTTTTTTTCCTCTCTCTCCTCTATGTACTATTGTTTGAGAAAGAAAATGGTGGAGGGGGGGGGGGAGAGGAGACTTTACGCTCCTCTTCTTGTAGCTTTCCGGCTCCTTCTCAATTCTCTTCCTGTTTATTTGTTTATCCCTTCTAGAGCTTGATCTGCTCCGCTCTTCTTATTTTCCTTATTATTCTGTTGTGGTATTTGAAGTGCCTTCCCCTGTTCTGTTTTCCAGCCCGCTGTACTCTTCTGCCTGAGTTCCCTGTCGGGCGAGCCTAGAGGGGTTCGACCGTCAGGGTTCTCGAAGGCTTGAGTTTTGCAGTCCCTGACGGGAGGGAGCCTGTTTTGGCTCTACCCAGCTGGATTACCAGGAAACGGGGAGTTTGGTTCAAGTTTAGCTCCCGTATGGTGCAGGGCTGTGCTACTCTCTCTTTTAAGAGTTTCTTTGCCCTTCTATGGCACCTTATGAACCTTCCAGATAGACCTTGTCCTGTTTTCTAAAGTAGATCTTGTCTTATTTTATTTTATGTTACCTTGCTTGTGTCGTTGTCTCAGTCCTTGTTTCCCATCTAGTCTCGTGCCGAGAGTTGTTGCTGTTGTAATCTGTCTTTCTTTCCCCTTCTTTGTCAGCTTAGACTCTTGTCTGACCTCTGCTTTCTTAGTCCTATATTCGTGCTCATAGATCTTCTCTTCTTTCTATTGTGCCGGTCGCCATGGAGCGTCGGGAGCCTTCGCTCCGGCTTCAGTTTGAGCTCACCCTCTGCACCACGTTGCCGGGCGTCCCTGGATGCCTCCTTGAGGGGGGTATCACTCGGACGCCATCGGCCGATAGTGCCTTAGGGTCTTGCCTCCTTGACCTCAGCCCATCCGTAGGAGGTTGGAGTTTGTTACTCTCCAAAGCAGTCAAAAACCGAGCCGCTTCTGTGATCTTCTCGGAGCGATCACAGAGGCATGTCCTCCATGAGCGGCGACCAAACCGGAAGTCCCCTGCATACATGCTACTTTTGAGTCACCAAATGAAATGGATTGTTTTACTAGTTAAAAATATACTTCTGAAAATCTTTTATTTTCCATATATATATACACACACACACACTGCTTCTGACTAAGAAAATATCCAGCTGTTTTGACCAACTTGCTCTGGGTTTGAACTTAAATGTTCCAATCTGAGCACAAGCTGGATTCAATTATAGTTGGCCCTCTACATTTGCAGGTTCTGTTTCTGCAGATTTTATTATTTATGGCTTTCATTAAAATGTTCTCTCTGAGAATGTTTTGATCCTCCAATGGGACTTTAGGGGAGGCATAGGCAAACTTTGGTTCTCCGGGTGTTTTGGACTTCAACTCCCACAATTCTAAGTTGAAGTCCAAAACACCTGGCGGGCTTTTTTTTTTATGTCGTGTCAGGAGCAAGTCGCTTCTGGTGTTAGAGAATTGGCAGGACTGAAGACCGACAGTACTGCCGGCACAGAGGTTTAACCCACTGCGCCACTTGGGGCTCCACCTGGAGGGCTGAAGTTTACCCATGCCCTCTCTAGAGTCTATAGCCAACTTTCCACTGGGGACCTAGAGATTCCAAGAGAGAATGGAATCTCTAGATCCTCCAGTGTGATTCTATGTTCATCTTCTGGCAGAAGGTGATCATATAGTCATCATGAAGAACCTAGAGGCTCATAGAGAGGTGTTCTCTCTGGTTGAAACAGTAGCAATATTTTTATTTGCAATTTTTCACTTTGTGGGGACTCTGTACCCTTAACCCCAGCAAATGTTAGGGGCTGGGAATTCACACCAATCTACCCAGCATTTTAAACAACCAATCAGACCTTGCAATTTTTTACATTCTTTAATTTAAAACAACCAAAATGTGTTATAAAACAAAGTAAAATACATTTTTTTCCACCAGAGACTTTTAATTAATCTAGTGATTAGACTTGGCTCTTTTACAAATTGCTGAATTTGAGAACAATTTTAAATGTCTCTGTACAAAACAACTTGCACAGCATTTTAAAAGGAACTATAACAATGGGTAAATCACCCAATAATATTCTCTTCAACATAAAAAGATTTTATTTTGGAGTTTAGCAGGATTTTCCCCTGAGTGTACTAGGGACCCAACATCGTATTTGTAACCATTGATGAACGTTTCTGGAACATGGCCATATAACCCGGGATTTTGTGTGTATATGCTGGAGTTACACTTAAAAAGGTATTTGTTCTGACTGGCATATAAATTCAACTTAAGAACAAGCATACAGAACATATCATCTCCATAACTTGGGGACTGCACATACTTCTTTCTTTTCCCAAAAATGTTTCCTTGTACAATACACCTGAATATGTCCTATCTAGCTCCTAAGAGCTTGAGTGTTCTTAGCAGGAGTATCTTGGCCCCATGCTGGGAAAACATTTCCTCCTTTTCCCCAAATGATGATGTCTAGTGTAAATCTTTTATTTCAAATCCCAGGTACTTCTTAACAGATGGTTACTAATACTGGATACCAAAAATTACCATGCAACTGTTACCTCTTTCCTTCATCAAACAAACCCTCCAAGGAAGGAAAAGCGGTGGAAAAATAAATGGAAGACAATGACATTTGGAGTCCTCCCTCCTTCCTGCACCTTTGGCATATGAAGCCAGAACAACTGCACAATAAAAGCCTTGCTCGAAAGTATCTCTAGGTGCCCCCCTTCCAGACAGGCCCTATATCTCAGGATCTGATCCCAGGTTTTCTGCTTTAAACTGGATTATATGAGTCCTAACTGCCAGATAATCTGGGATAAACAGAAAACCTGAGATCAGATCCTGGAGGGCCTGTTTCGAAGGGCCCTAGGATCGTGAAGATACAGTAGAGTCTCACTTATCCAACCTTCGTTCATCCAATGTTCTGTATTATCCAACGTAGTAGGCGAATCCAAGTCTTGTTGTATGCGGATGATATGGTCCTCCTGTCAACTACGCAAATAGGTCTCAGGAGACTTTTGAGGTCACTAAGCAGAATTTGCGAACAAGAGAAGTTGAGGATCAATCACTCTAAAACCAAAGTAATGGTATTCTCCAAAAGGAAACAAATGCATAATTGGAAATTCGATGGCCATTCAATAGAGCAGTGTCATAGCTTTAACTATCTGGGCATATACTTCTCATACAATGGAAATTGGAAGAGCCATATTGAGGCAGCCAAACTAGCTGCATGGAGGTCAGTGAACTCAATCCTAGCCTTCAGGAAAACAAAGGGAGGGTCCTTGGTATGTCCCACAGCAAAGATTTTTTCTGCTAAAATTTTACCCCAACTATTATATGGAGCTGAAATTTGGGGACAGGGCAATACAAAACAGGTTGAATGTATTCAGAATAAGTTTGCAAGAGCTTTGTTAGCCCTTCTCCCTGGGACTCCAGCTGCCTTGTTAAGGCTGGAATTGGATCTTCCCTCACTTAAGGCCAGAATGCATAAGCTTAACATCTTATATGGGAAGAGGCTCCTGGGAATGGAGGACGAGAGTATAACAAAGCAATGCATGATGGAGCAGTATAAGCAGGGAGGATGGGCACAATACTGGCAAGCCTTGCTCCTTCAGTACTTTGATGGGTCAACAAATACCCTAATGCATCTGGACAAGAAGGCGATTAGAGACAAAATCTTTGAGAGGGATGCAGCTGACAACTTGCAGATTAGCAAACTGCAAGGTTTCTCTACCTGGTATCCTCGGCTAAAAAGTGACCAATATCGTCAACAATATCTTCAAGACCTAACATCAGCGGTCCTGAGGAAAGCATTTACAGCCCTGCGATTCCAAACAATGCCATCAAACTGGCTAGAGGGAAGATACAGAGGGATCCCCCATGCCCAACGACTCTGCATTTGTGGCACAGGGGAAATAGAAGACCTAACACACTATTTGCTACACTGCCCCTTGTACAATGACCCTAGGAAAAATCTCCTAGGATCACTCTTGGAAGAAAGGGCATCATGGCAACAATCTGCGGTGATCTGCGACTTGCTAGCAGATCATTCTAAAAATATAACACTAAAGGTTGCCACATTCGCAATCGCAGCCCAAAAGATCAGAGCCAAAGTAGCAAAATCCATACTGGGGGTCAGAAATGGAAAAGGTTTGGAATGACACAAAGCAGACACTGTTATTGTCATGTTTCTGCTTTCATAATTTTAAAGAACTTGTTTTAGTTTTAATTCTTGTTACGTTTTAAGGTTTATATTGGAAAGTGTTTATAAAGTTAGTATTTTACTGATGTCATGGCCTATGGCTAGTACAATAAACAATTCATTCATTCATTCATTCATTCAAGTAGTCTGCCTCCCGCCTGGATCCACAGCTGTTTCAATACATTGCAATGTTTTGGTGCTAAATCCGTAAATACGGTAATTACTACATAACATTACCATGTATTGAACTGCTTTTCTGTCAATTTGTTGTAAAACATGATGTTTTGCTGCTTAATTTGTAAAATCATAATGCAATTTGATGTTTTATAGGCTTTTCCTTATCCCTCCCTATTATTATCCAACATTTTCGCTTATCCAACGTTCTGCTGGCCCGTTTATGTTAGATAAGCGAGACTCTACTGTGTACCAAAAACTTTACTCAAGGAGACTCCTATTCTATAATGTTGCAAAGTGGAGCAACTGAACTGGTAGCCGAGCAGCCAAATTTTCTCAATCTCGCTTTCTCTTTATATATTCTACAATGCTAAAGAAGTAAATAACATGTGTCCTAGATTGAATTGTTGTGAAGAATTGAGACTGAAGCAGAAACATATATATATGTACAGCTGCAGAGTGGAAACTGTGGTCTCTCTTTTTTGCACAACAGATCTTCATTGGTCAGTAGGGCAATTTACACACATAAAAACAATACCACGATGTTCTGGTTTTCCAAGTACTATATGTATGTATGCCCCGTACTTTTTGTACCACCAGCTGCTTGACAGACTTATTTACATCAAAATCTGGTACACATCTTAACATATCAATAAGTAGAAAAATAACTACCATCAAGAAGGGTGGAGAGGGAAACTAGCCCCACTAGTCTTATTTTTAGTACACCAAGCCCTGGGGTCTGACTCATGAACTCTAATTTCCTGAGGACTTTCCAATAAAGCAAACCAACTGCTGCTTTAAAAACAAAATAAAAGCACAGAGACCAACATGTTGCTTATGAAATACAGGAATGTTTCAAAACTCTGACACGGTTCATAGGAAAATGTGGTAGGGCAACGGAAAATGGCAAAATGTGAAGATGTGTTTAATTTTACAAGAACATTTTATTTTCATTTAATTTTTACAAGAATTGGCATCCTGGGACTGGAGTGGGTGCACGTGCATGCATATTTGTCATAGCATCTCATAAACAATCTAGCCAAGACAGGTTCTTGCCTACAGTTTTTGAGAGAAATGAACAACCTTTCCCCCCAAAGCCATGTTCCCTCTAAATCAGTGGTTCCCAACCTTTTCAAGTCACCACCTCATTTTATAGAGGTAAAGTAACCCGAGACCACGAGACAATAAAAAAGGTCTGAATCACTGCTCTAGCTGGAGATTCTGCATTGAGCAGCTGGGTGGATTCAATGGCTCATGAGATCCCTTCCAACTCAGTGACTCTATGAATAAGCAGATGCAAGCATAGAATTATAGAATAATAGAGTTGGAAGAGACCATATGGGTCATTCA
Organism: Anolis sagrei; assembly: GCF_037176765.1. Taxonomy (NCBI): domain Eukaryota; kingdom Metazoa; phylum Chordata; class Lepidosauria; order Squamata; family Anolidae; genus Anolis; species Anolis sagrei. The sequence continues at coordinate 94,533,979 of NC_090022.1, read as the reverse complement.
AGTCCAACCCCCTGCCATGTAGGAAAAGCACAAAGTTTCCCTGACAGATGACCACCCAGCCTCTGTTTAAAAGCCTCCAAGGAACTTCCATCACATTTCAAGGCAGAGAGTTCCACTGCTGAACAGCTCTTATAGTCAGGAAGTTCTTCCTAATGTTTAGGTTGAATCTCTGTTCCTGTAATTTGAACCCATTGCTCCGAGTCCTAGTTTCCAGGTCAGCAAAAAACAAGCCTGCTCCCTCTTCCTTATGATATTCTTTGACATATTTATACATGGCGATCATGTCTACTCTCAATCTTCTCTTCTGCAGGCTAAACATACCCATAAGACACTCCTCATAGGGCATGGTCTCCAGATCTCTTCCCATTTTAGAAATCTTCCCATTTTAGTTGCCCTCCTCTAGATACCTTTTAGCTTGTCAATATCTCTTTTTAAATGTGGTGCTCTGAATCAGACACATTATTCCAGGTGTCGTCTAACCAAAGCCAAATAGAAAAAAGCACCATGACCTCCTTCAATCTAGACACTATATTCTTTTGATGCAGCCCAAAATCTCATTGGATTTTTCGGTTGCTGCATCACACTGTTCTAGAGGAAGGGAGGGAGGTGAAGGAAGGCAGGTGGGCTGTGGGCTGTGCCCCTTGGCATCTGTAGCATCACAGCGCAGGGTCCTGCCTAGTGCTGGCAGGAGCATGGCTGCTACCAGCCCCCCCCCCCCCCGGCCATGTGCTGAGTCTTGGGGAGTGCTTGAACCTCAAGGAAGGAGCAGGAGGAGGAGGAAAGCAGCATGATGGTGGTGCCACGAATACTTGGAACAGGTGGAGGTGGAAAAGTGAAGAGTGGAGCCCCTCAGTAGCCCTTGCGGAGCCCCAAGGGCTCAATGGAGTACACTTAAAGAACTGCTGGCTTAGAGGAAGCAGGAAGTGGAAAGTGTCACAAGAGATGGACACACACAGCAGGGAAGCTATGCTGGGTCATCATCACTCATCTGCAGAATTCTAATTGTGTTTGTTACTTCAAGTTATTCACATGTTAAAATCCTAAACACATTTACTTGAGGGAATGTCCTGGTGGAATTCAGCAGGTACTCATTCCAACAGTGGTCTATGGGATTAAAAAAAACCCCCCAGTATATTAGGTAATTCTGCATCATACATCCCCCAAACCACTGTCTAAGAAATGCAAGTCATCATTGCGCACACAGTCCTGGGATTCTGGTCCAAGACTCTAGGGATATGGGCTAGTATGTGCTTGTCTTTTCAAAAGTTGAAACTGCAAAAATAAAGTTAAAAAGTGAGAGGCAACTGAAATGCCTTTAAAAAAAATCCATCTTATGAAATTTAAAATGATTAGACCTATTTCTCCTTTTTCCACGGGAAAGCTTTGGTTTATAAAGTCTTATGAAACATGATTAGTTGCGGTTATTCTAATACCGCTGAAGTCAGTATCCCATGACTTAAATTGGATTAGAGTACATCCCAATGTATTATATTAGCCAGTTTTAGCCTTCAACTACAAAGCAGAGACAAAAGCTAACTCTAAAAAAAGAAAAAAGAAAAGGTTTTATTTTGGAAAGCATTGGCATTCTAGACAGTTACAAGATTAGTGTGCACTGTGTACTTAATCAAACTATGCAAAGTGAGTGAACTCTGAAAGAAGATAACTGGAGGTGGGATCAGCCAGAGAAGAGTCCTACCTATGCAATTAAGCTTGTCAATAGAAAAAGCATAGTAGTATTTATGAATATTAGTTTCCCAACACCAATGTATGTACAGGTTTGCTTCAGATAGCAAAGTTGATGCATTTCTGGGCATTACTTCTTTGACACTAACTTTGATACCAGAGACAGAAACAACATAAAAAGAATAGGGATAGGTTCCTGATCCATAAAAGAAGAGCAGTTCCATGTTTCAGTAACTATTGGATTCAAAACTAACAATGTGAATATGTGAAAAGTCAGTTAAACCTTGCATAAATAACCAAAAACATTCTAAACCTTCTAGAGACTACTTGAAAGCTTCCTCCAACCTCCATCCAGGAAGTACATTTTTTTTGTCTCCAGTCTCCAAACTCCTTAGGATTTCCATTTGGGCACCAAATCTACATACTGATGCTTTTTTAAAATAATGAGTCTAAGTGATGAGTGGAGCCCCTGGTGGTGCAGTGGGTTAAACTGCTGAGCTGCTAAACTTGTTGACTGAAAGGTCACAGGTTCGAATGTGGGGAGTGGCATGAGCTTCCACTGTCAGCCCCAGCTTCTGCCAACCTAGCAGTTCGAAAACATGCAAATGTGAGTAGATCAATAGGTACCGCTTTGGCGGCAAGGTAACGGTGCTCCATGTAGTCATGCTGGCCACTTGACCTTGGAGGTGTCTACGGACAACACCGGCTCTTCGGCTTAGAAATGGAGATGAGCACCAACCCCCAGAGTCGGACACAACTGTCAGGGGAAAACCTTTACCTTAACTGATGAGCATGCTTTTTTCTATCCAATCTGCTGTTTACACATACCTAATAAGGGATTCTAGATGCAGTTGCTGTTTACCTTAAACTGCTGTAGGCAGGCACACACAACTACAGTAGGGTAAAATAAAGCAAAATACCATTATTTCCCAGCTGAACCTTTATTGCGTTGCATACTGCAGCAACCTACCACTGAAGATATATGTTTCTCCAGCCCTCCTTTACCATCTTCCCAGTGTGGATGCCCCAAAAAAGCTGCCAGCAATGCAGGATATGAAAAGGAAAGGGGAAATGGGCATATATAAAAAGGAATTTCTTTTTCAGAGGTGTGCTTCTACTGCTTGAGCAAATCATATAATTCGCACAGAGTTGTGCCTACCTACAACAGTTTAGGGTAGCTGCTTTGAGTTTCCTTTGTGGATAAAAAAGGAGGGGCATAAATAAACATAATAAAAATATTTTTTGAATCTGAAATATTACATTCAGTGCCACAAAGGAGTTCCCAGAAAATAAAAGATGCCTTTAGATCAGTGGTTCTCAACCTGTGGTTTCCCAGCTGTTTTGGCCTACAACTCCCAGAAATCCCAGCCAGTTTACCAGCTGTTAGGATTTCTGGGAGTTGAAGGCCAAAACATCTGGGGACCAACAGGTTGAGAACCACTAATCTAGGTAATGTATGAAATCGTATCGGGCATTAACTGTACATTTGTAATGGTTAAAAAGATCCTACTATTTAAGCAAGAAAACCCAAATATGTCCATTATGCAATTCCTAACATTGCAACCATTAACATGTATTAACTACAACTCATCATGCTTTGTTAGCTAATATGACAGAGCTCTTCAGCAGTTTACTGAATCAATTTTAACCTATCCTAGGAATCGTTAATTAAAAATCAAAGTCCAATCTTCATGCAGCAATTACAGCACTCCAAGCTTTGGCTACAACTCAATACTAACAAACAACATTTAACTAACATCACAACATGTTTAGACTTTGAGCGAAGCAAAAAAGAAACACTATAAAAACAAAGCTTAAAGTACTGTAATAAAGCATCAGCAGAGAAGTAATTTGTTCTGCAATAGTAAAAAAGGGATGGTAGTAAATGATATTTTAGTCAGCTGACATGTGCCGTCACAAAGTCTTGGAAATATAAAACATTTCAGTTCAGTTGAACTTAAAATAGTGAAAGGTCTCAAAGAAACTGCTACCTAGTGCCTTGTAACAATTGTTAAAAGTTAGAGTGGCATAGTGGTTTGAATGCTGGACTAGGACTGGGAGACCAGGGTTCTAATCCCTGCTTGGTCATGAAACCCATTGGGTGACCTTGGGCATATCACACACTCTCAACCTTGGAAGAAAGCAAAGGAAAACTCCCTCTGAACAAACCTTACAAAGAAAACTCCACGTTAACTTACAGCATTCGTGTTAATTGTATAGTATCTTCTTAGACAAGGAATACTCAGAAATGATTCTACTAGTTGTTTCCCCTGTGGTATAGCCTGCACCACCTGGTATTCCTTGGTGATTTTCCATCCAAGTACTAACCAGGGCTGATCCTGCTTAGCTTCCACAATCGAAGCAATCTTGTGCCTTTAGGGTCATGAGATATCAGATATGATTTGAAGGCCTATGAAAAGAACATTATTAACTATAATGCGTTACAGATTAAATGAATATATAGAAACAAGTACTATTTTGACTTGAAGGACAAGCAATGCCTCATGGTGAAAGACGTTATGCTATGTAAGGTTGTTTCTTTAGAATTTGAACTTAAATTCTAGCACTCCAAATGCAGTGTATGCCTACCCAAAGATGTGAATGCCTACCTAGAGGACGAAAAATTGAGGTAGAAGATTTACATCTTGTTTCATTCTATTGTTCTAAATAGAATCAAGTTCAAATGATGCAAATGATATCCATCTCAACTTGACTCCTTCTGGTGAAACAAAACTGTCTTTACACAGACTGTCAACTTCAGAAGAAGGATTTTTCCAGTCTGCTGCTACAGGGGAGGAGGGGATTAAATTCTCACTCCCCGCTTGCTATGATCCTATTATCAGTTCCAAATCTGAAGCTAATTGCAGTTTGAACTTTAAAAAACGTTGTTAGATGCAAAGAGGTATTAATTTGGCCCTTAATTCCTAAAGACCACTCTTAAGAGATAACTGCAAAAAATGGACAAGGTTTTCATGCCCCTGATGCGATCTCTTTCTTATCTCCACAAGTGTACACCCATGGCCAGCAAGTTTTCCAAATATGCTGTGTGTTCTCTGCTTTGCTAAAGATATGAAAGGAGGAGACAGACCAGAACTGCAGTTCTTCCTTATCTCTTTTTTGTCCCAGTCAAGAAGCAGGGACGGAGCCAAAGGACCACTTCCATGGTATCCTACATTTTCTTTTCCCTGATCTAACAAATTAAGCTACTATTCTAAATCTTCTAAGAACCATTTAAACTCTACCTAACTGTGACCTAGTAAAAGACTACCTAATACAGATGAAGATTGACCTCATCTGCTGAAGATATTCAATCCTAAGAGAATATGCGGATGGAGGGGAAGCAGAATAAGTATAAAAACAACTCCAAATAATTTTTAATGACCATCGGAAGTAAGAAGGACGTTAACAAACATTTTTATTATATTTTTTTATTTTACTTTTTCTCTCTCTTCTTCTCTCATTCTTTTTTCCTACTTTCTACACAAGCAAATGTCCTCCCACTTTCACTGTATAATTAACCAACTCTAATATATAGATAGAGTATATATATATATATTGAGAGAGAGTATACACACAGCCCTCCCCCCTTTTCTCCTGATCCACTCTCTATATTCTACATGACAAAATCATAATAAAAATATTTTTAAAACCTCTACCTAACCTGCTATGACAGAATGTTCTCTCTCTTACCTCTGTTATCATATATTCCTCTATAACTATATTGTCTAAGGCAATTGTTCCCAACCTGTGGTCCATGGATTACCAGATCTAAACCGGATCTAAAGTTGACCAAAAACTGATTCATAAACCATTTGGTACTCATGTTGGAGATTGGTCCCGGGTCTGAGTAGTCCCTGGTCAAGTGGGAACCACTGGTCTAAGGACACTGTTTCCACCCCCTCAAAATTCGGAAAGATCAGATGAAAAAAATAACTCCCCAAATCAATGAGAAATTATATCTCATTACTACATTAATGGGATTGCTCTTGTTCTGAAGGTAGTCACAATAAATAAACTCTATTATTATGTATATTTATACTCTGCTTTATCTCCCCAAAAGGGACTCAAAGCAGCAATTCTCTTCAAAGTATTGGTATTTCTTGTACTTGTCCCCCCCCCCCCCTATTTTTTCTTCTGGATCCCAATTCTGAAAAATGCAAAAGACAGTTTCATTTACTCAATTAGCAATCTAGTCACAATATTTTGCAGAAACAGAAGCTTCTGGCTGGACATATTCACACTGTACCATTACAGGGCTATGATTCCACTGTAACTGCCATGGTTCTGGGACTAGCTGTTTAGGTTGGGCCATTTAGAATTCTTAGCTGGGGAGCTCTACTGCTTCCATAAATGACAACCCCCACGATTCCTTTAGACATTGCCATGGAAGTTAAAGGGGAATATAGCATGATATTTCTGAACAATGAATAAGCTCTAGGTCTTCACAGGCTGCTTGAAGAACAATGGATTACAGCAGCAAGACAAATGGAGTACAAGAAAAAATAAATAAAACTATGGTCAGTTAGGACTATGATCCATTAAGAGATAAGGTTTAGAATGGTGAGAAGTGATTTAAAACATGGGGCTCCCAAAATTAGGACCTGATTTTACAGAATCCTAAATATGCAGTACTGGTCCTTTATAGAAACGTCAACTCACAGTAAATCAGTGGTTCCCAACCTTTTTTTGACCAGGAACGACTTGAACAGAGACCACTTTGATTAGGGACCACTCTCCAACATTAGTACCAAAAAGGTTAGAAATCATTTTCTAGTCAACTTTAGATTTGGTTTGGTTATTTAGGGTATTGATTCAGAAAACTGCATTGGATAGACCACATCAGCTCTAGTTTCTGATACAGAATATATGCCATTCAGTAGTTGCCATCTGCTCGGACACAGAAAATCACATTTAACAATCTAGAGCTGATGTGGTAGTAGTAATCTTTTGTGGGTAGTCAGCCTCTTCCCTTCCAACATCCCCATTGCCTCAGCACTATAAGAGGGTTTTGCAAGACCAGTCACTCTTGTTGCCATGTGGTTTTGAGGCAATGCCATATTTTCGTTCTTGCAGACCACTGGTGGTCCACGAACCACAGGTTGGGAACCACTGCTCTAAATCAAATGAATCTCTCACCAGCATTATCTTTGTGCTGTGTAACATTCAATTCACAACTCTGAAGCAACCCTTCTCTTAATACACTCTGATAAAAAGGGGAATGGGTAGGTTTGTAAGTGATGACCTAAAAGCCACTTTAGAAATTTCCATGTTTTGTCACATGGATCTTGGTAACCACAAATAAACAAATATATTTCTTACAAACCATGTATTTACCCTAGAAAGGTACATGGATTTGCTGGGCGGCAGGAGGGGGGAGGTGTTAGACAGCTGAGTTGGTTTCCAGCCTTGTAAAGCAAAAAATATGTACTAGGCTAACAAGAATTTTGGCAACTTTCTGGGGCTGGCAGAGAAAAGAACAAAAGCCAATGTGTGTTTAATTTAGTAAAAAGCCAGTATCAACCCACAGTTCTCTATGCTGCAGAATGGAGAATTGTTTATTTATTCTGCATGTTGTTATTCTGCAAATCTGGGTGGTAATTGCTGCTTGGTGATAGATTGTGAAAACCAAAAGTTTCTCACTTTAGAGGTGGGGAATTAGTAAATACACTCCAATTGTCTTGGAAGCTCAGTCCAGTTTTTTTAAAGCTACTTTCTGTTTTGACAGCTGACAGAGAGTTCAGTCAGAATTGAGTTGAGAAGAGTCCTGTTTGCCAAAGATAACACAATGAAATTTATACACATGGGCTGGTTACCAGTGTCAGAAGAAACAGCAGATGTATAAGAAAAGGAACAAAGGGTAAGTATTATATACAGTAAACAGTATATAATTTGCTGATGATTGAGATAATTTGCTTGTGTGTATTTAGGGCATTTGGTTGGGATGCTATTAAAAGGACTTGTGACAGCAACTGTTTCTCTTACCGAATAATTAGAAATTGCCCCAAGTAATTTCTGAAAATCTCAAATTAACTAACACTATTCTAGCCTGTAAAACGCCCCTTTAATAAATTCAGATAGCTAATTGTAGATAGTCTGCAGTGATTGTATTTCTCCTAAGACTAGAGTACCAAAGCTCCAGGAAGCTTTAAATACCATATCTGGTGTGAGAAAAGACAAGTTAGGTTAAGGAATTATTGTCTAAATCAGGAACTATTATCAATAGTTCCATGCAGACAGATAAATGTAAAACACCAGGAAGCCCATGAAAATCTGAGAAATCATGCCTTGGAGTAAACAACACATACAAATTTATAAACTGACCATACTTTTTAACACACCATTCTCTTTTACTTTCCTTTAGAAAATTTTCTTCATCCCTATTGACAGGAGCATTTAAATCAAAGCAGAACCTGAACAAAGAAGTAGTTGCAAAATCATAGAAAACAATAATGTAGCTTTGCCATGTTCAAATATTGACCAATGCAGAAACAATGCAAATGAAATAACTGAACATGCTATTGTAATCTGTCATAATCTCTGATAGACAACAGACGGCTCCCAGCCAGCAAACCAAGACAGCTATTATCTGGACTAGCACAGCAGAATGGAGAACTGCTGTTGCCAAGGAGCAGGATGGGGATAAGAGAGCATCTGTTCTACATTCAGACAAAGATTTTATGTCCTGTAGAATTGCATTCAATAGTGTAGTCATTTTGGACCACAGAAATGGCACAGCCCACGATTTCTCATTATAGTCTGCAGAGTACCAACTGTTTGTCCTGCTTAGATATAATGACAAGGGGAGAGTTAATGCAAATAAGAAGTCAGAGAGGCTTTGGGGGGGGGGGGGGGGGCACACACAGAAAACAGAGTACCAGACCCAAATGCCAAACTATGGTATGGTCATTATGTTCATAAAGCTTTTAGTTGTAAGATCAACATTTTAGAACAGCTATCTAAAATAAGGTCTCTTCTGAAAATATTTGATGCAACTGGAACAATTCATGTTTATGCAAAAATAGGACTCTTTTTAAAAAGGGGATTCAAATTGTTCATTATAACTCCAGGTCTTAAAGATCACCAACTGATGAAAATAAACTGTGTAAATCATCTCGATCATCCCTGCCAGATTCAAAACCACATATACTTGCATGTGCTTGTACTGTGCTTTCTATGAATACATCATCAGATAAGCTAAAATATGACTCCCTTATGACTCCCTCTTTCACATACACACCTTAAAAACCAAGCACATAATTTAAATGCTAAATGTATAACAAGACTAATATGTGCTTTATAACTTTGGCCAATTTTACTTTGTTTTTCTAATAATAATAATAATAATAAGAAGAAGAAGAAGAAGAAGAAGAATCATCATCTTTATTTATAACCCGCTTTTCTCCCTCATAAAACCCAAAGTGGCTTACAAAGTATTAAAATCATGTAAACAACAATCCAAACACATCAATGATAGTTATAAAACATAAAATAAGCAGTTTAGAACAACAGTAATATACATTCACATTCTTGTGGCATCATCTCAGATTATATTGCACTTTGTTCCAGTCCATAAACATTGTGGTGTTTCTTATTGCTCCACCTTAGTTTCCCTCACTAAAGGCCTGTTTAAACAGGAAAGTTCTTAATTGGTATTTGAAAGAAGAAAGGGGAGGGAGCTGTTTTAATTCTTTTGGGTGTTCCACAGGGTAGGGGTGATCACAGAAAATGCCTTCTCCCTCATCGATTTCAGTCACATTTGCGACGGTGGTGGAAGTGAGAGTAGGGTCTCACCAGAAGATCTTAAAGTGCGAGCCGGTTTGTATGAGGAGATGCAGTCAGATAAGTAAGTTGGACCTGAACCGTTTTGGACTTCCAACATGGCTTAAAGAAATTAAATGCATTACAATATAGAAAAGAGCAATTTTTCAAAGCACCAACATCTTTTTCAGACTAGCAGCAAAAGCCTGCAGAGCACAGATGGGCAAAATGTGGCCTTCTACATATTGTTGCACTGAAACTACAGTGATATACAGCTATCCACTGAGGCTTGAAACTAGGGTACCCCTGTGGATATCAGAATTTGTGGGTGCTCATGACCCATTATACACAATGGTGTAGTAAAATGGGATTTCTTATATAAAATGACAAAACTGAGGAGTCTTTTATTTTTTTAAAATACCACGGAGTAAAAAAAAAGAAAAGAAAAACTAGATTTCTCTATAAGAAGCCCATAGCCTGGAAACAGCCAGCAGCCTTGTACCAAGTGTTCCATATTAAAATATTTATAATAGCGGCTTCCCCCCCCCCCCCCCTAATTTTTTAAATCAAAAAATGAATTGGGGGGAGCTGTGGTTTTCCAATGAATCCTCTCATTATCTTGCCTTAGTCCAGCCTTTATAGTGCCAGCAGATCTTCCTCAAGATCACAGGCAGTTCCCAAGTTACAAACAAGATAGGTTCTGCAGGTTTGTTAGCCATATATATAGTTTTGGATAGTATACGGAAGGTCTAAACCCCTGTGGTGTTTGTTTTGTTGTCTGCTCCTTTTAAACGATTTCAACTCACTTTTTGGTCCCCCTGATAATTGGATTTTGACAATTTGGCTTGTTGCAGAAGCAAGGATTGGTGGTAAAACTTCAGTGGAGAAACCTATTTGCCATTATTACTCTTTCAGGGGTGCATTTCCCTCCCAAGGAGTAGATTTCTCTCACTTCCTGTTGTCTGATCCCATTCTTTACAAGTCACTTGGTAAGTTGGATCTTTGTAACTTGGGAGATTACCTGAATTAACATGCACTTTGAGGGTACTTAGATAAGACTAACATGGCAATCTAAGTAGTTCATCTATGCCTACTTCAAGTGTTGCTAGCATGGCAAGTTTTGATACAATATTCTGGCAGGCAATCACAATGGGTATCTTGAGAAAATGTGTACAGCACAAAACAGGAGAACAGCTGAACCAAATATGAAGGGTTAAATCTATGTATGTTGCTGTTATGTGCCTTCCAAGTTGTTTCTGCCCTAATTTGACCCTGTCACAGGGTATTCTGGAGCTTTTTTTGTTTTTCCATTTCAGGCGCAACTTGAGAAACTGCAAGTAACTTCTGGTGTGAAAGAACTGGCCGTCTGCAAGGATGTTGCCTAGGGGACACACAGATGTTTGATGTCTTACCATCCTTGTGGGAGGCTCTCTCATAGGGAGCAGCATGGGGAGCTGGAGCTGCTAGAGGGAGCACAACTCGCTCTCCCCGGCTTTAAAGTGCTGACCTATTGGTCAGCAGTCCTGCCAGCACAAGGGTTTTACCCACTGCGCCACTGGTCCTTTCTGGAGCTGAGAGTGTGCGATTAAGCCAGGATTACCTACTGAACTTCCATGGCTGAGTGGAGTCAAACCCTGGCCTCCAGAATCATAGTAAGTCAGACTTGGTAAGCCACACTCTCATTACATTCCGAATAGATTACTACAACACACTCTATGTGGTGTTGCCTTTGAAGACTGCTTGGAAGCTTGAACTAGTCCAATGGACGGCAGTCAGGTTGCTCAATGGAGCGACATACAGAGAGCCTACAACCCCTCTGCTATGCCAGTTCCACTGGTTGCCAATCTGCTACCATGCACAAATCAAAGTGCTGGCTTTATCCTATAAAGCCCTGAATGGTTCTGGCCCAGCTTATCTGTCTGAACGTTTCTCCTGCTATGAACCATCGCGAAGTCTAACATCTACGGGAGAGGCCCTGCTCTCGGTCCCACCATCCTTGCAAGCACGACTGGTGGAGATGAGAGACAAGGCCTTCTCAGTGGTGGCCCCTCGCCTGTGGAACTCTTACCCAGTGACATTAGATTGGCCCTCTCCCTCTTGTCCTTTAGAATGAATCTCAAAACCTGGCTATGGGACCAAGTGTTCGAACAGTAGAGGTAGCAATTCAGAACGAGACCCAATTTATATGAATGACAATGGACTGACCTGGAAAATGATTTCAAACCTGCATCATTTAAATAATATTTTAATAATTTTAAAGCATTAACGAATTGTTTTAATTGCTTTTATCATTTATTATTATTGTTGGCATTGAATGAATGCCTGTTGTGAAGCCCCTCAGAGTCCCCCTCCGGGGGTGAAAAGAATGGGATACAAATATGCAAAATAAATAAATAAATAAATAACTTGTAGAGCAACCTGCAAACCACTACACCAGGGGTCCTCAAACTTTTTAAACAGAGGGCCGGGTCACAGTCCCTCAAACTGTTGGAGGGCCGGATTATAATTTGAAAAAAACATGAATGAATTCCTATGCACACTGCACATATCTTATATGTAGTCCAAAAACACTTTAAAACAATACAATAATTAAAATGAAGAACAATTTTAACAAATATAAACTTGGGGGGGGGGGAGGTGGCGGGCAAAGCAGCCCCAAAGTCGCTTCGCCCGCTGCCTCCCCCTCTTTCTCCTGCCTTCGGGATGAGGCATGATCATCAAGTTTGCAGACGACACCAAATTGGGAGGGATAGCCAATAGTCCAGAGGACAGGAGCAGAATTCAAAACGATCTTGACAGATTAGAGAGATGGGCCAAAACTAACAAAATGAAGTTCAACAGTGACAAATGCAAGATACTCCACTTTGGCAGAAAAAATGAAATGCAAAGATACAGAATGGGTGACGCCTGGCTCGAGGGCAGTACGTGTGAAAAAGATCTTGGAGTCCTCGTGGACAACAAGTTAAACATGAGCCAACAATGTGATGTGGCGGCAAAAAAAGCCAATGGGATTTTGGCCTGCATCAATAGGAGCATAGTGTCTAGATCTAAGGAAGTAATGCTACCCCTCTATTCTGCTTTGGTTAGACCACATCTGGAATATTGTGTCCAATTCTGGGCACCACAATTCAAGAGAGATATTGACAAGCTGGAATGTGTCCAGAGGAGGGCGACTAAAATGATCAAGGGTCTGGAGAACAAGCCCTATGAGGAGCGGCTTAGGGAACTGGGCATGTTTAGCCTGAAGAAGAGAAGGCTGAGAGGAGATATGATAGCCATGTATAAATATGTGAGAGGAAGCCACAGGGAGGAGGGAGCAAGCTTGTTTTCTGCTTCCTTGGAGACTAGGACGCGGAACAATGGCTTCAAACTACAAGAGAGGAGATTCCATCTGAACATGAGGAAGAACTTCCTGACTGTGAGAGCCGTTCAGCAGTGGAACTCTCTGCCCCGGAATGTGGTGGAGGCTCCTTCTTTGGAAGCTTTTAAGCAGAGGCTGGATGGCCATTTGTCAGGGGTGATTTGAATGCAATATTCCTGTTTCTTGGCAGGGGGTTGGACTGGATGGCCCATGAGGTCTCTTCCAACTCTTTGATTCTATGATTCTATGAGGCGAGGCCACTTTCCAAAGGCAGGAGAAGAGCAGGCTGGGCCCAGGAAGGCAGCGAGCGAAGCGTCCCTGAAGCCGCTTCGCCCGCCGCCTCTCACCCTTCTCCACACCCTGTGGGCCGGAAAAATGCCCTCCGGGGGCCGGGGCTGGGCTGTGAGCTGTAGTTTGAGGACACCTGCACTATGCTGTAAAGCAGGGGTCCTCAAACTTTTTAAACCGAGGGCCAGGTCACAGTCCCTCAAACTGTTGGAGGGCCAGATTATAATTTGAAAAAACCATGAATGAATTGCTATGCACACTGCACATATATTATTTGGAGTGCAAAAAACACTAAAAAACAACAACACAATAATTAAAATGAAGAACAATTTTAACAAATATAAACTTATTAGTATTTCAATGGGATGTGTGGTCCTGCTTTTGGCTGATGAGATTGGATTGCTGTTGTTGTTGTGTGCTTTCAAGTTGTTTCAGACTTAGGTTGACCCTGAGAGAGGGCCGGGTAAATGACCTTGGAGGGCCGTATCTGGCCGTTGGGCCTTAGTTTGAGGACCCCTGCTGTAAAAGCACCAGATCAATAGCCTTTACATATGGATCATCAAACCCCAAATTCACTCTACTCTAGCTGGACTTAGCCTACAGTACTAATACTCTAGAGCAGGCCTGGGCAAACTTGGGCCCTCCAGCTGCTTTGGACTTCAACTCCCACAATCCCCTGCAGCTTGTAGGGTCTTAGGAAATGTGGGAGTTGAAGTTTACCCAGGCCTGCTCTATAATCACTAAACCCTGTGAAGCGCAGGAGGGTTAGCCCTGGTGAGTATTTGGATGGGAGACAGAGAGCTATGTTGACAGGCGGCCTAAAGGGCAAGGACTGGCTGTGCAAGGGAGCGTTCAAGGGATTCATCAGAACTAGCCAAATGTCAATGTCCTGAGTATGGCGTGCCATTGAGGTGTTGTGCCTGGAGGAAAGATAAGATAGCGCCGGCTGGCTCAGTAAAGCCATTCCTGTCCTTCCGGCAGGACCACGTTTACGAGGAGACCAGCCTGTCCTGCGCGCCTGTCCCTTGAGGGCCGAACTGGCGCACGCGGGGCCCTCGCGCGCATCCTTCCGCCTGCCCGCAGGCGCCCTCCTGCTTCTTCTCCTCCTCCTCCTCCTCGAGGTTGGGAATGCCCGTTAGTTATGGCTCCATTAGGAGGAGGAGGAGGCCTATCACGATACTCAATGGCCTTTCTATCCGTGTTGTTATTGTTATCGTCATCATCACAATACAATACAGCGAGGGGGGAGGCGCGAGACAAAGGTCCGTCCCCACTCACTCCCCGCCCCGCCTCTTTGGTTTTCTCCACTCGGGCAAAGAGCGGTAACCTCCCTTTGCAATCCTTGGACCGAACCATTGCAGCCAGGCGGAGGGGTGGTGGTGGAAAGGAGTGACGGCTGCCTGCGCGCGCGCCGGAGGGAAGGCACGTGCGCCGAGGTCCCGACTGCCTCCTATGACGCAGCCCTCCCTCCCTTATGGAGAGGGTCCCTTTAAGGGCGGCGCGTGAGCGGGAATGCCGGCAGGTGTGCGGCTGGCTGTGCGTGACGAGCAGCACTCGCAAGCGGCCTTTCGTGGCAAGGGCTCCCATTGGCTAGCCATGTGCACGAGCCCCTCCTGTTGCCTCCCTCGGCCCCGCTTCCAAAGCGTTTGGGTGCAGACAGTGCCTGCTGGCTGGCTGGCTGCCTCTCCCCCTCGCGCTCACCTGGCTGACGATGGTGGCGAGGTAGGGCTCGGTGGCGTACTCCCACCCGTCGAGGCAGGGCTCCTGCGGGAGGGCGGCCCGGTCCACGTCCGCCGGGAGCAGCCCCTGGGCCGAGAGGTTGGCCAGGGCGCGGAGGCTGAAGCGCCGGCACCGCGAGACCACCGCCCTCCCGCCGCGCTCCTCCAGCGGGGCGCTCGCGTTGAGCCAGGCCGCGCTCAGGTTGGCCCCCTCCGGGATGCGGCAGCGGTGCTCGGGGATGCCGGCCAGGAACACCGCCGACATGCCGTTGAAGCCGTTGGGGATGATGCTGGCGCTGAGCAGGAAGAAGACCAGCCGCTGGAAGGGGCCCCACTCGCCCAGGAAGGCGATGATGTCGTCGTAGTCCCGCATGGCCACCCGCTGTATCCGCTGCGCCCCAGCGCCGAGAGAACAGGAGAAACAAGCGGCGGCTCTCTCGGCTCCCGCCCGGCTAGTCCGTCACCCCCCTGGGGGCGGGGCCTCACGGGATGGCCCCGCCCCCGCCTCTTCACCCCGCCCCCTCCTTCTTCTCCGCCTCGCGCGCCGATAGATGGACGCACCGCAGGCTCACGAGCGGTTTGGGCGGGAAATGCTCCCGACGCGGGATAAGGCTTGGTGTCTGTCTCTACGTCATTAATACGGTTTGACGCTGCTTTCACTGCAATGGCGCACGCCTATGGAATCCTGGGGGCTGTAGTTTGGCACTCTTGGGCTGAGAAGGCCCTGTGAAAAGGCAGCCCCCAATCTATCTATAGAAATAAAAAATGTAATGTTCGTTTGTGGGATTAACAGAACTCAAAAACCACTAGACGAATTGACAGCAAAGTTGGACACAAGACACCTCTCATGTTAAGGAGTGACCATTTATAAAAACACTGAAAACATAGCAGAAGAGACTTACAAAGCCAAAAAATTAAAAAATACATTACAACACATGTGCAAAACTACATATATATATATATACACACACACAAACACACATATATACACACACAAAAAACATATATACAGACGGCCACAGCAACGCGTGGCTAGGGATGGCTAGTCTATATAAATAAAAATGTAATGTTCGTTTGTAGGATTCACCTATCGGGCAACGAGTGACCATCACTCAAAAATATTAATAATCCGGGCATCCGCTGAACAACGTCCTTACAGGCAGCCAATTCTCTCACACCAGAAGCAACTTGCAGTTTCTCAAGTTGCTTCTGACACTAAAAAAAAATCACATTGGGAAATTTCCCCCTCCTCTGACCCTTAAGGTTCTTTTCAAGCATGGAGAGGCACTGTGCTCATCACCACATGAGTTAAACTACTTCTGGCAGTCACACATAGCCCTCCATGGTTGAAAAGAGGCAGAAGTGTTCGACATATTGCTCTTATCCTGCCTCCAATGGGGAGGACTGCCCAAGTTACAAGTTTCTAAGTAAGCAATACACAAGGGTAGGTGTCTGGTTACCTGTGATGGACAGATCTTTTTATAGTTAAGATGCAGCATACAAAGCATGAGACCTGAACCCTAATGACCTCCGTGTTTGATTTATGACTCACACTCATACAAAGAAGGAAGAAAGTAGAAGTCAGATTCCATGAAATCAAAAACAGATCTTCCTGATTTAATTTGATTTTTCCAACTCAAACTGCCCTAATGCCAGAGATTTCCTTTGGCTTGATCGGTTGGACCAGAATCATCATGCATTTGGTGCATTCTGGTGCTGCCATGGTTCAAAAACATAGGTCCTACCCAGACCTTATTGAAAATGTGCTGGTCTCCAATATAATTATTTAATTACTCTGACAATTGTGAACCCCTATAGTTGAAGATGGACAACTGAAGCACACTTTTGAGTGCTTGCAGGTTCAGTTCTTGTTCAAGGCAACAGTATGCAAAAAGCACCTTTCGTTTTTTTAAGAAGTTTGCAGCATTATCCAAGGTTCCAAACACCTTTACCAAAAAGTCTAAGGCACCCTGTCTTTGCTCAAGGTCTGAAAGCATGCCCTCAGTGTTCTGCTTCAGAGGTTGACACTTCTAATAGTAAAAAATAATAATTCCAGAACAAAAAAAAACAAAAAACATTTCCTTGTAATCTATTGACTCCTGGAATGTCTCAACCACCAGGACTGCACTTATCAGACATGGGTCTAATCAGAAAACCGTTTTTTCCTACAATCACTCCTGTTCTGACAAGTTTATCACAGGGCTTTCTTCACAGAATTGGTTCAAAGGTAGGTTTCCCTAGCTTTCCTCTGAGGTTGAGAGGGTGTGACTTGCCCAAGGTCACTCAGTGGGTTTTCACGGCCAAGGGGGATTCAAACCATAGTACCCCAATGTCCTAGGCACTCAATCTACTACACTGTGCTACTGTCTCCAGTAGGATGTTTGTTTAGACCTGACTGGTAGCCATTAATATCTCCTTCAGCCATGGTTGAAAAGTTCCAGTTAGGAAGCAGATCATAAAACATTGTTGAGAAGGTGGTAGCAGCTTTATAATGTCTCAGGAAGAGTATTTTTCCCCAGCAATCTCTGTTAGGACTCTTGTTGCTACAATTTGTGAAATTCCGTAATCAGAACCTGAAAATGAGTTTAAGGTATTACTCGTACTTTTTTTTTTCCGTGTTAGGAGCAGTTTGAGAAACTGCAAGTCACTTTTTGCTGTGAGATAATTGGCCGTCTGCAAGGACTTTGCCCAGGGGACGGCCAGATGTTTGATGTTTTACCATCCTGTGGGATGCTTCTCTCATGTCCTCGCAATAGAATTGATAGTCAGGAGCTCTCTCTGCTCTTTGGATTCGAACCACCAACCTTTTTGTCAGCAGTCCTGCTGGCACAAAGGTTTAGCCCATTGCACCACCAGGGGCTTCTTACTCACCCTGACTCATCAGCATGGCTAGCCAATGAAGAGTTGGTGGGTAGCACAAAAGATAGATTCACAGATGAGATCCCTTGGAGACCATGTAAAATGTATTGCTTCTACTGCCTGCCTGCGGATCAGGTGTGGGTGACTTCTAAGCCTCCAATTACACTACTTTGCCTAAGATTACATTCCAATAACATCTGGAAAAATAGAAATTGCAGATTATTATGGGATTGCCTGTGAAGGAAGGGAGTGTCCTGCTGCTTAGAAATCCCATTTGTGTTGTCCCTTGACGATGAAAGCAATTACAATATTGCAAACTGGGGAGCTACCTTGACTGTATGAATTGCTGTTTGTGAAATACAAAAAATATACATCGAAAGGATGAGCTTCTAGTTAAAGCAACATGTCTTAATGCTCTACTTTGGAAACCATATTGCTTCTTTGATCTTGTTTTTGCATTCATAAGCAAATTTTCCACTGCCAAATTGTTGTTTCATTGGAGAAGGCAGCAGTGCAAAAGCACTTTTGATAGATACTACATGTATGACTGGAGGCAAGAGAACTTGGAACAAGCAATAATTTCCATCTTACAAAAACAATGATTTAATTCTCAGTTATTATAAAATCCATTCTGCTGCAATGTTCACTACAATCTTTGCCACTTCATTTTTACTCTGTTACTAAGCTGAAAATGTTTTCATGGAGGCTTACAGATGATTTTGCCCTCAATTTGTGCTTTTGCAGTAGAGAGAACACTAAAGGAAACAGGGATAGGAATGTGATAATCGAGTAACAGACATCAATTCTTAAAGTTTAGAGTTGCAGGTAGCCTGATTAAATGGTTCCTGCTTGGTGATAACAACAGAGAGTTGAGGGTATCTAAATTTCTCAGGAAATCATCAACTTAGTTTCATAGCCAGCCCATTTTTCAATTGTTTGGAATAGTTGCCTCCAAGGCTTTACATGCTGCCTAGTTTCTCTTTTTCTTAGAGCACATCATACTTTACATGCACATGGTCCCAAATATAATATCTAGTATGTCTGTTCAGCTCCAATATATATGATTTCCAAAACAACAAAAAAGTATATCAAAATCTATTTACTGCAATATAAAATGCTTTAGTTATAACTTGGCATATAAAATTGCAGTAATTGATATCCAATGTACCATGGGATGCATTTTAGAGGACGATCCCATCTGATCTTGGAAAGTAAGCAGGGCCAGCCCTGTTTAATACTTGGATGGGAAACTGACAGCAAATAGAAGGTTCTGTAGGCTGTATTTCATAGGATCGAACTGGCAAAATCTCCTAAGAGTATCCCTGGCATAAGAAAACTCTTTCATATTTGATTGTCCAAAGTTGACAGGCAACTTGGAGGCACACCTATCCATAAAATTTAAAATGACAGAGTCTTAATTTACAAGCAAAACAATGACTATATGCTATCAATATATCCCTAACTTCTGGAAAAATTCCATTAGCATTGCCTCCAAAAAAAATCTTGCAAATCTCTTGGGAAGACAAGCAGACAAATGTCAATGTGCTGGAAGAAGCAAAGATCCTCCATCAACTTCGTTGGACTGGCCACGTTGCCCGAATGCCCCATCACTGTATTCCAAAGCGGTTACTGTACTCCCAACTCAAGAACAGAAAACTGAATGTTGGTGGACAGGAAAAGAGATTTAAAGATGGGTTTAAAGCTAACCTTAGCTGGGAAGCCCTGGCCCTTGAATGTTCTAACTGGAGGTCAGCTGTTCCAACAGTGCTGTGGAATTCGAAGAGGCACAATTGGAGGGAGAAAGGGGAAAACGTGTCAAGAGGAAGGCATGTTAAGCCAACCCTTGTCGGGACCATCTTCCATCTGGAAATTGATGTCCTCACTGTGAAAGAATAGATCTCTACAGTCACCTATGGGCCCATGGCCAAGACCCTATACTTGGAAGGCAATCATACTTGGCATGAGTGATAGCTTATGATGATGACTCTGCTAACTATTACATCTAGTGGTACCTAAATACCTGGATCTTAGTTTTTAGCATCACAAAAGTAAATTGAAAAATGGGGCAGGGGGAGAGAAACCAGAAGACTTATTATAAACAAAAGAAAGTGTAGTATTTGTTTCTAGGATGGTATGCAACCCTTGATATATAGCTAGGGTGCAACTTCCAGCATTCCTCACAATTGACTATGAGGGTTAGAACTGTTGAGAATCGTAGTCCACTAACATCTGAAGGGCCATGTAACTCCCATTCCTGATTTAGACACAATATTTGGAGTAGCAACAGATTTGAATATAATTTTTCATTCACCATTTAAAATACTCAATTCTATTAAAGATGACAAAAGTCTTCCAAATATGGTCCTTTTCTCATGCATCTTGGATCTGAATCTAATGTATGCACAGGGATTGTTGTTTTCTCACCCTTTGGAAAGTCTCAAAATATTAGCTAATTCCTGGGAGTCTGAGGAGGAAAAAAAACATGTCTTTAAGTGCACAACACTAATTGCATAATTAAAAATATCCCATTGCACTTCCCCCTCCCTGTTCTAAAGTTTAAAATTTCCCGGTGTGAGTAGGAAAATATTTTTCCAATTTTTAATTATTTTTTTCCCTGGGTTTTCACATCTCAAGGCCGGAAAAAAGTCTGAAATCCCAGAGACATACTATGTGAATGTTGGCAGTACTGGGATAGATGTAGTTAAGATCAGGCTTGTAGCCAGGATTTTGTTTGGGGAGGGGCTGAGTTTGATTCGGGGGGGAGGGGGGGGCTGAGTCTGAGTGAAAGAGGGTCTAGCCTAGCAAACCTTTTGTATTGTTACCCCAATACCCCCATACGTATGGGATATATTGAGCATGGTGATCAGATCATGATATGAATAAACATAACAGTTTAAATAATGCACCAGTAAGGCCTTTTCGCGAACCACCATGAGAATTTGGGGGGGGGGGGGGGGCTGAAGCCCCTCAAGCGCCCCCCCCCCCCCCCCCGGCTACATGCCTGCTTAGGATAGCTTCCTATGTTTTTTTTAATAGATGGACAGCTATAATGAATAAAAGTAAATCACTTATCAATTAAATCAGAAAAACAAAAAGAAAAAAACTTTGCCTTCGACACTCCTCTGCATTTCTCTGAGTTTATAACAAATCTTTTGCAGCAATTTCTTGACTCATAGGGACCACAGGGGGAATTTAGAAACACTGATAGGCTGCCTTGTTGCATAATACAGATCAAGGGAATTCTTTTTCTTATCTAGCTTTTGTGCAAATGAGTTAAGGTCACTCTCTTGATGACAAACATACAGATTACAGCTGATAGCCTGAAGAGGTGATAATGCTAGAATGTGGAAATAACTTGCTAGGATTGGGAAAAAATATGCAGCTGTTCTTGCCTTCTTCAACAATCTGGTGTAAAGGCTACTGGGAATATTTTCAGGTTTTTTATTTATTTATCATAAAGCAACTTTCCAGCACTTGCCCAGATTGTTTTCACTGCTTTTGTTAGCTATTCCTAGAAATGGTGATGCCAAAAGTATCCAAAAACCTGAAATCATCTACTTAAACAGTTTATTTTATAACATTTGTTAATTGCTATTTATTATGAAATAGTCCCAAATTTGAATACAGCTGTACAATCTATCTATAGTTACCAATAAAACAGGAAATTGGGAAAAATCGTACACTATTAAAATCAGTGTGTACTTTCCAGTGACACAGATTCAGCCCAAAGGTTGGGTGATTAAGTAGGTCATCAGTTTGCAAGGCACGCTTACAAAACATGATGCTAATGTTACCGCTGTCTGAACAGAGCCAGTAGGGTACAGAAGGAGATCTGGATGGCAATTCAGTCCTCACCTAAGGGCTTTTTGGGGCTTGGCTGATGAATGAGCTATAAAGCAGGTGGAGGAGGGAATTCCTTTCAGGCAAGCTTAATGATTTGTTAAAAATGATTTAACTGTTTTTGTGGAGGATTTTCTCAAACAGGAAAGCTATGGCTACCCTTGCATATGATCAGTCTTTGAAAGAGTAATAATGGTGGTCTGGGTGTATGTGAAGAGCACTTAATTTTAGAACGTAAACCAATCTTTACAGAATGTGTCATGTAATGTTGTTGTCATCATAGGCAATCACTCGTGGCTGAGTATGATTGTCTTGCAAGTGTAGAGTCTTGGCAATGGGTCCTTAAGTGACCTTGGAGACCTATTCTGGATCTCCATGGTCTTTCATTTTGAAGACATAGATTTCCAGATGGAAGGCGGTCACAACTATGGAGCCTCTCCAAAATTCATAGCACCATTTGTAATAGCTCCAGTCACAATGCTTGAGGGCAGGGCTTCCCAGTTCTCTGTTTTTAAACCCATCTTTAAATATCTTTTGTTGTCCACCGACAATTTGTTTCCCTTTTTGATCTGAGAGTAAAGTAACTGCTTAGGGAGGCAGTGATTGGGCATTTGGACAACATAGCCAGTTCAGTGAAGTTGATAGTGGAGGATCATTGCTTCAGCACTAGTGATCTTTGACTCTTCAAGAACTCTGATGTTTGCTGCTTGTCTTCCCAATAGATTTGCAGAATTTTTTAAAGGCAGCGTTGTTGTAATCTTTCTAGAAGTTGAAAGTGGTGTTTGCAGATGGGCTATGTTTCACAGACTTACAGTAGCGTATAAAGGACAACGGCTTTAAAAACAAGCATCTTGGTATCACCGAATATCCCAGTTCCCAAACATTCTATGTTTCATTCCGCAAAAAAATAAAAATGCTGCACTCTCAGAGTTTAGACAGTGCTGTATTTCAGCATTAATAATGACTTTTGTTCTGAAGGCCTAGATGCTTTAAAGATACAAGATCCCATCTTGGAAGCTTAGTAGCTCTGGCTAATATTTGGATTGGAGACCACCAAGGAATACCAGGTACTGTAGGCTATGTTTCAGAGGAAGTATCAGGCGAAGTTACCTTTGGGTATTCTTACCGAAGAAAACCATATGAAATTGAAAGCACATGCACACACAAGTCTATACTGTGCATACCTACTAGAGAGGAAATTCTGTTAAACTCAGGGACATGGACTTTTAAGTAAACATGCCTGATTTAGATAGTTTCTAGGGATGAGCAAATGATTCAGCAGAGAAGTGGGCAATCTTCAAACTACACGTGGCTCATGTTTTTCAGCACCCAACCAGGTCTCTTCAACCCATACCATCAAAAGTTATCATGGTGGCAGCAGGAGTAAGAATGCAGTTTTTAACCATGTAAACAAGAAAAGTATTTGTTTGCACTTACCATCTATGATAATACTATATATCAGAGAAGTAGATAGTTGATCAGTCTGGCTATATTTGTAGATCTGCAGTAGATAAGCAAAGAGTTCTGAATATCTCTTGCTTAACAATATCAACAAATGATTATATTTCCCTCTCACAAACTATACTGTTGTAATGAAAAAATAGCATTACTGGGAATTGCTTTTTAAATATGTATAGGACTTTATCTCACAGGGGAGGGGAGGGGAGGGGAGGGGGAGAGTGAGATGGCGTTTCATGGGGTAACGTCTTTAAAGAAGATATAGAATTTACTTACTCCCATGACGCAGGATCTTCTTTACTTGTCCCATCACACTTCTTTCAATGAGACTCACACTGTCTTTAAACCACTAATGCACAGAAGGATCAGGGAAGGGCACTTCATAACACAGAGTGTAATGAAGAAATCCACCATTTCCTATTCCACAGACAGGCATCTCTATGCACATACCATGGAGTGGAGTTGATTTGTACCTGGATTAGAAATCCTCCCAATTCTACATGCTGCGGAGACAGAGTTCACGCTGGGAGATGAGCAAAGAAGCAGTCCTGCATCGTTTGTTGGGCTCCATGGGAGTCCGTCTTTGAACTGCCTTTGAAGTGTCTAGAAAAGGAAGAGAAAACCTGTCTGATGAAGTGCTATGAAAGGACTATGAGCTTGATTCAATTATAATTTTAAAAATGAATCCTTGTAAATAACAAGAACTTTCAATAACTACTGCAGGATTTATAGCCAGTTAACAATGCAATGCCAAATAATTGCCCATAGGGTCCTATTTCAATTTCTGTAAGAGTCATTGTCTCTTCTGACAATTTTCCTAGTTAGCATATGGGAGCCCCTGGTGGCACAATGGGTTAAACCCTTGTGCCAGCAGGACTGTTGACTGAAAGGTTGAAGGTTCATATCCGGGGAGCGGGATGAGCTCCCATCTGTCAGCTCCAACTTCCCATGCATGGGCATGAAAGAAGCTTCCCACAGCATGGTAAAACATCCAGGTATCCCCTGGGCAATGTCCTTGCAGATGGCCAATTCTCTCACACCAGAAGTGGCTTGCAGTTTCTCACGTCACTCCTGACACACACACACACAAATTAACATATGTATACAAATAGTGTCCATTAAGCCATCTTAATGTGTTGCTGAAGTTGCTCAGGAATGTGCTCTGATTTGGGAAGAATGGTATATTTTGATTCTGCAGTGTGAGCTATGACCGAGATGTAGTTTAAAAAACAAAATAAGTCTCATAGGTCTGAAATCCCTTCATCCTTAATGTAATGTGCAAACTAGCTTGCTGAGAAAGTTGATATAGCACCCCTGTATTTTCTACAGCCGCCATATGTTTTGTGGAAATTGAAAAGAACTCAGTGAAGCCATTGTTTTTCCAGATCTTGCTTGAAATAAATTTTCTGAAGGTAAGTATCGCAAAGGATGCGTTTCTCCAAGAAATCTGCCCTTACGTGCATGGATCTAATATACCTCCCAGTAGTATTTACTGAACAGCTGGACATGGCAGATGGCATTAGGGAGTGACCTCAGTTAATTACAGCATAACAAAATCCTGCAGGCAATGTTGCATTTACAAATGAATAGCAAAGATTTTCAGCTCTAATAGGCAGCTTGACTTGCATGCATACTTTTATTTGTTCTAAGAAAGTAAAAGCTTAATGAAAGAGAACTAGGTACATACAAAATGTTGAGTTGATTTCCATTTCTTAACTGTGAAAAAACAAATTGGGTCACATATGTTTTAAGCATATACCTCAAATCTTTCAGTAATCATATCTTCATCCTGGGGTACTGTGATGCTCTGTATTCTCTGGTAAAAATAACATACACAGGAGGTAACTTGGAAGAGAAAAACTAAAGAGCAGGTATATGATGCTTTGCTCAATCTTTTCTCTACCTTCTGTTATGGGGATCCAATTCTCCACCCCAACAGTACCCCCTCCCCTACTTTATTTCTGTTCTCCTCACAAAATAGGCTTGCTTGAAAAGGACACTGGTGAGTTGTGGCACATAATTTATCCTTAAGCGTTGACCTAAAAATGCATGACACAAATGTGATGCAGTTTTCTGTAAATGTGTCATTATATACAATTACTCATCAACCAGGTAGGATTGCTTGCAGCCCTGTGCTAAGGGCCTTTCCATTTTCAACAGGCTAAAATTGCCACAGTTATAATTCTAAAAATGTGCCTTTCTTTCCCAGTTTCTCTTTGTTTGTTTATGTATTACAAGTTCAATAGCTGAATTTATATTCAGGGGCATCAGGTAGGATGCCCCTGAATATCAGAGGCTGAGTACAAACCGGCTGTTGGAGGGTACTTTGCTTGTGCATATTATAGAGGTATTTGGCTGGCTACTGCTCAATACTGATGGGTATCTGATGGGTGTTTTGCCTGATCTGACAAAGCACCTATTAAGCTCTATACTGTATCCATTGGAGTCCATTACCCTGGAGCACTTAAAGCATTTCTCTATGCTGGAAATATACTCTTGAAATTATTTATAGGATGACACTACCCATGTAACATTACTGGAAGTAATCCTTCAAGATAGAGTACCATGCTTGAGAAGAAAAATGGATTTCATTCTTGACTAATTGAAGTTCTTGAAGCTATTGTTCTCAAAGCATCTGCATTACCTCTGGTTTAGAGTTTTGCAAGGATCCTCAAAGGGCCTGCTTATTAGTCAATGAATGACTTCATCTGTGCTCTGGTAGGAACTTGCTTGAGATACTAGGATGATCAGACGGTTTAGTTTAAATTTTTGCTTAAATGGATTCACTAGAGCCAGAGATAGGCTTTCCTGTAATTTTGGCTCAAGCTGCTTTGTTCCTTTATTTTGAATATCTCGACAATGCCCTTTTATCTTCAGCACAACATATTCTACTTTGGTTGTAAGTGTCCTGCAGTAAGAGTTCCATGTTTTTAGTATATATTTAGTTCTCTCTCTTTTGCTTATTCTTGAATGGTTCTTTGATTATTTTGCATATTCTTTTATAGTTCTCTAACCTTATAATTAGATCTGCTTCTTTATAAAAGATTTTTGTGTG
The DNA here is from genome assembly GCF_037176765.1 of Anolis sagrei. NCBI lineage: Eukaryota > Metazoa > Chordata > Lepidosauria > Squamata > Anolidae > Anolis > Anolis sagrei. The sequence goes on along the minus strand of NC_090022.1, from coordinate 94,507,959 downwards.
TATATTACTAGCAAGAGACATAACTATAAATCCAGCATCTGGTCTACTAAGCAATTTTTACTGAATACTGCTTATTGGTTTTGTCTGGAATAGTTGAGAGCAGACGGCACAGGATCTTACTTCTTGTTATGAAGCTCAGAATTATGGGCATCTTCTGATCTTGGCTCAGTATGATTTTTAAAAAGTGTTCTATCTTGCAGAGTTCTTAATCCTGGTTACTTTAGATGCATCTTCACTGTAGAATGAATGTAGTTTGACACCTCTTCAACTGCCATGGCTCAGTGCTATGGTCCTTAGTGGTAGCTGCCAAATCTTGCCAGTGCCACATCAAATTACAAGTCCATAGCATTGGGGCACTGCTGTTAAATGGTGTCAAACTGCATTCATTCTACAGTGTAGATGCACCCTTTTGCTGTACTTTAGTTATGGCCCCTTCACTGCATCTTCTGCCTTTGATCATTCAGTAATAAGCTTTCCAAAAACAAACAGAATGCAGGCTGCTTTCATGTCATCTATGCACAGTGCTATTTAAAATAGTGGCCCATTGAGACTTGCCAGTACATAAGCCACCAGCTATTGGTCCATCCTGAGTTTCCATAAAAAGGAAAGAAAAAAAATTGTATGCCAATGAGTATAAATATGGTACCAGTCCTGGGCTCATTTGGAAAAAATACTGTTCCCCGCATCGGATATGGCTGAGAAGCACTTTACCAAGGTACCTTGAACAGGAGTGTCCCTGTTACCCAGGCTACTTAGTGCAAATCAGAATGTGATGAGAAAATAATTTCATTGGGACTTTCAAGAGAAAGCTAATCACTTATGTGGAATTAAGCTTGTACTTGGCATTAAAACTCTCTGAGCCTGTAAGCTGGTTTAGATGGGAGGAAAATTAGTTGTGTATTCCCAATTTGCTAGCTGCTGATAAGAGATGTAAAATTCTCATTGGCTTAAAAAGGGCTTCTCTGGATGTCTTTTATGAAAATATGGGGGCAAAACAAAAAAAAATACAAAAGTGAAATAAATATGATTTTATATATTACAATTGGTATTTTTTTGTAACATTTTCATGCCGTGATTGGTTGAATCTATGGAAGTTCCTGACTGAAACGTCTGCAACACTGTATTGTTTTCCAAATAAGTCAAATAGGGTTGAAATCTTATTTGGCAGTGTTCACTTGTCCTCTCAAAGAAGGGAATCAGCAAGTGGTGGCCTTGGCTTTGGAAAGGGGGCAGAAGCAATCTCTCATCCTCCCCTTCTCCAAAAGCATACAACAGCCTCAGAAGGGGGAGGTGTCCACTCCTCATGCTCCTTTTTCCATAGAGATAGAAAATACAAACTTAGCCAAAGTTTTGAGGGGTCCTTAACTCTGTATTCCTATCTCTATGGGCTAAGGACTCTGAGCAAAGCACCACTTCTGTCCTGGAGAGTGGGTGCAGTGAGTCAAAAGCAAACTTGCAAATAATTGAATCTGCAAATGTCAGATCAGTGACTGTGGAGGTATTTCCTTTCATGTATTAAGCAATTTCTTGGCAGTTGATAAGCAATTTCATCTTGATAAGCAAGTTCATTTTGTTTATTTTCACATAAAAGGAGATAGGATCATGTTTGTCAGTATGCCTGGTAATTAACATCCTGTATCTTGTGTTCTAAATCTTGTATTAAGGCTTTTGGTGTAGAACATTTGTGACAACATCCCAATAACAACAACACTTCATTTGTATTCTGTACTATCTCCCCGGGGAGACTCAGGGCAGATTCCAGCATACACAAACACAAAGCAAACATTCAATAGCTACCATCATTGAAACACAGATAAAGGTAAAGGCTTCTTCCAGCTCTGAGGGGTGGTGCTCACTTCCAGCTCTAGGAGGGTGGTGGTGGTAGTGCTCATCTCCATTTCTAAGTCAAAGAGCCTGCATTGTCCACAGACACCTCCTAGCTCACCCTGTCCTGTGGATTCAAACTGTTAACCTTCCGTTCAGCAAGTTCAGCGGTTTAACCCATCATACCATCATACCCCGGATAGCCATCTTAATCACCTGCAATTTCTACTTCCAATCAGGAATGCAGAGGGAGTTTTTTGTGCTGATACTTAGTAAAGCTGGGACCTTGCCTTCCAACCTAGGGCTGGGAAAGGGAGATCTCATGATGACCACTGTTGTTGTTATTTCTATCCTGGACTCCCTGGTTCTTGTTTTTCTTAAACAACTTATTCCCACACACTTCTTCTCTTATCTCTTTGCCCTTTCCAACTGTGTTCCCATTTAACCTCTTTCTTCAGCTTTGTCTCTGTCTCCAAATTCTTCTCCTTCTGTCTTTCATTCGTCCCACCTAGGTTTTCTCACCAGTCCCTCTATTTCCCTTTTTCTTTTCCTTTTCCTTTCACTCAGGCAACCAGATAGGTTCCAGTTTTCATCTGCCATTTTCATGTGCCATTGGCTGCATGTACCATCCAAGATAAGCACTTTAATATTCCAATATTGTGTGTCCAGCACTCAGTTAAAATATATGCGGAGTTGCCAAATGTGCAGTGATTTCCTGCTGTGGAAAATAGCACCTGGGACACTGCTCCTGTTCAATGTCTTCAACATGCAAGGCTTCTACAATGAAAAAGGTAGTAACCCATCAAGGTTAAAAATTAGAAAGTTAAGACTCAGTTTTTCCATTGTGTGGTCTAGTTTTTTTTTTAAATTTACATTCTTGCTGTTATCAGAACTGAGTACTCAGTCTATGCAGTTGGTTGTGAAATAACAAGTTATCCTAATTCCGTAGATAAAGATCCAAATAATAACATAGATTCAAAAGTTTCTGCTATTTCGACAAAATGTCAAAGAAACCTGTCAGCAATTAATTTCTTGAAATCCTTGCCTTATCCTAAGCCACTTTGGGAGCATGTTATCATAATTTGGGTGCTGGACTATAATTTTGGGAAACCTGAGTTCAAATCCCTCTCTGGTCAACTCTTGGCAAGAAAACCCTATGATAGATTCATCTTATGGTTGCCACACATTGGAAATGACTTGAAGGCTCACAACCAGAACAGAGGGATGGGAATTAGGATTGCTGCTACACATGCCTCTTGGGCTAATGGAACTGATTTAATGATCCTTTGATGATAACTTTTTCTTAAAAGAAACTATGCTTCAAAAGGTGTTTATGAATGTTTGCTCATACGTGAGTCTTGATATATCCAGGTCACATTTTAAAATATTACATCTAATTGTTTTGTTTACAAAACAAGACCCAGATCCTTTCATCTCCTTTAGTGGGTTTGCACTTAAATGACATTGCTTATATCGTGGTGTGATAACAAAAGTATTCATCTCATTGCAATGATCACATGCTATCCATTATCATACATTCTAGTCTTGCTCTTATCTAGTTTGTAGGATTAATTTTGAGAGAGTAACTACGCGAACACCTTGTATTAAGCATTGTATTCATAATGATAAAATATATGATTTCATAAGTCAATTCTTCATTATCTTTCAAGTTACAATTATTGCAGGGGAGGAGGAGGCTTTGGAAGGCTTTGGAATTTTTTTCAGGCCTTCAGATCTTTAACTGTAAACCAGGCAACAAAAATAATCACCATGCAAGCTCACATGATATGTTATAAGAAAGGAATACCTGCTCTGCTTAGCCAGTATTTCGTTGAAGCAGACAGTTTCTTTTTTTAATGGGGCAAAGGTGTTAAATACAGCAGGAGTATCCATTCTTGCTGGATTTAGCATGGTTTTAGGTCTAAAGGTGCTCCATGCAGTCATGCTGGCCACATGACCTTGGAGATGTCTATGGACAACGGCAGCTCTTTGGCTTAGAAATGGAGATGAGCAACAACCCCCAGAGTCAGACACGACTGGACTTAATGTCATGGGACAACCTTTACCTAGGTCTATAGTGGTTTGAGAAACTGAAGCTATGGTGATTTTCTATGATGAATCACCACTCTTCATATACGTTGGCACAAAGCTTTGCAGACATGTTGGTGACACACTTTTTAGACATGCATCATTTCTCAACACAATAATTCAGTTAAACCAACTGAAAGTTAAACCAACCTCTTATAAGAGAGATGGGCACATACATATACTGTAATAACAAAATGTATGGAGATGCAACATGACTCATGAAAACTGTTAATTTATATTGCTTATTTCAGAGACTCAGGGGTTTCTCATTATGTTTGTATGACACACCTACACTGCAGCTGTCACATGGATGTGTCACGATACACAGTTTGGAAGGATCTGGATTAGTGCTTATCAACAACCATGAATATACATGACTTGTTAGTTTCAGTACTTTCTGAAAATGAACAATGTTTCCAAGACACTGGGCTGGCTGAGACCTCAAAGCTCATGGTCCATATAGATGCCAAAATGTGCAATTTTAAATACAGTTTGGCCTTCTGTATGCATGTATCCATGGATTCAAACAGCCACTGCTTTAAAATATTTTTGTAAAGCTCCAGAAAGAAAAGCTTGATTTTTGCCATTTTGTGTAAGGGGCACCATTTTACTATGCTGTTATGTATTTAGAGACTTGAGCATCTATAATTTTGGTATTCACGGAGGGGTCTTGGCACTAAACCCCAGCAGATACCAAAGGCTCACTTTAGTGCCGAACTGCACCTTTGGGGATCTGGTTAAAAAGATGGCAGTCCTGAAAAAATGGCAAACATGCCTTGCAATTTGTAAATTAGAACTGCCCCACTGAATTAGCTTAGTGACATTTCACTAAGCCTAATTGTAATTGACAAGAGTAACACAGGTCACCCTGGGTGCCCCAGCTCCCTCAATTGCGGGAAGGGCTGGTTGCTTGGCCACAGATGTCCAAGAAGAGGAAAGCCTCAAGGACAGTGGAAGTGGGAGTGAAGTAAGCTCTGAAGGAGCAGAGGGAAGCCTTCTGGCCCTCTGCAACAGAACAGGAGAATTATTCAAATACAGCTCCAGCCTCAGGTGGAGAAATCCCCATCAGCAATAAGATAAGGAAACCAGAACTAGGACTTTCTTTCTATAAGCAAGATGAGATGGGCACAAATTAGGCCAGCTACCTCAAAGGCAACAGGGCCAGAGCCAGGTTGGCCATTCAGGGCCTGAACAAACAACCCACTTGGCTCCAGGGACCAAGGTGGGTGTATTGGCAGGTGACATGAGACAAAGACAGCAACTGTCACAAGACCAATTGTGCCTGACTTCCAAGAAGTCGCTTTGTAGGGACAAGCTCCAGGGCAAGACCCAGCCCTGCCTGGGTCCCATATGGGAAAAGGAGGTCAGTTCTGTCACACCTTACTGCCTTTGGGCTTCAGGTCCTGCAGCCACAGATCTGTCTAAGGGACTTGGTACCTCAATGAGACCAGAGGGCCAACCGTGGGGTCGGTGAGACTGCAACATACTTGAGGGCTAGGCCTGGCAATGCATACTTGCAAGAACAGATGATTCCAGTCACCTTCCTTATGCCAAGATCGAAGATCCTGTGCAGTCTTAACCATCTCTCAGTGCTCTGTTTCACAGCAAGCAATCCTCATTGAAAGAGGTCAAAGTAGTTGGGAATCAGGCTGATTCATGGTGGGTGTAAATTATTGAATCAATTGATACCAAGATATGTACCCCAAGGTACACTGTCCTTTTCTTCATTAAATGACCAGAACCAAAGTAATCCATTCAGAAGGAGGTGTGTTGATTTCAGAAATGTCCAAAGGGGCAGGGGAAGTATATGACCCCCCTCCCCCTTATCTGCACAAGTCAGGAGACATGCCTTATGATCCAAACCCAAATCTGAAAAATTTAATCACCTCCAAATGGCAGAGACATCTGCCATTTATTTTACATTTATTTTAAATTGTATTAAGGTTACATTTTTAGCATTCCAGAAATAAGTGAAGAAGCAATGCTCGAAGAACCACCAATTTTTATATTTCTCAGCTAGATCTTTACATAAATCCCAGTTTTCTTGGATTTTAATCAAACTACTAGTTGATTTTTGTTAGTCACAAGATTCATTCCACCTATTCATGATCACAGTGTGTCAGTTTAGTTAATTTTAATATTAGAAGTTTTTAAACAGACAGTAAAAGAGTAATTTAGAAGCAGGGTGTTCTTCCCTGCATCCACATGGCCTTTCTACATTCTACTATGCCAGTGGTTCTCAACCTGGGGTCCCCAGATGTTTTTGGCCTTCAATTCTGAGAAATCCCAACAGCTGGTAAACTGGCTAGGATTTCTGGGAGTTGTAGGCCAAAAACATCAGGGGACCCCAGGTTGAGAACCACTGTACTATGCTGTATAGAGGTCCCTAATTTGTCCCAAGAAACTGAATATTTAACTTCTCTATCATGGGAATGTTGTTGCGATGCATGTGAGAATCAATAAGGAAAGGGCAGGGATAAAATACAAACTTTAAGGAACAGCGAAAGAGAAATCAAGAAAAGGGGTGTGAGATCGTGAAGTAGCTGAGAAATGAATGCAGTTGTTTCTCTCATTCCTATGGTCAAAACCAAAAGAAGTGATGGGCAGAGTGGGGATAAAATCATGGATACTAGGGCTGGGCGGTTTCGTTCGTTAATTTCGTAATTCGTTATTAATTCGTTATTTTTTTTATAACGAAGCGATATTGAACCATTCAGGAGCAACTAAAAAATGAAACGAATTTTTCCAATTTGTTTCATAATTGTTTCGAAATTGTTTCGTAATTGTTTCGAAATTGTTTCGTTATTATTTCGTTATTATTTCCGTATGTCTGGTGCAAGTTTTATAGTCGTTGTTTGTTTTATCAGTGATAAAAAAAAATTATCACACCAACAGTCAACAACAGAGGGAGAGGGAAGCTTCAGAAGTTCCCCCTGTCCCATTTGGAGGGTTTTTTAGTGTATTGCGCAATCGCGTCCGCCATTAACGAATCGATTCGTTATTGTTTTGAAATTGTTTCGTAATTTCCAAAATTTCGTAAATATCGAACTTTTTAAAAGAAAAAATTCGGAATTCTTTTAAATAACGAAACGCAAAAACCCCCTAAAAACGAATCAAGTTTAGAAATAAATTTTTCTGTGGTTGGACAGCCCTAATGGATACCATTTTCCAGTTTCTTTCACTGACAACTGCAGTGTATGCTTTCATGGCACTGTTCCATTTTCCGGGTGGAGGCCACAAGGGGGAGCTAGACAGAGAAGGATAGTCCATTTTGGGGGGGGGGGGAGGATGTTGAAGGAGAGAAAAAACAAAACATTTCCCCCATTGTTACTGTTTATTCCCACCTTCCTCTTCCCATGTCATAAACGAGGGTTGTTTCCATGATGGTGACATGGGTGGGGGGAATAACAGGAAAACAAGGGGAAATAGTTTTACTCCATCAACCCCCCCCCCCTCCTCAGTAAAATACTCTATCCTTCTCTGTCTAGCATCCCCTTTTGGCCTCCGTCCTTGGGGCCAAGTGTAAATAAATCTTAACACCCCCCCCCCCCCCCACAACACCGGATTACCGATAGATTTTTTAGCTTCTTAATAATTAATTACATTAGCCCTTTCCTGGTAATTTTCCAGTTAATGCTAGAATATAATGTTTTCGTATTTGGCTTGAAGAAACAGATTTGGAAAGAAAATTTGAGCTAAAGTCCAAGATACAAAATATAAACCCAAGGATAAGCCAATTTCACAAGAGATGGAAGAGTTTAATAGTTTGATAACACCTTAGTTTTATAACAGGATTTTCCACAAAGTCTTTACTTACATATCCCTTTGGAGAATGCTTATGGTGCAAGACATGACTTGCACTCCCAGAAAACAAGGGGTAAGGTTTTAAGTTCATTAGCCTCAATAATCATGCTATGCAAGTTCTACCTTAAGGGCAGAAACGTTCAGTCTTGATGAATCAACATTTCCTGTTAAGATGCAAGTACGCAGGCACTTGGAATGAAAATCCTTTATTGCAGTGTAAAACATGTCATTATACTGTATAAGGATAGCATTCAGAAATCATAGTGGAGATTTCCTAAAATGGGCTCCGGAGAGGTGTTCTCTCATTAAAGATAAGGTAAAGGTAAAGGTTTTCCCTAACATTAAGTTTAGTCATGTGTGACTCGGGGGGGGGGGGGGGGGTAGGGGTAGGTGCTCATCTCAATTTTTAAGCCGAGCAGTACCTATTGATCTATTCACATTTGAATGTTTTAGAATTGCTAGGTTGGCAGAAGCTGGACCTAACAGTGGGAGCTCCCCCCACTCCCCGAATTCAAACCGCCTACCTTTTGGTCAGCAAGTTCAGCAGCTCAGTGGTTTAACCCGCTGTGCCACCATGGGGGCCCCTCATTAAAGATATGCTGCAAAAATATATATAGCTTGGACAAGCTTTCTCTTTATATATTATGTTCCCACAATTATTTGATAATTGTCAATAAGAGCCAGACGGTATGGACATTGAATTAATTGTTATAACTGTGTGTGGAAACATTTGGAATAGCAATAGCATGAACTCGCATCTTACAAAGGAGGTACAACTTAAGTGTTCTGCCTGGACTATCTAACTAGCTTGTGTAGACACAATTGCGCACACACACACATACCCACATGGTTGGGAAACAAATTAACTGTCCTGGACCCATACAAGATGCCTCGCATACAAATAGGGGTCACAGGAGTGTAGAAGATTGTTGTTACTATAAAAACATTAGTTCTGATCAGCATTTTCTCCCATTTTATAACAAACTAGTTTACTTTGTTAAACCTTCATTATGTATATTCAGTCATTCTTCCACTCATGTTAACAAAACTAATGAGAACTCTGTTCTACAGGACCAGAAACTAGCCAGACGACCTGTAGATGTGCAAAAACTCAGTACTATCATTTAATTAAAATATTTTGTTGGTTTAAGAATGTAATATGCTTTATGAACTGGAAAAGCCTAGTCTGTGGCCCCTTCCACACAGCTGTATAAAATCGCACATTATCTGCTTTGAACTGGGTTATGTGGCAGTGTGGACTCAGATAACCCTGTTCAAAGCTGATATTGTGGATTACTTGCCTGATATTTATATGGCTGTGTGGAAGGGCCCTGTGCTAGCTGTGAAGGTGGGCCCTTCTACACAGCCATATAATCCAGAATACCAAGACAGAAAATTCCACAATATCTGCTTTTAACTGGGTTATCTGAGTCTACACTGCCATATATTCCAATTCAAAGCAGAAAATGTGACATTTTATTCAGCTGTGTGGAAGGGGCCAGGGAGACTATGGGGAAGAAATGCAAAAAACTTTTGTTTCTGATAGAAGGTAAATACGTGAAAGAGATAAGACAGCTGAATAAGGTTTTATGGAACTGCAAATGATTAATTAGGGGATTAATGTTTGATCTAATTATTTATTAATAAACCTGTACTTATTTATGTTAAATTTTGATAGCTTAGTCATGCTTACCACAGTGATCCCACAGAACAACATATCCACTGGTCCATGTAAGGATCACTGTGAGGCCAAAGTAACCGAGAGCTGTTTAGCAGTGGAACTCTCTGCCCTGGAATGTGGTGGCTTTGAAGGCTTTTAAGCAGAAGCTGGATGGCCATCTGTTGAGGGTGTTTTGAATGTGATTTTCCTGCTTTTTGGCAGGGGGTTGGACTGGATGACCCACAAGGTCTCTTCCAACTCTACAATTCTATGTTGTGGAAAAAATGGACAAAGTGGGTGGCAGGAGCCCAAGTAACTATGGGGCCAGCCTGGCGAGAGGATCCATTTCAGAAGGTCAATTAAACTCAACATATCTTACTGAACAGTATATCTGGATGGAAATTTCATATATATGCTTTCTCAATTTTTTTTTATTTTTCAAACCTGTAATAGCCTTTCTGTCCTCCATATTATCTGTCTGTCTGTCTGTCTGTCTGTCTGTCTATCTATCTATCTGGCAGCCATAATTGGCTACTTATATAAATAATAAATGTCTAAACTTACTGTTATGTGCCCTCTTTCCTGTGTAATGTTCACATGAGTAATTTCCTTCATAGGAAGTCATTAGCCGAGTTTCACATTGTTTTGCAAGATTTCAGTTACTGAACAAATGCACAGACTGAGCATAAGGGGGCAGCATAGGTCAACACGCCAACATACAGCCCAATCCTACTTCTGCCTCATCAAATCTCTCAAGAGGCAGGTAGCATCCCAAAATGTTTACAATTCAGTTGCTTTTCTGCTTTCTCTCTCTCAGATATTATTTGCTAGGTTTTCCTATTTTGTTTTGTTTTTTCATGTCAGGAGCGACTTGAGAAACTGCAAGTCACTTCTGGTGTGAGAGAATTAGCCATCTGCAAGGACGTTGCCCAGGGACGCCTGGATGTTTGATGTTTTACCATCCTTGTGGGAGGATTCTCTCAAGTCCCCACATGGGGAGCTGGAGCTGATAGAGGGAGCTCACCCTGCTCTTCCCGGATTCGAACTGCTGACCTGTTGGTCAGGAGTCCTGCTGCCACAAGGATTCAACCCATTGCGCCACTGGAGGTTCCAGATTTTCCTGTCGTCTTCTATGATCACCTTTTTCTTTCCAGAAACAATTTTCTAACGATCAATCTCAATTTTAGAGACATGCGGTAACCTAAAATTTTGAAGTGCTTTATGCACTTCATTTTATTATGTTCTTATAATTTAAATTTTTTTTATTTAAATTATTTTGTGAGTGACAGCTACTCAGCAGTGTAGACATTTAATCAACAGACCATAAGCTATTGAAATTGTGTTGTCAAATCCAATCCAACATTATTTCCAGATACTGTACCAGTTTAGCCAAACCAGCCATGACAGTCATGTTCAGAAATCTTATGCAGACTTAGATGGACTCAGTGAGATGGGTGCAGTAATCCGAAATTAGATGGGGATGGGAGAGGAGAAAGACGTGTTTCCTTGGCATTGCTAATATGAGAAAACACAGGTGCATGTTCAGGGTTTGAGGCATTGGATTTAAGTGAAGCTGATGGGTTGCATCAAGGCCTCTCCACTTTGTTCCACCCTAGAGGCTCTTTGAGGACGCTACTCCTGGCAGAAACATCCAGAGGCATATTGGATACCTTCCCCATCACTTGAACTCTTCCCTCCCATTCCAATCCTTCTTGGACAGCTTCCTGATGTTGTCCCTATTAGGACAACTATTATTGAGAAAAGGGTTAATGCCTTTAGTTAATAACATGCTAAATGGTCTACTTTACTTATGTTATGAAGGGAATTGTTGTTACAGTTAATTCAAATTGCCATTTAAACCACTTTAGAAGTCTGTACGAAAGCCATAACAGGGTGAAGCCGAAAAATACTTGTCGTTATACTCCCACCCCACCCTCTGCTTCACCGTGTTCTGAATGTGAGAGATAAAGAAATAGCTGAATAAATTCCTGGAAAATCTAATTTCTCAGCACCTCCCTTTTCTTGATTCCTCTTTCTCCATCTCTTATCTCTTCTTATCCTCCCCCTTTCTTTATATGTAGCAATCTCTACTTATTTCTTAGCATACATGGGCAGTTTTGGACTGTAATAGGCTAACAGGACAGCTATAAATACCAAAGGCTCTTTATATTTGACGCTAACTAGAAAGAGCGATATAGCCAAGACAAATATTTGAGGGACTTCCAAATTCAAGGGCTGTTTTCTCAAGATGCCCATTACTTAATTTTTTTCTTGACTTTCACAAGGAAATCTTTTCTTTTAAACTGCTCTCTTATTATTTGAAAGAACAAATCCACAAACGAATGGAAATTCCCAGTGCTATGTTTGTTTTTCTAAATATACTTGGCCTCCGGGGAAGAGATTTTCTATGAGCCTATTTAAATAAAGTCAGAAACTGGCATCATTACACTGTGTGTAGTCCAGATCTTTTGAGTGAAACTTAGAAATAGAGCATAAAGCTTATGTTATCTGGCACAAATTTTTCATGATCTGCAATCATCATAATCATTTCAAGATTAACTTCTGTTTCGCTCCAGGTCCTGCTTAAGACAGTGATGGGGAACTTGTGCACCTTCTGACATTGTTGAACTACAACTCACTTCTTTCCTTTTTTTTTGTCTGTGATGGTTAGAACTGATGGGGGTTATAGTCCAAAAACTGTGTTGTGGTGAGTTATCTTTATATATCCTGGCAAAGGGATTATATTTCTCCCACTACACCAGGGGTCCTCAAACTAAGGCCCACGGGCCGGATACGGCCCTCCAAGGTCATTTACCCGTCCCTTACTCAGGGCCAACCTAAGTCTGAAATGGCTTGAAAGCACAAAACAACAACAATAATCCTATTTCATCAGTCGAAAGCAGGCCCACACCCCACTGAAATATTAAAAAGTTTATATTTATTAAAATTGGTCTTCATTTTATTGTTTTAAAGTGTTTTTTGCACTACAAATAAGGTGCATAGGAATTCATTCATTTTTTTTCAAATTATAATCCGGCCCTCCAACAGTTTGAGGGACTGTGACCTGGCCCTATGTTTAAAAAGTTTGAGGACCCCTGCACTACACTATCTGGATCAATGTTTCTACTCTTTTCCACAAAAGCTGTATTTAAGCATTACAAAAGCTTCATTTGGTACAGCGAATCGGTTGTTACAGCTGACAACAGTTGAAGTTTTTTTGTGTAGGAATACAGATTTGAGTAGGTTTAGACGAGACAATAAAGTTATGCAAATATTACAATGCCTTCACTTATGTGCGCAGCTGGAGCCCCCAGTGGCACAGTGGGTTAAATCCTTGTGCTGGCAGGACGAAGACTGACAGGTCGGAGGTTTGAATCCAGGGAGAGTGCGAATGAGCTCCCTCTGTCAGCTCTGGCTCCACATGCAGGGATATGAGAGAAGCTTCCCACAGGGATGGTGAAACATCAAAGCATCCGGGCATCTCCTTGCAGATGGCCAATTCTCTCATACCAGAGGTGACTTGCAGTTTCTCAAGTCACTCTTGATACTAAATAAATAAATTAATTAAAATGTGTGTAGTCGCACACATCTCTGCTGATTCCCTTCTAGCCCACCAGAGGGAAGCAAAGAACCATTTGTCCAGAGAACTTCTGCAAAGTATAGGTTGTCAGAAGACAAACTGGAGGGAAGTGAAGCGTCCAAGTCCCTTCCTACTCTATTTCAAGCATAAGGAAGGTACGATCCCTGAAGCTTCATATTCTCCAGAATCCAAAACTTGTAAAGATGTGTGTGTGATTTGTTGTCATACAGTGAAAATAATAGTTTTATGTATTGTCGAAGGCTTTCATGGCTGGAATCACTCAGTTCTTGTGGGTTTTTTCGGGCTATATGGCCATGTTCTAGAGGCATTTCTCCTGACGTTTCGCCTGCATCTATGACAAGCATCCTCAGAGGTGACCTCACCTCTGAGGATGCTTGCCATAGATGCAGGCGAAACGTCAGGAGAAATGCCTCTAGAACATGGCTATATAGCCCGAAAAAACCCACAAGAACTGAATAATTGTTTTATTCTCTCTGGCCACTACAGTCACCCAAGACACTTCAAAAAGAAGCTTAGTCTGTCAAAAATGGATCCAGAAATCATGTTTTGTTTCAGCATGTTAATGTAGCTGTTGGAGGGAGCGTTGTATGATACACATGTGAGAAAATTGCCTTCAACTTGGCTCAGGCCTTGTTTACATTGGCCGCTTAATCTGCCACCCATACTGAGCCGAACCCTCTGTGGTGCTGTCCAGATGATCAGGAGAGGTAGGGAATGACTACATCAGCCATCATCTTGCATTTTGTGATTCTGCCACTGTTTCCTGCCAGTCACAGAGCTCACCAGAGAGCATCTAGCCATCATGGCTGTGTGTGCTCAGGTAATAATGGAGCATCTGTGTGATCACCAAAGAGGGGATAGAGCTGAACTCAGTTGAATTCAGCAGATGTGATCATGATGGCCAGAAGCTCACAGGGAGCTCCATGGCCGACAGGGAGCAGTGGCAGAGACATAGGTGTGCTGTTGAGTGCTAATGATGCATTTCATACATGTGACGGGCATGATCCAGCTGTCCAGATAGCTACAAAGCCTGCAGATAATCCAGAGTTTCCTCCAACTTGGCTTAAAACAGAGCAAATTTGGGTTAAAGGCAACAGACTCAGAATACTTTCTAGAAATCCCCATATGTTGTGAAGACTGTCAACTCCGAATTTGGAGTGAATGTGGGGTTTCCCCCTGTGTAGACACAGCCTCAGTTCCCCATCCCTATTGTAGTGGAAAGTGGTTCATCATTTATTCTGAGAGGGTGCATAGAAAGAATTTGCTTGAATATCAGATGCAGCCCATGTGCACTGTGCATGTATTTCTTTTAGGCTGATGTTGGTCATCTGCCTATACAAACAGCAGGAAATAGGAATAGTTGTAAAACCACCCTTGCTATTTGTGTCATCTGTTTTAGGATGCTGCCACAGGTGTATCCTTGAAAGAAACATATTGTTGTTTTCACCCTGTATCTTTGAGTGGTGGTACGTTCTAAGGCCCCATCTACACTGGCAGTGTAGACTCATATATTGCAGTTCAATGCTGTTAAACTGCATTATGCAACTCTATTATATGTCAGTGTAGATTGCAGCTGTTCAGAAACTCCAATTAGTTCAAAACATATAATGTGAGCATATTATACCCATATTAAAGTCACTCCACTGGTTGCCAAAAAGTTTCCAGGCAAACTATGAGGTGTTGGTATTGACTTTTAAAGCCCTACATGGTTTGGTTCCAGGTTACCTACTGGATCGTCTTCTCTTGTACAATTCGCCCTTTAGGACACTTAGGTCCTTGGGCAGATGCTGTCAGAATTTAAAACGCAGTTGAAGACAGATCTTTTCTGGCAGGCCTACCCAGTCAACATTCAATCATGAGTTTTGATTTATGTTCTATTTCTTCTACATGTCAATTCAATATCTGTGTTCGGTGTAAGTTTTTTTATCTATGTTATTTACTGTATATATTTTATGTTCATATGTTTTTTACTTTGTTGTACCCCACCTTATGCCATCAGGAGAGATGGGTAATAAATAAAATCTACTACTACTACTACTACTACTATAATTACTATGGGGCCTAAGAGTGTGACATTTAATCACCCATTTTTGTTTCATTGGATGCTTATGGTATTTTGTAATATCTGCATTTATTTAGAAATATACTGGTTACCACAGATATGCCTTTGACCATCTTCGTGTCTTCTTTGGCTATCTACCCTAACAAAGAATATACATGCTGCTGCCATTTTGTATCTGTTAGCCCCCTTATTTCCAGCCTGTCCCAAGCAACAAAGCAACTATATGAAACACACACACACATACTGCATCCAACTATTGTTATGCGTAACTATTTCATATGTATCGGTTAAATGTATTGGCATATGTATCGATGCACATGTTTATACCTTTTACTCCATTTGACACAATGTATTTTTGTGTTGTTGGTGAGCACAATCCACATTGGTAACAAGTTCCAAGACGAGTTTTATCCATAGATATGACAGTTTTCCCATGGCAGTGGAGCCAAAAATGCCAAATTAATTTGGTAATTATTACATGTGCCCAGCTAGCACATCTTAATTCTGTATTTAAAATACAGCTCATCCTCCATATCCATGAAAACATTTGTCCCACTCCAAAAAATAAACCTTGATTTTTTCATTTCATGTAAGGGACAGAATTTTACTATGCCATTGCATATAATGGGATTTGAACATCCACATATTTTAGTGTCCTTGCGAGTCCTGGAAGCACACCCAATGAATACCAAGGGTCTGTTGCAATTATTTTTTGTTCTCAGTTCTTGTGGGTTTTTTCGGGCTATATGGCCATGTTCTAGAGGCATTTCTCCTGACGTTTCGCCTGCATCTATGGCAAGCATCCTCAGAGGTCTGCTGGAGCTGGGATAAAGGGGTTTATATATCTGTGGAATGACCCGGGTGAGACAAAAGGCTTTTGTAAGTTGGGCTAGGTGTGAATCTTTTCAACTGACCACCTTGATTAGCATACAATGGGCTGACAGTGCCTGGAGCAAACTCTTCTTGAAAGGTGATTAGATGTCCCTGCCTGTTTTTCTCTCTGCTGTTTTAATTTTAGAATTTTTTAATACTGGTAGCCAGATTTTGTTCATTTTCATGGTTTCTTCCTTTCTGTTGAAATTGTCCATATGTTTGTGGATTTCAATGGCTTCTCTGTGTAGTCTGACATGGTGGTTGTGAGAGTGGTCCAGCATTTTTGTGTTCTCAAATAAAATGCTGTGTCCAGGTTGGTTCATCAGGTGCTCTGCTATGGGTGACTTCTCTGGTTGAAGTAGTCTGCAGTGCCTTTCATGTTCCTGGATTCTTGTTTGGGCGCTGCGTTTGCTGGTCCCTATGTAGACTTGTCCACAGCTGCATGGTATACGGTAGACTCCTGCAGAGGTGAGAGGATCCCTCTTGTCCTTTGCTGAATGTAGCATTTGTTGGATTTTCCTGGTGGGTTTGTAGATTGTTTGTATGTTGTGTTTCCTCATCAGCTTCCCTATGCGATCAGTGGTTCCCTTGATGTATGGCAGGAACACTTTTCCTCTGGGTGGATCTTCATCTTTACTACAGGCCAATGGATACTCCACCTCAGACATCAGAAGAGCTGCAAGACCAAGAACAAGCCACAAGAGTAAAGATGAAGATCCACCCAGAGGAAAAGTGTTCCTGCCATACATCAAGGGAACCACTGATCGCATAGGGAAGCTGATGAGGAAACACAACATACAAACAATCTACAAACCCACCAGGAAAATCCAACAAATGCTACGTTCAGCAAAGGACAAGAGGGATCCTCTCACCTCTGCAGGAGTCTACCGTATACCATGCAGCTGTGGACAAGTCTACATAGGGACCACCAAACGCAGCGCCCAAACAAGAATCCAGGAACATGAAAGGCACTGCAGACTACTTCAACCAGAGAAGTCAGCCATAGCAGAGCACCTGATGAACCAACCTGGACACAGCATTTTATTTGAGAACACAAAAATGCTGGACCACTCTCACAACCACCATGTCAGACTACACAGAGAAGCCATTGAAATCCACAAACATGTGGACAATTTCAACAGAAAGGAAGAAACCATGAAAATGAACAAAATCTGGCTACCAGTATTAAAAAATTCTAAAATTAAAACAGCAGAGAGAAAAACAGGCAGGGACATCTAATCACCTTTCAAGAAGAGTTTGCTCCAGGCACTGTCAGCCCATTGTATGCTAATCAAGGTGGTCAGTTGAAAAGATTCACACCTAGCCCAACTTACAAAAGCCTTTTGTCTCACCCGGGTCATTCCACAGATATATAAACCCCTTTATCCCAGCTCCAGCAGACCTCTGAGGATGCTTGCCATAGATGCAGGCGAAACGTCAGGAGAAATGCCTCTAGAACATGGCCATATAGCCCGAAAAAACCCACAAGAACTGAGTGATTCCGGCCATGAAAGCCTTCGACAATACATTTTTTGTTCTGTTTCAGTAGGTGTTGAAATAACAAATTAGCTTGTGCAGTGACAAATTAGCTAGTGCTATAGGACTATGGTATATATAATTAAATATTAGAATGGCTGTTCACATGAATATGTGAAAAATAAAATCTATGCTCAATGCTGTAAATGTTTAGGAACAGATATGTTCAGTGGAGTGAATCTGGATAAAGTTGCTGGTAAAAGCCACCAGGTGGCATCCAGCATCTACTAGATTGGTAACAGGTTGATCATCATGTTTTCTCAAAGTGAAGATTCAATCCCTTCCTTTTATTTCTGAATTACATTTGATTTCTGCTCATTTAATAAATAATGAAGGAACTTTGGTACCCTGGCCCACATACTCCAGAGATGCCTCTCAGCTATAGCTACTTCAGTGTTTCCCTTCTAAGGTTACCATATTTTATTAGGTGTTTTTCTTCAACAGTATCAGTAACCAACCAACTTGTTTCTATTGGATGCTTTTCAACTGTTGGTCTTTATACCTTACCATCTCATGGAAGATTTGAATTTGAATCTTCTTTCTTCTGTTCAGTGCCAGAGTGTTACATGCAGGGAGAGCATGGATGAGCTCCCTCTGTCAGCTCCTTGATGGATTGTCATCTTGTCATGGTGAGGGGGCTTGCGTGTTCCAATGAAACTGTTTACAATATTGACAGGGATATGTTATTGCATCAGCCTTATTTTCCATCTTCATTGCTATGATACTTCATCTTGTTGATGGGAAGCTTCCCACCAGAATGGAAATAATCTATCGGACAGATGGCAAGCTATTTAACCTCAGCAGACTGAAAGCCAAAACCAAGGTTGCAACAACATCTGTTATAGAACTCCAATATGCTGATGACAACATCATCTGTGTGCATTCAGAAGGCCTACAAGCCACTCTAGACACCTTTGCAGAAGCATACGAGAAGCTCGGCCTGTCATTGAACATCGAGAAAACCAAAGTGCTCTTCCAGCAGTCACCAGCCAATCCCTCTCCAATGCCAGAAATACGGCTTAGTGGTGTAACATTAGAAAATGTTGACCTTTTCCACTACCTTGGCAGCCATCTCTCTACAAAAGTCAACATTGACACTGAAATACAACACTGCCTGAGCTCTGCGAGTGCATCATTTTCCAAATGAAGCAGAGAGTGTTTGAGGACCGGGACATCCGTAGGGATACCAAGGTGCTTGTTTATAAATCTATTGTCCTCCGAACCATGCTATATGTCTACAAGACGTGGACGATCTACAGACATCACATGCAACTCCTAGAACGATTCCATCAGCGTTGCCTCCGAAAAATCCTGCAAATCTCTTGGGAAGACAAGCGGGCAAATGTCAGCATGCTGGAAGAAGCAAAGACCACTGCATTGAAGCAATGGTCCTCCGCCATCAACTCTGCTGGACCGGCCACGTTGTCCAGATGCCTGACCACTGTCTCCAAAGCAGTTGCTCTACTCTGAACCGCTTTCCACCTGGAAATGAATGCCCTCACTGCAGGAGAACATGCAGATCAAGAATAGGGCTCCACAGTCACCCTAGGTACGTAGGGATATAAAATAGATTCCAGGGGTCTTTTAATTGTGTTTTCCTGCATAGCAGGGGCCTGGACTGGATGGTCCTTGTGGTCTCTTTCGACTCTATGACTCTAGGCATAAAAACCAAACATTCGTTATAAGAAGTCATCATTCGCAAGGCTTGCTAAACAGACTGATTTCCCTTTTTGTGGGGTACAGCTGAAGCATTTGTGTCAGTTAAGTTATGGCACAGTGCGTTTGGCTTTCCTGCCCCTTGAGCAATGACATCTTGCCGTTCCACTTGAGCTGAGCACGAGTTTTCCTCTCATTGCCATTGAAGAAGGAGTTTGTCAAGTTATGTAAACTCCTGCTATGAGGGCTCAACACCTCTGGAGTTCAGCCTAGTCTGCTTTTGCTATGTTTTCATAAGCTTGCAATGATTCAGACATCCCAAAGAGCTCAAAGGCAGTACAGAGGATTAAAGGGGGAATTAGCCTCTTCTGAAAATGTAGTCCTTAGTTGCAAATGTTGAGGTCTTTTGAAAATAATTGCTAGGTCACTTGGCACTGAGATCAGATCATGCACTGTTCTTCTATCCTGATAAGAATTCAGATGAAAGACATTCAGATATGAGTGGAATGAAATGCTTAACTGCCTTTGTAACTTTATTGAACTTAACTACTTCATCCCATTCCATTTATATTACCTCATAACAATACTTTGGTGCTGCCTGAACAGATACTGAGACAAAGTTACTTGGGGCCCTTCCAGACAGGCCCTATATCCCAGGATTTGATCCCAGGTTTTCAGTTTATCCCAGATTATCTAGCAGTGCTGACCCATATAATCCTGTTTAAAGCAGAAAAGTGGGATCAGATCCTGGGATATAGGGCCTGCCTGGAAGGGCCCTGAGTGTTGAATTCACAAGGGGACTTTGATTATTTAAGAGACTATTCTAATTTAAAAAAAGAAATAACTTTGATTTTCCTCCCAGATTCCATGAAAGTGGCCATCTAAAGCCCCTTCTACACTGCCCTGTATCCCAGGACCTCATCCCAGATTATGTGCTTTAAACTGAGATATATGAGTCCTCTCTGCCAGATAACTTGGGATAAACAGATAATCTGGGATCACATCCTGAAATATAGGAACAATGTGGAAGGAGCATAAGATATCTCTCCCCTATATCAGTGTTTGTTAAGATAATAATGGCAACTGCTATCAACACATTGGCTGAAAAACCTGTGGATTAGGAGAAAGTGGCCCAAGAGATGCAGTCCTGTCTGTAAGGTCTCTTTCAGAAAATGGCAATGGGAGATTTTTGCTTGACACCTGATTTTCTGAGGCCCCTTCCACACAGCTGAATAAAATCCCACGTTATCTGCTTTGAACTGGGATATGCGGCAGTATGGACTCAGATAACCCAGTTCAAAGCAGATATTGTGGGATTTTCTGCCTTGATACTCTGGGCTATATGGCTGTGTGGAAGGGTCCTGAGAGGAATCCGGAACTATGTTTATAAAATGTGTTGTCGAAGGTCAATGTTTATAAAAACCCATTTGAAGGTCATGGGATGATGCCATTAGGGGATATGGAGATAGAGGCCATGACTACATTGCTGACACTCAGCAGTATCCTGCATCTGTGTCCTTTATCAATGAACCAAATGACAACCAAACTATTGAAGTCAAATCCTGAAAAAACAAAAGTCAGGATTTCCCTGTTTTAATTACAGTTTAGGTAGTTCACATGTCAAAGGAACTGATTTTTTTTTTTGTCGTGTCAGGAGCAATTGCTCCTGTTGTGAGAGAATTGGCCGTCTGCAAGGACGTTGCCCAGGGGACGCCTGGATGATTTGTGATGTTTTATCATCCTTGTGGGAGGCTTCTCTCATGTCCCCGCATGAGGAGCTGGAGCTAATAGAGGGAGCTCATCTGCCTCTCCCCGGATTCGAACCTGCGACCTGTCGGTCTTCAGTCCTGCCGGCACAGGGGTTTAACCCACTGTGCCACCGGGCATGGATTTGTATTGTCGAAGGCTTTCATGGCTAGAATGACTGGGTTGTTGTAGGTTTTTCGGGCTGTATAGCCATGTTCATACAGCCCGAAAAATCTACAACAACCCAATGCGTGGATTGTTTAGGCTTCTTCCACACAGCTGAATGAAATCCCACATTATCTACTTTGAATTGCAATATATGACAGTGTGGACTCAGATAACCCAGTCCAAAATAGATATTGTGGGATTTTCTGCCTTGATATTCTAGGTTATATGACTGTGGGCCATCCAGACAGGCCCTAAAACACGTGCCTTCTTCAAGTGGGGCATCCAGATGATGGCCCATGAAAACACGAATGCTTTCAGCACAAAGCAAGAGAACTCTGCTTTGTGCCTTATATAATTAAATAGCCATATATAATTAAATATGGAAGAAAAATCCCAATGCTACATATTTATCTGAATCATGCATTTACAAATCATAGCAGCAGAGAAAAAAAATCTGCAACAATTTCTGTTACCCGTTTATTAGTGTTTTCTAACCAAATATCAGTCAGAGAGTCTATCAGGGAATTTATTAAAGAGTGGAGCCATTAATTTATATCGTCCATCTCTATAAAAATTACAAAAGAAAAAAAAATACATGTGAATGCAATTCTACTAATTTAACAGTCCTGCCAATATTAAAGGCATAGATGATAAATCATTGTCAGATGTTTCTAGAAATGTATAAATAATAAGTGAAATAATAAGTGGGTGGGGTGGAGAGAATAACTCACTAACACATCCAGTAGTAATTTACAAGACATTTATCAGACCTGAAAGCTTTTTCTGATTTGCCCAATCAGCCATCTCGGATCTCTCTATTTCCTCTACTCCTTCCATCATCTCAAGAACAGGAGTCGGTTCCCTCACTACACAAGGAGAACAGCAGTTCAACATGTTTCAGCAAAATGTTTGTCCAAACCTGACAACACGCATGTGTGAACGGAAAGACCCAAACAATACTGGCAGACATAAACAAAAAACATTCCAAAATGCATCTAGGACTGACATTTTTCCTTTCTCATTTCCTTATGATTTCTAAGTTGGTGGCCAAATTTGTAGATCTATTCTGTTTTATTAACATGCTGATATGTAGCCAGAGAGTCAGGATTATCTGGCTCCATTTTCTCTGTGTTATGCTGTTCAGAAATGCCCAAAAAGGGGTTATGGCGGTAGCTGCTTTTTCCCCTGCCTGCTGTAGGCTGACACACGCAGTTGCAGTAGGTTTATCTAGGGAAAAAATCTGCCCTGTCCTTCCTTAAGCTTTATTGCTTACTGCAGACTTTCTACTGCACTTTGACATTGAAAGTGTATGTTGCTCCAATCTTTCACCACTCTTAAAAAAAAAAAAAAGCCTTCCAACTCAACAGAGGATAACATGTTGGCAAGTATTAAAACCTTTGTAAAACAGGAGTTTCTTTCTTAGAGATATTAACAGAAGTATGCTTGTATATACAGGTATTTATCAGAAAGGAAGATTCAATTGTAATGTTAGGCAGTCCTAAATTGTAACTGATATCATGAGTTAATATAGTGGCAATTCTAGAATAAACATTTAATGTAGAAGCTTTCTTACAAAGTATGTTTGTTTGTGTCTTTCTCTAAATTATTATCAGTAAGAGCAAACTCTGTTATGTCTACTGAAAAAGGTAATCTTGTGTGAAGACTCCATTTGTGAGTGTGTGTATACAAATGCTATAACTGTTGTGCCCCCTTATATTGTTAGTCCGTAGTGGCCACTATATTAAAACGTTTACAAAAGAAAAAAAGAGCAAGGGTGTTTTCTCTTTCAGCATGGAGCCACTCCCTCCATTATCTTTCCTATTAATCTGTCAGTTCAGGATGGCACCAGTTGTTTGTTTTAATGGGAATTAAACAATCCTGATCTCTTTGGGGCCCTGATATGGCAGCTATCCAACAGCTGACAAAAAATGAAACAGCATTGAGTTCAAGAAATCAGAAACAGAGAGGAAAGAGATTAAAGCCATGCCTCTGGATCATTGCGTAGGAAACTAATCATGATAAACAATGGTAAACAATTAGAAGTGTAATCAGTTTGACTCCAAGTCTTCCCATAAATCGAATTGGGAGGAGGCATCTACAACTTGATTTGGAAATTTGATCATAATGATAACATGCACCATTCCATAGTATAAATGCTTTATATTTCAAATCGAAGGCCTGTTTCTAATGGGTTGGGGGAGGTGGTTTGCTGTTTTCCTGTATGTGTGCTCTAGGCAGACATAAGGCAGATCCATGCTGTAATTTAACAGTGGAAGTCCTTGAAAGCTGTCCAGTCCCATTATGTCATTTTTGGTCTTGGATCTGAATAAAAAATGTTTACTCCTGGGAAGGGGATTTGGAAAGCTGTATTTAAAGTGTAGAAATCCAGCATTAGAAGAACCCTGGAGTGCAAACTGCCAGATGAACAGGTAATTTGCTGGCTTACAAAACTAACCAGAGAAACTGGGGAGTTAGTCAGGAAGGCAGAAAACACAAAGAACATGACTTCATAAATATGCATGTGAACAAAATGCGCCTTAGACTTTGTAAAGGGTTTGATCTCTGCATATTACATGTCTACCTAACTCAGGAAATCTTAATCTAGAAATCTAAAAGATTAAAAGGAAGAATATGTGATTCAGTCCTTCCTATAAGTTTTGTCCAAAGTTCAAACAGTTTACACAGCTGGAGTTTTGATTCGGGCTATTCTATACCATGGTTACAGCCTTTACACAGGAATTGTGTTTAGTACAAACATCTTCCATTTAGTTGTGTTTGAAAAACTGTGACAATTGACTCCAGGTGAGCTGTGTTCAGCAATGCTATAAGCAGCCAGCTGTATAAAACCACACTTGTATTAGCTCCATGGCAATTGCCCTAAACAGTGTATTTTGGGAGATTGGTCCCATGGACACACCCTTCCTGATGACATGTTCACCATCCCATCAGGAAGTAAAGAACTTCCCCCACAAAATTAGTTTCCCTGTGTATATAAATCATATTTTCATTAAGGGAAACTGACTAAGAAGCATCTTTGTTACAATTTGCTTATCAATAATTTATGTTAAATCTTAGAATAGTTAATACAAAATGCTAATGTTTTATGTAAGTGGCTAAATCAGTGTTTCTCAACCTGGGGGTCAGGACCCTGGGGGGAGTGGGTTGCAAGGGGGTGTCAGAGGGGTTGCCAAAGACCAGTATTCTCTGATGGTCATGGGGATTCTGTGTGGGAAGTTTGGCTCAATTCTACCATTGGTGGAGTGCAGAATGCTCTTTGATTGTAAGTGAACTATACATCCCAGCAACTACAACTCCCAAATATCAAGGTCTATTTTCCTCAACTCCACCAGTGTTCACATTTGGGTATATTGAGCATTTGTGCCAAGTTTGGTCCAGATCCATCATTGTTTGAGTCCACAGTGCTCTCTGGATGTAAGTGAACTACAACTCCAAAACTCAAGGTCAATGCCCACCAAACACTTCCAGTATTTTATATTGGTCATGGGAGTTCTATGTGCCAAGTTTGGTTCAATTCCATCATTGGTAGAGTTCAGAATTCTCTTTGATTGTAGGTGAACTATACATCCCAGCAACTACATCTCCCAAATGATAAAATCATACTAAAAAAAACCCAAGAACATAGATGCCATTGGGCATCTGTGTGTTTTCATGAGAGTATAGGATATTGCTATATATTGACTCAGACCAAGTGGGTAATCTACAATATTGTATTTCTCAGTTTTACATATGCTTCCTTGCCAGCAACTTTCTAGACTTTCACATACGTCTTTGACAAGCAAGAGACTAAACCTGGGAAATATGAGTTTTGTTGTTGAGCTCTGACCTCTCACATTGTGGGTCATTGAACAGGCTGTAGTCTCAGTAGATGGAAAATGATGGAGGAAGATTGTGAACTAACAACCATCTAGGACAGGGGACAGGGGTCCTCAAACTTTTTAAGCGGAAGGCCAGTACACTCTCAGAATGTTGGAGGGCTGGACTATAGTTTGAAAAAACCACGAATGAATTCCTATGCACCCTGCACATACCATATTTGTAGTGAAAAAAAATGAAAGAATAATACAATATTTAAAATGAAGAACAATTTCAGCCAACACAAATTTACCAGTATTTCAATGGGAAGTGCAGGCTTGCTTTTGGCAGATGGGATAGTCAAGTTAATTAGGATAGTTGTTGTTTTGTTCAAGTCGTTTCAGACCTAGGGTGACCCTAAGTCTAAAGTTGAGGCTGAAGGCCAGGTAAATGACCTTGGAGGGTTGCATCCAGCCTGCAGGACTTAATTTGGGGATCTCTGATCTAGGAAGTAGGGAAAAAATTATGGTGAAGGTTTTTTTTCATTTCAGAGGTGACTTGAGAAACTACAAGTTGGATGTGGTGTGAGAGAATTTGCCATATGCAGAGACATTGCCCAGGGGACGCCCAGATGTTTTACCATCCTGGGAGAGGCTTCTATCATTTCCCTGCACGGGAAGCTAGAGCTGACAGATGGAGCTCACCCCATCTCGTGGATTCTAAGTGCCAAATTTCAGGTTAGCAGTTCAACCAGCACAAAGGTTTAACCCATTGCACACCGCAACACCTCCTATGGTGGAGGTGCTATTATAGTAATAATGGCATACATAATACTGGTTTTCTTTTGGAGTTTTATTTTTAAACTGGAGGTATATATTTGCTTTATTCATCCAAAGCTTTCTTTAAAATGGAAAACCTCCAACCAATATGGGTTTCTTCAAACATAAGCATTTAACTTTTTTTTTTTACTAGTACCCTACTTAAGTGCATTTACACTGTAGAATTTGACACAGCTTTAACTGTCATGGCTCAATGCAATGGAATCCTGGGATTTGTAGTTCGGCACCAGAACTCTTTGGTAGAGAAGGCTAAGGACTTTTTAAAATACAAGTCACAGAACCCATTAGCATTGAGCCATGGCAGTTATAAATAATAATAATAATCATCATCATCTTCATCTCTATTTGTACCCCGCCACCATCTCTCCAGAGGAATTCAGGGTGGCTCACAGAAGCACTCCGTGCCACATGCAGACAACAATTCACAAGTATAAATACACAAACTATACATAGAAGAGGTTGCCCATAAATATGCAAAACAGATACAGAATATGCAGATCTCTGATGGTCACTTCCTACCCTGACACTGTGCAGAATAAAACTTGGGTACTCTTTTACTTCCCATATATATAAAAGATGCTGTTATTCATCATATCCCCATACATATATATGTTTGCAAACATATACTTGCCTTATTCATATTTTACACACAAATATCTGCAGTGTAGTTGTAAATAAAATCATATATGTGCCTAGTTCTGGCAGTTGTGACTAGCTGTGGAGCTTCAGGCTTTTCTAGACTCTTTATAGGTAAGGTTCTTAAATCTACTGCAATGATGTTAAACTGAACTGATGGCTGACCTTTCAGATTATCTTCCAAGTATTAGCTAATGCAAACTATTTAGTACATCTGAATAACCAAAAAAGTGTCCGTATAAACATTAGGCTTGATCATATTTCCAATACGTTTCTTTCAAAGCAATGCTCTCATTTATGACTAAGAACTTACATTGTATGTTCCAAAGTTGCGTAATATATGTATTTCTAATAAAAATACACATTTTCTTTGGATTGATAATCTTGGCTGAAACTGCCAGGCATGTTCTTTTACAATGTCATTTCAATAAGGATATTCAATCTGTTTTTATTACTCCCATTGTACAGAAGTTCCCAGGCAGAAATGAAGAATATTATTGAAAACATAGAGGATAGGAAGCCATCGATCACTTATAGAGTAGCTATGTTTTGTGCAGCAGCTATAAAAATAAGGAAGCAGATTGTGGATTATTTTAGCGGATAAGGTTTTAACTTACTTGTTTTATTACCCATGGACTGTCTGCTTTTAATACCCCCAAATTCCTCTATCTGCTGGGTTAACAGTGCAAAGTACTTTTACCCTTTGAATTCTGTTTGCATGACTGACAGTAAACTAGAGGGGAAGGGGGAAAACAGAAGGAGGGGGAGAGAGAAAAAGGACCTGGAAATATTTAACGACTCAGGGTTAATAAGGACACAGTCAAGACACTTGGAGGGTATCTATCAGGCCGATTAACAGGAAGGGGTTAAAACTATAGAGATGTTCCAAAAGGTTCATTGTAAAGGTGGGATTTCTGAAAATCACTCTCAGATTCCAAAGTGTACTTGAAGAGACAGTTCACTGAAACAAAATCCATTGAAATTTATTTCATCATTATTGATGTACACTCTGATGATTTCACATGGACTTGAACTGTGTGTGAAAACATAAAAATCATGCCCAAAATCCTGCTCGTTGTTCCCCTATCATCGCAATCATGTTTGGTGGGGACAAGGGACAGGGCCTTTTCTGTGGTGTGGAACTCCCTCCCATGCGAAATTAGATCAGCTCCATCCCTCCTGACCTTTCAGAAATAAGTGAAATCCTGGCTATTGGATCAGGCCTTTACAGACTAGACTGACCTGCTGGCAAAGCAACGATTTTAATGGACTTGACGGACTGCTTTTAGGATGATGACTTAAATTGGCATCTGCTTGACTGTTTGAATGTTTTTATACTGTTTTTATATTGTTTTTATATAAATTATATAAATTGTATATTTATGCTTTTGGTTGTGGGCACCATGGTGTGCCAGTTGTTAGCCGCCCCGAGTCCCTCTGTGGAGGTCGAGAGAGGACAGGATACAAATGTCCTAAATAAATTATTTATTTATTTATTTATTTATTTGGTATGCTTGTATACCGCCAATATCTCAGCCTGTGCGGCGACTCATTGCGGTTTACAACATGTTAAAATATACAATGTTAAAAAATACAATTCACTTAAGCATATAAAAATTAAAATTAAGAATACATACAAAAAACATACGCAGTATTGGGCCACCAATATGGATCGGGACATCTCATAGTTAAAATCGTCATCCAATTCGTTGTCTTGATTGCTAATCCATGGTCAGATAAAACATCACGACGAAGGTCAATTGAAGACTTGCTCAAACATCCAGGTTTTTAGTTTTTTCCTAAATGCCATTAGCGAGGTCGCTGATCTTAATTCAGTAGGGAGGGCATTCCAAAGCCGGGGGGCCACCGCAGAAAAGGCCCTATCTCTCGTTCCCACGAGCCGCACCTGTGAAGCAGGTGGGATAGAGAGAAGGGCTTCTCCTGAAGATCTAAGGGTCCTGGTGGGCTGATAGGCCGAGATACGTTCGGATAGGTATGTAGGGCCAGAACCGTTTAGGGCTTTAAAGGTCAAAACCAGCACTTTGAATTGGGCTCGGTAGCTAATCGGTAGCCAGTGAAGCTGGTACAGCAGAGGAGTTGTGTGCTCCCTGTGCCCAGCCCCTGTTAATACCATGGCTGCCGCCCGTTGGACTAGTTGGAGCTTCCGGGCCGTCTTCAAAGGCAACCCCACGTAGAGAGCGTTGCAGTAATCAAGACGGGATGTAACCAGAGCGTGGACTACCGTGGCCAAGTCAGACTTCCCAAGGTACGGTCGCAGTTGGCGCATGAGTCTTAACTGTGCGAATGCTCCCCTGGTCACCGCCGAAACCTGGGGCTCCAGGCTCAGCGATGAGTCCAGGATCACACCCAAACTGCGAACCTGTGTCTTCAGGGGGAGTGCGACCCCGTCTAACACAGGCTGTAACCCTATACCCTGTTCGGCCTTGCGACTGACCAGGAGCACCTCTGTCTTGTCTGGATTCAATTTCAATTTGTTCGCCCCCATCCAGACCGTCACAGCGGCCAAGCACCGGTTCAGGACCTCGACAGCCTCCTTAGTAGCGGGTGGGAAGGAGTGACAGAGCTGGACATCATCTGCGTACAGATGACACCGCACCCCGAAACAAACAAACAAATAAATAAATAAATAAATCTGTTATGCCTCAATAGAGTAGAGCCATTAATTTGTTGGGATTTGTGTATAGGTAAATCCTATTCAACATTTGACCTAATAGGTCTACTCAAAATAGGACTAACCTATGCGATCCCAGTCTATATCTTATTGTAAGCAGCAGCATAAGTAGCCAATTGTGTGTGTTAGCTATTTCAATGGGTTTCAATGGCTGAATGGATATTTGAACTTTTCCAGAATCCTAGCCCAACATTCAAATGCCACATCATGCTTGATCTAGCTTCATTTTTTGGTATGATATGGGGGAAGGGAGTAGGATTGATTTATGAAGATGGGCTCTGTTCACTCAAAGCAAGATGGAGTATCTTCAGATGGAAGTCATTACTATCTCACGTCCTTTACTATGCTAAAAGCAGAAGGATGTCTCTCAATACAAATCTACTTACTTTTAAAAATTTCCTTTAACCCATCTCCCCATCCCATCAGCATGTCTTTCTCTTTGATTTTTCGTAATGGAGTACACTCCACAAAATATACACACAAATAATAGAAACCAGTTCATTTAATGCCTGTGTTTCAGGTTTAAATTTAGAACATGTTATCATAGAAAATTGGTTTGGGATTTGTGATGTGCTCCAGTGACTAAAATGAGAGTGACTTCATGCCTTTTGAGAAACATTTTTACAGATGTGGTCAAAAGAAAATATTCTGCTGAAAAACCACAACATCTGCAGATAGCATGCTCATGATGTCACTGCTACTGCAGAATAACCCAAGAGCTCCCACTCCCTGCAGAAGGCAAATCTAGAGACTGACAAAGAAGGCCATCCTTCATCTTGGCCAGCCTCACATTCCATGCTCCCAATGTTTAGTATTTCTACTCCTATCATCCCCAGTTAGCATGGCCAGCAGCCAGTGGTCATGAGATCATGGGTTCCTGTGAGTTTCCCGGGCTGTATGGCCATGTCCCAAAAGCATTATCTCCTGATGTTTCACCCACATCTATAGCAGGCGCCCTCAGAGGTTGTGAGGTATGTTGGAAACTAGGCAAGTGATGTTTATATATCTGTGGAAGGATTATTGGATGTGGATTTATCACCTCCTCTGTGGCTTGTAGTGAGATCTGCTACTACTTTGGAAGCAACTCATTTCCCATTCTCTTGCACCACAAGTGAGATAATGAATTCAATGTGCACATTTAATTTTCAGAAAGTACACTGACAGCCAGTCCCCATTAGTGACTATAACTGCATTTCTTTGTTGTTTTGCCATTTCCTAATGCACAGAGAACATCTGCAAAAAAGTGAAGACCTGGTTGTTTGAGCAGGCGTTCGAATAGTCAGTGCAATGAGTGTAATGAACATAGGAATGGAACAATGGATGATGGACCTGGATCATGCTTTTAGTGATGAGGTGCTAGTGAATGGCTATTGTTATTAATTGTATATTATTGTATAATGTGTTAGAATGTTGACTGTTTTATACCGTGTTATTGTAGCATTGATTTTTTTGCTGTTGTTAACCACTGTGAGTCGCCTACGGGCTGAGAACAGCGGTATACAAGTAAAGTAAGTAAGTAAATAAATAAATAAACTTGGGAAGAGCAACTCTTTTACATATATGCAACATTTTTTGCCAAGACTGCATTCCAATGAAAAAACGTTGGTCATCACTTAAAAGTCTACTAGGCTGAAGTCACATAGTTGTAAGACATAGAAATCATCATTCCTAATTCCATGGGCAGTTTAGAAATCTTTATTCTAAAGAGTGACTCAAGGACCACATAAGACTGGCCAGAGTACACACAGATTGCATCACTGTAAGTAGACATTATATCATCTCCTGCTTGCGCACTTACTCACTAACCATTCCGCTTGCACATTGGCTTGACAAGCTAAAAAGGGGGAATGGAATGACTGAAGCTCCAACAGTGATGGTAATTGAACTCCATGGTAATTAATTACACATTCATATTGGATCAAATGGCTAATCCAGAGTAAATCTGTAGGTGTTTGACAAGTGTATGACAAGGATGAGTCACCTCAATTGCTTCAGAAAGTATTTTCTCAGCCACCCAATTATTTAAATCATTCTTAAACTTCAGGGAAAAAGAAGAAGGGACTGCTGGAATTAAAATGAAGGAAAGCCCTCAGCAATGAACATAGTTGGGTCTGTTGGATGTTAGTGGTTTCCTGGTGGGAGTTGAAGCAGCCTCTTCTGTTCCAAGGTGCTGCTAGAACTAAACTCTAGCTAAATGACTGACAAGTGTATAAGACTTGTTGGAGAAACATGTCTAAACTATTTTTTAAAAAAAGAGAACAAGAATTCCAGCTTCCAGATGCTCATTGCTATGCGTGACTTAGTATGATTTGTACTTGTTTATACTAACTGGACCACCTATCTTGTTAATAGCTTCCCTGCAGAATGTCCTCTGCTTTGCTCCTTGCACATTGTGTTTCTGGTTTTCGGAATGCTTGCTTCATTTTTGACAACACGGGGAAGAAACGGAAGCTAACTGATCACATCTGTCCTTCTTTTCTTCTTCATTGACATGAATAATGGAGACTCATACTTCTAAGGCACGCACAGAGAATGCTGTCCCAATTTTGGTAAAGAACTACTGTTCTTATCCAACTAAGGAGATCTTCCTACGTGACCAGGGTTCCCCTTAGATATTACTTCCTTAGTCTGGAACTAGTCCTGTACATTTGGTAGGATACTAATGGATATCTGCATGCAGATATGTGTATCTGTGCTATTCGTGTACATCCCCATTATTCACAACTTTTTAAAAGAATGCCTAGAACTGAATCAGGGTGGTTGTCATTGATCTAGCACCATGCATTAATTATTAAGATCAGTTTGAGCTATGAAAAAGATAATGCCATAAACAGATTTTAAGCATAGATAATGATGATAATGATGATGATGATGATGATGATAGGAGGAGGAGGAGGACAAGGATGAGGATGAGGAGGGAAACCTGTACTGGCAGATTATGTGAAAGGCAGTCAAGAATCAACATTGATGAAAGTCAATTGTAGAAAACTGCTTCAAGTGCAAAAGACAGTGACTACTGTAAAAATACAATGCAGAGCAAAAGAGAAAACTGGCAAAAGAAAGCTCTCCATGGACTGTTCCTGGAAAAAAATGAGAGCAAAATGGACAGGGAAAAATCATGGATGTGGCTCACAAATGGAACTTTGAAAAAGGAGACGGAGGGCCTGATTCTGGTAGCTCAGGAACAAGCCATTAGAACAAACAATCATCAAAGTCAGAATTGAAAAGTCAACAACATATTCCAAGTGTAGATTCTGCAAGGAAGCAGCTGAAACAATGGATCACAGACTCAGCTGCTGCAAGAAGGTCTCAGTCGAACTACAAGCAGAGGCATAATGCTGTTGCTCAGATGATCCACTGGAACTTGCGCCACAAATACCATCTGCCTGCGACAAAAAACTGATGGGACCACAAGCCTGAAAAAGTTACAGAAAATGAATACATAAAACTACTCTGGGACTTCCAAATTCATATTTACAGAGTTTTGGAGCACAATACTCCTGACCTCATGATCATGGAAAAAAACAAAGTAAGGATTGTCAATGTTGCAATCCCAGGTGATAGCAGAATTGATGAGAAGCAACTAAAAAAGCTTATACAATACGAGGATTTGAAGATCAAACTGCAAAGACTTTTGCATAAGCCAGTACGGGTGGTCCCAGTGGTGACCGGCACAATGGGTGCAGTGCTTAAAGACCTTGGAGTGCACTTAAAAACAATTGCCACCGACAAAATTACCATCTGTCAGCTGCAAAATGCCACCCTACTTGGATCTGCACACATTATTTGCTGATACATCACACAGTTCTAGTTTCTTGGGAAGTGTCTGAAGTGTGATCGAATGCAAAAGCCAGGATAGTGATCTTGTTTGCTGTGAACTAATCTTGTTGTGTATCAAATAATAATAGCAACAATAATAACAACAACAACAGCTGCTGCAAAAAGGTTGCACAGACAGACTACAAGCAGAGGCATAACACTGTTGCTTAGATGATTAATTGGAACTCGTGCCACAAATACCATCTGCCTGCGACAAAGAACTGGTGGGATCACAAGCCGGAAAAAGTTACAGCAAATGAACACGTCAAACTACTCTGGGACTTCTGAATTCAGACAGATAGAGTTTTGGAGCACAATACTCCTGACCTCACAATTGTGTTAAAAAACAAAGTATGGATTGTTGATGTTGCAATCCCAGGCGACAGCAGGATTGCAGAGAAACAACTGGAAAAGCTGAGACGATATGAAGATTTAAAAATCAAACTGCAAAGACTCTGGCAAAAACCAGTAAAGGTGGTCCCAGTGTTGATCGGCACACTGGGTGCAGTGCCTAAAGACCTTGGCCTGCACTTAAACACAATTGGCTTTGACAAAATTATCATCTGCCAGCTGCAGAAGACCACCTTACTGGGATCTGCATGCATTATTCGCCGATACATCACACAGTCCTAGACACTTGGGAAGTGTCCAACGTGTGACCCAATTCAACAGCCAGCAGAGTGATCTTGTCTGCTGTGGACTCATATTGTTGTGTTTCAAATAATAATAATAATAATAATAATAATAATAATAATAATAATAATAGCTTTATTTATAATCCGCCCAGTCTCCCCGAGGGGACTCAGTTTCTCTAAAATATTATTTTTAATATTTGAAATATCCAAATGCACACACTTCACAAAAACATTTCCTCTACTATATATTTCTTATTTTCTTAAGATAAATTTTATATATACTTTTTATTTGTGAACTGTTCTACTGAAAATACTGAAAAATGAAGATTTTATTGGACAATTATGTTCCAGTTCATTTATAGGTGTAGAAATTGTGAATTGCAAACAGTTTTGTATTACAAAAACCAGACAGCATTTTTTTCTCTCCATCTCTACATGTGATCTCTAATTAAACCTTTGGTTGTGTGGTCCAGATGTAACAAATAATTTTCTAAAGCAACCTCTGGCATTAAGAAACACGCTGTTCTGGGTCAAACCAATGCCTAACTCCAATAGTTAGAGCCAAGTACAGTATACCTATGGAGTCAGTTAAATTTATACAAGTATTAACTTTTGAAGTTCTCATTTACTTAATACGTCTGGTCTAGTTGTGGCTAACAATCAGATTTAGGACCAACCACTTCTCAGCACCCTCTTTAGTAGTGTCTTTGGATAATAATGTGCTCTTAGTTTTGCACAATGTTTGAAGATGCAAAGCAGATAGGCACTCCTTCAATGTGCAGCCATGCCAGAAGAGATGATCAGAGCAATTATACAGTCTCTTGTGATGACCATAGACACACATTTCAGAGCACACTTCCACAAATATTCTCCATAAAGTCCTGGCAGGATCAGCAGTTCTGAAAATATTTGTTTTTGGTATGTAATAGTTATTTTTGTCTTCTTTCTTACACAAGCATTACAGTAGAACTTTATATTATCTAGTCATGTTCTCCCTATGGCTCGTTTCTCCCTATGGCACACAAACAAAGTTGTTGCCTTCTACTCAAGAGTCACCTTCTTTTTAGGAACTGACCCATCAGAAACAAGCATCTAAAACCCAGGAACAAACCCAGATAAAAAAATTCCGTGATTTCCAATTGCAGGGATGGAGGGCCTGTCCAGACAGTACCTTAATTACGATATCTACCGCAATAAAGGAGGTGTTGTCCAGACATGAAATATTTGGCTACAAATGAGGAAAACCCTGGTTTGTAGCAAATTAATTAGATAGCGGGTTTATTCCACGCCTTCTTGAAAGATGCAGGATAAATCTACTATTTCTGGTTCTGCACTCAGAATACTACAGTCCAGACAGTATTCCCACAGTCTTCCAGGCTAAATTAGCTTGGAAAACTGTGGGAATCCCAAACCCCTCACCTAAAGCTCTCCTAAATTGAGTTTTTAAAAAAGGAAAGAATTCAGCTGGCTTCCCAGGGACGGCTGCCAGAATTCTCCTGGCGTGTACAAATGACGCAGATGCTTCTGGGATAAGAGGCTGTCTGGATCTGCCCATACAGACATACGAACATCCAGATATTTGGCTAAAAACCGTGATATTACCAAACCTGAAAATCTCATCCCCCCCCCCCCTTTTAGCAATAACTTCCGGGTTTACAAAGAACGGCATCTGGCCACCCTTCTGATTACTGCAGGAGCTCCTGGGATAAAGGTACTGTCTGGACAGGGCCTCAATGTCAAGTTGCTGCAGGAAGCAATGCAAGAAACAAAGTCTGGTCTGGGAATAAGTGGGATTCTACTCCTGATATATTCCATTGTATCCAGAATAGCCTGCCTAAAACAGATGTTTAATAGTATCTATCTTAATAATCCATTACTGAGCATCCATAAACAGCAAAGCAAAAAGAAATGGGACCGCAGATAAACCTATCTCATCAGCATGTGTAAAAAAAACCCCACAGATCTTAAGTTTGGCCATCAAAATAGAAATCATAAGAAAAGTGGAGGCTGGTGAAAGAAAAAAAGTCATTCCTGAATGCATTTGGAAATGGTTTCTAAAAGCATTTTAGACATTAAAATGTTTCTGTCTACTTATGAAAGGTTTAGCAGACCTGGTTGTTTCATTTCACACGTGCATACTGTTAGTTTTGAATATTTTTTTCCCTTGAAATACATTGAAGGTCTTTTTCTTTCTTTCTCATAGTGTAGGAACCTATCAGGAGAGCCAGTGTACTATAGTGGTTTGAGTGTTAGACTAGGATCTCAGGAAGATCAGGGTTCGAATTTTGCTCAACTGTTGAAACCCCTGAATGACTTTATGCGAGACTTAGCCTTAGATTTTTTTATCATGTGAGAAGCAAATTGAGAATATACTGCAAGTTGCTTACACTGTGAGAGAATCGGCCGTCTACAGACATTGCCCAGGGGACGCCCAGATGTGTTACCATCCTGTGGGAGGCTTCTCTCATGTCCCCACATGAGAAGCTGGGGCTGACAGATGGGAGCTCACCCCATCTCATGGTCTTCAGGTCAGCAGTTCAGCAGGCATAAGGGTTTAGCCCATTGTGCCACCGTGGATCATTTAGCCTTCGATGAAGGCCATGGCAACCCCCCTCTGAACCAGTCTTACTAAGCAAAGCATACAATAGGGTCAGCATAAGTTGGAGTTAATTTGAAGGCATAGAACAACAAAAGTTATCCTTTTTCTTTCCATACTATTTCTGCCCCCAGTTCCCAATTTTCTGTTAAAGAAGTAATGCCGAGAAACACATCTACTTCATTAACAGAAGTATTCTGGCATAAGGTCACTTACCTTGTGACATGCTGGGAAAAATATGTCTAGAATATAACTCTTTTTGGGTGCAACCCAGCAGTCACAATGACACGCCAAATGCAGCTGATCCCCCTTGAAAGCTTATTAGTTGCATCAGAGAATGGCTTTGAAGCAAAGAATGGCATGTTGGTCCCCAGCCAAACAGTAAGACACAGGCTGGGCCTTTTGTGAGATCAATTCACCGGCCTGTACCAAGACTTGAGGGTGGAGGTGGGGGCATCTTGGCATGGCCAGACAAAGGGCAAACAGCCAGCCGTGCTTGTCTTCTTCTCGCTGCCAGCTGCTATCTGGATTTGATGAACTTGTTCCAGCCTCTGTAACAGAGGCTTTTTATATTAGAGAGGCAGCTCATTATTCCAAGGGACATTTTCACATGACAGGCCAATGTGGGTTTTTTTTTTGTGTGTGTGCTGCCTCATTCTGTAATGTCATTATGAAACCTACATGGGCAAAAATGGATAATCAAGTAATAGTTTTCATTCCCTTCAACATTCATATATGTACAGATATATCACTTACTCACTGACACGATCATGCTATCATGCACCTCATTAAGTGGGCTACAATCCACAAAAGCTTATGTCAAAATAAATTCATTTGCTCCAAGATGCTGCAAGGGCCATTGTTCTTTAAGTTACAAAATGGAATGTACATCTACGAGGGGTTGCTGATAAGTCTTTGGCTTTACTCAGAAAGAAACGAGATAGGAAGATGAAACTTTACATTTATTCCACATACTCTCCACGGATCTTCCACATACTCTCCACATCAGTATTCCAAGTTCTGTAAGCCTTGCAAAAAGAAGGATTTCAGTTGTGCCTCAAATCAGTCATCCAAAGCAGCCATGACATCAGAAATGGTGTGAAGTTTGGTACCCTTGAGGTGTTTCTTCAGGTTTGGAAACAGATGATAGCCGGAGGGAGGTAGATCCAGTGAATAAGGTGGGTGGTCAACCAGCTGTAAGCTAGCTCCACCAATTTTGCCGTGGTCAACCCTTTGTTCCTGACTTAATTATTTTGGTCAATTATAAACCCTTTCATTAGTTTCTAAAAAGTGTCTCCAATTAATCAAGTTTTTTTTAGTTTTACAAAAAATGTTATTTTTACTACAAGCAGAACATACAGTTTTGAAGAGATACTCTTTTCCCCCTCCAGAGAGCAGCAGAAAACAAGTTGGCGCCACACTCAGTATGGCATCCTTTCAAATATTTAAACATGGTTATCCTTCTTAAACTTCTCATCTCCAGGCTAACCATACCCTGCTTCATAAGCTGCTCTTCATAGGGCATAATTTCCAGGCCTTTTACCATTCGGTTGCTTCTTGAACATGTTCCTGGTTGTCAAGGTTTTTTTTTTGAATTGCAGTCCAGAACTGGGCATTTGCTGATGAAGTGGAACAGGTAATGTATTTCAACTCCATGTGAACGATAGAGATCCAGAAATGACTTATTGCATTTATGAAGCAGGTAATCTTACTAAAGTGTATTTCTTCACCATTCAAACAGAAATGTATAAACCACATCTTAAGGTTGTTGTAGGTTTTTTGGGCTATATGGCCATGTTCTAGAAGCATTCTCTTTTGACGTTTTGCCTGCATCTATTTTGTAATAAATGTACACATTTATTACAAAATCATAACAAAGACTTGATAGTGTTTTGCTCATCTCTGAGGACGCCTGCCATAGATGCAGGTGAAACGTCAGGAGAGAATGCTTCTCGAACATGGCCATATAGCCCAAAAAACCTACAACAACCTTAAGATGTGGTTTATACATTTCTGTTTGAATGGTGAAGAAATACACTTTAGTAAGATTACCTGCTTCATAAATGCAATAAGTCATTTCTGGATCTCTATCGTTCACATGGAGTTGAAATACATTACCTGTTCCACTTCATCTAGAAGCATTCTCTTTTGACTTTTGCCTGCATCTATTTTGTAATAAATGTACACATTTATTACAAAATCATAACAAAGACTTGATAGTGTTTTGCTCATCTCTGAGGATGCCTGCCATAGATGCAGGTGAAACGTCAGGAGAGAATGCTTCTAGAACATGGCCATATAGCCCAAAAAACCTACAACAACCCAGTGATTCCAGCCATGAAAGCCTTCAACAATACATTAAAACCACATCTTACTTTTAATAAGTTCTCAAAAAATAAGGTCTATGTTAGTGAAGGATTGTCTCAAGAAAAAAACACACCTGAGATGAAGATATAGATGTAATAATTATAACAAAAATAAGGCTTCTCTTTGCCCTCAGTCCTTTTCCTTGGTGACATAGTAGACCTACTATGTCTAATCTACTAACCAGAGCTCCACCTCCCCCATCCTCTTTTTTGTTATTTTCTTTTTGTGTGATTTTTTTGAAATGCTTAATAAAAACATTTGAGTGGAAAACTTTTCTGTTGGATGTTATTGGGAATTTTACGGATCTTGGGAAAGTCTACTCATAAGTACCTGAGTGGCAGGTTTGGTTCTTATAAATTTGAATACAGATGAGAGGCAAGAAAAGTTTGTTCCTTTGTGTTTATGGTTTTTTTTAAAAAAATGTTATTTATAATACCCAGAACTTAGGGGGAATGAAAAAAACCTGCATGAATTTCCAAGATGTACCAAATGTCTAGTATCATTGCAACATATATCAGATAGATAGCAAACACCTGCAGGGAGAAAAAATACTTTTGGGATGGAGTTAAATAGGAAATAAAAACAGTGTAGAGTAAAATATAGCTGAGCATGTCCAAAAAGTTGGGTTCACAGCATTACATGAGAAAAGCTGGCCACACAAGG
The DNA here is from genome assembly GCF_037176765.1 of Anolis sagrei. NCBI lineage: Eukaryota > Metazoa > Chordata > Lepidosauria > Squamata > Anolidae > Anolis > Anolis sagrei. The sequence continues at coordinate 94,468,881 of NC_090022.1, read as the reverse complement.
CTTATGATGCATTCTCAAATGTACATGTAACTGGGCAAGCTAATCTTATACTGGGTTTAATTTTTGCTGCCAAACACCTAAATGACAATTATTACTTCTTGTGCATGCATATGGGATCCTTTTTGCTCTTATAGACTGCAGTAACTATTTGAGAATGCAGAATTGTATATGATTGGAAAAGAGAAATAATCAGCTCTTGTAGTTTTTAAACAGAAAATAAATATACGTAAGAAGGAAAAGTATGCACAAGGTCCAAGCAAACATGGTGAAACCTAGGGCCGTGCCTCCCGTTGCATGAGGCCATGCTGTGAATTCCTGAAGAAAGAATTTTTCCAAGAGGGAGAGATAAAATCAAGCTTTGATGAAAGAGAAATAAACTTTTGATTGAATTTTGTAGTTGATTAAAATGGTATTTGACATTTCTGTATTGGCTTCCAAAAGATTATTGCAAGTCATATGAGTGAAAGGGTCTCCCACCAAGTTCTGTAAAATCATATTATAATACTGGCAGTAAATGAGAGAGATAGAGGTTTCTAGGGATTTGCCCAAAAGACCACAGGCAGACATTCTGCAGATGGTCGGAATATAATCTGTTGGCAAAGTCCTGGTTATAACACATAATGAGCACTTTGATATTAATTTCAGTTGTTTTACACAAGAACATAGAGCCATCACAATTTTTCTTTCATGGACTTAGTGCCTATTGAACAAGAATGAATGTTTCAACAAACCATTAAAGCAAGTTTGTAATTCTAGATGTCAATTTATCAGTTATTTTTTAAGCAAACGTGCATTATGTATCTATTTTTGAAGAGAAATGTAGCCACCATTTGTAAAAACCACTTTCATAATACTCATTTTCCAATGTGAATTAAACAGAAGCCTTCAGCAAATAGTACAATAATTCATAGTCTTTTTAGAAAGAAAAAGGATAATAAAACCAAATTTAACTGGTGTGCATGACTGTTAAAAGACACATTTTTCTGTCAGCAGAAAGCAAGTAAAATAGCAGTAGTACTTTCTATAATATTATTGGTGAACCACAATCATTTGTAGGTATTTGTGGATTTTTACAGTTGACCAGTTCTTTCTTTTGACAAAACTCTCTGAGTATTCCTTGGCTAAGAAACCCTATGACGTTCGTAAAGTTCACGTAAGTTGACAGGTGACTTGAAGGCACACACACACTGACATGGCTCCGTGAACAAAGTATGCAAACAAAGCCACATTTTAATTAGGGACAAAATGTCTTCTTCAAAATTGTGAAGTGGTGACAAAAGTTTCAAAATAAGACATGACTGCATTGTATCATCCAATGGAACATTTGCTGAGAGGCTCAAACTGGCTTCCAGGTGTATGCTGCCTTATCCTTGCACATGTCTTTTTTAGCTTCTCTTCCATGCTCAGTCTACAACAACCAAAGCAATAGATTTATTGCATTATCTGCTGCTATCTCTGGAGGACCCCACTGGACCTGAAGGTGATGTCAGCCTTGTGTATTTGATACAGGAGTTTCTCTGGGACACACACCTGCTCTTCATGAGCCACATAAGGGCCATGAGGCAGGCTGCAGCAACTCGGCAATATGGCCAGAAGGTGCTGAATGGCCAGCTGTGGCCTCATTCTGTATGAGGAACGATTGCTCTATGCTATGCCATACAGGCTTCTGACCACAGCATGAAAATAATAATAATAATCACAATATTGAATTGCCAATTGACTAGATTAGTTGTGCCTGACTGAAAATGTATCCCGATTATCTTCTCCAGGAGGGGATGACTGGGCATTGATTGGAACACCTCTGGTAGTTGTTGGATCAGCCATAACAGGCAAAAGCTCCCAAACAGAATGTTCTGGGGGTTGAGTGCCAGTAGCTTAGAGCAGGCATTGGCAAACTTTGGCCCTCCAGGTGTTTTGGACTTCAACTCCCACAATTCCTAACAGATAGGAACCTGGAGGGCCAAAGTTTGCCCATGCCTGGCTTAGTGCCACTGTATCCAAAGTTCTGTAGCCCACCCGAGGGTCCCTTTAATGACATCAATAAAGGGGGATCTCCTGTTTAAGGATGCATAGATGGCTCAGTTACTCCACTCCTCCCAGGCCAAACTTTGCATTCCTCTGTAAATTGTATTTAATGCTTGCACTTATGACAAGGGCATACACCAAGTGCCATCTTAAAAGGAGTATTTGTCATTGGAGATAGAAGAGCCTCTTTGAAGATGAATCTGTTTTTTATAGAGTTGATTGTTGTTGTTTATTCACTCAGTCGCTTCCGATTCTTCGTGACCTTATGGACCAGCCCATTCCCAAGCTCCCTGTTGGCCGTGGCCACCCATAGAGTTATGCATCATCTAAACATAGCTAGACTTTTTTTTCTTCCTGCATGCAAACAGGTGTATATTTAATGGTCTAAATAACTAAAAATTACACATTAATTGGATAAGATTTATTTCACTGGGTGACAACTTCATAAAATATGGATAATTGGGCAAAAGAGAGTCATTTTATGTGGAATAATTGTTCATACCTGGTGACTTGAATTCACACTTGTTCTTTCTAGCATTGGCACTTGGATAAGTAAATCTGGTTCTAAACTGTATCTCTTTTTTATATATATATATAAGAGTTCTAAGAGTTCATCATACTCGAAAAAAATCGAACCATCCCATCAGTGTCCGCCAAATCTTTTATTATTTACTGTTATCAACCTTATGCCAATAGGTTATGTAGTTAATCCTTGAGAGAATGACAACTGTGCACAAGTGTGCAATCCTCATTTAAGTATTTTATGGTGGTGTAATTTTTGTTGCTTTATATTTTATTTTGCTGTATTGTATTTTTGGGCTTGGCCTCATGTTAGCCGCCCCGAGTCCCCTCTGGGGAGATGGTGGCAGGGTATAAATAAAGATGATGATGATGATTATTATTATTATTAAGGAGTCCAGGTTAAAAAATATTGTATTTTCCACTTGTGATTTGAAAAAGCACTCGCTCTCTCATAATTCTACAACTGAATAGGATTGGCAATGGCATGATGCTTCTAAAGAAGAAGTCCTGGTCTGGCATTGTGTATTGCCATTTTTGATTTGTAATCTAGAGATGCTCCATATTAAGTAAGATTACAGTTTTGCTGTATGAGCATGTAAATGCTCCTACCCCCCAGCAGCTGGATCAGGCAAAGAAGGACTGTTCAAGGCACCAGGAACACCTTCCTCTTTCCGCCAGTGAGTAAGGTTGAGATAATCAGGAGCAGGACATTTGTAGTACATTGTTGAGAGGAGGCCAAAAACATCACTTTTCTTGTGCCCCAATTGGGAGCTGAGCAGATTGCCTTTGCCTGATGCGGCTGCTGGCTGGTATGGTAGACCTAGAGGGTTGGGCCATAAGATGTTACTTTTTTTCACATAAGCATCCAATGTAGCACATCGGCAGTGGTTTCAGTGGGAAATAAACATGTGACAAATGCATAATATTGTACTATCAATGACTGCTTGAAAATGTCTTACATGTTAGTGATCCACCGTATTTACTCAAGTACAAGCTGATCTCATGTGTAAATTGAGAACAGGTTTTGGGGCCCAAAGTATGGATTGTCATATGACCCACAGATAAGTTGAGAGTAAAACTTAGAGGCACGTAACTAACAAATATTTTCTTCTCCCTCAAAAAAGGCATAGAGATGCCATACTTAAGGAGAAGGAGAGCATCCGTTTACATGAGGAACACCCTACCTTTGTTAGGGATCCACCAAGGCAGTGACAAAAGGCATAGGAAAAACAAATCTTGACCTTTGTTAGGGATCCACCAAGGCAGTGACAAAAGGCATAGGAAAAACAAATCTTGACCTTTGTTAGGGATCCACCAAACCAGCATTGTCATCATCTGTTTCCAACACTGACAAATGGAAAAGTTGACCCAGGTTTTTTTTTATTTGATCCCCCCTCCTCAAAAAGTCATATATAAAATATACACAATAAGGGAAATTGTCTTAAAACTTGTTAAGGAAAAGAAATCATTTTTTCGTTTCATCCTAGGTTGAATGTAGATGTGCGGCACAAAGTTGGATACTCTAAATCAGTTTTAAATGTAACGAGAAGTTGTTTATTGAATGTATTTATGATTGGCGTCTAAAACCTTTTTGTTCCAAGGAAAGAAAAGAAATTCAGGTGCTTACATGATTAAGTACCAAAGCAAGAGATGTCAAGATATTTCAGAGAAAAGAGAGAGAAATCCAAATATTAGCATTCTGTGATATATCTTTTTTTTTGTTTTGTTATACATGTACATTCAGAGCATATCAGTGGCTTACATATTTACAGTATACCAGGGATGGAAATTGTAAAGGCCTCCAGATATTCTTGGACTGCAATCCTTAGCAACCTTAGGTAATACAGGTTGTGTATTTCTGTTTAACAACATCTAGAGGGCTGCACAATTTTAATTCTTGCATGAATTTGTCAAGCTTGTTTTGTTCAACAATTAAGGTGACATCTTTTGAGATTTGTGTTGCATGACCTGGAAAGAAACCAGGGATCAATATCATATTCTGTTATGATCTCCAGGTTATTCATTGCTATCAATTGGTGGGAAGGGAGTACCCATAGGACATCCAATAATGGCTATTCATTACCCAAGAATGAATGAATGGTTGGATCACTATTGTGGAATGAATCCTAATGGAAATCTCTGCGGCTTGATAAAATGATAGAATATGAATGCTTATTATTAGGTGGAGGATGTAGTGGTGCCAGAAAACTGAAAGAGGGACTTTCTTAAAGTACTGTACAAAATGTAACAAAAAGTCAATGACTGTAAAAAAAAAAAACACATTCAAAAGACTTTACTTATAATCTTATGAGGAATTTCACCAGATTTAACTGGCTAGCTATAGCCAGCTATGCAATTAAAATGTCACTAAACGTGACCTCAAAGTTTTATCATCCTGGAGGCCACAAGGCAATATTTATGGGATACCTATATTACTGAGAAGAAGGAGGGAATGCAATGCTTTAAAATGTCAATTTTGTTTCTTAAAGTGCTTTGTTTCTTGTGAGCTTTTCAACAGTTTTTTAAAACTTTTTTTAAACAGGACAGAAAAAAAGAATACTGGTGGTATATGAAACAATGTTTTAAAAACTATATTTACACAAGTTTTGGACTGGGCTACAAAAGAAAATATCTGCGGTTTTAAAAAAATACTCTAACAACAACACAGTAACCCAAAAGCAAAGTGTCAAAAGGAAAAAAAAAACCCTTTTCAGAGGCTTTCAGCACTATTCCCTTGCGATTCCAAGTGTAAACCATTTTATCTCTGGAAAGACATTTGACTAAGGCTTGAGTAATCAGCGTTGATTACAGCCATACTTTTCAAACAGAGCCTGCGCCTGTGGGTGGGTGTGCCACCTTTTGACCTCTCTGGGAAATTCGAGCATTTATTTAGACGAGTTCAACTTTAGCATTGGGATAAACAGCTACCACATCATATCCTTCTGGTGGCTTAACCCTTTCCTTGGCATGTGTTTCACAGTACAGCTGTCCCTCAATGAAGAAGTAGCCCCTTTGCTTCAGGTTGAGGCCGCAGTCGTCACACATGAAGCATTCTGGATGGTAGAGCTTGTCACGGGCTTTCACTATTGTGCCACTATCAGAATGCAGGAAAGAAAATGAGATTAGCAATGTAAATATTGAAACAGCATTAACATATATTGAAAGTTATATTAGCTTGCATTTTATAAGTTCACACTGCTACACCACTCCCCCCTGCTCACCTGCCTCATCTAAGATGATTTAAAGTGATCTAGAATTCAATACTTTTTAGAAAACCAACAAAAGCACCTCCCCATTCTTTCAAATGCATTTTCTTTTTCTAATACAACAGAGTCTCGCTTATCCAACATAAATGGGTCAGCAGAATGTTGGATAAGTGAAAATGTTAGATAATAAGGAGGGATTAAGGAAAATCCTATTACATGTCAAATTGCGTTATGATTTTATAAATTAAGCACCAAAACATCATGTTTTACAACAAACCAACAGAAAAAGCAGTTCAATATACAGTAATGTGATGTAGTAATTACTGTATTTACTAATTTAGCACCAAAACATTGCAATGCATTGAAACAGCTGTGGATCTGGGCGGGAGGCAGACTGTGTTGGATAATACAGAATGGTGGATGAGTGAAGGTTGGATAAGCCAGGCTCTACTGTACAAGGAATTATATAAATTATGGAGCTGTGCTACACTGAAGCTCAGCACAAACAAGTCCTGTGCCATTCCAAATATCTTGGAATAAACATTAGAAGCAATATGTCATTTAAATAACAAAGAAATTCTTTCTTATATGGGGTGGGCAAGAAACTAGATGAATATCAAAAGCTTGGGAAACACACATCACAAATGTGTTCCTACCACTGCATTTTTACAATGCATGTTGTATTGTCTTATACAATATACACAGATTGTACAGTAGAAGATCAAACATCACGTGTTCATTATGTAGCTTTGCCAAAGAGTATACAATATTAAACTTTAAGGCTCTTGAGAAGCTCAATGTACTTACACGATTCCATTGCCACATCTGGTGCACTCAGGGAGCATCTGTAAGCCAGACATAGCTCCACCCAGTTTAGAAACTGGAGATTTAACATGTCTTGGACTTGCCAGTCTGTCATGCTTTTCACCTGCCAAGAATTCAAGGCAATATTTTAAAGTTATATACTTAAGACATGTGGAATGTTCCTAACATGCAAAACTCTGATCTGATGAAATTACTATATTCTTACATTCGACAGCTAAAGGTAGGTATCACATGAATTTCCCCCTTCAGTGCCATTGGAATGGTGAGCAAATTTTAAAGCCATACTCATTGGAAAAAAGCTTAAAATCTTTTGCTGCATAAGGCAAGTAAAGCCGAGCAATAACACTACTAAAGTGCATTTTTACTGCTTAGGTGATTAATTTGTTTTACTGTATGTCATGACTCTGAAAGACCTCACATAGTCTGTAACATAAGCAGGCAGCATGTTTGAAGCTAGCTCTCTGTAGTTAGGAAAAAAATTGAGAACGGGGAAAAAGGGAAAACAATGAAATTATATACAATGATTTTAGTACTCACATAAATTTACCCTTCAGCACCTTCATCCTGATCTGTAAATGCAGGTTGGCTATCATATTCCAAACATTTTAGTGAAGGAATTGTTCTGGGAATTCTGTTTTCATAACATTCTTGCTTGGATACCTGTTCAGGCTGATGATAACCAACTTGTATTGGACAGGGGAACTAAATTCAAGAACTCTTTCCCTGAAGGGTTTAGGCCCTGCCAAAATAGCCAACATCAACTATGTGATCAATGGATGAATGTGTAAAATGCACACTACTCTATATATCTCTTTCTGTACTGAGCTTTAAGACCCCAACGACCACACAACCATTAGATAGTAGGGTAGATTTTTCCAATATATCAGGGAAGGTTTAATGAAAGTGCTTCTGTTACAGCTATTACTTTAGTGAAGGCACACACAAGAGCTTAAAAAGTGTAACTGGAAACAAGAGTTTTATGAGTGTTTTTCTGTTCTTTTTTGTGTGTGCATGCCTCGCAACCTGTATTTATATCCCTCAATTAAGCAAGAATATGACTTTGTAAAGAAGATAAAACAATCCCAAACATTCTTTGCTTTATAGTTTTTGTAGGGTCATCTTTCACAACTGAAGGGCACTAACCAAGGTAAGCTATGTTTCCTTACAAATCCAGTGTCCCCGGAGGGAATCCTTATTTAGAGACACAGGATGCTTCTGAGTGTTAAAACAAAGAGACTAGAACAGCAAGCATTGGGTAGACCACTGTGCAATTCCAGTTTAAAACAGTAGCAGCACATAGCTTAACTCTAGGTCATCAAGCTGCCATTTTCATAATCTGAATGGGGTACTCTTTAAGTAAAATTTAAGAAATGAACACAGATCTTCCTGTACCTAAAAGATTAGATAATAAGGAGATAATGATCCAGTAGCAAGGATAGCTCCAAGGAAGAAGTTAATCTGACAGAGGTTTGAGGTGAACAGAGGTGTCCAGCCTCTCCCCTTCATAAACTCTATTCTTGCTTGCAAAGTATGACTTGAAATGTCTTTGACTGGAAGGAAAATCTTCTCAACAGGGTAGAAACCATGCTAATCTTTTAGGTACAGGAAGATCTGTGTTCATTTCTTAAATTTTACTTAAAGAGTACCCCATTCAGATTATGAAAATGGCAGCTTGATGACCTAGAGTCTCTACCCTGTTGCACTGGAGCAGGAGATACTTCAGCCTTTGGTGAACCAGCTCAGACAAAGCACTCTGTTAGGGTCCTCTCCATGGGTTTCTGTCCATTATCCTCAAGTTTAGTGTAATTCCAATGCAATCCAGGCTCTAAATTGTATTTATTGATCTATGAGAACAATTCAAATGGTCTTTGTTTCAGCCCTACTGGCCTAGATTTGATTTATTTTTGAATGGAATTTGACTTTCTATTTATGGTACATAACTGTAAACAATTTTGAGTTTTAAAAAAGAGAAATATTTTGATATAATTTTTATATATTCCTTACCATTCTCTCCAGCTTCCAACATGCCCTGCAGATATCGGAAAGATCCTGACTGTTTAGGTTCTGAAACTGGTCTTTCATAATCTTGCAGCATTTTGTAAACATCAGAGTCCAGGTCAATTCCATTTCTGCTTCTTGGTAGGGATCTTAAAGGGTCAGCACTGCATAGAGCAAAGGAAGGTCAAAACACTATTGAATAAAGAGGAACAAATCTAGATTTCATAAAAAAGAAAATCCTCCATGATAATAAAAAAATTCCAGAACTTTTTGTTTAGTTCGACAACTGCTGTTTGCCCATAAATGAACCTTACTTTCTTCATACATGTTTTTGTTAGTTTCATGTAGAGCATTTGCCAACAGTATCAAAGGCAGGTGTCTATTCAAAAATGCAACTTCTTTATTTAACTCAGCCTTGATTCAGAAATTTAGTATTGCCATCTGCATGACAGTGATCGAGAGAGAACCACACTGCAAATGCCTGGGACTATACAAATAGTCTGTGTACCATGAAAACTGTTGTGTAACTCAAGATTTTCCATTTTTCTGATTTTCAATTTCCCGATACACACAAGAGGTTGTGTGGTGCTACATGTGCAGGTTACAAATGATTATAGTTGGTTTAAATATACTGTCATGTAAAGCATGTTACAAGACACAAATGACAGAAATGGATTGTACAGATTGAATCATTTCCTGCCTTGAGCCTAAATAGTAACTGATTACAAAAATGTGCATCGTTGGTTGTATCTGAAAGACCCTCCCTAGGCCTGCTTTTAAAAAAATGCATCTGGAGACTATCCAAGTCTGGTACAGGAAAAAGCAATAACATTACAGCACCTTAACGACTAAGCAGATTTTATTTGGTATAAGCACTTTGCAGAAAGTATCTGATAAAACAGACGTTTTGCAGAAATGTGTGTAAAAAATAGTCTAAGGACCCACAAAATATTTAGTGTTTAAATTATGTAAGACAACGATAATGTGAATTTACTTTAAAGTTTTTTTGCATCTTGTTTTCAGTTGTTCTTTATGTAGACTTATACACAAACATGTGAATGTTAGGGTGACGTACCTTAGCTGTATAAACTATTTTACCAAAATATGCTATTTTAGTTTTTTCACAAGTTACACAGAGATACACCCCACCCCAAATTTTCCAATATTTATATCCCACCTTTTTTCCAGCATGGGAAATATTAGCAGAAATTGCCTTTATTTGGGATACCAGTTCAAAACTACTGATAACATCATAGGTCTCTAGAACATAATGTGTCCAGAGGAGAGTGACCAAAATGATAAAAGGTCTGGAGAACAAGCCCTATGAGGAGCGGCTTAAGGAGCTGGGCATGTTTAGCCTGAAGAAGAGAAGGCTGAGAGGGGATATGATAGCCATGTATAAATATGTGAGAGGAAGCCACAGGGAGGAGGGAGCAAGCTTGTTTTCTGCTTCCCTGGAGACTAGGACGCGGAACAATGGCTTCAAACTACAAGAGAGGAGATTCCATCTGAACATGAGGAAGAACTTTCTGACTGTGAGAGCCGTTCAGCGGTGGAACTCTCTGCCCCGGAGTGTGGTGGAGGCTCCTTCTTTGGAGGCTTTTAAACAGAGGCTGGATGGCCATCTGTCAGGAGTGATTTGAATGCAATATTCCTGCTTCTTGGCAGGGGGTTGGACTGGATGGCCCATGAGGTCTCTTCCAACTCTTTGATTCTATGATTCTATGATTCTATGATAAGCCGTCTCTTGTCTTAGGCTCTTCAAAATAGTTATCATATTTGGAATTTGTGTGCACATCTGTATGCATGAGTTTTTTTTTGTTACAAAAACATAACTGGGGAAAGTATTTAACTCCCTTGCTGATAATGTATTCCTTCCCCCCAACCCCACATTGAAGAGGTATTTGCAAAAGCATACCCACTGTCATGTCTGGCTTAGTTCTCCTACCTTTGAGGAGGTGTGATATGGAGACTACTCATCTGTGAAGGTAAACTGGGATCTGCATTGTTATTTGTATATAGCTGTGTTGGATTGTTATACTGCACGTTTGATATCTGTCTGTTGTCTGTTGGACTTCCTCCAGGTGAAAAGGTTGGGGTTCTTCGGTTTACAACAGGCCCATTATCCTAAATAGAGACAGAAACATAGGTTTGGTAGCATAGTTTGATCAATTCCAATATTAAGCAACTTCTCACATTGAATGGCAACCCTGTATCTATAGTTTGTGTGCATCATGTCAGCTGCTAAAATTCTTTCATTCCATAACAGATATCCTGCCTACTGGAAGATAAGGAACCAGGACAGAAAGATTTGTTGTATGGGAAAGAATGTAAATATATATTTGAGGCATAGAGAACTGTGTTAGGTGAATTTTTGCTGCTGCCTGCTGCATTCATTTGTTATGATGATTAAAAATTAACAGTTTAAATCCTTTAAATTGATTAAATACATATTCAAAGCTAAAACCACAGCACCCCTTGACTTGGTTGAAATAAATATTGAAATGTTTAAATGTAAAATATTTTCTGGATACTTGAATTATGATACCAAATCTAAACAGGAATAGCTAGGATTCATAAACCATGGGAAACAACATTCTTATGAATTAATGCTGATGTGGTACTCTAAGCATGCAAACAAGATACTGGGGATAGGATCCTGTTGGTGAATTACTATGGCATAAATCAGACTAAGCACCATTTCAGCTTGTTTTGGGGGTTTCTGTGAAGAATTCTTTACTGACAAATAATCAAAATTCCCCCTAAATCAATTTCTTTAAGAAACACGGTCCCATACAACAAAGCATTTCCATGTCTTTGGAGAGTGGGTGGATTGGCAGAGACACTGGCTGTGTTGCAACAGGCATCAGCAGAAACTTCCTGGGTCCTTGGGATTTCTCTGTAGTGCATCCAGGCTCCAATGACACAGCATTGATACTATTGCAGGGGCAATATCATTTAAAAGGGGGACCCTGAAAGTCAAGGAAGGAAGTCCATAGGCAAGTTTACAGTTGAACATTGAGAAAACAAAAATAATGATGACATATCATTAACATAATTTAAAAGAACACAGTGAAGACATAGGGCATAGTGAAAGATTTCTTATAACTTGGTGCAGCCATAAATCAAAATGGAACTGCAGTCAAGAAATCAGAAGACTGGGATTTGGAAGGGCAGCTATAAAGGAACTAGATAAGTTTCTCAAGTATAATGATATTTAATTGAATACCAAGGTCAGAATTGTCCATGCCACTATATTTCCAATGTCTATGTATGGTTGTGAAAGCTAGAAAGTGAAGAAAGCTGATAAGAAGAGAACCAACTGCTAGACATAAGTTCTGTGGATAATATAGACTGCTAAAAAGACATATAAACATGTGTAATGCAGATCAAGTCTGACAATGTAACTGTTGAGATGTATGTAACTTTATGTGTCGTAATATTTACCAAGGAATGCCATTTTATTATGAGGGAGAAAATCTCTGGTATCTTTTGAGCACCTTCTCAGGGAAGAGATTATTTGGGAATGTGTGGGAAGTGAAGTACAAAGCTAGGTAGCTTGATAGAGACCATCCAAATTGTGAAACCCCAAAACATTTTAGGAAGGACCTCTATTGTCCTATAGCACTTTGTTGATCTCTTTTTCTATATACTATTATATCATAGACATCAAGAGATAGCATCTCTTGTGCCCATTGTTTCATGCTCAATGTGTCTGAAACTGCCCAACATTTAAGAATAAGACAGCTGGCCAAATCTTAGATAGGTTACAAAATGTCAACATTCCAGTCCAAAATGTCAATAGCCTCTCCCAAAATCAGCTGCTTGGTGCTAAGGAAAAACACAGGCTGTTTTCTGAAACAGTTGAACATAATTGCATTAGTAATACTAAATGGATTCCAATGTACTAGAGTTCTGAACTATCCAACATTGCTTTCCATTAACTACTTCCCTGTATTCTTTATTTGTGTCTTCAGCCTTTACTCCTGTTCTAAACATGACTGCAAGAAACAGATCTATATCTTAGGGAATCACTGAACTTGTCCAGTTGAAATGTGAACTACAATGCATTTCCTGTAAATTGTGACATAAATTATGACTTTATGAATCAATTACTATAATATATGCAATGTAGTTCTGCAGCTTCCCTATTTGCAGGCTAAATAGCAGATTTTGAAGTTTAAAATCTGCCCACGAATTTTCCTGGCATTTAATATCTACATCAAGGATTACCACAAATCCCACCCAGGTTAGCCTCTGAGGTCTTCTGTCGCGGTCCCTTCTTCTGCCCACCTTCTTGGAGGAAAAAACCCCCCACGTTTTTTATCAGTTCCTGAATCCTACTATTGCATCTTCTGTATTTTGATGTTGGTTTTCCTGGTAGTCATCGTTTATAGTGTTGTTATATTTTTGAATCTGAGATGTGATTTTTTTATTATGTTCTGATTGGAAACAGTATCAGGGCAAAAAGTGTTCCTCAGATCTAGGGAACCAGATGAGAATAGCAAGAAAATATTTGGTCCATGAAAGTGTTCTCTTTTTTCTCCTGTTTGCATTTTGCTCTTTTTGTACTTTCTAAGAAAATTTCCTTTATCTTTTTAACATGCAATTCTTTTGAATCTGAGTATTTCATAAAGCTACTGTAATATTTAATTGGCTATTCAATTATTGGTCCCCAGTCCTTGGAAATACGGATGTCAATCAAGTCTCCAGTGTAACATATTTTCTTGACACCTTTATTATGATACCAAACCCAAATGGGAACAGCTAGGATTCATAAACAATGGGAAACTCAGTATTTTTATGAATCAATGTTGATGTGGTACTCTAAGCATAAAATAAGACAGTTAGGCTGGTGAATTACTATCACATAAATCAGACTAACAGTATTTTAGCTTGTTTTGTGGTTGCTGTGAATAATTCTTCAATGACAAATAGCCAAATCCCCCCAAACCCATTTCTTTAAGCAATACTGTCCCACAAAACACAGCATTTCCATGTCTTTAGAGAATGGGTGGATCAGCACAGACACTGGAAGTGTTGCAACAGGCATCAACATCTATAAAACTATAGTTAGATCCTCAGTCTTAAGGATTAATTAATCAGACATCTATAAAATCTCAGCTGAGGTTTTCTAAAAAGGAAAGGACTATCCTTTAAAGATTAGTTTTGGTCTTATGTCTTGATCACTTTATTTCATTTCGAATTGAATGCAACATCTTTGTTTGCAAAAATGTAGCAAAACTACATACCCCACTCACACACCTAATGTGTATTCCTTAAACAGATAATATAAGTATTGATGAGCCTAGAAAAGACAACCTTTGCACAACTAGACACAATTTTAGCAGGATCACATGCCATTCCACATAGCTCTTGACGAAACTGATTATTTGATCCTCTTCAAACTGGATCTGGCCTGGAAGAGAAGCCAATCCTAGATGAGATTAACTGATTTTGAAGACACCTAGCTTGGGTATACCCTTGGAGTCATCACTATCCAGGGAAAGTTGGGTTAGAAGAATGACAAACAGTATCCTCTAATAGCTCAAGCTTCTATACTAGTGGCAGCAAAGACACAAGCTAAAACAACAGTAATAATAAATATCAAGCATTACACTAGGCCTTTTAAAATCCCTAGGTAGAAAAATGGCAGGCTGGTGTCCAGGGATAGCAGGCTCACTGGGGTGGTGTTTTCCCCTATCCATTGGATGGCCCTTGACTTACCCACTTGTCATATCAAAACCCATCATTTTAGCCTCCAATTCTGCCAAATGAGCTTGACATATACAAAAGTATATATGGCATTGTAATTGACTTATGGCCAGAGCTAACCAGGCCAATGAATAGGGAAGATCTTTCCACTGGTGCTGGCAGAGGGTGGATAAAGACACATTTAGATCCTTATCGCCCCTACCCCCACCCTTATTCAGCTTTACTTATATCTGGAAAGCTGAATGGCAGAGCAGGTGATCCAAAACCTAGAGTACCATTAAGTTGTTGGTGCAACTTCTCCCAATTTGTTTCATAGGAAGGTACTCGGCATGGGACAACAACAACACAAAAGCCCAGAAAAACTGCCTGTTGCCCTAGCTCAGGCATGGGCAAACTTGTGCCCTCAGGGTGTTTTGGACTTCAGCTCCCACAATTCCTAACAGTGGATAGGCTGTTAGGAATTGTGGGAGTTGAAGTCCAAAACACCCAGAGGGCCCAAGTTTGCCCATGCCTGCCCCAGCTGGTGTGAGCAGATAGTTCATCTCTTGGTCATCCAGTGCTCTATTTCATCACAGGAAAGTTTATACAGTAGATAATATGAGTTTTTCCTGTAACTGTGCATGTTTCTAATTCTAGACTGTAGAGGTTACAAAAGAATTGAAGCTTTCTACCTTTGGCAACTCATAAAGGAAGATAAAAGTAAATGTATCTTATAGCAGTAGTAACACTGGCAACAACTAAATCATTACATCAAAAAGCTGAGTTAAATGCTATATCTGGAGACTTGTTTTATATTGCCTGCTGCACTGGAAGCTACTGGATTTCCTTTCAATAAATCGTTTCATTAAGTTCTATGTCCCATAAGTTTTACATGTGTTTTGCAGCATCTAGCTTCAAAATGCTGTCGGTTTCCAAGAGGGAAGAAAAAAATTTGGCACACAATTGCGTTGCCTTATTTTTGCTTAAATTGAAAAAAGATTTGGGTGTAGAAATGCAATTTCCTTTGTAATTAGTATTAGTGAAAGCATTTGCCATTTTATTACAGGATAATAATCTTTAGGAAAGAAGTAAAAACAACAAATTAGTGAAGTAAGAAAAGGGATGTCTCAGTACATCCAGAAATATAGGTAAATGGAAGACACCTTTCTCTCTCTTGAGTTTTTTTTTTACTGTAAGCCTGTGTACTAGGCCTGGGTGGTTTCGTTCGTTAATTTTGTAATTCATTCAATATTCGTTAATTTTAGCAATTACAAAACGATTACAAAACTTATTTTTAAACCCGGAAGTGTTTTTAAATATCGAAACAGCATGCGCCAAATATTTTTGTATTTCCGTCCATTTCGGAAATACGTAAGATGGCTACTGGCTAGATGCTTGCTGGGAGCTCCGGGAGCCAATCAAGTAAGCTGTTGTGGAACACTTTATTTTGCCAGGGGCGCCGAGAGTGAGGGAAGCTATCAGAGGCCAGAGGGACCCTGCTGCTGGTGGTATCGTCGAAGCATGCTGCTCCTCCTCCTCCCATCCTCCTCCTTCTCCGTCTCCAGCAGCAGCAGCAGCAGGGTCCCTCTTCCTCCCCGCCCCCACCGAGCGGCGCAGCCTGCTGCTCTTGCCCCGCCCCTGTGGATGGCCCTTCCACTGCTGGCGCGCCCTGTCACTCCAGGCTTGACAGGGAGCCAGGGGCGGGGACAGCTCAGCTGGCCACCACCCCGCCAGTCTCCCTGGTCATGGGGCCTTCCGTTCCCCCCCCCCCCCCAATCCTCCGACCCTTTCTCTTCCTCCTCCTCCTCCTCAGGCCGCGCCGCTCGGAGATGCCGAGGGCGAGGGGGGAGGAAGAGGAGGAGGAGCGGCAGGCCCGGTTATCAGGGAGACTGGTGGGGTGGTGGCCAGCTGAGCTGTCCCTGCCCCCGGCTCCATCTCAAGCTTGGAGTGACTGGGCAGCGGCAGCAGGAAGGGGCATCCATGGGGGCGGGGCAAGAGCAGCCGGGGGCGACCTCTCCCGCCGACCTCCTCCTCACTCCACTCCCAGCCACCCACTCACCGTGAGTATATGGCAGTGCAGAGGGAGGTTTAGGGCAATCTGCACTGCACAACTACATGATCCAGAATACGAATGGCAGGGGGATGTACAAAAACAAAAAAAAAACCCAGAGTTGATTGGATTATCACAGGGCCCTTCCAGGCAGAACTTATATCCCAGGATCTGATCCCAGGTGTTCAGTTTATCCCAGATTAAAAATTAAAAATTAAATTTAAAAAATATTGAAAAAATATTGGAAAAAAAGGGCGCCATCTTTACAAAATGTTTTGTAAATATTAACGAAATTTCGTAAATACCGAACTTTTTTAAGGGAAAATTTTGTTATTATTTTAAATATCGAAACAAAAAAAAAACCCCAAATACAAATCGATTTTAAAAACAAATTGTTCCGTTGTTACCCAGGCCTACTGTGTACATTTACTAGAAACAAGCCTCAGTAAATTCAATGGGAATTCCTTCTTCATTAACTTGAAGAGAATTGGACCCCTCTAGTTAAACCTTACTGTAGTCAATGGTACATCATACTGTATATACACAATGTGCTTACTTGTAACCATAGTTCTTTGAGTTCTTTGAGTAGTTTTCTTTGAATGCTACTCACCAATGGGTTAATTGAGTTTGTGCAGTGCAATTCAGAACCCCCTAGAGCTCTAAAAGATACTTTTTGGTGATAGCCCCACCCACCATTCCAATGGTATATAATGAGCAAGTGCCACCATTGCCTTGGTTTGAGTTCTGCTATGGCAGAAACATAACTGTAAATGTGTGAGGCATGGCAAGTTAGGAAAGTGTGTGTGTGTTCTGAATTCACAGAATATCAACTCAAAGAACTACAGTTACAGGTAAGGAACCCATGCTTCTTCTTCATGGTTTTTGTGAATGCACACCACTACCAAACAGGAGGAGTGCGACATGCAGGATTGGTCAAGAAGAATGAGAGACAAGAACGTCAAATAACAAGATCTTTACTGACCAAACCTAGACATGAAAAGTTCTAAAGAAAGCCTTTCAATATAAATAAAGGCTTTACCGCTCTTTCCTGAACTTAAAGTATCAGCAAGTAAACATTTCACTTTTGAATATCAAAAATAACGTCTTAATCAAATGAAAATGAGCAGCACCAACTGTCTTCATGGGTAAGAATCAACATTAAAACAATAGGACAAATTATACACAACTATAGTATGTGAAGTGCCACATTATTTATTTATTTATTTATTCACGCCATTTCTATCCTGCCTTTCTTCACCCGGAAGGGGACTCAAAGCAGCTAGAAAGGCATACACTGTAGCATAAAATGCTACAACTATCAAACAGTCATCTGAGAAAAGGGCAGTACCTAGAGGTAAATGACGAGGTTGTAGAACCTGACACAGCCCCATAAGGAACATTACTTAAAGTTACAAACACTGAATGGCATACAACAGTAAACAGCAGTCAGGCAGCGCAGGAGAACAAAACAGCCCAACCAAAGGCAGTGTGTCTATTAGCTGCTGAGTCCACTCTATTGTGAACTCTTTAGGTGTCTAATGGAACAGAGTCCATTAGATGGAGGTAAAAGGACTTGACATCTAGAGAATACAACTTTCTCTCAAGAAGGGAATGGGAAGAAGGTAGGTGACACAACATCCATAAAAAACATGCCATAAAACAGCCAAAGGGATGCTGGAACATGGAACAAAATGCATCATCTTGCAAAACAGAGCCACAACAACAAGGATAGTAATGTGGATGGAGGAGCAAGGAAGATGCATGATAAAGTCTATGGAGACCATTGACTAAGGCCAAGATGGGATAGGCAAGGGCTGCAGCAAACCCGCAGGCTTTCTGGATGATTTTTTTTTGTCTCAATGAAAAACAAGGCAGGTGTGAACAAAGCATTCCACCACAGGTTACACACATAGCCACCAAAACTCCCAAGACTTCAAGTACAAACCATCATGTTCAGCTAGTTGACTATCATGACATAACCACAACACCTTCTCCTGGCAAGGCCCTGCCAGAAAATACCATTGATCTTTCTGGAACAAAAGCCTGTTCATAACTGGATAGGGGTAGGACACCCCCTCCCACATACAGGTCTGAAGAACTATTGTGAGTACCTTGACCAGCTTGCCTGCTTTTGCTTGAAGACTGTTATACTATGTTTACATTATATGTGTTTACATTATGCACATGGCAGAGAAAAAAGTTTCAATGTGAATGTCAAAGCTTATGCCCTTCCTCTTCCAATGAAAGAGAACCAACATTCCACAGGGTTTTTACTACAACAAGGACCCACCTTAAAGGCAACGACAAGAAGCAGATGCAAGAAGCAATCTCACAACATTACCCCCTTGCCCAAACTGGTAGTCCCTTCTTGTATGTATGGTGCAAGGTATTAAGTAGCAAGAGGAATGCAGGGCAGCAGAATGGTCGTGACCATTTTTAATAAGGGCTTACTATATAGGTCTCTGCAGAGAGAGTGGTGGCCATTTTTAATTAGAGCAAAGAGCTTCTATAGTGCTCTATTACCTTATCCAAGGAGTGGATGCTGGGGGCTGGCTGGTGGTATGGTGGTGTTTAGGGAGGCCTATTTTAGTAAAGGTTTTACTACCATCTTTTTTCACCAGGTTGTAACCTTGCTTTATTGTTCGCCACCCTCCATACCCACTTGACTAGTTCACTTCTGGGTCCTTTTGATGCATGAAAAGCATTGACTCTTATGTATTTGGCAGCTCCCAGTTTTCTAAGGAGCATGTCTTGGTTCTTGGGCTATACAAATTACAATGTTTCCAGTAATACAAAACAAAGTGGACATAGTTCCTTGGACAAGTATCTATACACTCAGTATCCAGTTCAGAACCCAAGGAAACCACAACCACAAAGGGTTTATATCAAGATGATGTATCTATGAGAATTTTTAGAACATGAAGCCTAAAATGTGTTCCAAATATGAGGAATAATGAATGAAAAAAAAATCAAGGAGAAGGGAATTTTGGCTCCAATCATATCTTTTAGCCTCAAGAATTTTTGTTATTAACATAAAACAGCTCATTTCCTTAAAATGGAAAGTCCTAAATCAAGAAACGGAAAATGCCACTATGGTAAAGTTCGGGTTTGTACCCCTTTTATTTAATATTTTTAAAGATGATGAAAAGTGTTCTGTTGTGCGCTGGGCCTGTAACAGCTGTCTTTTCTATAGGACATATACTTTAAGCCCAGCAGGAAGCCAGGGGGCCTCAAAGAGAGGTTCTCAGGGATTTTTCTGATGTGATGGTCTTTAGAGTCTTTAATGATACAACAACGTCTTTATTATGGAACAAACAATAAATCTTCAATGGTTCAAACAACACTTCAAGGCTTTCTTAATCTAGCCCTCAATGGGCTGGTACCTGTCTTTAATGAACTGTACTTTCTCTGTAAGAAAACCCTTTTTAATCTCTCCTAGGCTGTCTATTATCTATCCCTCATCGGTGTGGAACCTACTACTGATTCCAAATGCGTCTGGGTATCGAGTAGACCTACCAGCCGAAGCTTGAAGATATTTCAGCTGGAGTTCCGTGGATCTGTAATGCTGTTCTCCCTTTGAGAATTCTTAGAAAACTTCAGGGCTGTTCCCTCTGATGCTGTGAGGCTGAGAGGCTATGAGCTCTCAGCCAGAGCTTTTGGGACCTTTCTCCTAGAATTTCTGTTTCCGTATCCCTGGATATTATTGAGAAAGGAAGCTTTTCTACGAGACGAGCTGGTCTACATCCTATAGCTTAGCTACCTTGTGTGAGACTGCCCAAAAATGGCTCCTTTCCCTCCCAGAGCCCAGAACAAGGGGCGGAACCAAAGCTTAATTATGATGGACAGGAGCCCTGCCCTATGACTGCAAAACAGATAACAGAAAGAAAATAAAGTTGGAGCTCCTGGTACCAGCACAAAAAGTTTCCTATAATTCAGACACAGCAACTGTCATAAGACAGAGACGTAAGCTTTGCTTTACTATTAATAGTTAATCTTTTAAAAATATTTATCATCAGCACTCCACTGGGTGCTAATATACAATACACATTAGCAGACATTGTGACATAGTTACTCAGCAGGAAGAACAAGAAAGAAAAGGCACAGAGGAAAAAAGGGTTTATGACAACAGAAGAAACAAAGAGGAATAGGACAGGGTTAACTATTGTCCCCAAAGAAGAACATAATCTGGTTCTTATTATGTTGTGAAACATAACCCAGAGGAATGTGTGTTTCGCTTTTATTAGAATATTTAGAGTTTTACAATGAACTCTGACCCACTTGGATAAAAGACGTAAATATAGGTTTAATACTCAGTTCTTGTGGGTTTTTTCGGGCTATATGGCCATGTTCTAGAGGCATTTCTCCTGACGTTTCGCCTGCATCTATGGCAAGCATCCTCAGAGGGTCTGGTTGCAATTAGTACAATGGGTTTATATATCTGTGGAATGGTTGGGGTGGGGCAAGGAGCTCTTCCCTGCTGCAGTTAGGTGTGAATGTTAGCTAATCACCTTCATTAGCATTTGAAGGCCTGCCTGAGTCTGGGAAAATCTGTTGCTGGGAGTTGTTAATCTGTGCCTGGTTTCTTCCTCTCTGATGTTTAGCTGTTAAAATTTTAGAGTTTTTTAAAACTGGTAGCCAGATTTTGTTCATTTTCATGGTCTCTTCCTTTCTGTTGAAATTGTCCACATGCTTGTGGATTTCAATGGCTTCTCTGTGTAGTCTGACATGGTGGTTGTTGGTGTGGTCCAGCATTTCTGTGTTCTCAAATAATATGCTGTGTCCAGGCTGGTTCATCAGGTGCTCTGCTATGGCTGACTTCTCTGGTTGAAGTAGTCTGCAGTGCCTTTCATGTTCCTTGATGCGTGTCTGGGCGCTGCGTTTGGTGGTCCCTATGTAGACTTGTCCACAGCTGCATGGTATACGGTAGACTCCTGCAGAGGTGAGAGGATCCCTCTTGTCCTTTGCTGAACGTAGCATTTGTTGGATTTTCTTGGTGGGTTTGTAGATTGTTTGTATGTTGTGTTTCCTCATCAGCTTCCCTATGCGGTCAGTGGTTCCCTTGATGTATGGCAGGAACACTTTTCCTCGGGGTTTAATAGGTTTAATAATCCCTAGGATTCCTAATTAACATATGCAACCTGATCTTTAAAGCATTTGCAAAGAAGTTTTAGTAATAATTCCGAGTCTCACAATAAAGGGAAGATATGTACTCTTTAAAAATACTGCAAAGTAGTAGAAAACATTTCATCTTATGTACTGTGAGAATGATTTACCATGTCTTATGGTCTTATTTAATGTAGAATCGACATAAGCATAATAACATTAAAGTTTAAAAATGTTTGACACAGAAAGATGGGAGTGGAAGATTGTCAGTCTAAGGGGAATCCTTCTGGAGTCATTATTTCAAAAGATCTTATGTCATGGATTTGCATATAAATCCTTTTTGTTTTGGCAATTGGAAATACTTCATAGTTTTATTACCAACAGTGAGATTTGAAGGCTGCCCACATTATGTCTGTTTTTGCTTTCTCACCACATTTCTAAATTCTTTTGATGGTGTCAGTTATGTTCCCCATGCTCAGAAGGATTAATACTAAGTATTAAAACTATTTGGAATAATAAATAGCACCTTTTTCTGCTCCACCTTTATATACAGTGCATTAGCTTTAGCAAGTGCAACAATAATTTGAACTTTTTTCTGTTTTCTTGTCCATTGCTATTTTAGGCTTCCTGTTTCCATTTCTTTCTCGCTGTCTCTTCTAAACAGAAAAAAGGCTTTATCTGTTTACTTTGAGGCAATAGTCACTAGAATCTAATGACTGCTTGTCTTGAATCTACTGTCTCTAAAGCTAGAGCTATACAAAACCATTTGGCTGAATGAAAAATGACTGAAATCTGAAGAATGTATTTAACAAACAATGGCTTTCCTCATTCTCCAACCCATCTAAATTTGGTCCGAGCTATTCTTCTAAAGGATCAGTAAGCTGTAAACATTGTTTTCAGACTTTATGCCTTTCCTCTGAGTCCTTCCAAAAGTTGGCATGATGTGGAATGAAAAGGGCTTGGGTGGCATACAGCTGCTCCATGTTTTTTCTGCCGACCTCATCAGATGGGGTATTTTTCAGTGGAATATGCTGGTTCACCTTCCCTTGTGCAATGGACTCTTCTGGCTCTCAAAACACATTATTGAGCTACTTCCGACAAGGCTACATTGCAAAAGGAAGGTGAACTGGCTTATGCCACCATCACAGCAACACAGGAGGCTTCATAGAGATTGACGGCGGGAAGCTGGGAGGCGGATGCTTCCCCCTCATGGGATGAGGTAGGGAGAAAGCCAGGTGAGACAGGGTGTGGGGTGACAGGCACCGCCAGATTCGCCATGATGTGTGGCGATTCCAAAGGCCAGTATGATGAGGTCCTAAGTGTGTACAAACATTGATAGTGGGTTGATGCCTTTGGGGGCTACAACTTCCTCCACATATTACATCAACTTCCACTCTCATTTCAAACCTCTTTCCCTCTGTCTTAAGTCGACTGATAGTTGGGATAATATTGTAGTTGTTGCTCTCACAACACACTGCTTCTTCTATAAGCCTGGGGAAACATAGTTATTGTATCCATCACAGTTTTTAAACAGTATGTCTGTGATCAACAAGTTATTCTGAGAGGCAAACAGAGAGACAGACTTGAAGAAACGTTGGGACACCATTATATAGGAGGTAATAATTTTCATTTTGCATTACAAATTTTTGATCTTATTCAAATTGCACAATGACAAAAGTTAATTGAATCAATCTCTTGTTTGGATAACTGTCAAATTAAATAAAAGAAGAATAAACTCCCAGTCCAGGAAAGTATGGTGCAATTCAACTTTCCATGAGAGCATTCACTGTGTACATTTCTAGTCAGAAAAAATAAATCCCTGCAAGAGACAAAGCTCAGGAAAGAAATTTACAATAATGTGAGCTGAGTCAGGGATTATATACACTCCTTATTCGCTTTTACAGAGATGAATTAAAACTGTATAGGCTTTCCCCCAGGCACACATGAAATACTCCAAATTAAAACAATGTTTATATGATCCTTGAAACAAAGCAAAAAACAAAAACAAAAAAACAAGAAAAGGTAATTTACATTTGATTGACCACCATGCTCTCAAAATGAAATGTATTTCAGTTGTGTAATTCTTTAAATGGAAAAATTACCAACAGGCAAAAGTCAACTCACAATTTAGAGCCAAAAATGAAATGTCCAATAACCAGAGGCAGAAGCTAACTAGATATAAATTACTTGCAATTAATTTGCTTTAGTACTAACTAGGTCACAACTAATTTGCACTATGTTAGTAATGCAGTAAAGGATAATTTCATTTAAATTTAAACTCCTATTTAAATTATTTTAAAGTTACTCTTATAGTAAGGCATTCTGGTGTTTAAAAAATTGGAACATAACGATAAAAAAAAAATTCAAATTGCAAACAGTTGCTTTCAGAAGAAACTTTCCAAACAACCATCTATAGCCTTCTGTCATTAAGGCTCCTTTTGTTGGTCTTTGTCTTGATTCACAGCCTTCTCAAATCCGGTGCTCTGCAGATGTGTTGGACTTCAACTCCCATCAGTATGTCCAGCTATAGTTCAGCATGTCTCCAGAGCATCAAATTGGAAAAAGTTGTTTTTCATAACTGTATTCTTTACATTTTGCCATCTGTGGCCATTTTCATTTTCACATGGAAAATGAAAATGGAGCCTCAAGGTGTATTTACAGAACTTTGAACTGCAAAGCCAGATATATCAGAAACACACACACACACACACACACACACACACACACACACACACACAGTGGAAGTTATATCTTGGCTGACAGATTTGATTTGGGATATTGGGATTTCCTTGTTTAGGCGGGTGTGAAAGTTATAAAATACATTTTTCAGTCATCTATGGTTTCACCAATGAAATTAAAACCTGCTTTGTGTTGTCATTCAGCAGCTCAATTATAACAGAAGTATAGTGTGTTCCTGCACAATTTCAATTTCATGTAATCAGGATATTAGCAAGCCTGGTAAAAATCTGAAAAGAAGCAATACTGTGGCTGCTTTTTCAAAAGACTGACTTTGTGGTAAAGATGTATCAAAATATGAAAGCATTATGAAACTAGCTGATCTCAATCTTTCCTTTCAAGCCAGATTTTTAAAAATATAAATATGAATTTTAGCCACAGTTTACTGTACAGAAAAATGATGCAGCCTTTCCTGGTAAGGAATTACCCATGGTTTGCAGTGGTCATGGGAACAGCTGAGCCCATGCTGAATTCATCCATGGTTTTTCTGCCAAATCAATCACATCACTCTGCTGCCAAGCATTGAATTCACCATTAAAAATTGTAGTGGAATGTGCCTGGTGGCATGGCATAAACCAATCTGGACAAAATTCAATGTGTGTCAAATGTATGTACACTACTGCCCAATGACTGTCCAAGATGACAATTACTTGTAGTAATTGTGGGTTTGCAGATAGTTATGCAGTAGTTCTAGCATTCAGTGAAGCCCTTTATGAAATATCCTGATACGACTTTTTTGTGTGTCAGGAATAACTTGAGTGTGAGTCACTTCTGGTATGAAATAATTGGCTGTCTGCAAGGATGTTGCCCTGAGGACACCCAAATGTTTTACCATCCTGTGGGAGGCTTCTCTCATGTCCCTGCATAAGAAGCTAGAGCGGACAGATGGCAGCTGACCCTGCTCCCCGGATTTGAACCGCTGATCTTTCAGTCAGCAGTCCTGCCGGCACAAGGGGGGGGGGGTTTCCTTCCTGATATGATGCATGTATGTGATAAATCAGCAATATTTTGAATGAACTTTCTGAGAAAAAACATTGTATAAACAAGAACTGCTACCATACTTGAGAGGATCACTCACACAACTTATTAAAAAGAATGCAGAAAAACAAAACTGATACTAGTTTATTCAATTCCCCAAAGAAGCCTAGCTTGAACCCCTAACCCTATTTGGACCATTGTTGCAGCTGGTAAAGCTAGACTAAATTACTTTTTATCTCTAAAAAATATCACTTGGATGCTAATATTACGAATAGTGTTGTAAACTGCCTTAATGTGTAGTCTACAAGAATGTTAATTGCCGATTCTATTAAATTTAATGGGTTGATCATGTTATATGAATGAGCCACAGGAAACTGCAGATTAGAGGCAAAACACAACCATTCATTTCTTATTTAAAACTAACCACAGTTCCTTGTTGCTTCTGAACTTCAGAAACTGTAGTTTGTTTACACTACAGTATGAACAAACCAACAACTGAAACCATACATTCCAGATATATAAACCCCCACTTGCCTAGTTTCCAACAGACCTCACAACCTCTGAGGATGCCTGCCATAGATGTAGGTGAAACATCAGGAGAGAATGCTTCTGGAACATTGCCACACAGCCCAGAAAACACACAACAACCCAAATTGAAACCATAGTTTGATTCTGGCTTGCTTTTCTTCAACATGATTCAAACTAGCCCTGGTTTCTGGAGTTTGGGTATCATGCAGAACTGTAGTCAGTTGAAAACCAAAAGTGATGCCTTAAACACAGAAGTTAGTTAATGGAAAAAATCATTTCATATTATGTCCAAGTGGTGACGTAATGTGCCAATGAGCAATGGTAGAGGTGGTCACCTAAAAAGCAACTATATGAACATAGCTCCAGTAAATAAGCCATTTGCATGGAGCCACTTATCATATGTCTTGGATAATTTTAATCATACAAGCAAGTTTCTGTGATGGGTTTGTAGAATTGAACCAGATAATACTTCCTGAAAATTGTTACATTCTACATAGCTGAATATAGGTGAACTGAGATCCTGAATGTTGGAGAGAAAAGTAATGTTTCTTACAGTAACACTTTTTGCCAAACAATTTTATTACCCTCTTTATTTTTTGAAAGCATCCCAATTGTTTGGCATTAGAAATATTTTCCTTACAATAAAATGAGACAGGTTCTTTCGTGTCTAGCTGTTGGCACCTTGGGTGTTTGAAGATTAAGCTTGGCATGTTTTCAAACAACAGTGAATATTTAGGTTCATTTTTGTTGGGAACATGCTGTCTGAGGAATGGTGACTGTTGGTCAAAGATATGCAGAGCTTTCAAGCAAGTGCTCGATCCAGCAAAAAAGCATAGTTTCAGCTGGGGCTTTCTTTTCTACACAGTCTTAATAATTAAGGTATATCAAATTCTTCACTACAGTAAAGGTGCTTGTAGTTATGGTTTCAGTATTTATTTATTTATTTATCGTGTCATCTGCAACCAGAACATTGTACAGGGTTAGTCAAAATGCATAGGCCAATAAGCCATTCAATTGAATGGCAGATTGGCCTATGCATTTTGACTAACCCTGTATTACATTTCTAACAGAACAAAACAAACAAACAGATAAAAAAACACATACACAAATTTTGCAAACTTGGTAGCTGATTAAATGTCCTTTGACCAGTATCTGGCCACTTGGAGTGCCTCTGGTGTTGCCGCAAGAAGGTCCTCCATCGTGCATGTGGCAGGGTTCAGGTTGCATTGCAGCAGGTGGTCAGTGGTTTGCTCTTCTCCACACTCGCATGTCGTGGATTCAACTTTGTATCCCCATTTCTCAAGGTTGGCTCTGCATCTTGTGGTGCCAGAGCGCAGTCTGTTCAGTGCCTTCCAAGTCGCCCAGTCTTCTGTGTGCACAGGGGGGAGTCTCTCATCTGGTATCACCCACGGATTGAGGTGCTGGGCTTGAGCCTGCCACTTTTGAACTCTCGCTTGCTGAGGTGTTCCAGCGAGTGTCTCTGTAGATCTAAGAAAACTATTTCTTGATTTAAGTCATTGACGTGCTGGCTGATACCCAGTGTGAGAAATATACAGACATTTATAATGGAAGGGCAAAAACCAACTTTTTCAGTAAAGATGTTTAGTTTACCACCTGGAATGTCACAGTTCTTCACTTTTGCTTTAAACAAATCTGGTGCATTTATTGGATGTACTTTGAATTTTACTCTCTAGGCAATCCCATACCCTAGAGCAGTGGTTCTCAACGTGTGGGTCCCCAGATCATAGAATCATAGAATCATAGAATCAAAGAGTTGGAAGAGACCTCATGGGCCATCCAGTCCAACCCCCTGCCAAGAAGCAGGAATATTGCATTCAATGTTGCTTTGGCCTTCAACTCCCAGAAATTCTAACAACTGGTAAACCGGCTGGGATTTCTGGGAGTTGTAGGCCAAAGCACCTGGGGACCCACACGTTGAGAACCACTGCTCTAGAGGCACTTTGTTGAGGTGATCTGGACATATCATGGCAAAACATGGTGAATGGATTGCTCTGTGGTATGGCACATGACAAGTCTTTTAGCAGCTGTCCTGGCTTCTGGTTCCCACTCCCTCCCCAGGCTGGTTCTTATTTAAATAAGTTAGGCCCAGGATATTTGAAATATAATCTTCTTTCACATGAACCTGCCCATAATTTAAGATTTACACCAGAGACTCTGATGTACGTTGCATTGTTAAGAGAGCCTTGGTTGGTGGGATTACAGCATCGGCCCAAAAAGGTGGAACTATCCTTTCTAGGATGTTGGATTGCCTTAAACTTCATTTAAGTTTAGGTTAGCCAATAAAGTGTTTTGTTCTTGTATTTTAGCATTAGTGTATTTAAATATCTGATTCCCAAACATGGATTTTTCTGATATTGTTTAAAAACTTCTGTCAAAATATTCAAATTGTAAGCTACCTTATATGTACGGTTTGTGCTGAAAACTTTGTCATACTATATCTAGCTCTGAAAAAACCTCTTGCTAAACAGTTTTCTGTTATATGCAAATTGGAATAGTCTGATTGCCACAAAAAGCCAGGTTTAACAACTTTAAACAGTGCTTGAAAATGTACTACATTCTACATTCAATGTACTACATTCTAATTGCTATTGCACAACCCCTAATGCCACACCGGTGTAAAGCTCTCAACATCATAACAATTTTGCTGAACACAGAAATGAAAGGATCTGGTTTTCACAACAATGTTGAAAAGGCAAGTATTTAGTGGCCTCAAGACATAAAATGTATGAAAAATGTTCGTTTTCATAATAACAATAGGACTGTTTCTTCCACAATAACCTCAACAATTGATTACCCATTGGCAGGCATCTCTTACATCTGGAACAGAAGGTGGAAATGTCAGAACAACATTATGAAATCCAGGCAAATCTGTAGTGTGTTAGCTCTTAAATGCATGGTGTCCTGCCAAATACTGCATGCCTTGCAAACACTGTCTGGTTATCCTTTCCAGGAACATGACATGCCAAGTCATACTGAAGACAAATACCAAAAAACAAAACAGTAGCTGTTCCATGGCTGTACTTTCAACATCTATTTACCAACAGATCTTTTTGTCTTGAAGGCAATTTTCATGTCACCAGGAGATTTCAAAAAATTCTTGCCTTTTGAATGGTGGCATCCATTTATACTTGTTGGCTGCAACAACTATCATGAGAGGGCAGTTTTAGGTGTAGATGAATACTAGTGGTAAATCAATCCCTCTTTCCCTTCCTAAAGTAGATTGCCAGAAAGTCCTGTTTCAACAGATAATTCTATTTTCTTTTATGACCTTCTCATTGGCAACGGATACTTTGCTGGGGTTCGGTTTTGGTTTCAGACTTTTAGCATGTAATATCTATTATATCTTTTCTTCACTATCTAGTTCTGGCTTCAGTTCTGTAAGAACTTTTTGTACAGCACAATACCATGCACATATACCTAATATACGAGATATATAAATGCAGCATTCTGTGCTCTATTTACTATTCATCTGGCTCCTCAAACGTGTCGGCATAAAAATATTCAGGTGTAATCTATTAAATGCAAGTTTCATCCATGGATAAGTACTTCTTAAAATGCAATAAAATG
The DNA here is from genome assembly GCF_037176765.1 of Anolis sagrei. Taxonomy (NCBI): domain Eukaryota; kingdom Metazoa; phylum Chordata; class Lepidosauria; order Squamata; family Anolidae; genus Anolis; species Anolis sagrei. Next base: position 94,439,628 of record NC_090022.1, on the reverse strand, counting down.
CATATTAAATGAATCTGAATATTGTGTTAATTTACTAAACTGCACTGTCATCTCTTACTAAAAAGGAAATTGTTTTAAAAAGTTTTTGGCCTCTATCTTTATTGTGATTGAATGGAATGTCACCAATGGCTAATAACTGTCATGCTGAGTGCAACTGTGAAGCTGAAAAATCTCAGTGTTTACCTTGTGCGTGAAATAGTGTTTTCATATTGTAGTACAAGGTCTTATTAAGTGTTCAATGCAACTGTATCTTATTCCGCAAGAATACAAACAACATTAATAAGTAATTTGCTAACTTGTTATTTGTCTTGATTCAAAAATAAACCATCTCTGTTTACACTTAACATTCTTTTGAACTTTCCTGCCTCTGTGAGGTACAGTACACAGTGTTTATTGAAAATCCTAACATATTGCTATGTGCAACTGTGGTGGCTATGTGTTTAACATAAATGAAGATACATGAGGATGCCTGCTATAGATGCAGGCGAATCGTCAGGAGAGAATGCTTCTGTAACAAGGCCATACAGCCCAGAAAACACACAACAACCCAGAGGAGAAAACTTCACCAGGGTATCTTTGCTCTTTATAACATACTCATCAGTTTCTGAAACTTGCACCAATAACTGCTATGTTCAAAAACTAATTTATGGTACTTTTAAATATCCTATAAGGTAGAGGTAAGAATAACACAGCCCTCCAGGCATTGCCAAACTGCAAACAGCAAGAGCCTAGCCAACATAAGCAACCATCAAATTAGTCCACCAACATTTGGAGGGCTGCATGATATCCACTCCTTCTGCTAGGAGACAAACTCAATACATTCTTGCAATTAATCTATAATGCACACATCTCAGTCTATACATGGTGTATCTTTGCACTGACACATGAGTGATGAGGTTAAAGAAACTGAATCAGAATGCAACCTTGCTAAAGTATGCACTTCCCAGTTTCACTCTTCTTAACGGTGATAGTTATTTGACATTAAGTTGGCTGATTAAAGGGAAACTATTACATAACCATAATTTGGTATATAATGGAAATTCACAGTTATTATAGTTGCATAACTGAAAAACCAAGTTCCATGAGATTCAGCTGTCCCATCATTACTTTATTTTGCTTCTCACTTCAAACTAAGCTTTTGGTTTAACAGAACCGAACAGCTGATAATTAAGTATGGTCAAATATAATTGAGTTGGTTAGGGAATGATCTGATTCACTGAGATCAGGAAATCAAGCTGCTTATAATGTCACTGTCACCAAGCCCACAGCATAGGAACAGGCTTACTCTCTCTACTCTCTGTAGACATGCACTTTAGGGATACTCCAGTCTTCTGGGGTATTAGTGTAGTGTACCAAGCCCTTTCAGGATCTCTCTTCCAAAACTGCAAAGGAGATGGCAGAATCTTTTGTAGGAATACTTTCCTCTCCACTTCAGTTACATATCTATTTATGATATGTAAGATAAGATTTCTCTTATCTGGAAATATAAAATACCCCAAAACCAGAAACCTGCCAGATGACCACTTCTGGCTTTGGGGAAAGGGGCTTAGTCACACACCCAGTACCTATTAATGGCAGAACACAGTGTGGACAGCATCCTGGAAATAGCCCACAAAGGTGAACATGAAGCAACCTCATTAGCTGTCACCTGTATCCAGCTCAGAAAGAATAAAAAGACTCATGGGGGGGGGGGGCATTGGGCAAACTTTACTTTTCCTTCCTGGCAACTTTTCTAAATGGGCAGGAAGTATGGTATGCTGAGAGCCATAGAAGTGTTTGAAATGTCTGGTTTTTACAGGTTCCTTGTTTTAGTGGAGTCATCTGCCAGTTCTTCCTCTCCTGTTTTCTCCTCTTGAGAAAAACTCAGATGATTTGGAATATCTGACTAGCCCTCCCTCCCCACCCCTCATTCCCTATGTATATGCAACTATAAGCACCTTCTAAAATCTAAAATCCAAAAGGCGACTCCACCTGTATATCCAAGTAACAACGTAATGCTCACTGTAGTAAAATAAAGATATACCATTTCTGGTACAAGAATAATAAACATCAGATACAATTTTCCAGTAACCCCAATGGGTTCATCGACTTTAGTGGAGTTTGGATGGTATTTTTTCTAGTTTCATCTTTAATAACCCACCATTATACTCCCTCCTTTGTCTTTGGAATAAGCAGAATCATTTGTATGATTTATCATTCCTAAGGATCAAAAAAAAATATCAAGGTTTTAGGGTGCCATTTTTTATTCAGCAATTTGATCTGCAGAAATTAGATGCCTCCAGAATAGTAATGCCACTGAATGTTGGGAAGGGAAAAACAGTGAACAAATTCCTTCCATTCATAACTGATTTGCATAACAGTAGCTGTTAGGCTTTTGCATGTTGTTTCTACAATAAAATCAGCCTTCAAACAGAGCCGCAGTTCCTGTCTGATTAGGAATCTAAAATTGTGCCAAGGTGTTGTGTCATCCTTCATTTTCTCAAAAGCACAACTTTCAAAGTTTCTGATACACTCCAGTTATTTTGGTTGGAATTGTATGCCTTCTTGATATTTCATAGCTCTGATAAAGATTTGTTGCTACTGTTATTAAAGTTTCATCTTAATTTATATTTCTCTGCAGGGTTTCCTTTGCTTTCTGGCTTGCTTGAGGGGAGAGGGAATAGTTCATGTTAGAAAACAAACATTATTTTCATACAAAAAGGGCATCAACATTTTAAAGAAAATTCCATGTAGACTAACTTATATTTTGTTAGGAAAGTAATAAATGAATTTTACATTAATTTACTTATAACAAGGGGGGATTTTTCTGTTTCTTATGTCCAAGCTACATATATCCCTAAAAACATCAATACAAGGGTACCAGCTATTAGATAGCAACATTTATGTCCATGTCTATATCGTTTGCTATTAACACTCTCTCTGCCCCAGTGGACCAAGTGCAGGCAGTCCTCGAGTTACAAACATCCAATTAATGACTCATGGGGTGAGACAACAGGAAGTGAAAGAAATCTTCCCCTAGGAAAGGAAATTCACTTCTGAAATAATAATAATGAGGAAAAGGGTCTCAACCGAAGCTTTACCACCAATCCTTAGTTCCGCAACAAGCCAATTTTTTCAAAATTCAGTTATCACAGGGATGCAAAATGAGGCGAAATTTTCTGAACAGGGCACAGACAGCAAAACAAACACCGCAGGGGTGTTAACCCTTCCCTATGCAAACACAAGCTTTTATTTATTTTGAATTAGTATGTTCCGACTTACATACAAATTCAAACTTAAGAACAAACCTATAGAATCCATCTCATTTGTAACATGGGGACTGTCTGTAGTGCCAGCATTTCCCAGTTCCAAACTGATGAGAAACTCAAGGGCAATGCTATATTAATGTGTTTCCTTTCAATGAGGGAGCACTTGAGACATACATTGAATTTGCAATGCCTATATTATTCACACCTATATCATATTATTCATATGCCTATATTATATTATTCACAAAAATTCCTGCAGAAAACATGGGACTGAATAGTTTGCTGATCTATCCCTACATTTCCCAAGGGTCATTCTAGAGATGGTGTAATCTGTCAAGTTTGGTTGAATTCAGTATTTTTTTCCAGCGATACTGTTGCATTTTTGCAACATTGTGTACATTTTCATGTGCAAAATTCCTAATATATGTTTGTACCCATGTTCTCGAATATATGAATTTTTTTTTGCAAGGGACTCCCATTAATTTCATGCATTTTGTTTTGCTCACTTCCCTTAATATGCCTATTTCTATTTTTTTAATTGGAGAACTGTATTGCAAAAGGTCATGCAAAGGAACCTGCTTTTAGTACACTACCACTTATCCACATTTAGGGTGATTTTTCAGCAGCAAAGACAGAATCAGTCTGTGTGTTCATTTCTGTGTGATGCTTTCACAGAACAGCCTCATCGTGTTGTCCTAATTGAATCAGCACAACAATTGCAAGTGGCCACACAAGTTTGCAGATAGTCAGCCCTCAAGGTCCTATGAGGAATATTGTAAAACTAATTATATATTTAAAACCTTGCTTTAAAAAAATGTTAGTCACACATGAAACCAATTACGCTCAGCAAAGCAGAATGGAACAGATGTTAGAGTAAATAAGCCTCCTGATGTAGCACTATAAGTGCTTGTTTTCATTTGAAATTCAAGAATAATTGGGCTTGCTAGGTTTTCACAAGTGAAGCAGGAATTTGTTTTTAAAACAGTTTTGCCATATCTCCTAGAGAACATCACAGCTTCCTTACAACTTGTTAATTTCTTAGCTTCTACGGTACCTTAAGAATACTGGGCTTGAAAGCATTATTTAACATGTTATTTCAGAATTAAAAATTATTTCCTCTTGATGTTATGCTAAAATATGGGTGTGATATGGATTAAAAAATCTTACATTTCATGTATTGTTGAAGGCTTTCATGGCCAGAATCACTGGGTTGTTGTAGGTTTTTTCAGGCTATATGGCCATTGTCTAGAGGCATTCTCTCCTGATGTTTCGCCTGCATCTATGGCAAGCATCCAACAGACCTCACAACCTCTGAGGATGCTTGCCATAGATGCAGGCGAAATGTCAGGAGAGAATGCTTCTAGAACATGGCCATATAGCCCGAAAAACCTACAACAATCCATTTTACGTTTCGTTGTGTTTCCATTAAGTGAATGTTGTGTAATATGGAGGAAGCATGGCTAAATGATATGTTAGACTTCTGAATGACACTAATGGTATAATTACTGTCATGTATAAATTCAAAAGGGCAACTGAAAGACTCTACACTTGTGGGTGGCCTGGTTGTTATTCCAGTCAACAAAAGACCATTGTTATTCCAACAGGAATTCAAAGTTTTGTGGGCTTTATAGAAATACATCTAAGCTCCATACACTGTTTTGGGGGGCTTCCTGCTAAAGCTGTAACCAAGAACCTTCTGTATGGTATGATCACGGATCTCTGACCACACAAAGCCTAAGGCTGAATTCATCAAAACAAAAAACCAAAAGGCTCTGTTCATTATCATTTGAGGATTGGAATCAATCCAATTACTTTACTGTGAAATGTTTAGCCGTGTATTGTCAAACAGTTTCAGCCTTGTGGATTTTCGGGAAGCTGCCAAAGCCTGGTTTGCACCAGACTTTTCTCTCTCCCCGCCCCCCAATAATCAGGAATTTGCAACTACTGTCAATTAACAAGAGCAGAGTCTGACCTCGCAGTCTGAAACACAAGTTTCCAATATCTGCTGTGCCAGCAAGCTGTCAAACCTGGCCGTATGCAAGTGGTCAAGAAACCAAACATCCCATTCTTTCATTAACACCATATGGTAGTATTTTGACTAAAACTCTATATGAGACAAAGCATGGAGGAATTTGTACTAACGAATATCCTTTTTATTGGCATGTGGCATTATTTATACTACAGCAATTTGGCTTTGGCATGGACACAGATTTATTTTTTAAATGGGCATATAAAACATGTAGAAAAACTAATTGTAAAAGTTCAAAACACCTAAGTTACATTATTACATATTAGGTAGGAGGACAGGATGGCTGAGACTAAGTAATTTTTCCTGAGTCCTAAAATGCTGAGTTGAGAAGTTTGTTCTTTTAGGACTCATAGGAAAACTGAAGCAACTGCTGTGCAACCTCACCAGCCTGCTCAAGCTGTAATCAGCTTCCACGTGTTGATGTACTGAAGCCAAACTCTAAACCAGGGGTCCTCAAACTAAGGCACGAGGGCCGGATACGGCCCTCCAAGGTTATTTACCCGGCCCTCGCTCAGGTTCAACCTAAGTCTGAAACAACTTGAAGGCACAACAACAACAACAACAGCAATCCTATCTCATCAGCCAAAAGCAGGCCCACACTTCCCATTGAAATACTAATAAGTTTATATTTGTTAAAATTGCTCTTCATTTTAATTATTGCATTGTTTTTAAGGATTTTTTGCACTACAAATAAGATATGTGCAGTGTGCATAGGAATTCATTCGTGTTTTTTTCAAATTATAATCTGGCCCTCCAACAGTTTAAGGGACTGTGACCTGGCCCTCTGTTTAAAAAGTTTGAAAACCCCTGCTCTAAACTATATATGCAATATATTGCAAAAAGCTCTTCAAGAGCAAAATGGAAACATTTCAGAAATCTTTGGAGACAGTGACCTTAAAATAGATGCCACATAATTAACAACATGACTATTCATATTGCTAAGGTTTGGAAAAATAATAATGAATTCAAGTTTGGAAAAGGATAAAAATAATACAGTTGTGGGTGGAGGAAATGGCTATGTCTGGAGTCGTAAAAAAGAACAAGCAAGCAGTAAATTCTTTGGCATGAAGAACTGACAAGTACTGAGTGTATTTCATCACATAATAGCCACCACTGAATAATAGTCACACTTCCATTTCTTTGGTGCTAAAGCTGTATTTTTGTTTTCCTTGCATAATAGTTGTACCCCCATTTGAGGCTGATTTTCCCTCCCTCTCTTCTTTCTCAGAAAGCAAGGCAGTTTAAAAACTATAGAATGGAAGTCTCTGAAGCTCCAATCTTCTTCCCTCCCTCCTTCTTTCGAGGCAGTTTACAAAACCTGGAATGGAGTTCTTTGTTGGAAGGAAAAAGGAAGCAATATCCAAGTTCCAGAGGCCTCCATTTCAGGTTTTTAAAACTGCCTTGCCTCAGAGGAAGGAGAAAGTAGAGAAGAGTGGAGCTACAGAGACCTCCATTTTATAGATTTTAACCAGCCTTGCCTTGAGAGAAAGAAGAGAGGGAGGGAAAATCGGCCAAAAATAGCTCTGCAGTTTAAAAAAAAATAAATTAACACAAACTGAGCTGTTTTCTTGAGGCTGGATCATCCCTCCTCTTTTTGGAGGTAAGGCATTTTATTTATTTTTTAAAACCCAAGCAGAAACTGGAGAATCAGAGGCAGATTCCCCACCTCCTTGCATGGTAGTGACACACCCCATTCTTTCTTTTTTTAAAAAAAAAAAAAGGGGGGGGGAGTATCACTATTATGCAATGAAATATGGTATTTGCTTATATGCAAAAGGAAAACAACCAGTGGAAATAGAATGAATAAAAATGGTGGGTGGCTATAGTGCAAAGCAGGTAAATAGGAACACCTAACCACAGTACTTTAAGTGAATTTACATCTCCATACTGAAGATATTTGCAACACTTGGAGAATGAGGTCCTTGAAGACTGGAAGTAAGCAAATGTTGCATAATGATACTCCAGACTAACACAGCTACGCCTTTGAACACAAGACTTTGGTTGATTTAGTACTCTGAACATTTTGCAATTAAAACCACAAAAAAGAAGAAAAAAATATAAAGAAACATGGGGGGGAAAGAGAGATGGACAATAACTAATTTGGGTTTTTGTGAGTTTTCTGGGCTGTATGGCCATGTTCCAGAAGCATTCTCTCCTGACATTTCACCCACATGGCAGGCATCCGCAAAGGTTGTGCTGTCTGCTAGAAGCTAGGGAAGTGGAGTTTATATATCTATGGAATGTCCAGGGTGGGAGAAAGAACTCTTGTCTATTTGAGGCAAGTATGAATGATGCCTGCCATAGATGTGGGTGAAACGTCAGAAGAGAATGCTTCTGGAACATGGTCATACAGCCCAGAAAACTCACAGCAACCCAGTGATTCCAGCCATGAAAGCTTTCGAGAACACATAACTGATTTGTCAGCTTGTCAATAACACCTGGAAAGGTCCACAGTATGTAATTGGTCTAGGAACACTTGGAAGAAAATAAAGTAATTACTAAGAGGCACCATGACTTTGTCAAAAAGACAGCAAAACTAAATGATAACTATTACACACACCCTGGTAACCTATTGTGAGGATTTCATAATCTTGCAGCATTGTGGTGAGCAGTATCTGCATTTTCAGAAATACGAGTAAGGAAAAATACAGGAGTAACCAGTAACTAGGTCTTGGGTGCAAAATCAGGTAACTGTATCTTCATGTATATTCCTAATTTACTACTATTTGCATCAGAATGCAATAAAACCCTGATCAGCCCCAAACAACCCATATTTTCACCTAAAATGTCAGTTTGGCCAGATGCTTTAGAGGAAATTTATAATGCTCCAGGGTGGCTTCTTTTATTGGCTGATTAACCTAGGTTACAGTGTGTGTGATCTCATTATTTATGCAATACTGATCACTCTACACAACTTCAATGAACCATGTCTTATTACTTACTTGCTATACAAAATCACTGTCAGTTAGTTTTCATTTAGACTTTGATCTTATGGTTGCACCACTGCTAAACCTAGTTAAAGACTGCGGAATACGTAACTGTGGTTTCATGAAACTTTTGTGTAACATAAGCAAACCTTTTCAAAATGCTTCCTATAGTAAAACTAACAGATGTTTGCAACATTTCCAAGGAAGGAAATGTATCTTAAAATGGTAAGAATAATGCTTCTACATTGAGACCAAATGGGACAATTTTGGCTAGTCAATTCTGCAACTAATTTTTAAAAGATACTGCTAGGACTTTAAATGGCCCTTTACAGCACTGAGCAAGGCATTGTAGCTTTAATTGGTCATTATGTACAAAGGTTAAATCAACATACTATGAGATGAACACAGTAGCCTCATTCATCTCCACCTCTGCTTCAGTTGGTTTGCCTCACATAGAGAGCAATGAATTTGAACAAGAGAGATTGCTGCATGATTGATTACACTTTCCATGTGATTGAAAACCCTGATGCTTTTTTGATTCCCAGTTGCGTGAGGAATATCCGCACATAGAGGAAACTTTCTCTATTCAGACGTATTGTTCTTCACATGGGGAGAGTGGCAGCACAAGAGATGTAAGGGATGCTGTTCACAAACTCCCATCTTCATCTGCTGAGTCAACACACATAATGTGAGAGTAAAGTTTATTCCCATCTGCCATGAGGATTGAAAATGGGAACAGCATTCCCCCTCCTTCAGTCTGTTGAGATCCCTGTTCTTCAAGAATTTGTGCAGATGATCAACAGTGGCTCTGAGATTACACCTGCAAATTCCTTTTGCATTTTTGATACATTTTTTCCAACTGTAGAAGTTGTCATAGGTATGACAGAATCCTTAGGCAAACATGATATTACTTCTTGTTATAGTTCAGCCTTTGATTGTGCCTGCACCTGATCTCTCTGGGGATTCAGGACTTTCTGGGCCTGTTACTCAACCTGTTGATACAAGAGATACTGGGCCTGTTAGTCAGCTTGTTGGCACAGGGGATTCTGGGTCTCCAAGTCTGCAGGAAAGTCTGCAGGAGCAGCTAGAGATTTTAGAGACTGAAAATGAGTGGTCTCTGTCCACATTCCAACAGAAGAGGATGATAGAGAAAATCCAGGTGGTTGGACTAATTAGCAATCAAATAGAAGATTTATGTTTCGTCAACATAGACTTTCACATGAAAAAGTCCAAAGGTCAAATAGCTTGTAAGCAAGGAAGTCTGTATCAGTTTCCCAAGGGAAAAGGAACACTTTTCTCTCAATGTTAGCTAAGCCAACTGAATCTTCGAACACAAAAAACTGCAGATTGCAAATCACAATTTCTATATTACAGGAAATTCTTCATCGAATGTAATGTGGGAATGTGGGCTCATTACAGAAGTCCTCTCACTACAGAGCCTAAGCTATTCAGAGGAATTGGATCCAAAGGCTATAGATAAAGACAGGCATTGACAACAGAGCCAAAAGCTACTAACTAGAATTGCTTTCAAGCATCATAGATAAGAATAACACCCAAAGGAGTGTAATAACGAAACAAGGGAAATAACCCGGGAGACCTTGTTGTCTTACTGTTACCTGTCTTACCTGACGTTATACATTGATGAAGAATCTTCTGCAACATAGAAATTGTTATTTTGGAAGCTGAAAATTCATTGTATTCTAAAAATATTGACAAGCAACCTTTCATTTAACAATAATTGCGTTACTACTCCTGAGGTCATGAACTAATGAAGAATCTCCTGGAATATAGAAATTGTCATTTTGGAAACTATAGATTCATTGTGTTTACAGAATATTGACAAGCAATCTTTCAAATAATTACTAATCAGTGTGTTACTGTTCCCACGTTACATTCGATGAAGAATTTCCTGTAATATAGAAATTGTGATTTGCAATCTGCAGTTTTTTGTGTTTGTTGTTATAGATATTTCTGCATGTTACACAACTGAATCTTCAGTTAGTGGAAGCAATGTTGGAGACTGAGGACAGAATTCCTGTCAAGTCAAGGGATTTTCTAGTGCCATGTTCATGTTTTCCTGTTTGTTCCTGTTTCCAGTGTTGAGGACTAATATGAATGTTATATTTTGGACTTATTCTGCTCTTGTATTCATGTTTTCTGGATGCTACTCATGTACCTTGTTTTTGTGGATTATCTCTGGTTTTTAAACTTTGATTCCTGATATTATTTTGCTGAATTGCTTTTTATATATTCTTCAATAAACTGCTTGCTATTTTACCTTGAACTGGTGCGTGTGTTTAGTGCCTTGGAGTACAACACTTCTGATATGAGTGTAGTCATACTGACCTTATCCCATTGTTAGCTTCAACTAGATTGGAGTCATTGAATCAATTAAATTTACTTCTATAAAGTATTTAGATATTCTGGCATCAAACTACTCAGGGTTTGATGCCCAAATATTTATTCATAATAGTGGTTCCCAACTATTTTGACCAGGGACCACTTTGACCAGGGGCCACTTTGACCAGAGACCACTCTCCATCATAAGTACCAAAAGGGTTAGGAGTCAGTTTTTGGTCAACTTTAGATTCAGTTTGGGGTGCTGATTCAGCAAATTGCATTGGATAGACCGCATCAGCTCTAGTTTCTGATACAGAACATATGCCATGGTCAGTGACAGGGAAGGAGTGGCAGGCGGCGTGAAAGGAGAGGAAATAAAATAAAGAGGAAGGAGGCTTGTGGACCAGATTTTCATTCCAGCAGCCCACTAGTGGTCTGTGACCCACAGGTTAAGAACCACTGACTTATAAGAACAAATCAAGCCTTCTGGGACAAAAATAATGGCTAAAATTGCCAAATGCTTATCAAAGACAGGTTATGTGTAGAGCGCATTCATCCAAACTAAATTAGGGGGTCTCAGGCCAGGGATCGCTGTAGCCATGTCCACTTTGCAAGAAAGTGGTGGAACTCAAAGTGTTCAAAACAGGCCACTCCTGGATACAACAGCCAGCTGCCTGACTATCCAGGAGCACTGTTCAGTCCAGAAACAAAGCCAAAGGTCTGAATCTGTTCCTTCAGAGGAAGTGCAACCTGATTCAGAACAGCTGTGCTCACCAATTCCATATTAGCCTGTCTACCTTTCTGAATCCACTTCTCATGTTTTCCCAACAGGATCGTTAACTCAATCCCACGAACATAGCAGAGGAACTGCAAGAAACTCCCTGTTCTCCCAATGTATGAACTAAGGCTGGATCTAACCTGCCCTATATCCCAGGATCTGATGTCAAATTATCTTCTTATTTCAGATTATATGATAGTGTAGACTCAGACCACTTCCACAAAGCTGAATAAAATCCCACATTATCTACTTTGAACTGGAATATATGGCAGCGTGGAATCAGATAACCCAGCTCAAAGCAGATAGTGTGGGATTTTTGCCTTGATATTCTGGGTTATATGGTTGTGTGGAAGGGCCCTCATATAATCCAGTTGAAAGCAGATAATCTGGGATCGGATCCTGGGATAAAGGGCAGTGTAGTTCTAGCCTAGCAAAGAGCAAGGAGATAGGTATAGAGTATCTTCACCTGCTATTCTCCTGACATTGCGGTATCATTTATTCTGTGCTTCTTTTCCAGAACTACCAAAATATACACAATGAGCCACAGGAATTTGGCACATAAACAAAAGAAACTAACTCTGAATGGCAAGTGCATTGTGCCACACCTGTAATCTAGCACTTGGAATATCTTAAATGGATTATGTTGTGAAATTCCTGCCACTGTGTGGAGAGTCTGTTACTCGAGAATGGGGGCAATCATCCACATGAAGCTCCTTCAGATGTCATCAACCATGAAATGTTTATATCAGTCCTTTGGCACATCAATAAAGCACAGACATTGTACTTGAAATAAGAGGGTAAATGTGTGTCCAAAGTCTACAATTTTGCTTTGTTTCTTCAGAATTCCTATAGATATGTAACAGAGGACTATGATTCAATGTATATTGTATGGAGATGTTAATAGCCCAATTAAATAGCAAGTACCAAATTAGAACTGTGAAGTTTTGGGTTCTGCCTTTTCCTCTCCTTTGCTTTAGTTCCCCCTGTTCATAGGTTTTCCAAATAGTTTAGGTACCTTCCTTTGCATTAGTTATGGGTGGAGCTTAACATCTCTCCAGACGCCAGCCTTAATTGGTCTATTCTATTTCCCTGTATAGAGCTCTCTGGCTGGACTCCTCCTCTTTCTGCAGCAGAGTTACTGTGACTTAGGCTTGGGATTGTCTGGTAACCCTAGGCTTAGCAATAAAAAAACAGGCATTCTTAGCACCTGCATTCAGAAGTACTTTTATACCACCAGTCCAAAGGACAACAGAAGCTTATGATCAGCTTATGCTTCGCAAGAAAAAAGATTGAGAAAGTTTATAACCATCACATTGCACCAAAGGCAGGAAACTTTCAAAGACTCCAGAGAGATGACTGCAACCAGCAAAATCTTCTTTTGTAATGTATTGTTTTGTAATGTATTGTTACGTTATGATAGTCCCGGGTGGAGTTAATCCTTTATTTATGTTAACAGTAAACCCGTTCGGTTATCTTTACACCTTGCCTAAAATGCCTCTCTGTGTTAAAGGGTCTTAATCTTAACAGAAGGTATTCTGCTAGCCCCCAAGTAAAGCCAGACACTATAGTTTCCTCATAGGCTCAGGCATGCCATCACAAGAACAGTGTATGTAGAATTCTGAAAATCTTCTCTTGGGTATGAAGCTTTGTAGAAGCTACTAAATTAGTGGCCTACTTTAGAGTTGCTAAACCAATTCTTATGTAAGTTCCATTGATTTAACTGGTTTAACTGGTTTACTCTAAGTGGAACGAACAAATGGATTGATGCCATATGTATTGAAGATTGAAAAGTACTGCAAAATACAGTAAAAGTAGCTGTTTTTCAAAGCTGGCATTATGTATCATATCTTTTTGTGTTGTGAAATGAGGTGACTTTCTTTTGTAATCTTATAAAATAGCTAATTTGGTATGATATAGGAAGGATACATACCTGGGATTCTGGTTCTACATTGACCCGATATGCTTGTGCCTTTCCATCTTCTAAAATATTAGGGGACCAAACTTTGTTTTCAGACCTGCAATGAGAAATGGCTGTAAATATAAATAATACAACAACATAACTTGTTTCTTGCCTTCAGCTAATTTTGAATCTGACACATAAAAACAAATTTAAGATGGTTTAAAAAGTGTGTGTGTGTGTAAGGGTACCAGTGAAATACTATTTATTTCAGAACACATTCATACTGTATAATAATATGATTGAGATATGTCTTTATTTTTATTTTCTAAATTGCTTCTTAAAACATTTCTCTAATAGTTTTAGGGACAGAATGGCAGAAAACTAGGAACCAGCACACAAGATAATTACAGCCTTCAGCCTTTCCTTTCTGGAGAGAGAAGGGGGATCTGTTTGCCTTTACAAAGCAGGCTTTTGTGTCAGGCTACATAATTACATAATACTAATTGTGCTCATATTTCTTTAACAATTGTCATCTCAAGCATAACACTGCCATCTTGATACGCTAATACAGGTATGGACACCCTGGCATTTCCTTAGTTATTTAAAGTCTTACAGAGTGTCCTATGGCTGGTAATCTTTTAACCGCAATTCAGACATTGCAAAAAATAATAATGATAGGCTTTCCCTCCTTTGCTTTTCCATCACTGCATGCAAGAATAGCTGGTGTTCACTGTTGGGACTGAGGCCAGGGTCATGATAGATGCAGCCACACACTTGCTGCAAGCAGAGCCAAAAGGTCACCACAGACAGAGTTAGCTAGTCTAGTTTTCTACACATCTTCCTCAGTTTCAAAAGCCTTCTACACTGTGACCAAAATAACTGTAGTGGGTTTGGGGTTTTGTTTTGGGAAAAAACCCCCACAAAAAAACAAAAAAAAAACCAGTCCACAGCAGCAACCCACTGCAAAATGAGATATTGGAAAATTAAATGTCTGCAAAGCAGTTTGTGTGTTCAGTAAAGGATCTGCAGAGTGACACAAATCACACTTTTGGAACCACATTTTTCTGTTCTGTGAAAGAGATATAAGTTGGCCACATTCCACCCTTGGAAGTATTACTAACAAATGCTTGTACTTCTGTTCCTCTAGAGGCAGTTCTCACTAGTGATTTATCTCTCTGGATAAGCAGAGACCAAGGAGCTAGTCCACAAGCGTCCAAGAATTTTGCAAAGCATGTGGAGGCTGCACCAATTAATTAAAAGGGTATAAGATTTGTTTTTTATTACCATTATTGTATTTTATGAAAAGAAGGTGAGGATTCAAATATATGAGAGGTATTGGTGGATTTTATACTTTTTTCTAGTTTAATAATCACCAGGGAGAATGGAAGCTATTTTTATCTTTCTTTTTCTCCTTTTCTTTCCCCTATTTCTATTTATAATTCTTCTTTCTTTTCTTTTTTCTTTCTACGTACTGTTATTGTGCTATTTTATATACTTAGAATTAAAAACCAGTTAATTGCCAATACGCAGACAAGGAAAATCATTTTATCCTAAAGGTTGTTATAATACAAACTAATAAATCCTTCCACAACTGCATGAAAATGCTCCTCTTTTTAGTCATTCACAATCCTGGTTTTTCTGTGCTTGGAAGCAGTTCTACTTCGAGCAAGGAAAAGTTCAAACAAAGGCTTTTAGACTTTGGTTTTAGAGCCAGAACTGAGGTATTGTTGGAATTTAGATGACTTGCTTTCTCCCTATTAACCTTTTTGCTTGGAGACATTGAAAAACAAACTGATTCAGAGGGGACAAAGAAAGCTACAATAGAGAAAGAGTGCAGTGCTTCCGAGAGGGATTACTGTACAGCTGTCTGAAATAGGCAGCAGTGAGCCAAATCCTGATCTCAGTTTGACTGCTCAGCTCTGGGTAAATTATTCCCAATTCACAACAGCATGGAAAACACACACACAAAGAAGCACTCTCTGGAGAACAACCATGACAATTCTTCCAACTAGACTCATCTGAATCACTAGAGAAATGCATGACTTAAGCTGAATTCTATTCTACAGTGCAGACCAACTCTTCCAGGTCCATTGGTTGTTAATGAAAACAGGCAAAATGAAATGAATGAAAACAGGCAGAAAAAGCTTCTGCCCATTTCAGTAGTCTGTACTGAAAGTAGTGATGATGAAAGTACTGTACTAAAAGTGGTGTGATACATCCACTTCATCACACTATTTTATATACTTGGAATTTATATACTAGAGAAAAAATCCACTCAAAATCTGGTTTCTGCCTCCTGCAGAATTCTGGAGTTTGTAGTTTAGAGAGGGGCCTTTAACAGCCTCACTAAACTACAAACCCCATGTGGTGAAGTGTGAATTTTAATCTACAGTTATGTATAATTATAGATAGGTGTTTAAAAGGGTAAGTATATAGAATAGCATAACTGGGGGAATGGTAGCCAGCTTAGCTCACTCTGAGCTGGGTTGCCATGGAAAAAGGGGCGGAGCCAACTGCCACTTGGCAGGGCAGCCATTTTAAAACAGTTAGTCTGTAGTCAGCGAACTACAGGGAAGGCTGGTTCTGCTGTGTTGAGAATCAGGAGGGTTTAGTCTTTTAGCCTGTGAGGTTTAGATAGGTCAAGTTGACTTATTTAGGTTATTGGTTAGTATATGAGTAAAAAGGGCGAGAGAACCCTAATAAGAATCTTTACTGAAACAGAAATAACATAAGGAAAGAATAAGCTTGTACCTGAAGTAATCTGTTAAAGAAAGAAACATATTTTAAAGGAAAATAAGTTTAAAACCCGTTTAATGGAAGGAACAGTACTCTCAAGAGTTATTTTATGAAATGTTATAAATGTAACCACTGAAGAAATGTGCTTCTGAGAGTTAAGAAACATTGAAACCATCAAGCTTCTTCCATACTTCAATAAACGTGTTACAGTTTCTTCTAAAGTCAAGTCTCTGTTATAAATACTTTCAAGTTAAGCCAAGCTACACATTGAAGAAAGCACAAATCAATATTACAAGTTATTAGTTGTGTTATCAATTTAGTAAGTCCTTACAAAATGGTGGCTCCTTTACAAATCATTACAAATTGGTGGCCTCTTTGCACCCCAGAATTCTGCAGGAGGCAGAAACCGGATATGAAGTGGATTTTTTCTCTCTAGTATGATTAGAAAACAATGGGCAAATATGTAATCCTGTATGTTAATATTTAAGGCCTTCAACCTATACAGCCCCAATTGCACAAATTAGTATAGAAGATAGTCACAGAAATAGTAAAGCTGTGAAGAATAAAACCAGCCCTTATGTCTAATAGGACTGACAGAGAACAGGCTTTGTTTCCCCCACTCCCATCAGCACCCCCACATAGAGCTTTGCTCAATGTCTTTCTGGTTTGCTTCCCTGTATCAGAATATCAAGCTGAAATATGCCTGAAAGGGAATCCCTGTTTCAGTGTTTGTAAAACTATTTATGCTGCATGTAACCCCCCCCCCCCTCCACAAAAAAACCACCAAAAATCCTCTACAGATTCTTACAAGCTTAATGCTCAACATACTAGGTCTCCATCTTTTCAATTTCATGTACTAATTATGGGTGGGCAAATATTTTCAGATGAGTTCAAAGTTGTCCAATAAAATATGAGTTTCTATAGAAATTATTATCTTCTGTTAAGTCTATTGTGTTCCTTTAATGTTAGTTACAAAGTAAGAATGAAAGTAATGCAGCTGGGATCACCCCGCTCCTTTAATAGAATGGGAGATGCATTATCATTCTTTGTATAAAGAATGCAAGAGTCTCCTTGCTGGGTGAGACTCTTGTATTCTTTACAAGAGTCTCATCCAGTCCAAAATATCTGGAGTACTCCTCCAGATGTTTTGGACTTCAGCTCTCACCATTCCTAACAGCTGGCTGGGATTTCTGGAAGCTGAAGTCCAAAACATCTGGAGGAGCACAGTTTGAGAAACACTGCTCTAGTCCAACAGTTTGCATAGCAACCAACATATTGCCTCTGTGAAGCCCACCTGCAGGACATGAGTGTGATACCACTCCCATTAGAAGCAGTCCTAAACAAATACGTTCTTGATGTTGTTTACTATCAAGTATCCTTTAGTTTATGGCAACAGTGTGAATGAGATACTTCAAACATCCTAGGTCATGATTGTCCTGCTCAAGTCTTGGAAACTCAAGGCTGTGGCTTTTTTGATGAAGTCTATCCCTCTGTAGTGCAGTCTTCCTTTTTTCTTCTTCTGCCTTTCACTTTTCCCAGCATCATTTTTTCCAATGAGTCATGTTAGGGCATGCTGGGCAGAATCTCTATGGCAGTTATGAACATGTAATATAGAGTTATACACTCACTGCTGTTACGCATTCACAATCCCTATACAGCTCCTAGGCAATCCTACTCGGACAATGAGGGATCACCTGAGTAAGTAAGTAAGTAGCTCCTAGTTTAAGGGCTACATAGATACGGTGAAAGTCCCCCAAGTAAATGATGTGCACTTCTCTTTGGAAAGCACACTGTATCGCCTTTACATTCTCCCTTGATCCTGAAGGCCCTTAAGCACTAACATATTCTACCTTTTAGGGGAACATCTTAGTAATTCCTCATAAATTACAGCAATAACCACAGATGATTCACTCCTATAAACTGGCAGCATTTGAAGACGGCAAGGATTTTCCACTACCTCGTATCTAAACAAATGGGGAACTGTCTTATTCTTCTCATTAAACACACTTGGTGAAGAGTCTCACATGGGCTAATTCTTCTTCCTTGTAGTCAGCGGGTGTTTTGATCAGTCCTACCGGATCCAGGAGGCTTGTCTTACCTTCCTTGGGACTGGAAAATAAACTAAAGAGCTTTGGAAGGAGAATTCTCCCTTTCACTCTCCAAAGCTCTGTAGTTTCATTATCTAGCCTCAGGAAGGTGTGGCAAGCTTCATGGCTCCAACAGAGGTTTTTCCTTTGTTTTTAAGAGCTAAACATGGGACAGGAAGGGAAGGTTGTAGGGACCACCTCCTGATATTGCAAATGATGATCCCAAGAGACAGTCACTACTGCCTCCATGCCTGCAAAAGTCTAGATTTTTCAGTAGGATCTTGACCTTTTGCAGTATCTTTTAAATCTGGAATAAACCTGAATAATCAGGTTTATTCCAAGTCGAAACAGATTCATCTGAAATGTCATCTGGATGCCTCAGGTTAATTTGTTTCCTAGTCTACATTATGTGGCTGTGTTGATGGCCTCATACCCTTTGATTTCCCATGCCAGTCATTGGTTAAAAGCAGCAGTCCAGGACAATTGGACTTTACTAGTAATATACTATAATATAATATATTATATATACATATAATATTTATAATATTATAATGTAATACAATATAATATAATAATACTAATAATAATACAATATTATAATTATATATTTTATATTACATGTAATATTACTAATATTACAATATAATGGTATAGTACAATATAATAATATATAATACTGATATTGTGCTTTGCTAGTAATATAATATATTGTATGTATCTTGTAAGCCGCTCTGAGTCCCCTTTGGGGTGAGAAGGGCAGCATATAAATGTCGTAAATAAATAAATAAATAAATAAATTGCCACCTCGGGCTCAAGAAGCTTAAGAATTACCATTTCCCACTTAAGGCTACCTGCATACTACAAGCGTCCTTAGAAACTATTCTCTGAAGTCTCGTTCATTCTGCCTCATATTAAATATGCGTCAAATTGTTTCTAGAAACAGAGCTTTTAAAAGTTAGGTCGCAGGTAAGTGGTCCTGTCTCCCGCTTTCCCACTCCCTACAAGATTGCTTTGAGATGACTGCTGTTTGTTTTGCTGCCAGATCCTTTTATTTCTCCAGTCATCTTACATTTGTCATTCTTAATACTATTTTATACTTGCTTTTTCATGGGTCAAATTTTAAACTTATTTTAGTGAATCTTTGTAATTTTTTGTTGGAGTGAATAGCAGGACATATGAATAAATCAAATCAAATGTTATTCCATGGAACTCTATGAAAATATTAACTTTTAAAATTATAACACTCTAATATCAAATCAAACCCTTTCATACTCTTTTAATGGAGATGTGGAAAATTCTGTCAGTCTGTGATGATTCCAACTGAACTTTCCAAGTAAATAAAAAAAAGGCATGGGCTGAACACAACCTAAGAACTTATTTTGCATAATAGAATGTAAATAGTGCATTGAATAAAGAGCATTAGATGGGAAAACAATTGCCAGAAGAAGAGAGATGTCCAATGTGTCGTTTCTCTTGTCATGACCATTAATCACATTTGCCATAGCCGGGCATCCATAGAACCTTATTTGGCAAAGAACGAGCAGCACAAAATTCCACGGGGATTCACTCATCAGATACACAGAGAAACAAAATCATAAACAACTTGACTATTTCAATCGACCTTCAGAAGCTATTCCTTCCCTCTCATTTCTTCTTAAGCCCCAAGTAAATGGAAAATAGCAAAAGTGGACTGCTTTATTTAAATGCAAGGGTTTTTGTTACACATCTCCTTCCCCCCTCTTCTTACTGGTGGAAAATACAGAGAAAATAAAACATGTCAAGGACATAAACAGGAAAGCAGACACATTATTCGTTGATAGGAATGCATGAGTGTGTGAAAACAGAGTGTCTCAAAATTACAGGAACTACTTGTCCTCACTATGAAGAATGACTTGTCATTTCCCTCCCCACAACTATGTAGGATTTTAGAAGTTTTACTTTTATTCAAACTAAAATGTTTGGTACGTAAACAGTGAAAATCCAAGGATGAATTAAACTATCCTGCCCTATGCCAGCTGCAGATATGATTTACAGAATTGGTCTTTAAAAAGCATACATGAACTGAAGATTAAAACTTGAAACATCATAAAGATGCTCCTAGTTGTTGACATAGCCCTAAGCAGTTCATGGCCAAGTAATGTGAGAGACAATCTTCCTCCATATTATGTTTCAACACTCTGAAGGGGAAGGCCCTCTTATCACACTGAAACTTTATAAAGTTTGTTCATATGAGCTGCAGAGGAAGGCTTCCTCAACTTTCCTGTTCATTAATGTGAAGTGATCTCCATACACTACAGAGATCAAGATGGCATCCGAACTAGTATTTTGCATTCCATTGTATTTCACCTGATTGTATTGTATCCTTTGGTTCTAAACACTGTAATACTATAAACAACTTTGATATTTTAAAAAAAACTTAAATGTGTCAGTAAACTTATAAATAGATAAAGGAAGTGTTCTCATACTCCCAACTCTTATTAGTCCTTAATATGTCAAATTTAATTGAAAGCCTTTAAAAGCTAGCCAACAAAATAAGAGAATGTTCAAAATTAAGAGGAAGTAAGTACTTGAACTATCTGTTAAGGACATCCATTAGGTTATTTAAAGCTGTAGCACAGACAAGATCACCAATGGGCCTTTAAATGGAATCACTTAATTTAAATGACAGTTAATACTTCAAAGAGAGCATTAAAGGCCATGGGATATGTATTTATCCAACCCTCAGAGTTTGCACATTAGACAGTACTAGATCCTTACTTTTACTTTTCATTTAAAGATAGATATACTTTATGCAAGCTGGTCAGTGTTTATGGCTATGGGCCTTAAAGAACTGTAAACAATGTTATTAAATTGTAACAGTCACAGCACGCTTATACCACATAAAATTCGAACAATTGAATGACTGTTCAGTCAAAATGCAAAGTCGCAATGTTATATAATGAAAGAAGACTTAAGAACCCAGACAATTAAAGTTAATGCATGGTAATTATTTGATTGTTGTACACCACCATACAGCATTTTTTGAAATTTAAAGCACTTAAACAATTTAAGCATTTACTTGAGTCTAATGAACCACTGAATGTAATGCACACCTCAATTTTTACAACCCTGAAACCAAAAAGGGTATTTGCTGATGAATGTAATGCACAGCAACAAAAGGTACACTCTTTGTAATATGTCCATTACAATTGCTGCCTGCCTAGAATCCCTTCTTTAAACATAAAACTGTTAGAACACCAAACCTTCCAGCAATGGAAAAGAAAACCTTGGGGGGCATCTATGCTATAGAATTAATCCACTTTCATTGCCTTGGTTCAATGCTATGGGGTCATGGGGGATGAGGGCCAACCAAGGCTTAATCCAAACAAGACAGAAGTCCCCCTGGTCAGTCATGAGGTTGAGTGGCATAGAGTGGCAACCTGTGCTCGACGTGGTTACACTCCCCCTGAGGACCCAGGTCTGCAGTCTGGGGGTTCTCCTGGATTCATTGTTGATGCTTGAAGCTCATGTGTCAGTGGTGACTTGGAGGGACTTTACACAGTTAAAAGTGGTGCACTGGCTGCGACCGTACCTCGAAAAGCCTGACTTGACCACGGTGGCCCATGCCTTAGTTACATCTAGCATGTAATCAGTTTCAACCTAGCACTTTACGGGACTCATATTAATTACAGTTTATTTTGATATCTGGAGCCACTGCTGCGTTTTATTGGATCTTTTAAGTCAGTAGGAGGTTTATATGTTGTTTTATGTAATTTGTTTATGTGGACTTTATTGTGTTATTTTGCTTATGTGCTTGTATTTTATATGTTTGTACTATTGAGTGCTTTTGTGAGTCGACCCGAGTCCCTTCGGTGAGATGGTGGCGGGATATAAATAAAGATGATGGTGATGATTATAGTTTTACAAGGTCTTGAGCCTTCTCTGCCAAAGAATGCCAATGACTCACCAAACTATAAATCCTAGGATATCATAGCATTGAGCCATGACCGTTAAATTAGAGATGAGGTCCCTCAGATAGGAGCTCCAGATGGTGCTGAAGCATCTTCCCCTTTTGCTTTGGCTCAGCACTAAGATTACCCTATTATGCGACTCTAATGTGCACCCTAATTTTGACAAGGTAATTTAGCTTTAAAAAGGTGAGCAATAGTTTGAGTAAATACGATATTTTATATAAGAAAATTGTGTAAGGCATGCTGAGTTTATACAAGGGTTTGCATATGGGAGGTCTAGATTCATTATCACAAGAGTAACTTCCTGATTAAATTGGCTTCACTTTTCTTTCAAAAAGTAATGCTGTGAAAAGATGACTCATGTTCAGTCACAAAATAAGTCTGGATCTGGCTTGAGCAGTGACTAATTTTTTTTGGCCAGACAGAATGACTTGGAACTCTACCTATTGCTTAGGGCAGAGCAGAGGATATAAAAAACCATGTCACCCAGATGTTTAATATGGTCCAGGCTAAAAACAGAATTATTATGGTAGTTGCTTTGCTTACTGAGTAAAATAAACAATTTGGGTTTTTCCCATTAGGAGACTTTGCTTCTTTTTTTAAGGCAGTTGTTAAAATTTGGAGGTGGATATATTTCAGATTTAAATAGTGCAGAACTGTTTATTTTAATAGAGAAGTAAGCATTTATAAATTTATACTGAAACCTGAATGGGCCAAAATGCCATGTGTCTTCTAGTGAGGTTAGAAGAAGCTGGAGAGCAGTCAAAATTCCAAGGAGAGATATAGTTCAGTTCATTAGCGTGAACTGATTTTGCTCTTAGGCAGAGTGAGGCAGTTGTCTCGGGGGAGAAGGGAGGACTGAACTATATGTATCCTGGATACTGTTTTATGCTTCTTAGTCTTCCCTGCTTCTCTCAGATACAATGAAGAACACATTCCCGTTAACAAATGTGAACATTACAGTGAACTATGCCAATCTGCTTAGCTTCTGTGCAGGGCACAATGGGCCAATTGTCCCTTTTCTCCAGATATGTTCAGAGCATTAGAGAATAAAATATCTGAATTTAAAGTAAATTTATCATCACATAGTTTTTAAAATGAGGGGAAAACTATTTTTTCAAACTGTTTACAGGCACTCTTCCCTCTAATCCTGTGCCATATTTTTCCTCCTGCAATATGCCTGGATCAGATAATCAAAGATTGTCATGTTGATACTAAAGGCAATAGAGCTATTCAAATATGGCTACACAGTGATATTAAGGTACATTATTATTATTATTCGGATAGTTCAATCCAGTTCACATTGTGCATCCTTATTATGGATGCCACTCAGAATAATATGATGTGGACATTTTTTGTCTAAAGAGCACCTAGAGGACACCCACATCAAGATACACATTCTAAAATACAAACACTCATGTGGACCATTGTTTCCATCTAGAGCCCAGTTGTTATTCATTATCTCCCAAATAATGGGAGGCATATTTGACTCATTCCCTCAGGTCAGTGTAGTGTTGATCAAAAGAGAAGAATTCTTCTTTGGCCACAGTAGAGTTTATTCTGGCGGAGAAATGTGCTCATGAAAGATATATGAAAACATATGTGGTGTTGAAAGCATGACATTGTGTTGTCTCTGAAGAAAATGATCCTGTCAAATTTCAGCTATCCGAAAACTTCTGTGTAAATAGCACTGAATACCTGGTTGTCACAGATCATGAGAATGATACCGTTAGGAAGGGAACCTCAAGGGCAATTTAACTACGGTAGTACTCCAATCCAAGAATCAAGTGATGTAGAAAGTATGATAATGTCTATATTTTAAAACATTATTTTCTATTGTTCAGAATGTTCATTGTACTATTCATAATCTATTATTCTCTAGGCCTTTGCCGCATGTCCCTAAGGCAAACAAACATTTGGCTCCAGCATTTGTCACAGATTCCCCTGGACCCATAGGCTACATACATTTAGGTTCTTGCTGTGAAACTTTCATATTTGGCTACAGTTTGAAGGATTCATTTGATTTCCTTATTTATGTAATGATCAACAGGTTTCCCATGACAAAATTTCTCTTGGCAACTTCTAAGGAAAAATAGCAAAATTTTGCATTAATTTAAAAAAGTTAAAGCTGGGCTTTAGCACAGCTGGTTAAGGGCCAAGCTTTAGCACAGCTGATTAATCACGAGCAGCTATAGATCTTACCAATCAAAAGGTTGGCAGTTCGAAGCCCGAGTCATGGTGAGCACCCAACCCTCAGCCTGCTTACTGTCCACCTAAGCAGTTCGAAAACAGCTGTGAGCTGTGAGTAGAGAAATTAGGCCCTGCTTAAGCGAGGAGGTATTTTATGGCACCATAAAGGAAATACCAGAAAATGCCAGCAAGCAAAGGAAGGAGGAAGTCAGTGATCAAGGGCTCTTCATCATAGAAGATGGTGTGACAGCACACTCCTGTGGCCAGAACTGAGCAGAACCTCTACGATGCCAAAGTTGGGAAAAATGCCTACATAACACCTCTATCTGTTTATTTATTTATTTACTATATTTGTATACCTGTTGTCTGTCCTGCCTGTTGAACGGCATTAAATGTTTGCCGTGTATGTGTTCTGTGATGCACCGTGAGTCCCCTTTGGGGCGAGAAGGTCAGAATATAAATGGTGTAAATAAATAAAAAAATAAATAAATAAACAAAAACATATAAATTTGCAAGGATGGATCTGGGCACATATGAGGTACATGTGGCCCTTTGAGGGGTCCAGTGTGGCCTTTTGGATCTCTGCTGACACTCTGAGCCCATAGCTCTTCTGTTTTCACCTCTCATTTGAAGCTGAAAAACTTCAAAATAATTACAATCCAAGAGAGATTGGCTTTGTTCTTGTCTGAACAATTCCTCCCATCCTGTCAATACCCCTAAAGGCAAACGGGAGTGATATGATATTAGTGGGAACCTAAATCCTTAATCCTACACTGTTTTAAATTGTAACATGCATGTTTTAAGTAACTGCATAGTACAGACAGAATCCCTTACCCCCGACCTCTCCCATTATGTACATATTTCAGGAAAATATGTGTTCCTGGGCGGCAGGGTAATGGTGGTGGTGGGATTGGGGGAAATACTGGTATTTTGACTGCTAATTTTGAAGATTGTATGCTTCTATGTATTATATAATAAACATTTTTTAAAAAACTTTAGACCGCAAAAAAACCCTCCACAAAATTAACTGGGTGCCTTTTTCTAGCATAGGATACTTGAGTCACATGGCTGTTTGGACCTAAAGGAGATAAGAACTGAATGCATTGTGTTACTAGGGTTGGGAACAGGGGCCGTATCTATATTCCAAGTACCTTGGTGCCCAAACACAAGCACTATACTGTAAACTGTATCTGCTGTCCTTCCCTTGCCCTGTCCTTGCCTTCGATGCCTTTCCTGGAGTTTCAATGCTGGCAGTTACCTCAGATAACACACAAATAAGCAGCAGGCACAATGGGGTGGGTTATGAAGGTCAGAGAACAGTGGCAAGGAACAGATCCAAAATTGTTTTCAGAAACTGTTCTGAACTGCTGGGGAGAAGCTATGAAATACAATAGTACCCATTCCATGGGTTCACTTTCTGCAGTTTCAGTTATTTGTGGCCAGCTGTGCTCCAAAATATTACTGGTTTGGTGTTCAGTATTATTGGTGGTTTCAATCATCCATGGGGTGCCTTGGAATATATTACCTACAGATAAGGGGAGAGGGCTACTCTATTACCTAATAAATAATTGAAATGCTTTAGCAACAAAATTTCATTTGATATGTGTTTTCTGCTACAGATTTATGAACTGTTATTTAGGCCAAGACAGATTCTTATAAACACTTCTATGCCAATTAAGCTACTTTGCCTGGAATGCTAATTATAGAAATCTTTTGTGCAATGTCTTCTATTACAGTCTGTATATGGTCAGCTCCCATGAAAAATGGATGGAAAGCTTCTGATTGACATAAATGGATATAGTGAGGCCCTTTTTTGGATTCCACGTAAGTTACTCCTCCATGTATGGAAGACTAAAAGCTCTCGCTTGATTTGATGTACTTCTGTGGAATTTTTATAGCTTTATGCAGAATGGGATTATGCCAGAATTTCACTCTCTGGTCAAAAATCCTTTAATAATGCAACCTGGGAAATGTCAAGTTACAGGTCAACTTCTGAAGATGTTCTTTAAAGTGCTCACAGCTTCTTTAAATCAGCACAAGCCATTTCCTATCTTGGAATTTGCTGTATTTTATTTTCGCTATGCATGACTTAATACACTGGAGCATGGTTATAAAGTGTTTTTTTTAATATACTAAAGTAATACATTGAATACCAAATATTTCTTGAAGTCTAAACCTTTTTTGTAAGATAAGAATATGCAATTAATCAGTAGTTATTTGTATTTGAAAACCCAGTTTTAGCTTAGACTGGAAGTCTTAATAGGCAGGTTTGGAAGTGTTAAAGATAAAATTAGTCTTACAAAAATAGTTCATTTTTTGCAGGATTATAAAAATAATTTGAAACAGAATTAGTTCTCTCAAAGCAAAAAAACAGCTAAAGCATGTGAATACTTTACTTTATTTGGAATCTTCTCTAAAAAATGAAACAAAGGCATCATCATGATTTGTTAACAACAGATGTAAATTGCAAATCTCATTCCCACCAGAATATCCAGTAATTTTGGTACCTTAATAATGCTATCAGTGTCAACCTCCATCGGCTTTAAAATCTATGTACATTGGCCCCCAAGGTCTCGCACATATTACATATGTGCCGATATACATTATTTACATATGTCATTAAGATTTATTTACAGGCTTTCCTCTGCTACAATTTCTAAAGAGTCTTGTCTTTCTTTAAATGGAAGTACACTTATTTACACAGCACATGTTAAATTGTGAGTTTCACTGCCACAAAGCTTGGCTGACTTTAAAATGGTATAGGATGAATAAGTGGTGGCTGAGACCACCAAAAGTTGTTAATTAAGATCATTATGTATTTCAAGATCAAAGGCAGACTGGCCTCTATATATTACGTTTTGGTGAACATGACATAACGTACAGTTGCACTTGTCCCATGGGCAAATATTGGTCATGATGCAAACATAATGCTTGATTAAATAGGCCTCTAGTCTGATCCCACTCTTTTGTTATTACCTTATGTTTTTATGTTCATAACCTGTATGGGAAAACATGTTTACAGCCAATACATTATGTCTCAAAGCACATTTTCAGTATACATAGTTTGATGAATCTCTGTACAGACCTAGTTCATCAGCACAAAAAAAGCAAATGAAATTAGTTACCTGTTTACAGAAAGTGTTAACTGATCCAGACAAGCCTTGATCTTGTTTTGTGCTTCTAAATGTGTCATATTTTCTGTGCTCTCTCCATTAATTGACAGAATGACATCACCTGGGCAAAGGTTGGCAAGAGCAGCTTTACTTCCAGGATTAATCTGCAAGAAAGAGAGAGAGAGAGAAGAAGAAGAAAGTAAGTAACTGGATAATATTTTACTAGTGAGAGACTTGGATTATTTCCTCCTCACAAGATCTGTTCATGGAAAAAACCCATCAGTGAGAAGTGACTTCACTATTATACTTTTCTGGTTTGGGGGAGACAATGAAGTAAAGCAGTTATTAGAAACATTCTGTTTTTTAAAGATCCTATGAGCCAAGACCTTGGAACAGAGATTGTCAACATCTACATTTCACCAAGAAAACTGTTGGCTCATTTAGGTTGCTCTCCAGCGCATAAGAGTTCAGGTGCATGGGGTTATCTCTTTCTTTGAAAAGTGCTGCCAATAATATGAACATCTCTCATAACTGTCTTGGCTTAAACCATTCATTTTGGGGGTTAGAAGCTAGCAGTAGATTTGAAACTTGGTGCACAATCCTACATAAAACTATTTGGAATCTAGATTCTCAATGTGTCACACTTCAATGTAAAATAGTTAAGTACTAAGGTGCTTTGCTGCATTTGGTGATGTCAGTGTATTGGGCATGTTTATCAGAGCAGAATTGACAAAGTCAGACTACTATTGTTCTGGCGGCACAGGTTTAGAGTTTCATATGACAGATGAGGTGATTTTTTTTCTTTTTCTTTATATTTGCAATACATGTATCAAAAGTAAATAAGAACAAGGACTCTCATTATCCAAAGGTACCCATTCTGAAATTCACCCTAGGGAAATAATGCTCTTATGCAAGTAAAATAAAAATAAAAAATAAAAAACTGACACGCATAAAAATATTATATATCTGTTTTCTCTTCATCTTCTACCCAATTTTAAGAAGATGCCTCAAATCCATTCTAGCTGTCAAAACCTAAGTTTTCTGTAAAGGTTTCAGTAGAGTAAAGCAAAGGATGCCAGAAACCCAGAAGATTACAGGATGGATCTGAGAGGGTTTGCCCATGATCAAGGAAGGGGCAAAGAATAGTTGTCCCTCTGCATTTGTGGTTTTGAAATTTGTGGATTTGATTATTTACACATTTGATTAAAACTTCCTTTCTAGGAATTTCTAGGTCCTCCAGCATGACTCTGTGGTCAACTTGCAATGGAAGTTGGAAGGCCTAGAAATGCGTTGTCTCGGGTTTTTAAAAAAAGTAATTAAAATATTTTTATTGAGATTTACATAATTACAATAGACAAAAGACACAAAAATAGCAATTTTATTCATAGTGTTTTGCTTTCACAGGAGCCCTGTGTCCCAATCCCAGTGAATGTGGAGGGCTGAATGTATATGATTACAATACTGTGCATAGGTCCAATGTTTCCACATAAATCTTGATTTTGAGCTTTAGAACTTGCCTACTGAAATAATAAGTAGTATGGTATAATCATTTCACAATCTTTCAGTAAATGAGTTTATGGAGGGGGCGTGGGAGAAGAGAGCAAGTAGAATAATGCAGTATTTATTTTTTCCAGAGTGACTTATCACATTTTTCATTCAACATTTCTTCTCCCTTCCTGTCAAATGCACAAGGAAACTTCCCAACCCTGTGGGGAGTGAGTGTCCCTCTTTATTCAGGCAGTGGAGTTGAACGGATTAAGATTCATACAATGCATCCTCATTCCCCAGTGACTAATATGGTCTCTGGTGCTGGGCAGACAAACTTCTGCCAGCGTAGTATTTATTTGTACTCTCTTGCCCACACGCAACTCCAGGGCTGGTTGAATAACTCCCACAGAATTCTGGTAACCAATAGTTTTAGACTGGGACAGGGATGTGCTACCAGGGAGATGATAAACTGGCCTCCCTAATCCTGTGCACCCAGCATTCAGATGAACAGTGTACAAATGTTCGAAATGTTTTTATATTTCCTGATTACAGTTTGCAGGCTGTTGATCCAGCAGTGATATCTTTGATAACTGCACTGTTGAATTAAAGCAGGTTGATACCACTTTAATTGGCAATATTATGGAATCACCAAAGTTGTAGTTCTGTGAGAACTTTAGCTTCCTCTGCCGAAGAGTGCTCGTGCCTCCTCAAACTACAAATCCCAGGATTCCATAGCACTGAGTCATTGCAAAGTGGCGTTAATTCTACAGCGTAGATGCATCCTATGACAAAACCAAATTAATCCCAGTCCTTTAGCCCAGTTGTTCTCAAACCTTTGGGACTTAGGATTTTATACTTCAGCTTCTAGAGGCCAATTTGGGGGACTGAAATAGAAAAAAATTGGAGGCCCAATGTTTAAGAGTCACTGTTTTAGATCAAAGTTCGGCTGTAAAGGCACTTTGACCTTGGAAAGCCTCAGTTTTGATTTCCAGGTTTCACCATTTCATAACATAGTTGGGATCAGTTCCTTAAAATCAAGGAGCAAATGAGAAATTTCTACATACAATTAAAAGGAGCAGTCAACACTGTAGCAACTGCTCTAATAGCTTCCTGCAGAGGTGTTATCTTTCCCAGCAGCTTTCCCTGACTGATGTTCAAATTACCTGTCACTTCTCAGTCATGCATGAAATATCGCACTGTTCATTAAATCCCTGGAGCTCCAACTCTCCCCCCACTGTTTTTGTATTAATGCCAAAAATCTTGCAAAACTTGTAACTCCCTTTGAGGAAAGCTAATGACACATCCTGGTAACATCTGTAATTTGACTTAAAAGAGAAAAAGAAAGATGTTACTTTACAAAATGAAACAATTGTTTCCTTATAATCACAACCCCCTGTTTATAATGATGTAATATGAGATCAATGGCCAATAAATGTGTACAGAATTTAATCCAAATGTTACTGACTAGTTTCGTCAACATCTATTCAGAGCATCTGTTCTTGTTTCCACACACTGTCATAAGAAGATAAACCAAGATGAAGTTATCTAATGAGAGGGTCCTCTCATGTTTTGGTTAATGATGCCTGTTGCTTTAAGAGATAATTTTTGTTGCAATGATGATTCCATTTCTCAAGGGATGAGCAGCTCTGTTAAAAGAACCACTATGTCCGCTGATATTTCTTTTCATGCAAATAAGGGCATACTGATAAATATGAATCAGAAAGGACAGAACTTTCCTCATTCTATGTGTTTATTATCACTGTATAACATCTATGTATTGGACAATTTTCAATAATAAAAAAGAATTGTCTGAGTGGGGGCTCTTAAGTAGCTTGTCTTTTGGGGGGAGGCCCTGTTTGCTATCGACCCACCATCGCAATTGTGGTTGGTGGGGACAAGAGACAGGGCCTTCTCTGTGGTGGCCCCTCGGCTATGGAATTCCCTTCTAAGTGAAACCAGACCCACTCCTTTCCTCCTGACCTCCCGGAAAAAGGTGAAATCCTGGCTGTGGGATCAGGCCTTTGTGGACTACACCGACATGATGATAGAGCTATGGTTTAATGGACTCTGATGGACTTGAATGGACTGTGTGTAGGGCGACGATTTAATTCTGGTGATTGTTCTTATGTTTTCCTGTTTTTATGATATTTTTATAATGTTTTATACTGTTTTTATCTAAGATGTATATTTATGCTTTTTTTGTCAGCCGCGCTGAGTCCCTCTGCAGAGGTCGAGATAGGATGGAATATAAATGTCCGAAATAAATAAATAAATATTGTTTTTCTGTGCAAAGCAGTGGTTCTCAACCTGTGGGTCCCCAGATGTTTTGGCCTTCAACTCCCAGAAATCCTAACAGCTGGTAAAGTGGCTAGGATTTCTGGGAGTTGTAGGCCAAAACATCTGGGGCCCCGTAGGTTGAAAAGCACAGGTGTAAAGCTTTACAAGGAGCCCCAACAGCTCTCATTATGTATTGCTATGCACACTGAGGTTTGCGATTTCACTGCCTTCCTCCATCCATGGCTCTTGGCCGAGGCTTTTGATTTTTTAGGGAAACAAACTGGATGATCATATGATAAAGCAAAACATGCAATGAAGTCCCTCTCTCCATGTTCAGTAGATTAGTAAACTATCTGACTAACATTCATAAATGATGGTGGGCTACCACAGTTCTGTCCTCCAAACCATGGCACACTAATAGGATTACTTCATATATCAGTAATGGGGCACTGGGAGACCAGAGTTCAGATGCCTGCTTGGCCATGGAAATCCATGGGTGACCTTAGACAAGTCATACTCTCTTCGTCTGGAAGGAAGGCAAGGACAAACTTGTTCTGATCAAGTTCTGCCAAGAAAGATTCACCATAAGTCAGAAGTCTTGGAAAGGAGGATAAAAATAGTCATGGTAGCTGTCATATGGGGAAGATGCCAAATATGAATGGAAAAGGGAGACCCTCAACAAAACACTGCAATGTAGTATGCGTCTAGTGTTGCTTAATGCAATTATATACTTGTTGTGTAAAGAAACACTTGGAGAAAACTGCTTTATAAATCCCAAATGGTTCAATAAACGTTTTAAGTTAAAAAATTATCCCACGGTTTGTTTGAGTGGAGGTATTGTGTCAAAGCAAGATTGCCTTTAAGCAAGATCGAGCCATTGGGTTTTATTAAAATAATATAGGACTGAATTGTTTGATAGGTAATATATTGACCACAACCAGCTATTGCTAGTTATTTTGGAAAAGAACAGATGAGCTGCTTTGGCATTCATGCAAGTTAACTCCCTTAAGAAACAAAGAGAAAGTATTTAAATCTTTCAGAGGAGGACTTCAGCTGGCCTTCGTACACAATAATGGATGACGTGACTCAGCACAGGACAATCTGGATGCTCCAACCTGTTTATTATGTCTAGACTAAAAAAACTTTCCAAACTTCAAAGTGGTCTATTCTGTTTTTGTAGAGAATTGAGTAAAGCAGCCGTGTTTAAGAGACAATGGTACTCCCACTTTCAACACAGGATCTCAGGGCTGAAAGAGTTACCAGGCAGTATTCTAACTAGTTCTTTGTTGCTTATACATAAGTTTCTGCCATAAAGGACCCAGGGCAGACAAAGCCTTGTGTTCAGTCCCGACACTTTATTTAGTTCCAACTTCAGCATGCTGTTAACTCCTTTGCTTGTATTCCAGGAAGACCTTGACTTTCAGTATTGGCTGCATCACCTAAAGAACAGAAACCTTCTTGTGTGTTTTCCTGAAAGTCTCCCAGGGTTTGTCTGGCAAACCCTTGTAATCTGCTATGACATTAACTTTCTGTGTTTGTGCTCCCCCATTCACCCCACATTGCATTTAGAAACTTCTAAGGTATGCTGTCCAACTGTGCTGTCAAAGTGGTCACTACCCTCAAATACTCAAGGAACTTTAGCTTTATATGCAAAGTGCGCAACCCTAGTATTTTGGTTGCTTGGAAATGCAGAAGGCTTTTGCCTTATAATACTAGCATATCTGTTAAGAAATGGTGGCTTTAATGATTATGCTTCTACTTAGAGTGACAATCTTGGAAACCATCTTGGGACCCAAGCAAGTGATCCAGTTCTAGTAAGAAAGGGGATGATTGATCCCCTTTCTCAACCATACTCCAAAATGTGGTTTTCCAAGGGGAGTAAATACTGCTGGTGAACCACTGACTTATCCGAAGTGCACACTGTAGTAGGAATTGATAGCATTACAAAAACTAGCAAACAAACAAAACCCAACCACATCAATTCCTTTTAAAATTGATGAAATAGGTACAATGCGAATGTGTGAGAGAAGGAAGTACATGAGTTCATGGAATGGCCTATAAGGATAGGGACCAATGGGGTAAGGGACCGAAAGAGAAAACCAGCTACTTACCATATCCAGTTATCTGTATGATAATTTATCACAACGCTTAGTGTCATATGACAAGAAAATTATGTGACACATAGCAGGCCAGTACAGGCAACCAACAGGGATGAGTTCATTTAAGAATGTTCATCACTAAACAACTAGGCGACTCATCATAAAGGCCAGGAGAAGCGTGGCATCTGGGAGAAAAGAAAGGGGCAGTGGGGTGAATCTATTGCCCTGCGCACAGCTCCCTCTTGGTGATGCTTTCCCCATCACATGGGGACGTCGGCACCATCCCGGTGAGGCCCCGTGCTTACTTCATTGGAAGGATGTTGGCATCCTACCAACATTCCATCTTATTTGCTAACTTTATTTTCTTCTTTCTCCAGGAACTAGTCTTAAATGAGTCAGATACAATCTCATTATCTATGGTACCGGCTTCCATACTAATTCATTTGTTTTTGTTTTTATTGTTTGTTTTTTTAAAAAAGAATTCTACTATTTCCCTGTAAAATACAGAATGTAACCTAGAATCATATTTTGTCAAAATCGGTGGACTTCTATCATTTATAAATGACACACGAACTAAAAAAAAAAAATCATTTCCAGTGATTATTGCTAGCTCTATTACCTAATGATCCAACTGTGCTTCCTCCAATAGCTCATTTGGCTTCTCTGTCTCTTTATGAGCTCACTTTGGTTTTGAACTGGCAGAAGAAAGAGAAGCCTTTCCTGAGCTGGAACTAGTAGTTCCTTACTCTGATGATGATCATAGGAATTATGAGGCAATTCCAAGATTAGCAACATCATTTATCTTTTCTCCTCAAGCAATGCCTAAGCGTACAAATGAGATGGGACATCATCATGGTGAGTTTCTTCAAACTAGTCAAACATGGACTGAGGCACTCTCATCATCATGAAATTAAGATGTATATTTTGTGCCGAAAATTGGAAGTGGGGATGTGGAGGCAGAGAGAGAAGGAAGTACAAGAGTTCATGGAATCTACACAACTTCCATAATGTTAGATATGAAAAAGTTATCTACTGCCTAGGCAAGCCTGAGAATTATACTCCGAAGAAGTAAAAGTCCCAATCTCTCACCAATCTCTGTCCAGGACCGAGGAGCAGCCCTGGGTTGAGGAGTCATTAGCAAAGTTGCTTCTTTGCTAATGGAGGGTCACTTCCTATATTAGTGGATCCTACATGTTGGCTCCTATATGGGTGAATCTCACTGATCTTACCCGGTGGCTGAGGCCACTTTGTTTGGCACAGGGTGGCCTAGAGCCACCACTGTAATGCTTCACAATAGCCTTACTGCAACACCACTCTGTAAGGAAATTATGCTGATTGAAGTGCTGCTTTCATGCTATTTTTCAGAAGGGGCCAAAGCCAGGTGTCATGACTGTGTGAAGTCTTAAATTCCATTGAGTTAATTTGTTTGCTAATTGTATTTTTAAATGTATCTTCATCCTGCTGGATTCAATGACAGCATTTAAATGTGAAAAGACGGAAATATGCATTCTAGTCCAACAAATAAAGCTAATGTCTATGCCTAATTTAATTAAGAAAATCTTCTACCTCATTTCCTAATCAACAAGAGAAGCCTTACATTACTAGGAACTTTCATCACAAAACACACACACACACACACACACACACACACACACGTATACATCAAAAAATATAAGCATATTGACATTCCTTAGGTATTTTATACCAGGCTGTTAGGTGTTATGTTAATCTAGTGTTAGTGCAGTTTCTACAATTAACTTCCTCTCTTGCACAACAAAAAGTTTAATACAGCCAGTGACCCATTTTTCAACCATTATTGTTTTGTTTAAGTAGCTATATGCATAACAGCGGGACTGATCTGATTACCAGGTTATTACATTTATTTATTTCAAGCACAACCCTGTCTTACCAAATATGGCTATTATGAACTGACAACCTGATCTTGTTGCCCTTTCATATATTCCAGAGAAAATATATTAGCCTCATCAGGATTTCTATTCCAAAAGGTTTTCATTTATTCTGCTAAATGACAAAACAGGCTGCTTTTTAAAAGGTTCAGAATATGCACCTTGCTGTTTACATGCATTTCCACAGTAACCATGAGCACCTGTGTCAGGAGAACAATAGCTCCAACATGGTTTCAAAAACACTGACGTCATTACACCAACATTGTGAAAGTGCTGTAAATCCCAGCCATTAGGATAGATTTTGTGTTTGTGTAACTACACTAAGAAAGACTGCAAATGTTTAGGGTGTGAGAATTTACTTTCTCAAGTATCAATGTCATATCTTGAATGTAGGGGACAACATGAATAATGTCTTCTACCTGATTTCCTGTCCTGAATGGTCAGGGCATCCAATTTATTGAAATCATTTGTTTTCACACATAAAGGTATTTCACCAAAAGGCAGGATCCAATTACTGTTACGCAGAGAAAATAACACCTTCTAATACACATTCTTTGGTTAGAAACTCCATTCATGCTGCATCACATAATTAAACATTAATGAGCTAGCACTAGTAAAAAAGGAAAGAAAAAAACCCCTTAGATCCATGTTTCTCAACCTGGGGGTCAGGCTCCTTGGGGGGGGGGGGTCACGAGGGGTGTGTCAGAGGGGTCACCAAAGAACATCAGAAAACACAGTATTTTCTGTTAGTAATGGGGATTCTGTGTGGGAGGTTTAGCCCAATTCTATTGTTTGTGGGGTTCAGAATGCTCTTTGATTGTAGGTAAACTATAAATCCCAGCAACTACAACTCCAAAATGTCAAGGTCTATTTTCCCCAAATTCCACCAGTGTTCAAATTTGGGAATATTGAGTATTCATGCCAAGTTTGGTCTAGATCCATCATTGTCTGGAGTCCACAGTGCTCTATGGATGTAGGTGAACTACAACTCCAAAACCCAAGGTCAATGCTCACTGAACCCTTCCAGTATTTTCTGTTGATCATGGGAGTTCTGTGTGGGAAGTTTGGTCCAATTCCATTGTTGGTGGGGTTTAGAATGCTCTTTGATTGTAGGTGAACTATAAATCCCAGCAACTACAACTCCCAAATGATAAAATCACACCCCCCCCCCCCAACCCACCAGTATTCAAATGTGGGCGTATTCGGTATTTGTGCCAAATTTTGTCCAGTGAATGAAAATGTATTCTGTATATCAGATAGTTGCATTACGATTCATAACAGTAGTAAAATTAGTTATAAAATAGCAATGAAAAAAATTTTGTGGCTGGGGGTCACCACAACATGAGAAATTGTATTAAAGGGTTATGGCATTAGGAAGGTTGAGAAGCACTGCCTTAGATTTATGCAAAGCCTATCCCAGTGGTTCTCAACCTGTGGGTCCCCAGATGTTTTGGCCTTCAACTCCCAGAAACCCTAACAGCTATTAAGCTGGCTGGGATTTCTGGGAGATGTAGGCCAAGACACCTGGGGACCCACAGGCTGAGAACCACGGGCCTATCCCTTTCCCTTCTCTGTGTCTCCAGGAAGAGGAGACTGGAAGCATTGGTTTCTATTTTCAACAATAAATAGCATGTCATTATGTTTGAATTAGGTTACACTGTGTTTAGTGCTAACAACAGTTTGATTGATATGAGCCAAATTCCAACAACACTAACTACAATTCAGGATTCTGACATAATGAACTGTGGTTAGTTAAAAACAGAAATTGATACTTTTGACCTCACCCTTGTGACCACCCTGGGGAACAAGAAGGGAGAAGCACACAAATTAAAGGGCCATACACATACAGTCCTTGGTAATCATAGTTTAGTGTCATGTGTGAATTAGGATACACAGTGGGCTTGCTGTGTCTTTCAAATATGACAAAAGGGGGATGGTCATACCCCACATTATTAAATGATAGTGGTTTCAGTATATCCACATTCCTGTTACTGCAATGCGATAATATAGGACCTAATCATCTACAACTCCGGCTACACTATTATTTTCTTCATACTGCTTAATTTATACAATAGGTTTATTTCCAAACAAAAAGCATTCTGCTTCCACAGACACTGTAAGGCACAATAGCACATATTCAAAGCTAACACGTTTAAAATGAATGTAAACAGGCAATGCACATTATTTGAAAGGATATGGGTTCTATCATGACTAAAATACATGATCACAAATGAATACCCTATGAAGTCTTGGCTCTGCTTTCTCCTCTGCTTTAGTTTCCCCTATGAAGTCTTGGCTCTGCCTTCTCCTCTCTCTGCTTTAGTTTCCCCTGTTTATATGCCTTCCCTTGTATTAGTTTTTGGGTGGAGCTTAAACTCCCCCAGAGGCCAGTCATAGTTGGTCTATTCCATTTCCCTGTATTAGAACTCTCTTGCTGGACTCCTCCTTTTTTCTACAGTCACTAGAGGCTTGGGACATTGTCTGGAAATCCTAGGCCGAAGCAATCCAAACAGGCATTCTCAGCACCTGCTACATTTAGCAGTATTTTTATACCAGCAGTCTGAAGGACAACAGAAGCTTTTGACCAGCCTAAGCTTCACAGGAAAGAAGATTAAGACAGTTTATAAGAAACAATGTGTAATCTATCACTTTGCATCAGAGGCATTAGTTTCCAGAAAGATAACGGCAACCAGCAACATCTCCCTTTGTAATGTATTAAGTTATCTTATGATAGTCCTGGGTGGAGTTATATATCTTGTTTCAGTAAACTCACTTGGTTATCTTTTCACCTTGCCTCAAAGTTCCTCTGTCTGCTAGGGGTCTTAATCTTAACAGTAGGTATATAGATAGCTCCCTAGTAAAGCAAGACAATATAGTTTTCCCAAGAGCTCGGGCATGCCATCACATACCCCTAAACAACACCCACAACATTTCTTTCAGCCATGTTATTCATGTAATGCAAACTGTAGCAATGAATTGGTTAATGCATCTTCATAATACTGATGTTTGAAATTTTCCAAGCTGTGTCAACGTTCAAAACATATTGTTGAGAATTTTTCCACAGGTTCATATCTTTGACCATCTCCTTCCCTGCTTTTAATTTACACTCACAAACTATATTGGTATGGAAATATATGACTGTAACATTTTATAATACTAAAAACCTTTGGCACATGTTCCCATATTTTTAAAGTGCTGCATATGTGATAGAGTTATTCAGTTACTGTCTTTATAGTTACAGGTGTGTTTGTGTGTGTGTGTGTATTTCTTTCTTTCTTTCAGTGTTAGGTTGATTTGTGTGAAATTTATTTATAATCACATTGATTTACAAATCCATTTTTTTTAAAAAAGCTGTAAAACCTGTGGGTGGACAAGTGACTTCATATCATATATAGCTTACATCTCTAGCACTGTAAACAACCATAAGAACATAATTTGTTGATGGAAGGAAGTATAACTTTTAAAGACTATATAAATTGAAACCTAAGTCTGAATTACAATAAAATGTTTAATCTCTTCCCTTTTAGATTTCATTAATCAGAACAATATTACACAGGCAGCTTTAATTATGTGAAAAGGCAATATGAATTTTGAAGACAACCACTCCTAATCTCCACCAACATGACACAAACTTGGAATGTCCCCTTATGAACACCTACCTGAAAATAAGGATCACTGTACATTGCAAGATTAAGTTATCTGTGGGATTGAATTGAAAGATGCCAGAGAACTGATTTAAGTAACTATCTGATATTTCTCTGAAGCAAAGAAATTCCCTCAAGATCAAAAGGTAGCAAGGGGAGTAAAGAATCTAAAATAAACAGAATGCATTGATGTCAAAATGCCAATTGCTTTCCACTGGCTCATCTATTATGTGCTTACTTAACAATGTCTGTATTTTACTCACTCCTCATCAGTCTCTCTGTGTGTGAGTGTGTGTGTGCTGACTTATGGCAATCTCATGAATTTCATTGGGTTTTCTAAGGCAGGAGATATTCAGAGGTGGTTTTGTCAGTTCCTTCCTTTGAAATTCAGCCGACAACACCTAGCATTTGTTGATGGTCTCCCATCCAAGGAAACTAAGTGTGGACTGACCTTGCTTAGCTTCCAAGATCAGATGGGATCTGGTGCCTTTAATATATTTAGGTGCGTTGCCATATATTTGTTACCTGCCACTATAGTATCTGAATTATTCACTGCCTCATAAAACAATGAGACTTTTAAAAAATCTACATTAAATAGCTTTATAGCTAAATATATTCACACTAAATTTTAAAACTAAAATACTGTAAAGAAATTGCAAGTTTGTCTGTTTTTATCATTTTCTTTTACGATTTCAGCTGTAATTTCCATTTACTGCAGTGGATTGTTCTGCACAGTTACAGAGTAAGGCTACATATGAGAAAACACCTTTTAACAGCTGTTTCTCCTTGAAAACTCTGTGACAGCTTTATGAACCATTAACATATCTATCTCAAGTACAAATGGCTATGAAAGTAATATAAACAAAGCATGTTGTCCATTTAACTTCAAAGGGGAAGGAAAAAAAGCTCAGGCCTTTAAGATATTGAAGTACCCAAAGTTCACAAACTTTTCTTATCAAAAAGACAAAGAAGATCCGTTCTCTTATACATCAAATGATGAAATAAATTCATAATACAAAACAAAATGGAACTATCCAAGTATAACAGAATCATGATTGATAGCTCCTTAAGTGTACAAAGTTTGGTATTTTTATGCCAAAATAGACTTGATTTTGTTTTTAAATGCCCATTCTAAATTATTACTTTAATACTGAATGAAAAATCAAACAGGGAAACTCTCATAAGACTTCCTTGAAGGAAAAGAATAACTTTAAGCATTTACAGTCCCCATATATATGTCTACATAAACTCCTTGGGCTTTAATGATACTTGCTTCCATGAATGCGTGTCCAGATCTACAGCCATAGGGTAGTTTCATGGTGGAGTTAAATTACTACACCATGATACAAGTTTTGTATTAAGGAGTGTGTAAGCACACAGTGTGCTCAGATCTGTTCCCAATCCTATTGCTAAAACTTCAGTTACAGACAAAACAAAAAAGGGTTTCAAAAGTATTGCTACAGGGAGAATCTGGTCTCATGCTGAAATGTTGCCATCCAGGTTATCGTATGTCGTTTGCTTGGTCTTTCCAGAATAATCATAGCAACACCCTTTTTTTGCTATGTTAGAAATCTTGACTTATTTTCTTTCTCATAGAAAGAGAAATACTGTCACTTTCATATTTAAAACCTTTTTGTGTGCACTTTGAAAGATTATTTGCTAGTAAAGTTTACTCTGGACCCTGCAAATTGAAACCAATAAAATCACAACAAAATTTGTTTTGAGGGTGCAATTGATAAAACTAGATTATTAAGTGTTACAGCAGATGTCAAGGCCTATCCGTATTGTCCATACACTACAAGCGAAGGAGGATGACTTATTTAGCTACTCAGTAATGCAAGGCTGCAACCTTCCTAAATTCCCAAAGGAGTATTTCCTCCATGCTAGAAGATGCTTAGGATGGATGATTTGCCAGGCCTTGGTGATCAACTGATTAATAGAGCGGGTCACCCATTTTGAAACTATGGTGACCTGGAATATAACTTGTCTTCTGACCTTTGTACCTCTTTGTTCCAAGTGTACTGGCATCAGCTTTTGCTGTTTTTAAGGGTATAATTTACTTCCTCCCAGCACTGTGGACCCCAGCAAATGGAAACTTTATGATAAATCACGGTGGCTAATGGGAGTTATTTCAAACTTTGAGAAGCTGGTTTGTACTTTATGCTTCTATTTGAACAGGCTCCTTCATGAATTTTTTCCTAGCACTGTAAATGTGCAACCCAGCAGAATTGTCTGCTGTGCTCTTCATTTCAGCACTGGTCTTGCTTGTCTCAAGCAGGCATGCTTAGGAATGTACACATGGTTGCCATGATAAATGAAACTATGCTCAGTGGTCATTATCTTCCTGTAATATCCCAGCTCAAGATATAAACAGCTACCAAAGACGGTGACAGCTTAATGGAAAGCTTAACTGAAATTCTATGTTCATAGGCTGAAGCTCCGGCCAACCAATAGGAGACAGTTATTGTCTTTACATCAGCTATTGGATTTCAAGTGTGTCTGGTTGGCTTTTGTTGGAAACAGAATAGTGAACTCATGCTTTGATCTGGCAATACAAATGGTGTTGCTGTTATTTATATAATACTTTTTATGAGGTTTGCAGTCAGATGTTGCTGGTTATAGCTGCAGCTTTTGTCCCTTTTCCCAGGAAAAATTATTTCCCATCAAAATCTATATGTTCTGTTTCAACTGGCTGCCTCTTTCATGCAGGCATATTCAAGGATGCCACCCAAAACTGGCTTCTAGAGAGAGCCAGGAAAAGAAGGGGGAATCATATTAAATAACAATGCTGCAAAATAAGATGGACTTTTGCTGCTCTTATCCATTCTTGTCTTTCCATGCAAAATACAGACCTGACATGGTGTTTGTTTCCTGTTTTATAGTTCAAAGGGTGATGCAGGTGGGTAAACACAGCTGCTCCCGTTGAGCCTCGTTGGTCCCTTATCTTGTGTATATAAGAAAGTGGTAAATGAATGGTGTGTGAGTAGAATGGATGGGAATGAGAAGCTGGAAGGGGAAAGGGGAAACTACACTTTTACAGGCAGCTCTATTTGTACATATTACATTTCAAACCTTGAAAATATTTGCAGTGTTTTGATTTGACATTTATATTTATACACCAAGCATGTTTACTTAGAGCTAAGTCTAACAATGCTCAATAGGATCTACTTTCAAGTGTGTATAAAGCTGCAGTCATGGTGTGATTTCATGAAAACATTCACAGATGTTCCCTAGTATCTAAATATGTGCTCCCCATTACAGGAAACTCCATCTTTTGAAGTAAGCATTTCAAAAATTCCCAGAGAGAAAGACATATTGCCAGTTGTCAGACTCCTCCTGGAAGCAGCTGGCTCAGTTCTTTTGCTAAGTATGGTCCTATGGCATGCTTGCTTATTTAATGAAACACAAGTGTATCTGTATCCACATCTGAGGTACTGGAGAGAGAGAGAGTGCATGCCATGCACGGAAGATTTCCCTGTAATTTAGTACCATTTTCACTGAGTCAATCCAGAGCTCTCATGCCTAGCAAACTTTCATTATCAGATATAAAGAAGGTTTTCAGGGCAGAAACTCTGAAGTATATCAGAATACTAAAAACGTATGCAAGAACTGTACCAGCCTCACTAAATGTGAGACCTTTTGGCATAAGAACATAAGAAGTCTTGGCTGTTTAGTGTCAGGTGTACAGAACCAGATAAGTTTTCATCAGCAAAATTATAGAATCAGAGTTGGAAGAAACCTCGTGGACCATCCAGTCCAACCCCCTGCCAAGAAGCAGGAAAATCGCATTCAAAGCACCCCTGACAGATGGCCATCCAGCCTCTGTTTAAACGCCGCCAAAGGAGGAGCCCCCAACACACTCCAGTGCGGGGGCAGAGAGTTCCACTCCTGAACAGCTCCCACAGTCAGGAAGTTCTTCCTAATGTTCAGGTGGAATCTCCTTTCCTGTAGTTTGAAGCCATTGTTCCACGTCCAGGGCAGCAGAAAATATTAAAATACGTTATCACTTACGCTCATTTCTACTTTCACCAAAACAGAGTCATGCTTTCTTTGTAACCTTTCAGGAAATAAAATATTATGGTCATTAGTGTATCTGATTCAAGCCCCTTGTAGATTGATAGAATCATAGAGTTGGAAGAAACCATAAGGGCCATTCAGTCCAGTGTCATTCTGTCATGCAGGAACACAAAATCAATGCACTCCTGACAGATGGCCATCCAGTCTCTGCTTTAAAATCTCCAGAGAGGGAGGCTCCACCCAGAGGCGGCTCTAGGTAATTTTCAATGGTAAGCAAACAGTATTTTGGCGCCCCCACCCAACCAATCACTGATACATATTTTCTGTTTCTCGTGGGAGTTTTGTGTGCCATTTTTGGTTCGATTCCATCATTGGTGGAGTTCAGAATGCTCTTTGATTTTAGGTGAACTATACATCCCAGTAACTACAACTCGCATATGTCAAGGTCTATTTTCCCCCAAGAGCGCCTCAAGAGTGCCCCTGGGCAAAATGAACTATACTGCAAATGCTTAATGGGTTGAGCCACCCCTGGCTCCACCACCCTCTGAGGTAGCATATTTCATTGCCAAACAGCTCTTACCATCAGAAAGTTCTTTCAAATGTTTAGGCGGAATTTCTGATGATGATCTCATAAATTTCAAAGACTATTCTGAGTTGGTTTTGCCAGTCCCTTCCTTTGAATCATGGATCACACTAGAGAATGCGTCCACTTTAAATCTGGTTTCTGCCTCCTGCAGAATTCTGGGGTTTGTAGTTCAGGGAGGAGCCTTTAACAGCCTCACTAAACTACAAACCCCAGAATTCTGCAGGAGGCAGAAACCAGATTTTAAGTGGATTCATTCTCTAGTGTGATGAAGTAGTATGACACCTGGTATTCTCTGATGGTCTCTCATTCAAGCACTAACCAGGGGGGACCCTAGATCATCCCAGAACTGGTGCCTTTAGGGTATTTACACATTACTTATTCATTTATTACAAACATTTCATTTCACTTGTTATTGATATTAAGATAACCATATGTTTTCTTAATAACTGTACAGTTGGATTGCAAATGTGTTTCCCAGAAGTCCTCCAGTGTTGAGACTGCTTAAACACAGCAGCCTGTGCTTCTAGCACTGGGGTTGCATCACTGCCACT
Organism: Anolis sagrei; assembly: GCF_037176765.1. Taxonomy (NCBI): domain Eukaryota; kingdom Metazoa; phylum Chordata; class Lepidosauria; order Squamata; family Anolidae; genus Anolis; species Anolis sagrei. The sequence goes on along the minus strand of NC_090022.1, from coordinate 94,395,761 downwards.
GTGGTCAGCAGTCCCTGGCAAATGCAGACCCACACTTAACGCTATCACATCTCTCACAGTATATATCAAAATTGCTTCCAAAGAAAGAGACACAGCTATTAGAGAGTATAAAGTGGTTCCTTTATAATCCCATTAGTTCCTTGAGAGACATTCCTGGGAGAACCGCAGACCATGAAACGCCTTCTTCCCAGAGTTCTCCCAAATACCAAAACCCAGGGCCCTTCCACATTGCCCTGTATCCCAGAATATCAAGGCAGAAAACCCCTCAATATCTGCATTGGACTGGGTAGGACTCAGATAATGTGGGATTTCCTGCCTTGTTATTCTGGGATATAGGGCTGTGTGGAGCCCCCCCCCCCCCCCCCCCCCCCGTTTCTCTGCGGGTTTTAAGCAAACTGTTCAGCTCCACCGCCTCCCTGAGCGGATTTCATTGAGCCTATAAAAGAACCCAGTGCGCGGTTAAACTATAACCCGCTCTTTCCCAGCCGCGCAGCAACGCGTCTTTCGGTTTTTTGAAAGCTACTCGTTTCCAGGCCGGGCTCCAAACAAATCAGTAACTACCCGGTTTAGTTCAGGCCAATCCCTGAGGGCGGCAGCGGGCTGGTGCTTCTCCCATTGTGCCTTCCAAGTCGACAGAGAGAGAGAGAGAGAGAGAGAGAGAAAGGGAGAGGGAGGCAGAACTCTAGTTTGAACTCTCCTGGCCACTGTGTGTGAGAAAGGGAGAGAAAAAGAGGGAGAGGAGAACCGCCCCCCTCAACAGACCCCTGCCTTTTGAGCAGAGTTTCTCAACCTGGGGGTCGGGACCCCTGGGAGAGGTCACGAGAGGGTGTCAGAGGGGTCGCCAAAGACCATCACAAAACACAGTATTTTCTGTTGGTCATGGGGTTCTGTGTGGGAAGTTTGGCCCAATTCTATCGTTGGTGAGGTTCAGAATGCTCTTTGATTGTCGGTGAACTGTAAATCCCAGCAACTACAACGCCACAATGTCAAAGTCTATTTTCCCCAAACTCCACCAGTGCTCACATTTGGGCATATTGAGTATCCATGCCAAGTTTGGTCCAGATCCATCATTATTTGAGTCCATAGTACTCTTTGGATGTAGGTGAACTACAACTCCTAAACTCAAGGTTAATGCCCATCAAACCTTTCCAGCATTTTCTGTTGGTCATGGGAGATCTGTGTGCCAAGTTTGGTTCAATTCCATCGCTGGTGGAGTTCAGAATGCTCTTCCTTTGTAGGTGAGCTAGAAATCCCAGCAACTACAACTCCCAAATGACAAAATCAGTCCCCCCCCTCTCCTAACCCCACAAGTATTCAAAGTTGGGCGTATCGGGTGCTTGTGCCAAATTGTGTCCAGTGAATGCTTGCATATCCGATATTTACATGACGATTCACAACAGGAGCAACATTACAGTTCTGGAGTAGCAACAAAACTAACTTTATGGTTGGGGGTCACCCTGGGCAACTACTCTGTGGTCGCGGCATTCGGAAGGTTGAGGGGCACTGCCTTTGAGGGTGGCAACCAATTCAGGCAGCAGCCCTCCCGCCTTTGGCCACCCCTCTCTGCAGAGACTCCCAGACAGTTGAACGTGAGGCGCGCAACAAGTCGCCTCCTCCTGGCCTGCCGGGCAAAGGGACCCCAGGTTGGCCCAGGCGGAGGGGGAGAGGGAGAGCCAGGTGGGGAGAGGGAGGGGGTGGCTCCCCTCGCGCCCCCCTCCCTCCCTCCCCACGCCGCGGTGTTGGGATGGGCGCGCGCCCTGCCCTTACCCTTACCCTGGAGATGGTGAGCGGGGCGCTGAAGTCCTTTCCCCCGACCAGGCGGAACCCCCAAGGCGAGGGGCCGCGCAGGACCACCGTCTGCGGCATGGCGGGGCCAGGGAAAGGGGGCTGGAGGGGGTCCGCCAAGCGGGGGCTGTGCGCTTCCTCCTCTTCCTCCTCCTCCTCTGCTCGCCTCTCCCCAACTCGGCCGCTTTCTAATCCACTTAAAGCGCCTGCGAATCTCCGGTCCGGCCTGACGTCTCTCTCTCTCTCTGTCTCTCTCGGTTCCCCCTCAGAGGCAGAGAGAGAGGGAGAGAAGGAGAGGAGGAGGAGGAGGAGGAGGAGGGAAAGGCGGGCCCCTCGCGCTCAGGGCCGGGAGGAAAGGAAGGAGGGAGAGAGGGCGGACGGGCAACTCCTCCGTGGCCCTCCTGGCCGGGAAGGAGGTTAGGAAGCAGGCATGGACCAACTTGGGGATCCCCCCTAAAAGTGTTTTCAACTCCACCATTCCTAACAGCCTCCTCAGCCCCCTTCCTTTTCTCCTTTTTTTGCTTAAGCGGCTGAGAAGAGAAAAGGAAGGGGCCTCAGGCTGTTAGGGGTTGAAGGGCCATCTCTGCGGTGGGCCCCCGGCTATGGAACTCCCTCCCTGGCGAAATTAGGTCTCCCCCCCCTCCCTCCTGCCCTTCAGGAAGCAGCTAAAATCCTGGCTCTGGAATCAGGCATTCACAGATTGATGGATGACCCGGTATTGACTAAGAGTTGATGGAGAACAACAGTTGGATTGAGTTGGATGATATTTTTAACTTAATGAATTGCTTTTTATATGTATTTTAAAACTTATTTGTTGCGTATGTTGTTTTATGATATTTATTGTATAGAATCATAGAATCATAGAAGAGTTGGAAGAGACCTCATGGGCCATCCAGTCCAACCCCCTGCTAAGAAGCAGGAATATTGCATTCAAATCACCCCTGACAGATGGCCATCCAGCCTCTGCTTAAAAGCTTCCAAAGAAGGAGCCTCCACCACACTCCAGGGCAGAGAGCATTGGATTTTTGCTGTTGGCCATTCTGAGTCCCTCCACAGAGGTAGATAGGAACAGGACACAAAAGTTCCAAATAAATAAATAAGTCCAAAACTCCTGGAGGGAGGGCCCAAGTTTGCCCATCTATATAAATAAAAATGCAGTGTTAGTTTGTGGGAATAATCTAACCCAAAACCACTGGATGAATTGACACCAAATTTGGACATAATACACCTATCTGGCCAACGACTAAAAACTCATAAAAAACTGAAAAACACAGCAGAAGAGACTTAAAAAGCCAAAAAATATACAAAAATACAGCGCATGCATAAAACCACATATATATACGCAAACACACATATATACACATATACACACACACATAAAACACATATACACAGACTGGGCCGCAGCAACGCATGGCAGGAACAGTTAGTGTCTGATATAAAGACACTATAAAGAACTATACTGCGAAGGGGGCAGGGAATGGGGGACTCTTTTCAATTCTGTGGCTGTTTTTGATATATTTCAGGATGCTGAAAAGGCAATAAAACTCATGCCACACACAGTGCTTCCACACATGCCGTTATTACTAATTTTGACACTAATTTCTCCCAGGCACAATTGACGATAACACACACACACACAAAGTCAACTCCAGTATGGGATGGAGTGAATCCCAGGTCCACTTTGGACTAGGAACACAGACAAATCTAGAGCAGTGGTTCTCAACCTGTGGATCCTCAGATGTTTTGGCCTTCAACTCCCAGAAATCCTAACAGCTGGTAAATTGGCTGGGATTTCTGGGAGATGTAGGCCACATCTTTTGCTGTGATTCTTCTCATCTCATGCGAATTAGAGTGGCCTCCTTTTAATCATTTGGGCTTCTAGTCCAAGCAGGCAGAGATGCAGAGATGGAGTAGGTAGGCTGATGTGAGGCAACAACATCCTGTCCCTGAGCCACCCTGAGCTTCTTTGCAGCACTTTGAATGAAGCTTCAATGGACCCAAAGGTGAGAACACTGATCTAGAGTAAAGGAGATCTGGGCTTTCTCTAGAAGACAAGGTGACTCCTGGGCCTCCTGCTTTGGATATGGCTTGAGGAGCAGAAAAGATACTCATGCTCAGTAAAGCATAAAGCAGCAGGAAATGAAGAAGATTCCACTATAGACCCCTGAAACCATGGGGAAACTATGTAAAGATGCTTTTTGCAGACTTTAGTCCTGTGTTCAACACAATTCTACCACATAGACTGGTGTCTAAAGTTATGGATCTGGGATTGCAATACTCAATTTGTTCTTGGATTATGGACTTCTTGTGTGGATATTCCCAGAGGGTTAGATTAGGTAATCATACCCCTTCAGTTCTCACTCTCAACACTGGAACGTCACAGGGATGTGTGTTGAGTACTCTGCTTTATACTTTGTACACATATGATTGCATCCCCATCCACCATAGCAATATTATTACCAAATTCACAGATGATACAACAATGGTGGGATTTATCTGCCTATCAGGATGAAATAGATCAGCTGCTTTTGTGGTGCAGGGACAATAACTTGGTTCTTAACATCAATAAGACCAAGGAACCCATCATGGACTACAGAGTGAATAGACCAGAAATCCAACCCTTGGTCATAAAGGGAAACCAAGTGGAGCAGGTGACCAGTTTTAAGTTCCTGGATGTTAAGGAGGATCTGACCTGAGGAACTCATATGGCAGCATTGGTTAAGAGGGCCCAATAGATATTTTAATATCTGTGAATCCTAAGGAAACAATAACTGAGTGAAAAACTTCTGGTGATATTTTGCTGCTGTGCTATAGAGAGTGTCCTAACCTATTGCATCTGTGCATGGTTTGGTAACTTCAAAGTGATAGATAGGAACCAAAGGGTCACCACTTCTGCACAGTCATTGGTTGCCTTCTCTCTTTGGAAGAACTTTATAAGTCCCACAGTCTTAAGAAAGCTCAGAGTATTCCTAAGGATCCATCTCACCAAGCATATTCTCTTTTTGAATTGTTACCATCTGGCAGATGGCACAAAGTGGCACATGTTTACTGAAGTCCTAGTTGGGTTTTCTAATTTTCGCGAGAGCAGTTTCCCATCTCAATTATGTGTGTGCATAATTATGCTCCTGTAATATCCTGGGGGGTGGGGGGGGGAGCAATGGGGAGTTGGGTGATTCCCCAGACTCACTTCCCACTCTTAGCCCAAATTGTTGCCTTCGAAAGGGGCTTGTGAGCTGTATGAAGAACTAGTTTTCCCTCTCAATTATGCATGTGCATTGAAGGGGCAGGGTCACGAGGACACATCATCAACAGATTCATCAAAATATCGGAAAATAGCAGGACAGGACCATTGTTATCCTGGATCTATGAGAAATAGTAGGGATTTCTCATTTAGCTCTTGGGAGAAAGGAAAGTGAAGCTACTCGTGGAAATGTTTGCAGTGTTTTCCTACAAGGAGAAGGGACAGGGGGAGAATTTAAAAAATGATGTCCCAGCTAAAAAGCCCTGGGCAGAAAAGTTCTACTACAGACTTGAATGTGAACATGGATATCATCTCTGACCTTATTTGGCCCATGAAGGGCAACAGGAAGAGACATTTGTGTGCTTTCAAGTCATTTCTGATTTATGGCAACCCTAAAGTATTGCAGCTCATAGTGTGTGATTTGCTCAAGGTCACCCAACTGGTTTCAATGGTTCAGCAGGGAATTGAATCCTCATCTCCAGAGTCATAATCCAGCTCTCAAACCACCACACCAGCTCTCTATCTCTAATTGCCTGATGAATTTGTTTTCTATACCAAGAGTAACAATAAGCAGAAAGTAATCCTTGAATATTTGTGAATGTGCTTTCATTTGCTCTGACTCCTAGCAGTCCATGCCTCCACAAAAACCTCTTAGAACATAAGGCCTAACTGGTGTGTTTGAACCTCTGCACTTTTGTGTTGAGAAACATAACATTGGATTAACATAGCAGCACTTCTGCAAAACTCTGGATACACACTCTGTGAAATGTATAGATTTCTATTTTTTTTGGGGGGGGCGGTGTGACTTGGCTTCCATTTACAGTTTGCTCTTGCCATTATTTCTTTATTGTTGGGCTGAATAATAATGACATTAGCTAGTATTGTTTTATTTGTGATAATCGGCTATAAAGTGTTTCTAAATTCCAAAGTTTCTCCTGAGTCCATTGATTTAAAATTTTTGTTTCTTCTATTGTGTTTCTCCTTCTCTCTTTCTCTCCATGTAATTGGTTCCCATGATTAATTGGGTCCACACAGAGGCAGCATGGCATAGCAGTCTGAGCATTGGAGTACGACTCTGGAAACCAGGATTTAATCCTTTCTCAGCCATGGAAACCCACTGAGTAACCATGGGCGAGTCACCCTGTCTGAATAAATTTTGCCAAGAAACACCAGTGCTCTCCAGCTTAGATCACTTTCCAATAAATGCAAAATAGACAATAGACTTTTTTCGTGTGTCAGGAGTGACTTGAGAAACTGCAATTTGCTTCTGGTGTGATTGAATTGGTTGTCTGCAAAGACATTGCCCAGGGGATGCCCGCATGTTTTACCATCCTGTGGGAGGTTTCTCTCATGTCTCCACATGGGAAGCTGGAGCTGACAGACAGGAGCTCACCCCGCTCCCCAGATTCGAACCGCTGATCTTTTGGTCAACAGTCCTGCCGGCAGAAGGGTTTAATCCATCGCACCACTGGGGACTCCTTAAATCCGAAGTCAAAGGTTGTAATGCTAGTCATTGCCTGCAATGTGTCTGGATTTCTAAACCATGTTCTCTAACATTTTAGAGAGGAAAACATGAACATGTTGTAAGTTGCAACCTTCCAGTGCTAATATCAAGGATCAATATTTCACTCTCCTCTTCTATCATCCTGTGTGCACAATGTTACACATTACTGAAGATTGTTCTTCACTTAGTGTTTAAATTTGTTTGCACAGGTTGATTTAAAAGCTCAAGTAGCTGTTTATTCTATTATCAGTATTAGTGTAAGAGGAAAACATAGGAGGCTCTGACTGAAATCCCCTTAGAGCACTGAAGGCATGGCATTGGGCCAGCTATGATCCAAGGTCCCTATCTTGTGCATCATATAATGTTAATTAGAGACAGGGTGCCTCTACTGCTTCAACTGGAGGTCAGATTTCCAGAGGATAGTAGAGATGCAGCTTGGATTGCAATTTTATGTGCAGTAAGGATAGTAGGCAGTAAGTATAATAGGGCGGACTTAATTATCTTTAAGCCTCTTACAAAGGGAGCTGGCAATGTATTGTTGATGCTCCATTGTCTTGATATGAGATGGGAGGGAAGAGTGCTTCCTAACTGGCCAGCTGGCCTTAGGCTGGTGCATGGCAGGCACAAGCACTTGGTTAGATAGACCAGACTGCCTTTGAACCACAGTATTTAGCTAATACTTTTTTATTTTAAAAAAACCCGGGAGGTAGTGACAGGCATGAGAACTGGAATGCATTAGCTTCGTGTGCAAGCAGCAACACGTGCTGATGAGTTTGTCTCTCATTCGACTGTGTGGTGACGGCACATCTATGGTGAACCTGCTGAATAGGATTCATCCAACTGCAACAGCACCCATTCTTCACCTTTTGCTTCTTCTCCCTAATTTCATCACTGCTGGTGCAGCCAAAGCAATAGGCTTTTGTCTGGATACTAAACACACACACTAAAGGTGGGATACTTCATGGGGAGGTCTACTTTCTCTCCTTTCTTCAATTCCACCTTTTTATCCAGTCTCTGTGTAATTGTACAGCTGAACTGCTATGAACTCACAGATGAAACTTATTCAGGTAAACAAAAATATAAGTCTAATTGAGAGGGAGAAAGTGGGATACAAATACTATCAATATATAAAATGATAGTGACACGGGCACCCAGATTTAAATTTTTTGAAGTCTAAAGTGTGACTCCCAGTTAGCTGCTGGCATAGCCCAGTTTGGAGAGGTTACCGATACTGGCTTTGAACAGAAGTGCCAGGAGGAGAACAGGTAGTGGATAACATAATTTAGCTGAAAAAGGGGGTCCTAGTTTTACCTAAATCTGTCACTTGAAGCAAGGCCATGTTGCCTCATGAGATGCCCAAACCTACAATCTACATTCATTGACTGATTCATAGATTGCTTTTGCTTGACCAGATAAATTGTATCTAACATAGCAGGATGTTATGGGTTTTTGAACAGTTGGTTAGAGGAGAGTTGTGTTTAATCAGGGAAGTATACATTCCTGAGACAACGCTGTATTATTTAAAAATATGGATATTTTTTCCAGGTGGCAATGGGATGGTACATCCTGTCAAATTCTGGGGAAGAGATGAAATGAGCCCAACAGTTGACAAACTGTGCTCTGCATGCTTTTATACATGTTCATAAGACTATTTATGTGAGGAGCATGCATGTTCCCATGTCTGTTTTGCAGTTCAAACAACTTATACAATAGTAAAATCATGTACATTCCCAACCTCAAAATAAAGACCACAATGACCTTCTCCTGAACTGTTCCGCTGTGTTATATAGCTGTCCAATCTCTTGGCACTTTTAGCTGTAATTAACAGCAATCATGGAAGTATCCTGCACTGAAAATGATGAAAAGGAAATCCATTAGCATTCCTGTGCGGTGGAAAATCCCTCATTTTCCAGTAAAGGCAGAGACAGGAAAGTTGCCCTTGAAGGAAGTCTAAACTGAACTGACTTTGTTTTAAACAAAGTCAGAGAGGAAGGAAATCCATTTAACAAAAATCTGCTATTGAAAACTTGTTTAAACACAGGTGATCAATACTGGTCTGTCTTCTTATCTGCCCAGTTCCTTTTTTTATCATAGCATCTGAATATTTTCAGCCCAGTAGTATGTGAACTGGCAGATAATGTTGTAACACAGTTTCTAAATGTACACAGCAAAGGCATTGTGAAGCCTCAGAATCATTTTAAGAGCCCATGTGATTTTGAAATGTCAGCTGAACTTCCTCACATTTTCATCCCACAGATAAAAGACATTAGTCAAGCTTAGTTTCCTCTGAAGTCAATGGGGATGATTCCAAGCAGAGGTTACCTATGGTTGCCTGTCAAAACCATGTGCAGCTATCCAGCCTTTCCCTCCTCAAAGGATTTATTTCAGTAACGATGCATGTGTGGAGGAACTGATAAGAAAACACAGTTTTGAAGACCATGTTAAATTCCACAGACAAGACAAAGCAACTGCACAATAAAGCCCAACCTGAAAGCACTGGGGATTTAAAATCAAGACTAATTTTCCCATTCATTCCAATACAACTGTCTTGATTTAGGTTGGGGTGGGTTAATTTTTTGCTTCATTTAATGTTTGTTAAGAACTTTCCAAAATATGTGAATTTATTCACAAATTTGAAAAAAATGAGATTTAAAAAAATATGAATGTGGGAGAAAGCAAAACTGACATAGTTACCAAGACAAGCAGGGTCCTTTCATATTACACATTTTTAGCACAATGTTCCACTTTAATTGCCATGGCAACAGCCTATAGAATCCTGGTGCTTGTAGTTGGGCTCCACTAAAGCTCTTTGGCTGAGGATCCTAAAAGGCCCTCCCCTTAAACTGCTAATCCCAGACCTCTATAGGGTGTTGCCATGGCAGTTAAAAGTGGGATCATAGCACTATAGATAGATAGATAGATAGATAGATAGATAGATAGATACGTTTTATTGATTGGCCTATTGGCCGTATCAAAACATTTAACACATAACACATTTAACACATAACACATTTAACACATAGTCATACAACATACAACGCTCGGTATAAGAGAGGTTAAAATAAAAGAGGTTAAAATAAACAAACTGTTGGCAGATCCCGTTCAGGTCAAATATCTGTGTCACCTCCACAGTTTACCCCAATTGATTCATAGCACTATAGGGTGTGATGTGAAAGGGCTGCTCAAGTGAGAGCTTTATTACTAAACATTTGTTTTTTGATGCCTGCATATTCAGTCATATTTATGGCAATGAGTTAGGCTTACCATCTTTTTTTTCTGAAAGGCATCTCATCTAAAACAATGGCATGGCAAGCATTTCGTGTCAGGACAGAAGTTCATACACCTCCATACCAAGCCTGACCTCCTATTGATTCAGGGCCCCTCTACCTAATAGCATGGAGAGTCTGCTCACAATTCACCTTTCCTATGCACAGCACAATTGATTATTGATGCTGCACAGAAAATGTCATATGCATACAAGTGGTCCTACTTTCAAAAATTCATCCAATCAACCAAACTTGACTCTCTCTCTACCCCAATCTGGGTCATCCTGAATTTCCTAGTTCACCTGTCAAAAAGGGGTCTTTCATTATCATCCCTCAAATGTTACCTGTCTGCAATATCCTGCCATAGACACAAGATGGGCAGCTCCTCTTGTTTTTCAGACCCATTGATATACCTTGAAAATGGCTTTCTTTGTTGAATTGGGCCAATGCAAAAGGCTGGGAGCTTTGCTCTGTTTATTTTCAGTATGAACTCACCCAACTTTGTAAAACATTATTCTTAAATGTAATGCAAAAACCTTGAGACTAATAATTCTTGAATAACTGTGAAAGCAAATGAGACTGGTTTTTTTTCCATCTCTAGATCCACTCTGTCGCTATTTTAAACATTAATAAGTTACTTCAGTTAGCTGTAGTCCTTTACCTTTCACTGAAATGGAAGGAAAGCAGATCCTCTTTTGATATTTTCAGCTTGTTAGTAAAGTGGTGTTTCAATTGCCTTTTCCAGCTCCATCCATTTTTTTTCCAGTTTGGAGGAAGATGCCAGTTTTGTAAAGAAGTGACTATGTTTTGTGGCTTCTGGAGTATGGTAATATATAAAATGTGCAGTGTCTGAAGCTTTTTTTGAGTCAGTTCTTTCCACTGGCAGACGATCTGACTTTCATTACTGTGGTTTTGAAAGCAACTCACTCGCTGACGTGGGGTACCATATAATAAACTGTCAGACATATTCAGAATAAAACAGCAAAGAAGAAATTAGAAGTCTTCCATACACAAAACCGAGATCATGAAGATTGGGTTAAGAGGCAGTTTAATTAAAAATCTCTTTCAGCTGTTATTATAATCTGAAGGATTCGGTGGGATTATAATCAATTCCCCATCAGACTTCCTCAAGACTGTAATTACTATCACAGGCAAAAGTCTGTTTATTTGCTTGAATCCAGGAGGATAATAAACGTTGTTCATGATTGCTTTCAAGGAAAATGAAACCTGTGTGGCAGTCATGGAGGTCTGCCAGTGGGATGGTGTCCTGAGTTTTAGTCTGAAGCTTATCCAAAGTGCTGCCAAACTTTTTCTTTTGCTTAGACAGCTCTTATAAAGTGTAGACTAAAATCTGGAATGGATTCAATAATCCACATATAGAGGCCAGCAGCTACTACTTAGCATATCCTTATGATATTAGAGTGGATCCCTTTTTGGGAATATATCTGAGGATACAATAAAAATTCCTCAAGTGATGGCACACGGGGAGACAGAGGTACCATAAAACACAGGGAAGTATTAGTGTAATTCTATATTGCACGCATGGTGTAAATCCTCAGCAGAGAATATTGAGCAGAAAGGGTGCAGTTACAGGGAGACAAACCAGTTCCCATTTAGTCTGGTCTGCTTGGTACAATCATTTCCTTAATTATAGTATTTCCTTCTCCAGAACAGCCTTTATGAAGGGCATGCAATCCATTAAAAGGATGCACAAGTAATAAAAAAACTTGAGTCTCCTTTGAAAAACAATGCTTGCCTTTCTTGAGAAACAGGCCACAGCATTTGAAATTACAGGCTTTCAAAGATTTCTTTTACATAAATGCAATTAGCATGCTTTCAATTTAGTCCCATTAGTTTGGGTGTAAAAACCTCAAATAACATTTCTACACTTAACCACATGTTTTTATTAGTCACTAAAGGGGTGAGTAAAATTCTGTCTATCCTGCATTTCATATTTGAGTATTTCATCAATGGCTTCACTAGTACTTGATCCCTTTTTTGTTTTCTGGACCCCTTTCTTTTAAAATACTTCCAACTATTTATCTAAATGGGCTATTTCACCCTTCATTTAAGCACAATTGCCACTTCTCTGCTCATCTGAGGCTTGTGTTCAATACAAAAACAAACTTAAATGTCTATTTTAAGACACACAGTTTCTAGTTGCCTCCCAGGTGTTGAAATAAAGGCTTTCTTTTTCTCAGGTGAAAGGCTCAAGGTTGCTCTTTAACTAGCATTTTAGCTATTTCCTCTATTGATAACTGTTCAGTACAGCAGTCCAAACTGACAGCTGATGTCTTAAAAGTAAGGCCCAATTACCTTGCCAGTGATACTTCCATATATTTACAGTGTTCATTCATCAGCCCTATAGGTTTGGAAGTCGGCTACAAAGTGTGAGGCAACAGACTAAGCTCTGAGGTTAATCAAGATTAACTGATTTTGTAATGTTTTGGAAATGGTTGCTACATCATTTGGTACACATAAGTGTAGCTCAGTGGTATGAGGAATTAAAACAACTCTTGCAGGTACCATTAGTCTTGACCTTATAAATCTGTCCCTACCCAACTATGGAGTATTAGGGCAGAGAGAAGCAAAGGAAACTTCTTTCTTACCTTGCAAAGCTTGCTGGGTATTGCTGGTTCTTCCACCAAAGCTATTGCTCAAATACATGCATGGGCAAACTTCGGCCTTACCTGCTGTTAGGATTTGTTGGGGTTGAAGTCCAAAAACATCTAGAGGGCTGAAGTTTGCCCATGCCTGCTCAAGTAGGTTGCTGAGTTTTGAGGAGGATTTTTGAAGAAGCAGAAGCAGAAATTGGAGCAGTCAAGGCTGGTGGAATTATTTATTCATGATAGGTTGCCCTATAATAAAGTATACTACAAGGCAACAGATATACTAAAAGGCATGAATGAGCAACATGAGGCCTCATGGATACTTGCAATTTTGGCCCTAGTTTCACATGTTAGATACATTAGATTCCCCACAAAAATGAAGTTGCAAATCCAGTTCAAGTCAGTACAGAGGCAAAATAGACGTAGTTAGTATCCACTTGTTAGAATTACAGCCAGCCCTGTATCCATGGATTCTGCACCTGCAGATTCAGCTATTTATAACTTGAAAATATTTTTTAAATCCAAAAAGGAAAGTTTTTATTTTGCCATTTTACAAAGTGAACACCATTTTACTACATTATTGCATACAATGGGACTTGGTTATTCATGGATTTTGGTATCTATAGGGATTCCTGGAACCAAACCGAAGCGAGTACCAAGGGCCCACTGTATGATTACTGTCATTGTCATATCTACTTTTCCCCAAATATATGGTGATTTTAGTATCATTAATGGGCACTGTTTAAAGGAAACAAGCCATTAAAAGCAGGTATGGAAAAAATATTTTTTGAAGTTTTTTTTGCTTGTACCATATTGCCATTTATTAAAATGAGTATTTGAAAAAGTGTTTAAAACTGATCTGTTTGAATTTTCTAATGATGATGTACATTACATAAAGTATGAAGATTCCTTTCCAGCCAGAGAAGTATTTTTAATTTGAGATGCATCCTTCTTTCAAATGACATGCTCTGTAGTTGATGCTTAATATTTCATCCTTTGTGATACCATAAAGAACCTTACAACATTACCAGGTAGGTGCTAAAAAATAGGATAAAATATTTTCATACAGAGCTTTAAGACAATAAAAACGTCCCTGAAATCTCATGGGAGGCTACTGGTCTGGCAACCTTATATGGAGGATCAAATCATCTCCAGGATCATACTTTGCCAACCCTCACCTCAAAAAGCACATGGCAAGATCACCAGTCCTGATTATGATATTATCATTTCTAAGCTGCTTTATCTCAAAAGAGATCCAAAGTGGCTCATTAAAACAATACATCAAAGGTCACCAAGCCTCGCCCAGGGCACCCAGGGGTACCAACGCTGCCACTGGTGTTCCCATTGCCATTGTAATGTTGCACAATAATTCTGTCGTGAACTGTGTCATTTCTCATTGCACCTGTCCAAACCTGACATAAGCTGCTTCTTTAGGGTTTGGTACAGGATTGCTCAGGGCCAAGGGATATGGCTTAAATCCAACATTATACTGACAGCAACAGGATGATTAAACTTTGTTTTCTCCAGCTCTTGAAGAACTTAAAGGCCTGGAGGAGGTTCTAGTCCTTGACAGCAGGTTTTGGGCAGGCATGGAGCCTCATTGAGAAGGGAGATCGCTCTCTCCCCGACTTTTGTTGGATTTTGCTGTTCTATCACTCAAGGTCCAGCACTAGATCCTTCCCATTATCTTTTTTAAAATCACTAATAAACAATGATACATTAGAAGTAATGGGACTGGAAAACATTTGCTACCATCTTTAATAAATGCACTCTCTCCCTCTCTCCCTCTCTCTCTCTCACACACACAAAAGTATATGCCCCCCCTCTCTTTAGTATTTCATAAATTCCCTTGTAAAGTGATACCCACTGAGGTGTACCAGTGCTTGTTATAGTGGTTATACTCAGAGGTTCCAGCTGAATGAGTTTTCTGAAAGAGCTCTTATTGCACTCAGATGTAATGTGGCAAACATTAAACACCAAACACCATTTAATTTTATCTCTCGAGAGTTAAAACACTCTGCTTGTGAGCCAAAGGGAAACAGGGAATGGGGATATGTTTTTATAGCCCCCTGCCTTAAGCTGGGCTATTGGCACAGCAGGGCGATTTCTCTTCCTCCACTGTAACTGTAGTTTTTGAGTATTATCAGGTATTGTGGCAAACTTAATCAGAAAGGATTATTTAAATAAGAGAATAATTTCCATAGCTGAAAATATTTGAGTGAAAAATAATTGGAAGAGCCAAACCTGAAACATAGACATTTATTTGAAATCTTAAATTGTGAATATGACTTTACTCAATTCAGGAGTATTACATTTACACATTAGTTACTAAATTTGATACATATATGAAAGATTGTACAACAGATAAAGTAAAGGTAAAGGTTTATCATGAGGTTTACTGGAAATTAAGTCCAATGATGTCTGAAAGATCACTTGATTGAAAGACCAGGCATAAATGTATATTCAACCTGACTCAAAAGAAAGGGGTGAAACATGAGGGTTGTGTCTTCTTGATTGTAAGGTATTGATACTTGCCATCTTCTTTCTGCAAAAAGTCTTCAACAAAACTTATTTTACCTGGTCAGGATGAAGTAATGGAAGTCTCAACCCTGGAGTGTGGTGGAGGCTCCTTCTTTGGAGGTTTTTAAACAGAGGCTGGATGACCATCTGTGCTTTGAAGATGATTTTCCTGCTTCTTGGCAGGGGTTGGACTGGAAGGTTCACGAGGTCTCTTTCAATTCAATGATTCTATGGATCTAAGTAGGGGTAACACAGCAATGGATTCCCCTCTGCATATTAAATGAGCTGTCCAAGGTGCTAGACTTATTGTGTGTACTGTTTAGATGTCAGCTCAGCAGCACTCTAAGTTTTGAGATGTGGACTAAAACACAGAAAAGATACATTGCTCCACTGTCATGGAAATTACTAGCTGCCATTCTAGGTCTCATTATACATAAGTATGTAGTCTTCAATAGAGAACTGGTGAGGTGGCTTGGGATGTCTCCACATTTGGACTGTAACACTGGAATACTAATATTCAAATCTGTGCTCAGCTTTGGCTATGGGTGAGCTGGGAAAGTCATATTTCATCAGCTTTAGAGAAAAGTCATGGAAAATCTTTGAATAAATCTTAAAACATGAGCACTACACATTGGAGTCAACTCAAAGGCACTTATTTATTTATTTATTTCTGGTATTTCTACCCATTCCTTCTCAACCCCTGAAGAGGGACTCAGGACAGTTTACATTTGGCAACAATTTGATGGCATGATGCCACTACATATAACAATGCAATATAACAACAATTAAAACAATAAATTGAACATTAATTAAAACAATGAAAACAGTATTCATCCACACACTCATCCACACAGTCATTTCAAAAATCCACCTAAAAATGGGAAATAAATGACCTAAAATAGAAATGTCATCCCCCCCCCCCAAAAAAAGATTAATGAGAAAAGTGACACATTTTAATTTATTACATAAGAAAAGTGGGGATATTATCATTAATAAATTACTTCCAAGTTCTAGTTTTTAAAAAGAATGGTAAAAACATATGACTACATGATCAACACTGAATGGATCCATGCCATACTAACTTACTCTCCAGCAGATATGCAACACAGAAAGAATACAAAGCAGTAGGGAGAAGAAGCAAATACATGTGCATACTAAAGACTTGGTTCTTATGGCTGTTGAGTGGATCTGAAGAGTGCTTTAGTTTGTGAATGAACCTGATCCATGCATCTCAGAATAATGTTGTGATTGGAATGATTATTCAAATGTTACAATGCTATTCTTGCCTCAAGAAGCATATCCAAATACATTTTAAAATATGTTTTTTAAAAGGGAAACATATGTTAATAATGTACATTTTGAGACAAAATAGTTCAGAAATGTTTATATCTACACTTCAAAGTGTTTTGTGTGTTTGTTTTTAAAACCATAGATTAAAGCAGATTTGTGACAGAACAAGTTGCTAAATGAGCCATGCAAAACAAACATGTCGTGGATGTTGCCAAGTTGTCCTTAATTTGAGCCTCTCGTCTTCTTCACCACTTTCTTCTCTGCAGCCTTTTTCCAATGTTTCTTTCATCTATGGATAGGCTCGCTTCTGCTGTGGAGAAAAGATCTTGATGAGCAATTATAAGATGAGCAACATGACCAGTTTTCTTCCTCTATACACCTTTTCCCTATTTTCCCCATGTCTCTTGCTTTTTAATGCTATTTTGTGATTGGGTTTGTTGCTTCCACATCATGTCACCCATGGCATAACTCCTTCTGTTTATCACAAAGATGGAGAATTTTCAAGACAATGGCTAGTCATGTTCATTGGAGACAGCATTCTGATCGGCAAGGTTTTAATTTTTTAGTAAGATAGCTCTCTCCCCACAAGGAACACACAAGTACAGATCTTTGCCTACAAGGGACAGGAAAATTGCCACCTTGTCTCTATGGCTGATATCACACTAGAGCTTAATGAGTAGGCAAAGAGTATGCACCCAATCTGAAATCCTGTGGTTGCCTTCTGCAGAATTCTGGGGCTTGTAGTTTAGTGGAGAGCCTTTAAACCGCTCTGCCAGAGAGTTCCTGGGTCTCAGTAAACTACAAACCCCAGAATTCTACAGGAGGCAACCACAGGATTTAAGATAGGATGCATATTCTTTGCCTACTTTTTCAGCTCTAGTGTGATAATTGAATCAAATCCTCTTGGTTTGTATATGGGAACATAAAACTGCCAAAGTTGTTTCACCCAACATAGATAATTTGAAGCTTGTTTTATTGTTAGGTACCTTACATTAGCTTAGCAATGGTTCTCAACCTGTAGGTTCCCAGATGTTTGGCCTTCAACTCCCAGAAATCCTAACAGCTGGTAAAATTGCTGGGCTTTCTGGGAGTTGTAGGCCAAAACACCTGGACACCTGCAGGTTGAGAACCACTGGTTTAGGCAGATAGTGTAAGGATTTGAACATTGGATGACAGCTCTGAAGACCAGGATTTGATTCCCTGCTTTGCCATAAAAACCCACTGTGTGACCTTGAGTAAGTTACAAACTTTCAGGCTCAGAAAACCCTTTAGGTTTTCCTTAGAGTCACCATAAATAGGAAGTGACTTGTAAGACACACCATAACAAGTTTACAAAAAGACCCAGTTACAATAATGCAGATAGGGACTTCCAGGGCAGTGAAAAACCGCTAAATCCAACAATGGTCCTACTCACATAGTCAAATGAATGGAACTGGTTAGTTACAGCCAATTTAAACCTGATTAATATCAATGGGTCTTCTCTAGGTGAAAGTTGGATGTTCATTGGATGTTTAGTTCTCCAGATTTTATTAGGCCACAATTCTAATCAACCATAGGATAACCAATCATAAGGACTGCAACTCCCATCAGTCCTCATGATTGTTTATCTTATGGTTGATGAGAATTAACATGTGGAGGACAAGAAGATTGTTTTGGTCCATTTTTCCAAAGTAATTGAACAGATCAGCAGATAGTATTCAATTATTCAAAAGCCTAGGATTTTAGTTTAGCTTAGTTTGATTTTGAATGGAAGATGGAGCATCCTTCTTCTCTTTGAACAAAATTTTTTCATTTATTTCTCAGTTATTATTCCACTCCCCAATTATATTTCCCAAACTTACAATAACTTTTGATTGCTTTAGCAGATACTGCCCAGATCTTGTTGCTATTGTCCCTAAATACCAGCGATCGAGTTCCAAAGATAGCAGCTTGACAATAATTCATTTCGAAGGAATAACCTGACAACAATTCTTTAAAATTATGGCACATTTGCAAAAGGGTTTGTGGAATGGTTTTGTTTTTAAAAACCCTTCTTGTTTGGCTGATTTCCAAGCAAGACTGAACCCTAAGGCAGGATGTATTTTGGATTTGAAAAAGATCACTTAATTTATAGGCTTGGCTTTTGCAGAAGTTTGGAGATATTTTGTCTTTTGAAAATTTCTTGGAACAATCCCACATGAAGGGAGTCATGGTTTCAAACTGTATACATTTGTGTTTTCAAAGCAATGCATTTATAAAATGTCATAATTTATGTAAGATTTATATATAGCAAATGCCAAACAGTAATGTAAAACATTTTATAACTTTAAGTAAATTTCTGCCACTTAAGAATTTTTATGCTGTAAATCATCACTTGCAGGTGTTAGCACAGGTTGCAATGGCAGAACAGGTTGACATACACAGAGCCTGAAAAATTACTTTTTTCCCTATAATGCTTCCAATAATTCCACATGCTAGGTGATTTTGAAGAATGGTTGCATGACTAGAATAGATCCCCCCTCCCCAGATAAAAATGCTGGGATTCAGCCAGTTTAGATTGGGCCAGTTTAGAAGGTCACAATGGGCCTTCCGGTGGCACAGTGGGTTCAACCAAAAGGTCAGTGGTTCAAATCCGGGGAGCGGGACGAGCTCCTGCTGTTAGGCCCACTCCAGAGGGAAGGATTTTTTTTTGTCTTGTCAGGAGCATCCTGTTGTGAGAGAATTGGCCGTCTGCAAGGACGTTGCCCAGGGGATGCCCTGATGATTTTGATGTTTTATCATCCTTGTGGGAGGCTTCTCTCATGTACCGCATGAGGAGCTAGAGCTGATAGAGGGAGCTCATTTGCCTCTCCCCGGATTCGAACCTGCGACCTGACGGTCTTCAGTCCTGCCAGCACAGGGCTTTAACCCACTGCGCCACTGGGGGCTCCGGAAGGTAATGTAGTCCATGTAGTCATGCCATCCACATAACCTTGGAGGCATCTCTTTGGCTTATAAATGAAGATGAGCACCTTGCCCAGAGTTGGACATGACTAGATTTAATGTCAAAGGAAACTTTTAGCTTTACTTTAGATGGTCCCAACAACACATGAGACTCCAAACAGGGCATCAGATTTTGTTCACGATATGTCTGAATTGAGCACTTTCAGTATTTCACCTCTCTTCAACTGTAAAGTTGCACCAATTTGCCATTCTGTAGTCCAAATTTCCACACACTTTCATAATTCCACATTCTTGCAGTACTAAAGTTTCTTAATATTTGTTATCATTTTAATTTTTGTGCAATTGTGAAATTTAAGCATTAAAAACCAAAAAGGGTATCCAGTCCAGCTGCAATGCCAGTTTGCCTGACCCATGTAATAAAATTTTGTATGTCAGCAAAGGCAAGTAACATTCTAGGCCACCCTGGGAATCATGAAAACAGGACACAACACTTCCAACCCAGCCTGAAGAATTAACAATAAACATGAAGCATTCTGCTGTTCCCCTCTGTCGTACATGTAATCAAAAATGTTACAGAGCTCACGAAGTCATTTGTTGCAGGTAGCAGCCCGTCACAGTAACAAATTATTTCCAAGTTCTGTAATAAACGTATTGGACACATATTTGATAAAGGAGGCAACATCTATCTTTCCATCTTTGCTATCAGTTACAGCTGAAAACCTCAAGAAAATGAAATATTAGGGAATGAATTAACCCAAGGGGGGAAAAAATATGTGGTCTCACCTAGTCTTGACTTGACAAACAGCAATAATTCACATTTTTGAATTTAAGAAATGCCTTTGCGTTCAGGCATTTAAACAGTGCACCCATAAGTCAACTGGACAAAAATATAATGAAGACAAAGAGCACAGGTGATCAAATATATTTGCACTTACCTTTCTGCCTATACACCCACACTTTTAAAAAACCCAAAAAGTACCAGGGAAGTGTGTGACTATTCGGAAAATTTAAATCTTTTAAATAAAAAAGGTAGAGTGGTACACTATTAAATATGTTTTCCTTGACAGTTGTTGCTAAGGTATTCTTTGACAAATTGCTTAAACATCTGATATAGTTGTCAGTGTTTTTCAATTTGCAGTATTTAGAGAAAAGGCTGAAGAATTCCATTAAAAATTCACAAATTTTATCGAATATCATTAGAAAAAACTAATCCTCTCCAAATGCTTTCCTTAATGCTTGGTTGTAATCCAAGACCAGGGTTACCTGGGTGCCTGTAAAAGCTTTGCATATTTGCGAGTTTCACTGTGAGCACAATTCCCCTGACAGAATTGCAGAATGAGGAACAGCATGGCAGGTCAACAAGGCTGATAAATGAAACCTTATAAAGCAACTGAACACATATTTACTTGCCGCCTCTCCTAGGATTTTCTTGGTAAGATTTATTCCAAGGTTGGCCACTGCCTTCCTCTAAGACTGAGATGTAGTAATGTTTTCAGGGTCTCCCAGTGAGTTCCCATAGCTGAGTTGGGATTCAAACCATGGGATTCAAACCATGGTCTTCAATGGCTCACTTTGAGAGTGGTGGAAAGCAGTCATTCTGATACAATTCCTGAACTCCACAGACCAGAAAGAAATTAAGATGACACACATTACAAAAGATAAGCTTTGAAATATGTGGTCATATGTTGGGTTTAAGAATTGCCAGGAGTCTTCAAAGCCGTAGTGTGCATGAATAATCAACCCCAAGGAAGAGGCATCCGTGGAGTTCCAAAAATTTGCAACAGAGATGCAAAGTTGGGACTTCTTCCTCTCAGTGGGCAAGATTTTGGCAGAGCACCCACCTCAACTGCTCTAGTTATGGAGATTGTAGAAAGTAAGGGGAGAACTGGAGACCTCAGGCGGTTTCTTCAGTGCCCTGTCTTTAATAAAGCTTATATTCAGTATAAGCCTGTGTTCTTTTGGAATCTCCCTAAACTGGGACCACTTGTATGGAAATTAGTTGGTTTACTTTATTTTTAAATAGGCTGTATAAAATACTTTTCTAACAATGGTGGCTTTAATTGGCCAGTACGCATCCTGATTGGAGAATCTGGGTCAGTTCCATTTTTCCATGGTTTATAATGAGCCAGAACATTGAAATGAATGAAGTTTACATAAAGAGATGAGGCCCATTCACTTTATCCTACTTTCAACATCATGACCATATGCCATAGGATAGTGGGAGGGGCAATTAAAACTTTTGCCCAGAATTCAGAGGTGCCTTCCTAAACTACAAAGCCCAGAATATAAGATTTTGTCATGGCAGTTAAAGTGGTGGCTGTTAAACAAAATATATCGATCAATTGGACACCTGGTGCTTTGACACCACTGCCTATAAATCTCCCAGCAGCTTTCCAGTGCCTCTGCTGCTTGCAAACTACCTTCCCTGGTAACTGAGAGCAATTTTTAGAATGCATGTTTTCCTAATTTTTTGACTGGCTACAATTAACTCCTATGTTTTACTCACTGTGCTGCTATCTGGATTGCTGACTTGTTATAATGACTCCAGAATTGGCTAATGACACCTTTTGTTTAGTCCATCATGTTGTATAACATGTGGCTGGCCCAGACTGACTTAACTACTAGAAAGTTCTTACACAGTAGAACCCTAAATCCTGGTTCATTTTCTGATTGAATCATACAACAACCATAGTGCTATAAGTTTGAACTGTATGAAGCCCCTAGGATGGACTATTTATGCCAATTGGGTGTGTGGGAGGGGAAGAGAGGGTGAAGATATGGAAGCAGTAACCACACCATAAGTTAGACTGAGTTATAAATGGTAACAATGCTTGTCAATGACAGAGATTGATAGGGCACAATGGAAGGCACTAGAAATCAGGTAGCTTGGATCCTGACTAACATGATATTGTAGTCCCAATTCAGTATTAATGTTGATGGGAGTGGCAAAGGTCTCCTCCCACAGTACTCAGATCCATCACAGATGCAGTCATAATGGCTTGCCAGACCTATTTCTCAGGGGATGATCTCAATCCATAGCAAGGAAATTAGCAATTAAAGTTAGAGAAGTCAATAGCAGTAACACAGAAGTTCAGACTGGTTTTCCATATTCCCTTCCATCACGTTTCATGCCTTCTTATGTCACAGGTACAGCTGGGAAGCCCCAGGCAAGGCAAGGGATCCAGAACTTGCAGATGTTTTCACTTTAAGAATACAAGAGCACCTCTCTAGTCTATCATTCTCTTCACTTCATGGCCAGTGGAAAGCCCACAAACAGAATGAGTATTACTACATCTGCCATCACATTCCCCAGGCAATTGTGTTGGGATCTTATTGTTTTTTCATGCTGAACTGAGAAACTGAATAGCTCTTCAAAATATTAAGATGTTGTTGAAAGCTCACATTGCTTTAAGTACACTTCAATGATACATCTATACAAATTTAGAAAAGGCTTGGTTAATTGGTGTGGCCTCAGACCAGAATTCCCACTCTCACTTCTGCTTAATTATGATAATTTTCTCCACAGTGCAACAGATCAGTAAGATGATAGATGTGTTTGCTCTGTTGGTGTAACAATCTTTTGCAAAGGTCTTTGAACCAATGGTTCACTCCCATTTACAAAATTGTTGTCATCCTTCAATTTGCAGTCACCTAGAATACTTAACTGACAAATCTGGTGAAGATTTGAGCAAGTCTGAATGAATGTAATTGCAGGATGAAGAACCACCATGGGAAAGTCAGTTTGGGACAAATAAGAACATTGCAAAGGAGGGCAAAAGCAAACCTTCTCTCAACAAATCTTGTCCAGAAAACTCTGCAACAGGTTTTTTATAGAGTTAATGCTAAAAAAAGAAAATGGGTTCCCTTGTTTTAGAGTTGCCAGATAAATCAGAAATTACTCGAAGACACACAACAGCAACATAATTGCTTGAAGAAATTATGCAGCTACTAAAGAATATCACCCTCCACCAAACAAATGTCACTTTTAAAGATGACTGTGTAATTGTGCGAGTGAGTGGATTTTCTGGTAAAAATTACTCTTATTATGGGATTTGACAGATCTGAGTTCTGTGAGAAACAGTGGTTGGGTGAATACATTCAAAAATCCAAACATGATGATGATGATGATACGGTTCCAGCCCGACTTACCTGTCCAAACTTATCTCCCTCTACGGCCTGCCTTGTAGCTTAAGATAGTCTGGGGAGGCCCTGCTCTTGGTCCCGCCAGCTGTATTATTCAAGCAATGGTCAATTACACCACCCTCAGAGTTTTCACTGTTCTGCAATTTCAGGTATGTTTTCAAGGCCCTTCTGTGCCCTGTGATTAAAGAAATACAGAACATAGATGCAGGCACTTGAGTACTCATACATATATTTTGGGGATCATTCATGCATTCATTAGTAGTGATCAGCAACAGAAGAAATCAACACATTGTGCAGCCAGATGTGAATCCCATTGAATTCAGTGAGACCTACTCCCAGGGAAGTGGATATTTGAATACAGCCAATAGGCAAAAGCAAGTGTTGTTTTCCATTTGCAGGATGAAATTTCTTCTCTTTTCTGTAGAAGTACCCCATTCCCAGATCTGCTCTGAAGTGTCTTCCATGTTTCTGGAGCAGACTTTCGGGGTACATGGGGCCTCCACGGGTGACAGTTGTTCAGTCAGAGGTAATGTTTAATGGACATGGACAACCCCACCCCCGGCATTTTATGATTCTCTATTCACTACCTTTCTAATCCAACTGCCACCACTATAAATTAACTATCCCTCCTTCATGTCTGCTTTATAGCTTTTATTAGTTTCAATCTGTATCATATTGATTTTATTTATTTATTTATTTTATTTATTTACTGCACTTGTAGACCGCCGTTCTCAGCCCTAGGGCGACTCACGGCGGTGTACAACATATAAAAAACAATTTACAATAAAGGCAATATCACAAACCACAATAACAACATCACTATTGATAATTTCAACTAGAGTAGACCCATTGAATAAATAAGATGTACTTATGTACTACCATTTAATAGTTGCTTCAATGACTTTAATGTTAGTGTTACCAGTAGGACACAGTTGTTCCATGGCCATCTTAATACTTCCACATGAGGAATGCACCAGAAGTAAATCCTACTGAATTGGATTTGGGGAATTGTTTTTGGTGGTCACTCAGTGTTTTGTTCTGATGGTTTTGGGGAGATGAGATCTGTGAAAAAAGCAGATTGGATGGTAGGATAACGATGTTCATGAGCCTCTGGACTGAATCATCACCATGGATTTCAGTCTGGAAGCCTTTCATAGTAATGAAATCAGAAGGTGGAAAAGTGTAATTAAGTGCTATTTTCCATTTTGGCATGGATTTAAAGAAATTTAATTTGTAACACATTCATTTCCTTGTGTATACATTCCCTTTTACCCTTCCTCGTTTGAAGTTGGATTATGGGTTTTTAGACACATGCCAATCCTGAAAATGACAGCATGTTTAATATTTTAAGGTGAGAATTGTTCATACTTTAGAAGAGCTGCTAGAATACAAAGAGTTCTGTCTGTCATTAAACCAGAGACTTATGCCTTGGAGAATTCTCAACTTTTCGATCATTTCTCAGTTGAGACAGAAGAGGAAAGTCTTAGGTTTATCCAGCTGTAATGTCATTCCCTGGAGCCTGATATAAATCTAATATTTTAAGTATTTTATATTTGGCTTTTGTGCATAGAGATTTTCTAAAACGAGACTGTTAAAATATAATGTTTCAGCATTGCACTACACCTTCAGGGACCCCAATAGGTAAGCAATTTCTTTTAATGCATAAATAACCAACACTTGGGCCTCGTCCTCACAAATGGTAAATGAGGTGGCAAATCTGTGTCTCAACTGCGTCACTTCAGCCTCCAGATGAGAGAATTTAGGTGTCAGAATGTTCATCTATGAGAAAACTCCCTAACTGATACTTTATCTATTAATGTATCCGCCGACTTCATGTATAAGTTGAGGATCAGTTCTGGGGCCAAAATTATGGATTTTGATTTGACCTAGGTATAAGTCAAGAGTAATTCTGCACATAGAAGAAAGTCCCCAGGCCACCACTTTTCCCTACCCAGGCATTAAAGTCAGTGTTTCTTTTAGGTTTTCCTGGGATGGACTAATCTCTTGCCTTTCGTCACTCTACTTGGAGAAGAGGATGATCCCTTTTTTGAGTTGAGGTATTTAAATTAACTTGTACATAAGTCAACCCAGATTTTTGGGATGGATTTTTGACTAAAAATGCTAGACTTACACATGAATATATACTGTAATTAGAAGACTACAGTTTGAATCTTTCCCCATATTTGTTGCCATTTTATTTTTTCTGGGCACAAGGGTTTTCTTTGTTGGTTGGTTTGTTTTGGGGGATTAAATTATGTAACTGAAGACCTGCAGTCTTGAATAAGTTTAAACATTCATTCGGTGTTGTGAGAACATAGGTTTATAGATTCATTAAGCTTATTTATTTATAGATTCATTGGCTTATATATCTTTTTAAAAATGTATTGTGTATGGCTTTAGCTACCTGATTCCAAATGTCAAAAGTCAGGACATGAGATGGATGACCATCTCAGAAGATGGGCTGAACAGCAGGGAACAAGACAGTTCCCTCCATTTCCCCCCACTTTCCTCCCACTCATGGCATGAGGTTGATATGCTATTTAATAAATAAATAAATGATTGCTTCAGATCTGAGTCTTCCCGTATCTATGGCCCTTCTACCCTACATGGCTACATTTCTATTAATCCAGTTTAACAGACATTGTTCCATCCTCTGCAATCCTGAGGTTAGAAATTTAAAGGAAGAGGCCTCAAACTCTTCAGATAGGGAGGTGTTCTGGTGCCTCTAATCAAACTACAAATCCCAGTATTTCACAGGCTCCCAAGGTATCATTTAATGAGTGAGACCAGCCTAGACAATTTTCAGCCTGAGGTGGATCAGCAAATAGCATTACATCTTCTCTGACAAAATGCATAATGCCAAGGCGAACCAAGTTATGTTGGCACCTGAGGCACAAAACAGAATCCCACAATTGCTCAGTCTCCCTGGCAGCATTAAATAACATTAAATAACTAGCAATTTGCTGACTTTTCATTACAGCAAAATACAAAAGGAAAAAGTGTTGCCTGAGGTGGCCTAATTGTAGCGCAGGCCTGGATTTGGCTTCATACAATCATGTGTTGGATCCCTGAAACAAGAAAAACATTAATTTCATTTGTGACACTGTGGAATCGTTTCAGTAAAATAAGATGGGCACATACTGTCTAATATTTCACATATGCAAACTGGGACATGTGTCCAAACAGTACCAGGGAGAACTAACGAATATCAGGAATGGATGGGAAAATCTTCGGCCCTTCCAGATAGTACATTTATTGCAGTATCTACCACAAAAAAGGAGGGGCTGTTTGGACTGTTCCGAATTAATTTGCTACAAACCAGGAAAACCTTGGTTTGTAGTGAATTAATTAGATAGTGGGTTTATTCCGCGCCTTCTTGGAAAGTGCAGGATAAACCCAAGATTTCTGGATCTGGATTGCAGAATACTGCAGTCTAGACAGTATTCCCACAGTTTTTCGGGCTAAAATAGCAACACCCCCCCCCCCGCTTTCCTGGCATTTCATTTGTACATGTTGGCAGAGATGCATGAAGCCTGTAATGTTTTCCATTATTTTTCAAAGAGGTCTGGGGGCTTCAGGGGAGGGACACCCAATCCAGAAAGCCCACGGTTTCTGGGGTGGATGTTTTTAAAAGGCAGATTCTCCTGGGATAAAGGCCTGCCTTGATCTGCCCTAGGAGAATGAGAGAACAAGCCAAGAGCCAAAACCAAAGGATCACCAGAAACATAGGGAAACATTTGGACTCAGGTAGACTTTACTTCTCAAGTAGAGTTCCTCTATAAATAATAATAATAATAATAATAATAATAATAATAATAAAACTTTATATATATTCCACTCTATCTCCCCAAAGGGACTCAGGGCTGATTCCAAACATACAAGGCAAACATTCAATGTCCGAGTACAACAATACATCCATACTAACAAAATTTATACAACCCAACATATAAATACGAATTATAACTTAACAAACAAAAATTAAATAAAAAGCACAGCCTGTTATAACAGACATAAGGCAAGACATCATCTCTGGGAGTTTTAGCAAATTCTGCCTACTCAGGAAGAACCAGAAAACAGTTTAGGAGAAGTCCCTAAAGAAGAATGTGCATGGAGAAACTGTAGTGACACAGCCTGCCACACGGGGGAAGAGCTCAGCATTTCCTGCTGAAACACTTTAGAAATGAAAATTGACCCCAGATCATCTCCACTGAGAAAGAACCTGGGTTTGAGGCTTCTATGTTTATTTTTGTTTTGCAGGGCAGGAATCTGCTTATAGATATCAGCCTGATTACTACAATCTCTTGGTTGTTTAACTAAGGTCCCCTCTACACTGACCTTTTAATGCAGTTCAAAGCAAACGATAACATATTTTTAATCATTAAAATATAGAATACAGCATATGGTTACTAGGAAACATTGTGTTTTCTAATGGCTTACAAATGGTAAGATGGGAAGGTGTTACAGAGATCAAGCAAACACTAGTAATGTTGTGTCTCATAAAATGGCAAGCTCGAATGAGTTAGCTATTTAATTCATCTTGCCGGCTTTGAAGATTAATGTTTCAACATAGCTTTAATGTTCGTCTAAAGATTCTTTATTCCCCACCCCCTGCTTTTTAGGAATGCTTATGTCAATAAATCATCAGCCTTAATGTTTCTTGGTAGAATCAAAAATTTGTAACCTATTTCGTCATTACTGGCATCCAAACGCTGCAACATCAAACAACCTGGCAACTTTCCATTTTTGCAAGGGGTCTTGCACTCCCCCTGGAGTATCCAAAGGCCATTCCAATAAACTAGCATCATAATTATTAATGACACTTAGCTTCATTGTATAACTTTGGCAGTAATCAATTTTGCTGCTTACAAAAAGAGAGGAAAATACAAATATATAATACCAGTGAATAGTAGTCCCTTTTTATTATTTGAAAGTAAGACTGAACATATTTGCTGAATGATATTGCTGAGTTTATTCATCCCAAGGTATTTGTCTAAGGGTAGATTTTTTATTATATCACGGAGTGAGGCTATTTTTAGAGAATGAACTGGGCTCTAATACATTTATTATATTACATGAACTCCATTAAGCGTAACACACATTAGTCCCAAGAAAGAAAGAATCTGGAAGATGTGCCCTAAATGAAAGGTCACCACCTCTAGCAAGTGATACTCTGTTTTTGCTGTACCAACAGCTAACATATTATCTAGTTTTACCATCCTTTACCATGAAATTGAAGGAATGGATGAATTCTAGAAGCTTCTTCACCGCTGCTCCCTTGATATTCTCCTTTCCTTCTCTTCTAATGGATGTCTATGGAGATTGTGCATACATGGATGCATCTTTGTATTTGTGTATAAGCCTCTTGTGCTGAAGTGGGCTACTCTGACATATCACAGTAGTTCCCAACCTTTGGGCTTCCGGGTGTTTTGGACTTCAACTCCCAGAAATCCCAGCCATCTTACCAGCTGTTAGGAATTGTGGGAACTAAAGTCCAAAACACCTGGAGGCTCAAGGTTGGGAACTACTGTATTTATACCTCAGCAGCACTCAGGAGAGCTTCAGTCCTTGTATCCCTCATCTCTGCCCAAAAACTTACCTGAGGCAGCATTGTATCCTCTGGATTTCTTACCAAATGTTCAGATGTTGGAATGTTCTGCTATGGCTTCACTCCAACTTGGAGTTCTGGAGATGCTGCTATTCCTGTTGTCTTGTCCTCCTCTGCTGTGGAGCTATTTTTGATCTCTGATATAGACATGTTTCCCCTTTTGCCAAGTCTTATCTTTTACTCCTTTCTCACGCCACTAAAATGCACTTTTTCTGACCTAAATCCTCATTCAGTTCACAGTCTCAGGCCTTACAGGCGTCTAGGACAATGCTACTTGAAGTGATGGCCCTGAACCACACCACTGGCGCTGATCCCTGGAATGTTTCCAAGGAAAGTAGTAATAGTTTTAGCCAATGGACACACAAATGTGCAGGTTCCTGGCATATTGGCAAAACACCAGACTCCTCTTTATAAGATAGCTTAAGAAGTGCACACAAAAACCACCAATAACTAGCTGTAATTTTTATTCTGTGCATGCATATGACATTATTAACCACCACAAGACATATTTTCGATAACATCTGGGTGAGAAATCTGAGATTCTAAAATTACTGGAAATGGTAAATAGCATTCTAGTTTTAAAATCACAGCTGGAATGTGATATATTCAAGGCACAGAAGCCCAGGCCTGGTTAGGGTTTGAATTGAACTCTTCTTAATACATCCATTTAAGGAGTTTGTTTCTATCAAGATGGATATTGCATTACTTTCTGACTGTTATAAATGAGAGGAAATATTTATGGTGATCCAATCAACTTATGATGTCCATTTCAAACCATAATAATTTCTAAGTGCTGGATTTATTGTTTCTCTCTTTATACAGTTTTCCAGCTGTGAAACTACTTAAAGGATCAAATTCTTTCTCAAATTAGAGTGACTTTGCTGGATTCACTGAAACTGTAACTGTCCTGCATGATATTTTGCCTTTTAAACAATTGTTGTTATAGAATTAGTTGTGGTTTCTATATAGCTATTTCTACAGCAAAAGCGGAACCAGGGGGTGCCTCAGAGTGGAAATGTGCACTCTTGAGAAAACAGATTAATGCCCCTCCTCCTCCTCCCCTCCACCACCCTCCCTCAAAACCCCAAAGTGGTATTCCCCTCAACAAAACTGCATCCTTAAGAACAGCATAGGAAATGATACTGGAGACTGCAGATGGATGGGAATTTGCAAGGAAACATTTCCTTATCCTCAATGGAGTCCTACTCCTCACCACAATGATGCTTTTCCAGCTGGGCTATGGAAAGTGTGATATGCATGGGAAGAATGATGTCAAGGAAAGTTAACCCATATGTACCTTGTTGTTCCACTGATTTGTGCTTTCCACAGCCTGAAAAACAACTGTTTGGTGGGCCAGGGGCATATAATTGTGTTGTGCCATAGTTTGAATGTCGTTGTCTCTGTGACAATTGTATAGTATATCTTGGTGTATGCCAAGGAAACGTTTTCCAGGGCTATACATGCCCACTGCTAGTCTAGTTCTGAAACACCATTGATTTTGACCATACCCATCAGAATGGCAATACTTCACACAGCCTTTGGAGGACAAAGGTTGCCCACATATGAATTATGATAGTATTAAGGATTTCCTCTTCTCCCATTCAAACGCAGGTATAGTATTTCATACATTCTCCAACTACAGCAAAAGCGACCTATGACCAAATCACGTGGAACTTTTTTGTTGTTATGTGCCTTCAAGTCATTTCCAGTGTATGTGCATTTTAAGGCAAACCTGTCACAGGGGTTTACCTTGGCAAGATTTGTTCAAAAGGAGTTTGGGATTGCCTTTCTCTGACACTGAAGAAGTGTGACTTGCCCAAGACCTCGAGTAGGTTTCCACTGCTAAGTTGGCATTCTGTCCCTGACCCCCATTGATTTAGTCTAACATTCAGATCACTACACCTGGCTGACTCCTTGTGTTCCTGAAAATAAATCTCCCACAGTAGCAACAAGGAGCTTGCATTGGCCAGAAACTCCAAGTGCAGGTAAGATCCCCACCAAGGAGACCAATGGGGAAAGTTGCAGCAGCATTCCCATGCCTTACACAAAATTAGAAGACTGAAACAAATGGTGAAAGCATTTCCATTCAAGTACAGCAGTAAGTCTTTGGGTTCCCTGGATGGGGAGCCTCAGTTATTAGTGAAATAAAAAGAGATCAAACTGTAGAAAATATTGAGTTCACTGCTTTGAATACTGGCTGTATCAGTGGAAGGGAAAGTGGTGAGTGCTCTGTCCTCTGAGATGCTCTATTGCTAAGAACAGAAGCATCTCAGGTAATGAAAAGCAAACATTTCCTTTCACCTATTGCCACGATACAGAGATGAGACAAAAACATGGACATAGCTCCTTGGTGCAACTCCCTTGTTGCTTAAGTTTACCTCTTTAGGGTATTTCTCTCTCTTCAGTTTCAAATTCAAGAGAGAACACCCATGTGTTTGCATTATGAAATTTTCCTATAAATAAATAAATAAATAGAAAACACTGGTGATTTTGGATTGTTATTGTGCCCATGATTCCAATGTCTGGTGACCTGTCATGGCATTTTCTTGGGCTGAGAGTGTGTGGCCCATTCAAGGTCACCCAGTGGGTTTCCCCAGCTGAGCAAGGAGTCCTGGTCTCCAGAGTTGTAGTCCAGTGTCCATATCACTACTACACCACGGTGGTATTTTTAGATCTTATTAAATCAAAATCAACGTGGTACAAAAAATGGATGGCAATGTCTTTATTTTCCTTGCAAACCTTATGCAAACTGCTAAAGAAAGCCTTGAAATCACCTACAGTGGTCTAGCCTCCTTTTTCTTTGTTTTGGAAGCAAGTACTCTTCCTAGACCACCATTGGGTCGGAGTTATCAGGGCATTCAGCCATATGTATCCCAGACGCTATTGAATGTTTGCCATAGGTTCTTCTGTACATCTGGAATGGTTTATATTATAGCAATGTGTTAGTCCGGTGGGAGGTAGGGCGCACTCTCATGCGTGTGGACCTTTGAACTTTCAGCTCTGTGTAAATGCTGCACGAGCTTCCTAAAATACTTTGTAGCAATTACAACCGAGTATCATGTCTCACTGCCATTATTACTTTATGGTTGAGTCATCTGCTTCTCTGGGCCTGTCTTTCTTCGTTCCCATTCTGCTGGAAAGCTTTTCTTTTTTTTAAAGCTGACTTCATCAGATTTTTCAGCCTAAGTAGAGGTGCCATTTCAGATAGAAAGGCCAAAGAGTCTTCTAGTGGAGGAGGAGGAAGAGTAAGTTCCATGAGACTTATTTCTCGTTGCTTCCATAATTAATTGACAAATACAAGTGTATTTTGTTTTATCATATCAAACTGCAATATGTGTTAGTTTTAGAAAGAGATATGGGAGGCTTAATGAAGCTTTACTACATAATGAGAAAGTGTCTATGAAAGCTAAGACTCAGCTAAAAAACGTTTTGAAGAATATTTGAATAAAGGAACCGGTATTAGAATGGTTTGGGATGCTAGCAAAACCTTCATGGGTGTTTTTTAACATAACAAAATGCAAATGTGAAGAGAAAAGAGAGAGAGAGAGAGAGAAAAATAAAACTGGTTCAGGATGAAATTAAGGATAAAGAGAAAATGTTACAAAAGAAGTCAACAAATAAGAACTTGAGTAATGAGATTAAACAGCTACAAAAACCTTTCTCAATGACTACAGTTTCAGAGATCAAAAAGGTATGTTAGACAGAAGCATTTTTATTTGGCCAATAAGCTGGGATGATAGCTTGCTTGCTGGTTACAGAAAAAAAGACATGATAACAACAACAACAACAACAACAACAACAACAACAACAACTTAATTTTTATATCCCGCCTCCATCACCCCAAAGGGACTCAGGGCAGCTTACATGGGGCCAAGCCCAACAGAGCAGTTAAAACATAACACATTAAAATGCATATCAACAACAAAAACCATATAAAGAAATAAAAAACAACAACATTAAACAGTATATAAAACATACATCAAAACCAACAACCAATAGTAAAGCTCAGTGTCTCATTGTGGGTGGGCAAACTGTTGCCACAATACTGGAGGATAGAGCTAATGTGTAAAGTGCAAATATCATATAGCAGCGTTGAGGACAAGAATGATTTACCATTAAGGATTTGGATCAATCGTAAAGTGCTTGAGGACAAGATTTTTTGGGGGGGGGGGGGGAGGCGTTCTAGCTGGGAAGAAGCAAATATTAAATATTAGCATTGGAAAGAAGGAAGTTACCAACCAGAACAAGATTAAATCGGTTTTCCACAACTGCTACTCTTCTCTCTATAGAACTATAGATTCATCTAAAGTTTCCTTGGAAAAATATTAGAAAAACAAAATCCTCTCTATACTTCATGAAGAACAAAGTAAAGGACTAGGTTCATTTATTTATTTCAGACATTTATATCCTGTCCTTCTCACCCCAGAGGGGGACTCAAGGTGGTTTACAATCGTCAACAATTAGATGCTAACAACAATAATAAAAACACAGTTAAACATTAATTAAAACATTATCATAAGTTAAAAAGACCATTTAAAAAAGACAAATCCAAATCTTTAACTAACTGTAAGAAAGATTGGGGTCAATTTATTGTGTTCCTCCAGCAAAGATGGAGCCAAATCTCCCTCGCTAGTTTTTTGGACTAGAAGTGGGTTACTATGTGGGGAAAGGATGTACCAATGGTTACTTTTAACTAAATGGGTGTAGAAAACGGAGATAATATGACCACCAGACAGGGAATGTAAACCTCTTAGTTATTGTTTCTATGATGTAGTAGTAGTCTTCTAGAAAAAGTATTTTTAGTCTTTTGTTGATGATGTTAGGTTTTTTTGTTTTTGTTTTTTTGTTTGTAGGTTTTGTTTTAATCTCTTTTAATAAAAATTAATCATGAAAAAGAAAGAGATATGAGATGTATTCGCATTATAGAATTAATGCAGTTTGACATCATTTTAACTGCCATGACTCAATATTATGGAATCCTTGGATCTGTAGTTTTGTGAGGCACTAGCACTCTTTGAGAGAGAAGGCCAAAGACTTTTAAAATATGGAATACACTTATGTAATAAATGTTTATTTTCAAAGCCTCCGAGATGCCACTCACACATAGTCTTCTAGTTTAGACCACATTAATTCTTGTTAATGTGCCTGTGCAACTTTATTTCCAGTTCAAAATATTTTAAGTTCCATAAAGCTCTTTGCAATTGAACTACACTTAGATCATAAGGGGGGAAAGTGTCTCCATTTGAAATTTGATTTGTAAGTTCTGCACATAATTTAGTTTATTGTTTCATAGCTATTGGGTAGCAACAGAGCATCTTTATATCTTTCTCAAATACAGTGCATGTATGGAGGATTAATACGATGTGCTTTAAATGTCATTTTCAGGTGTATGTGTTTGTATTCTGCTCATCTCAAATTTGTGGATAGTCAAGAACTCTGTGGAGCATATTGTGGAAATCCATCCTTGAAGCCATAAAAGTATGAATTCAAACCACTAGTTTTTAATGAGACCATTTTTTTACAGAACAGGGTCAGTTTAAAATGCAGCCTCTGGCTATTGTCTGTCTACCACTGCAACCTGGATTTTCAATTAAAGCCTCAGAAGTCAGAAGCAAGCAAAGTGTCAATCACAGAATTCAGGCAGAAAAGAAGAGTCCTTTTTCTCCCATTACTTAAAGTTTAGGAGATATGGTCTGAGACTATCATCATGTTTTGAATTTCCGTAACACTGTTCCACATTACTGACTACCACTAGGCATATAAAATCATGTGGCATGATGATATCATATAAAAAACACTATTAGCTAACCATTATGGAGTTAGTGTCATTTCCTTTTGTGATCCGAGGATGCCAAACCAAGAAACAAAGGAATTCTGCTACTTATCACTTTAAGAAACTGAAATCAAACTACAAGATTGTTGAACTATTTTTCTCATAATATTCTCTGCATAGTTTTGCAAATGAAGCAGTCATGGTCATATTAGTCTAGCCCAATGGTTCTCAACCTGTGGGTCCCTTATGTTTTTGTCTTCAGCTCCCTACTGGCTTGGATTTCTAGGAATTGTAGGCTAAAACACCTGGGGACCTACAGGTTAAGAACTGTTACGCAGTGACGTGTTTTGCCCAGCGACCCAACGCTCAAAGTCCAAAATGCAAAAGACACTCAGACCAGAGTAAAAAAATGAACAGAAAAATCTTTACTCAGCAGAGATGAAAACATAAACTGGCAATGTTGCATACAAAAATCAGGCAGTGCAACAAACTTACATCGTCTTTGTAAGAAACACAAAATAAGGCATCTTCATTTTACAGCAAATGAGAGATCAAAATAAACCTTGAATAAATGCTATTTCACCATAGCCTCCTTCAGAGTAGCTTCTCCAAACTACTCCCCAGAGCAAAGCCTTTGTGCATAGGTCTCCTCAGAGAAAAGGCTCTCCAGAAGTTCTCCTTCAGCATCTCCTGCTAGAACTCCATGCTGGTACTCAAGAATGTATTCAAAGAAATTCAAACAGATATAGCCCCTTGGGTGTGGTTCAAGCTTGCTGGTTGCCCTACTTTACCAGCTGCACATAATAATTACACACAATAAGGTTTTTCTTTACACACACACACTTGGTCCTGCAAGGACTTATCACAACAAGAACCACTGGGCCTTTGTCAGGTTCATCTACTTGACTTGGCGAAGAAGCCTAACGTACAAGAATCAGAGGGTCAGCAACATGGACCCTGGGGTAAAAGCTTGTTATATTTTGAAAACTGAAAACATTGTTTTATGTTTGAGGTTTTACATCTACAAAATAAACTAAATAGATGTAACCTCAATTTCATACAGGACATTTTATGCACGTGGATGTGTCTTCAAGAAAAAAGCTGGGCCATTTCAATTTACAAATCTATAAGTAAAATCATAAAGTGTTGTAGTATATTTATCCTTTGCTTCTAAATAGAGATATTTTGAATGACTTATTCTACAGACAGTTTGCCAATTGAAAATATTTGTGCACATATTTTATATTTTTTATAAGCCACATTGAGGTATAAGTAAAGCAATACAATGCAATCCAATTCAATACAATTATTTATAACTCCTTGCTGTTGGTTCAGGATCACACTGAAAAAATTGCTCAAATTCTCTTTCAGATTTTCCTGGGCTGCTCACATGGCTTCTGGATTCATTTTGCTCCACCCTAGCATTAAAGAAAACATGTCCACACAACTCTCAAATAGAAGACAATTTGCTCCAGTCTGTTTTTCCCTGGTTGCTGCAGCTGGGAGGTTTGGCATTGTACTTTCTCAAATGTTTCCCAAAAATGAGCATGTTTTTTTTTCTCTTTAAGACATTTGGGAACTGTCATCTAAATTAGCTTCTGCCTCCTTGACCATAAACTAGCATCTCTCAAGTGCTCATTTTCTATGGCTCAATTCCCACCCCAGTGTAAATTTCATATGCTCCAACTGTCCCAGTTTGGCAGGAACAGTTCCATCTGTGACCCTACTTTTTCAGCTTCTTTTAAAGTACCCCAGTTTTTCTCTTCTCCTTTCACTTTTCCCCTTTGTTCTCAGGTTACTTCAGAATTCAAAGCATAAAAGTAAAAAAAAAGTTGTGCCTAGGAACTCAGCAAGAGGACAAAGATAGAAGGGATGGAATCTTTCCCTTTCCAGAAGACTCAGCAACAGTAGCCTCTCTACTTATGCATTACAAAGCTGTTTAAACAAAAAGTCTAATCTTTATCTCTCTCCCACCACCACACTCTTGATGTTGCTTTGCCCATCTTCATTAGTAAAATGTTGGAGGATTTGAAATAGGTAGACTATGTGAACTTTTTCCAGTTAACTGGGTTGCTGTGAGTTTTCCAGGCTCACAGCAACCTAGTGATTCTAGCCATGAAAGCCTTTGACAACAAATCTTCGTTAAACTTGGATGAAGTGCTGGATTCTGGAAGTACTGAAAGTGCGTACTGATTGTGTATGTGTGCCTCCAAGTCACCCGCTGATTTATGACAAGACCATGAATTTCATAGGGTTTTCTTAGGCATGGAATAATAGTTTCTCTGTAATATAGCCTACAGCACTAGATACTTGTTAACACTCTTCAATTTAAGTAGAAACAAGGACTGACCCTGCTCCCAAGATCAGAAAGAATCGGGTGCCTTCAGAGATGGTTAATTATTTCTTTTGTCATACCCAAAGCATCCATCTCCGAAGGTAAAATTAAACCACACTTACTTAGAAGTTATGACTGACATTTAGAAAGTAACAATCACTCATAAATAGCAGAACATGATTTGTTCTTTTTTTAAAAAAAGCTTCTGTTGATTCATCAGATAAAAATGAACTGCTGAACTTCCTCTCTTGTGCTGGATTTGACTGATGGGATTTGCAGCCCAATACATCTGGAGGGCATCACATTGCAAAACACTAGCTTTGGCTCAATGCAGCATCACACTGCAAAAATGGGGGTGAGAAACCTGGCCAGGATGTTAATAGCCATGGCTGTCCTCCTTCAGATGCACATGATCACACAGATTCCTGTTTTATGCTGAATTCCCAAAAGGTCTGGGTCTGGATGGAGTCTGAGGACAAAGCGTTTTCAACTTTAAAAAAGAAGATTTTATACTCCATATCATTGTGCTCCTTGGTTATTGCCATTTGGTTCTTCTCGTTCACAGTTTTTCTGAAGCATTTTAGGGACATTTTAACTGGACTGCATAAAGGAGAAGGTATTTCTACTAAATAAATTATCACACAAAAACGAAAGCCTCACTTTGTCCTAAAAAGGATCAAGGGAAAGATATGACTTCTAGAGGACATTTGAGTGTCCGTGATCTCCTATGGGACCAATGTTATTCCCCAGCCTATTACCATTGCCTACTCAATTTATAGTGTACTAACTCCCACTTGTCCTCAAAGAAACATATATAATGTATACAAATCATGCCCAGGATCTGTTCAAATTATGCTGTAGTGCCAGAATTTACCTACTACTTTGCTTTGCATTTATCTTCTGGCTCAAAGCAAATCGTGAGACACAAGCTAGAGCAGGCACGGGCAAACTATGGCCCTGCAGGTGTTTTGGACATCAACTCCCAGAAATCCCAGCCAGTTTACCCAGCCAGTAAAGAATTGTGGGAGTTAAGTTCAAAACACCTGGAGGGTTGCAGTTTGCCAATGCCTGAGCTTGAATAAGTGCTCCTTAACCCACCTCCTGATGCAAGTGAGAAAGAATAATACCCTCATTTCACCTTAATTTTGATCAAACCCTGAAACCAATGGATGATCCTTGGGGATGTCATTAAGCATTATGGCCCAACCAAATTTCCATGTTCTGTTCTGGGGTTTTCATTTTAAGGATATAATCATGTTGGAGCAGATTCAGTGAACAAGGGTAACAAGGATAATAAAAAGTATGGAGAACAACACATATGAAGAAAAGTTGAAGGAGCAGAACATGTGCAACTTGGTGAAGAGAAGACTGAGGGGTAACATGACTGTATTCTAAATACCATAACTGCTGTCAGAGGGCAGCAGGCTTGAGGGTAAAATCAGATCTAATGGTAGCAAGTAGATTTTGATTGAACATTAGAAGGAACTTCTTGACATAAGAGTGGTTTGGAAATTGAGACCAAATAACTTAATGAGTTCTGGAGTTTTTTTCTCTGAAAATTTTCAAACAGAGGCTGGACAGCTGCCTGTTGGGGATGTTCCAGCTCAGGGCTGCACAGCCTGTGGCTCTCCAGGTGTTTGGGACTCCAACTTCCAGAAGCCTTAGCCAACTTGTCCAATGGTCAGGAATTCTAGGAGCCCAGAACACCTGGAGGGCCACAGGTTATGCAGGCCTACTCTAGCTACATTTATTGCATTGTGCAGAGGGTTTGATCCAACAGCCCATGAGGTCCCTTTCAAATCTGATTCTACGACTCCATAACTCTATTTCCATAGCCAGGTGGGAATTTGAACCATGGTCTCCAGATTCATAATCCAATGCTCAAACCACAATTGGCTCTCAATGAAAGCATCTTTACTAGCA
Organism: Anolis sagrei; assembly: GCF_037176765.1. Taxonomy (NCBI): domain Eukaryota; kingdom Metazoa; phylum Chordata; class Lepidosauria; order Squamata; family Anolidae; genus Anolis; species Anolis sagrei. The sequence continues at coordinate 94,356,842 of NC_090022.1, read as the reverse complement.
AGCAAAAGGCAGCCAGGGAGGGGACAACCTACATGGTGCTTGAGGTTCTGCAATATTGGCAGAGCTTTTGTCTTGTGGCCTTCAACTGTGTTCCACTCAAGGTGTGTAGTGTGTGGTGGGTGCATGGGGTTCCAAGAAAAAGATCTCTGCTTCTGATCTTAGGGAATGGGAGCAAGATCTCTGCTTCTGATCTTAGGGAATGAGAGCATTGGTGTGGGAGGAGGCACAGAAACCAATTCAAACTTGTCCAGGAATTTCCCCACTGACTCATAGTTGTGCTGCACAAAATGAATGATTAATAACATTGAGTTCAATACATTTTGAGGACTCGGTGATGAAATAGGGAGCTTCATACTGCATTCTTGTAATTAGCTTGAATAAGGTTTTTCTAAATATCGTGTTTCAGTATATAATATGAAACACTACAAGACTCAGAAAGCAAAATTGTTCCAAATTCAGTTACCGTCTTTCCTGTATCTCCCCATTTCCCTCAGCAATCATGTTTCCTGAAACAATGCGGTGTGGTTTGAATTTGGGTCCCATCTCTTGCCCATGCTGGATAGGGTACGTATCTCATAATTTGTGATCTGCTTTACAAGCTCCATTTTAGTTTTAATTCATAAAGAAAAACACCTGGTGTTCTGTAATCCTGTTGTGGATTCATAAACTAAAGTTATGGATTCAAAGCTGCTCCACATACACTAAGAGTCCTCCTTGCAGTGAGATACGGTGGGATAGAAATACAGTAAATAAATAAATAACACCACGTAGTTGCAACCTTACTGAAATAATAAATGCACTCCAGGACTTTCTTTACCAGTCAGCAGCTGCACTAGGAAATGGAGGTCTGTTCAACTGGTGACCAGAGTAAGGAAGAATGATATTTACACCTCTTCCCAACAGCAAGTGAGTTTGTAGAATTAATGAAGTTTGACAACATTGTTACTGCCATGGCTCAGTGCTATGGAATCATGGGAGTCATAGTTTCACAAGGTCCTTAGCCTTCTCTACCAGAGGGTTGAGGCCTCATTACCTACAACTCCTGTGATTCCATAGCATTGAACCATGGCAGCTAAAGTAGTGTCAACTGCATTAATTCTACAGTGTACATGCACCCTAGGGAAATCAGGACCCCATATGCAATGCCCTGTGTCAACCTAGCTCATTGTTGGGAGTACACACAGACCCCTTATAAGATGCCATATAATCCAGATTATCAAAGCAGATAACCCACATTATGTGCTTTGAACTGGGTTATATGAGTCTACACTGCCATATAATCCTGTTCAACACAGATAATCTAGATTTTATATGTCATTGTAGAAGGGGTCCCCCGACTTTCTGTGCCCCAATTGTCAGATGAACAGATCAACTCTCAGCGCAATTGCTTCCTGGTAATGTAAGTTTGGGGAATCAAGCCAGGAGACGTTATTTAGTTTTGCATGTGTAACTAGGTAGGCAATTTAGACTATGAACCAACAATTTTAGAAATTACTGATTTTCTTGTTTTAGATAGTGTGGACTCATTAAGTCATTGGTCTGCACTTTCATGACAGAGAAATCCTGTACTTATCTTCAGTGAGGTTTACTCCCGGTCACAGCCTGAATATGTTTTACAGTTGAAGATGACCTTGAGGCTTGAAACTTGCATGAGTTTGTTCCATTAAAAAGTACTACACAGCCAGCTTTGAGTCTCCCCATTATAAGCAGCTACATCAGTATTCTATCAGGATAAAAAGCTTCCAAGGCGAAATCTAAAGTTACAAAGCACAGAAACATTAATTTGAAGTCGGAATTACAGAAAAATTGGCGTCACACAAATATCTGGCTAAAGGACCTTCTGGGAGATAGATAGATAGATAGATAGATAGATAGATAGATAGATAGATAGATAGATAGATAGATAGGCAGGCAGGCAGGCAGGCAGGCAGGCAGGCAGGCAGGCAGGCAGGCAGATATTAGATCATCACTGCTAATGCAGTGGCTACTACATGGTTTATAGATCTTTTGAAGGCAGTAGAACATGAACCTAGGAAAAACAGGTATTTAAAGGAATATATTAGAGACTAGCCATCCCCTGCCATGTGTTGCTGTGGCCCAGTCTGTGTATATGTGTTTTTTGTGTGTATATATTTGTGTATATGTGTATATATGTGTGTTTGCGTGTATATATGTGGTTTCCACATGCATTGTAATGTATTTTTTGCTTTTTGGCTTTTTAAGTCTCTTCTGCTGTGTTTTTCAGTGTTTTATGAGTGATGGTCACTCGTTTGCGTGTATATATGTGGTTTGTGCATGCGTTGTAATGTTTTTTCTTTTGCTTTTTAAGTCTCTTCCGCTGTGTTTTTCAGTGTTTTTATGAGTGATGGTCACTCGTTGGCCTGGTACATGCATTGTGTCCAAATTTGGTGTCAATTCATCCAGTGGTTTTTGAGTTATGTTAATCCTATGAACGAAGATTACATTTTAATTTATATAGATAGCAAGGTGCTTGTTTAATATTTGGATTTACTATATCTTCTCAGGAACATGCCATGAAATTAGTCTTTTCATCTCTACCTAACTGTGGAAGTCACACTGTGAATCCTCATTAGAACAGGCACTGGTCAATCTTTGAAGGGGAGACTATCAGATTTGTTCCTTTGTTTCAATGCACAAATAAAGCCATGGAAACTTTAGATGTTTAGAAATGTACCCTGAAGTACATATGTAGTGAATAATAGTAGTCAAATGCTTTTTTATGTTTGTCAATTGAAAGAGGTCTACTGGGCTTTGGATGAGATGTGCATCTCTCCTTATCTCTGCTCTGAGGAAATAGATTTTAAGTGGGGAAAGAATAATAATTTAAATTTATTTTGACATTATTTCTCCCACACGTAGAAGCTTGGAAACATTACTGTTATCCCTCCCAGAAGCCCCTGCCCCCCCCCCCCCCCAACCATGGCTAATGATTGTGTTGGTTGAGGGATTCTGGGAGATACAATCCAAGAAGTAATTTTCCAATCTCTGATTTAAGGTCTGTTTGTTAGAGGCCTAGCCCCACCATGGTAGCCTGAGAAGAAGATCCTGATGTTCCGCATAAACAAAGGGTGTTGTGGTGCTTGGGAGACTGAATTTGCACACGTGCTCCAGCTGTTTGAAAGGCTTACAGAGCACTCTCTAAGCAACACTGTTTTCAAGTGGAAACACCACTGTTTATTCCATGCACGAACACCCCCGTGCCCTGGCAAAGTTCCCAGGAATGTTAATGGGATTTTTCTGCACTTAGAGGACAAGAACTTCACTTGGGAATGGGTCATTAGGATTCTGCTCCTCAGATGATAATAATGTATTACCTTCATGGGCTCCAGGCTCAATGCAAATTTTGCATGAGTCCTTCTCTTGAGTGTAAACATTTTGTCGTATAACTACAACCAGGAAGTTTAATATCCTCAGACAATTAAATAAAAGTATCTGAACACAGGCTATTCTCTCAATTGTTCTCAATCTGGGTCTTTTAGTTCATTTTATTCCTTAGTTCAACACACAGTTCCAAACATTAGCAAGTTCTTCTGGTAGATGTCTCAAAGACAGAACATGATTTTACAGTGATTTGGTGTAAGAGCCGTAGCAAACTAGGATTTTGCGAGAGCAAACTAAGCCAGCACGAGCGATGCTTCCCTAGCAAGGAAAAACAGGCACACTAGCAAGAGAGAGAGCAGCCTGGGGAAAAAAGGTGGGGCGCCGTAGCAAACTACTGGAAGCGAGAGCGAGCTTGTGCTCAAGCTCACTCTGAAGCCCCGCCTTTTTCCCCCCGAGGCTGCTCTCTCTCTTGCTAGTGTGCCTGTTTTCCCTTGCTAGGGAAGCGATGCGAGTGTACTCTCGCAGTTGGCAGAATTCAACTGTGAGCGTACGCTCGCATCCCTGCCCTCTGCAATGGAAAACAGGCACGCTAGCAAGAGAGAGAGCAGCCTCGGGGGGAAAAAAGGCGGGGCTTCGGAGCAAGCCCGAGCGCAAACTTCCTGTAGTTTGCTGCGGCACGAGTGTATGCTCGCAACGCTGCCCTAGCAAAGGGAAATAGGCGGAGAAAGAGGCGGAGCATCGCTCGTGCTGGCTTAGTTTGCTCTCGCAAAATCCTAGTTTGCTACGGCTCTAAGACACCAATTAGGCAAAGTCTGGAGAAACGGCCTTCTTTGGAAAATCAATCATAAATAAAGATGGGAAGGCCATCTAAATTGATTTAACTGCCATGGCTAAATACTATAGAACCCTGGCAATTGTAGTTGTACAAAGTATTTTGTCATATCTGCCAATGAGTGCTGGTACCTTATGAAACTACAAAACCCAGAATTGTATAGCATTGAACCATGACAGCTAAAGTGATTTCATACTGCATTCCCTGTATAGTATAGATTAGTGGTTCTCAACCGTGGGTCCCCAGATGTTTTGGCCTACAACTCCCAGAAATCCCAGCAAATTTACCAGCTGTTAGTATTTCTGGAAGTTGAAGGCCTAAACATCTGGAGACTCACAGGTTGAGAAACACTGATATAGATGCATCCTGAGTGAAAGTACAGAAAGCGAACTTCCCTTTGGCTTGGGGCCCTTCTACACATGGCTAAAATCCCTGAACTAACCAGGTGAAAAGGCAGGTGGCTAAATGATGTTTAGCCAAAGTATGGGTGGAATCGGGTTAACAGCTGAAAAGCACATGTTAAAAAAGTACACTTAAAACCCAATTCGTCTGAAAAATATGTACCTTCATATTTTTGCAGTCATGCAAAACACATGCTTTCCTTCCCTTCCCTGTGGACTGTGCACTTTTCAAAAGTCTGAAACAGCTGATGAACTGATCGAGCTGCCAAAACATGGAGCCATAGACACACAGGTGGCTCAAGGGAAGCACAAGTGCAAAGCAGTTAGAATGCGCTGAAAGTCTTTCTTCAAAACTTTATAATACTAGACAGGTTGAATTTAGAGTTGGGTGAAGAGAGAGATAAGAAATCTCCTTGTGTGTACACAATAAGATATTCATATAAAGGAGTGCATTAAAAAAAACTTCTGCCAGATGTCCCCCGTTCACCCTCTATATTGATTTCCTGTTTCTTGGCAGGGGGTTGGATGGGATGGCCCGCAAGGTCTCTTCCAACTCAATGATTCTGTGATTCACTACAAAGGATGGCTGTGAGGTCAGTGTGGATCTGCTGTCAAGTCCTGGGACTTTTTGCCTTAGTTTTAAAATGTGCATTTTGGCATTGTCTGGAAGCACCCTTTCTCTGGCTTCCTTCTCTTCAGCTCCCTTTCCTTTTCAATTATGTAGCATGACATTAATGTCTTTTTTTTAATTGTTTTACTGGTTTTTCCCACTCCCACCCTCCCCTCCTTGTACATGCCATTTATACATCAAACTACAGGCATGACATTAATGTCAAGGTGCCCTTTTACACTACACAGTTAGAGGGCTATCAGTCCATTTTAGTGCCATGCAACTTGTACCTTATGGGAATCGTCCATTGATATCATCAATCAGAGAGCTCTTCTGATGCTGCTGACCAAACTACAAACTTATGGGATTCAGCCATGGCCATTAAAGTGCTGTCTTGGTGCCATGCCTGTGTAGTGTGGAAGGCTCCATTTTCAAACTGCATTATATGGCAGTGGGGCCAAAGTTGAGGACACTGGCAAAAGCTAACAAGGGACAGCAATAGTCAAAAGAAAGGAAGTCAAAGGTGGCCCCACCTCTTCATTCACCAAAGATGCTCTTTAGTCACAAACAATTGTTGCAAAGAAGCAATCTTTGCAGATTCACATTCATTTATATCCCACTTTATCTCCCCAAAGGGGACTCAAAGCAGCTTGACACAAAAATATTAGTATACAAATATGCAACCATTAAAACAGGATGAAATGCAAACAGAATAAATAATATCATAGTTAACATCCATCAAAACGTATTCAAAGTTAAAAACCACAGCACCCTCTGACAAGATCTTAAACACCCCCATCTTTAAAAGTCTGCCTGAATAGAAAGGTTTTAGACTGCTACCAGAAGGACAGCCAGGAAGGGGCCATTCTGGCTTCCCTGTGGAAAAGGGAGCTCCAGAGTCGAGGGGCAGCCACTGAGAAGGCCCTCTCTCTTGTTCCCACTAAACGGGCTTGAGGTGGGGGTGGGCCTGAGAGAATGTTAAATACAACCTGAGGCAACAAACCTAAAAGAAACATCTTGAGTCTGCTTACAATAGTGTTAAGAAGGCTGAAAGAAAATGTGGTTTTAGGCGGCTACACTATACTGTTGCTTAGATTTGTTTAAGATTATAAGTGCGTGGCATGTCTCTTACCAGGTTCCTGGAGATGAAATTAGACGTGCATAAGGAAACAGATGTTCAGCTGGGGCAAGCCACTTTGAAAGCCAGTGTGTAGCTATGTTAATTTATATTAATGGAAAACATGATCCGGGAATTACGCAGAATGACAGGAATGTTCCAACTGGAAAGTGGAGACAATGTAAAGACATCAACACCCCATGTTACATATACCCAATAGAAAGGAATAATCTAGCTGCTTCGTGAGAGGAAGTAAGGTAACTATGAATTCTACTTTTTAGAGGGCAACCTTCCATTTGAAGGGCTTTCTGAGAATCCTATTTGAAGGATTTCTCTCTTATTAAGAAACTGTAAGAAAAGAGATAATTGGCTCATTCACAGTTAATACCTTGATTGAGGAAGTACTGGTATTTTGGTTATGTGGTTTGAGTCTTCACTATTCTGGTGAAAAGTATTGTATTTCTCCAAAAATATTAGTATTTTTCTCTCTCAGTGTACTGTACTTCTATTTATAAAAACTGGAATATTCCAGTTTTGTGCAAATGTACCCTACCCCTTTTGTTTGGTAAGGGATGAAAGACTGAGACCAATTTTACTGACCCTGTGTTTTATAAATTAAATGTATTTTGAATCCCATATTTTATGCTGCTTTTCATAGAGTAGCTGCAAAGTGACTTAACAATAAAAGCATTGAAACACCATAAAATATAACAAGACCAAAGCATGAGCTAAAATTAGAATGAGAGATAAAAGGGACAATGGAGCCAGCAAATAAAAAAGGAGACACAACTAAAAGGAGTAGATGAGCCAGATTATCATGAAAAGTTTCTTGAAGCATGCAAAGACATGAAGATAACATGTCCTCACAAGCTAATGGATAAGAGAATCCAATTTAGATGAAAGTTTGGTTGATTATTTAAAGCTGGACGCTAAGGATGACTATTAGAAATGTTTTCCCTTTCTCTGAAGAAATGTGTTTACAAACGGGGAATGCTTCTTGATTTATCTACATCACCTTTTTTATCATGTCAGAGGAGAATTGGAGTTCCTTCTGGTGTGAGAGAACTGGCCGTCTGCAGGGACACTGTCCATGGGACTGCCGGATGTGTTACCATTCTGTGGGAGGCTTGTCTCATGTCCCCACAGGGGAAGCTGGAGCTGACAGATGGGAGTTCACTCCGTCTTGCGGATTCGAACCAAGTCTTCAGGTCAGCAATTCAACCGGTACAATGGTTTAACCCATTGTGCCACCGTGGCTTGCCAAAAGTATGGTTTACATCTGCAGCACAGAATGCATTTGCACAGTTTAGCCGTGAGACTCTATCTAGACAGAGACAGCCTGGCCTGAATGCAACATGCTCCAGTAACCTTGATGTTTGGCAACTGTAGCCTTGAAGATGTTTTCAAAACAGATCTGCATGTGGTGACTAGATTGGGATTAAGCATTATCTTCCTAATTGCCCAGTGATGAACTGGTTGCACTGACTGCCAGTAGTCAAACTGTTACTTTTGATTTTTTAAACCATTTACAACTTAGGAACAGAATTTTTGAATGATCTTAAATAGAGGGCCAATTTTGGATGACCTGCAGGCTGAGTTGTGACAGCTGGCTCCTAAGGATAGGTTTTTACACTTGGATTTTTCATGTCCAAAATGGTAAATGACAACTCCCCAAAATCTTGGGGGGTGGGGTGGATTTGGCATTGATGTATAATAACCTCACATACCATGTTCTGAAACAGAAAGAACATTTTTAGAAAGGAGTGACCAGAGTTACAGTTATATTCACATATTAAATTGCACTTTCAGAAATGAATGAGGTGAATAATTTTAGTGTATTGGAGAGAATTGGAGAAGGCAAACTGGAAGGGAGCTTTGTGAACCTTCTCCCAGAACCATGCTTTGGCCACTTGTGACTAAATAGATGAGTCTTTTTGGCAGACTATCTGAGAAACAGAACACAAAAAGAAAAGCAATTGAAAGGAGAGGGGAGTAGACCCAGGAATTAGTGGCAAAATTATGTAGCTACATTTTATGTGTATTAACTTTGCTGCAGATGCAGGCCAATGCATACAAGACAGGTTGATGTCCCCCTCTGAGCAATGCTTTTCCTAGGGGAAGGGGCTACAATCTTCCTATGTCTGTCCTGAGAAGGAAAAGGATGTGGGTGGTATTCCCCAGATGCATTTAAAAATGTTATTGTGGGTTTTTTTAAAGAAATGTAAACTGTTCTAGGATATTTTTATTTTTTTAAACAATTTAGTAGCACAGATTGTGAGCACATCATAAAGGCTCCGTCATCTGAAGGTACATTCTGCAGAGTCAGACAATATACATATGTTGCTAATGTATGTGGCAGGTATCCAGCACAATGAAGGCTGAAGCAGAAGAACCAAAATGCAAAGCGTGGGAATGAGGTTGGGAATGGCAAAGTTACCTTGTTTATTTTTGCTGATGTGAACCATCTGACTTGCCACAATACTAGAACACATGCTTTCTGAAAGAAATAGATGTTAACATGGATCAAATCTGATTATTGTGTGAAACAACCACAGCACTGCTTCCATGCTAGCAGTTTTGGCAGACTGGTTCATTTGGTATGGGGATGAGGACACACAATATGGTTTCAGCTGCTCTGAGCTATCTGGCATATTGTCATGAGGTCTCAGGAGAACATTCTCTACCACAGTTTCGCAAAAAGCAAAAGAACACCTCCATTAAAAGATCATCCAAACCAGGGGTCCACAAACTTTTTAAACAGAGGGCCAGGTCACAATCCCTCAGACTGTTGGCGGGCCGGATTATAATCGAAAAAATCATGCACACTTCAAATATCTTATTTGTAGTGCAAAAAACATTTTAAAACAATACAATTTTAACAAATATAAACTTATTAGTATTTCAATGGAAAGTGTGGCCCTGCTTTTGGCTGATGAGATAGGATTGTTGTTGTTATTGTGTGCTTTCAAGTAGTTTCATACTTAGCTTGACCCAGAGCGAGGGCCGGGTAAATGACCTTGGAGGGCCGCATCCGGCCCCCGGGCCTTAGTTTGAGGACCCCTGATCCAAACCCTGACCTTTTAACCTCAGCATATTTTTCACAACAAAACCATAATTGGAAAAGTACCGAAGAACATGCATTCTGAAGGACTATTATTTCCTGACTCTAGTTGTCAACTTTGTGTATGTTCTTTCATGTTTTGAATTACTTCAGCTCCAAGTAGACAGCTATATGAATAGATGCAGACTTCAACACAGAGGGATTCAGGGCTTGTGAAATCCCCCAAATCCCAAAATGTGAAAATGCTGTTGGACTAGAAAATTCATTTATGACAGATGATGGTTTCTGTTTGGCTGCCAGCCAGTTTCCATATTAAATGCATTTGCTGTGCTGAATAACCATGCTTGATGATAGGATTGCAATGGTCAAGGGCCAGTTCAATTGCCATTGGTTCTACTCAGATTTCAACATTACTATCTGAAAATTCCCCCTGGTATATGGCCTGGTATATTTTCCTGGTATATGGCCTGGAATGCCATGGCCGGATATATTCAACAGCTATCCCTGAAGCTATTTAAGATAGGAATCAGGAGATAGAAGAGTCTTCCATTGGTTTAATATCACCTGACCAGCCTGGAGCTCCAGGTGGCACAGTGGGTCAAACCCCTGTGCCGGCAGGACTGAAGACCGACAGATTGAGGTTCGAATCCGGGGAGAGCATGGATGAGCTCCCTCTATCAGCTCCAGCTCCCCATGCGGGGACATGAGAGAAGCCTCCCACAAGGGTGGTAAAACATCAAAAAGCATCCAGGCATCCCCTGGGCAATGTCCTTGCAGACAGCCAATTCTCTCACACCAGAAGTGACTTGCAGTTTCTCAAGTTGCTCCTGACATGACCAACCCCCCCCCCCCCAAAAAACCAAAAACTGACCAGCCAATTGCTTCCAAGATCTACATTATGTTTCAACAAGCTTTCAACCACAGTTAGGTGCCTTTAATAAACATGTGAGGGCCCATAGATTTCACCAAGCATTTTACATGGCTAAGATAGACTATTGTTGTTTTATATATGCAGGTATTGCTGTATTTTATTGATTTAAACCAAGTGGTTTTATGAACTGAGATATTTATGTTGGCTGTTACTGTTTTATCTTAGTTTATGTGTTGCACGTTTGAGTGCCTCTGGGAGATGGTGGCAGGGTATAAATAATAATAATAATAATAATAATAATAATAATAATAATTATTATTATTATTATTATTATGTGAGCAGAGTTTAAGGAGGTTCCATTTTGGAACAATTATTCCTAGAACCTTAAAGCCAGAAAAAGTGCTCATAGCCCCTGGAGAATTCTGGGAATAGTCCCCCAAAGGCAGCATTCCCATGCTCTGCATTACATGGCCCCATATCATACACATGACTGATGCACTGAATGGCAATGTTATACAATTGAAAATGCAAACTGATGCACCACTGAATCTGTAACCAAACTTGCAACCAAATGAATGATATCATCAATTTCAGTAGGATGATGAAGTGCAATAGCCAGAACCAGACAAAATATTCAGTCTGAACCGTTAGTATTGCTCAGAATGCACAAATGCCTGATTAGGAACTGCTAGAAACAGAGAATTGTAAATGCACCTAAACACCTAAAGGCATGACTTTAAATGATGATTTTCCTTTATGGGGAAAACAGGAATTATACATAATTTCCTGTCACTGCTAAGCAAGGCACAATCAGTTTGAGGTGACTGCGGCATGTGTAGCCTGAAAAATGCCCATATCTGGTGCTGGCCATTGAAAGTGAGGTGTAATAATGAATAATGGCAGGCAATATACTTATACATGCTTTTTTGATTTCTTTCTCTAGCCGAGCAGTTCTTAAATTTGTCTCTACGAAGTATACTGGTTCAGTATTTGGGCTTTCAGTTGAGTCCTGCCAGCCATTTGTACTGGGTAAGGATCCCAGAAAGTTAGCATCCTAGAAATCCTTTTTATACTCCAGCATTTGAGATGCAGAGACACAGGCACAATTGTCTCCTCACAGACAGGGTGACATAGGTTTCCATCCTGAAGCAGAATGGAAATTACATGAGCAGATGGAAACAAACAATAATAGCCCCGTGTCTGTTGCTGTGGGAACTGTTATTCCTCACCAAAAATATTAAAGGGTTATAGTGAAGAAGGATAACATCCTCTGCAGACCACATGGCAAACTGAGATCTTGAAAAACGGAGTACAGTCTTTAAATCTGAATGAGTAATTACTGTTTCCATCACTTGCTTCTTTCACTTAATTCATTCTGACCTTTTAATATAAATTGCTCCTCTCATCAACTTCTGGCATGTCTTTGGCCTGCAGTCTGCATAATTATTGATGCCCTTCAATTTACTAGATGGGCTGCCACATTCAATTTATTTGGTCTTTTTATAGTATTTCTTGTCTGGCTTTCCCCAAAACAGAATGCATAACAGCTACTTGATAAAAACAAAGGCAAAAAAGGGTGTTTTTTGTGCATGGTATCTTTTTAGGGCATGGTGGAATCTCTGAGGTCCTCCAGATGTTGTTCAGTTGGAACTCGCAATAGGCCTAGTCAACACTCCCAATTGTGAGGACTGCTAGGAGTTGTAATCCAAAAATGTTTGGAGGGCCACATGATTCCCAGTCTTGTGCTATGGCTTCCCCAGATGTGGTTCTTAATCTGTGTGATACCTCTGTTTGCCATAATGGTCAGATGCCCAGATTGCATCTCATTCAGCAGTGAATCTTTGTAAATTACCCTGGGTATGTCACTTAACTGTGAATTTAACTTGGTGCGTCAATAATGTGCATTTGTGGGTTTTGTTAAAAGGAAAGGTCAGATATAAATATAATAAATAATCATCTTTAAGGGAGAATGATCACATAAGGAGATGTGCTTACCCTTGCTATGGCAGCCTAAGTTTTTATACACCATGTGAAGAAAATATATAGATAATTTAAATATTTTTTTAAATGTAGGGGTATTGGTATTGTCGATAAATTAAAACACAAAATCCACAATGGCTACTGTAATAATACCCTTATTTAACCAACCAAAAGGCACAAAATCTGATGTGTCAATAATGTGTGTTTGTGAGGTTTTTTTGAAGGAAAGTTTGGATATAAATATAAAAAATAATCATTTTTAAGGGAGAGTCATCACATAAGAAGGCATGCTTACCCCTTGCTATGTCAGCCTGGGTCCTTACACACCATGTGAAGAAAATAGATAATATTAGATAATATTAATTTTTAAAAAATGCAGGAATATTGGTATTGTCGATAAATGAAAACTCAAAATCCACAAAGCAACTGTAATAATACCCATGATTGGCCAACCAAAAGGCACAAAATTGATCACACTAGCTTTTGAAGCCCAGTTTCATTTGTTGTACCATCAAAACCCACTCCAATGGAAGCTTTAATACAGGATGTCCTAGAAGTTGATAAATAATGATTAACATCATAAATAATAAATAAAATGTACAGTTAAATCAAGAGGTGTTTTATGAAGAACTGGCAGCAAGTTCCATTGGAGAACTTACAGTGCAAAAGAAAAGGTCTTCCTAAATGTTATTTTAGTTGAAACCCTTAAGGTCTGTATCAACTGTCAGGGGTTCAAATCTGCTTGAAATTCCCTGTTGTATAACAGGGAATTTGGCTCCTGTTAGGGAGCCAAATACCTTCCTGCTGTGAAGTGGTCTCCTCTGGAACAAAAGCAACATGTAGACACAAAGCTGTTCATTCCAACTGGAGGAGCCCCTAGTGGTGCAATGGATTAAACCCTTGTGCTGACAGGACTGCTGACCCAAAGGTTGGCAGTTTGAATCCAGGGAGCGGGGTGAGCTCCCGCCTGTTAGCTTCAGCTTCTCATGCAAGGACATGGGAGAGGCCTCTCATGGGACAGTAAACATCTGGGCATCCCTTGAGCAATGTCCTTGCAGATGACCAATTCTCACACCAGAAGTGACTTGCAGTTTCTCAAATCGCTCCTGATACACACACACACACACACACACACACACAAATCCAACTGGAAGGCTTTTCTCTCTTTCTCCCTCTTTCCCCTTCTCCCTGTTTTGCTCTACTCAATTTAATACTAGTAGTTAGAGAAAAGGGTTCAAACTGGGCATTTGGTACAAAATGCTAGTTTCTATGTGCAGGAATTTGGGAAAGCATCTAATTGTGATTTCCCTGACGTGGTACTGTCCAGTTATTGTGACAAAGGCTACAGCACGCAAGAGCTGGAAAATACAATAAACGAAACTAATGAGACTTTTCAAGCTGATGAAGAACATATTTGCAGTTTTGGTTCAGCCATGGGTCATTTGACAACTGAGGAGGAGAACTATTTTTAGGAGAAAAGAGACAATCCATAAAACTTGTAGCATCCCAACTGACAATATTAACAGTGTGTGACTTGAGCTCTTCTCTGATAAGAAGGGGCTATTACCCTTCCATGCCAAATGTTACTTGAGTAATAAGTAATATGCAAACAGAAGGACAGCATTTACTTCCTCTCATATCTATTGCCTTCATTATGATCCAAGAGAGCTGATCATTTAATATATTTTAATGAAACTAGAAGTGGGAAGAGTACAAAAATGTAGATGTAGTATTGCCGAATGAGGTACAAAATAGCCCAATTTTTCTGCTTTTATCCATGACTTGGATGGGGCCTGCCGAACGCCATCAGATGATGCATTCCTCCTAAAGCCCACATTCCTCCGGAAGTGAAGGGGAAGCACCAGATGGAGCTTCCTCCTCCACCACTGGGATGGAAGTGTTTTTTGAGTAGTTCCAACTGAGTTATCTACACCTTCCTCCCTTTCCCCCAAAAAGCAGCCTTTCCTCCCATCTGATTGGGAGAGGGATAGGGTGCCAATGTGCCCTGTCCCATCGTCACCATGTGATGGGGGAAGGAGAAAGGGCACGTGCAGTGACACGATGCACTCTGCATGCCTTCCCTTTTGCTGGCGACTGCTGGTGCAATGGCACGCAACACATGGGCCATGTGAAGAGGCCCCAAATGTCCATGAGTTTGTTTCTCAGAATACTGAAGCAGAAAGTTTTCACATTCAGGAAATGAAGTTTCTAAACAACTGTGCTCTTCTTCCCAGAAACAAGTATTCAGGGGATATAGATTATGAAACATGTAGCATAGGTTTTTATATCCAGTGGTACAGCAAAACAATTTAAGATACTAAATTTAAATCTCTTTAGGGGAATGGCAGGGGTACACTCACTGAAGGAGGCAAAATGAGGGCCTTGTATGTGCCTTCAAGTTGTTTGTTGACTTATGGTGCCCCATGAATTTCACCGAGCTTTTTAAAGGCAAAGAATATTCAGAGGCTCCTTTCTATGAAATATAGCCCACTGTCACCCTTAGGAACTCTACCCACCCTAATGAAATTTTTCTTCACCCCTCAAATTTCTAGCATTGCAGAGAGGTTTTTTTGTGTCAGGAGTGACTTATTTATTTATTTATTTATTTACGTCACTTATATCCCGCCCATATCAGCCCGCAGGTGACTCAGGGCGGTCTACATATCGGCACAATTCGATGCCATCAATACAATACAATTCAGGAAACTACAGGTTGCTTCTGGTGTGAGAGAATTGGCCATCTGCAAGGATGTTGCTTAGGGGATACCCAGTTGTTTTCTGATGTTTTACCATCCTTGTGGGAGGCTTCTCTCATGTCCCTGCATGGGGAGCTGGAGCTGACAGAGGGAGCTCATCCGCTCTCTCCTTGGATTCGATCCTCCAACCTGTTGGTCTTCAGTCCTGCCAGCACAAGGGTTTAACCCACTGTGCCACCAGGGGCTCCATATTGAAGAGAGTGAGACAGTGGAAATCAGACATACCTATATGCGTATATTTGTTGTATTCACATTCCCTTGGGAATGTTGCCCATCCCTTTTTAGATGCTTAAAACATGTTTCTTAAATGATCAACTAAGGTTTTAGGAGACTGAAAGAAAACTTCATTTGGGGGGGGGGGGGCAGAAGTCTTATTTGCTATACTCTGGAGGAAAGGCAGCTTTAGACATCCCTGTGTATTACTTCCATCTGTGAAACATACAACTAACTTTTCTCTCTCTCCTGCCGACTAGCCCATTGGCTTTCCATGCTTTACAACTGCTTTGATATCTCCTAATATATGATAGCAAAAAAACATAACCAAACTCCCTATGCTCTTTATCAATTTTGATATTTATTTTTTAATGGAAAAAACCCAAAATTACAAAATGGTCTTTATAGGTCACACTACCATGACGAAAGATAGTTTGTTTATACTTCCCTGGAGAGCACTCACAATTTTGTTGTAGACAAGGGAAAATATATTTAACAGAAAAACAGAAGGAATGTCTGTAACCGATGCATGCACCTAGCCAGATATCTTTGATTCCTAGCCAAAGGGATACAGTGGCAGCCCTGGTGGCCCCAGCATGATGCTGCTAGCCCACAGACTTAAACAGGCTTGTTTGCTGCTCTTCTGTCATGCACAGTTTTGGCAGGATTGGAGATTCTCTAGCCAGACTCAAGCTGATGGGACCTGAATTCTGGCCCTGAGATCAGAATCAATTTTAATGCAGTTAGAAATGTAATTTCTAAGGAGAGGGAAACATTAGATTAAGGCTCTTTAGGGCTCAGCCCATGGCAAACATTCAGGGACAAAACCTTCATGTTTATTAGAAGCAATGGAATGGAATGCAGTTATTTTCAAAGAGACGGGTGGAGCATTTGCTCCATGACTCCCACAGTCTTCAAAGAGAGTCCCATGACTACAGTCTTAGGAAATAGAAAAAAACATGCTTGATGGAGCACTAAGCAAAGAAGGAGCCAGGCACAATGGGAAGGGTTATTAATGAGCTGTCAGCCATGTCTCAATAACCTCGCTTTGTGTATACATGCCACAGCTCCCTGGCTTAGTTTCACTCTCACACAGACACAAAAAGGTTCAGAAAAGTTTAGCAAGGGTGACGTCCTGTATCGGGAAAGTTCATTTCACAGTGTATCCACGCCCTCCAATATTTCATAGATGAAAACATGTCTGTCCAACCAATATCAGAATGTGGTGAAGATGGCTACAGATATTGATGAGGAAGAAAATGCAAGCATGGACTGGATATGGCAATAAGCTGTGGCCCCTTAATACAGTTCCTCATGTTGTGGTGACCCCCAACCATAAAATTATTTCGTTGCTTTTTCATAACTGTAATTATTCTACTGTTATGAACTGTAATGGAAATAGATGATATGCAGGATGCATTTTCATTCACTGGACCAAATTGGGCACAAATACTTGATATACCCAGATTTGAATACTGGTGGGGTTGGGGGGGGGGGGGTGATTGATTTTGTCATTTGGGAGTTGTAGTTGCTGGGATTTCTAGTTTACCCACAAACAAAGAGAATTTTGAACTCCACCAACAATGGAATTGAACCTACTTGGCACACAGAACTCTTATGATCAACAGAAAATACTGGAAGGGTCTGGTGGGCATTGACCTTGAGTTTTGGAGTTGTAGTTCACCTACATCCAGAGAGCACTGTGGACTCAAACAACGATGGATCTGGACCAAACTTGGTATGAATACTCAATATGCCCGAAAGTGAATGCTGGTGGCGTTTGGGGAAAATAGACCTTGGCATTTGGGAGTTGTAATTGCTGGGATTTATAGTTCACCTACAATCAAAGAGCATTCTGAACCCTACCAACGATAGAATTGGGTCAAACTTCCCACACAGAACCCCCATGACAATTGAAAATACTGTGTTTTCTGATATTCTTTGGCAACCCTCCTGACATCCCTTGCAACCCCCCCCCCCCCGAGGTCCCAACCCCCAGGTTGAGACACAGTAGCCTACTGGGAAGGGTGAGACCCTGCCCTTTCTCCTCCCCACCTGGCTAAATGAATTGAGTGCAAATGACTTTGTAGCAACTGAAGACAAAGAGGGAAAGTGAAAGAAGGAGAGAGAAACTGGTAAAGCAGCAAAAAAAAAAAAAAAGTGGGACAACAAAGGATAAATTTGGGACTCTCCCTGCTCGATCTAGACTGTTGGTTAGGAGGAATATGCTGTGTCTGCACTGAAGCAATTTTCATATGTTGTATTCCAGTTTCAAAATACACAGGTTGCCTCTGTTTCCTTCATCTGGACTGCTCTTTGGTGGCCATTAACTATGGAGGGGTGACATGAGGTGTAGGACTGGCTGATTCAGTATGCACAGGGGGCAGTGGGGCACATCTCTCCACATGTTTTGCTTCAGACCAGTGTCTCCTTTAGACCATTGCATCTGGCTTCCCACTTGCACTTGAAGGGTGGGGATTTCCCAAGAAGCAAAAAGCAGCGGCCTTTTCCAGGAACATCTCGTGCTTTCCAAATTGTCTGTCTTGTGCCAAACTGACAGCCCTTGAAGTAGCCTTGGGAATCACTCAAAAGTCATTTTTCAATAGTGATACTGTTAGTGGCAGAAGCGTTTATTAAACCTTTCCTATTTGCTCTCTGTTCCTTTTGTGTTTCACAGTAGTACACAGAAGTAAATAAGGATTGGTTATGTGAGAGCTCCTCCTAATGGCCATACGCACGTTAACGTTTACATGTACCCTGACTGAAGGAAAGCTTGATCCAAAACATGATAGGCATTGAATTCCACAGACTTCCTACACTCATTTATTAACCCAAAGCTTGGAAGAGTAACTATTTGGATGTATGGCACTCGCTGGCTATACTCACTGGGAGGTTCTCAGAAGTGTATTCTGAACAAGTATCCTTTCCAAGGTGTGTGTCATTCTAATGGTTCTATGAATATTTTATATTGATTGGAGTGTTTGGGAGTTAGGAAATTTAGGTTCAGGCTTCCTTTTTAACTACCAAACTTTGGCTGAATCCACATTGCAGAATTGTAGCAGCTTAGCACCACATTAACTGCCATGGCTCAATGCTATGGGATTCTGGGTGTTCTGTCGCCACTGGGTCCAAACAAAATGTCTTTATTCTATAGAACGCACACTTTAAACCCAGTGGGAAGCCGGGGTGCCCGAAGAGAGATTGTTAGAGACTTCCAAAAATAATGGGCCTTAGAGTCTTTAAAAGTACAACAAAGTCTTTATTAAGGAACAAATCTTCAAACAAAACTTCACGGCTTTACTATTCAAGTCTTTAAGAGACTGGCACTAACTTGGTTTGACTGTACTATCTCATAAGGAAGAACTCTTTATAAGCCCTCCCAGGCCGTCCATCACCTAGGCCTCGCTGGTCTGGGTAATACTGCCGATCCCCAAATGCGTCTGGAAACCGAGTAACCTACCAGACGAAGCTAGAAGATGTTTAGCTGGAATTCTGTGGTTCTGCAGTGATGTCCTGTGGAAACTTCAGGGCTGTTTTCCCCTCTGGTGCTGTGAGGCTGAGAGGCTGTGAGCTCTCAGCCAGAGCGTTTGGGACCTTTTCTTTCTGTTTCCCTGGAACTGGATGGTCACTGGATGACCCCTGGATGGTCGCTGGATGGACCCAGGATCACCTTTGGATGATCCCCGGATGGCTATTTCTATTTCCCCGGAAGGTTTTGAGGAATGAAGCCTTTCCTACGGGACTAGCTGATCTGCGTCCTATAGACTGGCTTCCTTGTGTGACTGAAAATAGGCCCCTTCCCTCCAAAAGGCAAAAAGGGGCGGGACCAGGGATCCTAACTATAACTGGCAGGTGGCTTACCCTATAAATGCAAATTATAACAGGAAACCCCCTGCTGCAAAATCCCAAGGATGGGTTTGCACACAAACATATAAACACAGCAAATAAATCTGGAGCTCCTTGAACAGCTGTTCCAGAACACTGGGATTTGTACTTTGTGAGAGTTCTGGTGCCACAGAACTACAATCTCCAGAATTTTATAAGATGGAGCTATAAGTGGTGTCGAACCACTATAATTCTGCCATGTGGATGGTCTCTTTGTGTGAGTTTTGTCAATTTTGCTCAGTATGCTCCAACTTACAGGGCTGTTTTGAAAATAAAGCAGGGAGAAAAGAGCTGTGCCTATTAGGAATACTAATATAGTAAAGAAATAATCTATCAATAATCCTACTTAGAGTAGACTAACTGGAATAAATGGGAATTTAGTCCCAATAAATTTTAATCCCAAATAAACTGAAGTTGGATTTTGATCACTATTCTCATCTTTAAATGGACTGATCTTAACAGGAGACACCCAACCCCAGGCCAGTCTCTATCTCTAGGGGCCCTTCCACACAACCCTATATCCCAGAATATCAAGGCAGAAAATCCCACAATATCCGCTTTGAACTGGGTTATCTGAGTCCACACTCAGATAATGTGGGATTTTCTGCCTTGTTATTTTGGGATATAGGGCTGTGTGGAAGGCCCCTCAGTCTAGCCTGCCTTTCAAGATTGTTGTGAGGGTAAACTCTGGGGAAAACAATACTATCAAAATGTAATTTAAAAGTATTAAATGAAACAGGTGAATACTTGGGGTGAATACTTGGGGGAACAAAGAAAAACTGCATTTTAACTTTCTGCATCCAATGTGGCACAGTCGAATGAAGAATATCTGATTTTGTCAGCATGAATCATACATATGACATTCTAAATGTACTAAAGTGGTTACAGTGACATTTCCAGATGTCTTCTAAGAATGAGACTTCACTAAATTCAGTGGAAATTATGGGTTAGCAGGGTATTTGCAGACAAATCTCTTGGGACATAATTTATAGAAAGGTTGTATTCTGTCTTTCCTCTCCCATTTTGGAACTCAAAGTAGCTTGAAACGAATTAAGAAAAAGACATTGCTGAAAATACCCGACTAAGTGGTCCAAAATCCTAGGCCAAGTGGCTCATAGCTATTGCACTTTATGTTCTGTTCATTGGGTTCCTGCTAATTGTTTACATCAGAATACTATATCTAGGTCAATGTTTACTTTACCTCTGCTGCTACTGACATCCCTCCAATTTCCAGCCCAAGTGCACTTTACAATAACTTTAGCACAAGTGCACTTTATAATATTAACACAAGTGCGCTTTATAGCTTTTTCAGCGCAAGTGCAAATTGTAACAACTTTAGCACAATTGGACTATATAGCATTAACACAAGCGCACTTTATAGCTTCTGCTACACTGGAAGGAATACACAGCACCGAGAGGTGGGAATACTGGGACCCAGAGACAGATAAACATTACTATGAGCATTTGCCCACAACCGAGATTACAATTGCTGGAAATGGAGGGAACATCCCCGGGGGGGGGGGGGGGGTGGGGCTGCGGGTGAGAGGGCCGCCATTGAGGTGGTGACTGGGAGAGGGAGATACGGGAAAAGGAGTATAAAACATTCGTTTCGGCCCAAAATTTTTAATAACAAATTGGCAACTTCCAAAGATCCTAGAAATCAAAGACAAAAGCAAATTCGACCCAAAATTCTTAATAGGACATTGACAACTCCAAAAATTAATGCTACTATTCGGCCCGAAATTAATAATGATAATTTGATAGCTCCAAAACTCACTCCTGACAATATACAACTGAGGTGCCAGGATGGTGGCCCCTCCAGGCTAAAGGTGGTGCTGTTCAATGCCAGGTCGGTAAATGGAAAAACATCTATCATTCAAGATCTAATCCAAGAGGAGCGAGCCGATCTGGCTTGTATAACGGAGACCTGGTTGGACGAGGGGGGAGGGGTCAATCTCTCCCAACTCTGTCCACCAGGTTATTCCGTTCAGCACCAACCAAGGCTTGGAGGGCGGGGAGGCGGAGTCGCAGTGGTCTATAAGAACTTCATTCCACTGATCAGGTGTCCCATCCCACAATCATCTTCCTTTGAATGTGCCGGCTTCAGGATAGGTGACCGGGACAGGATAGGGATTCTGTTAGTGTACCGACCACCCCGCTGCACTACAGTCTCCCTACCTGAGCTAGCGGGAGTGGTCTCGGACATGGCGTTGAGCTTTCAACGGCTTTTGGTCTTGGGAGATTTCAACGTCCATGCCGAGGCCCCTCCTTCTGGTGCGGCTCAGGACTTCATGGCCGCCATGGCAACCATGGGCCTGTCCCAACTAATATCGGGTCCCACCCATAATGCCGGGCACACTTTAGATTTGGTTTTTGTTCAGGGATGGGATGGGGGTGACGGGATGGAGGAGCCGACCATCGCTCCGTTGCCATGGACCGATCACCACCTGATCAGATTCAGACTAACTGGGCCTCCTAACCTCCGCAGGGGTGGTGGACCCATTAGAATGGTCCGCCCCAGGAGACTTATGGATCCAAATGGATTCCTGACAGCTCTTGGGGATCTTCCCACCTCCTTGGCTAGTGATACTGCCGATGCTCTGGTCTCTCGTTGGAATAATGAGCTGACTAGGGCAATTGACACTATCGCTCCGGAACGCCCCCTCTCGAGTAACCGAGCTAAACCAGCCTCTTGGTTTACTGAGGAGCTGGCAGCAATGAAGCGAAAGAAGAGGAGGCTAGAGTGCGTGTGGCGCCGGAACTCCACCAATCCAGCCCAAACACACCTGAATGCCTTTTTAAGGTCCTACGGTGTGGCAATAACGGCAGCTCAGAAAATATTCATCACAGCCAATATTGCATCAGCGAAGAATCGTCCGGCGGAGCTTTTCCGAGTTGTCAGGGGCCTGTTAAATCCGCCAAAAAGCGAGGCCTCGGACAACTCGGTGGCTCGCTGTGAAGCATTTGCTCGATTCTTCGCGGATAAAATTGAGCGGATTCGGTCAGGTTTTGACGTCATGTTAACGGCAGTCTCTGGGGATGTAGCGAGAGCATCTGCTTGTCCAGTTTTATTGGATTCTTTTCAATTGGTTCAGCTTGAGGATGTGGACAGGATCCTTGGAGAGGTGCGACCCACCACATGCATCCTAGACCCCTGCCCATCCTGGCTGGTCAAGGAAGCCAGAGGGGGTTTGGCGGAGTGGGTGAAGGTGATGGTTAATGCCTCCTTACAGGAAGGAAAATTTCCAGCGAGTCTAAAACAGGCTGTGATAAAACCGCTGTTGAAAAAACCATCACTGGATCCCACTCAATTTGACAACTTTCGGCCAGTTTCCAATCTCCCCTACTTGGGCAAAGTCATGGAACGTGTGGTGGCAACACAACTCCAGGGGTTTCTGGTAGACACTGATTATCTGGATCCGGCACAGTCTGGCTTTAGGCCGGGACATGGAACTGAGACAGCCTTGGTCGCCTTGGTAGATGATCTGCGCAGGGAACTGGACAGGGGGAGTGTGTCCCTGTTAGTTCTGCTGGACCTCTCAGCGGCTTTCGATACCGTCGATCACGGTATCCTTCTGGGTCGCCTCAGGGATATGGGGCTCGGGGGCACTGCCTTGCAGTGGCTCCGATCCTTCCTCGAGGGACGGACCCAGAAGGTGTTACTGGGTGACACCTGTTCGGCCCCACAACCATTGTTGTGTGGAGTCCCACAGGGTTCTATTCTGTCCCCGATGTTATTTAACATCTACATGAAACCGTTGGGAGAGATCATTCGGAGTTTCGGAATGAGATGTTATCTCTATGCAGATGATGTCCAAATCTGTCACTCCTTTCCACCTGTCACCAAGGAGGCTGTCCAGACCTTGAACCGGTGTTTAGCTGCTGTGTCGGACTGGATGAGAGCTAACAAATTGAAATTGAATCCAGACAAGACAGAGGTCCTACTGGTCAGTCGTAAGGCCGAACAGGGTATAGGGTTACAGCCTGTGTTAGACGGGGTTACACTCCCCCTGAAGACGCAGGTTCGCAGCTTGGGAGTGATCCTGGACTCATCGCTGAGCCTGGAACCCCAGGTCTCAGCGGTGGCCGGGAGAGCTTTCGCACAATTAAAACTTGTGCGCCAGCTGCGGCCGTACCTTGAGAAGCCAGATCTGGCCACGGTGGTCCACGCTCTTGTCACATCCCGGTTGGATTACTGCAACGCACTCTACGTGGGGTTGCCTTTGAAGACTGCTCGGAAACTACAACTAGTCCAGCGAGAAGCAGCCAGATTGCTCACCGGGGCGACGTACAGGGAGCATACCACCCCCCTGTTGCGCCAGCTCCACTGGCTGCCGATCCAATTCCGAGCACAATTCAAAGTGCTGGTTTTGACCTATAAAACCCTTTACGGTTCCGGCCCAGTGTATTTGTCCGAACGGATCTCCCTCTACGTCCCACCTCGAAGTTTAAGATCTTCTGGGGAGGCCCTGCTCTCGACCCCGCCACTGTCACAAGTGAGGCTGGCGGGGACGAGGAGCAGGGCCTTCTCAGTGGTGGCCCCTCACCTGTGGAACTCACTCCCCGGGGAGATCAGATCGGCATCTTCCCTCTTGGTGTTTAGGAAAAGACTCAAGACCTGGATCTGGGATCAAGCCTTTGGTAATTCTGAAAGCTGATTGAATGAACTGATGATAGACAAGGACTAATGGAATGGGTGGATATATGGACTCTGAACCTGAGCTTGAGACTGTTTATGATTTTATTATGTATTGATGTTTTTAATTAATTGTTGTAATTGTTTTTATCTGTATTGCTGTGAATCGTCTTGGGCATCTAATTGTGCCCCCATTGTAAGCCGCCCTGAGTCCCCCCCGGGGTGAGAAGGGCGGGGTATAAGTAAATGAAATAAATAAATAAATAAATAAATAAATAAATTGCTAAGACATAACTTGAAATTAAACAATCAAAAATTAAAACTAGGTTAAAACATATGTAATCAAACATACGTGCATGCACACATACATACATTGGCAAGATCTAAGTCAATGTTTCGCTGAGACTGGCTTTACAAAGTCGTCTCCTGAGTTTCCACCGGATGTATCGGGGGGGGGGGGGTCAATTTTGATGTTTGATACTGTTTTTATCAATGGCATTGAATTGTTGCCAACACTGTGAACCGCCCTGAAGTTCCCTTTGGAGTTGAGAAGGGTGGTATACAAATACCACAAATACCACAAATAAATAAATAAATAAATAAATAAGGTAGTGGGTCAGAGAGAGAGACCTCTCTGGCAAATCTCAAAATATTAGATAGTTCATAAGGGAGAATTTGTTGTTTTGAGCTTTCATCTCATTTCTGACATGTGGCAACCATACGCAGTATTTATTTATTTATTTATTTTAGAACATTTATACCCCATCCATTCTCGACCTCCAAGGAGGGACTCAGGACAAGTGGAGAGTTGGACTGTGGTCCCCACACTCAAAACACAACATTGCATAGACCATTCAAATAACCTGTACCTGAACTATATAGGGTTTTATAGATCAAGCCTGTATGTATGTACAGTGATACTTTGACTTAAGAGTTTAATGTGTTCTGTGACTGAGCTCTTAACTCAAACACTCTTATCTCAAAGCAAATTTCCCCCTTGAAATGCTATTAATCTGTTCTGCTCCCTCCCCCATTTTTGCTATGTGTTTTTAAATAAGAAAATGTGCAGTATAAATAATTAATAATGTGTAGATGCACATTCACATGGAACATTTTTTTAAAAAAAGAAAGATAAACTTTAAAATGGTAGAAGCACAAAACTGTGGCGGGGAAGCACAAAGTGAAGAGGCAGAAACATCATTTTCTTCCTACTGTACTCATTCCAGTCTCCCTCCTTCTCTCTCTCTCTCTCTCTTCATAAAGCCAGCATACTAGGAGTAAAAACCACACAATCAACTAACCCAAAGTTCCTCAAAGTGGACAAGAGCAAAGCGGACAGCAATCTCTTAAAATAGACAAGAGCCCAAATCACTGAGGTGGCTCCCTTGAAGCCCTAAATCCCTGTACTCTCGTGCCAGCACTCCCTCTGGTGCTAATGCTTAACTCAAAATGCTGCTCTTATGTCAAAGTGAAACCAAGGCTGAGCAACAGTTCTTAACTCAAAATGCTCTTAAGTTGAGACACTCTTAAGTAGAGGTTCCACTGTATCTAGAAATGTGTTTCCTTGCACTCACAGAGACTTATGACAGGGCAGAAGATCCACAGGATTGCACAGTTAGTCTATAATTTGATTATAATTACATCCCAGTGTCTTTGAATTTAAGTTTAATGTGCATTTATAGATGGCCTTCCAGGGCTACCAATGAGCAGGAAACTAAAAATGGGATTTTAATTGAAGTGTCTGTCCCAAATAAGAGTGGCTACCCACCCAATATTCACCCTATATTTTAATTTTCTTTATTTTTTGTTTTACCTGTTAGCTTCTCATAAAGCCCATGGCATGGCAACTTAAGCATCATACTATATTATATTCCCATTTATTCCATTGCTTGTACAAACAATACAGAAGAGGCAGTAGAGATACTTAATACCATATTGCAATTATATCTTCTAACAGACAAATGCTATATTTGACAATATATGACACTGAAATGATCCATTTACAAACCGAGATCATAACTCACTGTAAATTTTTGCCAAACACAGTCAGCCTTCTACATTTGCTAGGGTTAGGGGCACAGGACTCTCGAGAAAGTTAAAAATTGCAAATTTAAAAAAACACAATTCTTTTTTACCTGAGAGGAACTTCTAGGAATGCCTAGGTGTCCAACCGGAAGCTGACCATAGAATCAAATTGTAGAAGTTAGAAATTCCTAGGGACAACATTTTAAAACAAATCCATGATTAATAAAATCTGCAAAAGTCAAACGTGGAGTGATTAGTGTAGTTTATAATATTGTTATTGATAATATTAGATTGGGAGAACATCATAGCTACAGAAGCAGGACATTTAAACAAGTACTTCCAAATGCACTTATAATATTCCAAATATTATTTTGCATCCTGAAAGGTGCAGAAGTATTTCATTTCAGGTCACGTCCACACTCGCCATGCAATATAAGGTACTGTGTCTATAATCTGAAGTCAGTATAATAATTATTCCCAGATTTAATGTTCAGCTAGTTTTTGGTTAACAGAGTAATATGTATTGTAGTGCCCCCTTGTGGGTAAAAATTGTTATATGTATACACAATGCAGTCTTTAAAATACTTTAAGAAGTAGTGAATTTAAATTGGATTTATCATTTTATGGTATGCTCAATAGCTCATGTGAGCCTTTGCAAGAATGGCAAAAAAGCTGTATAGTGCTCTATAATTTTAATTTACATGCATGTGTGCATTTTCATTGTGTGTTTGCTTTATTGCTTGATATCAAATTTCAGTAACTTTTTGGAGACAGCAAGCCAGCAAGGTGTAGTGGTTTGAGCATTGGACTATGAATCTGGAGACTGGAGTTCAAATCTTCACTAAGCCATGGAAATCCAAAACGACACTCTCTGCTTCAGAGGAAGGCCACAGATAAAGCCTTAAAAGGAAGGTAAGATCTGAACAACTCTTGCTAAGAAAATCACTTGAAAGGTTCACCTTATAGTCACCATAAGTTAGAAATTACTTGAAGGCACACAAGAACAACATAAAGAGCAGCAGTATTATAGAAGCATTCCCTCCAGCATTTCAGCAATGAAAACGCTCTCTGGTGGACAAAAGATATCAGAATGTGGTCAAGACAGCAAAGGTTATTCAACATAAAGAAACAAAAGTGTTAGTGGAGGTTACAGAGGTTTGCTTTGCCTGAACCTAATGGGAAGGGCAAGGAGGAGGAGGAGGACGAGGAGGCTTTATTTATAACCTGTCCTCTCTCCTCAAAGGGACTCAGATTCAACTCTTTTTCTCCTCTTCCTCTTGCTGAGTACTTCGTGCATTCTGAACTCATTTTGCAGCAATGGAAGAAAACTGAGAATAAAAAGTTGAAAGAGGAAAGACACCCCCAAAGGCACCCACTGCATTACCTTTAAAAACCCAGCTGGAATGAAACAGGAAGTTCTTTCTCATTGACTGGCTAAAAACCCAGAAAGGCACTTAAGGCCCTTCCACACAGCCCTATACCCCAGAATATCAAGGCAGAAAATCCCACAATTTCTGCTTTGAACTGGGTTATCTGAGTCCGCACTGCCATATATTTCAGTTCAAAGCAGAAAATAAGGGATTTTATTCAGAAGGGGCCTTAGAAGGTAGTTGCTGAATAGCAGTTTCACATGTTACTTCATTTTTCAACTACCACCTTCTTTTAAAATATAGCTGAGAAATCTGACTCATGTAGATTGGAAGCCAATGGTTCCAACTTGATACTCAGCCCCATGCCATTCTCTCCTAAGTGTTAGAAAAGAGGAATGTGTGAACTTATTGTGTATATTAACAAATTAATTTCTATAAGAAGAAATGTGAGATCCTATACTTAAACAGAAAAAATGAAATGCACCGATATAGGGTGGATGTCACCTAGTTCGACAACAGTATGTGTGAAATAGATCTTGGAGTCTTAGTGGATAACAAGTTGAACATGAGCCAACAATGTGAAGTAGCAGCTAAAAAAGCCAATTGGATTTTGGGCTGCATCAAAAAGTAATGGTGGTACTCAGGCCCGTAGCCAGGATTTCGTTTCGGGGGGGGGGGGGGCTGAATTTTTTTTCGGGGGGGGGTTCGGGGGGGGGCTGAGTTTCGGGGGGGGGCTGAGTCTGAGTGAAAGAGGGTCTAGCCTAGCAAACCTTTTGTATCATTACCCCAATACCCCCATGCATATGGGATATATTGAGTATGGTGATCAGATCATGATATTAATAAACATAACAGTTTAAATAATGCACCAATAAGGCCTTTTCGCGAACCACCATGAAAATTTCGGGGGGGGGGGGGCTGAAGCCCCCCGAGCCCCCCCCCCCCCCCTGGCTACATGCCTGGTGGTACTCTATTCTGCTTTGGTGCCTCTCTATTCTCACCTGGAATACTGTGTCTAGTTCTGGATTTTTAGTAGTCAACAGTATCTGTAGATCTCTTCTACAGAACCACATTTCAAACTTGGAATAATATATAACATAAGTGAACAAAGTACAACATTTTCATGCCTGAGATCAATCCTGCCAGAACAAAAATGTATCTTTGGATTCAATCAGGCTAAAGATTTTTCCAAATTGTTTAGTTTTCTGTCTGTGGTATGCAGACTCAAAGACAAAATGTCTATCATACATTATTCTTCTATGTTACTTGTAGCAAAACATTTGACAGAGTATAATGCAATTACTAAATGATCATGAAACCTTGGTCACCCATACAGTAGTATTATCTGCTGCAGCAATCAGGCAGGTATATACTTATTTCATGAATAAATTTAAAAGTTCTTCAGAATTAATTTAATGGATGGCAAATATTAATACCTTGTGGACAGTTAATCACAGTCTGAAAAATGTTGGAGTGTATTTTTTACTTTATTCTGGATGATATTTCTTATACTGTCAAACAAATTGGAATGACTTCCTAGTCTGTACAGTAAAAGTGATTGACCCATAGGCCTTCATTAGAAAGGCCTGGCAAAGCACCCTGCTTCACCTGGCACTGCAGCAAAAAGAGAGGGACAGTGGGGCGAATCTGTCGCTCCACGCGGAGCTCCCACTCAGTGACACTTTTCCCATCAGTTGCGGGAAGCGTTACCATTCTGCAGAGGATCCATGCTGACTCCATTTGGGCCAACACAACACGGAAAGCCTCCTACGTTGTGGGAGAAGCCTCCTACAATGCTACTACTCCAGTTGGGAGGTGGGGCCTCCGTTAGAAGACACACAATGCTGTGTGATGTCCAGCATGAAAATCCATCCTCAAGACTGGATGAAAGCATCCTAGGACACTAAATTTACCCCATCTGATGAGGACCTTTGTCTTTTTCCAATAGTATTGCTACATGGAGATAGTGGGAAGTACAGATTACTGCTGCTAATTTTTAAATGTACATTAAATATACTATCTTTATATATACTGTCTAATATAACATCCCATTGGTACACAAGACACCTCTGTTGTTGTCTTCCAAGGCATCCACAGGCAGAAATCTTCATGGATTTGTATGTATTTATTTATGGTGACATTATGCTGTACTCAAACTTATGCTCAGAGAAAATCAATTGAAATCAATGGGACTTCAGTAACGATTAAAGTTGCATCTCATCAATGTCAATGTATCTGCTCTAATTCTGATTATGGACTTTATCATACCAACCACTATTCTGTGAGAGCTGTGTTAGAGTAAATAATGGTTAATACTACGCAGAGCACCTTTGAGCACTTCCCTCCAGTAACACAGTTGTGTCAGTTTGCCAATCCGTGGTCTTGCTGATGCCAGCAAAAGCATCTAGCAATGTTCAGGAATTCCCTGGAGCTGTGTGGCTGGAAGATTTGATGACAGGGTTGACATGGTCCCAATCGATCTGCTTTTTCCTACCACTGAGCACAAGAAAAAGAGGATGGCAGCACCAGGCTGGGTGGACAGTGGACCAGTTTGAATTAGAGCCAATCTAGTGGTCCACATTAGCAATCTAATAATAATAATAATAATAATAATTATTATTATAATTATTATTATTATTATTCTGCTCTATCTCCCCAAAGGGACTCAGGGTGGATTCCAAGCATAAAAGGCAAACATTCAATGCCCAAACTCCAAAACATTCCCCTAATTTTTCCTAACATGGGTAAAACCAGGTTAACCAGTTGTATTCTGTGTTACTTACCAAAAGTCCCTGGACATGCCCATGGGAACTCATCTGAATGTCCAAGAAATGACTTCTGGTCAAAACCATGGGTATAGTCCCAGTGTAGACAAGCCTTCAAGTACACTGAAGGTTAGGTGTTAATAGTCAATCCCAGGGCAAACAAAAATCTTTTTATATATTTTGCTTAAGTGGTATCATTCAATAAGCATCCATCTATTTTCTTTCACTCAGGTCTTTTTCATAGTTATTGAACAGAGTAAGACTGAAGTTGAAAACTGATTTAACTTATCACTGGCAACAGCCACCTATCCTAGTCCCTGACTAGCTGTGTATCTGTACAATGGCAATATTTGCAAGCATGCATTGTTGTATTCACACTTGGTATTTGAAAAAGCATAGTGGAGAGTTCTTAACCTTTTGGTAAAGAGTTCTTAACCTTTTGGTAAAGGTAAATTGGCCACTGAGGAATGTTGTCCTATCTATAAATAGCTTGCTATCTTTCAACCATATTGTGAAGTAAAAGAAGGCCTCAAAGGGCTGAGATTAAATTGTTTTTAAATGACAGAAGACTTCCATCCAAGTGGAAAGAAAGCAGTTCTCACATCGTGACACTTTTTCAAAGGTGGAAAATCTCAAGTACCATGTGCATAATTCCAAAAGGCCTTCACAATTCTGGATTTTTTCTTAACTGTGCAAGGAATTTTGCTTATATGTTCTTTAATTTACATAAAACAAAGTTTTCCGTTTCAAATTAACCCAAGTATCATACATACATTTATGCAGGAATGCTAAGGATTTTTTTTTCTTCTTCTTCTAAGTGCTAACATGAAGTGTGTT
Source organism: Anolis sagrei (assembly GCF_037176765.1). Taxonomy (NCBI): domain Eukaryota; kingdom Metazoa; phylum Chordata; class Lepidosauria; order Squamata; family Anolidae; genus Anolis; species Anolis sagrei. Next base: position 94,326,141 of record NC_090022.1, on the reverse strand, counting down.
GGTTAATTTATTTAAAGCATCAGTCCTGTGAAGAGTTTACATGCTCAGTCAGTCCTCTATTTATTTAGTCTGAGTAAACAGGGTCTATGGTTCATTGCCCAGCACTGAAAAAGGCACTACAGTTTAAAGTTGGCAAGCTTTCTTAACATCAAATGGCATACCAGGAAGAGTTCTTGACATTCCATCAGTCAATTATTTTTTCCACAGGAACCTACTACCTCATTTGTGTGCTTGTGTCCATGTGGGAGTGTCTCCCAATGCACTAGCAACTAGTAAGGTGGGAGAGAAACCTTTTATTTATATCCTGCCTTTCTCCCAAAATGGGATTTGTCTTCTCCTTAAGATGTTAGGATTATCTTGGTTAATGATAATTTCTTTTTCAGATTCAAACTAGTGACCCTTTCCCTCCCCCAGCCCGCCTCACATACTCACTGGTTAGGGTTGCTGATTTTGAGTTACAATGCTAAAAGTACAGTGCTATGCATAGCATAACATGTAATTCTATTTCTCCAAAGAGTACTGGTTGGAATTTGGAATTTAATAGAATTTCAAAGTGTGTGTGTGTGTGTGTGTGTGTGTGTGTTAGGAGCAACTTGAGAAACTGCAAGTCGCTTCTGGTGTGAGAGAATTGGCCATCTGCAAGGATGTTGCCCAGGGGACGCCTGGATGTTTTAACATCCTGTGGGAGGCTTCTGTCAGTCCCCATATGGGAAGTTAGAGCTGACAGATGGGGGTTCACCCAGGAACATCCAATTGTTTTACCATCCTCTAGGAGGCTTCTCTTATGAACCTGTATGGGAAGCTGGAGCTGACAGACAGGAGCTCACGCCGTTCCCTGGATTCAAACTGCCAATCTTTCAGTCAGCAGTTCAGCTGGCACAAGATTTTAACCCATTGCGCCACTGAGGGTTCCGGTTTCAAAGTGTATCTAGTCTACACTACACAGTCATGTCAGGTCAAGTTCAATCCAATGGGATATTGGAATTTGTAGTTTAGGGAGGTATTTCTGCTGAATATATAAAACTCAAATAGGCAGTCCTGGTATCTGAATCTATTGCTGCAAGAATTTATTAACAGAGATTTTTAAGAGTACACCTGCCCTGTAGAATGATTGTAGTTTGACATCACTTTAACTGCCATGACTCAATACTGGGGAATTCTGGGATTTGTAGTTTGATCAGGCACTCACACTCTTTGGCAGAGAAGGCTAAATATTTTACAAAACCATAACTCCCGTGTTTCCATAGCATTGATCCATGGCAGTTAAAACAATTTCAAATTACATAAATTGTACAGTGTAGATGCATCTTAAGTTTCCTCATGAAACTACAAATCCCAAAATATAATAAGAAGGCAACAAGGCAATTAATGATGGTGTCAAACTGCTATGAATGTCCAGTAGAGATGCAATCTTAAGTCTGTAATTGTTAATGTTGTTAGGATAAGTTTTAAGATTGGGATCTGTTTAGTTCTAGCTCAGAGCAATGAAAACTATAGCACATATTAGGTCTTTGTCTGAGTTCCTGGGATGCTGATAAGATACAATTTTAGAACCAGCAGGTAAGAAGAAACTGCAGCCTTCGTGTATTCAAAAATTCAGAACACGGAATTATAAGCTGAGAAATATAGCTTATTTTTAAGCAGCAGCTGAAATTTCCATCCCATTGAAGGTAATAGAGAAATGCACTTCCATATGTATGGCATCCAATTGGACTTTTAAATTTTATGAGCTCTTCCTTGCAGTTGTGATGTAGAAAGGAACAATCTGACCGTGCTTCCGTTTAAAAGCATAGGTCTATGCCTCCATATAAAACATGGCTTAAAAAATTCCTAGCATTTGTCAGAAGAGCGTAAATCTATTTGGAGTATTTAAAATACAGGCCAATTTATTTTTTCCTGGTCCATGTAACAACCTCGAAACTCTGGCAAGCATGTTGTGCCGCATGATAACATTGAGACATTTCAAGAATAAAGCAAGCCTCTGGCGACTTCTGCCGCTGACTTTATTGCAAGGCGCTTTGTGAACGTGCAGGAAGGCACGGTTTGTAAGGCTGCCAGAGAATCATTTGCTTTTACCATAATTACATTAAACAGCCATCTAAGTCACCCAAATTATTCCTTTGCTCATAACATTTTAAATGTTTCCAGACATTTTGTCTCAAACCAACACTTGGGTTTCCTAAATTGAGCAGCAGAGAAAGGACATAACTGATACCTTATGGAGTATGCTGGGGTGGCAGACAGATTTTAATCCTGTTTCAGACGTGGCTTTCATGTCTTTCATGAGGTGATGAATACAATCTGAGCTGTAGTTTGAGCTTTAAGGAGTTGTTCAATGCGTTGAAGTTATTTTGGTGATTGTGTCTGCCTCTTTGCATAGTTTTTTAAAAGCTTCATACTAAAGCTTGTAAATGATTCACTGGCACACATGTGTGGAATCCAACAGATGCCAGTGGTGTGGCATCTATTGTTTCTCATATTAGAAGATCTACCAGACATAAAAGATATATACTTAGTATTTGTGAACACAGTTCCTCTGGTACCAGTGAGATTCCTTCTCCAGCATTGTAGCTCTCTGTGTCTGTACGTACATGATGCAACTTAGGGTGCATCTACACTAGGGAATTAATGCAGTTTGACACAACTTTGACTCCCATGGCTCAATGCTATGGAATCATGGGAGTTGCATTTTGGTGATGCCCCAGCCCTCTTTGGCAGAGGAGGCTAAAGACCTAGTAAAACTGCAACTCCCATTAGCAGTGCACCATGGCTGTTAAGGTGGTATCGGATTGAATTAATTCTAATTATAGATACACCCTTAGATTCCTCTTGTCCTGGGGAAAAAAAACATATGCACACACTTCTTTAGAAAGTGCTGAACAGACTGCGCTCTGGCACCACGAGATGCAGAGCCAACCTTAAGAAATGGGGCCACAAAGTGGAGTCCATGACATGCGAGTGTGGAGAAGAGCAAACTACAGATCGCTTACTACAGTGCAGTCTGAGCCCTGCCACATGCACAATGGAGGACCTTCGTATAGCAACACCAGAGGCACTCCAATTGACCAGATACTGGTCAAAGGACATTTAGTATAATGCCAAGTTTTAAACTGTACCCTCAATTTAACTGTACAACTGTACCCTCAATTCGCTTCTGACATGATAAATAAATAAATAAATATTGCTTTGGATTGTTTCTAAGACAAATCGTTCCCACAATGCACACCTGTAACTAAAAAAAACCAGATATGTAGCTCCAATCTACGTATTATAGAACATCTGCTTTGGTCCTGGGCAACTGCTAAGCTCAGGAAATTATCTTGAGAGCTAGAATTGAGCTGAGCTCTTAGTCCTTTAAAAAAAAAAATCTATTCCTGCTTATACAAAGCCTTCTTCCTCTACAGTCTAATGTGGAGTGACAATGTCATAGAATCATAGAATCATAGAATCATAGAGTTGGAAGAGACCTCATGGGCCATCCAGTCCAACCCCCTGCCAAGAAGCAGGAATATTGCATTCAAATCACCCCTGACAAATGGCCATCCAGCCTCTGCTTAAAAGCTTCCAAAGAAGGAGCCTCCACCACACTCCGGGGCAGAGAGTTCCACTGCTGAACGGCTCTCACAGTCAGGAAGTTCTTCCTAATGTTCAGATGGAATCTCCTCTCTTGTAGCTTGAAGCCATTGTTCCGCGTCCTAGTCTCCAAGGAAGCAGAAAACAAGCTTGCTCCCTCCTCCCTGTGGCTTCCTCTCACATATTTATACATGGCTATCATATCTCCTCTCAGCCTTCTCTTCTTCAGGCTAAACATGCCCAGTTCCCTAAGCCGCTCCTCATAGGGCTTGTTCTCCAGACCCTTGATCATTTTAGTCGCCCTCCTCTGGACACTTTCCAGCTTGTCAACATCTCTCTTGAATTGTGGTGCCCAGAATTGGACACAATATTCCAGATGTGGTCTAACCAAAGCAGAATAGAGGGGTAGCATTACTTCCTTAGATCTAGACACTATGCTTCTATTGATGCAGGCCAAAATCCCATTGGCTTTTTTTGCCGCCACATCACATTGTTGGCTCATGTTTAACTTGTTGTCCACGAGGACTCCAAGATCTTTTTCACACGTACTGCTCTCGAGCCAGGCGTCCCCCATTCTGTATCTTTGCATTTCATTTTTTCTGCCAAAGTGGAGTATCTTGCATTTGTCACTGTTGAACTTCATTTTGTTAGTTTTGGCCCATCTCTCTAATCTGTCAAGATCGTTTTGAATTCTGCTCCTGTCCTCTGGACTATTGGCTATCCCTCCCAATTTGGTGTCGTCTGCAAACTTGATGATCATGCCTTCTAGCCCTTCATCTAAGTCATTAATAAAGATGTTGAACAGGACCGGGCCCAGGACGGAGCCCTGCGGCACTCCGCTCGTCACTTCTTTCCAAGATGAAGAGGAAGCATTAGTGAGCACTCTCTGTGTTCGTCCACTTAACCAATTACAGATCCACCTCACCGTAGTTTTGCCTAGACCACATTGGACTAGTTTCCTTGCCAGAAGGTCATGGGGGACCTTGTCGAAGGCCTTACTGAAATCCAGGTACGCTACATCCACGGCATTCCCCGCATCTACCCAGCTTGTAGCTCTATCGAAGAAAGAGATCAGATTAGTCATTTTGTGTTGCTATTAATAAATGACTGGAATTCAGAAACTCTTGCTGATCTACTGGAAATCACCCAGAGATGGATCATTTGTGTCTGAACAACCTTCCCATTTCAGCATGTTATTCTCATTTTTTTTTAGCCTCAGAGGAAGGCAAGGGCAAACCCACTCTGAACAAATTCTGCCATGGAAACTTTGTGACAAGTTCACATTAAGGTCACTATAGATCCAAAATGACTAAAAGCCATACAACAACAACAACAACAACAAGACTTTCTGAGTGATATCATGATTTTATAAAGAAAGATTGTTATATACTGTCATTGATCATCATGATTTTAATTCAACAACTGAACATAAGAAATATTCTCTTTAAATGCACTCATTGTAATACATCTGTATGCTGTGTGGAAAGTTGTTTCAGTTGGAAGGAATATGTGCTATTTCTCTTGAATGAACCATTCAGAGACATCTGTAAGAATCATCAGCAACTGAAATCATACATCAAGGATGCTGATTATTTCCCTGTAGACAAACAGTGATCTATATTCCTTCTGTTAGAAAGTGATTTGCATTTCACTTGATACTGAATTTCATTTGCCAGCATTTAATTCCATTTACTGTTATTGGAATGTTTTATCAAGTAGACAGGAGTTGCTGCAAGGGCAATGTTGTGTGTTTATCATTCCCCAGAGTGAAGCAGAACCTCAAGCAAGGTAGAGCTGGCTGCCTTAAAAAGGCCAAGAGGGGAAAACCCCTCCAGTGATCTCTTAACACTATTCAAGAGTTGCCAACATTACTTCATTACTTCATGTTTTCATGAAATACCATGCATCACTACATGCCTCAATCCTCTTAGATGCATGGTGATGGGATATTCATTATATGGCAACCTGTGAATCCTCAGGTGTTTTGGTCTACAACTCCCAGAAATCCCAGCCAGTTTACCAGCTGTTAGGATTACTGGGAATTGAAGACCAAAACATCTGGGGGCTCACAGGTTGAGAACCACTTTTATAAGGAATTGTAGCTTAAAGAACACAGGCATGTACACTATTCCTCAACTGCCATTATAAAACTTGTGATCTCTTTTGTGTAGTTTCAGATTCAGAATCTAATCTGTAAAGATGTGTCAGGAAGGGTGTCTGTCAACATTAGCAGGCCTGTCATTATTAATTTTGCTGCTTGCAGGTAGATTTTTGTAAAACAAGGAAAACGCAGAATGTGTTGTATTAAAATAACAATAGTCAACTGCTCCTTCCTCTGAAATATAACTGTCTTACCATTCCCTTTTCTTGTGTGCATTTCTGGGTTTTGTTGTTGTTGAAATATCATGCTGGTGTGGATTGTTTGTTGGATTTAAGTAAAAGCAAAGAAAAATAATTAAAACATTTATTTAGTTATTTATTATTTCAAACATTTGTTCCCTATACTTCTCAACCCCCGCAGGGGGACTCAGGGTGGCTTACAATCAGCCGCAATTTGATGCCAACATACACCATAACAAATAGCATAGATTCAACATTAATTAAAACATTACATTATAAAATAGCAATTTAAAACATTTAAAACATTATTACAATAACAGTATGACTGCATAATAGCAATTTAGTACATTTGTGTACTGATTTCTAAGAAGACTGAGCCACATAAGAGATTTGGCGATCCAGTTTGCATGACCAATGGAGACGGTTTAGTCCTTCCCAGCCTGCTTTTGGGGCAGAGGAAATTGAGTTCCTCGGTCCCCATTCCAGGTTCCATGCCTCCTTCATAGATGATTGTGAAGACTGAGGTATTGTATTGAATCAAAGAAACCTGAAATGACTGTAAGATGACCTGCTTCAATAACCTCCTAATAAAGGGAAATTTCTTCAGCTTGTTTACAATGTAACTATGGTTTGGATATTCCAAACACACCCCTCCCTCACCACTACCTTTTCCACAGTGGAAGAGTGCGTGCTTCTGTGAATCAAGAAACTTCTGACAGCAGGTGTGTTGCTTGCTGGGTCTCTTACATCAGATAGGCTTTTGCTGAGGACCCAGACTAAATACACATTTATGGCAGAGGATCTTTCAGAGACAACAAAACAGCAGCAGCATAACTAACACTATGCGGAGGGAGGCATGTTAGGCCGCCTTTGAATATCTTTTACTCTGAAAACTTTATGATGAGACTATCCAATTTAAAAAAAAAAGATATACGTAGTGTCAGAAGAAGAAACTCTCAGGTTGAATAGCACTCAACAAGCTACTGGAATCCAGCAGAGGACAACTATGAGTAGTGATTTGGCTAATGACACAACTTGACTCAAGATGAAATGATATTTGGCTGTTGGTATGGAGAAAGGAAAGATATAATTCAAAGTCTGACCAAATTGTATCGATAATATTTCAGGGAAAATCCATCCATATAAACATAATACAAGTGTGTGCTCCCAACTACAGAAGCAGCAGAAGAAGAAATGTAAAGATTCAGTACTGAGGTCCAGGAGGAAATTGGCCAGGCACCCCAAAAGAACGTCTTGGTTTTTGTATGTGTGTCAGGAGCGACTTGAGTATACCAAGAGTAAAGACGACCACAGTACAGTTGGATGGTCTCAATCAAGAAAGCCATGGCCCTGAGTTTGTGAGAGTTGCACAATGCAGTTGTTGATAGGGTGACTTGGGAGGACGGAGGTTTTCTGTCATTCATGGAGTCTCCATCAGTCCAAAATAGCAACATCCTTCCACAGGGGTATGGCTTGGGCCCGGAGAGACAGAGTGGAATGGGCTGCTGTAGTGGTAAAGTGACTGGCACCAGTGCCAAATTAAGGAACAATGAAGCCCTGTGCGAATTCAGTTCTGAGGCCCATTCCTTTCTTGGGCCTGAAGGAGGTCAGCTCAGTAGGCCTATGCTGCCAACTTTGTGGCACATTGTCTTGGCTTCCTAGGAGAGTTCAGGCTGGTTTTGCTCTGTTTGTTGTTTATTCGTTTGGTTGCTTCCAACTCTTCTTGATCTCATGGACCAACCCACACCAGAGATCCGTGTCAGCTGTCAATCATTTTGCTCCAAAACCCAATTATTTGTCTTTTTGGCAGCCCACGGTGTCTACAGAACTCTGCTCCAGCCTCACTTCTTAAATGAGTTGATTTTCTTTCTGTCGGCGATATTTTCGCATCCTCACATATTGCTGGCAAACCCAATGGCATGGGCAAACTTTAGTGTTTGAACATGTATTTTTGTACTGTCTGTACCGCCAACCTCCACATCTGCTGAAGTTAGAGCAGGCATAGGCCAAGTGTTTTGGACTTCAACTCCCACCATTCCTAAGCCTCTGGCCCTTTCCTTTTCCCCCTCAGGAAAGGAAGGGGCCTGAGGCTGTTGGGAATGGTGGGAGTTGAAGTCCAAAACACCTGGAAGGCCCAAGTTGGCCCGTGCATGATCTACCTTGACCTATTAATTTACATGTGCTTTCTGATTGGCCAGCCTCAACATTCTAATATTCTTAAGTGGCTGAGGGAGAAAAGGAAGGGGCATGAGGCTGTTGGGAATGGTGGGAATTGAAGTCAAAAACACTTGGGGGGCCTAAGTTTACCTATGCAAATACGTGAGAGGAAGTCATAGGGAAGAGGGAGCAAGCTTGTTTTCCGCTGCCCTGGAGACTAGGACCCGGAACAAGGGCTTCAAACTACAAGAAAGGAGATTCCACCTGAACATTAGGAGGAACTTCCTGACTGTGAGGGCTGTTCAGCAGTGGAACTCTCTGCTCCGGAGTGTGGTGGAGGCTCCATCTTTGGAAGCTTTTAAACAGAGGCTGGATGGCCATCTGTCGGGGGTGCTTTGAATGCAATTTTCCTGCTTCTTGGCAGGGGGTAGGACTGGATGGCCCACGAGGTCTCTTCCAACTCTTTGATTCTATGATTCTATGCCTGGCGTAGATGAACCCTTAGCCAAAAGCATGGGGAAGGCTATTGAATTCTTCAGGGAGACGTCGCCGGGCTCTCCCAGAGCTATTAGGGACATTACGGTAGCAGCATCTGGAGGATTCGGCGGGGGGCGTGTCCCGGCCAAGGGGGCGTGGCTTCCGACGGGGCAGAGGCTCAATCGGAGCGCGGGAGGCCAAGCGCATCAGCGGGAGGGGGCGTGGCTAGCGGAGCCCCGGCTGGAAGTGCCAGGCTTGTTCTAGAAAGGGCCGGCGAGGAAGAGAGAGAGAGAGAGGGACAGCTGCGTGTTCTAGAAGAGTGGGAGATCCTTGGCGAGGTTCCGGGTCTGCTTCTTCACTTTCCCTCCTTCCGTGCCCAGCCCCAGGTCTGCTGCTGCTGCTACGACTCAGCCTCTTGCTCCTGATAACTCTGTGTCCCTAATTGCTTAACCCTTCCTGATGACTCTTGGCTCTCCTTGCCTTGGCGACACAATGCAAGCTTGGGCGGTGTGTGCGTGCTTTTGAGTAGACTTACGGTGACACCACTCCATAGTCAGAGGGGGTTTTTGCCTCTGATACAGCCTGCAGTGCTTAGAGTGCCTTGCCGGTCTCCCCTCCAAGCGCCGTCTAGGGCTGAGCCTGCTTCGCTTCCAGGACCAATCAGGATCGGAGCCGGAGTCGGGGTCTTTCTCCCAGGTAAGTGGGCGCCTCTCAGGCGGGTGGGCTTTGGCGTGCCCCGGCTCTGCTGCGCCTGCTGCCAGTGGAAAAGCGGCCGGGAATGACTTCATCTCTGGGGCGGGAAGGAGGGAGGCTGGCCCCTCTCCAGCGCTCGCTTCCCGGCCACGGACCGGGGGCAAAGGCCGCGCTTTCTCGGTGGTCCTTGCACAGGTGAGTCCCTCGCTGTTTCCCAGGTAAGTTCAGGAGGAAAGCTCAGGGGATGCACGCTTAGTGGTGGTGGAAACAGGATTATTCTCTCACTCACATGCCAAGGACTAGGACCATGTTTCTGCTGGCTGGCTTGCTTTGAAACCCACCTAGGGCTTGTAGACTGGCAACTGTCTACTGCTTTCAGTAGTTTCCCAAGAACTTGCCCATTTTCCATCCTCCTACCCTGCTCTTTTGCGCTCCTGAAATAAAAACACAATTTCTCCCCCAATCAACTTATATTGGATGGGGGGGGGGGGGGGCTGTGGGTGGGCTGCTGCAGAGAATGCACGGTAATTTCCTAGGACTAAAAGGAGCTCCTGGTTAAACCCTTATGCTTTCAGGACTGCTGACTGAAAGGTCGGCTGTTCAGATCTGGGGAGCGGAGTGAGCTTTTATCTGTCAACTCCAGCTTCCCATATAGGGACATGAGATAAGCCTCCCACAGGATAGTAACACATCCATGTATCCCCTGGGTGAGCCCCCATCTGTCAGCTCCAGCTTACCATACAAGGACATGGGAGAAGCCTCCCACAGGATGGTAACACATCCAGGCATCCCCTGAGTGAGCTCCCATCTGTCAGCTCCAGTTTCCCATATGGGGATATGAAAGAAGCCTCCCACAGGATGGTAAAACATCCAGGCATCCCTGGGTGAGCTCCCATCTGTCAGCTCCAGCTTCCCATATGGGGACGAGAGAAGTCTCCCACAGGATGGTAAAACATCCAGGTATCACATGAGTGAGCTCCCATCTGTCAGCTTGAGCTTCCCATATGGGGACATGAGAGAAGCCTCCTACAGGATGGTAACATATCCAGGCATTTCCTGACCAACGACCTTGCAGATGACCAATTCTCTCCCATCAAAAGCAACTTGCAGTTTCTCGAATTGCTCCTGACATGATAAAAAAGGTGGCCCCGAATCCACCCTATATACTTGTGTATAAATCTAGAAATTGTAGTAAAAAAAATCAACCCCAAAAGACTGGATTGATGAATTTGTGGGTTACTGTGAATACTATATAATCGCTGTTGGGTGAGTCATCGAGTAAAGTGGCAAAAGATCCTGGAAGAACCTAAAAGGAGTCCTGACCCCCTTTAGTTTTTCTGCCATGGTGCCCTTTCTAGCTTGGGGTGGGTTATGGCAGCAACAACCGGGGCGGTGCTCCAGCTCCAGAGTATGACTCTTGCCTTAACCATAGGTCATATCAAAATCCTTAATTTTGACGCCAAAACCTCCCCCCATGGGTATATATATTATATACACACAGTACATATCTGCAGACAGGCATCCCTCAAGTTGATTTTTCAGAATTGCAGACGCTGTCACACCTCCTGCGAGCATACAGTTGAAACAGCGCATGCTGAGTAATTCTGCAAAATTAAGCGAGCCAGTCTTTTGATCAGAGCTTGTGGTGGTGCAGCAGGTTAAACCGCTGAGCTGCTGAAGTTGCTGACTGGAAGGTTGGCAGTTCGAATCCAGAGAGCGGGGTAAGTCCCTGCTGTTAGGCCCAACTTCTGCCAACCTAGCAGTTTGAAAACATGCAAATGTGAGTAGATCAATAGGTACTGCTTCTGGAGGAATGTAACAGTGGCGGCATCTATGGACAGTGCTGGCTCTTCAGCTTAGAAATGGAGATGAGCACTAACACCACCTCTCCCCCCCCCCCCCCCCCCCCCCGAGACAGACATGACTAGACTTAATGTCAGGGGAAACCTTTGCCTTTTACTAGACTTCTGATCATGTTCAGAAAGCCATGTTGAGCTGGAGATGGAAAGGGAAGGGGAGTGTACCAAACCAAGGTATGGACTCATAGTACTTGTTCTCAGGGGGAAATGCAAATGAATTGATCCATCTTGCCAAAATGTGCATTTGATCTTCTGAGCCTGAGGAGGAATTAAGAGATGACACAATCTTGAAATTCTAGAGGCTGCTTGATAGAAAGAATCAGGAGATACAAGACTGAACTGCTGTATGGCCAGAGCAGGTTTGCTCTTGCTGGTTTTTGAAGCAATGCCTAGTCAGGCTTGGTTTGTACATGAGCAGAGACCCATCTGGGATTTCCAGGTAATAATCTTGCATGCATCCCTGGAGAGTTGTTGCTGTCACTCAAGGCTGGACAACACTGAGCTAAAACAGGCCAGTGGCCTCACTCAATGCAAGACGGGTCCTGTGACAGCCTTGCAGGGAAAATTGGCCACTTCACACTTTCTTTTTAAGAAAATAAAAAGGGAATTGAGGAGAGGTAGTACTTGGGGAAAATAACTTTTGAGCACTATAGCTCACTCTCTTGTCTTGGGAATTATGGAACTTGTAATGAAGTTGTGAGACTTGCTTGGTTATAGTCTTATTCCCCATTTCCTTTTCCTAAGTAAGGGACGGATTGTTCTTCATCTGCCTCTCAATCACTGCAAAGTTTTCAAGAGGCGCCAAAATAGTTTCTTCATAATGCTGATGTGGCTTCTGTGGACATGAAGGCCACTTTATGAGGTGCATGAAGTGTTTATTCTAGCTTGGCTGTGCAGTTATGTCCTGCTGTGGGTGCAGATTGTAAGAAGTGAGCTTTTGAGACAGTATAGAAAGTATAGATTCTGCAAAAGGCATGTGTCTATTGTCCTTCAGAGTTCTTAAGGTGTCAGAATTTTAGTAACTCCCTAGACTAGCAGCAGTTCTGTAAGGTCAGTCTCATTGATTACTATGAGCTGTTTAACAGGTTGATTACTATGAGCTGTTTAACAGGAGTGCTTCCTACTTTGCAAAAAGAGCTACATGGATCATCCTATATCTTGGTTACCATATCCATGTACCTTAAGTTTACAGTATAAAATGCATCACATAGTTCACGACTGATATCAGACAAACTTGTGGATTTCTGGCCCATCCAGATACAGGCTGTATATATAGTGGCAAGAAGTATGTCTAAAGAATGACAAATTCATTGTAATATGGATGTTATTTTTCTTGTACAACTATATTCTTGATATGGTATGATAATCAAACCTATAAAGCTGATTTTAAATGGAAATTGTAGTGAGACAATGTGTACTGTTCAAAATCAATCTTTTTTTGGACTGCAACCTCCACAGCAGGTATGAGGAAACCCTTGGGCTCTTTTCTCAGGCCCTCCTCTCTCTTACCATCCTATCCTTCCTTTTCTCTTTTCTTCCTCCTTCCCTCTCTTCCTCCTCTCTAAGAGAAAGTAGAGAGGGAGCATGAGAACCATGTTTCAAGATTTAAAAGGGTGTCCCATTGAGGACGAGGAGGGGGAAACTGATTTTCTGCTGCTTTAGAGATCAGGGCACAAGGGAGCAAATGTTTCAAATGGCAGGGAGTGACATTCAACTGAAACGATTAGGAAGAACTTCTTGGAGAATGGCATAAGCTGCCTAGGAGTTTGGTGGAGTCTCTTTCTCTGGAGGCTGAGGCTGTCTACTGGGAGTGCTTTGATTGTGACTTCCTTCATGGCAGGGGGTTGGATGGCCCTTGGAGGTCTCTTCCAACACTAGGATTTTATATCAGGAGTAGGCAATATGGAGTCTATTGGATACACTTTTTCTCTCCCGTCCATCATCTCATCCTGGCCAAGACCAACCCTTTTGAGAGCCAAATGTTTCTGCCTTTTCTTCACTTTCTGTCTCCAAAAGAGAAGAGGAATAATAATAATAATAATAATAATAATAGTTATTTATAACCCACCACCATCTCCTCAGGTGGCTTACGTGAGGCCAGGCCCAACATTTACAACAAGGCATAGATACAACATAAAAATACATCAATAACATATAATGAATATAATAGTACAAAAAATAAACACACAATGCAATATAAAATCACAATAATTGAACACCATGGGGAGGAAAGTGCATCAAGGGGACTTGGGGAGAACCCCTTCCCTCCCGGCCCATCCACCCTGCTCCAACCCTCCATGTAGCCCCCAAGTTAGAAAGTTTGCCCATGCCTGCTCGACAGGCATACAGCAGATCCGTTGTATTCCTCCCAAAATTGTCATCTCATTTTGTCCTCAGAGTACTAGAAACTGTAGCCCAGCGTAATTTTCTAACCTGCAATTTTGAGTAACATTGTTGCATCATCTTCCATTCAAGCTGGCTTTGGAAGACTAGTTTAGTCTTTGTTAGGGTGCTAAATGACAGCATCAGTTTCCTTTGATTGTGATCCTTTAGTCTCAGGCCTTGTTGAAATATCCTTCCTTGTCCTGGTGTCACCTACCTGTTTAGATTTCAGACTCAGCCAGCAAGGCTAATGGTCAGGTATGCTCTGAGGCCCCATCGACATTGGCATAAATTGCTGTTTGAAATGGCATTATATGGTCAATGTAGAGCCACATAATGTGGTTTAACTGACTGAACTGTATTATATGAGTCTACACTGACCACAAAATGCAGTTTGAAACTGCATTATATGGCAGTGTAGATGGGGTCTGAGTTGCAATCCCAAGCGACAGGACCGCTCCACGTTGGAAAGGGTGCAGAAGAGTAATCCTTAAGCTAATACCAAAAAAGCCACACATAAATGTCGAAACAGAATGTAGCATTTGTAATGATTCACCATTGGCACAAGTAATTCCCAAAGGAAATGGTAACTGGAATCTTTGAATCAGTATGGATATCTGGTTTTTATATGACATGTACTTGTTAAACCACATGTTGTTATGCATGATTCATGAAAGCTGTGGGTTGCTTTATCAAAAAAGTCAACCTAGATTGGACATACTTTTCACTCCTGTTCATCTTGGCAGCAAGAGTACAGTATGTATAATTGGTTCCCAGGAAGCAAATTTTTATACTGCTTCTTCACATAAGTATGATTTCCTGAAATACAAAATAATTTGTTTTTTGTATCACACCTAACATAATTCTGTATTTTATTTTATTTTTTCAAAAGATTAATTTAGAAATACAATGGCTTATTGGCCTATGCATTTTGACTAACCCTGTATATGTTACAACAGGTATGGGCAAACTTCGGTCCTCCAACTCCCACAATTCCTAACAGCCTCAGACCCTTTCCTTAAGTGTCTGAGTGAGAAAAAGAAGGGGCCTGAGGCTGTTAGGAATTGTGGGAGTTGAAATCCAAAATACCTGGAGGGCCCAACTTTGTCCATGCCTGTGTTACAAGGTGCTGACTGGATAAGGCTGGCAATTGATTCATATTTAATTTTATGATGTTGGGCTCTTTATAGTGTTTAAACTGATGGTGAAATTCAGCTGTACCTGTAAATACAAAATTGATTTCAGTAAACAAATATTTAAATAAAAGTCTTGTTTCATTATTTCCACCACCTTTTGATTTGTTCTGCTTTTAAATCCAAATGCTTTATTATTCCTGTTTGTTATTACTCTTTTAAAAAAGAATAGAAGTAGAAACCTTCGTGTTTTGTGGTCAAAACTGAGCCTAATTATGATGTGTTTAGAAAATTTTCAGGACAGATCTTTGTACCATGTGACTGAAACTATAGGGACTCAAAACAGTAGTTGTTATGCGTGGTGTGTGTTATTTGAATTAGACAGTATGTGAAATATGGTCCCTCTTTAACAGAGTATCAGACCATAGATAACAATATCTGTCTACTCTTTGTACCAGATATTTCACATTTGTTTCACCGTTCCACTGTATTGAATCTCGAGAATAGTATTCATTTTTTTGGATTGAAAATAAGCATGCATCTTACATTCCCTTTTATATGTCATAATGTGCACGACAGAACTACATACATCATGCATATTGTGTTTAAGACTATAAAGTCAGCAACATTTCTTCCACATATTTGAAAGGTGGTGGGAATTTTCTGCTTATTTGTCATTTCTTCCTACTCAGGCTTTTATTGATCCCGAAGAAAAATGCTTTGGCTTCTTACAAAAGAAAATTCAGTTTTATTTGCAACTACATTTGAAATAAATTAGACAGCTGCATGAAGGAAGTGGCAAATAATCTCTAGCAGGCAGGATGATCAATACCATAATTCTTTCAGCGAGACTTTGCCAAATGAGTTATAAGGTGAAAGTAAAGGTTTCCACTGACATAAAGTCTAGTCATGTCTGACTCTGGGGGGCGGTGCTCATCTCCATTTCTAAGCCGAAGAGCTGGCATTGTTCATAGACACCTCCAAGATCATGTGGCCAGCATGACTGCATGGAGTGCCATTACCTTCCCGCGGAAGTGGTACCTATTGATCTACTCACATTTTGCATGTTTTTGAGCTGCTAGGTTGGCAGAAGCTGGGGCTAACGGATTCTGCCAATTCCTACCACCATTCAATGTGTTCTTTGTCCTCATTTCATAGCTGTCCTATCAATAATGGGTAGCTCATGGATCTGGTCTTCTGCCACAATTGTGTGGCCAGTATTGTCATAAGCCATGTTCTTTGCTTGCCTCTCTAGCAAAGGAGAGAAGGTGCCTGGGGATCACTGAACCGATTAATAGTTAAGCTGAGATTTGAGCTGAAGTCTCAAATCTCTAAACTCTAAACTCTACTCTAAACTGCAGTGTTGTATTAGCTGTTGTTATAATCAGCAGTGATTTAGTGACAGAACCAGTGTGGTGTAGTGGTTGCTGTGTTTGACTCTCATCCTTGCTCAGCCATGAAAACCAACGGGTTGGCTTTAGGGAAGTCATAATCTCTCAGCCTCAAAGACAAACCCATTCTGAACAAATCTTGCTAAAACAACTCCATGATAGCATCTCCTTGGGTCCCCATAAATTTGAAATGACTAGAAGGCACACCACACACATGAGTGGAAAAAGGGCTCAGATATCATTTTCTGCTCTCAGGTATAATTCACAATGTACATTCACACCCCTCTTGCACTATCCAAGAGTCATGCCTTGAGCATTGGCATGAAAAATGCACCAGCTGGTTTGCTTCTCTTCCTGAAATATGGCTGTGTATGGTCATATATGTGCAAGCTCTATCAGCACCTTCCTCGACAAAATTATTGGCTACAACTATGGAAAAAAGATTGGATGGCTGTGAATTTGCTAAATCCTGCAGGATGACATTATGATAACATTTAGTGGCTGTCATTCATTTCAATGGACGTCACTATTTCTTGTTTCCACAATAGGTTCAGGAACATACCCCCATGAATAGGGGATTTGTCTTACTGCCTTGTTTGTTCCACAGACTAAGAATGAAGCCTGTAGTGTTTACCTTTGCACTCAGGGTTGAATGGATTTAAATCACTTCTTTGAAGTTCCAATCTTAATTATTTAAACCCATATTTAAACCACTACTGGGGAAGATTCTATTTAATAATCTTTTTTGGAAACAGAAGTTCTTCTGAAGGTGTTGGGCTATAGCTCTGACCAGTGTAGGCAGCCTTGCCATATTGGCTGGAAATACTGGATTCTGGGTATTATTATTATTATTATTATTATTATTATTATCTTTATTTGTACCCCGCTAACATCTCCCGAAGGACTCGATGCGGCTTACAAAGGCCAAGGCCCTCAATAAAACAACAGCATAACAAGTACAACAATAAAACTCATAAAACAAACCAATAAACATTAAAACAATAATAGTAAAAAATTAAACAATAACATCATGACACATTAAAAAACTAAGGGCCATCCCAAATGTAATGAATAAAATTAAAAAGTGCTGGACGTGACAGGTGAAATGTAAGGATTTTAGGGTAGGTGCAATGTGCAGGCAGTCTTAAATCTCTAATAAAGTGCGTTTGGGAAATGATGCTGGGAGTTTCCTATTCTGGAAAGGCACACTGGAACAGCCAGGTCTTCAAGCTCTTCCTAAAGACTGCCAACATTGGAGCTTGTCTGATGTCCTTGGGAAGAGAGTATTAGGGTATGAGGGAAGGCTGATAAAAATGAGGAATATTGTTCTTTCTTTTTATAAGTTACGTGTTTCAGGGGGAAAAAAAAACTTAAACCAGTGTGAACATAGCAACACTAGGGTTGGCGGCCTTCCCCGGCCCCACTTTGTGATGCTGAAATGGAATTGGAAGTGACATTGTTGTCAATTTTGGGGCTTGCTTGCTTGTAGATTTAGCAGTGATTCTCAAGCTGTGGATCACCAGGTATTTTATCCTACAACTCCCAGAAATCCCAGCTAGTTTATTCGCTCTTGGGATTTCTGGAAGTTGAAGGCCAAAACATCTGGGGTCCCAAAGGTTAAGAACCACTGATTTACAGGGTGTGTTAGGGGCTTTCGGCAGCGTTCAGGATGGTGGGAGAAATACTATTGCATTTAGCTATGATTTCAAGTGACATTTGGACACTTAGGGTGAAAAATTACAAAAGAATGATAAAGTCTGCGAGCTTGCTAAATTGATTTGGGGTCTGCTGACATGAGTTGAAGGCTATGTGTTGCTCTCAGGCTTTTCCTACTCTGACTATGATTTTAAGCATAATTTTGTTCATTGGGATTTACTTCCAAATAGTATTTTAGTATTGTGGCTTTAGAACAACTTTATTGCTATTTCAAGATACTTTAAGAAATATCTGAAGGGATGTTACAAATTAACATTTTGGTCTGTGTGTAAAAAAGGCAGTTTATATGTTTCCAAAGTTTGGACTTGCTCCAGAAGCGGAAAATAAAGGGTATGACATGGAAAACATACTCTTCTATGTGCTTCATGTTTGATTTAAGCACATATTTATATGTATCTCTTGTGTTGGAATCCCTTTCTTCAGAGGAGAGAATGGTTGGGCAGCTGAACTTAAAAGTACTTGAATGAGAACTTTTGAAAATTCCTTTTATCTCTTCAGGAAATACAGTGTCAGTTCTAACTTAAAGGACTTATCAGGAGCTAATACTGATGTGGTATTTCTTAAGGTTGCATAACAAAATAGTCACAAGATCTCTAACATTATTGGAAGAAGAACCCTGCTGATTGCTTTGCTGGCAACACCTCCTCATATGCTGTTATGAAAACACACACACTACTTCTGATGATTGTTTAGCATTTTGCTATTTGATTAGTTTCAGATGCAGATTAACCACTTGGCAACGGAGGTGGTGATGCAGGCAAGTGGAGGCCATGAGTCCATTGCTTTGGGGGCGGAAACGCAGAATACTGAAGCCAGCTGGAAGGCACTATCTTTCAGGGGGAAAATAACTTTCAGTATATAAGCTTTTGGTTTCAGGGACTGAACACAGTCTTTTAGTATCAGCAAGAGTTGAGTGTTGGATTCTGACTCTGGAGACCAGGCTTTGATTTTCCACTCAACTGTGGAAATCTTCTGGGTGACCTTGGGCCAGTCACACACATTCATCTCCAGAAAGCCATTTAAGGCTTGAGCAAACTTCAGCTCTCCAGGTGTTTTGCATTTCAACTCCCAGAAATCCCAGCCAACTTACTGGCTGTTAGGGATGGTGGAAGTTGAATCATAGAATCATAAGAATTGGAAGAGACCGTGTGGGCCACCCAGTCCAACCCCCTACCAAGCAGCAGGAAAGACGCATTCAAAGTGATTTGAAGTCTAAAACACCTGGAGGATGAAGTTTGCCCATGTCTGACTTAAGGTTTTCATCAGGTACGTAGAGGCAGACAGCAACGCTAAAGCATTCATTTTGATGACCAAAGAGGACTGACTGCAGCCCCCCCCCCCAATCCACCCCCTCTCCTCAAAAGCCTTTTGGTATCCTCCCCCTCAGAACTGGGAGATCTTTCATTCATCTATGTAATTTTATGATATTACCCTGAATGAAGGTTAATCTCACAGCACCATTGGGTAGTATCAGCTTGAAAGAAGCCACTGTGAAGATCCACTCATCTATTCCTACTATATGTACTAGGAGATGGGGTCTCTTTTTAGGCCCCAAATACACTGCAGTTTCATAATACAGATTAACTGCCTCGGAACTGCCTTATATGAGTCCACACAACCATATAATGCAGATCAATGAAGTTAAACTGCACTTTGAAACTGCATTATACAGCAGTGTCAATGAGCTTCTGATAATGATTATAAATACATCACCCGTATTCATTTTTCTAAGCAGTATAAATACATGGCCATTTAAGGTAGTCAAATGCCTTAAAGACAAAGAGGTAAATCTTTTATTTAGGGCCTCTCATTGGTGCTGGGAAGAGATATTCTTTTGGAGGAGGAGAGGACAGATTGGAAACAACACTCACCCCCAGGAAACAACTCCATATCTGCCCAGGTCTCTGTTATTTTCTTTTACTTTTATTGTGATTATAAGGTTCAAAATGACAAAGGTGGTTAAAAAAGAAAGTCCAAGTTGCAAAGTATTAATTAGAGAGTAATTACAGGGTAAATGAAATCCTTTAAAAGATTGGTGGATGTTCTCCATGACAGATACCACAATGACGAAGAATAACAAAACAGATTGTTGGGTTTGGGTTTTTTGTTTTTTGTTTTTTGGTAGACTGGCATTGCAGTATAACTCTAGTCTCTCTCAGAAGACTCCAGAGCTGTATCTCTATTAGGAATGTAAAGCCTCAGTTTCTGATACATATAACCTCAGTTTCAAGCAGCAGAGGGTATTTTCTCAATAGGTGACAATTTGCTGAGTCCAGAATATTGCACTAATCAAATTACCTTGTGATCAGGGACAGTAGTGCAAAACTCATAGGCATGTGGAACTAATTTTATGATTCTTTAGATTCAAGTCAATATAGAAAGAATGCTTTTTATTATTGCTATTCTGTTTTTCATCATATGAATCTCATGGAACAGAAATTATGATCTGTATTGTTCCTGCCATGTTTGGTTGTATCTTGTGCTTATATCATGCTCCTTATACTCCTTGTTGATATGTTCTCAGTTTTAAATCCTAGAACTGTCTACCAGAGAGTAAATCTCATTGATTACAGCAGGATTTGTATTTTGAGGAAGTAGTCTCAGGCTGTTAGTGACAAAACTGGAGCCACAGTCAAACTGTATGGAGACATATGTTTTTCATTTAATAAGTTTTGGTCTCTAAGAAAGCAAAACGTTTTTGGAAGATAATGAAGTACTGATTTGTGCTGTGGGTTTTGTTGCTGTTTCTTCTCATGGTTTCCATACATGAGAATAATTGTGTTCATGTGTGAGAGAAACACACAAGCCCTGAGCAAAGGCCAGAGCAATGTCTGTCCTGAGACCTCAAATTGCTGTTTATATGAGAGACACGTCTTCATGGGTTCAGTACAACACCACACCCTTGAAGTAAATGTCATGTGCCATGTATGTCTCAGGGGCAGACATTTGGCTAGGTAAAGGTTGGTCAAACTGTTATAGTACCCTTTAAATTGAGAAATTTTTTTTGTAAATTCAATGTATCTGCTTTATTAAAGTAGATAAATATATGTTTTCCAGATATTTTAAAATATCTTGGTTTCTTAAACCAGGCAGCACTCAGGAACAAGCAGTACTGGAATTATGAATTATGAGTGAAAAGATATAGGATCTGCCCTAAACATGTGAAGTAGAAAATGTCTGGATGTTATGTGTGTGTATATACCCCCCCCCCCCCCCCACACACACACTTTGCATTTAAAAATTCTTCTGGGCACTATTTTTGTATATGTGCATCAGGATAAACACATGATGTCTTGAATTGGGTCTGAAGCAGGATGTGCTCAGTTTTGAATTTAGGAGTAAAATGGTAAGTCTCAGTTGGGTTGATGATTCAAAGTTTTGTGGTTACATCCTTTGTGCCAGGGAGTAGTGAACTTTTAGACTTCTAAATGTTTTGGACTTCAGTTTCCAGACATTGCAGCATTACCATTAACCAATGGTAATGTATTGTAGGGACTGTGGGTGAAATCATTTGGAGGACCGGTGGTTTCCACTCCTACTTTATATCTGCCAAGATATTGATGGCTAGGATTGGATTAAGGTTGTTGGTAGCTTGAATCCTAAATAGTGAGGGGGCAAGGGGCAGAAACTAATAGAATGGATGTTATTGTTTTTTATATTTTTAATGTGGAACTGTTTTTATAATTGTTTTTAACTGTGCCTTGATATTTGTTATGGAATCGAATCGCTGCCGACTGTGAAAGTTGCCTCTGGCTGAGAAAGGCGGTATACAAATGCAGTAAATAAATAAATAAAAATAAATAGAATCATGGAATCATAGAGATGGAAGAGACCTCGTGGGTCATCCAGCTCAACCCCCTTCCAAGAATCAGGAAAATCTCATTCAAAGCACCCCTGACAGATGACCATCCAGCCTCTGCTTAAAAGCCTCCAAAGAAGGAGCCACCACCACACTCCGGGGCAGATAGTTTCACTGCTGAACAGCTCTCACCATTAGGAAGTTCCTAATGTTCAGGTGGAATGTCCTTTCCTGTAGTTTGAAGCCATTATTCCACATCCTAATCTCCAGGGCAGCAGAAAACAAGGTTCCTCCCGATGACTTCCCCTCACATATTTATACATGGCCATCATGTTTCCTCTTAGCCTTCTCTTATGCAGGCTAGACATGCCCAGCTCTTTAAGCTGATCCTCGTAGAGGTTCTCCAGACCTTGATCATTTTAGTCATCCTCCTCTGGACACATTTCAACTTGTTGACATCTCCCTTCAGTTGCGATGCCCATAATTGGACACAGTGCAATTCCAGGTGTGGTCTGACCAAGGCAGAATAGAGGGATAGTATGACTTCCCTGGATCTAGACACTAGGCTCCTATTTATGCAGGCCAAAATCCCATTGGCTTTTTTAGCTGGCATATCTCATTGTGGTACTTATCCATCCCTTGTTCTGGATCTGAGCTTCAGGGGGAAAAGTATCCTAACTTTTCTTGAAAACTTGAACTGCTGTTTTTGGAGGTGCTAAGGGCTGTACATTTTTCTGTGTTTTGCATGCATATGCTTCTTGAAACCCAACTGCCAGGTGAAGTTGAATATATAGATTGTGAAAAGCCATGTGGAAAATAAATGAATGAGCAGGGTGTTTATATGTTTCCATGGCTGAAATATAAAGAACTGCACAGCTTCTTAAAAGTCCCTCTTTTTTGGAACTGTAATCAAGAAGTCTGTAGTGGTATGTTTTCTAGCTAATGCTATGTGACAAGTAATTTCTGGGCAGTATCTGCTTAGAGAGAAATTGAGAGAGTGGCCAAAAACTGCAAGATACTTGTTTTTTGCTGTAGGAAAAGTTGATGGCAATTTTGGTGGTCAAGTCAGTTTGGACTTTTGTACACACACACTTTTATTTTCTCTGCTTGTCTTTGCTGCTTCAGGAACTGGTCAGGGCGTGTTCCTGTTGGTTCTGATGGGTCTCTCAATGACTTTTGGTACCACTGATTGTGGTATTCTTCTGGGATGGTACTGTTCTAAAAAGCTCAATTATTTCCTGGGGAACACTCTCAGAGGGTGATGCTGGGGGATTCCTGCCCACTCCTTGGCCATTGGTCTTTGGAGTTCATTAGAGTTCAGTCCTTTACATTATTTAACATCTACACGAAACCTTTGGGAGAAATTGTGTGGAGTTTTGGCGTTGAGTGTCACCAGTGTGGTGATGACACAGAGTTCTATTTTTTCTTTTTCCACCTAATTCCAAGAAGTCTGTTTTTGTGCTGAACCAGTGTCTGACAGCTGCAATGGACTGGATGGGAGCAAACATATTCCAGCTCAATCTAGACAAGTCAGTATGGCCCAGCTTACCTGTCTGAACACATCTCCCTCTATGTCCCACCTCGGAACTTAAGATTGTCTGGGGAAGCCCCACTCTCGGTCCCACCCTCTTCGCAAGTGCATTTGACAGGGACAAGGGACAGGGCCTTCTTGGTTATTATCATGTAGCTTTGATTTGGATAATAATAATGTTTTAAATGTGTTTTAATCTAACATTTTATCTTTTGTATAATGTTATACGTAATGTGCTGTATGTTGTTGGCATTGAATTGTTGCCATTGTAAGCGGCCCTGACTCCCGCTTCGTGGGGTTGAGAAGGACAAGGTAGAAATGTTGGAAATAAATAAATAAATAAAGATCTGGGGAAAAATTCAGTCTGTTGGATGGGGTTATATACCACTTAAAAATACAGCTTTTGACTTTGTGGGTCTTTCTGGATTCAGCCCTGACCCTGAAAGCCTAGATTTCCACAGTGGCCAGAATGCTAGTTTGCCAACTATGCCACATGCCTTGGTTATATTCCAATTAAATTACTGAAATACTCTCCATATGGGGCTGCATTTGAAAATGTTCTGGTTCAAAAAGAAGCAGCCAGATTGCTAACTGACTGGTTAAAAGCTTCAGATGATATTGAAAATGTCCCCTGTCCTTCTCATGCACACATTTTTTTGTTTGTTTTTGGGGGGTGGGGGTCGGATAGAAGATACTTTCTTGTAATTCATGACAGTTGCTACTCTTGAGCATGTAACTCACCACAAAGTCACCATGGGCAGTCCTTGTTTGTATCATGTTTTTAATAGAGACTACAAAAAGAACATCAGATACTGTGAACATAACTCTTATTTCAGAGACTTAACGTCTGAACAAAGGCCCGGTCTGATTCATTTGTAAATGAGAATCTGGATGCTGCCTTGCAGAACATAATCTCCCTAGAGACTGCACTGAGTCATAAGCAAGTCAGACATTTAAACTGTGGACAGAAATAACAAATTCTGCAGGTGTGGTTGGGTGCCTATTACTGCAGTTTCTTGTTGAACCCTTTTTCCTACATGCTGAATATTTCTACTTTCTTGGTACCAAGAGTCTTTGAGGAAATGACAGCCTTATGTCTGGAGTAAGTCCTATCTTGTATTTATATATTTTTGGTGCAGTATTAGACATCCAGGCTTCTGAACAGCTTTATATTATAAATGACATACACAGAATTTAAGGGAAAATGATCTCATAATCCAACCTGTCAGAACATGACATTTGCCTCTCTTGACCTCTAGCCATTCCAAGTGAAATGTAGCATAAATGGTCGCTCTGACGCATTTCTCAGCTGTGGAATGTCTGTATTTCTCTGTCCGACTGGAAAGGTTAAAATTGTACTCGTACATTTAGTTATACATTCCAAGCCCCATTTTCTGTTTCCTATGTATGATGAAAGCTCTTGGGAAAACACAAGCTAGATTTTATATCAATATGCATGTCAATTACCTTACTTTACCCAGATTAAATATATTTGCATTGTTGTTGTGTGCCTTCAAGTCATTTCTGATTTGTGGCAAATCTAGAGTGAAACTTTCAAGGGGTTCTCTTGGCAAGATTTGTTCAAAGGGGTTTGCTGCTGCCTTCTTCCAGGTCGGTGAGAGTGTGATTTGGCCAAAGCCATCCAGGGGATTTCTAGGCCCTGCAGAGTCAGAGTCAAACCATTACAGCATGCTGGCTCAGTTCATGTTAATGTTATTCATGTTCATTTAAAAAAAACCATATTCTTATTTGAAGTTGAACAGCTGTGGAAAAAAGGCATGGAATGGTGTGCTGTAAAAATTCCATGACCAGGTGTCTTTGCTCTTCCAAATAAAATCCATCGTTACAATCCAAGTTTAGAAAAAGCTTTCAGATTGTTGATGTTCATAATTCTATGTACAATTGCAAAGCTGGGAAGGATTCAGACCACTGGATGAAGTAAATAATATTTGTTGACTTTGTAGATGCCTACAACTGAAGGAACATGTAAGTGGGGTGGGTGGGTTGCTGTTTTATCCAGAAAATTCAGTGGCTTTACCAAATCATGTGTAATGTCTCCAAGAAAAAAGAACAAGCACTTCGGACAGTCAGACATGGCTTCATATATCCAAATATATGTACCTCCGGAATTCTGCTGGCTTGTGCCCTATTGCTGCTATATCGTTTATTGTGGTTTTACTCTTGGCAGACCTCTCTTTGGCACTTGTCACTCGGCTTTACAAAATTCTCATATTACCTGTGAATTACTTTAAGAGTGGAATCGGTTTTATTAGTGTGCACTCTCTCCCTCTCTCTGTACTAAATGAGCTCAAATTACGTGGCATTGAGCAAATAATACAGGATGATATCATTTAGGAAACCGCTTTTTATGAACTAGCAAGCAGTTCATGATTACTGTAGGAAGAAATGTGTGTGAATCTCTGGACTAGTGCCAGCTGGATGGGGAGAGAAAAGCAGAAAGCAGAGAGCTGACATAAAGCATTTCAGCACACAGGCCTGGTGTGACGGGGACACACAGCTCTCCTTACGAACGCATTGGGCACCTGGACACTTGGAATGATAGGCAAAACAGCAGCATTTCATTGCAGTGCCCTCCATGGGGACTTGACCACCATGGGGAGAAAGGTGGGGTATAAATAACTTAATAATAATAATAATAATAATAATAATAATAATAATAATAATGGTCCATCCTCTCAGAAATCGCTTCCATATATAAAGTGCTTAGTGATGTCACTTCTGGAAGAAAGTGCTTCCCCTTTGCTTGTGATGAGTCAGTGGTTCAATTCCTTAGGAGTACAAGACAACAATTCTTGTGTTTCCATATTAAACAAAAGTTGGAATACATATACCAGTGAAAACAGTATGTGAAGGACTTTTGTGGCATCTTGGAGACTAATTGAGAAAGTGGAATTGGTAGCATATGCTTTCATAGTCTAGGAGCAGAATGAATGCAGATGGACACAAATTTAACTGCAATTGCTAATGTTATGGAATCATGGGAGTTGTAGTTTTCCAAGTTTTTTTAGCCTACTTTGGCAAAGAATGCTGGTGCCTCACCAAACTACAAACCCCAAGATTCTTTATCATTCGACCATGGCAGTTACAGCGGTGTCAAGTGTAGCTGTGCCGTAGGTGTACTTTCTCAGATTTAATTTATGAAAGCTTATATTTATGTTTTCTTCACGGGTTCAGACTATATTGAAAATAGTTGCTCTGCTAGAACAGATGCATAAGCTTTCCTCAAATGCATCTGGGAAAATAGATTTATGCATGCTGCTGGCAGTATCTTTGCATGCTGCTGGCAAGCTACTGGGATTGACTCTGTTGGAGCCCATCAAATTACGCAGGGCTACTTCTAGCGGTGCTTTATTGGGCTCTGTGCTGGCAGTGTGGTGGCAGTACACTAAGAAAGAGCCCTGAGGAGTTGGGGGATTACCCATCTCCTCATTGAAGAAGCCAGGGACAGCACGAAAACATCAAGGGATGGCACAAACCACAATGTCAAGGAGACCTAGCTGGGCATTGTCCCATGGTTTTGCACACTGTCTCCTGCCATCCCAGGCTTCTAGAACTCCTTGTGATGAGGACCTTAGTTTACAAAAGCCTATGCTATCAACTTAGTTTTCTTAGGATATCACCATATGGAGGTTGAGAAGCCAGAGAACAACGGGGGAAACCATGGAGCAGCAGAAGTCTTTGTCCCCTTACCATTGGTAGTTGTGGGATCCCATCCCACGGTGCTTCCCTGCTGTCCCCGGCTTCCTCCCATATCCTCCCCAACTTCTTGGTGCTGCCAGCATGCTACCGGCATGGAGCCCCACCAGAAGTAGCCCTGCATTATTTGATGGGCTCCAGTGGACTCCATGCCCGCAGTGCCAAGAAGCGAAGAAAAACATCCATGTGATGAAGTCATTAGTCAGTCTCTTAGTAGAATTATAGAATCATTGAGTTGGAAGAGACCTCATGGGCTATCCAGTCCAACCCCATGTTAAGAAGCAGAAAAATTATACTACAAGATCCTTTTGCATTTTGGTATTTCAGACTGTGTCTTTGAATTCTACCCCCATAGTAGAGGCGGACGAGCACAATGCAATGCAGGGTAGCAAAGATGCTCTCCTTGAACTGCAACATAGCTGTCGGCTGCTGTACATCTCATTTTGATCCTTGTCTGAAGCAGCAAAATCACTTAGGGTATTTAAGGAGCAACAGAATGAAACTGGGCAGCTGTCAATGCCAGATGCTAACAGGATGGGATGAAATGCTCTTTAGTCTAAATAGCAAATAGGTATCTAACAAAGTTCTCTCCTTTACTGACAGCAGGAATGGTCCAGCAAATGCAAGAGTATGCCTACATGCCTGTATGTTGTTCTGTGTCTCATTCTTAGGATCATTTTATGCATTATGTTAAAGAAGCATCTATGTTTGCATTTTTAGTCAATACAAAACGAAACATCATCTTGGCACAGTCATTAATGTAACATATTTTGATAATGTACATTACAGGTGTTGGAATCCTGACCTAGATTAAGAATCAGAATGGGGCATATGATGATGGCATCCACCTCTATTTTTCCTTTCCATCTAAATCTGAGGAAGTTATTTTAGTTCTGAACCAGTGCCTGGTGTCAGTAATGAGCTGGATGAGGGTGAATAAAATGAAGCTTAATCTATGCAGAGTAGAGCTGCTCAATGTCATTTCAAAAGTGGATCAGAGAATAGGGATTCAGCTTACGCTAAATGAGGTTACACTGTTGCTGAAGATTCAGTTTTGCAGTTTGAATATATTCATGGATTCAGTCACCAAACTGGATGGATGCCCATGTTTTTCTATTGGCCTGGGGGGAGCTTTAATAGCATTTGCAAGGAAGAAACTTGAATATCAAATGTGCCTATTCCTAGAGGGCTAGCTTGTTCATGCTGACAGAGGCATTTTTATATTCCATTCAATACATACATTCTACAGGGAGATGACTTCAATGTCAGGAACTTCGGCTGGTCCAAAATGCATTGGCTCAGTGCCAGTAAAAGGAGCATATGATTCCCTTGTAACAGTACCTTTCATGGCTAGTGGTTTATTTTCAGGCAAATTGACATTTTGGTCATGTAGAAAACCTTCCACAGTGGGAGCCCAGGATACCCGAAGAATTGTATTTTCCCACATGAACTTGCCCAAGTTTTGAGATTTACAAGACAAGCCCAAATAAGTCCCAAACTGCAAAAAATGGCTCATGATTTTGCCTGTCACATTTCCTCTCCCTCAAGGAACATGCTTTTCAATCATTTCTAAAACATTTTGAACATTCTTGCCAGTGCTACTTAGAAATCATGCCAAAAAGCATTTCATATTAGGGTTTCATTACTATACATATAGAAATCAATGTTTCACAACAGTGGTGTTGTGGTTTTTTGTAATCATAAAGGACTTTCCTTTTGCATCATATGACAATATATATAAATAAAAATATGTTCTTAAAATGATTTTACACATTTAAAAATGAATGGTGTTTTAATATGATGACTTGCTTGATTGTGGTCTAATCTTTGAAATATTTTTCTTTATTTAAATTTAGCTGACTTGTAAGCTTATTGGGTTGCATGTTGGGGAAAATGTGGACTATAAAATCAGCAAAATAATAAATGAATTGGCACTCTAACACATAGATTGTAAAATTAAACCTTTAATTTATGTTGCCTAACAATTAAGCGGAGCCCCCAGTGGCGCAATGCATTAAACCACTGAGCTGCTGAACTTGCTGACTGAAAGGTCGGTGGTTCGAATTTGGAGAGTGGGGTGAGCTCATACTGTTAGCCTCAGCTTCTGCCAACCTAGAAATTCGAAAATATGCAAATATGACTGGATCAATAGGTACCACTCTGGCAAGAAGATAAAGGTGCAGTCATGCTGGCAACATGATCTTGGAGGTATGTGTAGACAATGCTGGCTTTTCGACTTAAAAATGGAGATGAGCACCACCCTCTAGAGTCAGACATGACTAGACTTAATGTCAAGGGGAAACCTTTACATTTAACTATTAAGCAGTTGTTGTTTTGGCTAGAAATACATATTTTTTTCAAAGTGCAGGCATGAATATTTAAAGAAAACAGCATTCCATTTCTGTAATGCACCTGGATTATGTCATGTGAAGTTTTTCCTGCTTAGGTAATAATGTGTTGTTGTTTGAAAAGCAATATGAAACTTTACTAGAGATCAGCAAGATTAATCTTTGTCTTTCAGACTTCATTGGTTTTTTCTTCTTCTTGATACCTTGCAGATATTCCATATATTCAAGATGACTCCATGGATTAAGTCATTGCTGTTCACTTGCCTACTCTGCATTGGACCAACACAAGCAGAATTTTTCACGTCTATAGGTACGGAAACACACAGGCCTCTTGGTTAGATCGATGTAACATGATCAATATGATTTTAAGTGGGTTCAGCATGATAAAATTTAAAAAAGGTAAGGATCCCTTTCTCAAAATCCTGTGACCATATTAAAAAGGGATCCTTTAGGATGGGAGCTATCTGGTATCTCATTCAGTTTCCTCTAAATCTTCAAGAGTTATTGCTGTTTTGAACTGCATTTCATTTTTATCCTTTCATAGTCTCACAACATTGTGAATCCCTTCAAAAGGTTTGATTTCATCATTGTGGGTCCTCACTCAAGCAGCAGTGACAGCAATTATTCCATACTGTCATTGTTGCTCTGAGTGGTGGCCTGCCTTCTAAGGATGATGTGCCTTTCAGTACTTAACTATAGCCATTTATAGCAAGCCCACAGTCTGCACCTGAAATCTCCTCTAAATATTACCAAGTGGCCGAGGATGCCAGAATTTGCATTTCTCTGACTGGGGAAGAAGGAAGGAAGGCATAGCTTTTGAGAGCCCAAGGTCACCTCCAGGCCAGCGGAGAACATAAATCTTCCTTCACAAGTGATATTGCACTTTTTTAAAAAAAACCTTCCCATATTAACAAAAGTGTATTGGAAAACTGTGATCACCCAAAGAAATAATGAAACAATTTACTTTATATACTCAAGTAGAGGTCACCTCCATGTATAAGGCAAGGGTAGGTTTGGGGGCCAAAATTATGGAGTATGATATGACCCATGGATAAGTCAAGGTTCATCCTGCAGAGATGGGAAAGCATCAATGCCATCTCAGGACCAGCCACCTCTGGTTCCTTCTGCCATTTTCCCACCCAGGGATTCAAAAGCCCAGAGAGTAGAGATCTGTGTTTTTTTTTTTAGGTTCTCCTGTGATGGCCTAAGCTCTTTTCTACTCAGAAAAGGTGACAGCTCATTTTTTTGATTAGAGTTAAGGTACAGTACTTACACCCACCCATGGATAAGTTGACCAAGTTTTTTGGGTTGATTTTTTGACTAAAATTTCTAGACTTATACATGAGTATTTAGGGTATATCACACAGGAAGAAGTAAAAAGTCAAGTTCTCCAAAGCAAAACGGAGTAGATGCTGGATGCCATTCTCCCCTCCCAAAACTGGAAGCGAGCAGCTGGTCACAAAAACTTTTAGTTTCTGGTCCCAAGCATTTCAGATAAGGGAGACTCAATCTGCTGATTCTGCATTTCAAATGTTACATCGTAACATCTTACCATTTTCATTTTGTTAGTTGCAATGAATAAATATTGGTCAAGGAAGTCCTTTGTTAATATAATGGTGTTTTGTTTGGCTCCTCTGTCTTAGTGAGGTTTAGTAAAATAGCAGATGGAAACAGAAGTGTATATAATAAAATAAGCCATAATGATAAAACAGGAGATTTATTGCAAAAGAGTGCAAGCAAAACTCCAGAATAAGGGGGAGCAATAAATTTGTTTGAACAGGTACTTTAGAGGAAGACAGAGTATCAAATTTGTCTCAGGGCACCCCACTCTCCAAACATCATTTTTATGAGAAGGGAATCCTGGTTAGCATTCAATCACTTATAATCACAGAAAATAGTAGGACTCACATTGCACCATTTCCCCTCTTGTTGGGTTAGAGATGGATACATAAAGCTGGCAGGCCTTGTAAGACGCAGACAGATCCCAAATGAGGCTCAGATTGTGCTTCTAAGCTCAGCTGAGCTCATCACTTCCATGGATGAAATGGGGAAGCAGGAACAAGGAAGAAAGACCATTTCCCAGCGAAGACATTGGGTGGGAACGCTCTAACTAGCACTTCAGCTGGAGATCTGATCATCTGGACCACAGAGGGAACGTGCCCCCTCCCCACTCCCACAGGGTTCCCCACCCCTCTTTTCATTGTGTCTAACTTCTGCTTAGAACCATAGAATTGGAAGAGACCACATAGGCCATCCAGTCCAACCCCCTGCCATGCAGGAAAAGCACAACCAGAGCACTCCCAACTGATGGCAATCCAGCATCTGTTTAAAAGCCTCCAAAGAAGGAGTCTCCACCACATTCCAAAGCAATGTTGAAAAGCTCTTATGGTTATATACTAATTTTCATACATATTAATGAACCAGCTTTTTGTGTCTTTCCCAAAACTGGCAGTATTTGTTAATATCAGAGGATAATAATAATAATAATAATAATAATAATAATAATCCTTTATTTATACCCCGCTAACATCTCCCGAAGGACTCGGTGCGGCTTACAAGAGGCCGAGGCCAGATACAACAATAAAACAGTAGCATAACAAATACAACAATAAATAAACTCATAAAACAAAGCAATAAACATTAAACAATAACACCACGACGCAGATAAAATCTAAGGCCGGGCCAAATGTAATGATTATTTTTTTAAAAAAATGCTGGACATGACCAAGTGAAATGGATAGGTTTTTGGAGATAGGTGCTGTATGCAAATAATCTTAAATCTCTAGTAAAGTGCATTTGGGCTATGATGCTTGGAGTTTCCTATTCTGGGAAGGCACACTGGTAAGGTCGATAACCTGTTGTCTTTAAAATATGTAATAATATTTTGACTTTTTTCCATTGAAGGCCAAATGACAGACCTAATCTATGCAGAAAAAGACTTGGTACAGTCATTAAAAGCTTATATTCAGGAAGAAGAATCTAAGTTGACTAAAATTAAAAGGTAAAGTAAGACATATTTATTTATTGATTTACTTATTCCATTTCAATGTAATGACTTCTTTGCTTTAGCCTGTCACTGCATATGGTTACATCCTATATTTATTTTGATTAAAGCAAATGGATAAGTGCTTACTGCACATTAGATGTGTAGATTGTTCCACTGAAATCGGTGGATTTTAGTGTTTTTAAGGGTCCACTTTGGTAATTGGTGGTTGTTTCAATACAGGCTTTGGGTAGACCACTAATGTTTAAGTAAAGTTTTAGGCCAATATATTATATATCCCTTTTGAATTAATATCTCAAATGAGTATTTAGATTCCTTTCTCTGCTCATCTGCATCACATACTCTAAGATAACAATGGTTGAAATCAACTGTAACTTGTTTCATTCCTCTATTACTCAGCCACAGCAAAAGTCAGTTGGTAAAGCTGTGCTTTAATATGTATTGTCTAGTCTATTTTTTGTTTCTAAATTGGTAGGGTTTTAAATTTTAGATTAGGATTTTCAAAAGGAAAGAAAAACAAGATAGTATTTCTATTTTTATTTTAATTGCTTGCCCTTATCTAAAGGAACTTCCTACATTTCTCCTCTTTCCTTTTCTCTTGATAATAAGAACATCACCTGCATATTGCGTACATTACCTTCAGTGTTTATCCTGTAGTGCAAAAGAAGCTAGAAGCACAAGAGAGAGAGAGCTGTTCTGGGTCCAAGCAAAACTCCAGAATGTTTGGCTGAAGTAATTGATCTTTCCTGACCTGAATGCTGCAGATGTTCTGGAGAGTGTTGGATATGGGATTAGGGGAGTTGTAGTCCTGTACAAATGGAGGCACCAATTTGGAGAAGGTGTCCTAAACTGTAAAATGTGAACTTGGATCACTTATCATGGTGCACTATCTCTCTCCTCTCCCCTTCATGTGATATAGCCCTTGTTTACTTTTGAACCAATGGCCTATAATTGCTAGTGGAAATTTTCTCCCTGTATCACAGATTGCTCTTCATTAAAGATAGATTTCTTCTGGACATGGAAGGCTTAAGTGGTGAATTTGAACCACTTCTCCTACCTCCATACCAGTTAATCCAGCTCTTTGAGGCATGTTGTTTCTTTTTGTATGTTACATTAGATCTACACCCCAAACCTTAACTGCAGTTGGCATTTCCCCCTATTTTTGCTGTCTTTATCACTGTCCTTGTCCCAGGAAGTTTCTCTTTCAGTTTACATTAAAGGAGCTTTTGGCCGAAAAGACCCCAAGAAGGCCAGGCAAACAATGACATGCCTCCACCATATTGGTATTTAATTATTGTTTGGGCATGGTCCAGAAAATGCCCAAAGGATGTCACTCTGAGTAGGCTGTTTTCACTTCCTGTTTTAAAAAAGACTTTTTGGAGGCTAATGGGATCCTCCTGGTTTTGTTTTATTTTAGATGATGATGGTGATAAGGATGATGATGATTATAATGATGATATTTTACTAGAGCCCCAAGGCCCACCTGGTACAACTAATGCAAGACACAGGCTGTTCCTGGGCATTTGGCCAGGAGTTTACGATCAGTACCATAATGCCACTTTGAATAGAAAAAAATGGCTTCTTGTATTTCTTCAAGTGTTCTTTCTCAGCTACGTAATTTAGACAGGAGTAGCCTTTTCAGCTGCTGCTATTTTTACACATCTAGGAGTCAGAGATGCTCACCAATCAACCAGTGATCTAGTAGCTCTTTACTCACCTTCTCCTAATTTCTGTCTTAAATGCAGTGGATGCTACAGCATTCAACTTCATCAGCTGCTGCTTCAATGCAACATCTTAAAAATTATACTTAATTACTAATAATTTACAATTTGAAATTAGAGGTTAAAATGATCTGTTGCATAGTGTTGTGTTTTACAAATTAAAATATTATAACATAAGTGGTAAAATGCAAAAGGAATGGTCATATGCTAACAGCTGTGAATTAAGCACAGCCCAAGGGGGAAAGAGAGGCACAGGATTAGGAAGATAATTAGGGCTTGTAGATTGGCATATCATTATTCATTCATATTAGGTAGATAAAAAATAACAACTGACAAGCATCATTTTCTGCAACTGAAGCATACATCCTTTTCCCCCCAGTTGGGCAGAGAAGATGGAATCCCTAACTACTAAATCCACTTCAGATCCAGAAGGCTATCTTGCACATCCTGTCAATGCCTATAAACTGGTGAAGCGTCTCAACACAGAATGGTTGGAGCTGGAGAACCTGGTTCTTGAGGATGCAACTAAGGGTAAGAACCTTCAGACAACCACTTCAAAGCAATATGCCTTTTTGTCTGCTTCTCTTGCCAACAGACCTTCTCACTTCATCAGCATTAATAAAAAAAAATGTCCTCAAAACTGTAACTAGAATATTGGCTATGATAGATTACCTCTGTGCAGCTGAAAATTATCCTTGGAACGCTTCTGTGAGCCATCCCAAGTCCCTTTGGGGGTATGGTGGCAGAGTACAAATAAATAAATAAATAAATAAATAAATAAATAATCCTTCCTAATTGTTTATTTCCTACATATTTTCACTCTTCCTTTAGATCAGGGTTAGGGAATTTTTGCAGAAATTTTTGGTAGAAGCAATCTTATTATAGCAACAATGTTTTTTGTCAAAGGACAAAGTTGGCCCCAAGTGTTTCTGCCTAAAAATAGTTCCAATTCTAGGCCCTGTTACATTTATGTTGACTGGCTAGAAAATGTTATTTCTGCTGGGTTGTTCACAGAACTCATTCTTGGCAACATGACACATCATCCAAAAGGAGTTATTTTTTAAAAATGAGCTTGTCACCCTTCTCAGAAGGATTTACATATCCGTGAACTAAATAAGTTGTAAATATTTAAGGATTATAATGCCCTGTGTCTTCAAGCAAACAAATGCAAGAATTACTTCAGTTCAGTCTTGTATGTCAAAGTATGGTTTCTGTTTAACTTCTTGGGTGCCTGTTGCTCCTAGGGTACTATTATGTGTATGTGGTGCTTTTTGTCAGGGCCTTGGGCCCATACAATAAACTATTTTGATGAGTCAAAGTATGCCCATTTGGGATTTCAGTAGTAGCAGTTCTCTCCTGCTCTTCCCTCCCTCCAAATCAAAGGCACTTGCATACAGTGCAATTATAATCCCACTTTAACGGCAATCCTGCACAATTCTGGGATTTGAAATTTGAAGTGTGATTAAAGGCATCAGAACTCTCTGATTGGGAATTCTAAGCACATTCCCTAAATTACAAACCCCAGGATCTCATAGGATGATGCCAGGAGAGTTAAAGTGGTATCAGTGTGCTATAATTATGTGCTTTGAAGTCCCCAGTCTTGCAGACTACTGGTAAGTAGCATATTAGAGTGCTGAAGTAGGACCTGGGATCTCCAGGTTCTAACTCCAGATTGATCCAGGAGAGTTACTTTGCCTCCTAGCCTGACCTACCTCACAGGATTGTTGAGGAAGAGGAGATCCAGGTAGGCTACCTTGGAGAAAAGATGGACTATCAGTAGGAACTAGGTAGATAGATAAATAGATAGACAAAAACATAAATGGAGATGCAATAAATCTTTACAAATCTATTTTTACATCATGTGTTTAATTCTGTGACACAGGTTGACATGTGTTGGTTAAATTCTACTATTAAGATGTGAACTTACAATTAATATTTGAAGAACAATGTTTTCTGGTTTTACTTCTTTGAATGTTTTGTGTATAATACTGTTTTTTTTTCCAGAGCAGTTTTTTTTATAAGACAGACTTTAAAAAATGGTTAAGTGTCAAGGAGGAAGTATAGTTTCTCAGAATTCAACCACATATGGTTTTGGGAGAGGTTGTGTGTGTGCTCTTGCTAAAAATGTAGCAGTTTTGAAGTGTGCTTTTTCAGCCAGGACTTGAAGCATATGCTGCAACAGTTTGCCATAAAAATGAACTTGTTGAAGCTTTCAGAGCACAAGAGAAAATCACTTTGTTCACTGACAGAAAAAGACATGCTGAAACACAAGAAAAAGATTTCACTGTACACAATGTTTTGTGTTTCCATTGCTTTTAAGATATTGGCCGTATGTGAAGGGAGTACTTGAAACACAGCCAGGCATATCCCAGGGTCTGTTATGAAACAGCTTGCACTGATCTTTGTCTTCTAAGGCTGATAGACAGTGGAGGAATTGTGGCTGTAGGTTGCTTGCTCGGTCACAGTAATGGGTTGGTTGAAGTTTGAAACTTGACATTTCTTTCCATTCATTTTTCCCCCTTGCTTACCTTTGGATTCATCATAAAGCCTATTCAGTCTGACCTCTTACTACCCGTTTCAGTTTAATGCCCCAAAGTGACCTGAATAACTTACTGTGATCTTGCTTTTGAGTTTCTTGCCCAGCAGTATGTGTTGGGCTACAACTCCTATAGCTCCTCATTGTTGGGACCCCTCTGACCCCACTTAGGATGAAAAATCTGGTCCAGATTTTTCATCAACTGTTTCCATTTTGGTCTGTGTTGAATTTCCCTGATACATGTCAACTGACTTCTGGAAAGCCTTGCTTCTGAAAGCCCTGTATGTGAGGGCTTAGCATGGCTTTTTAGAGTGTCAGGAGAATAATTGGTACTGTACTTTAAAATGCATACATGGCTAAACAATGCATCATGTCTGTAATATGTAATGGTTGGCATTCCTTCCAGTTGAATTTTATAAACTGAGATGATGATATTGAAATTCAGCACTTGTTTTTAATTTGAGGTATTACATCATAGCTGAATAAGTCATACATTTTGCCTCCTTCCTCCTCCTCTTTTACTCCTATTCTCCAACTCACTGACTAGGGCAAATAATTATTCCTTTGGGTCCAAACTGACATTTTTTTTTCATTTTTTTGGTGGGAAAACCAAGGTTCACATCAAACTGGAAACCATAGTTTCAAATGGATTTCCTGCTCTGTTTAGAAGGTGAATTATAGTTTCCCATTTGAGATGTACAGGCAAACCGTGATTCTCCATGTCAGGCAGGAGGGGAGAAAAGGTCGTTCCCAAGCCTAAGACTACATCCAAACTGGGCTTGTTACATATTGAGACCAGTTTCTACCGATGAACTCCACCATGAAATAGCTAGAGGAGATTTTTATTTGCTTGTGGGTACAGGACTTGTCCTCTTGATGCCTTTTTGCATGTTTCACTCAAGGATTTTTAAAAATCTCTTTTGCCAAACGAGAAGAACAATGTATTTTGTATAATTTTAGAAAGCAAAACAAGACCATTGTTTATGTTTTAAATTCCAACTATTTGAATACCACAAGGGATAAGCTGTAGCTTAAACCAGATGGTCCCAATTGTGGATTGGTCTGGAATTGATTATATGCATTTGAGGAGCATGGTGCTAACTGTTTCCATCTTTGTTCAAATAAAGGTTTTATTGCAAATCTCACAGTCCAGCGTCAGTTCTTCCCAAATGAAGAAGATGAGACGGGAGCTGCCAAGGCATTAATGCGCTTGCAAGACACCTACAAGCTGGATCCTGAAACAATTTCAAAAGGAGAATTTCCAGGTGATGGTTGGAAGCTACTTGACAGCTTCAATAAACGTGGTGATCCTTTCTGAGTGTCCTGTTTACTGGTAAACTACAACTGAGTGAGCCATTAGACCTTAAAATTGTTTCCTATGTTGTAGCTCCTCTCCTATGCTGGCCCCATGCTAGTTTTTATTCATTTCCAGATCCGTAGTTAGATAGGTTATCCTTATCAGATATCTAGGAGTTCTACCCCAGAGGTTTCCAAAGCCAAACAGACTCTGCTGCACTTCCCTGCTGAAGGACAGAAGTAGGGGAGATTTGCCCAAAGTCAGCATTGAGCTTTGAAGAGGTGACTGCTCCTCACTTATCTTGCTGAGCTTCCAATGGACTGTAAAAATGTGAATATTTCATCTGGCCTTTCATTTTTCAAATTCAATTTTTAAATTAGCTTCTAATCTCATTTTGAAACAAATTTAAGATGTATTTTATTGTATATCACTTGAGGGGGAGCCCCGGTGGTGCAGTGGGTTAAAGCACTGTGCCGGCAGGACTGAAGACTGACAGGTCGCAGGTTCGAATCCGGGGAGAGGCGGATGAGATATTAGCTCCAGCTCCTCGTGTGGGAACATGAGAGAAGCCTCCCACAAGGATGATAAAACATCAAAAATAATCCAGGCGTCCCCTGGGCAACGTCCTTGCAGATGGCCAATTCTCTCACAACAGGAGCAATTGCTCCTGACACGACCAAAAAAAAAAAAAAACCAACAAAAAAAACTTGAGGCCACTTGTGGACAGGACAGCAATTTATAAATCATATTAGTGTATGAACATTAACCCATGATTTTCTCTTAGGGATGATTCTGTTTTGTCTAAACCCTTTGGAAAAGGAACAATAAAATAAGAGTCATTCCAGATGAATTTAGCATTGAGGAAACTCTTTTAAATGTGTCCTTACCTTCACTGCAGGAACAAAATACAGATCACTCCTGACAGTGGACGACTGCTTTGGCATGGGAAAGACGGCATATAATGATGGAGATTACTACCACACTGTCCTGTGGATGGAGCAGGCGCTGAAGCAACATGACCGGGGCGAAGAGGCAACCATTACGAAAGCCACCATCCTGGATTACCTCAGCTACGCCATTTTCCAGCTTGGTGACATACACAGGGCAGTGGAGCTTACCAGGCGGTTGATCTCCCTTGGTAAGAAGGACATTGTGTATGTATAGATTTCAAATGGCATGGAACATTAGCTGCAACTCAAGCACAGTTCCATTTCATGGCACCTAATGTTTTGCATTTTTGTTACAGTAAATCAGGGATGGGACTAATACAGCTTGTAGTCCTCATATAATTCTTTGTGGAGTTTACTACAATTTCTTGAACTTACTTGAATTTTTCAAAAGCCTTGGCTGACAGTTTTTTTTAAAAAAAACCCACTTCAATGTTTTTTAAAATACCCCACAACCACAACTATATAAGATTACAGAAGGCTGTTTAGAAAGTTCCCCACCCCAGAACAACTACACACACAGAATGGTCTACAAAGTGACTGGAGGCTTTGTCACTTGTCTGGTCACCCAAAATAACAGGTGTGACAATGTTCTCTGTGTTGGAACTCTACCACATCCTGTAGGCCTCACCAAGGTCTTAGATAGGCAGATGGGGTAGCTGGCAGGGAATCACACTGGAGGACCTTGAGATTTTCTAGAGAGGTGTTCTCTCAGGCAAAACAATAATAGCAATTTTTACTCCCCCCCCCCCCCCCGCAAACTTTGTAAGGGTCCTATGCCCCTAACCTCAGCAGTTGTGGAGGGATGGTTTTCCATTCTGAGGCAGTGCACAATTGCATAATGTATTTGTTTTGCTAGGGCTGGAATGTTCTGTTGAGTACTTCACATGAAAATGAATTAACAATTTCTTTCATTTTACAATGTGTGACTCTCTAAAGCAGTGGTTCTTAAACCATGGGTCCTCAGGTGTTTTGGCCTACAACTCCCAGAAATCCCAGCCAGTTTAGCAGCTGTTAGGATTTCTGGGAGTTGAAGGCCAAAACATCAGGGGAACCACAGGTTGAGACCTGCTCTAAAGCAAAGAGATTTTATATGTGGTAAGTACTTGATGGTATCTCTTATAGCTTTGAATCATTTGCTTTGAGCTCTTGCTTATCTTAGTCTGTTTCAAACCAAATCAAGATTGTTATTTGAATAAATTCTGGAGAATCTGGGCTCTGATTTTGTTTTATTTCTTGAAAGTCACCCTGGAGTAATAAACAAGGAAACAATTCTCGCCCAATGCAGGCACTCTTCTCAGAGTGTTGTGAATCTATGACTTCCACTGATTTCCTTCTCCGTCTTTTCCCCCCAATCAAGACCCCAGTCATGAGAGGGCAGGGAGCAACATGCGGTATTTCGAGAAACTGCTGGAGAATGAAAAAAATGAAAAGGCTCTTGGTGATGCCCCAAATGCAACAGAGCCAACAACATATAATGGGATTTATGAAAGGCCTCGGGACTACCTGCCAGAACGTGAGATCTATGAGGCCCTTTGCAGAGGTGAAGGTGTGAAAATGGTGAGAGAGAAGCCCAAAGGCTTACAGCTTCTAACCCTTGTGCTGTACTGTTTCCTGTGAGAATGCATTCCTCAACTAAGTTGGCACAAACTTAACTTTTCCCTTGCTTCCACAAAAAGTGGGAAAAATACCACCAAATATCATTTAGAACAGGGCTTCATAAACTTTTTCACTTGCAACCACTTTCCACGTGAGAAATGTTTACTTGACCCTGGGTATATAGATAAATTAAATAGGTATAAAAACCCAACACTTACTGATAACATATCAGTATTGGCTAAACAGGCTGACTTTCCTTTCTATTAAGTACGGTTGAAGCATTTTCTGTGTAGTCCACTGTAAAAACTATGCAATAGATTTGTGTAAATGTCTACAATGGCCATTCAGTGATGCTCAGAAAACATTTACTGTTGCCAAATTTTTCATGACTTTTCATGACTATTGAGCCAAGGTGGCCCCATCTGGGATCGGGACCCACAGATTAATAAGTGGTGATCTAGAAGACGAGGGAGATGATTTCATTATGATTGTGAGGCTTCCTGGCCCATTTTAGGCCCAGAAGTGCCTTTTCCAAATAGCAACAAGGAGTGATAGGAAGATATAAATGACAATTGCCTCTGCTCTCTCCTCAACAGCTCTCTTGGGACTTCCCAATTATGGCAGAGAGAGCAAAAGTGGTGTTTTTTTAGGCTCTCTCACCACAGAATGAGCTTTGACCATCCAAGAGCTGAGAGAGTTTGAAATGCCCCAATAGAGCCACAAGAGAGAGGGAGTAGAGGTGGGGAAACACCAAAGAGATGCAGTTGCTGCCAGAAGGTTGCAAGAGGGAATGGAGGAGGTTAATGCTTCTGCTTGAGTGAAAGAGTAGTGAGAGGTCCTTTTCAATGCCTGGGTGGGAAAATGGCTGCAGTGAAATATAAAATATATCAGATAATTCCATGAAACAAAGACTAAGGAAACAGAATAAACAACAAAATGCCACATAGCAGCCAAAAATAAATCATGCTGGGACTTAATTAAAAGCAAGATAAGAGTATATATATGTGCACTAAAATAGTTCTTATAAGGGCTGGGAAAATGGAAAAGCTTTTGCTTGTTATTAAAAACACTGTATCTTAAGTGCTAAGTGAGTCCATGGGGTGAGGGCCTTCTATCGATAGGCAAGCCAGTAGCTTAGCAGGTAAGATTTTTACAAACCATCCCTGTGTCCTTTGAACATGTATTTACATGTTAGAAGTTTTCTGTAAACCTTTTCTGAATTAGAATTAACCAACAAAACATTATCATTAATCTGAATCTGTTCACAGACACCTCGAAGACAGAAGAGGTTATTTTGTAGGTACCACAATGGAAACCAAAATCCTCACCTACTTATTGCACCCTTTAAAGAAGAAGATGAGTGGGATAGTCCACACATTGTTAGATACTACGACGTCTTATCTGATGAAGAAATAGAGAAGATTAAGGAGCTGGCCAAACCAAAAGTAAGTAGACTGCTTCTGCCAGTTGATATTATAGTATCTGCACTGGTGATAATGTCTGGTTAACTCTGGGATGAGGAAAATTGTGTCAATTGGTGGCCTGCAGATCACATAACCCTTCACCATTAGCTATTCTTACTAGGGCTGTTGGGAATTCAGCAACACCTGGAGGGCAACATATATGCCACCACTATGTTCGTGAGAAGTTACAGCAGGCCTTGAATCCAGTCTCAAATCACAATTCTGGATATCCATGCTGGTCCATTGAGCATTTCTCCTCAAACCTTCAGCAAAATCAGTACAAATCCCTTGTTTCTCCTTCCTTCCCTCTCTTCTTCTCTCTCTTGTACTCTCATTGTAATTCTTGGATCCAACCACTTGCTCTGTTTTTCATCAACTCTATGGAAGTGAATTATCGTATCTTGGGTGGCATATATGTTACCCTGTTCATGCTCAAAATTCTCTTCCTTTGATTGCAAAACCATATAATGTAAATGTCTGCCAGCTCTTGACTAAATAATATGTGCTTAAATGTTTTATTCATTAGTTTGGGCAGCCTGGCAAGAAACTAGATTGAACAACATTTATATTGGGCTTTTTTATGACAAACTTCTCTTCTTTACTGGCCCCTTTTCTCCTCTCACTGTTCTATAATAGTCCCGATGCTCAATTAATTTGTCTGCTGAGCTCTCTGTATTACAGCTACAAAGCTGTTCTGATTTGAAATAGAAACAGTTGGCATGCTGATGGTTCCCATGTCAGTGAGCATTCAGTCAGCTCCTAGCTTCAGTCTGAACTCTGGAGGAGCTATCAACTGTTTTGGGCTTTGGAGATAAAGTTCAGAATTCTAATGAAGTCCTTTAAAATTGGGACTAAAATCTGGAGCAAATTCACAACCCCACTGAAAAAAGAGTATTCTTGCTGTTTTGACAAAGGAAAAGAGAAGCGTGTACAAGTTCTAATATTGCTGAGCACTGAATCATAATTTATTTTACCTCAATGAGGCTGCCGAGGGAATCCTAGGCTCCCTTTCAGAGAGACCTGCTCTCTTGCAGTGAACTATATTCAACTCCTCATTCTTCATTTTCAAACATGACGTGTCTCAGAATGACAGCGAAAGCATATTCATTGCAGAAGAACCTGGCTGAGTGGTTCTTAGCCTGTGGTCCTTCATATCCTTTGTGCTTCAAAGCAAAGTGCAAAGCCAATGAAGCTAGAGTTTCTAGGAGGCCAAGTACAAAACATCTGGAGGACCAAAGGTTTAGAAGCACTGACCTGGATGATGATTTCTCTTAGCTGCCATACTGCGACTATTCAGGAGTTTATTGTTCATAATATGGAGTCTGGAGTGACTGCATCCCTGCCTCATTATTACTGAACAAATGGTGATGTATAGCATGGGTGGGCAACTGTGTCAGGTCCATGGTGATTTTTATGCACTGAGTTTCTTTGCCACTGCATAGATTACTGAAAAGAAAACAAAACTCCTCAAAGCAGCTGGAAATTTACTTCTGGGTTCCCAAAATTGATATTTTATGGGTTGCTGTGAGTTTTCCAGGCTGTATGGCCATGTTCAGGGAGCATTCTCTCCTGACGTTTCACCCACTTCTATGGCAGGCATCCTCAGAGGTTGTGAGGTATATTGGAAACTAAGCAAGGGAGGTTTATATATCTGTGGAAGATCCAGGTGGGAGAAAGAACTCTTATCTGTTGGAGGCAAGTGTGAATGTTGCAATTAATCACCTTGATTAGCAGCTTCAAGGCCTGACTGATTCCTGCCTGGGGGAATCCTTTGTTGGGAGGTATTAGCTGGCCCGACTGAAGACTGTCAGGTTGCAGGTTCAAATCCAGGGAGAGTGCGGATGAGCTCCCTCTGTCAGCTCCAGCTCTCCATGCGGGGACATGAGAGAAGCATTCCCTGGGCAATATCCTGGCAAATGGCCAATTCTCTCATACCAGAAGCAAGTCACTCCTGACAAACCGGGGGGGGGGGGGGGGGGGGGGGAGAGAAGCTGGCCCTGATTGTTTCAAGTCTGGAATTCCCCTGTTTTCAGGGGATATTTTATGTTATAAAGATGCTTGTAACCTATCTAAAAGGTAATTTATAGCCCCAGATTCTAAAGTTGTTAAAGACCTTAAAACATATTTCAGCATCACATTGCAGCTTTAAGGTCACACTTTCTTCATCCCAGATATAAAGGAGCTAATGAAAATGGAAGAGGAAAATGAAACCTTTTAGAGAACATGAGTTTTCTTTCAGATATTTCTAAATCCATAGTTCTTTGTGTACCAGCCAGTTTCCATGGCTGACATTCTTCTCACTATGCTGTGGTTTCACCTCTATAAACTTAGATATTTTCCTAATGTTTCACCATTACTTCATTCATTAAAAAAACAAACAAACCACTCCCTTCTGCCTAGGTATCAAAGGGTGCTGGGAAAATTTGAAAGGTTTTCCATGCATATGATTAAAAAGGAAGGCATCCCATGCATAGTGTTGTGTGCAAGTGGG
Source organism: Anolis sagrei (assembly GCF_037176765.1). Lineage (NCBI taxonomy): Eukaryota > Metazoa > Chordata > Lepidosauria > Squamata > Anolidae > Anolis > Anolis sagrei. The sequence continues at coordinate 94,281,967 of NC_090022.1, read as the reverse complement.
AACGTATTTCTTTCTGAGGCATGATAAATGTATGTGTGAAGTTTTGAAGTGAAGACATCATTTTTAGAGTTTTTGAGATTTAGCGTGGTGTTAATCTGAAAGGGGATTTGCTAGGTTTTGAGTAGATGCATTTTATCCAACAATAATATCATTTTTTTAAAATGCTGATTACAATCCTCTTAAAATTTATATATTAGTATACTTTGAAACCACTGGGGTAAAATTTGTAGGGCTGTTTTTATTTAAATGCCATTTTTTATTCATTTATTACTTAAATCGAGTGGATAAAATTTTTATAGAGGAATCGATCTTTTGGCAAGAAAATTAATTGCATCAGATTTACAAAACATGTAGTTTGCCTGTCAAATATGCACAACATCAAGTTGGATGAGATTTTTATTTTCCATCTCTGACTTTCCACTCATGCAGACTCACATTTATGCAAACAGAAAAATTCCCCCACCAGGTTTTTATTGTGATGTTAAAATATGGATTTTCTGGATTCACAATTTGGAATCATCCCTAGACTTTAATGTGAAACAACACAGTGAAAATTACTAGTCAGTTTGGGACTTTAAAGCAGGGGGAAGTTGTGCAGTGATGCTCAGAACTGCTAAACCATTTTTAAGCTGAGCAGAGGGGACTTTCACTCATCATTAATTAATACAAGGCTGTATTTGGAGAAATTATGTCTTGTTAAGGGTGACTGGAGCCCACAGGCAGGAATCATATGGAGAAACTAAGATGACTACAAGCATAATGAGGCATTCAGAATTATATACGGCAAGAAAATCTTTATTGTACAGCTAACATTTAGCACACTGAGTTTCTGGCCATGATTTGTAATAAATACAAGAGCCTGCAAGAGAATAGCAGATGAGTCAGAAATCTGGCATTCAACCCTGCCAAAAGCTATGTGCCAAGACAAGAAAATTAATAGGTGGATTATGAGGCAAATGAAAGGAAACAGAGGAAAACATTCTTAAACATGGAAGTGAAAAAAAACATCATAATGGTTAGACGCAGATTCTAAGGGATTTAGTACATTTTAGCCAAATGTCATTGATTCATATCATAGTACCTTCTAATCAAACATGGTTGAACTATTATGTTCACTCATCTGTCATGAAGGCCTTCTGATGCCCCGTTCTCACCCCAGTCTTTCTTTCTCTGGACACTCGTAGCAGCTTCTGTTTCTAATATGATAAACTAACATTTGTTTTATCTTGAGTTTGGGAGCTTCAAAATCAACAAAATGACATTTGAGTTTGAGGATTTTTTGAGTTAACATGGTTTTGTGCTTTATTTTTTCGAAGGCATCATGATTTAGTTTTCTTCTGATTCGATGTTTTGGCTGCGATAGTTTTAACTTTTTATGGATTGTAAATGTGATTATTATTATTTATATTGTTTTTCCTTGTAAGCATTTCCACACAATTTTCATTTAATTGTAAATGCAAAACAAAAGATGGAGCTTAAGTCATTTCTATGATGCATTCTGTGCTATTTCAGGTATTAAAACTTATATTTCTTTTAATACAGTTGGCAAGGGCTACTGTACGTGACCCCAAAACAGGTGTATTAACTGTTGCCAACTACCGAGTGTCTAAAAGGTAATACAATTCCCTCTTTCTTACAAGTAATTTCCATGTTTTTTTTTAAAATGAAACATGGAAAAATTGGATTTTAGGATTTCTTTTTTTATGCAGCTCTAATACTGAAATATATATATACTTAAATCGTATAATAACTGAAGTTCTGCAAATAAGGAGCTGTTTGAAGTATTTCGCATTTTTGTACATCTGGTTGTTTATTAGCCCATGTTTTGAAATGGTTTTTCATTCTGCTGTTAGATAATATTGAGATTTGGGGTTTCGATTTTTATTATTACATCAGCACCTTTACAAGTAAGTCTATCAGTATTAACCACCAGTCCAAAAGGGTTTACAAATAGGTTAAGAAATAATGTACTTGATTCTCCAACAATCTGAGAGAACTTGCTAAATCTTTGAAACATTTTTCTTCAGTTCCTGGCTTGAAGAAGAGGATGATTTGGTTGTTGCCAAAGTGAATCAGCGAATGGAACACATCACAGGATTAACAGTGAAAACAGCTGAATTATTGCAGGTAAGGACTAAAATACAACATTACCTGTTTCTCCCTCTGCAAATAGTTAAAATTAAAAACAAATAGCTTAAAGCAGTTGCTGTTGTGGTAGGGACGAGAGACAGGGCCTTCTCAGTGGTGGCCCCTTGGCTGTGGAACACCCTGCCTAGGGATATTAGATTGGCCCCCTCCCTCCTGACATTTTGTAAAAAAGTCAAAACCTGGCTCTTTGAACATGCTTTTGGAAATGCAGGATAATAGGTAAATATGGAACTACGGAGCAGTTTAGACAAAGCAATTGGAAAATGAGTTTAATAAGAAGAGACTGATGATCATATGTTTTTAATGGTTTTGTATGTTTTTTAAAATATTATGCTAAATGTTTTTAAACTGTATTTTATGTTTGTTGTGGCATCAAATTGCTGCCAACTTGTAAGCCACCTTGAGTCGCCTTCGGACTGAGAAAGGTGGGATATAAATACGGCAAATAAATAAATAAATAAATAAATAAATAAATAAATACTTGAGTCTGTACAGGTCAACTATCATGAGCTTGTTAACTCTGACAAGCCATGAATTATAAAATGGAAGAGAGGAAGAGAGATTATCTTCCTTTCTTGATTGTTTAGCAAGAACATGATAATGAGAACTGTTTTTACGTGGAAACTGTTGCCAATAAAAGAGTAAACCAGGTCTTGTCCAGCAAATTACTACTTTGGATAATGATCAGCTTCCACTTAAGTCGTTTTTTTTTTTTTTTTACCATTCATACATTTCCATATTTCTTTGAGTGGAGTCAACTCAGTTCTGAACATTAGAATAACAAATACTAAACATTTGTGTAGCATCTTGCAGATAGAAAAATGTACAAAATGAATGTTTTGGTTATCTAGACTAGTAGGAACTGCTCCTGTGTTGAAGAATGAAGACCTTGTCTCCTTCAGTTGCTATTTTTGAAATCTGTCCAGGACAGAAATATGCTGGAATTCAAAGTGGTAAACAACAATAACAACAATAGTAATCATTTTATTTCTTACCCGACTCTCCTCATGACTTGAGCCAGGTTGCAATATTGCTAAAACACATAATCAAAACACATAACCATTTAAAAAAACCCTATAAAATGCACATATTAAAACATATTTCCATAAAATGCATATTAAAATACACAAGTCAATTTTTCTTCATGGAAATTTCCCTCTGTCCCATTCACTGTCTGTATTTCTCTTGGATATTTAGTGTCTGTTATCTCAAACTTATTATGTCCATTATCCCTCATGCAGCTATCATTTTTCCCCGCAAGCCCTTCTCCCTTTATTCTCCGGCACTGCTCATTCATTCAGTTGGACAGCATGAAACTTAGCTTTACTTTTGAATTCTCTCTTTTGTTACCCATATTTATTCTGCCACTGGCTGACATTCTCCAGCTTTAAAACATTGTAAAAAGAAATGACTTTGAGCCTTACTCCCTTGGCACAATTTTTTGTATGTTTGTTTATGTGCCACCTTTTCCCCAAACTGGGACACAAGATGGTTTACATCTTGTGCCTTGACTACACTGCCTTTTACTCTCTGGCCTTGATTTTGTTCAAAGGTGAGGAATCTCATCTCGATTTCTCATCTGAGAACAATGTTCCACTGCCCAAAGCATTTTGCTCTCTCTTCCCTCTGACATGGTGTCTTTCTCTAAATCTCAACATTAACTAGCTTCCTTTCCACCCCCAGATTTACAATAAGCCCTCCATGTCTTTTCCCCTATTGTTTCTTGGTTCTGATACATCCCACCCATGTCCTCTGATTATCTAATTCTACCCACTTCCACTATAATAATATAATAATAACTTAGCTCTTATATCCTGCTTCCATCTCCCTGAAGGGACTTTGGGTGGCTTATATGGGGACCAAGCCCAATATAAACAAAGGTTACAAAGTAACCCAATTAAAAACATATAACAGTCAACTATATTAAAAGTGTAAGACATCATAAAATATAAACCATGCAACAAACTATCAATACTTGAGAAAAGTGGGCATGTGCAGATTTGAGACTAATAGGGCAGGACAAGGGCTAGTGTAAATGCAAACTGTAGGGCCGAGGCTGAGAATAAAGTGCTGGAGATCCTACCATAAAATGAGGGTTAGGCAGCTGGCCAAAGATCTCTTGCTCCCTGTCAATCCCTGCCCTGTGGTAGCTATGGGATGCCACCTTCTCTAGATCACTTGGCCATTTTGCCTGTGAATGACAAGAGGTGAAGTCAAATATATCTGAAAAGGTGCTAAATTTGGGAAGGCTGCAACTAAACCTATTAACATAAAACTTTCCAAATCACATATTCTTTTCCTACTTTTCCTATGTTTGTCCTGTGTGTATATTATAGATAACCAGGGATCTGTTCTCTTATTGTCCCTAAAGCCATTAAAGCTTTGTAAAGTTAATCAAAACAAGAATAAGTCTCTGATGATGAATGTCATCACAATCTAGGTTTTTCTGTTGGTGCACATAATAAATCTCTTATTTCCTTAAGCCTGGTTTTGCTGAACAACTTTCATTTCCTGCCATGTCTTAGGTTGCAAATTATGGCATGGGAGGACAGTATGAGCCACACTTTGACTTCTCAAGGGTAAGTGTCTCAATTGTTTTTGTTTTTTTTTTTTACTGCTAAGCATACATAATTGACTCTGATGTCTTTCTTGCTTCACTCAGAAGCAGCTCTGGGAAAGGACTAGATGGATTGATGGGCAGACAAGGATAGAAATATTTTTTCCCTTTGCCTCTTTCCTGGTTGAATTTGCCTCCAACAATGAATCCTAGAAGCCATTGGCTACAGAGGGGACTGGGAAGAAAATGCAACAATGAGGTGACCTACCTTTAGGAGATGGTGCAAGGCAGAGATTGGAATTGACTTTCCCTCTCTTTAGTGCCTCGACTCTGATCAGATTCCCCCCAACAGTCCAACAGTTGCTTTTTAAGCAGAGATTAAGATCTCAGGAGGTGCAGAAATACCTCAATGTCATCTCTTGTTTAACTTCATCTTCATGGTGACCATCACCTTGATTGTGCTAATGGAAGGGTTTTTTTTAATGAAGTTGCCAGGGAGACTCTCAGAGCTTGAGATCATTACATTATGCTTTTCCTTCAATGTAATATCATCAGAAAAATTACATGGTTTAACTGTGCATTCCATGTGACATTTTGTTTGGAGAGTGCATATCTTTAGAGTAACAAAACGGTTTCTAGACTCACATGGAGACTACTTAGGAGTTCTGAAATTAAATGGTCCTGGCAGTTCCAGTCTCTGTATGGTAGACATAATTGCTGCAAGTATATTCATGTTAGTATTGCTTTCTCTGAGTCAAGCAATGTGGATGACATGTGTGCATTTTTGAAAACCCAGAGAGGCATAGCCCCTGGGAGGCTTCCAAGCACATATAAGCCACAGAGGCAAGTTAGTTGTTTTCACTTCAGGTATTTTCTGTGGAAAACATCTTTAGTTTGTCCCTGTATCCTTCAAGTCTACAGATAAGCATGCAAATGAAAGTTGTTCATATTTTATAGCTGCCCATTTTAATTTCTAGAAACATTCTCCTCTTTCTTTTTAAGGCAGTCTGGAATACCATAAATCTGTTAGTGACAGCTTTCCTAGCCCTTTATTTTCAGATAACATTTCTAACAGCTTGGTTTTACAGATGTTTTGAGAAGCTGTTAGAATCTAATTTTGCTTTTGTTTCTGGTAGTTTGCACTTTTGCGCTCAGACACTATTGGATTGGTCTCTATATCATGATTGTTTGCTATAAGCAAGTACATGCAAGTGGGAAATCTTTGTCATTGTTGAAAGTCCTGAAGCCACTTCTCATTCACCATCTGGCAAATCTGTATTGAACTTGTTAAAGTGGTGTGTGTGAATATGTGTTCATGAGCATCTAAGTTGCCTGTCAACTTATGGTGACCTCATGAATTTCATAAGGGTTTCTTAGGCAAGGAATATGCTGGGGGAGGGTTTCACAGTTCCTTCTTCTATAATAGGAGGGAAGGGGCAGTACTTCTCTATCACTTCATTGGCCTAGGTTGGATGGTCCTCTGACATACATTTCTTCCTTGAATGTTGGGGAAGTGTACCTCCTTCTGTGCAGGAAGTTAAAGCAGTTCATAATTAAGTAAGAAATGTAGGCACTGACACAAGCAACACATATCTTTGCTCTTGGACAATTTGGCTAGGGGGGAGTCGCTCTTGGAATTCAGCTGATAGTGAACTGCCAAAGTTAAGGAAAGTCAACGGATAGATTTGTTTGAGCGGTTTGGACTGGTCCTCCAGGCTCTGTGTGCAACATGGATTAAAACTTGAAGCTGTTTGCAATTGCTTTGTGGTGATTAAAGTTTTTCAGGCATTTCTGCAGCCATTTGTTTATTTCCTTTCTTGGACACATTTTATGAAGTTGTTTTGCTATGTGGTCCTAATGTAGATTCGTCTAAAAAGGGCCAGTAAAACTTAAACCTTTCTGAAGGCCACTTTATAGTTTTTATTAACATGTCAACTTTATAAGAACATGCCAATTTTATACACAAAACATCTTGTTACAATTTTAACACAGTTCTGTCTGTATTCTATACAGCATTTTCTCAACAGAGCTAAAGGTCTCCCTGAATTCTCTGTTAAGCTTTCATCTTCTCCCTTTCACACAAGGGCAGGAATCAGGCTGTCCCTCTTGGTGTTGTTGAATTGCACCTTCCCAATATGGCCAGTGGAGAAGCATGCTAGGACTTGCAGTCCAATAATATCTAAAGGGCTGCACAATTCCCATCCCTGCTTTAACACACACAGGGCATACTCTGTCTGCCTCCTCAGGTCTGAGCTCCCACCTCTGTTAACTGCTCTTTGGCGTTTTCCTGACCTCAGGCTTTTCCTCAGGTCTGTTTCCCGTTACGGTTGTTTTTATTCTGGAGTACTGATCTGTACTATAGCATCCCAAGAGCCTCACTGCTGCTGCCACTTTCCATTTCTGTTGCTTCCATTTGTCTCTGGATGCCTCTCAGCTCTCCTCTGCTCCCACTTATTTTCTGTCTTCACCCCATAGGTCCCTTTCTCCCATCTGTTACGCTCCTCTTTTTCTCTTTCCACACTGTACAGATATCTTTATACTAGAACTTTAGTTCACATTTTTCATCTTTTCAATATCTTCTTTCCTCTTTTTGTATAACACTTCACTTTAAAGTCATGACTACTCTTGAGTTTAATGGTACACAAGGCATTTACTTTCCTAGCTATTCATACGGTGACCAGATCCAAGATCCAGATGGGCTTTGGGGAGCAGTTGGGAAAACATTGCACCTGAACCACTGTTTGCCTTTAAATAAAAAGTGCATATCTGCTGTTGCAGGCCCTCTCTGTGCTAGGATTCTCATCCAGCAATATTTGGAGGGCCACAAGTTATCTATATCTGGCATGCATACTGATTAGATGGTTAGAGAACAAGAACTCACTCTTTGCATGGTGCCTACTTTGAGTAAAAGTGGTTGGGTCATAGGATGAAACAACAAAGTTTCAACTTTACCATATTGAGACAAAACATACCGTGTCAAAATATGTACCCCAAAACTTTGTGGCTGCAATTCCGTGTTTGTCACCCAGGAATTAAGTCTCATGGCATGACTCAGTGGGTTGTGCTTTTCAAGGGATGTTCATGGGATCCTGCTGCAGAAGCTCTCTTTCCAAAGTGACAAGTATGCAAACAGTTTGGAAGTTGGGTTAAAGTTGTTATTTGTTTCAGCGGCCCTTTGACAGCACACTCAAAACGGAAGGAAATAGGCTAGCGACGTTTCTTAACTATGTAAGTATCTCTGTGTCCTTGTCTGTGTGCTGAAAGCTCGCAGTTTATTTTCATTTAATTTTATAGAAAGAGGAGCCTGATGCTTTCAAGCGTTTAGGGACTGGGAATCGTGTGGCTACTTTTTTAAACTATGTAAGTATGACATGTGGAATTGAGACTGTTTTGTCCAGAGCGTAACCAGTTGCACGCAACGTTACAGGGAGTGTATAGAGTTGGAATGTGGGAATTCTGTCCCCCTCAGTATCACATGCAGCCCAGATGGCTATGAAGGAAATTTTGTTTTTCTTATTTATGAAGATATCTAATTGGCACTACAAGGTTGCATGATACAATTGTGCCTGTCCCAATAAAAATAACAACTGTGACTTACCATTTTAATGAAGGCTTTGTTCAAAGTAGACCTTTTACTGAGAATTCATCTGAGAATTATATTCCAACTCTGTTATTTGTGCATGTTGAGATATATGCGTACACACACACACACACACACACAAACTATTCGTATACCAGAACTTGACACATGTGATGTTGTGGGTCCTCTGGGATGGCTCTAAAATGGTTTTAAAAGTTGAATTATAAAATATTTTACAAGAGGTAGCAAATGCTATTAATATTTTCCTGTTTGCATCTTGACTTACATAGCCATAACAAATATTTTGGAATATAACTTGCACTAGTGTGTGATATAGGATTTTTTAAATTGCACTTCTAAAATGCCTACAAAACAAGTTAAGTAGACCCTTTAAAAATTAAAATTAGAATATGATGCATGTGTGAGTAAATCCTCCAGTCAATGTATGGCAACCTCCAGAAGACAAGGTGTACTCAGAGGTGGCTTTCCTAGTTCCCTCACAAACTAATTGATTGATGTTACTAATTTGTTGTTCATTCGTTCAGTTGCTTCCAACTCTTCATGACCTCATGGACCAGCCCATGCCAGAGCTCCCTGTCAGCTGTCACCACCCCCAGCTCCTTCAAGGTCAAGCCAGTCACTTCAAGGATACCATCAATCTATCTTGGCGCATATTATCAACTTAAATTGTTGCATTGAGTAAAACTTTTGTTGTTGTATGCCTTTTTGTTTTATGGCAATTGTAAGGCAAATGTACCTTGGGCTTTTCTGGTGCTGAGAGAATGTGACATTCCCAAGGTTGCCTATTGGGTTTCTATGGCCAGGTGAGGAATCAAACCCTGGTCTCAAGAATCATAGTTTAATGCTCAAACCACTGTACCATCTGTAATGCATTAATGGCAAGTTATGTCAAAAAAGAAAACAATTAAAAAGCACAATTAGAATTGTTAAAAAAATAGAATAATCCAAAAATAGTAGTGGCTAAATGACTCCTCAAATGTAACTAAAGCAGTGTGAAACATCTGTCCTTCCTCAAGCCATCAACATTTCTGATGTTTGGAAACAAATCAAATCCCAATCTGATCCCAATCTGATCTACAGTCTACCATATACCATGCAGCTGTGGACAAGTCTACATAGGGACCACCAAATGCAGTGTCCAAACATGAATCAAGGAACATGAAAGGCACTGCAGACTAGTTCAACCAGAGAAGTCAGCCATAGCAAAGCACTTGATGAACCAACCTGGACACAGCATATTATTTGAGAACACAGAAATGCTGGACCACGCTCACAACCACCATGTCAGACTACACAGAGAAGCCATTGAAATCCACAAGCATGTGGACAATTTCAACAGAAAGGAGGAAACCATGAAAATGAACAAAATCTGGCTACCAGTATTAAAAAACTCTAAAATTACAACAGCAAAACAACAGAGAGGAAATGATCAAGGACATCTAATCACCTCTCAACAAAAGATTGCCCCGGCACTGCCAGGCCATCAAATGCTAATCAAGGTGGTCAGTTGAAACATTCACACATAGTTCCAACAGACAAGAGTTCTTTGTGCCACCGTGGTCATTCCACAGATATATAAACCCATTTTCCTAGTTCCAACAGACCTCACTACCTCTGAGGATGCTTGCCATAGTTGTAGGCGAAACGTCAGGAGAGAATGCCTCTAGAACATGGCCATATAGCCCAAAAAAACCTACAACAACCCAGTGATCCCAAGCTGTTGCTTACTCCCAGCTAGATTAGATCATTCTGTGCATCATTGAATAGTGAGTCAACATGCCCGTCTATTTCATTGGTTCAGAAGGCCTGCTTTAATTGGAATTTGTAACAAAATAATTAAAAATTAAAATTAATTAATTATGGATAACAGATTAATATGCCGAGCTCTAGGGATGATTGTCTTTAGGAATTGTGGCAGGCAAAGTTTCAGGGGTAGGGAGAGATTGTTAGCAAAAACTACTTCCCTGACATTATATGGAGACAAAGGAACCTTGGACTCCTATTGTTGCATGTGATCAAGGGCCACTCGTTGTAGTATTACTACGAGGGACACACCATACGTTAGCAGCATTGGAGACCCTCTGGCCTGAATTACACTTTAGGACAGAAATAGAGCCACGTCAGTTTTATTGCTATGTGTCAGACCCATAAATGAATTGCTCAGAGACACATGTAATTAATGCAGTCTTGTTAGTGCCAAGTTTATGTTTTCAATTGGCTAAGGGAAACATGTGACTAAATAGCTCTGTAACATTAAAAAAAAAACCTTGGCAAGGATTTAGGCTATGATCCTAAACCCACACACCGGGAGTAAGACCCACTGAACACTCAGCATGCACAGACTTGAGCCTTTAAATTCAATTGAGAGGAAACTCAATAATTATTTGTGTAATAAATCTTAAGTCAGTTATTGCTGTTTGACATTTAGAGCTGTGTAAATATGAATTGCCACTGGCTAATAAGAGTCTTTTAAAGTACTTATTTTCTGTTTGTATTTTTACCCGAGCAAATCTCCATGCTATAAACCAGTTAATCCTTTACTCTGATTAACATCTCCATAGAGTAAAGAAGTAATACATTTCTAAATAGGTTACTCTTATAGCTATTGTTGGCTGCGGTGGTAAACTTATCAATGGCTTTTATGAACATTTTATTTTCCTAGATGAGTGATGTAGAAGCTGGAGGTGCCACAGTTTTCCCAGATTTTGGAGCTGCAATTTGGCCCAAAAAGGTAATGGCAGAGCTGGTCTGTAACTAATGTTTTCCTTTAAACTGCCACAAGTACAGTTTCCATTCTAAATGTTTCCTATGATTTTTACTGTTCATACACTATTTCTGCTCGGTTTACTATTTCATGATTGACATCATTCATATATACAGTGAGGTCTTTTGGCTTATATCTTAAGTCTTATATTTATCTCTTAGCCATATTAATTCAAAGAGTACTTTCCTCTGTAAAAATCCCAATAGTGACCAAAATCTTTTTCAGCTATGTCCACTTATGTGTAGTATTCTGTTAACTGCTCTTGTTAGTACTATTACCTTGGAAGATGTTCACTGTTTTAAGGAGCTTTGCAAATGTTGGGAACTAGTTTACATTGACAGAAAATGCTGTTCGGCACTGCATTTTCCCAGTTCTCATTGGCTTTGCGGTGACCCCAGTAATGTCACATATCTCATGGTGAGATCGCTGTAACTAGCCACAGATTTTGTTGTAACTCAGCGTGTGCCTCATGTAACTACTAGTGTTAGTAGAAGGAAACGAGGCTGAACTCACCTCACTGTTAGAGGGCCATTTGCATTTCCAATCCTTCACATTATCTTTGCCAACATAGCTGTGGATGCTCTGCTTCCCCCCCCCCCCATCATGTATGCAAATATATCTATTTTCTGTCAAGCAAGAGTGCTTGACATACTGATATACAAGCATCTGCACACACCAGTCTTACAAAAAATCAACCCAAGAAGGAGACACTTCCTGAAGGGAAGGCTCATCTCCCACCTACCAGTTTCTCCCACCACTAACGCCTCCTTGCCACCTGCAGGGTTGGTTACACACCTGAAAGTCTAGATTTTCTGTTAAATCTCTGTTAAAAGGCAATGTTTTCTTATAATAGTTTAAAGCTCAAAGGAATGTATTGCTAATTAACTATTATGGATGTAGTGTGCCAGTATGCTTTGTTTACTCCATGTGGACAAACCCTGAATTAAATCCAGGTGTAGGTTCTAGTCTGGTGCTGACTTCTTTGAAGAGAAGTTCAGTTGAACTCACTCATCCATAATTTAGCGTTGATCTCCATGGCCTCTTCCACACAGCTGAATAAAATCCCACATTTTCTGCTTTGAACTGGAATATATGGCAGTGTAGACTCGGATAACCCAGTTCAAAGCAAATATTGTGGGATTTTCTGACTTGATATTCTTGATTATATTGCTGTGTGGACTGGCCCCATAGTATTGCTTTGCAAGTTAGTTGCAGTTGTTAACTGTTGTCACCATCTGATGAGAATGTGACATAACTTGTGGTGAATTTATCCTACTGCGATCTAAGCACAGCTAATTTTGTCAGTGTTGGTTTACTTGTAACTTTTCAGATGTTGATGAAGTACAATTCATAGTAAATGTAGTTAAATAAGTGAAGACTTTCCTTTTTTCCTCAGGGGACTGCAGTATTTTGGTATAACCTTTTTAGAAGTGGAGAAGGTGATTACCGAACAAGACATGCAGCATGTCCAGTATTAGTAGGGTGTAAGTGGGGTAAGTAGGAACTTTGTTTTCAGATTTGTTGTTGGTGGATGTAGTGTGCCAGTATGCTTTGTTTACTCCATGTGAACAAGCCCTGGATTAAACCCAGGTGTAGGTTCTGTTCATTCATTCAGTCACTTCTGACTCTTTGGGACCTCATGGACCAGCCCAGGCCAGAGCTCCCTGTTGCTCACTTCAAGGATACCATCCATCCATCTTGCCCTTGGTCAACCCCTCTTTCTTCTTTCTTCCATTTTCCCCAGCATCATTGTCTTCTCTAAGCCCTGAGTTAAATCCAGATGTAGGATCTTCAGATTTAGGAGTTAGTATTGCAGGCTCTTGAAGTGACTGGCTTGACTCTGAAGGAGCTGGGGGAGGTGACGCCCGACAGGGAGCTCTGGCGTGGGCTGGTCCATGAGGTCACAAAGAGTCAGAAATGACTGAACTAATGAACAACAATTGCAGGCTCTTAAGTTAAGGGACAAAACACTATATTACTGATCATTTTTCTTTAATGTGGGTGTTTCTATAATAAAACTATATTTATAGACCTTTGAACTCCCTGAGGGGACCCAGGGCAGTTTGCACACAAAAAAGGCAAACATTCAATGCCCTGAAACAAATGCAAACACCTCAGAAGAAAGAAACTACAAAATAATAACAGTAAACTTATAGCAAAGAAAATTAACATCAAAATGAAAAACAGAATAAAAGGGTAAATGTTTCCTCTTACATTAAGGGGTTTCCCTTAATGTCAGGTTTCCCCTGACATTAATTGTGTCCGATTCTGGGGGGTGGTACTCATCTACATTTCTAAGCCAAAGAGCTGGCATTGTCCGTAGACACTTCCTAGATCACGTGGCAAGCATGAATGCATGAAATGCCGTTACCTTCCCACAGAAGTGGTACCTATTGATCTACTCACATTTACATGTTTTCAAACTGCTAGGTTGGCAGAAGCTGGGGCTAACAGTGGGACCTCATCCCAGTCCCCAGATTTGAACTGCCAACCTTTTGGTCAGCCAGTTCAGCAGCTCAGTGGTTTAACCCACTGTGCCGCTGGGATCCCCTGAAAAACAGAATACAAATAATCAAATAAAACATAATTATACGAATAACATAATTAACATTAAAATATGTACCCAAGTAAGTGGTTGAAACAATTCTATGATCAATTATTTAATAATGTGCTTTTATACTAACTTTCCCTTGTTGTTTGGTTTGCAATTATGTTTCTAATGTTTAGTCTTCTCAGTAGTGTAAACCAAAAATACCAAGGGTCAATTTTGTAAACCCTCACCTGCTTCCAGCCCAACAGGGGTGGGGAGTCTTTGGCCCAACCAGTGTTTTGTTCTCCAACTCTCATCAGCTCCAGTCAGCATGACCAAGCCAAGAGATTTTGAGAGTTGTAAGCCAAAACGTTACAGATTCCCCACTTTGGCCTTGCTGCCAAGGTCACAGAGAGAAGTGTGCAGAGTGGTGTTGAGGAATGTATCCTTGCAATATCAGTCTCATGTTGCCACCTCCACAGAATATTGTCTCCTAGTGACAAATATGACATCTAAACCTGGTGTTGTACAATTCTAACAAAGCTATCTGTTCCTTACAGTCTCAAATAAGTGGTTTCATGAAAGAGGAAATGAATTTTTAAGACCGTGTGGGACAACCGAAGTCGACTGAAATCATCCTACATTTTTGCATTTTTCCACATCTGCCCACTTCTTCGTGCATCGTCCAGTTCATTTCTGAGAAATGACTCCTACTCTACTATGAAAAGTGATAACACTATTTATTTAAAGATAAGGCAGACTCTATCGATAGAAGAAGAGAGCTTTTTTTTACAGTTGGTGCTACATGGTTGTTTCTTTCCACATCATCTACATTTTTTCATTTTCCTGCTTTTCTCCAGTTTATATATATCAACCACACAGGAAGTGTTTGGCTGGGGGTTGACTGCTTGGTATTTTGGTCTACTGAACAACCAGAATTTTACATGTGAAACATTTGTCACTGACCTAATTTTTCAAATGTACAGTTTATAATTTTATTATATTTTCTAACTCGTGCAACTAAAATATTCTTTTAAAACATAAAAATATTATTTTAAAAGAAACTGAATGTAGAGCATGTTGTTCATTGGGTTGGAGTTGTATTTTCAGTTCATTGTGTGAAAAGAAATTGAATGGATATTCTGGGAATCTTGTATCCTCGGTTTATTTTTTCCACAATATTCAAACTGCAAGGGAGCAGTTTGAATAGAGAGTTATTTATTATTTTGGTCATTTGTACCCCGCCCTATCTTGACCTCTGCAGAGGGACTCAGGGCACCCCATGGCGGCCACAACCAAAACATAAATATACAATTTAAATAACAATATAGCGATAAAACAGTATAAAAAACAATCAAATAGTTATCCTCTCATCTAATTTGCTAGGTCTTCCATGGTAACTATGGTAATTTATGGCAGAAGCATATAATAGAATTGTCTGGAGGACTTCAAAAATTCCTGGAGATGACATATTTTATCAAATGCTGATAGATGAACCTACGTGCATTGGTCCTGAGGATGCAGGGGTCATACCGAATGCCTGTTTATCAGTGCCATCTCCTCTGGGTAATCATATGCCCTGTACTGACCGCAAGAGAAGTCTCACTAATGAAGCAACCCAGCTGCGTTTTCAATATGTCCAGCTTGGAGCCTTAAGGACTCCAAAAACCTGGCTCTGGTGTGCAGAGGTGGGTAACATATAACTCTCATGCCCCTGTCATTCCCCTCTGTCCCACTGCTGAATTTCCCAGCAGAGCAACAACAAAATGAACTTCAGTTTTCCTTTAGAACAAGACATGTGGGGCACCTTCTTTATACACCTTGTCTGAAAAGAATAATTGCTTTTCATATTGCTAATTCTGCACTGCAGAAATGTAGTGGTGTAATGGCAAAATCCTAGCCTAGGGGTAAGAATAGGATGTAACTCCCTGGTGGATTTAGAACGAGAGCAGTGGGCCCTTGTCCCAGGCATTGGCTTCTACTAGTTTAAAGGAATGTGTGGTATGGGTGAGTAGTACAGCCATGCTTTTCTTCAATAGTGTGGTGTTTTATTAGGAACTAGGGTTTGTCAACACAGGTTTGGTTCCCTTAAAGAGTGCACTGTTTCTGTGATCTCTGTCTACAGTACTCCTTTGTTGCATTGTAGCTAGATTCACAAAATTTCCTAGGTTCATAATAGTACATGGAATAATGTGTTTTCTATCAAGCACAATATGTGCAACATATGGCGACACGTAAACATTGGGATGAAGCTGAGTCAGATCCAAAACCATAACTTTAGACTGAGAGTTCTTACAATATCTTTTGTAGGAAAAACAAAGGACAACTCATTGACTTTTTTGCATTTCTAAAATACCCGTTTCATGACCTTAGCAAATCACATTAAGAGGAAGGCAATGATAAGCCTTTTCTGAACAAATCTTACCAAGAAATCTCTGTTTTAGGGTTGCCAGAGTTCGGAAATGACTTGAAGGCACACAATAGGAGCAAACATGACAAATTCAGAATTACTCTACTTTAAGCATCTTAACACACCCCAAATTATTTGGAATTTGTGAGAAATAGAGAAAAGACAAAAACCTGAAATTGTGGCTGTGATGTGTTTATCATTACACTTTTTAACAAGAAAAGGAGCTATATATGCATTTTTGTTTAATTCCACTGAGGGCAGAATGTACACTCTACCCTAGGATTGGGAACATATGGCCATACAGATGTCATCTATTGCCTTTGTATGTATTGGTTATGATTGATGGGTGATGCAGTCCATCCAACATCATCAATGGGCCATGCATTCTGCAGCCTTGCTGCAATCCAAACCTCCTTTCCATGTTTCACAATATATAGGCAATTCATTTTAAGGGTGATGGGTGTTCCCTTCCAACAACATCATAGATTTCTGCACCTCAGCCTACTTAAAGTTACCCATATGGAATGCTTTTAAAGCCATTACAACAGCCATGTTTTTCCCACAAATTCTCAGGATGGATCTAATTTGTAGCCAGACCTATACGTTCACTCAAGGTGCATCTACACTGTAGAATGACTGCAGTTCCACATCACTTTAACTACCATGGCTATGGAATCCTGGGAACTGTGGTTTGGTGAGGCATCAGCACTATTTGGTAGGGAAGACCTTTTATAACTATAATTCCCACAATTCCATAGCATTGAGCCATGACAGTTAAGGTGTTAACCTGCATTAATTTTACAGTATAGATGCATCCTCAAACTGCCTGCCTCTCAGTCCTGGGGAAAACATGGGGCACGAATGAAGTTAATCACTGCCATCATCACCTTAAACATATTTCCTGATTGTTCATAGGGAAATCATGTCACAGTCATGGCTTGTGGCCTAGCAGCTTTGCCTCTTTAACAGCCCAAGGCATTTCCTGACCCAGGAAGAGGCTAGTTGCATTTTTCCACGTTACTTCCCATCTCTGATCTGGTCACTTGCCTTCAGCCTGTTTCTTTGATGCACACCTGGGGCAAGGGAAGTGGTTGCTAAAGAAAGAGTGCTGGACTTGGTTATGTATCTGTATTATCCTCTGGTTTAGCGCACAGGAAGCAACTTCACATGAGTAGTTAATTAAAGCCAAATGTATTGATCTGGGATAGAAGAAAGCATACTCTATGTCTACCATATTCACTCTAACACTCAAGTCTGAATGCCGTTTAGGAGCTAATGAAAGAGAGAATTTAGAATAAATAATGGTAATGTTAAAGTCCCATCAAATGCATAATGCCACTCTTTCCTTCTAAAGTATGGTTAAAAGTGCTTTGAAAAACTATAGCAAGTGACATTGCTTTTGAACGGCAGGTTACAAGTATGTCTATTTCGCCTCTTCAAGAAAGGATATAAAATTTAAAAAACTTGCAAGAAAAACAAAAGGGAAGGTTCTCAACCAAAGATGCATAAATCAAAACTCATACCACATTCATGACAATCTGGAAACATGAATACAATCAGCTCAGCTCTCCACATGTTCTGGGATCACAAGACCCTTGTGAAACTGGATAAACCATTTTTTAAAAAAATCAGAGAGCATATCTCTTTTCAAGGAATCTCTAGGTGGTTTGATGTTGGCCATCATCAGTCACACTGAAGGACCTAGAGATTCCCTAAAAGGACTAGATTAATAAGATATCTGCAACAACAACAACAAAATTGCACAAATATGGAGAGCCATCTGTATTATAATTTAATAGAACATAGAGGTAGAATAAAATGAAAAATATCTGCAGCTGATACAAAGCTTAAAGAAACCAACATATCTATGTGGAATAATCTCCAAATTTGGGGGGGGGGGGGGACGACTCTGACTTAACAGTTGAAATAAATGTCATTTGGGAAATCAGTGATATGACTTGTACTGACATCATTTCTTTTTTGGAAACTAAGCTCAGAGTTGGGGATGATTAGGATCATGGCCATGACTGTTCAGGACAGTTTCATGCTTTCTCTCTGTAGAGGTAAATGGCTATATCAAAAACGGCTATTAACTGTGGAAGCAAAAATATAAAGTCATAATACGAGTTAGGGTGCTGGTTTTTGCATTTGGTTTTAAATTATAACATCATTGGAAATTTTAAAGGCACTTGCTATGTATGTGGGAGGACCACAAAATAAGCAAGCCAGTTTTACGAATGTCAACATTTAAAATGTTAAAACTAAAGATACATATTTCCTCATGCCAAAAGGTACATGTTAATGTTCCATTGTCCTGAATTTGTGCATTTTGTTTCTCATTGTGTTTCCAATGTTGACCAATATAGAAGATTACAAAAGTCAGCACTAATTCCATTCCTAAATTGGACCTTGTATAAAAAAAAGTAAAGGTTTCTCCTTGACATTAAGTCCAGTCATGTCCAACTCTGGACGGTGGTGCTCATCTCAATTTCTAAGCTGAAGAGCCAGTGTTGTCCATATATGCCTCCAAGGTCATGTGGCCGGCATGACTACATGGAGCACCGTTTCGAAAATAACGAGTCTTGAATTGTGGTGTCCAATTCTGGGCACCACAATTCAAGAGAGATATTGACAAGCTGGAATGTGTCCAGAGGAGGGCGACTAAAATGATCAAGGGTCTGGAGAACAAGCCCTATGAGGAGCGGCTTAGGGAACTGGGCATGTTTAGCCTGAAGAAGAGAAGGCTGAGAGGAGATATGATAGCCATGTATAAATATGTGAGAGGGAGGAGGGAGCAAGCTTGTTTTCTGCTTCCTTGGAGACTAGGACGCGGAACAATGGCTTCGAACTACAAGAGAGGAGATTCCAGCTGAACATTAGGAAGAACTTCCTGACTGTGAGAGCCGTTCAGCAGTGGAACTCTCTGCCCCGGAGTGTGGTGGAGGCTCCTTCTTTGGAAGCTTTTAAGCAGAGGCTGGATGGCCATCTGTCAGGGATGATTTGAATGCAATATTCCTGCTTCTTGGCAGGGGGTTGGACTGGATGGCCCATGAGGTCTCTTCCAACTCTTTGATTCTATGATTCCCCCACATTCTGTAATGCTCACCATACTTCATTCACTTACTTTTTCAGAAGCATTTTATTATTTTATTATATATATCCTTGCTTATAAAAACTCAACCAGATAGAACTTTCCAAATTGGCTCCTGTCGAACAAGACCATTCCTTACTGTAAAAGTGTAACCGGGGAAAGGTAAATGTACCAGAATATAGCACTGCTGTGGGGGAAGTTTCAAATCATTTCCTCTAGCTATAGTCCACACACACATGAGCTTATTTGAGAGGCTAGGAGAATTGCATGACTTTCATTTGGATTTTGAACAATTTGGAAATAGCAATATTTTCCCCTTTAAACAGCGGAGTGCTGCTACATTCAACAATTGGAGCATTCAAGGTGGCTCCCACATATTCTTCCAAATTCTAGAATGTAAAGTAGCAGCCAAGAGTTTTCTAAGACTTTCTGTTTTAGTTCTGAGCTACAGATGTCAAAAATAATATAGTTGCTTAGGCTTCCTCTACAGACAAAGTTATAAGCAGAAACCAGGAATGGGCAACTTGTGGCTGCTTAGACAATCTAGATTGCTAAACTGTGTTTAGTCCTAGCCGGCAAGGCCTTTAGTCAGGAATGATGGATGTTACAGTCCACCATTTGGGAGGGACACAGGTTGCCTATGCTTAATGTAACCAGTTGTAACTGGATCTTTGACAAAACAGGCCTACATAAAGGAAGAAGGGGACCTTCCGTTATGACAGACATGCCTGGGGCCTAATGAATGAATTTTATTATATGGTCACTGATCAGGAGTTTAAAAAACAACAACATTAAAATCAGAAGTTGAAAACATTAAAAAGCAAAAAGCCCAGGATATGCAACCATCCCAATTGGTTCATACAGGACACTTAATTAAAATGGACTACTGTGAAAGTGGTCCATGATTCGCTATCCTTTATTCGATGTTTTAAATAATATTCCTCATTTTTGCCAGGAATCTTCTGTACAACAGGAGTAATAAAAACAGGTTGAATATCCCTTTTGGAAGTGACAGTGTATCAGGACATGCCTGGCAGTTTCCACTTCCTCCAAACTGCTCCCGGTAGGGGATACCTATAAACCTACCCTGCCATAGTGCTGATGGCATAACATTAAATCTGGCCAGGATGAAGGATTTCCTGAATTTGGAAATGTCTAGCTTGGATAAGTAACTCACTGGAATAGACAACATCATGCTATTTTTAATTTCTGGGTACCTGCCCATTTCTCCCAAAGAGACATGCCTGGAAATTATCAGGTATGAATGAGCTGGCACCACTGTTAATGAGTTGAAGGCACACATCAATAAATATGGGGAGACAAAAGGTGGAGATACACAATTAAGGAGATAAATGTATGAAAATGATCCAGTTTTTGAAAAATGACATCCATCACCATGGCCACTTATGTGTGTACAGGAAAAAAGTGACAATTCAGTTATGAGAAATACATAACTTTATTTTGCCTTTATACTACTTTTCAGGTTTTAGTATTAGAAGTGATCAAACACAAGCATATTCTGTTACTCTTAAAGAAACATCCCTTTTCTCCATTTAATCCAAGTATTTATTGCCCATTTTAAATTTTCATTGTTTAAACAAGGTATTGAAGGAGGTGAAGCAATTTCTAAATACTGCATGTTGATGCTAACAGGTTCATGTAATATCTAAAATAGCCAATAGGTGGCATTCAGAAACCTTTTATTGTTGCCAATATATTTGTGACCTTACCATTGAGTTAAGTGGACCCCATTTGGGGTCAGGACCCACAGTTTATGAAGCAGTGAGCTA
Organism: Anolis sagrei; assembly: GCF_037176765.1. NCBI lineage: Eukaryota > Metazoa > Chordata > Lepidosauria > Squamata > Anolidae > Anolis > Anolis sagrei. Next base: position 94,261,076 of record NC_090022.1, on the reverse strand, counting down.
TCGGAACACATTCTTCCCCATGTCCTTGTGACTTTACATCTACTGAAAGTGATGGCAGTGTTGTCACCAGACCCAAAAGTCAGCGTCCTCCAAAACTGGACTTGAATGCATGATCTCCTGGTGCCCCTGCTTGACATCAGAAGCAGCACACACACATATATACTGCTGGGAAGCCTCATCTGCCTTTTCTCCTTTTCAATGGGCACAGATTACCATTAAAGCACAGGAACGTCCTCATCAGTCAAGGTGCTGGGCTAAGTGTAATAAATCAGAATGTCAGCCAGTAGCTGATAATAAACCAACCTTCAGATGATCATTCAAGGGCATAATATGGTAAGTCTCATCTGAGCTGTTCTGAAAGTTCATCACCACAGCCAGCTCCCTATTGTCCCATTCAGAATGACCAAGAATTCCATAGAATAAGGACCATTCCACCCAGAAAACCCAACAGAGATTATAATCACCATTCTCACAGACCAACACCCATTTCCATCCCTTGGAAAGCACCCACCGACAGAAGGCGGATGGCCACCAGCAAAGCAACATCTTCAGGGTTTCTCCAATAAAGCTTTATTAAAGTTCTCACCATAGATAACCTGTAAACATGACAACATTGAATGTATGCCAAACCAATGAGAAACTGGGTTGTAATTTTGCACTAATTTGAACAAAGTCTATTATTTTGAAAGTTCATAAAATACTGATGCCTGTGACTGGAAGGCATGTCAGATTTGGGGCTCTCTCTTTCATCAACAAAGTAATAAAGGCATCCTCTGATTCTTCCCTCATTTCTGCATGTCTTGATTGACAGCCATTGGAGCTGGCATACCAGGAATGAACCCCAGGATTTGGGACAATGGTGTCAGAAGTAAGGCAGAGAATAACAGCATAGTATCATTGGAATTCCCTTCCCAGAATGACTGTTCTTATTTACCAGATTAGTTCTGGGTTTAAGTATGACTACAACTGCATTTACACTGTCAAATTAATGCAGTTTGACACTACTTGGTCCAGTGCCATGGAATCTTTGAGATGGTGATGATGATATTCATTAATATCCTACTTTGCCCTCTTAAAAGTAGCTTGGTGAGGCATGGGACACTTTGGTAGAAAAAGCTAAAGCCCTCATAAAACTGCAGCTTCCAGGATTGCATAGCATTGAGTCAAAACAATTAAAATGGTGCCAAACTGGATTGTTTCTAGAATCTAGATGTACCCTAAGGCACCTTCCACATTGCCCTATATCCCAGAATCTGATCCCAGATTATTTGCTTGCCCCAGATTATCTGGTGGTAGAGATTCAAGAATCACTTCTATACAGGACGCGCTCTAAGACATCAAGAATATGTTGCTTGTGCCTTAAGGATGACACACAAAAAGACATGTTCAGGCTTATACTTTTCTTTGAACCATCTTCACTCATGTGCAATACGATGAGAAGTTGTAACATATGCAGCTCATACTGTTTGAAAGGCTGCATCAATCAATCAAACATCTGGTTTCTTTTAGAGCATTCAGAAATTCTTTTTGATTTACGATATGGTTAGTTAAGGAAAGTTTTAAATTAAAGAAAGAGAAAGGTTCTTTCTTGGATGCAGAGAACCTCTATGAAGATCTTGTATCCTCTCTCTTTTTCTTCTTTTTTTTATTTTGGATTCTGGATTAGAGAACAAGGAGCTGTTTTGAATTAGTCCAAGAAGAAAATGATGTCAGAGGACCCATAAAGGGGTTCTTGCATTGTGAAAAGAAGTTAAGAAATGCCACATCCTAAAATTACTGCACCAGTTTCCTTTGACTATAATCTTGTATGGAAAACCTTCTTTTGAAAAAAAAAAACATTAAAAGTATGGCAATAATGTGACGGAGTAAAATTCTCTAGATGAAAGCTTCCTGGATGTTGCTGAACTGCAGTTCCCATCACTCCCAACCAGCCTGGCTCCTGGTGAAAACCCATGGAAGCTGTAGTTCATTAACTTCAGCTAAGTGACATGTTTCCTGATTCTGCCATAGATGGCTGCTGAAAGCATTCCTGGGCATTTAGCACACTTCTTCTACCCATTTCTCTGAGGTAAGTCTTTATATCTGCAGTACTATCATTATCACTAATGTGTTTTATTATATGATGCTATGTCATAAGAGATAATTAGATGCTTCTCTTGTATTTCTGAACAAGCTGTTCATCATAGAGAGCCAGCATGGTGTAATAGTTTGAGTGTTGGACTATGACCCTACAGGTCAGGGGTCAAATCCCCATTTGGCCATGAAAACCTGTTGCATGGCTTTGGGCAAGTCACATATTCTCAGTCCCAGAGAATCCTGTGCTAGTGTCACCTTAGGGTTTCCATTAGATAGAAATGACATGAAGGTGCACAACAATCACGACCGTTCATCATGACCTGAATGTCAAAAAGGCACGATCCACAAACATTCCAAATCCAAACCACAAATTTTTTCCAAAGAGACACAAACTGTAAGCAATGACATCAGAGAAGCCGATAGTCCATTCCAAGTTCCAGAGCTGATTCCAACAGAGTCTAGAGACAATCCACTTTCCATAGATCACAACAACCTCGGGTCACAACTCCAACCACTGAAGTTGCTGCCAGCAACAATGTGCCACTCTGTAGCCCCTTTTATGCTAGCTTTTCGGGTGTTGCCTATTGATAGCTAATTTCTCTGCTAACCTGGAGGACCTGCAAAGTTGAGCCTTCTCTCTTCGCAAGTCTAAAAGAGTTGGAACACTTAACCCTTCCTCTGCTGATCATATGAACTTGCTTGTACTCACTCTGCAGGCTGAGAAGTGGTAGCTTCCTCCACAGGCTTTTCTTCCAAGCTCAGCTGAGGAAGCTGCTGGGCACAGCTGGGCTCCAGCTCAAATGCTGGCCTTTCAAACAACACCTTCTCACCCTTGCTATCAAAGCTATCCATGACTCTGAGGAAGATGGCATTTCTCCAGCTGCAAGGACTTTATGTGTGTGTGAGTGTGTACATAGGTATGTGTGCAATTGTAGTAATGTATGTGGGGAAAATAGCTTTTTCATTTAGAGGAGAAAAACCAGACCCACTAGGAGAGTAATGTGTCATCTGAAAGCGCTTTCTCAAAGAGACACTAGTAGCTGGGGGGGGGGGGGGGGGTGGTGGTGGTGGTGGTGGTGTTTAATCCATTCTGGAGTCTGATCTTTTAAGGAGCTATCCAGGGCGCTGAAATTAGCATAGTTAGGATATAGCACTTTGGATATCTCTAATGGCATTGTGATGAAAACCTGTAGCGGATCCTCCAGGACAGACGTAAGCGCTACCAATGTCACAAGATATGTATACCTGAGGAATTTTACAATTGTGAATTCTGTACACATTGGTTCTATAGAACTATAATGTTTGTGGCAGGTCCATTCCAGGTCATGTTTGTTGTAATGTTCTTGTCAAGAGTAGATGGCCTACTATAGGTTTTCCGGGAAAGTTAGAATAGTTAGCCCAGGCATGGGCAAATTTCAGCCCTTCAGGTGTTTGAGACTTCAATTCCCACAATTCCCAACAGCTGGTAAGCTGGCTGGGATTTCTGGACGTTGAAGTCGAAAACACCTGGAAGGCTGAAGTTTGCCCATACTTGAGTTAATCTGTGGTTCTGGACAGGGCAGATATGGCTGGACAATAAAGTCTGTATTGTTGCTTCAGAGCTCTCCAGTCTTCTAAACAACAACAATAACAGATAATACACATGCTGGACACTCGTGTGGTCTGAAACATAAAAGTGAGATACTGAAGGCACAACTAAAAAAAATTCCCAAGAGGAAAAAAAGTGGAAAATCAGGGTGGCTATACAAATAAGTAGCAGGTGAGTTCCAATTTAAAGGAGTAAATTATAAGAAAGAAAAGAAGGGCGAAGCCACCAAACAAGAATACAAATAAATAGCCAATATTATAGGAGGAAATTCAGAAAATGAAAGAATGCACCCAGGCTTGCTAAAGAGGTTCAAAAGGATGGTTTTTGTTATGTTTGGAATGAGATGATGAATAAGGAAATGATATGGCCACTGAGTAGGCAAGATGAGAAATGATAATGGAACAGAGAGAAGGATGAAATGTTTCAAACCTTCTTTCCTTCAGTTTTCTCTGAAAATTAAAATAGTGCTCTAACTGGTAAAAGAAATAAATCATGCAATAAGGTGTCTACAGTTTAGGATACATAAAGAGACTTAAAAGAATACCTACCTATTCTAAATGAATTCTCAGGTTTCTAGGGCTTGATGAACGGCATCCAAGACTACTAAAGCAGTGGTTCTCAACCTGGGGTCCCCAGATGTTTTTGGCCTTCAACTCCCAGAAATCCTAACGTCTGGTAAACTGGCTGGGATTTCTGGGAATTGTAGGCCAAAAACATCTGGGGACCCCAGGTTGAGAACCACTGTACTAAAGGAACTTACAGATATGACTTCAGAATCACTGCCAATGATCTTTGAGAATCTTTAGATGGCAAAAAAAGAGGCTCTGAGCACCTATCAACCAGTGAATTTGATGCTGTTATAACTGGAAAGATTCTAGAACAGATTATTGAACAGTCAGTCTGTGTGTAATTAAAAAGAAATACCACAGAAACCCTCCTCCTTTTGTGGGGATTAAGGGTACAGGACCCTTACCAAAAACCATGTCTAAAAACCACTTGTTTTAACTTGAGAGATCCCCTCTCTAGGAATCTCTAGATCTTCCAGTGTCATTCTATGGTCAATTCTTGGTGAAAGATGACCATAGTGTTGCACTAGAAGATCTAGTTTCCAAGAGAGGCCATATTAATCAAATCCTCCAGCACAGCCAGGGAAGAATATAGTTAGTTTCCAAAAACAAATTACTGTCTGTTTCAATATTTGTAATTAAAGTAGGTGATAAGTAATTGGGAGTTCTTCAGTGTGATTTGATTTCAACTGAGCTTTCCCTGAAGCTGTGGGTATGGAAATTCAGAGGAGCTGATCAATTTCATGGCACTAAAACATGTATGTGTGTCTTCTTAATTAGCCTTGAAAGCAAAATGAAAGGAGGATAGGAGGTAAAGCAAGAGTATGATTTTGTGACATATATCTCTAGTTTCCATTCAGGGAACATGCTCACCTGAGCTTCTGTGTTACTTTTTTGCATTGCTTTCTTGGTTTGTTATCCTTTCACACTACAGAACTAGGTGCTATAGTTCCACTTACAACTGTGATTGCTCTGCTTTATGGCATCCTGGGATTTGCAGTTTAATGGGGATTTTCCACACCCCCATCATACTATAAATTCCAGGATTGTGTAGGATAGAACCACATCAGTTAAGGCAGAATCACAATGTTATAATTCTCTAGTGTGAAAAGGCCCCATGTCTTTAGTTCATGACCATGTATGGTCAGAGGGCAGATATTTTGTTCTTCCTACAATATATAAATTATTCATAAGTGTAGCATTTTAATTTTTACACAAGAGGACTCCAAATGGAGGTCTAGTTTGTGCTTATATGAGCTTCATCTATGATTCTCATATTCATGTACATAGAGATAAATCTTTTGTTTCAAAACATGTTTTCTAATAAATTTTCTGAGATTTTCCTTCTTCTTACTGTCCTACATAAAAGGGCCATTTTTGCAGAATTCTTTCTCCCAATTCTTCTCCATAATTTTGAGTGCCATTCCTCTCCTATGATCTAGAAGGACATGAAGTCTGCAGCATTATGGAAGATGCAAAATGATGCCCAAGTTAACAAGATAATTGCTGTAGCTTTTACTTGCAACAGTGAAAGGAAGGGAAGAAAAAGGATGGAAGGGAGAATATAGGACTCCTGAAATTGAAAATGCACCTGGAAACTGTTGGAGACTGTTTTTGTCCCATTAAAAAGTAGATAAATGTTCAATGTATTGTTGAAGGCTTTCATGGCCAGAATCACTGGGTTGCTGTAAGTTTTTCAGGCTGTACGGCCATGTTCCAGAAGCCTTCTCTCCTGGCATTTCAACTGCATCTATAGCAGGCATCCTCAGAGGCTATGAGGTCTGTTGTAAACTAGGAAAATGGGGTTTATATGTCTGTGGAACATCCAGGGTGGGAGAAGTCTTGTCTCTTGGAGGTAGGTGTGAAACGCCAGGAGATAATGCTTCTGGAACATGGCCACACAGCCCAGAAAACTCACAGCAACCTAGGTAAATGTTTCCTCCATTTTTTCTGCCCAGGAATGGAATGGAGAATAGTAAGAGCTCATTCGTACAAAACTCCCATGAGAACTCATTGAAGCTTGGTGGCCATCTGAGCAAATGCATTGGGTTTCCTTTGTTTTCTCTCATTCATGAGATTGCACAGATTCTGCTAATGCTGTTTCAGTCATTTTTGCTACTTTTTCAGACAGTACAGACAACAAAAGAAGTATAGAATTCCTGTGGATTCTGCCACCTACTGGTAACCAGGGAGAAGAGAGTCTCCTTTCTGATGGCAAAAATTCCTTTAAGAATACATCCTCTTATAATGTTGTAGGCTAACTTGCAGAAGGAAAAAATGGCAAACTATCTCTGAGTATGTATCACCTAAGAAAACCCTCCCACCAATGGCATAACCTTTCTGTGATGCTAGGATTGCATGCCTTTGTGAAGCAAGTGGCTATGCTGATGGCAGCAATGCTGTTGGGAAAGTCTCCCATCTTTGGTGGGCTATTGCAGAGGACTGCATGTGCCAAACAGCTATTGGGTGACAATAGTAGTAGTGGAAAGTCACACTGACAGAGGATCTCTCAAAAACCATAACAGTGGTCCCATATCTAACACCACGCTACACCTCCTTTTGAATGTCTTTTACCATGAAAACCCTATGAAGAGATAATGCAACATGGAATAACAAATAGTGCCAGAAGACAACACTCCTAGGTCAGAGGATACTCAACTATCTGTTTGTCTGTCTATCTATTTATCTATCGACTTATTTATACCCACGTTGTCTCTCTTGCAAGTGAGGTATAAAAAAGCTACTGGAAACACTCAAAATACATTCTAATCACTAGAGATTTCATTAATTCCAGAACCATTACATAAATATCCCATGCAAGCAAAGGAATGCTCAAAATTCTATAACAAAGACAACTACTATATGTGGAGTGATAACTATGTTGTGTCCCACCTCGAGCATCTACATTGGATGCTGGAACACACCAAAAACTGCATTATAGATTACTGCAAAATGTTTTGGCTAACTCTACCATTAGGCAAAGTGAGGCAATTGGCTCATGCAACAGATGCTGTGGTCTTTCTCACTTCCTCTGCCTGGTGTCTGTCCCCTCAGGATGGCATGAGTTTCCTTGACAGAACTTGAGAAACTCCTTCCTTCCTTCCTTCCTTCCTTCCTTCCTTCCTTCCTTCCTTCCTTCCTTCCTTCCTTCCTTCCTTCCTTCCTTCTGATCTCCACTGTGGACCATACTAGCCATATTTTTTCCCCTGTGCGAGCTATGGTTCTTTTCCAGTATCAGTGTAAAAAATTACATGTACTTAACATGTATTTAATACACTGAAAGTACTTGGCATCTAGTGGGATTTGATTCCAGACTAGTGGATACCAAAATCCACCAATGCACAAGTCCTATTATATATAATGGCACAGTACCCTTTATATAAAAATGGTAAAATCAAAGTTTGCCTTATATATTTTTAAAATATGTTCAAGCTGTGGATGGTTGAATCTATGATAATGAAGAGACAGTTCTGCTGACATTAAACCATTGTGTTGCCATTCACATAGTCATCTAAAAATGAATAAGTTCATCTGATAAGTCTCAGTTACAAGGTGCTTTGTCAATTAAGAACTGGGCAATATAATTTATTTCATTAAGTTAATCTAATAAAGTTTTAGTTAATTGTGTGATCTTCTTTCCTTTTTAAAATTGTGTGTATGTGTGAGAAATGGCAACCCTTTTCACACTTGTGCATAACAATATCAAGCCAGTTTTCCTCAAACTGGCACCCCAAGAGATTTTGGAGCACAAACCTATCAACCTCAACGAGTATGGTGAATGTGGTGATGGGAATTAAAACCCAACACACCTGAAAGCTACAGTGTTAGGGCAGTCTCTGCCAAACTTTTCATCTAATTGAAACAAACAGCCAACTTCACCATATTGCACACTACTAGAGTGACCTCCTTTGGGTATTTTATTGTATTTGTCTTAACATTTTATAGTCATTTTAGTAGTTACTGCTCTATAGTACAATTGTGAAATTCAATTGTCTGTTCAATGGGAGCTGGGAAAATATTAACGTCAGGTTCAGGAATGTACAGCAAGGATGCTAAGCAAAGATGCTTTTATGTCTGAGATAAGATCTTACCTAGCAAAATACCCATGTTTAACAAGCAGTTCTTCTCTATAGTGAGTGGAATCTGAAAAGAAATGACTGTACAGCAAGGGGATTCTTGCATGACCTCATAGTGAACAGAGGTGAGAGCGAGTGACATACATTTGGAATTACTAATTTATCTCACTGCATTAAGAATAGATTTTAATTTGCAGTTATCTGATGTTCAATGTTCATATCATAGGGAGACTCACATGGGACCCATAATAAAACACACACACACATCCTTCAATTGTCCCAGTCTAGCAGACTTCATTCTCTGCTAATGTACAGCGGCATTAAAATGTCCCAATTTTTCTCTCTTCCTACCACTGCCCTCCTTCATCTTCAGCTTATTTCAGTTGGTGCAAAATGAGTTCAAGGAACAAAAGTAGTTTTTACTTAGTTAACTTATCAGGAGAGAGAGGAGAGGCTGGAATATTCTTCCCAGATGACTCAGGCAAAAACAAACTGCTGCAACATCTCCTGACATGTGTGTTCTTCTGTATTAATACCTTTTACTATCTTGACCAACCTCTTGATGTGATTTGGTCCCCTCCCAGGGCGCTTGTATCCCGCTTTGTGCTGGTCAGTAACTGTAATAAAGTTTTTGTATTGTATTTTGATTTGGTCACACATACCCTAGCTTATTTCCCCCCTGAGAAATACTGGAGGGCATGTACTTGATTCCTGGTTCTCCTTAATTTTAGAAAAGCATTTTCCTATACACCCTTTAATAAACATAAGCTAAGGGTTATAATAAAAGAAAAATGGCATAGCCTCTCAGTTAAATAAAGCATGGGTCCATTTGGTGATTAGTTGGAATGCAGTTACCAACTCTTTCATGTTTTTTTCCTTCTCCTAGGCATCTGGTGTCTCTAAAATGTTTACTTGCATTGTTGTTTAATAGCTCACTACATTAAAATTTAAAGATCCAAAACTGAAAATATTACACTTTAGGGTGGGTGTGGGGTGGCAAAATAGGAGAAGAAGAATTGCAGAACTTGTCAGAACCTTAAAAACAGATAGTGCCTAAATGTACCTAAAATAAATTATTTGCACTAGGCAAAAGCCTAAATATCCTGATGGCCCCAAACCCTTTCTAATCTTGGAAGCAAAACAGTCAGACCTGATTAGTATATGGAGAGGAGGCTGCCACGGAATACCAGGCACTGGAGTCTACATTCAGGGAAAGGCAGTAACAACCCTCCTCTGAGTAAATCATGCCAAGAAAATGCTACCAGGGGGTGTTGTATGCCAGCCACAGATGCAGGCAAAACATCAGGAGAAAATGCTGCTAGTACATGGCCATACAACTCAGAAACCACACAATACTCCAGTGATTCCAGCTGTGAAAGCCTTTGATAATACAAATCCCACAAAGCTCTGTTTAGTACTTGGATGGATGATTGCCAACAAATACAAAGTTCTGAATGTTATATTTCAGAGGACAGAATGAGCAAAAACACCTTGGTAAGTATTTCTCGTCTAAGAAAACCCTATGAAATTCATGGGTCATCATAAATCAATATGTGACTTGAAGGCAAGAAGAAACAGAGCTATCATAATTTTGCATGTATACAATAACGAAGAAGTTGGGAAATAAAACTGCTTACATAATCCACTGACGTTTCAAAACATTTAAGTGTAACTGATTTACTTCTAAGTACTGTACCTTTAAGTGGTATTTGGCTATAGCTGTGCTCTTGCAGCGCAGAAAATTTGTTTATCTAACATCACACTTATTTGGCTTTCTCTTACTGTATGAAAAGGTTTCTAAAGTGGCTTTGCAATTATGGACTTATTCAATCAATTAAACATATTTAGACCTGAAAACTTACAAAAGAACTTGGGTTTTTTGTAAAGTGAGATTAAGGGTGAAACAATCTTATAGTCAAGATTTGGTAGCATCAATTGTGCATAGTTTCTATGTCAGTGTGGTAGTAAATCTGCTTTAGGTTAAAGTTCAAAATTTAAAAGAGGTATCCAAGGAGCTGAATCATATCCATCAACTTGTATTGCTCGTTTAAACTTCAGACTAAACCATGGAGCAAATTCACAATCCCACACACATGGTCACTGCTGGGTGGCAGCCCTGAGATGCCATTGCTCAATGTATGCCATCACCATCGTGCCTGCTCTGGTAGGGTAGCTAAAACGGGCTTGAATTGCAGATGGCACAAGAGAGGTGTACAATTACTTATTGTCCTCCAGACCACAACCATGCCACCATTGGCCCAACTTCATCCACTTGGCAGCATTCTTCCTATACTGCACAGGAAGCCAGTACTGAAAAAGCAAAACACAACCACACAGGAAGACCACAAACACTCAGAAAATAGGGCATGGGTCTACATCTTTGTGGATTCAATTGTGTCTGCTTGTTGCTTGCAGGGCAGAACTTGAGATAAATATGGAGAAATGACTCTTAGCCCACAAAGAGAGCAGTTGCTCAAATCCACCTGTCCCCACAATACACAAGATAATGGTCATCTGAACACATTGCTAACAGTCCTCTATCTACAATTATAGTTTTGTCCGAAGCACCACTCCTATTCTAATTCTCATTCAACATTTCCCTTTACAGAGTAAAACCCTGAATGTATGGAGTAGCATTAGCTACACACCACTACCAATGAAGAAGGAGTACAATCTATCATTCTCTCCTCCTTGAAGCATCAACACGGGCATTGGTCCCATCCCTTCTTTAACTCCTTCACAAACCCCAATTGTGTATCCAGCACTGAGTGCCATATCCTTCTGTTGTTCTTCATTTTCCTCAGGCCTTTTTCCCTCTAGGCTAAAGATCTATCCCACAGCTTCCAGTGGGAATGAGCAGGTTGCTATCTGTTCTTCATAGGATTGCAAAACTTTAGAATATGGGTGTCAAACTCATTTTCATTGAGGACCACATGAGCCTTATTGTTGTTTTCAAAGTGCTGTTGAATCCATGAATGGGGAATGCATGGATACTGAGGGACAATGATATTTTTTTTACATAGGCTTCTTTGCCTTCTTGTTAGTAAGAACTACTCTTTGTCAACAACTCCGGGCAAAAAGCAACAAGAAGCAGCAGTGACCACTACAGCCTCTTTCTCTATCACCTTTACTTCCCTTCTCAGCCACAATTTATTTACAGAAGCAGACTTACATCTATCAGCACATCTGCTGATGCATGTAGACACATATGCGGTTTTCTTTTCAGAGTCTGGTTGACTCCGGTGTCTTGAGGCCATGCATAATTGATAAAAGATGTAAACACTGAAAGAGTTTGCATTTGTTTTGGTATCTTGAATGTGATCACAAGGTAGGACTAGCTTTTCCTTTAATAATGCATTCACATATGTTTGCCTATGCCGTTTTATTAAGTAGGTATTTCAATGGTAATAATTGCATTAAGAAAGAATGCAGAACATGCTAAATAAGGAAAACTCTATTTTTGCATCATATGTATTGTCATATGCTTATACATGTTTATATCCTAGTAGTGGGATAGCCATCTTGTGTGCATTTCTCAATTGTGTGTCTGGAGCCCTGGAAGCTAAGAATGTGCGGGAAAAGAAAATGTATGTGAGGGGAAAACAATGCTTTCTTGTATTGTCAAAGGCTTTCATGGCTGGAATCACTGGGTTGTTGAAGGTTTTTCTCACAGAACTCACAACCTCTGAGGATGCCTGTCATAGATGCAGGCGAAACATCAGGAGAGAATGCTTCCAGAACATGGCCATGCAGCCTGAAAGACCTACAACAACCCATTGTTTTCTTATTTTTTCTTGGTTTTTTTGCTTTCAGATAAGATTGACTTTTGCAAGAATGAAGAAGTAGATGCAAGATAAGTTGCAGCTTCTGAGAACAGCAGTAAAATTGGAGTATTTTAGGACAGATGCAGAGTTGCCCTACATGATGACAAGAGTACTGGGAAATTCCATGTACAAAAGGAAGGGCATAGAGTTCTTGAGGGAGGTATAGATTTTTGCTCAGAGGCAATCGAAAGCTTATTAGCCACAAGAAAGATCAAACGGTTGAAGCCAGAGGTATAGCACATACCCAACAATAAAAAAGCCAAGATGCTCATGGAAATAGCTCATGTTTGCTAGTTTGTGCACTGGATCAACTCTTACAGTATTGATTCCCATACCCATAGTAACTGCTAAGAAGCGAACATTGTTGTTGTTGCTGCTGCTGCTGCTGCTGCTGCTGCTGCTGCTGTTGTTGTTTCTTACCTTCTTCCCAACACTGGGATTCAGGATGGCTTACAAAAGTTTAAACAGATACAGATAAAAAGCTCACATCAGAGAAACTATTTCAAAGCTTATCCATTAAAAGACAACAAATATAAACTATATACCCCATTATTACAAGTGCATTCCCCATGATCATTTTCAAAGATCTGCTAAAACAAAGTAAAAAAAGCATTTGCATGCTGCTGGAGTATTCAACTTATTTATGTTTTTAATAATGGAACAATCTATTGCTTTGTTTCAATAAGTCTTTTCTTTCTCTTACAAACAACCCCTATTTTACAAAATGGAATATTTTTGTGCAATGGCAGAAAGGGACTTTTATGTTTGTGGAGATTATTTTTGGAAAAGGTACAAAATACAGCTGAAAAAGTTTTATAGGAATTGGAATATGCTGAGGATATGAATTCTTTTGCTATAAAATGCATAATTTTCCAAACTCTGTACCAAAATGATTTGATACATTTTGATAGTTTTGTACATAATATTCTAATCCTAGCCAAAAAATGTGCTACCACCTACGACTCATTTTTCTATTATTGTTGTTGTTGTTGTTGTTGTTGTTATTGTCGAAGGCTTTCATGGCTGGAATCACTGGGTTGTTGTAGGTTTTTTCGGGCTATATGGCCATGTTCTAGAGGCATTCTCTTCTGACATTTCGCCTGCATTTATGGATGCTTGCCATAGATGCAGGCAAAACGTCAGGATAGAATGCCTCTAGAACATGGCCATATAGCCCAAAAAAATCTACAACAACCCATTATTATTATTATTATTATTATTGTTATTATTATTAGGATTTTGGAAACAAACTCCACATGTGTTTGTCAGGAAAAAAAAAACCAACCCAGAATAAATTTTATTCATGACACTAAGGAAAGGGTTTTTATTTATTTATTTACAGTATTTATCTTCCATCCTTCTCACCCCGCAGGGACTCAGGGCAGATTACAATGAACATATACAAGGCAATCATTCAATGCCATTTAGACATACAACATATATAGACAGACACAGAGGCAATTTAACATTCCAGCTTTTTCGGCTTTGTGAGGATATGCTTGATTCCAACCACAGGGGGAGCTGTTACTTCATCCACTTGTGACACTGAGTCCTTTGATGGAGTACTTCCTCATTCTTCTGCACAGTGCTAAAAGGTTTTATGGCATCGTAAACTAGTTAAATTAGCCTCCCTGCATAAAGCAGTACCTCCATTTCCTACTTGACAGATGCAACTCTCTTTTGGGCTGCATAGGTCAACAGCAAGCTAGACTGTTAATGGTCAAGACCTTATTCTGACTCAGGCTGGCTTTGAACTCATGACCTTTCTGTCAGTAGTGATTTAATGCAGCTGGTTACTAACTAGCTGCGCCACAGCCCGGTCCTTTAGGAGTTTAGGAGTTTCTATTTTTAAAATATTTTATGAGAGTTGATTAAATGTTTTATGAGAGTTGATTTTTACATTATAAGTATATTTGATTGTCATGATTTAAGGTTTGGGTGCCATGGTTATCTTTAGTATGATGAAAGCAAGTTAGATGATGATTTTTTTAAAAAAAAACATTGTATTAAAGAGGCTCCCCTATGAGTTTGGTATAATTATAAGCCAAGACTTTTTCCTAAAATATTATTAGCAAGATTATTGCAGGAAGTCTTGATTTAGGAAATAATCTGAGATGGTTGCTCTATGGCGATCTTTTGTAATTTGAACAAGAAAGATGAGTTTAAATCAAGAAAGAAGCTTTCTAAGGAAAGCAATATTTTAACTGGTTTGCTTATATGCAACTTAATCAAGGTGAGATAAACGCAGCCACAGAGGTGGAAGGAAATGAGTTCTACTCAGAGGTGTCAAGGGAAGTGGGTGGGTTCCTCTTTTCAAATGCAGTGGACTTGTAAGAAGGCAATAGATTACTGGTTTATTAGTTACATTATATGTTCTTTCAAAAAATCTTAGAAGTAGATTTTGTAATGTCACCAAAATGTTTCTGTTGTGTGTTATGAATGAAGAATTGGGCAGTAAATATGAATTATTTCTTTGATACATGACAGCAGGAGCAGGAATATTGTTTGCTCATCCTTGGAAACAGATTGAAGAGCCAATGATCGAAGAATGTAGTACTAAGGACTCTGTGTTAGCCCACATTTTCAAAATAACCTAGGTTCTGAAGGATAAATCAGTTGAATGTTTTCTAAATATTTATCGATTTTAGCAATTAGAAATATTTGTTATTTATTTATTTATTTGCTATATTTATACCCCTCCCTTCTCACCCCGAAGGGGACTCAGAGCAGCTTACAAATGGCAACAATTCAATGCTGCATAACCAGACATACAAATGAAAAACATTTACATGAAAACCCCAACATTAAAAACATCTAATATTAAAACCAATAATGATGGAAGGTGGTCTTGGTCAGGTTAGGCTTGATGCACCTTCCTCTTGCCACGTTTCTCCCTTTCGCCCTCCATTCGTGCCTCTTCGAATTCTGCAACACTGCTGGTCACAGCTGACCTCCAGTTAGTGCGCTCAAAGGCCAGGGCTTCCGAGTCCTCAGTGTCTATGCCACAGTTTTAAAGGTTGGCTTTAATTCCATCTTTAAATCTCTCTTTCTATCCACCTTTACATTTTCTGTTCTTGAGTTGGGAGTATAGTAACTGCTTTGGGAGATGGTGATTGGGCATTCAGACAACGTGGCCAGTCCAGTGGAGTTGATGGAGTAGGAGCATCACTTCAGTGCTGGTGGTCTTTGCTTCTTCCAGCATGCTGACATTTGTCCACCTGTCTTCCCAAGAGATTTGCAAGATTTTTCAGAGACAACACTGATGTAATAATTCCAGGAGTTGAGTGTGATGTGACCATACAACATAGGCAGATACTTGGAGAGAGTCACATAGGAGAGAGCGAAATGGATTATTTCGTCCTGTTTTTTCTTTTGCTAGAAATGCTGCGCCATTTCTATCTAACAGACTCCGCCATTGCATACATTTTGCTTGGGGTCTGCAGAGAGGCGGCCCTAGGTAATTTTCAAAGGTAAGCAAACAGTATTTTGAGCCCCCCCCCCAACCAATCACTGTTATATATTTTCTGTTCATCGTGGGAGTTCTGTGTGCCATAATTGGTTCAATTCCGTCATTGGTGGAGTTCAGAATGCTCTTTGATTGTAGGTGAACTATACATCCCAGTAACTACAACTCGCATATATCAAGGTCTATTTTCCCCCAAGAGCACCTCAAGAGCGCCCCTGGGCAAAATCAACTATTCTACAAATGCTTACTTTGCGTAATGGGTTGAGCCGCCCCTGGTGACGTCTGTAGACAGTCCATGTTTTGCAGGCATGTAGCATGGTTCGGAGGACAATAGCTTTATAAACAAGCACCTTGGTATCTCTACAGATGTCCTGGTCCTCAAATACCCTCTGCTTCATTCGGAAAAATGCTGCACTCACAGAGCTCAGGCGGTGTTGTATTTCAATGTCAATGCTGACTTTTGTGAAGAGGTGGCTGCCAAGGTAGATTGAACTGGCCAACATTTCCTAATGTTACACTATTAAGTAGTATTTCTAATATTAAAACATCTAATATTAAATCCACACAATCCAAAATCATAATTCAAGGAGCCATTCCAGTAGTCATTACGCTTATTGCATAACCACTTATTACATTAAATTATTGTTCAAATGCTTGGTTCCACAACAAATATAACAATGGAATATTCTGTAATTATGTTTGTTCATAGTTATTAGGATTATTTAGTTGGATCTGCAATTGTATAATCTTTTTCATTACAGCTAGGATTAGGACTCAGATCCCCATTGTGTTAAAAGTTATTTGGTGTTTAGCTTCTTACTGTTATTCTTAAGCTATATATTCTTATTCTCTCTTTTCACTTTTCTTGTTCTACTTTTTCTGTTTAATGTATATTACTTTGTGAATTCGTGTTTGTGAAAAATAATCAATAAATCATCTAATAAAATGTATGCATTGGTTAAAAACACCGCCCTCACCTCAAGGCACTTTTAAAAAAATCTCTTTTGGGTGCCCAACTTCCTGTTTCAATAGCTCATAAATGAAAGCTCCTTCGCTACATACAATCTTGATATTCAGATTTTGACAGTGGGACAGCGGGCATGGGGGACAACAGGGAATGGAGTCACCAAGCTATAAATATAGATTATAATCTCAGGGAGTGGAGGCTCTCAGCAGAGTCTGTATTTTTGGTTCATTGATTAAACTGTACATATTCATTTGTTTCCACTGGGCGTTCATAACCTAGGACTGGAGATAAAAATCTTTGTGAAAATGCCACTCTTTAATGAACCATGGAAGCTTCTGAGAGGTCTTTGCTGACCTTTTCTTCAAATCTCTCTCACCCACCCATGAAAGCAATGGCCATTTTGTAGGAGTAATTGGACTAGGTTGGGACCAGGACTTAGTCATGCTCTCTTACTCTCTCTGACTCTGCCTTTTGTTCTCAATTCACATCTAGATTTGTTCATTTCCTTCCCATTCATTCAAAAACATTCATTTCCCCCACACCTCCAGATAAGTCATACAATCATTCTCACCATTTATGTGGGCAAAATCGCTACCTATAGGTTAAACTTTCCCTTCCCCACACAATCCAAATGACAATCCCCTCCTCACAAGCTGTTTCTTTTGGCATTCAAAGATTTGCAGAAGAAGACAACACTGTTTCCCATAATTTTAAACTATGGGTCAAATTGTTACCCCTTGTCAAACTGTACCTAGGCATTTAAAAATGAGGTTACCTCAGGTGCTAAAGCAATGTGGTTCAGCACCTTGGATAACTCCTTTAAAGTTATGTATAAAATC
Organism: Anolis sagrei; assembly: GCF_037176765.1. Lineage (NCBI taxonomy): Eukaryota > Metazoa > Chordata > Lepidosauria > Squamata > Anolidae > Anolis > Anolis sagrei. The sequence goes on along the minus strand of NC_090022.1, from coordinate 94,243,674 downwards.
CAAAGTGGATTCGCCATCCTACTGACAAAGAGGTCATCAGCTGGCGGTGGGCCTTTCAAGGTCTGCTTACTGTCCTTGAAGTTTTTAGTTATAACCCCTTGCAAACAGCCTTGAAGGTCATACAGTTAAAGGACAGGATAGCTTTCTGCTAAGGTATAAACTACATTGTGAATTCTGTTCCTGCATTAACTTCTACTATTGACAAACCTAAATGGAAAGCTAAAATTAGGTAAGCTACATGAACAACAACAAAAAAAAACCCCGAGGAAATCTTTGTGGTTTCAGAGAAACTAAGACGTTAACCACAGAAGACTGACTTCAGAAGTAAAAGAGAGATATTTTGAAGTCCAGGTTGTGGCACTTGGGAACTTTTGAGAATTGGAAATTTTATTTTTCTAAAGTGCATCTTCTAAGAGAGCTGAAACACATCATTGTTACACCCAACACTTTCTAATCATCAGTAATTCCATTCTCACTTACTCCTCTCCTATTTTATAAATAGATATGATGAGCTGGATCATCACCTTGAGAGGGCGAATCCTAAAGGACGATTTTAAAATTAAAATAAACTAACTAACCCATTAGTGCCAATTTAATCACACAGAAAGAGGCAGGACAAGTTGTGTTGCTGTGAGTTTTCTGAGCTGTATGGCCATGTTTCAGAAGCACTCTTTCCTAACATTTTGCCCACATCTATAGTAGGCATCCTCAGAAGTTGTGAGGTCTGTTGGAAATGAGGCAAGTGGGTTGTATATATGTGTGGGATGTCCAGGGTGGGAGAAAGAACTCTTGTCTGTTGGATGCAAGTGTGAAGGTTGCAATTGGCCACCTTGATTAGCACTGAATAGCCTTGCAGCTTCAAAGCCTGGCTGCTTCCTGCCTAGGGGAATTATTTGTTGGGAGGTGTTAGCTGGCCTTGATTGTTTCCTGTCTGGAATTCCCTTGTTTCTTGAGTGTTGCTCTTTATATATTGTCCTGATTTTAGAGGTTTTTTTATACTGGCAGCCAGATTTTGTTCATTTTCATGGTTTCCTCCTTTCTGTTGAATTTATTTATTATTTACCACATTTGTACCCTGCCCTTGTCACCCCCAATGGGACTCAGAGCAGCCTTACAAAAGGCAACAATTCGCTGCCACACAGATACATATCAATAAAATAAACAAATACATTAAAATCCAAAAAGTTAAAAAACATCAAACATTAAAACATCATCAAAATCACACAATCTAAATCATAATCCAGGGCTGTTCCATTCGTTGTTGTATTTGCTTGTGGACAATTTCAACAGAAAGGAGGAAACCATGAAACTGCTTCTAGACCATGCCCATACAGCCCAGAAAAAATCACAGTAACCCAGTGCTTATGTCCATGAAAGCCTTCAACAACACAGCAGAACAAGTTAATTGTGCTTAAAATCTATCGCATTTATTCAGTTGGGCCAAAATGTCACAATTTTAGGGTGCAACCGTGTACAACTCCTTGTTGGTGGCTTTAGATCAATCCAAGCTTATGGATACCCTATCAACAGGGCTTTCTTGATAAGAGTTATGAAATGGAGGTTTGCTGTGGCCTTCCTTTGCAAATAGCCTACAGCACTTGGTATTCCCTGAAAGATTCCCTTCCAACTCTGCTTCTTTTCCAAGATTACATAAGATATAATGCCTTCAGGCAGCTGACTTAGGATAAAGTTATAGTGATCTCAGCGGAACATACTTCTGAGTAGACTTGTATATGCTTGTGCCTACAAAGTTAGATCAATTTAATATTACGGATTTTTAAAAAGTTATGTGAAAAATCAACACAAATTAAAAATGGATTATGAGACAGGAAGTTGTGTCCAACAAAGCACAATGATCTTTGGAAATATTGATACAAACCAGGTGCAATGGAGTAAACCTATGTTTAACATCTTTTAGGGAACCCTCCTCCCCTATTACAACAGATAAAAACATTTCTCATCTGTTTTAGCATCAACCTTATGTGTTAATATTTAGAGTGAATAATGTCAGATTAACAAAGTGGAATAGTCTTGGTTTAGTCATCCTAGCTTCTATGACCCTTTTATTTATCTTCTTCGCTGTGTCCACAAAGTCTGCAGAGCTCTTCACCGCTACTGCATTTCATGGGAGTTGATTTCCAATTAGGTGAGCCTATCATGTATCACAGGATTTCAGAGTGACTCAAGAATAAAATCAATTTAACCAATATAAAACAACACAATCAATTTGAATAGACTAAGTAGGTAGAAAATTTTTTGAAAAGTTTAAATTAAGACAAATAAAATAAGTAAAAACAATACTCAGCCAAAACACTAATGTCATTTTGGAAAATGCCAACTAAGGTATTTCCCCTGACATTAAGTTGAATTGTATCCAACTCTGGGAGGTGGTGCTCATCTCCATTTCTAAGCTGAAGAGCCAACATTATCCGTAGACACCTCCAAGGTCATATGGCCAGCATGACTGCATGGAGTGCCATTTCCCTCCCGCAGAAGCAGTACCTATTGATCTACTCACATTTGCATGTTTTTGAACTACTAGTTTGGCAGAAGCTGGGCTAACAGTGAGAGCTCATCCCGCTCCTTGGGTTCAAACTGCCAACCTTTCAGTCAGCAAGTTCAGCGGCAGGCATGAAGCTGGGGGGGGGGGGGTGGCTTGAGGGGCTTCAGCCACCCTGAAATTCTCAGGGTGGTCCACGAGAAAGCCTTACTGGTACATTATTTAAACTGTTATGCTTATTCATATCATGACCTGATCACCATGCTCAATATATCCCATATGTATGAGGGTATTGGGGTAATGATACAAAAGGTTTGCTAGGGTAGACCCTCCTTCACTCAGACTCAGCCCCCCCCCCCCGAATCAAACTCAGCCCCCCCAAATCAAAATCCTGGCTACGGGCCTGTTCAGCAGTTTAACCTATTGCATCACCAGGGCCCCCCAAATACCAACTAGGACTGGTTTTAATGATAATTTTTTAAATCTTTGTTTTTTCGTGATGCTGAAATGACACCAGCATCAGTGCCAATCATTCTTCCAGATTATTTGTGCTTTTACTGCAAAGAAAGCTCTCTCTGTGTCCTTTCAAGATATTGGCCTCCTAAGCATGATTTTCATGTTTAATCTTATAATTATGTGTTTTTAATCTCTGTGATTTAAATTGTTTTACATGTTCTAGTGATTTATTGCATTTTATTCTACAATTAACTCCTTCTCCTCCATCCAGCCCAACCATTCTAATGCTAATCAGACCAGACCACTGATACTGGTATTCCATAGGATGCCTCCATGCAGTTAATGTGGAATATAATACTATAATTGTGTAATATGAATGGGCCTAGCTCCAAGCTTGGTCTAAATACTGCAGGACAAAATCACTTGCTCCTACAGAAATCCCAATATTCATTCACCTTTTTCAATCTCACATAGTATATATTTCCAAAAAGGTATGGTGCGAGGAATCTGAGTTTTTTCTTTGCAGTCAGAGCATTAACACTGCCCCAAGAATGAGATGGTGTATCAAATAGTTTCTGCAATACTGTGAGAGGGATTATGCTGTTGCATTGTAAATCAGATTGACTTGTTTTCTTCATGCCTCCACACCTCCTCTTTTCTAAGATCCCTGTGTTCAAGCCAAGATAAAATCAAAAAAGCACTCTCATGAAACTCAGAGCATCAGCATAGAAACCACACTGGAAAAAAAATCTGTTCTAAAAGTAGTTAGTTTCCTGGAAGAAGTGTTTGCCACTTTGCCATCTTGCTGAAGCTGAAACTAGTAATAGTTCATTAAGCTGGAACAAATCCAGGAGTGGTTTGGTAGTCAACTGACCTTTAAGAGAAAAGGGATTTGCGAATGTGGGGAGATCAGAGGGTCTATAAGCAAAAGCCCCAGGTTCAAACTCAGCACCTCTGGTTAAATCCAGAAAACAGCTGCCAGTCAGACAATACTGAGTGAGATAGCCAATGATCTGACAAAGCAGTCTCATACAGGAATTAATACTTCTGTACTGCGGCTGAAAGTATTTTGCCATAACTAGATTTCAATCAAGCTAAACAATTGTCACAACCCTGCACAGCACCTCTCAGTACAAACAGTCACTCACTATGCTCGTCATCAGTCAGTCCAGAATCAAAGCCAAAGTAGATTCAAACAACAAACTAAACAGGGATAATCCAGGAGGCATAGTCAACAGTCCAGTCCAAAAGTCCTCACCAATTTATTGTTTTTATTATTTCAGATATTTGTACCCCATCCTTCTCTACCCCCAAAGGGGGACTCAGGGTGGCTCAAAGGGGGACATCCAAACAATATGTAATCCAAGGTTTGAAGTTAAGATCTAACACACAATAAGGCACATTAAGTCATCCAACAATGCTCCAAACTGTGGCCAGTTCCAAACATTGCTCAAGTCCCAGCCAAGACCAAATCCAAACTGCCACTCTGTATGCTCCAAAGCACAAGTGCTCTCACCTGTTGGCCCTTCTCTGAGCCAACCGTGTGGATCTACACAGCTGAATAGCATGAGGACACGTTGCATTTTTTGGGGGGGGGGGAGGGGGATACTTAACTCTGACTCATTGCTCTCCTGTTCCTGAGTTAACTCAGAACTCCCCCTTGCCTGAGGCACTTGATCCTGCATTCAGGGGTAGCTTCCTCCGTATCAGGCTGCAGGGGTTGTTCCCTGCTTTCCACTGACTCAGATGCTGGGCCTGGCAGCCCTTCATCTTCGTCTGTACTGCAGACCCTGACAACAATGTAGTTTGAGTTTCAGTTGGATTAGCTTGTACATATATTGACTGGAACATTCATTTGTTGTTGTTATTTGCCATCAAGTCAACTTCAAGACTTCTGATCATCAACTCCTTTTCTCAGGTCTTTCCAATTCAGGGTGATGGGGTATCTTTGATTGAATCAATCCAGCTTTAATGCAGATTCTTTTCTTATTGCCCTCCATTTTACCAAGCATTATCATATTTTCTAATGGCCCGTTTGTTTCATGGTATGTCCAAAGAATGACAGCCCCAGATTATAGACTCATATACAAATGCATTTTAAATAGGCATTAAATGGGTTTTTTAAAAACAATCCGTTAAACTCTTGATATTTAAAGGAATGCCTCTCCTTAACTACCTGAGCAGTAGCATCCAGTATGTGTGTGTGTGTGACACCATCAAAGGCAGTAATGTCTAAATTTTTGTGCAGTGATTCCCTTTTGTAATTTTTACTGCACATGCAATCTGCTCAGAGTTGTCATTATTACTTGATTATGTTTATTTATTTATTTGAAACATTTATATTCTGCCTTTCTCACCCCACAGGGTACTCAGGGCGGAGCACAACATATATATGGCAAACATTCAAGGCCAGGACATAAAACCAGAAATATATACAAACATTAAAATCACTTATATCGACTTTAAAATCAGTTGCTTAAAAACCATCTCAGGACACCATTAATTGCAGTGCCCCAAAGGCTTGGTCCCACAGCCAGGTCTTCACCATCCTTCTGAAGGACAGGAAGAGTGGGAGGTGATCTAATATTGCCAGGAAGGGAGTTCCATAGCTGGGGGGGGGGGGGGGGCACCACTGAGATGGCCCTGTCTCTTGTCCCCGCCAAACACACTTGTGACCGAGAGCAGGGCCTTCCCAGAAAATCTTAGTCTTGTGGTGGTTTGTAAAGGAAGATGCCTTCAGACAGGTAAACTGGGCTGGGGCCATTTATAGTCCTAAATTGTTCCAGCCCAGTTTACCTGTCTGAATGGATCTTCTCCTATGAACCACCTTGGAGATTAAGATAGTCTGGGGAGGCCCTGCTCTCAGTCCCACCTTCTTCGCAAATGTGACTGCTGGGAACAAGAGCCAGGGCCTTCTCAGTGGTGGCCCCTCAGCTATGGAGCTCGCTCCCTAGTGACATTCAATCAGCTCCCTCCCTCCTAGCCTTCAGAAGGAGAGTAAAAACCTGGCTCCTGGATCATGCTTTTGGAGAATAGCACTTTGCAATAATATAATTGGAATATGTGCAATGACTACAGAATGGCTACAATATTGTGGTATGGTATGGGAGGAGGTTCATTGGAGTGACACTATGAGTTACTATACTGAATGACACCAACCCTAGGTCAATATGCCTAAGAATTCAGATACACTAATGTTGTCTTCTGTGTCCTGTTATTAGAAGTATTGCATAATAAATGTGCATTTCCCATTTCTTGGCAGGGAGTTGGACTGGATGGCCCATGAGGTCTCTTCCAACTCTATGATTCTATGGGAGGCCCAAAAACTGAACCCTCTAATGTCAAGCTAAAATGTGGGGGTTCACTTAATAATTTTTTTTTTACAAATGAAACATGAAGACAATAAAAAGTTTAAAAAGAGCACAGAAAGGCCTTTTTCTTAAATACAAAGGGTCCGTGTTATTCAATCTTCAGTACTTCTATAAATATGAGAGCACCATTAGGCATAGGCACAGGCACAGTACATAATTTGTGAAAAATATTTCCAGGGGAGTTCCTGGAAAATAAAGTATATATATTCAGACTTGTCTCTGTCCCTTTTAACTTGTAAATGGTAGCTATGAAAATATTTCACACTCCCTTAGTTACAGGGAGTGGTTGTTTGCAGTTACAGTAATAGATTAATAATTACAGTAATAGATTAAAGGAGATGGTACATATTCAGTCCCTTTTCATGTACTTATGTCCAACAGCAGCAAGCTATTTCCTCATTTGTTAGACTTGCTTCTTTTTATTTGATTGGCACCTTCTGAGTAACTGTGGTTGATGCTTAAGAATTCATATTTAATGACATCATCAGGAACTGTTTCTCTTGACATAATTCATACAACATTATCCTGGTCTCTTTTGACATCACAAGGCATCTTCCTTAGGTTTGAGGTTTGGGGCCTGAAAACCAGGGTTTGATGTAGTCCTGAGCTGCCAAACCGAGTCTATATAATCCACACAGAGATCTAATGTCCGTTCCTTCTGTGGCATAGACACTGGAAAGTGTGAAGCCCTGGCCCTTGAGTGCTTTAACTGGAGGTCAGCTGTGAGCAGCAATGCTGCAGAATTTGAAGAGGCACGAATGAAGGGTGAAAGGGAGAAACATGTCAAGAAGAAGGCGCATCAAGTCAACCCTGACTGGGTCCACCTTCTGTCTGGAAACTGATATCCTCATTGTGGCAGAACATGCGGATCAAGAATAGGGCTCCACAGCCACCTATGGAGCCACCACCAAGACACCATATCTGGAAGACCATCATCCGCTACTACAAGGGATTGCCTAAGTAAGTAAGCAAAGTGTTACTGGATGTTGCTGGGCTGATATCACCAATGAGATCATCATTCCTCATCAAGCAAAGTTTATAGGATATTGACAAGTTTGAATCTTTCAGGATGACCAAAATGGTAAAAGGTCTGGAAACCATCCCTTCTGAGATGAAGCTCAGGGAGATGGATATGTCTGGCCTGGAGAAGAGAAGGTTAAGAGTTGATATCACAGCCATGTTTAAATATTTGAAAGGCTGTCCTATGGAAGATGAATCAGGCTTGCGTTCTGCTGCTGCTGAGACCAGGGACTTGTCTCAACTGGCAAAACAAACCCCAACAACCCATGTACACTGCAAATGATTAACTACCAGCATCAATCTTTCTCTGTGCTCATCAACACAGAGGAAAGGGAAGAGATCATGTTTTGCCTCCTCTTCCACCCTTAGTTGACCACAGAGCTCTGTTAAAGCTCCTATATGTAATGGGTACTTCTGCTCATGTCAGAACAGGGTGCCTGCATGACCAGAAAGAAAAAAGAGATATCTCCCTCCCCTCCTTCTTGTTGGTCACACAACAGAGCACCTTCAACCATCAGGCATTTGGACGGAGCTCCAAGCACCTGATTTGGACGGAGCTGAGTAGCAGTAGTGACATAGAAAGGGTGAGATGTAGACTGCCTCAATGGAGTGGATGTGCTTTCAGACCATTTAGACCAGTGGTTCTCAACCTTCCTAATGCCATGACCCCTTAATACAGTTCCTCATGTTGTGGTGATCCTCAACCATAAAATTATTTTTGTTGCTACTTCATAACTCTAATTTTGCTACTGTTATGGATCATAATGTAAATATCTGATAAGCAGGATGTATTTTCATTCACTGGACCACATTTGGCACAAATACCCGATATGGCCAAATTTGAATACTGGTAAGGTTAGTAAGGGTGTGTGTGTGATATTGTCATTTGGGAGTTGTAGTTGCTGGGATTTCTAGTTCACCTACAATCAAAGAGCATTCTGAACTCCACCAATGATAGTATTGAACCAATCTTGGCACACAGAATTCCCATGACCAACAGATAATACTGGAAGGGTTTGGTGGGCATTGACCTTGAGTTTTAGAGAGCATCCAGAGAGCATTGTGGATTCAAACAATGATGGATCTGGACCAAAACTTGGCATGAATACTCAGTATGCCCAAATGTGAACACTGGTGGAGTTTGCATGTATAATAGACCTTGAGATTTGAGAGTTGTAGTTGCTGGGATTTATAGTTCACCTATAATAACCATTCTGAACCCCACAAATGATAGAATTGTGCCAAACGTCCTACACAGAACCCCCATGACCAACAGAAAATACAGTGTTTTCTGATGGTCTTTGGTGACCCCTCTGACATCCTCCCTCACAACACCCCAGGGGTCCTGACCCCCAGGTTGAGAAACACTACTTTAGATGTCAGCTTCTGATTCAATACAAACATGCTGAAACCAGATTTACGCAGGTCTAAACTGTACAGTGTAAACGGGGCAGCTCAACCCATTACGCAAAGTAAGCATTTGCAGTATAGTTGATTTTGCCCAGGGGCGCTCTGGAGGCTCTCTTGGGGGAAAATAGACCTTGACATATGCGAGTTGTAGTTACCGAGATGTATAGTTCATCTACAATCAAAGAGCATTCTGAACTCCACCAATGATGGAACTGAACCAAATATGGCACACAGAACTCCTACGACAAACAGAAAATATATATCAGTGATTGGTTGGGGGGGGGGGGTGCCAAAATACTGTTTGCTTACCATTGAAAATTACCTAGGGCCGCCTCTGAGTGTAAATGAACCCTTGTATGTAAAGCAATGGATTAAAACTGCAGGAGAGGACATTCTATCTAAACATTTACAGGAAGTTTCTAACTATAAAAACTCTTCAACAGTGGGATATACTCCCTTGATGTGTTGGAGTCTCCTTCTCTGAAGGTATTTAAAGAGAGGCTACATGATCATCTGCTGGGTGTGCTTTGTTTGTGTAATCCTACATGGAAGGGGTTTATACTGTGTGTGGTTTCAGTTCTATGTTTCTATTATAATGTAATGGCAAATACAGCATACTTCATACAGATACCTTATCTGATCATCTTTAGTTTTGTGGAAAAGCCTCTATGAAGTTACATTAAAAATACTTGTTCCACCCACATATGTGGTTGCATGTATCAGACGGGCCTTTGGACTGCTAACACATGCCATTTTTTTTTCCATCAGAGAGGGGAAAAATACAAATAGATTAGGAGGAATGTGTAATGTGTCTATTTTTCCACATTTCTACAGAGTCTTACCATAGGACTGTATATGCACCATATGTATTATTTCTACTGCATTAAACACCAAGTGCTTACAACTAGTTGCTAAGGTCATAAATTTTTACTAGGAGTGTAAGTATCTTATCACATGAAGCAGGTAAATTGCGTTGTGTGATAAGGACATTCCTTTTTGCTCCCACTGAAGAATATTGGAAGACATTTCTTTGACAAAAAGGTCATCAACAGATTATATGTGTTTTGAGAAGAAGTTGAGTGGCTACCATTTGGGGCTGTTTTCTTAATTAGCAGGAGGTTTTAATTAGAATGGATTGCCCTGAGAGTCTATGAGTGTGTGAATGAGATACAAAGCCATCTCTACCCTTTCATTTTGCATGTATAAATGAACAGAGGGGAAAGATGGCCCTTGTGGTCTCTTCCCACTCCGTGATCCTATGATCTCTGATTAGTGCTATTGGCTGTAGATTTGTTGCACTAGTGATGGTGTTACATAGATAACGCTTGATAGCTCTATGAGACCAAGTGTCCGAGATTTTCACTGGGGAGATCATGTAGCGCAGCAGAATAACCTTTCTTTCAGTTCTCCAAATTGTTTGGCCTACAACATCAATCACTCTGTTCTATGCTGGGTGAGACTAATGGAAGATGCAGGGAAAAATATCTGCAACTCTTTGCTCCCCTCTAATGTCAAAAAGATGCACCTTTTCCCCAAGGAATCTTCTGAATTCAAGGAGATCTTAGGAGGTCTGATTGGCTGCATAATGTCTAATTAGGATGGCAATTTATTCAGGTAATCAAGTCTGCAAAAAAAAAAAAAAAGGAAAAACACTTCCGTAATATTTCTTCTGCTTCCCAAAAAGAGAGTTTTTGGGTTAAACCCCTGGTAGCAAAGTGGGTTAAATTGCTGAGCTACTGAACAATAGGTACCACTTCTGCTGGAAGATAACGACGATCCATGCAGTCATGCTGGCCACATGACCTTAGAGGTGTCTACAGACTATGCTGGTTCTTCGGCTTAGAAATGGAGATGATCACCGCTCCCCAAAGTCAGACACAACTAGACTTAATGTCAGGGGAAACCTTTATCTTTTTTCTGGGTTACAAACAACTCATGTAAAGTTGTAGACAGGTTGCAAGCCAATATAATGAGTGCATGAAAGTTTACTGCCCATTGATAGGGGCGGGGGGATCAGAACTGTTCAGTATCACGCTGCAGGAGGTATATGACAGAGGAGACTACAATATAAACATGCAGACACATGGGAAAATGGGGAACAGCACATGCCTGTTGAAACAAGCAGGTTTCATGCATTTTTCTGGATTAAATCTTTTTCTCTAAGAGAAGAAAACTGAAAACCATCTTAAAAGCAAATCATGACACCTACAATCCAGGTTGCCTCCCTCCTGCCCATTCCTGCTAAGTTTTATGACCTCATCACATGGATGCCCCTCACACCATGTCATTTTGCCAGTGGTGAAATGACAGGGATGTGGGGCGACTGTCATTCTGCTCGCCACTTTCCCCATCACAGAGGGAAATGTTGCTGTGTTGCTGAAGTCTGCTGGCTCCATTGGAGTCAGCACAACACGGGAACCTTCCCATGTAAGAAGGGATGCTTCCACTTCAGTTGAGGGCAAGGTCTCAACAGGAAGTCCAGTGATGTTGGGTGATGAGCAGTATGCCCATTCGTTGCTGGATTGTCCCTTTAACATACTAGGATACTAAAAAAAGGTAAGCGTGGTGAGGTCCTTAATAAAACAAGAAAAGAGTATGTTCTATCCAACTGCTTTCTAAAAGTTGGGATGAGCAAAATGAGTTCCTCATGCCACAAAGTCCGTTTTGGCATCTCAACCTCTTCAGACACACTTTCCCCAGGAAGAAATGGAAAATTTATCTCGTGAAAAAGATGAAATACCAGATTTTTACAAAATAATTTATTCAATACAAAATGTGCACAATTCATTGTTACAAAACTTTCATAAATACATTCTTTTTTGGCCTGTTTTGTAAGTATCTAATCCTGCTAAATAAATCAATTGCCCGAGATCCCACATCATTAGAAATAGCCATGACATCTCTGTATTAGTAGAGCTACTTCTTCAGATGCATCTCCCTGAAAGAAACATCTCCTCAGCCAAGTATTACCCCAAGTGAGGGGCTTCTGAGGTGCTGAAGACTGGAATGTTGAGGATGACAGCAGTACTTTTCTAGTCACGTGCACCATTCAAATAAGCAAGGCAGGACCATGAGGGATCTCGCCTGCTGCCTGTCTCAATGTGCTGTTTGACTACATTGCTATTTTCCCAGCACTTCATCTTCAGCACCTTGGAAATCCTTTGGTGCTGCCCAGAATAAAAGGTAGGTTTGAGGGGTCCCATTTGTTCATTAACAACCATAAACTCAAATCTCCAAAGTTACGAAACTATAAAGATAATTATACAATCTTATGAATACTGAACAAGATGCCAGTTACTGTTTTAAATCATACAAAACATATAGTTTATTTGCACTCATCTTCTGATTTTTAAAAGTTTATACCTTTTAATCCTCAACATGAGGCTGTAGTCAAAATATAAATAAATAAATAAATAGAGAAATAGATAGTTGTCACCTACAATTTTATTTAAACATAAATTAAAACTACACATTATATAGTGATATATTTTCTCTATAGTCAGTGTTATAGCTTTTGCTATCTGGATCATGGACATAGAGATCAGAGAATCCTACAACTCCCATGAATACTAAAACCCATGGATGCTCAAGTCCCATAAATGGAGCAGTAAAAATGTTATCTTTTACATAAAATGGCAACATCAAAGTTTGCTTTTTGGAATGTTTTAAAATATATATTTCCATGCTGTCAATCTGACCTGCACAACCTGTGACCCTCTAGCTGTTTTGAACAACATTAGCCAGCAATGGACAAGCTGGCTAAGGCTTCTGGGAGCTTGAGTCCCAAACCCCTAGAAGACCACAGGTTTTGCAGGCCTGCTGTGAGCACATGGATTCAGAAGGATGACTCTAATTTATAAATATACCAAGCTTTAAAGAAAAGTTAAAGTATTGAGATAATTTCCCCCCCAACTTAAGTTTCACCAGGGCCCCCAAATCTCTCTCTCATGTGCCCATTTGAAAGAGATGTTGGGGCCATAGAAACAATTTGGAATCCAACTGAATATTTAAAGGCTTGAGTAATAAGATTGCCAAAATGACTAAACACATCATTTCCCCTGCAGAAATAAATATCTGATCCAACAAACATGCACAATATATATAGATAATTAAATATTATGTTAATAAATAGATAAATAATTAAATAAATAAATAGTACTTTTGGCACACACTTTTAGAAAACCCGTCAATTGATCCTATGCATACAATGTCCCAATTGTAGGGATCCCCTCCCACTACCACCTAAACAAATTCAAATGGAAGATATCCCAATTCTCTTGAACAAAAACCAAATGAACAAAAGAACGGAGTTCCTCGATAGCTCATGGCCTCCTATGCAAATAAAGGTTCTCATTTTGCAGGAATTCCTTCAGACGTTGGAGTAGATCTTCAATTTTTACAGGTGATTTCTTACAATTCTGTTGTTCCTTTAATATAAAAGAGAGAGAAATCCACACTCAGTTTACATTCTATCATATTCTCTCTTCTACATGGAAATACTCTGTCCTGGTGATTATATATTTTTAAATGGTTTATATATCTTTTTAAAATGTTGGATTGAATGTTTTTAACTGTTTTTTATGAATGTATGGCACTAAAATTGCTATTTCTGTGAGCTGCCTTGAGTTGCCGCAAGGCCGAGAAAGGCAGGCTCCAAAAGCCGTTAAAAATAAATAAATAAATAAATAAATAAATAAATAAATGAGATGGAAGAGTGAGGTGGGCACCAAAACTGTGACTGTGACAGAAATTGAAGTCTTCAACATCATGTGTACCGTAGAAAGGGGGGTGGGGGGAAGGGTAGAAATGCTTGTAGTTTTCCCATTTTGTGAGGATCCTGTGTCCCTAAACCCATGAAAGTAGAGGGCCAACTATATTTCTGAGGAATGAACTGGCAAAAACTCCTCTGAATATTACTTGCCTAACAGAACCCTATGAAATTTATGGGCTCACTATAAATTTACAGTCAATTTGAAGGGACATTTCACAGAGGACAGAATTCCTTTTTGTTTTTTTTGGGAGCAAATTTATCTGATAGCTGAGCTGAGAACTAATCTGCTGTCAAAAAGGGCAAGTATTGACAATGGTGGCAGAGAAGACCAAAGAATAATTTGGAGACCAACAACAGGATTTCGGAAAGCAGGCATGATAAAAGAGAGCAACGCTCTGACTCATAGACTTTGCTTGGGAGATTCCCCTCTTTGTGTGCCAGGGTAAATACAGCATTTCTTTGGGACATTTGATGCAACGATGTGCCACATTCCCAAATGGCTCAGGCTAAATATCTCTGAATATCACTATGCCTCTGGGTTTTTAGGTGTGATGATAAACACTATGGTTTACCAATAGCTTTTACTAAGGTTAAAGCTGAAAACTATTCTCCTGACCGAAAGCTGTGTTGTGCCCTGCCTCAAGCCATGAGGAGAGGCAGATAACAAATAAGAAACATGTTACTGTTGTCGTTGTCATCATCATTATCATCATAATCATTAATTGTGTTAAGCTACTATATGTATCTACTTACATTTTGGAGTAATAGTCCAGGTTGGGATCGCGTATTAGAAAATATCTCCAGAGTTTTAAGCATTCTAAGGTAGCATTGGGCCTGAACTCCATTGGCAGGTGTCAGTGACTTTAAGTGCTGGATGTATATCTTCAGAGTAGAACGTGAGCATTCTTCCTGAAATGGGAACATTTTCAGATTGAAAACACATTAACAGATTTACAAGTATGCATGCACCTGTGCTAGGCATATCACTTTAATCTCACTTTAACTGTCACTTCTTTACTCTATGGAATCCTTGGGTTTCTACTTTGGAAAGGAGCTTACAATTGGTTGCTAGAGAGTTCTAGTCAGTTCAGATGGATTACAGCTCCCCAAGTATCCTGATTTAATTCTCAATTCCTCTCTCATGATATAGCTAAACCACCAAATTAAAGCAGTTTGAAACCACTTAATTGCCACAGCTCAATGCTACACAATTCTTTGGTTTATAATTGGTTGTGTCACTCGAATTTTCTGACGGAGAATAAATATCTCACAAAATGACAATCTCAATATTCTTTAGCATTTAGAAATGACAGTTAAAGTGTTTCCAAAGTGCTATAATTGTGCAATATGGTTACACCCTCAGACTATCCTGGAACTTGTAGTTCATGGAACTATACTACAGTACTCCAGCCTAGACTTCCAAGGCCCTCACCAAACTAAAACTCTCAGGATTCAACAAGATGGTGTCATGATCACAAAAGTGGTATTGGATCGATTTAACTGCATAGTGTATATATATACTATGTTACAGATGTGAAGATCGCAAACTACTGTAATGTAAGACAAGAAATAATGGCATATTCTTCTAGATCTCACAATTATTTCAGTTGGTCTTCTAAGAGAAGAATTTTCACTGATATTATGCCTACTGTTTCTAGGAGCAGGAGCATGTTTTTTTATATATAGGTTAGATACATAATACTTGTATATGCATATTCTGTAACCCTGTGCACTGCAAGAAAATGGATATACTGGTAAATTATTTCTTGGTGTATATGAATGAATGTTGTGTGTTAGCTGTGTGTGTATACACAAGTAATGTGTGAAAATGCATTTTTGTATGGAGCAAAGTAGTTTTATCTAGGTTATATGGGACAAATAAGAACAATTCAAGTTGGCTTTCACAGAATATTGACACCTAATATAATATCATGGATGAGTGAATCATGCTAGTGGTGTCATTTGAGGAACCAAATGTGTTCCTATGAATATATAAACTATAGTTTACATATTAATAAGCAGCACTGAGACTCTTATAAGAGAGAAAAAGCAGCACATGCATAAATGTAATGATAATATTATGTCACAATATCAGGTCTAATTACTAAAACTTGGTTTGTCTATACCACGTTGGAAGTTCATTGCAAAATCAAGTAACTCAAATAACCAAAAGACCATCTACAGAATATGCCAGCCAGTGGTTATTGGGTGCTTTGTGGTCTGGGCTCTTCAAGCAGTGGGTCATTACTTTTCTAGATTCCCTTTCTTCCAATTTCCTACCCTCCAGGATTGACTACGCCACCAACAGGAAGGCCTGATCTGAGATGCCAGATTAAAGAATTACCAGTGGGAATACCACTGCAAAAAGATGAAGGTCTTACAATGTTTTTTTTAAGGCCCCAACTCCCAGAACTTCCACCTCTGGGCTCAATTCAGTCAAAGTTAAGCAATTTCAGCTAATGGCATGCCAGCCCTCATCTCTCTTCACCTTCACCCCTCCTTCCCCTTTAGAGTGAAAATATTTCCTGAAACTCAGCCTGAAATTGTTTTGTTTTTTTTTTAGTCTGAAAATACTGCTTTTAATGTCTTACCTTATTGGATGATGGGATTTCCACAGTTGTCTACAGAAAGCAAATGAAAAAGTCTGTTTAGGTAATGAACACAGAGGGTGGAGACCAAATTATTTTTGCGTCATACTGAAAGGTAATACAGACATAACAGGTACAAGGATGCCAGAATCCTTAGCAGTTCCTGATAGCTGAAAAGCCCATTCATTACTCCCGTGGGAGTGTTTTTGAAGCTATTCAGACATTTAGCTTCAGTTTGCCCAGGTATTCTTGTTCTCACTCACTGAAGTGGCACTTATGTTCCCTTTGGAACACAGACATTCTACAGTGTCTCTAAATTTATCAGTCACTTAAAATCTGAAGTGGATTCAGCTATCGGGTGAATAGAAGACAGTATTATACAGTTCTGTTTCAGAGTCCCATATCTGCAACATTGCAGTTTCTTCAGAAAAACAAACATATAGAGTTTACAGAGGAGCAAGTATCACTAAATTCAGCAGAGCCTGGAGCACATACACACAGTTAAACAAGGAAAGAATTGAGATTCTTACCATAGTTGCGTTTTCAAGTCTGACCTGCAAAAAAAAGGAAAGACAGTGTTAAAATAGAGCCAGCATGATGTGATGGTTCAAACTGATATTGATTGGCTATGGAAACCCACTGGGTGGTCTTAGGCAAGTCACAGTCTCTTAGCCTCAAAGGGAGGCAAACCCTCCCCTGAGCACATCTTGCCAAGAAAATCTCATGATAGATTTGCCTTATGGTCACCAACTACAACAAAGTTAGGAACAGATAGAGTTGGGGGGGGGGGGGGAAACAAGTTTAAACATTTGATGGAGTTATACTATATAGAGAGAAGTTTATCTACTTATAGACATAGCTTTACAGTTACACCATACCTTTCCATCCATGAGCTTCTGCAAATCATTCTGTATTTCCTCAAGTATAGCTATCGGATGTGCATGTATTGGTACTGATGTACCAATGTACACACTGATGAAAAGGAAAATCAAACTGTTGAAGAGCATCGTGGTGACAGGAGTGTGGTTCTTCAGCTTTCTTATTCTGAACCTGGTAAGACTTTGAGGCTCTTATATACACACATGATGCTAGAGGAAATGATTAATATCTTACCACAAAGTCAAGTTGGACCAACAGAGGTGGAGGGGATGGGAAATTACCTTGCATACTGGAATCTCCTAGTTGCTTATCTGATACTGAGATGCATATGATTTGATATGAATACTTTTTTTTAGTTTTCAAGGGAAATGTATTCATATATGGGCAGAAGTCGGGTAAAGAAACGTTTTTGAAGTAATGGGGATTGAAGCACCCTGGTTGCAATTGTGCCTTTAAAGTGCTCAACATTGTTTGGGCTATTTGTTATTATTGTAATTCTTATTCACTTTTTTCTCTTAAAAAGTTTCAGAGTAGTAAATAGTGGTGAAAACTATCCAATCCATTTTGAAACCTGAAGACTGTAAAATAGAATTAAACTTAGAAATATGTAAAAATGAAAAATTAAACTCATTAAAACAGTTTAAAATACATAAAAACACCACTTGATTTAGAAAACTTTCCTGAATAAAAAGAACTTAACCTGCTGCCCAAAGGACAGCCAGGTCATTCTGGCTTCCCTGGGAGGGAAGAAGGGAGTTCCAGAGTCAAGGGGCAGCCACTGAGAGAGAAGACCCGCTCTCTCATTCCCACCAACCAAGCTCGTAATGATGATGGCACCAAGAGAGGGACCTCTCCTGAGGATCTCAGGGCCCAGGCAGATTTGATCAGTCAAACAGCCTGGACCTGAGCCATATAGGGCTTTATGGGTCATAACCAGCACTTTGAATTGTGTATCGAAATACACTGGCAGAGATTAGAGCTATTGCAGCAGCAGGTTTGTTTGCTCCTTATAGCCAACCCTGATTAGCAATCTGGTTGCTGTTCTTTGGACCAGCTGAACAGGCTGCCTCATGTAAAATGTTTTATGGTCATCCAAGTGGGATGTAACTATATACCACTGTAGCCAGATCTGGCATCTCAAGAAATGGGCACAGTTTTAAATGTGCACGGGCACTCCTAGCCTCCATTGAAACCTGGGTGTCCAGATTCAATATCGAGTCCAGGTATACTAAACTGTGGACCTGTGCTTTCACAGAGAGTGTGACCCATATAGCATAGTAAGTAAACGTGAAAAGATTTGTTACCGAGAAGATTCTTCTGTCCAGCACTTATACTCATCAGCTCTTAAGGACTGTTCTTTGGAACTCTTTCGAGATAAGTATTAGCATTATATGCTCACATGCACTTAAACTAGGCCAATGAAATATACAGAGTTGCCAGGTTAGTACCATTCTAGGCACTGAGACTGTCAGGCCAAAATATGAGACCTATGGATGGTCTCTGATAATGTCATAGGATTCAGACCCTCTACGCATGATAGATGAAGCATCAAAGACATTTGCTCCAAGTATGTCATTCAAGCTGAAAAAGCAAGTCCAACAAAGGGGAACACAAGCATACACAGAATTCAAGGTACCGCTCTCTCCTTGAGATTCTCACCACAGAAGCAACCACAAGAGGGCGGTAATGGCGGCGGCTGGCGTTCGCAGTTGTTAAAGCCTTCGGCGTCTGAGGAGAACAACAATGTCATCCTTCCAAGAAATTCCATCTTCAAGTAGTGCCCTTCAGACTTCAAATTTTGCATATTTATCTTTCAAAATGTCGCAAAAAGCTATCTTCCTAATGTGCATCTTGAATGCCATTATACTTTGACTCCCCTTGAGATTCTTCCCTTTCACTCTGAGGATTTGAGATTCAGGCTTGGGACTGAAGATTGCAAAATCTTAGACATATGGACATGAGCATGCCATGTTTAGAATAAACCAATGGAAATAAGTAGGGCAAGTTAGTAATGATTTTAAGTTAAATCCTACTGATTTTACTGATATTGATTCGACTCTGAGTCTGATCCAACGCATGCATTTTACTTCTGCCCCAATTAGTTCATAATGTCTGAGCTCACATTCCTTTCATTGGCTTTGTTTATTTAAAATTAACAAAATAAATTCCCAGAATGACCTCCAGGAAACAACATGACATAACAAATGCATTACAACAAGCAAAACAGCAGACAAAGGGAGAGGGATAAGGCATTTAGTAAAGTGGAACAAGCTTCATTGACAGTTTACAGTGGATGTCAAGTCCAGGCGTTGTTCTTTTTGAAGGCTTTTGTCTTACATTTCTCTTTTACATGGCATGTCTCCCAGAGGAAGTAATCCCATTGTGTGGTGCCATGATTCAGCACCAGGCATCTCCCTTCAGATGGTAAGAGAAGATGGAGGAGAGTCTCTCAAGTGTGTGTGTGTGTGTGTGTGTGTGTGTGCCACCAGCTGTTGACTTATGGCAATCACATAAACTTCATAGGATTTTCTTAGGCAAGAAATATTCAAAGGTGGTTTTGCCACCTCCTTCCTCTGAAATACAGCCTACAGTAACTGGTATTTCTTGGAAACTAATCCTGCTTAGTTTCCAAGATCAGACAGCATCAGATACCTTCAGGACTTGAAGATGACAATTTGGTGAAAGCTGGGCTTTATGAGGATATAAAAAAAGATGTATAAGCCTTTTATAATTCAAGGAGACAACTCCACTGGCATGGGGGGAAAGGAAGGCCAGACTGTGTTATGTCCTCAACCTGTTCTGAATTGGCAGGGATTGTCCCAATAATAATCTGTTATCCCAATTTTTCAACAGCTCTTAAAATGTTGCCCACTTTCCCCTTCATTCTCAGTTTTTGTATTGCTGTGAACTGAAGGCTCATCTACATTGCCACATAATGCAAAAATGCAAAAAGTAGTTTATATTGTACTAAATTAACTTAACAAGGTGGGAGAGAAGTCATCCTTCTTCCTCAGTCAGCTCAGGCAAAAGCAAACTGCTGTAGCATCTCCCAGATGGTCTCTTTCTTGTTAACAGTTCTTACCATCTTGATCACACTGTTGCTGTTTGATCACTTGTGACTTTTGATCTGAGAAATGTTGGAGGGTATGCTGTGAGAATCACTCGGTGTACCTTTCAGTGTGGTCCGTGTGTCAGTGAATCAGATAAGAGGCATTATAGTTACAGTATTATACTGACTGACTAGCGTTCATCCAGTGCTTGGGACCAGAACTATTTTGGATATTTCACAGATTTCAGCATACTAGTATACATATAATGAGATATCTTGGAAATGGGATCAGTGTTTCAACATGAAACCCATTGATGTTCCTTATACATATAACCTGAAAGTGTCACTCTATCCACTCGCAATTTAAAAACAAGCATTTTGTACTAGGGATTTGTGTGTCTAGCTAAATGATTCTTATACTCTTTGGGTTTTATGACATATTTGATGGCAATAAAGATAATGGATGCAATGATGAGAGATGAAGAATGAAATCATGTATAGGGTTTATAGCCAGAAAACCTTTGCGAAGTTGAAGTTTCATCATCATCAGAAGCCTCCTCCTCCTTCTGTCCCACTGCTGATGGCAGCCTTAGATTACAAGCCCTAAACTGAAGTGTGGAACAGTGTGTGTTAGTTTGATAAGAGGCAAGCAGTGGCACATGAAATATGTGATCAAATGACAGATGTATAGCTTTTCCACAAAGGATCATGTCTTTGTTTTATTACGCATGAATCTATTCTGTGCCAGTCTTCTTCTTCTTCTTCTTCTTCTTCTTCTTCTTCTTCTTATTATTATTATTATTATTATTATACTACATTTATACCCTGCCCTTCTCACCCCAATGGAGGACTCAGGGAAGCTTACAGACCATGGCATACAATGTCATATTACACATATAATAATAAATATGACATATGGCTTCAAACTACAAGAAAAGAGATTCCATCTGAACATTAGGAAGAACTTCCTGACTTTGAGAGCTGTTCAGTAGTGGAACTCTCTGCCCCAAACTTCACATTAAACAACAATTTAAAATCACATGGTATTGTATCCATTTGTATGCTGTGCATGTGGTAATTTAGGCAATGTTTTGAAGAGTAATATTTCCACTGATCTGAATGAAGTGTGATCACCATATCTGCAGTATCAACATGGTTTCACATTGATATGTAAATCTTATTGAAATAAAGGACTTGCGGCTCAATAATGCCATACAGTCATGATAGACGTAGAATATACCTAGGGAGGACATATTTCGTTGAACAGTGTAACTGTTGATACTGATCCCATGGATACAGGGGTCATGTTTATTATTTATTTATTTAAAACATTTATATTCCGCCCTTCTCACCCCGAAGGGGACTCAGGGCGGAGCACAGCATATATACGGCAAACATTCAATGCCAGGACACAAATTCTTATATACATACATAAACATTAAAAACATTTATCAAAATATTAAAATACACCATTTAAAACCATCCTAGTCATCCATGTCAAATCTAATTGGCCTGGTAATCTTTCCTATTGCTGCTTTATTGCCCTGTCCCGAAAGTTTGGTCCCACAGCCAAGTTTTTACCATCCTTCTAAAGGACAGGAGAAAGGGGGCCAACCTGATCTCACCAAGAAGGGAGTTCCATAGCCAGGGAGCAATAACTGAGAATGCCCTCTCTCTCGTCCCCACCAATTATGCCTGTGACAATGGCGGGACTGAAAGCAGGGCCTCCCCAGAGGATCATAGGGAGAGATGCATTCGGACAGGTAATTTGGACCAGGGCCATTTAGGGCTTTATAGGCCAAAGCCAGCACTTTAAATTGTGCCCGGTAGCAAACTGGCAGCCAGTACAACATGGGAGTTGTATGCTCCCTGTATGCCGCCCCAGTTATTAACTTGGCCGCCTCTCGTTGGACTATTTGAAGCTTCTGAGCAGTTTTCAAAGGCAACCCCACGTAGAGTGTGTTGCAGTAGTCTATCCTAGGTGTAATGAGAGTGTGGACCACTGTGGACTACCATACTGTACACTGGTTCCCTTCATGTGGGAGCAGCATGTGGCCATCACTGCCAGCAATCCCTGATTGGTGGCCTGGTTTCTTTGAATGCCATGGAGCAGTTTCTTTTTTCTTTTTCATACACTATTTTTAATTTTCTGCTTGCTCATTTTCCCTCATAGAATGCAATCACAGAACATAAGGTGGTTCTACGACTGACATAGTAGTGTTGTTATGCTCTATTCTGACATAATCTGATCACTTTGTAAATTAATCAATTATGAAATAGTTTATTAGCAAATAATTTGCTGCATAAATTTATGTGAATTCTCTTTCTTTGTGATTTTGGCAAAAGAAGGCAAAGTATTGTCAGATCAGCTAAATACATTTATATGATGAATGGTGAACAAGATTTGAAATGTCTGCATTAAATATCAGTCTCCTTGGAATACAACAGACCACTGTTATTTGAGCTTAAATAAAAGGAACAGAATAATTAATTATTACATTACCATTATCTTCCTCCTATACTGTCCATACTGACAGTCTGAATCAATACATAGATTTGTTGTGGACTACAGGCAGTAGTTCCCAAATTATGTGTCCCCGGGTTTTTGATTTCAATTCTCAGAAGGCACAGCCAGCTAAATAAATGGGGCTGAAGCCAAAAACATCTGGAGGATCAGAGATTAGGACGCATTTGTCTATGATATTAGAAGATAATTCTTGTCTTCCTAAACTGGAGGTCACAGGGTTTTTTCCTCCGCAAGACTTGCCACAAAAAGTTAGTGGTATATTTTGGAAATATTATGTGGATGACACATTGACTGATGGTCTTAAATGCTAGGTTGATATTTCACAGCGGAAAACATATAATTGATACTTATTTACTTATCTAGCTTGAGCTTTAAAGCCAAACTAGATGTGATATCTTCCATGACCTTTGGAATTATGTTGCTGATTTTTGCGAAGAAAACCAATTCAATCCAGATTGGGACAGAAGTCCGAAGGGAATGATTTCGTACTGACAGCAAACAGAAAATGTGTGCTAAATTTGTGTTTATTAAACAGAACACAGAAATGTGACTTGAGAGTGTTACACAGAATATAGGGACGATTCCCCTTTTATAAACACAGATTATTACTAATTGATGAAGAAATTATTTTCTTTATATTTAAATTTTCATCCCTAACGTATTATAATGTAAATAGACCCAAAAATAACTGGGTGAGTCTACATTGGCCAGTCAATCCAAGGCCACCCTGGAGCAGTAATGCTGTGAAGTGGCCTGGAAGCAGCTAAATGTGCCACCTCAAACCTACACAGCAGTGGGTCAGAGTCCACCAAGTCCAGCCAGCCCAAGAATGCATCTGTCCTGCTGGACTGTCACCTTCCTATCCATGTTATCATTGCTGCTTCTGGATTCCCACAGATCTCTGCGTGAGCTCCTGAACACTGCAGGTGCCTCTGCTGATATCAGCATGGAGCTTTCACAATGACTTCATCACACAGAACTCTGACAGCAGCAATGCAACAAAGGCAGCAACAATTTGTCCCCCTTTCAATGTGCTGGTAAGTGTAAGGGAAAGGGGATGTCAGCAGCACCATGTGTAGACAGTCTGAATGGGACCCAATTCTGCCATCCACACTACCCCAAAGCTGCAGGGTTGCTCTGGAGCTTCAGGTAAACTCCACAGAATCCCTTAAGTGTTCCTAATGTGGAGATAAACCAGATTAACCCAATTTACGTAAAGGTGAAGGTTTTCCTCTGACATTAAGTCCAGTCGTGTCTGACTCTGTGGGTTGATGCTCATTTCCATTTCTAAGCTGAAGAACCAACATTGTCATTAGACACCTTCAAGGTCATGTGGCAAGCATGACTGCATGGAGTGCTGTTACCTTCCTGCCAGAACGGTACCTATTGATCTAATCATATTTTCATGTTTTTGAGCTGCTAGGTTGGCAGAAGCTGGGACTAACTGCGGGAGCTCACACCGCTCCCTGGATTCAAACCTGAGACCTTTCAGTCAGCAAGTTCAGCCGCTCAGCACTTTAACCCACTGCGCCACCAGGGGCTCCCAGTTTAACTCAGTTTATCCCCCAATATTTACCAAAAGTACAGGAATAGCACAGGAACAACCAGGAATGATCTCAATGTGAGTACAGGTTATAATGCCCATGGTGATGAGTCCTAATAAAGAATATGCATACTCTGTGTTTAAAGATGGCCAGTACCAATTAAACAAATACAACCTAAACTGATTATTCTTCCAGTTAAATTAATTGAATGATGTAGTCCTGGACTTTCCCTCGTTGCCATGAAAAAAACTTTAGTGAAGTAGTATTTGCCTCTGTTCCCATAATGCATGCCCCGGTTAACAAGGTAGATGTGTTTCTGGGGATTACTCCTTTAATAGGAAAAATGTTACCAGAGGGGGAAATAACAGGGAACTGACAGGGATGCTTTTCTACACCACAAGAAAGAAAATCTGTTCAGCAAACCCATATTCAAAACCACAGGCACATGTCAAAGGCACAGTCAAGACATAATACTTGACTGGATCTACAGTGCCATAATACAGTTTAATGCAGTTAATCGGTATTTTGAAACTGAACTATATGGCAGAGTAGAGCCAGCCTTAGTTTATTGCAGCATACCATATTAGTGCTAATGGTTTAAGTGAGTCTGAAGCATTTGGACAGAAATATAAGTGTCACTTGCTGCTGAACTATACAATCAAAATGTCTGTGTGACAGAGGTTGCAGAAATCGCTTACCCTCCATCACCATTTCCCCTCTGCTTTTGACCTTTTCCCCATGCCAGGGACCATGAGCTTGAATTAGATGCTTCATGGCTAAAAGCTGGGATGTGACTCACATCCAACTTTGGGATACTGCTATCCCCAAAGTAGCTGCATGACAGAGATCATTCCTATTCTAATAGGCAAGCAGTAAGTTGTTTTAGACCGGCCTGACTTCAGGGTTGGATTTCTATCATTATGAGGTCAACAATCGCAAACTTATTCCCAGTCCTAATTACTTTATTTCAAATGAGGTCACAGAAAGTACCATAGTAATCTAATTCCCAGGACAGTGTTTCATAATTTTCTTTCCTTCCGCAATAAAGTTTGCTTCAAGGAACAGGATTTCCTTATATTGCATTTGATGTTCTTCATCTTGACTTTATTCTATGACATTGAATCATATTTGGAAACTTCTGATATAGTTCGAAGCTGTGTATGTGCACCTTATCTACACATTTCCACCACAGCAACAGGAAGAACGGTCTAAAATCAGATTAAAACCAGAGCACAAAAAAGCAGCACAGTCCAATTTCTCTTTAAATGTATAGGATAAGTAAAATATTTTCAAATGAAAAAAATGAACCACAATCTTCTTTGGGAGAACATTCTCTCAATTACAATAGAGTCTCGCTTTTCCAACATAAACGGGCCGGCAAAATGTTGGATAAGCAAAAATGTTGGATAATAAGGAGGGATTAAGAAATAATTTTACATATTAAGCACCAAAACATCATGCTTTACAACAAATTGACAGAAAACGCAGTTCAATACATGCTAACATTATGTATTTATGAATTTAGCACCAAAACATCACATTGTATTGAAGCAGCTGTAGATCTGAATGGGAGGTAGACTGCGTTGGATAATACAGAACGTTGGATGAGCGAAGGTAGATCTTAAGCAGGCACATTTTTGCTCTGATTACATCCTGTGACAAATTCAGGGATGTCTGATATTGTTAGTCTTGTGAATCATTTAATTCTTCAGATTGTGAATCGATTGACACTAGAAGTGTGGTCTGTCACACAGTCTAACCAGGGATTGAATCTGAAAGCATAGCTTTCCAAACATTTCATGTCGGTGACACACTTTTTAGACATACATCTTTTTGCAACAGTGTAAGGTTTTCAGTGTAAGGTTCATATAATCGTTACTGTATAAATGAGGTTTTGACATTTTCCTTGTACACTTCTAGTGATTACTGTGTTGTTTCCTCTATAGCCACTCCATGTGGTTCATCACAAACATCATTGTCAACAGATTTTCTTTTCATAATTAGAAGCCTATCCTTTTTAGTAGCAATTACTGCAACTCAATCAATAAATTGTGCAAATTATAAAAAGTACAACAGTACCTACATTTGAACACCACCAGCACTCCACTTCTGTCATGATTAAACCTCTCTGGAGGTCTAAGCTGAGCCTGGATAGCCATCCAGGGGTGTTTTAACTATGTCTTTCTGTCTAGTTAGAGGGGTTTGGACTAGAAGCCCTTTGGGGGTATCTCTGAATCCTAGTAACATAGACTGCCTAGGAGTCCAGTGGAGTCTCCTTCTCTCAAAGTTTTTGAAATAAGGTTGGATGGATGTCTTTTGTGAGGGCTTTGACTGTGTCCTCCTGTCTGGCCAAAGGGGTTGAACTAGATCCGCTTTTGGTGTCTCTTCAAACTCTAGTAACATATAGACTGCCTGGGAGTCCAGTGGAGTCTCCTTCTCGGGAGGTTGTTGAAATGACGTTGGATGTCGGAAATGACTAATTATAATTTATCATGATGGTGGTTTCTATAGCTGTACAAACACCAACTGGCGTGAACTGGTTTTCCACTGGTGCACAATATGTTTTTAAATTCAGCAATAATTTAATCTGTGTGTCAGCTCACTGTAGCTGCTCCCAAATGAAGACACAGGATGCGTTCTGGTATCACTGGAAACTTTTACTACAGGATGCATTGACATACGAGAAGCCGAGAGTGCCAGGCAGCAGCCTGCATTCCCTTTTATACCCTCCCACACATTCAAAGGAATAATTCCCGCCAAGAGTGAAACCCTGCGAAATCCTCCCGCCAAACCCCTCAGCCGTTTTCTCTCGGGGCAGACGTAGCAGGTGCCTTTTCGGTGTTTATTGTCAGTCACCCTGATTTTGGGCATCAGAATTCAGGCCCTGAAATTTGGGTCCTGACACTGTGTATTTTTACTATCATATTGTTATTTTAGTTTGCTATGTTTTTTGACTTTGTGTTATGTATTATTGTTTTATTCTTGCTTAGGTCTTGTATTTATTTTCTGTAAGCCACCTCGAGTCCTGTTGGAGAGGTCGCGGGATATAAATAAAGATTATTATTATTATTATTATTATTATTATTATTAGTCTGTTGTGAGGGCTTTGACTGTGTCTTCCTGCCTGGTGGAAGAAGGTTGAGCTGGATGCCCTCTGAGGGTCTCTTCTTCTTCTTCCTCCTCACCCCCCCCCTCGGGGGGGGGGGTAAAGGTGGCTGCTGCTCCCCTTGACTCCTGTTCCAGGGCATCCAATGTATTCCCTCACCAAGCAGACTTTGCTTTTGGGGCAGGAGTCAGGGCTGGCGGAAGGGGGGGGGGGGGGGGGAAGCCATGACACATACTTTGAAAAACTCTGTTCTAGACAAATGAGAATCACTAAAGCTTTGTTGATTCTGTACTATGTATTTAAATATGATTATAACATTACATATAGTTTATTTATATATGTTCATATTTCCGTATCATGCATTTAAATATGACTATAATATTATATATACTTTATTTATTTACATATTTTCATATCTCATCATGTTTTGATAAAGGTATTGATGGAAATGCATTAAGTTTAATATCTGGACAAAGACAGAAAACTCTCTGTGAACAGGATCTGTCTATTACGCAGTTTTATTTTTCCTCTGATGCACTCTAAGATAAAAAAAAACAAAATGGAAAAGTATTGTTCGTAGTTTCGCTTCCAATGCAAAGTAAAAACAGGCACCAGTATCCTGTGTCGCCATTTCTGTGAAGTATGCTCGCATATATTTTACTATTCATTGAATGTTTGCCTTTTTGTATGTAAACCATCCTGAGTTCCCTCAGGGAGAGAGGGTGGTCTATAAATAAAGTTGTTGTTGTTGTTGTTGTTGTTGTTGTTGTTATGCAGTGGAGAACTTAAGAAACACTGTTAGTGAATTGTGAAGATGTATAACAGATATTGGCAAAAGTGTCAATACCAATGTGATATGCATCCCATTGTGCATCCTTCCCACTGTGCAACAATCAATTTGCTAATTCCAACAGATATAAGTTCACTTACAAAGATGTAATTCCTCAGCAGGATTCCAATCATTTTCCCTAAATATTTTGATCTTTAATTTGCTCAATTAACAACAAAAAAAACCCAATAAAACTCTATACATATACATACACAAGGGATTTTCGAAGAATTTCCACACTTTTATATACTTTTTGGAAATGGTGAGGATGGGAGGTGTAGTAATTGGTCGTGTCATGTGATTAGTCTGGCTAGCTGGGTGACTTTAGTACAAGAATTGTCATGCTGTAGTAAAGATGGCTGCAAAATGTATACATTGCATTAAAGAGGAACAACATTTTGTATATGCTTTTTGTGGGCAGAAGGGGCACCAGAAGCATAAATTCATCTTTGCATGTGTGCTCAGTATGAGAATAAAGTACTTTTTTGTAGAGTCATCTATGAGTGAATTGAAATGTTTGAAAATGGCTGTATTAGTGTGACAGGTGCACAGCTTTCTGGACACCCAGCCACAGCCACAACCACAACCACAGTCAGATCTCCGATCGATATGCATGTATTACCTGTGAATAGACTGATCCAAAGTGCCCCACCTCAGCTGGGTGTTCCACTCACCTACTAAAGCACCTACTAAAATTGTAACAGGAAACAGGTACTGGGATCTTGTAACTCCATCACTGTAGTTGATGGGCTGGCTGCCATTTCTCCTTGAAAGGCCATTCAAATTACTACTTATTACCTTAAAGCCCTTTATCACTTCGGACAACTTTCATAGAACTGACTCATCCATTTTAGCATTTTGCGTGTGTTTACTATTGCTGCATAAGGTGTGGCTGGTGGCACTAGCAACAAACCTTCCTTTGTATGCAAAAAGTCACACTTATCAGCTAGATTCAACGTTATTTTTAAGGGGACTTTCAACTGAATGAACAAAAAACACGAATTTCAGATTATTACATTATTGTTTTTGGCAGCAAGATTACTATGCATATAAAAATTGAAAAATAAAGAACTACCCCAAAAGAAAACTGGATGATAATAGTTCTAGAACTGGCAGAAATGGACAAGCTACCTTGTTTAAAAAAGAAGTCAACTGACAATTTTTCTGAAAAGTAGGAACCAAAAGAAAAACAAAAATGTTAAGAATACTTGTGAGTTTTGAAGATTAAGTAAAATACTGTATTACAATAGCAAGATAGTAAGTTAGCAAGATGACAATATTTTTTATATTTGTCTTTCAGGTGGGAAGCCCATTTTAACATTATAATTTTTTATTTTATGGTTATTGTTTTTAGTTGTGGAGAGTGGGGAAAGTTATTTTAATGGGTGCATTAGTAGTATAACTGTATGGTGATACTTATATTGCTGGAAAATAATAAATGTATATAGATTTTTTTTTAAATTCCCTATGTCGCATATAAAATGTTGAAGACATTTCTTTCTCATCATAACTTTTAGTCATATATTCCAATTCCACTGGTTTTTTTAACCCTTTAGTCTCTCATTTGAGTAGTTTGTTGTGGTTCTCCAGATTTTAAATACAGAGGGAGAAATGCAGGATATAAATTGCACTAAGATTGACCTTGTATTAATATTCTTGTATTGCAATTTGCCTTATGAAGAACTGGGCAGAAAAGGGAGAAAATATTTTAGAGAAAGAAAAAGAGGCTTTAGATTTCCCAGTATTAAAACATTAGCAGAGAATTTCTGGCTCCCATTGAATTGGCTTCCATTGGAGCTGCAAATATTCAAACAAGAACAATACATCTAATTGTAGGATCTGACAGGAACCAAATTAATAGCAAAGTCCAAATTATCTAAATACTGCCTATAAAGTATAAATTATAGTATGGGCAATATGCCACATGATACCTGGCAATTCCTTTTCTGAATACATCTAGCTTCTCATATTATCCATGAAAGGAAACACCAATTGGTGTGCTGCCCTGAGATCTCATGATACGGGATGAAAATTTTAATAAATAAAATAAAAATAATAAATATCAAGACCTCTCCATATAGTAGCAATGAATGGAAAGAAAGGCCCAGGCAGCATCTGGAAACAAAAAGGAAGTCAAGATAATATCACTTCCTTCCTCAGGTACAGCAGAGAGCCAGCTGACAGAACAGGCCCATAATATCTCCCACACCAGAGACAGGTTGCGGCAGGATTTCTGCATTGGATCTTAAGGATTCTCAAGGTACAAGACTGATAAAGTACAGAGCACATTAGTGTATTGGTGTGTCTGTGACAGCAACCTACATTTTGCAATACAGAGTAAATGGGTTGCAGAAACTAAAGCAACAAGAGATAAACCAATGGTAACAGGAGGTACCATGATGGCCTAGCTGCTCAGAATGATGTAAAAGACTGTAAGCTGTAGAAGACTCTAGTGCAGACATGCGCAAACTTGGACCCTCTGGGTGTTTTGGACTTCAACTCCCACAATGCTAACAGCCTACCAGCTGTTAGGAATTGTGGGAGTTAAAGTCCAAAACACCCAGAGAGCCCAAGTTTGCCTGTGCCTGCTCTAGTGAGACTGGAGTTCAATTCTCTGATCAGTCATGGAAACCCTGTGGCTGATTTTGGGCAAGTTATTCTCCTGCAGCCATAATGGCAGGCATCTTCTGAACAAACTATGCTAACAAAACCTTGTGACAGGAGTGCCATGACCTGGGGTTTACTTGAAAGCATACAACAATAAAATGACTGCTTCCTTTAGAAGAGGAACAGGAAACCTCAGTTTCTGGGACCCAATCTGGCCCATTGGTCTTCACCAGGTAGCCACATCCCTTCCCTATGACATCATCTCTGAGTAGTTTCCCAGCTGTGGTGCATGTTTTTCACAATTTCTGAAATGGTGAAGACTATAAGATGCTAGTGCCCCACCTCTCTTTGCATTATAATTCTCAGAATTCTCCAGCCATCGTGGGCAATGTCATCGAAAGAATGGGGGAAAACACACTGTAACAAATTGCCACTGAAACCAATGAAACATTAAAAACAATCCTTGCCACAAACCAAGATGCCAACTCTGCCCACACATTTACTCAAGAAATGTCATCACAGAATCTAATCACATCACCCACAATCACAGAAGTCCCTTCACTTTCTCATCCTATAATATACTATCCTCTGTCAACAATGCCTTTCAGCACTATACACTGGGCCAGCCATCTCTGTGTTACAGGATAAATGAACATTAGCAATGACATCGAGCAATTTAGAGCAGTTTATGGATAGTGAGATCTGGTTTGTGGATAGCAAACCCAGTATGCAGATAATGAGATCTAATAAGTGGACCAGGTAGCAAGCCACTGAGAGTCCGTGCCTGGCAAGACTAGAAGCTGAAACATAGGGACCACCAAGCGCAGCAGTGCCCAAACATGAA
Organism: Anolis sagrei; assembly: GCF_037176765.1. Taxonomy (NCBI): domain Eukaryota; kingdom Metazoa; phylum Chordata; class Lepidosauria; order Squamata; family Anolidae; genus Anolis; species Anolis sagrei. The sequence goes on along the minus strand of NC_090022.1, from coordinate 94,212,173 downwards.
TCAAGGAACATGAAAGGCCCTGCAGACTACTTCAACCAGAGAAGTCAGCCATAGCAGAGCACCTGATGAACCAGCCTGGACACAGCATATTATTTGAGAACACAGAAATGCTGGACCACTCTCACAACCACCATGTCAGACTACACAGAGAAACCATTGAAATCCACAAGCATGTGGACAATTTCAACAGAAAGGAGGGAACCATGAAAATGAACAAAATCTGGCTACCACTATTAAAAAAACTCTAAAATTACAACAGCAAAGTTAAATGTTTTGATACGGCCAATAGGCCAATCAATAAAACGTATCTATCTACAACAGCAAAACATCAGAGGGAAAACAATCGGGGACATCTAATCACCTCTCAACAAAAGATTGCTCCAAGCACTGTTAGGCCATCAAATGCTAATCAAGGTGGTCAGTTGAAACATTCACACCTAGCTCCAGCAGACAAGAGTTCTTTGTCCCACCCTGGTCATTCCACAGATATATAAACCCATTTTCCTAGTTCCAACAGACCTCACTACCTCTGAGGATGCTTGCCAAAGATGCAGGCAAAACATCAGGAGAGAATGCCTCTAGAACATGGCCATATAGCCCGAAAAAACCTACAACAACCCAGTGATTCCGGCCATGAAAACCTTCGACAATACAGTAAAACCCAATGTTTCCCAATCAAAGAAATCTCACTAGTTGAAGAATAAGCCACCGAGGAATAAAGTGATCAAGCGAGAAAGATTGGCAGCTAGCAGTAAGCCGCCCAAAGAAACTGACATATTTTGCAAGAATAAAACATACATTTTAATACTGTACAATCTTTTGTTTTTCATGTGCCTGTCCAGTGGGGCCTGGCTTTGCGCTGATTGGCGGGGCTGGCCTGGATGTCACAAACAGCTGGGAGAGTTCCCTCCACCTGGAGGGGTGGTGGCCTCCAGCAGCCAATCAGAGAGCATTCCCTGCTTCCAATGCAGATTCTTGCACTGCAATGGCTGACAGGGAGCAAGGTGACCAGTAGAACAAAAGGAGACATCGTTTTGTGAATGGATTACCATGTCTCAACCTTGAGACAAACAAAGGGGGGGGGGCTTGGGTCCCAAGAGTTTTATTGTTTGTGTAATGGTCCTGTGAAACCTCAATGAGTGAGTCTAGTGCCCATGGTGCTAGTGTCCATTGTGTTCCATTTTGGCATATTATCCAGGGTGATGGAATTAGATGATCCATCCTTGGGAAAGGTGTATGGCAATTGGGAAAACAGTAGCAGAGTTTCCCCAAATTCCAGGGAAGATGCCTCAGTAATTGTGAGTCCTTTGTCCATGTGGCTGGGACAAAAGAAGTTTGTCCCAATTCAGGGTCTGGTAATCTCTTGCCCAGCCAGTTCTATTGATCCTGGATATGATGGTTTTTTGAGGACACAGGAGGAAAACTGGGTCGCGAAGTGTCAGTGAAAAGTTACCAGGGTGGCTTCATGCTCCAAAGTATTATGTGTATAAAATTATAAAACACAAAAAGATGAAACACATACATATCCACTGGTACCGATATCCACTGACCAGCAGATCCTGAGGGCCGAAATGGCCTGGGACTTTGGGGTAGCTTGGAGTGACCCAGGGGTTGGGGATGCATGCAAGAGGCTCCATAGGGAGGTGGAAATGGAAGGAAAGGAGGATTGTTTAGGAGTGGAGAGACAGGGTTCCTCAGCTGGGGGTGATGGGGTCCATAGGAGCAGAAGCCGGCTGAACTCACAGAGAAAAAAGGAGAAAAGCTGGTCAAGAAAGATACAGAGAAGCAAGCATAAGTTACCAAGTGATGCTTTTTGTTGGTGATAGTTTTACAGTTTGAGGGAGAAAGGGGATTTGAAACACTGTATCTCCTGCCTCAACATCAGGAATGGGAATACACAAAAAACAGCTGTAGAACACCTCAAACCTCCCCGGCGTTCCACCCCCAATTTCTTAACAAAAAGAAATTTCTTAATAAAAAGTAATTATTAGTCTTTGAACAAAAAAATACAAAGGAAGACTGGAAACAGAAACAGTGGAAATTGAATATATGACCAAATTCAAGTCCATTGACAGTGGCTGATGAGCAAGAATGGTTTTATGGCACATACTATTCCACTAGTTAACACTCTGCCTCTGGACAGACCCTTGGCCAGTTTATCACATCTCCTTTCTAGTTCTCAGCCAGCATCACACAACATTCACCTTGAGTCTCATTTAAGAGAGGAAAGTGAGAAATAAATAAATACAATAACAGTAAAAACAACATCCCTCCACCATTCATGTTGTTATCTATTCACTTTGACTTAAACGTATAAAGTCATAGATTATAAGAAAAATGCAGAGGGACGTGGAAGGAGTCAAAGAATTCTGACAGTTCTTTATTCCAATCTTTGAAGAGTGCTTCAATCTTTGAAATGCATATAGCATTTTAGGCATTACATTCATTTTTATTGTTGACATTATTCCCAATTGAGACAAGTCTAGTTTATTTAATCTTTGTGAGTCTTTCTGTATTTCTTTTCATACTTTATCATAATTATTTTAAATAAATCACAATTATTGTTTGTCAAATGGATTCCTAGATATTTTACTTTCTTTGTTATCTCTTTTTTTAAAGTCTTAAATCAAAGTCTCTTGATTCTTTTTGCTTATGTTATGTGCCAGATTCTTTGTCTCTGGGCGGTTCCAGACAGGATGTTCCAGAAAGTGCATGTGGGGCTAGCCCATGAAAACATCTGGAGGCCCTACCACCCTTCCCCAAAGCCCCCAACCCCCTTTGAAAATTAAACTTACCCAGCCTCCTGTAGACGGTAGCTAGAGCTCTCCTGGTGCATAGAAACAATGGGTCAGGAGACCGGGGGGGGGGGGGGGGGGAGCGATTTCCCCTCCCCTCCCCCCCAACTCTCCTGGTGCCTGTGGAGGAGGGGGTGGGTATTCCCACAGTCTGGAAAACAGTGGGAAGTTTTCCCTGGTTTGTGGCAAATTAATTCAGGATTGTCCAGGACATCATCTGGACAGCCCCTTCTTTATTGTGGAAGTTACCACAGTAAAGGGGCTGTCTGGATGCATCCTCTGTTTACAAATAGGCTAATCGCTTTTCCAAATTTTGTTATTATTTCTAGAGTTTTTTTGGGAATATTGCTTGCTGGATTTTGAGTCAGAATCACTATGTCATCTGCAAAGTCTTATTTTATCAGTTTCTTTTTAAATTGTTAAACCTTCCAAATTAGTACTTGCTCTGATCTGTCTTGCTAGCACTTTCACTGCTAAAATAAAATATAGTGGGGAAAAGGGACATCCTTGTCTTACTCCTTTTTAAATTTCTATTTTTTGTGTAAAATCTTTATTTATTTGTATTTTTGCAGTTTGTTTTGAAAAAAATTGCTTTAATGCCATTTCTAAATTTTTGCCATATTCTATCATCAGAATTAGTTAAAATATAAAAGTCCAGGAAATATTATCGAATGCCTTTTCTACATCCAAAAACATTAATACTCCCTGCCATTTGTTATGTTTTTGTAGATATTCCATAGCATTTAGGACTATTCTCATATTGTCTTTAATTGGTCTATCTGGTAGAAATCCTGCCAGTTTTTCAATATCTTCTTATGTCTATCTGCCAATATAAATTTTGTAATCCACATTTGGCAACAACATTGGTCTGTAATTTTGTGCTCTCTATCTTCTTTGGGAATTAATATTATTGTGGTTTCTTTCCATGATTCTGGTATTTGTTTTGTTTGAATACTTAAATTTATTATTCTTTGCAAATATGAGGCTAGTTCCTCTTCAAATATTTATAAAATACTGTATTTTCCAGCATATAAGACAACGGGCGTATAAGCTGACCCCCAACCTTTCCAGTCAAAATATAGAGTTTGAGATATACTTGCCATATAAGACTACCCCTCTTCCAACGCACACCAAATAAAAATTTAAAAAGAATCAGATTTGATTTCAATATGGTAATTTTCCTATTACTGTACCTCCTTCTCTGCCTCTCAGATTTCGCACATGCACACTTGCACCACTTCACTACAGTCTTCAGGAGCGAGATCTGAGAGGCAGAGAAGGAGGTACGGTAATAAGATACAAGGGTGGGCTAGACAGGTAAAAGAGGTGTGTTTTTCTGGGCCCAGAGCTACTCTATATCTTTTTTCCATTACCCGGGCGCCCCAGACGCCTGCAGCTTGCTCCGCCCTTCACTTACACTTTCCCAGTGAGACACCCCTTCACCTCACCATTGGGACAGCATTAAGTCCATGAATCCTGATGAATGGATTTTCTTCTACCGTACTTGTACAGCGTCGCCCTTAATCCTTTCATACAGTCACTGCATATGGCTGGGACGCGGCCACTGCCATTTTTGAGCTCCCGCCATGATATGCAGCAACCACAGATTCTCCAATCTGGATTGGAAGTTTCAGCACCCACTCTATAAGACGACTCCTGGCGTATAAGACTACACCCACGTATAAGACGACTCCTGGCGTATAAGGCTACTCCTGCATATAAGATGACTCCCATGTATAAGACGACCTTTGACTTTTGAGAAGATTTTCTTGGGTAAAAAAGTAGTCTTATATGCCAGAAAATATGGTACTGTTATGACTTGGTTGCCATGTCATTGGTTGATAATGGTCTGGGGAAAAGGATTATTGGTTTCTGCCAGTCTGTATATAATGAATACCTTTCTTACAGGGCCAGAAAATGGACAGGGATCTTGGAGAGGTAAAGATTATTATGATTCTGCTTGATCTTTGTTGGTCTTCCTTATAATGCTGGGAAATGTTATGTGGGTGAACACAGCAAAGCATGGTTCCATTTCACATAAAAGAGAGTTCAAGAAAGTATTACAAGGGATATACCTTATTGGAGTATGAGAATGTCTGTCCCTTGTAGGGCTGGCTTCTGTCCTATATTATAAGGGCTATCATTTATTTAAAATGTTTAAAAAGATTTTCTTTTATGCCAATTGAACAAGATATGGAAAATTATGTATTTTGAAGTGTGGACCCTTCCTAAAGGCAGAAATGTGTGCATCATGTAATTTATGAATGTGGATAATATGTTAATTTTACAGTAAAACAAATGGCTAAATTAATTTAAATTAATACTTTCATTCAGTATATAAGCAGATCACAAACATCTTGACTGTTAAACTTGCATGCCATAAACTTCAAGTGCCCCTTATTGCTCTTTGGAAAGCCTGGCAATACTCAATTGGATTATGTTATGACTCAGCCTCTTGGAATATGCCTCTCTGTTTTCCAGTCTGGATTGGACAAGTTAGACACTGGGTTGTTATTTGAGTTTTGCTTTGGATACTCCTTCATTAATAACACTCCTTGGCAGGACTCTGGTTTATTCTGACCCTGGTTGATTTGATTTGAATAAAATTGATTTATGGCATGATTTAAATCTCTGAAGGACTTGATTTACATGGTTTAAGCAACACACTAGTGAGTAAAGTTATATTTAATCATCACATTTAGTGGAAGTATAATGCCAGCCCTCCACATTTTCTGGCATTAGGGATGCAGGAAAGTAGAAAAGTAGATCAATTGTGGATTTTTAAAAAAAACAACCTGAAAAAACATTTTGCTAGTGTTTTCTAGTGTTCTCTAGGTACTCCAGCATGACTCTACAGCCAACCTCCTGTAGGTGACCACAACATTGCACTTTGAGATTCTTAGAGTGAATATTGTAATCAAATCCCAAAAGTCATAGCTACAAATGTGGAGGGCTGACAGTGTTATTATTTCATGTAATACATAGAATCATGAAGTTGGAGAAAACCACATGGGCTATGCAGGAAAAGCACAAAGCACCCCTGACAGATGGCCATCTAGCCTCGTTTTAAAGCTTCCAAAGAAGGAGTTCCATCACTCACCTGAGTGGCAGGGTCCCCAAAATCCTAATGATCAGGTTATTTCCCATTCCCAGAAATTTCTGTTCATACTGTTACTTACTTTTACTTTACTTTACCTTATTTATACCCCATCATTCTCACCTCAAAGAGAACTCAGAGTGGCATTACAAACAATGGCGAAAATTCAGTGTTAATACTGTATATTCAGATAATATAGTTTGAAGTTGTATAATTGATAACCTGAGAAAACGTCTCTTTGGGAATTTCTAGATCCTCCAGCATGACTCTGTAGTCACCTTCAATTGGAGGTTGATCAATGACTTGCACTGAAAGATCTAGACATTCCAAGATATGTGTTCTCCTTAGGAATCCTAGGTCCTCCAGCATGACTCTGTGGCCAACTTCTGCCAGACATTAACCATAGAGACGTATTTGAGGAGCTAGCGTTTTTTAGAGAGAACTTTGTAATAAAATTTGTGAACAATCAAATTTGAAAAAAAAAATCAATCCTACAAATGTGAAGGGCTGAATGTGTTTATTTTGTGCCCTTCTTTCCTCCCAGTCTCAGAAATCTTCTTTCACTCTACTCTACATCCATCTGTCTAGAGTAGGGGTCCTCAAATTTTTTAAACAGAGGGCTAGGTCATAATCCGTCATAGTGTTCGAGGGCCAGATTATAATTTTTTTTAAAAAAAGAATGAGTTCCTATGCACACTGCACATATCTTATTTGTAGTGCAGAAACACTTAAAAACAATAGAATAATTAAAATGAAGAACAATCCGCTCGTCACTTCTTTCCAGGATGAAGAGGAAGCATTGGGGAGAATCACCCTCTGGGTTCGTCCGCTTAACCGATTACAGGTCCACCTAACCGTAGTTTTGCCTAGCCCACATTGGACTAGTTTCCTTGCCAGAAGGTCATGGGGGACCTTGTCGAAAGCCTTACTAAAATCCAGGTACGCCACATCCACGACATTCCCCGCATCTACCCAGCTTGTAACTCTATCGATAAAAGAGATCAGATTAATCTGGCATGACTTGTTTTTGAGAAATCCATGTTGACTATTAGTGATGACCGCATTTTGCAATTTAAGGGCAATTTCTGTTGGAGGCGTTTTATGTATTGAGTGTTCTTCTTACATTTAAAACTCCCTTTCTGCTTAGAAAATACAGGCACTTTTCACCATGATTCCTTATGCAATGTCTGTGCAGTGTTAACATCAGAATAAAAATCTATTTATAGAATGAAAGAAAAGTTAGTCAGACTCTGAATCTGACTAATTCTTCCATTGCCTTCGTTTATCCAGCCAATCAGTTCACTGTAGTCACTGAAATATCTGATTTGACCCTCACTATATAGTGTCTCCATTGCTTAATTTCTAGGAAGAGGATTTGTAATTTTCCCATATGCAATCACCCCCACAATTCGCAATGCTGTTTTTCTACACAAGCTTGCTTGAAAGTAGCATTATGGATTATAACTGCCACAGGGGAAAGATTCCACTTTCATATGAGTCATAACTTGAATTTAAATTTACCCAACCTGAGGTTGTATGTCCATCATCCATTCTCTTCTTTGGCAGACTCCTTAACTCCTTCCTTTCCATTTTAAGAATTGGCGCAAATACAATAGAGCTTTTGAAATTTAAAATTTCTTTTGTGATTCAGGGATTATGTTTCTTTTAAACAATAAATATTAATGTGATGCAGCCTGTTTTTGACAATATGAATCTGAAAGGGTTAACAGAACTTAGAAGTGTTTAAGTGCTGAAATGCAAACCTAAAGAGGGGTTTGTCCCTCTCCTCTGGCCTGCAGAAGACCAAAAGCTAAGAGGAGATAATGAATCTGGAAGACACAAGATACTGTATTGTCAAGTTCGCCTAGGGAGTACTCAGGGTGGGTTAACACCCAAAATGCTTATCTGTAACAATAATGTGTGTGTTTACGTAGTTTGTAGAAGGTTAGCAGTGAAAGACACTGAAGTGGCAAAATATGAGAAAAACATGTTTTTGAATGGTTGATCCGATAAGAGAGGTGTGTGCCCATGACACAGTGAAAAGACATGTATATAAGGTGACTGAAATATCCAAATATCAGAGACAGCCTTTTTTGAAGACACTGGTTTGTCTTGCTGTTTCTCCCTGTGTGGCCACACTTGAAATAAAGAGACTTCTGCTTTACCTCTGGAGACTAGACTCTCTTCATTTTGCTGCCCTCTGTGACGGACTCAGCAAGGACCCCAAGCAGGGGGTCCCCTACATTTCTGGAGGTCCCACCGAGATATAGCAGAGGTGCCAGTTTGATGAGATTCTAGAGGTTGTTGGCAACCCATTCCTGAAGGCGAAGGCTGCCCAATTGGGATGTATCAACAGAGGTCGAGAAGGGATCCCAAAACAACAGACCGATCCTTTTGTTCATCTTTGTTGGGTGCCCTCGTCAGCAGGAACGCTCCACTTGAGAGGAAAGTTGGAAATCTCATCCCCAGGAACGTCAGGGAACGCAAGTCATCGTGACCAGGCGAGTAGAGTTTTTCTTGGGGAAAGGGAAAGTCTAGACTAGTAAACAGGCGCCAGAAGGGTGGAAGGTTGGAAAGTATTGTCTGTTTGGGAGTGTGACACAACTGAATAGGCACCACCCTTAGGAAAATGGGGCAAAAAGGGAGTAAGAAATGCTCAAGCCCATTGGAATGTATGGTTAAGAATTTCTCTAAGTTTAGGCAACAGATGCCAGGATGTAACAATGCCCAGAAATTGCAATTTCTGTGTCAGGTGGAATGGCTGAAATTTAATTCAAATCCCAGATGGCCAGAAACCGGAACTTATGATTTGAAAATAGTAAGGCAATGCCTTCGTTACATAGCTGCCAACCATCTAGATTCAAGAATGTATGTAAGGTTTTAACCGAAGGAAAGGCAGGATGAATTGGATACAGAAAGGGACCATATGTGTCATAAGTACTTTTAAAAACATTAAATAGGTTCTTTTATTCCGCTTTTAGTGAGACAGGTTGCATTAGGCACTTTCAGAGAAAAAATAGACACAGACTCCAGTACTTACATGCTCTGCTCCATGGGAAGGACAGAGGTAGTGTATTTAGAGAGTGTCAGATATGCTATGGGAAAGCATGATTCTGGACACTTTGGGGCTTCTTTCTCAAGGGAAGAGGAAGAAGTGCGCTTTTGGAGTCTTAGATTTTGTGCAGGGAGGCAGGTTCTGCTGTATGGAAAACAGAGGTCTGGTCCTTGGCATTGTGCTTAGGGAAAGAAGTTTTGGCATTTCAGTGTTTTGAAGTTATGGCATTATGGAAGTTATGGAACTGTGCATTGGGAGGCTGCAGGAAAGCAGGGTCTGGCCTTATAGGTGCTTCTCCAAGGAGGGAGAAAAGGATATGGTAATATTTGGATGCATGTGGATGAATGCATGTACATGTGTATGAATGTTGAGTGAAAATATAATTCCCCTTTGTTTGTTTGTTAACCAATGTAATTGTGAATTCAATGTAGTTGCATAGAATCTGTATGTCTGTATGTCCAATGTCATTCTTTGTCTAAATGTTTTCTGTAATCTTATATACCTTCTCACACTGGAAATTGCACTAAAAAGAACCTATGCTTTAAAATCATTGAAAAGTCATTCATGACATATGTAATTTTAGATTTTATTTAGTCTCACTCTTATTGATGATAGTTTTCATAAAGTGTTTGCAGTTTTGAGCAGAAGACCCTCATCCTTATTGATTACAGGCTAATGACAAACAGAAGTGGGTTCATCCGAACCAGGAAAAACTTGGAAAGCTGTGCAAGTTAATTAACAGTTTTCATAGAATCATAGAATCATAGAATCAAAGAGTTGGAAGAGACCTCATGGGCCATCCAGTCCAACCCCCTGCCAAGAAGCAGGAATATTGCATTCAAATCACCCCTGACAGATGGCCATCCAGCCTCTGCTTAAAAGCCACCAAAGAAGGAGCCTCCGGGGCAGAGAGTTCCACTGCTGAACGGCTCTTACAGTCAGGAAGTTCTTCCTCATGTTCAGATGGAATCTCCTTTCTTGTAGTTTGAAGCCATTGTTCCGCGTCCTAGTCTCCAGGGAAGCAGAAAACAAGCTTGCTCCCTCCTCCCTGTGGCTTCCTCTCACATATTTATACATGGCTATCATATCCCCCTTTATTTGGTTTCTAAACAGGAATGCAACTGGCCACCAATTAAAAGGATGCAAAGCTTATGAAAAAAAAATTGCAATTGGACTATTAATTGGAACAGTAAATATATGTATTGTTTGTGTTTTATAGTTTTTAAGGAGTGCAATAATAATAATAATAATAATAATAATAATGGTGACTCATATTATTATCTGGTACCAGAACCTATTGGCAGTTGTTTTTCTAGAGGCCAGGGCTATTCAGCATCAGACCTTTTTGAAAAACAAAGCAAATGAGATATCAAAGTGCAGAATTTGCTAAGATTGGTTTACATGACTTGTAAAGAACAATTGCTCTAACACAAATGAAAGCAATATATGGTATAAAGTATAAGATTTATTGTATAAAGGGTATAGAAAAAAATAAGGATGAAATGATGTTTTGAATCAGATCAACCAAGTGATAGAAGGAAAGACAGAGAATACAATGGATGGAAAATATTGAGCTTCAAATAGAGAAGTACAGCTTTGGTATATGGGATTTTTCAAATAGCAAATGTGATTTTATTTATTTATCGTGTCATCAGCAACCATTGTATTACAATTCTAACAGAGCAAAACAAACACAGAGATTAAAAAGAAAAAGAAAAGAAAGAAAGAAAGAGAAAAAAACCACACAGATTTTGCAAATTTGGTATTTGGTTAAATGTCCTTTGACCAGTATCTGGCCACTTGGAGTGCCTCTGGGGTTGCCGCAAGAAGGTCCTCCATCGTGCATGTGGCAGGGCTCAGGGTGCATTGCAGCAGGTGGTCAGTGGTTTGTTCTTCTCCACACTCGCATGCTGAGGATTCCACCCTGTAGCCCCATTTCTTAAGATTGGCTCTGCATCTCGTAGTGCCAGAGCGCAATCTGTTCAGTGCCTTCCAAGTCGCCCAGTCTTCTGAGTGCCCAGGGGGAAGTCTCTCATCTGGTATCACCCATGAATTGAGGTGCTGGATTTGGGCCTGCCACTTTTCGACTCTCGCTTGCTGGGGTGTTCCAGCGAGTGTCTCTGTAGATCTAAGAAAACTATGTCTTGATTTAAGTCATTGACGTGCTGGCTGATAGCCAAATAGGGGATGAGCTGGAGATGTCTCTGCCTTGGTCCTTTCACTATTGGCTGCTACTTCCCGGTGGATGTCAGGTGGTGCAATACCGGCTAAGCAGTGTAATTTTTCCAGTGGTGTGGGTCGCAGACACCCTGTGATAATGCGGCATGTCTCATTAAGAGCCACATCTACTGTTTTAGTGTGGAGAGATGTGTTCCACACTGGGCATGCATACTCAGCAGCAGAGTAGCATAGCGCAAGGGCAGATGTCTTCACTGTGTCTGGTTGTGATCCCCAGGTTGTGCCAGTCAGCTTTCGTATGATGTTGTTTCTAGCACCCACTTTTTGTTTGATGTTCAGGCAGTGCTTCTTGTAGGTTAGAGCACGGTCCAAAGTGACTCCCAGGTATTTGGGTGTGCTGCAATGCTCCAGTGGGATTCCTTCCCAGCTAATCCTCAGAGCTCGGGAAGCTTGTCTGTTCTTAAGGTGAAAGGCGCATGTCTGTGTTTTAGATGGATTAGGGATCAGTTGGTTTTCCCTGTAATAGGCAGTAAGAGCACCTAGAGCTTCGGAAAGCTTCTGTTCTACCATCTCAAAGCTCCCTGCTTGAGCAGTAATGGCACGATCATCAGCATAGATGAAACTTTCTGTCCCTTCTGGCAGTGGCTGGTCATTTGTGTAGATGTTGAACATGGATGGAGCAAGCACGCTCCCCTGAGGCAGGCCGTTCTTCTGTTTCCGCCATCTGCTTCTCTGGCCCTGGAACTCAACAAAGAAGCTCCTGTTTTGTAGCAGGTTTCCTATGAGGCGGGTGAGGTGGTAATCCTGGTCGTCTCTGGTTGCTTCTGGGTTGAGAGAATCGGCCGTCTACGAAGACGTTGCCCAGGGGACGCCCAGATGTCTTGCAATCCTGCGAGGAGGCTTCTCTCATGTCCCCCAGCAAATGTTTGTGGGAACATTCAGGACTCATGGGATTACTGCCGGATTGCAATTAAGTATATTTGACCAGCTGAATCATCCTTGGTTGCTTTAATGAAAGCTAAAAATGAAACCTTACAACAAATAAGTAAGTATATGAGTTGTTTGACTATGGAAATAAATTTGAGAGATTGGAGAGAAAAATGTTGATGTTAATAATGGGAGGACACTCAGAAGTCTTCCTAGAATTAACAAAATTACATTATTGGTTAAGAACAGATTATAAAGGATGAAGTAAGCTTGTCAAATGTTCTTGGGAAGATGATATACTAAGATTGGAACTGGAAACCTTGGGAAAAATGGTCAATATTGAAGAAAATTTGGTTTGTGATATAGTTCCTATGCCTATGCATGTGGGGAAATGGTTCTGGGTTCCATATTTGTTATCCAAGAAAACCATATGCACAAGGTCCAAATATACAAATTTGAATGAAACAATTGATATTGATAGATGCAATAAATGAGAAATGGGATATGTATGTCCTTTAATAGTAAAACAAGTTGAACCATGTGCATTGGAAATGGCAGATGCAATCTGCAGGTTACAAAAGCTAAAGCGCAAAACCATGGTATATGACAATGGAATGTAATGCCTATGTGCTATATCACCTAATGATTTATATTGGTCTGATGGGGAAACACAAACAGAACACCACTGGTATGATATCTTCACAGGATACATCCAATAGTATGTATAGGGATACTTATATTGCTGCTAATCATTTGGATCTTATGGCCTCTTAGACGAATGACAGGATTGACAAATCGATTATCTATATTTGAAAACAAGTTAACGTGTTTAGAACCACAATTATGAACTATGATGTTTGATTAATCATACAAGTTCAATATTAACCTAAACATATATACTCTACACTTAATCTAGTTTGATTATAAGTATAACCAACACTGAATTGCTTATCATGTATGGATCATGTATGTGATACAATAAATTAGCATTTATGTATCAAGGGGAGGAATATGTGAGGAATGAATGTTTGAATGCATGTAAAAGAGAAGAAACAGGCCTGAAGAAAAACCAATGTGGAGTTATGATATGGGACGAACTTGGCAGTCGAAGCGAGGAGGCAGTAAGGCATAACTGAACAACAATGGACAATGAGGTGTGCGGCCGAGCATGTAAGGAGTGCAGGATATGTGCAGGAGGTACCCCATAAGTCATGAGGCCTGGAATGCGAATGTCTTGAACTTTGGAGAGAACAAAGACATAGTGTCCTTTAATAAGAGGACAGAGAAACCTGACTGTTGAAATGAAGAAAAATGGATTTTGGCCTATAAATGCAGGGGACCCCTGACAATCTCCATGCTTCCTGAACTGCAGCAACAGAGCGTCCACGCTTCCTCGGAAAAGACTGATCATCTTCGCCGGAGGAGGCCTGTGTGTGCATGAGTATGAATGAATGTGTGTGTGCACGAGAGCTCTCCTTGATGTGATTCTGATATGATTCTATGACTTAGGCTGTAGCATCCTGATGCCATACCTGTGCCAAGAAGAAACTTGTGTGACTCTAAATACTACAGTTGCTGTTAGTACACATTTAGGACATTACCCCACCTGTGAGAAGATTGTTGCTATGGTACAATCTATCTACTCCCCAACAGGTGAAAGTTGGTGGAATTGGCTAACCTCAGGGTTACCAGATTTCGGATGGCTAAAGGGATTGTTCCTGGGTATTGTCCTGTTGATTATTGTATTTTTTATAATTGTGATGTGTTTTCCCATCATCATGAAGATGTGTTATAAGTTCACCACAAGTGCGGTTCCCAAATGCCAGGGTATCGTAAAAATGTTATAACTAGATATTGATCTTGCTTCAGCTTCTGTATGATCAGCTTTCGCAAAAAGAAAAGGAAGGAGTGAAAGGGTTAACAGAACTTAGAAGTGTTTAAGTGCTGAAATGCAAACCTAAAGAGGGGTTTGTCCCTCTCCTCTGGCCTGCAGAAGACCAAAAGCTAAGAGGAGATAATGAATCTGGAAGACACAAGATACTGTATTGTCAAGTTCGCCTAGGGAGTACTCAGGGTGGGTTAACACCCAAAATGCTTATCTGTAACAATAATGTGTGTGTTTACGTAGTTTGTAGAAGGTTAGCAGTGAAAGACACTGAAGTGGCAAAATATGAGAAAAACATGTTTTTGAATGGTTGATCCGATAAGAGAGGTGTGTGCCCATGACACAGTGAAAAGACATGTATATAAGGTGACTGAAATATCCAAATATCAGAGACAGCCTTTTTTGAAGACACTGGTTTGTCTTGCTGTTTCTCCCTGTGTGGCCACACTTGAAATAAAGAGACTTCTGCTTTACCTCTGGAGACTAGACTCTCTTCATTTTGCTGCCCTCTGTGACGGACTCAGCAAGGACCCCAAGCAGGGGGTCCCCTACATTTCATAGAATCATAGAGCTAGATGCACTTCCAAAAACCATACTATTTGTCTATAAACAAACTTGGAGCCTGAAAGATTGGGTTTGGGACCCAGAGGATAACGGGAGTGGCCAACAGTTACATTAAAATCAAGCCCAGGAAGGATGCCATGTAAATACATTATTTAAAAAAGTTTTCATACAACAAGCAATAAATCATACAGGCAGCATGGTATGATCAATGATCAGTCTGTCCTTGGTGTAGAAAGGCAAGAGTAGAGGACATTCAAGGAGGTCCCAACGTTCCCACCCCCCTCATGGGCTTGATCATCATGGGAATAGACCATCATGGGAATACAAAAATGGATGGTTTATTTATTTATTTATTTACAGTATTTATATACTGCTTTTCTCACCCCTGGGTGACTCAAAGTGGTTTACACAAAAATAATGGCAAAATTCAATGCCTCACATACATAAACCAAAACTCAAATGAACAACATATATGTAACTAGGCATAAAATCAATAGGACTGTTCACTATAAGATAAAAGGACATTTAAAACATGAAATATAAGAATTAAAACATCTAATAAAAGCATTCAAATCACATGACCCAGCTCATAGACTGCACCATTCCAAATGTCGATTGCACAAATTTCAGTATTTGCCAGAATTGGATGACATTGAAAGATTTAGTTGTCAATTGAGAGAGAATTATATCTGCCAAATAGCAAACAAACGGGTGAGTGGTGTTTGTGCTAAGTTATTTTTAACTTTTTAAAAATCTGAGAAAAACATTTCTTGGTAGAACTAGAAGATATCTGTAATCCTACTAAACTCTGTTCAAAGATCAGCTGCCATGAAGGGTGTGAGTCCAGGAATTTATCAATGAAAAGGATAAATAGCTCTGTGATTGAATTAAATGTCCAATCCAGGTAAATACATGGGAAGGAACTCAGAGAACACAATGGGTTTTACTTAAATATAAACAGTTCAGTAGAAGGCATACAAAAATAACCTGTGCATTTATGTCTAGCACCTTACATTTTTGGACCCCATTGGGATGTCATTATCTTTACATGCTGGTATTTTCTTCTCCTGGTAGTCTTAGCCTCACAGTAGGTGAGAATGCCAAAAGGTCTCTCAGATACTCATGCAAACACATATTATTTTAGTTTCTCAGAAGATATGCGCTGAACCATGTGAGCACAGATGTTGTTACCCATCTTCAGCACATCCAGTTTACCTTTTATTGATAAGTATATATGTTAAGATCACAAAAGAGTTACAGAGGAGACTTTATAAGATTATGAGTGAATCTCCAGAAAATCCATAGGCAACTTTGAAAATGTAGACAAGCCTCCTTTAGTCAAAAGGGCTTGTCAGTATAGAGCAGGGGTCCTCAAACATTTTAGGCAGAGGGCCAGTTCACATTCCCTCTGATGATTGGGGGGCTGGACTATAGTTTGAAAAAGCAAAACAAATTTATATGCACACTGCACATATCTTATTTGAAGAGCAAAGAAAAAAAGCAAAAAGAAACAAAGAACAATACAATATTTAAAATGAATAACAATTTTAACCAACATAGACTTCCCAGTATTTCAGTGGGAAGGGTGGATCTGCTTTTGGCTGATGAGAGAGTCAAGTTAGATAGGATTATTATTGTGGTGGTGTGCTTTCAAGTCATTTCAGACTTAGGGTGACTTCCAGTATAAAGTTTAGGGCGGTGGCCGGGTCAAGGGCCTTGGAAGGCCACATCGAGCCTGCGTGCCTTAGTTTGGGGACCCCTGGAATAGAGTTTCTATTTCACACATATTTGGGGCTTTTTAAAATTGTACAATTCCCAGGGTAATGAGGGTATGCAGAAATATGATTGCATGACCACAAAATGGGGAATCAATGCAATTGTGTTTCTGAGGAGAGATTTGATATTAGAAGTGCTCTATTTTGTATGTATCCAATATCTGCAGTAATAGGAGCCCCCGGTGGTGCAATGAGTTAAACCCTTGTGCCAGCAGGATTGAAGACCGACAGGTCGCAGGCTCGAATTTGGGGAGAGCTTGAATGAGCTCCCTCTGTCAGCTCCAACTCCATGCAGGGACATGAAAGAAGCCTCCCACAACGATGGTAAAACATACAACAACAAAAAAACATCCAGGTATGTCCTGGGCAACGTTCTTGCAGATGGCCAATTCTCTCACACCAGAAGCGACTCACAGCTCCTGACACAGAAAAAAACTGCAGTAATGTGACTGCAGCAGAATAGCAGGTTGGTGTTGTAAAGTCTATAGAGCTAAGAAATAGGCCTAGGTGGGGGGTTTGTGTAGTTTTTTTAGTCAGAAAATCTCATGAGAATCTGGACAGTGTTTAATATGAAAAAGAAATCCATAAACACACCAAAACCCAAGGAGTGATCAATAAAAATCAGATACTTTTCACTGCAGGAATTCTTACATCAAAACGGAAACAAAGAAAAGATAGAATGTTTAGCTACCCCAAGCCATTCCACCCCATCTCTTATAACCCAACACTGACTCGAATGTGTTTGTCACCGCTATAGAGCAGCAGCGTCAACTGAGAGGAAAGTGTAGCATCCAGAGTACTTTAATTAATCACAGCCAAAATCACAGTCACCCCCCAAAACACAGCTGTTAGAATTCATCTTGTAACACTTCTCCAGAGATTCAAAAGGCGACCTATCAGTCTTCCAGCCCACATATCTCTCTCCCTTCTCTCTTATACACCTTTATGACATTTTCCATAGGAAAGACTTTTTTGATACCTGACCTGACATTCTGAAAATGAAGCTCTCATAAAGTATTATCTGGATGGTGTTCAGCTCTGTTAGCCTATGGGGAAAGATGGCTAGTGCACTGTAATCAGTCTAACTACAACGACAAACTTTTTATTGCTATTGTTAAACAGTTGGAAGTAATGAAGAATTTTACCAGTACAGCAAATCTCCACCTACTGTCAATCTATTTCCAGGATGGCCCGAAAGCTGTGGACTGACACATCCGGTGATCTTAATGCCTCAGCTCAGATTTCTTTGGCTCAAGGCCAGCACTCAAGGCCAACACCATGTACTTTCCTAGCAATGTTTTCTTTTTCTCCAAATGATTATCTAGTGTATGGTATAATCACTTGTAACTAAAATATTGAATATTATACATATTCAATATATTAAATATTAAATATTGGAATGATTATTGAAGAGAGTCAAGGAAGAAAGTTTACAGTTTAACAAAACAAAATTATGACCACATGTGATTTACATCTTTACAGTGAACTAGAAAAACATTGAAAAGATTTCCCGTACCTTGCCTCAGTCCTTAATCAGAATGGAGACCACACTCAAGAAATCAGAAGACTGGACTTGAAAAGCAGCTATCCAAGAACTAGACATGATCCAGAAATGTAAAGCAGCAAAAGGTTTGTCACTAAATATTAAAGTCAGTTTATCCATGTTATCATAGTGCCCATAGTTCCCATATGTAGAAGGTAGAAAGTGAAGAAAGGTGATAGGAGAAAATCAACTCACTTGAAATGTGGCACTGTTTTACAGATACTGTGGGAAGAAAGAAATGGGCACTAGAGCAAATCAAACCTGAATTCTGCTTCAAAGCCAAGGTGACTGAACTGAAGCTTTCATACCTTAACAATATGTGTGTGTGTATATATAAATTTGGTCAAAGCAGTCCATATTCCAGGAAGCAAAGCCTGACTGTTCACTGGAGGGAAGGATATTAGAGGCAAAGTTGAAGTACTTTGGCCACATAATGAGAAGACAGGAAAGTTTGGAGAAGAGAATGATGCTGGGGAAAGTGGAAGGAAAAAGGAAGAGGGGACGACCATGGGCAAGGTGGATGGAAGGTATCCTTAACTTTGACTTGACTTTGAAGGAACATGGGGTGGTGACAGCCAACAGGGAGCTCTGGCATGGGCTGGTCCAGGAGGTCATGAAGAGTCGGAAGCGACTGAACAAATAAACAACAACAACAAATTTACTCATTATAGACAAAGATAACAGAATAGTATGGCATTTGTCATAATCTTGCTCTTCTTTCTGTCAATTATTTTTAAACTCTGGGGGCAACCCACAGAGAAATAAAACAGTTCTGAAGAAGTGTAAAGGTGTGTACAATTTTTCCCCTTGTTGAATCACTCTTTTCCATCTAATTCTAAGGAAGCAATTTTAGTACTACTAGCAGTGGTTAATGGGCTGGAAGAGACCGAAACTTGATCCAGACAAGGCAAAGGTCCTTCTGGTTAGTTGGTAGGCAGATTAGAAAACAGAGATTCCTTTGGAATAGATGTATATTTTCCACAGATTTGCAGTTTGAATGCCGGATTCAACTATTAACCTGGAGGTCTGGATTTCTGTGTTGGTTGAGGTATGTATGTATGATAAAATCTTGTACACCATTCTCATTCCTAAAGAAGTGTAACCTGATTGTGTTGGCACATACCTCAGTTACATCCTTATGGAAGTCTATCATATTCTACATGAGTTTGTTTGGAATGTTTTTGAGGTGTTTGTGTTTTGTGTTGACCCATGTATGTTGGTGCATTATTTGAAGCTGAACAGGACTCATCTCCAAACATGCACAGAGCACTGCACACACAGGGACAAAGTCTTAATTGTGACCTATATAACTCTATGCAGCTTAATTTCTCTCTGTCTCCCCATAGATTTTGATATCAGGAGGAAAATGCTTCCTTTTCATTACATCATCATCATCAACAACAACAACAACAACATCTTCATCTTCACAGGCCAATTTGAGAGACCCTTTTTCAGTGGTTGCTTCAAGGCTATGGAACTCTCCTTCGGGAGGCCAGGCTGGCTTCTCTTCTGCTCTCCATTCATCAGCAGGCAAATGCACTTTCATTTCGACAGGCTTTTGATTATTAATTGTGGGTTGCTGAAAGGTTTATAAGAGTTGTGCTTTTTTTTCATCTATTAAGTTTTACAGTAGGCTCTCCACTTCCATGTGGGTTAGAAGCACAGAATCCCCTTGAAAGTGAAGATAACTCCTCTCTGGGAATCTCTGGTCTTCCACAGCAACTCTGTGGTCAATGTCTGACAGATGTTGATCACAGAATTACTCTGGAGGACCTGGAGATTCTTAGACAGATCATATTAATCAAGTTCACAAATAATCAAGCTGCAGAAATTAATCAGTGCAGCTGTAGGGTATGTGATGAGTACTTTCATTGTATGGGTGTTGTGTATGGAATCCCCACAGGCAGTGAAATATCTTGGACCAGACTGGCTCCCACATTTGCAGAAATGCAGGCTATACATTAAATAAATTAACATACATCTCTTTTCTCTCTCTAGAAATAAAGCATTGTCACCATTAGTCACATTCTACTATGCTATTGCTCAGAAGACTCCTCCTACTGTAATCTTGAGCTTGTCACAGAAATCACTCATGTCGAGGCATGTATGCAAGCAGATTTATTTAGGCAAACAATAAGATGCACATCCTGTCAGAATGACAACATGGAAAGTACCTCTAAAACTATGGAGTCTTATGAGCAGCGTGAGCTAAAAATAAAAAGGGGCATGACATCATATAGTTTGATGATTTGCAGTCCATTTCCCCCTTATAAAGATTGCCTCAAGAGGTTAATAACAGAGCCAGAAAAAGAGCATAAGAATATCCCCAGAATATGTTTCCATGCAGAAGACATATGCTTGTCTGCTAATGGATTCTGTGAATGGAGGTTTCCCAAGTACAGATTAAGCATCTCAATGCAAACTAGGGTCATTGTCTTCCCTTTTTTTAAATGCCTTGTGATTTTCTTTAAAAAAATAAAATGTGGGTCCAAGTTGGACATAAATGATAAGTCATGATGTGTTGATAAGAAAATGAGGACATGCTCTGCGATAAGATGCATCTCAATGCAAACTAGGGTCATGGCTCCAAATGGTGAAGATGCTTGAGTTCCCTTGCTCTCCACTTCTTCTCTGCTCCTTTTATGTGCAAGAGAGAAACATTAAAGCATCTGGCTACAGATTGGAACAAACCCCTCATTTCCCATGTCATCCCATTATTGTAATTTGTTGTCATGTCTGAATTGTGTCAAAACAAGACAGTTTCTTTAAAATACCACAAATTGCTGGATTTCTCCTTATTTAAGGGCTGGGATTCTTGAGAAACAGGTTCTGTTGTTTACTGTTACAATGTCATGAATAGCATTTATCAAGTTTGGACTCCATGTTGATTTTGAAAGTATCCAGACACAGAATGGTGTTACATTTCAAGCGTGATTTTGCAATACCTTATTTGAGACATTTGTTGTGTTTATATTCTGTTTTAGAACCATTTCTCAAGTGGGAAAGGGCTGAATGTGATCAGGATGTGAGGCGTATTGCCTGCGTTTCAGGATCCCCCCTCAATGGAGTCACACAGGGATCATCACAAAAAGGTTGCCATGGGGTGGAAATGTTGTGACACAGGTGGACACAAGACACCCAAGAAAAAGGTAAATGGGAAGGCCAAAAGCGGGTTTGCCTCAAACCCTGACAACAGATTAGCATGTGGACCATTGTTCTGCATGCCATCTTCTGTCCCTAAGGATACCTCTGGTACTACTGAGGTGGTGATGGAAAGATAGTGATCTTCTTTGCTATTTAAGAGAATAAGCTTTCTAAGGAAAAATAAATCAGAAGGGGTCAATGACCCCCCTGCTGTGTGGGACATTTACAAGTGCCATAAAGGATCACATGTAGTACTATTGAAATGAATTGGAGTGTCTGATCCAAGTAAGAACAAGAAAACTCTTTGGAATATCTGCCATCCTTTACACCAGCAGTGGCTTTCACCTGATCACTAGCATACTGTCCAACTGTCTCAATTTTGTTGGTACAGCCTGCCATCCCACTTTTTCAATTGTTATTGAAATGGCAGTTTTTCTTCATTTTCTTTTTTTCATGGTGAGTTGGATGTTTGGGAGGATGCTGTTGACATGGTCCATGAACTTGTTTAGTTCTTCTTCTCCATGGCTCCAAATGGTGAAGGTGTCATCCACAAATCTGAAACTTATAGTGGGCTTTTTTCTTGCTGTTTCCAGGCTTGTTTTTCAAAGTGTTCAATGTAGAAATTTGCTATGACCAGGATGAGAGGGCTCCCCTCATTTCTAGATGTCCTAGTTATCCACAAACCCAATCAACAATTGGGCTACACAGTTTACAGAAAACCTGCAGACACGGATAGATACCTACATAAAAATTCCAACCATCATCCGAGTCAAAAAAGAAGCACCATTAAAGACTTGGCAGACTGTGCAAAAAGCATCTCCGAACCCCACCTCCTCCAAGATGAACTGAACCACCTCAGCTGGGCTCCACAGGCCAATGGATACTCCACTTCAGACATCAGAAGAGCTACAGGGCCAAGATCAAGCCATGAGAGTAAGGACAAAGTTCCACCCAGAGGAAAAGTATTCTTACCATATATCAAGGGAAGCACTGACTGCATGGGGAAACTGATGAAGAAACACAACCTACAAACTATCTACAGACCCACTAAGAAAATCCAACAAATGCTATGTTGAGCAGAGGACAAGAGGGATCCTCTCACCTCTGCAGGAGTCTACCTATACCATGCAGCTGTCTATGAACCACCACGGAAATTAAGATCTGAGGAGGAGGCCATGCTCTGCGTCCCGGCATTGTCACAGGTGCAATTGGCAGGGATGAGAGAGAGGGTCTTCTCGGTGATTGCCTCCCGGCTATGGAACTCCCTTCCTGGTGAGATCAGATCAGCCCCCTCCCTCCTGTCCTTCAGAAGGATGATAAAAACTTGGCTGTGGGACCAAGCTTTCGGTGCAAAAAGCAGTGACAGGAAACCTTACCAGACCAATTAGATTAAATGCAGATGATCAAGATGGTTTCAAACTGTGTATTTTAATGTTGAGACAAATGTTTTTAATGCTTATGTATGCATATAATGAATTCATGTCCCAACATTGATTGTTTGCCATATATATGCTGTGCTCTGCCCTGACTCCTCTTCGGGGTGAGAAGGGCAGAATATAAATGTTTTAAATAAATAAATAATAAAATAAGTCTACATAGGGACCACGAAACACAGCACCCAAACATGAAAGGAACATGAAAGGCACTTCAGACTAATTCAACCAGAGAAGTCAGCCATAGCAGAGCACCTGATGAACCAGCCTGGGCACAGCATATTATGTGAGAACACAGAAATGCTAGACCACTCTAACAACCACCATGTCAGACTATACAGAGAAGCCATTGAAATCCACAAGCAAGTGGATAATTTCAACAGAAAGGAAGAAACCATGAAAATGATGAAATGAACAAAATCCAGCTACCAGTTATTTTAAAACTCTAAAATTAGGATAGTAAATAAAGAAAAACACTCTGAAAACAGGGGAATTCCGGACATGAAACAATCTGGGCCAGCTAACACCTCCCAACAAAGGATTCCCTCAGGAAGGAATCAGCCAGACCTTGAAGGTGTAAGGCTTTGCAATGCTAATCAAAGTGATTAATTGCAACATTCACACTTGCCTCCAACAGACATGAGTTCTTTCTCCCACCCCGGACCTTCCTCAGATATATAAACCTCCCTTGCTTAGTTTTCAATATACTTCACAACCTTTGAGGATGCCTGCCATAGATGGGGGGAAAACATCAGGAGAGAATGCTTCTGGAACATGGCCATACAATCCAGAAAACTCACAGCAACCAAAAATAAAACATGCTTTTCTAAAAATGATCCCAGAATACATGTGATATGAAACTACCCCTTACATGAACCATAAAAACAAAAGAAATTGATCAGGAATTTAGTCACTGCTTCAAACTATAGGCAAACCACTGAAACTGGGCTACCAGCAGGATAACATTTCATGAAGTGCAAGATGACAAGATGTGGCAGGTTTGGGAAATGGAAAAACTGACTCATGACGTAAGACATGCTCAAAAATGGGGCAGAGGAGAGAGATGACTAGGTTACATTTACTGCTTTCTATGGGCTTAAAGAAATGGAATATGGGGTGCTGAATTGTTTTAGTTGAATTGTTTTTAACAGTGTTTTATATTTATTTTGTAATTGTATTTTAATAACTGAATTATTATTGTTATTATTTCCTGTGGGGACTCAAAGTGCTTAACAATCCACACTTTGGTCATAGTTTTAAAAAGTGCAATACAAAAATTTAAAAGCAATTAAATAATACAATGAGGATTAAGGTAACCCCCCCCCCCTCAAAACTGGTCATTCTAGTCTCCCTTGGGAGGGAGTGCCACAGTCAGGGAGCAGCCACTGAAAAGGCCCTCTCCCATGTTCCCGTGTTCCCACAGTGGTGGGACAGAGAGAAGGCTGTCCCCATGGGTTCCATGCAGTCCCGTAGCCAGGATTTTAATTCGGGGGGGGGGGGGCTGAGTCTGAGTGAAAGAGGGTCTACCCTAGCAAACCTTTTGTATCATTACCCCAATACCCCCATGCATATGAGATATATTGAGCATGGTGATCAGATCATGATATGAATAAACTTAACAGTTTAAATAATGTACCAGTAAGCCAGTAAGGCCTTTTCACAGACCACCATGAGATTTTCGGGGGGGGGGAGGGGAGGCTGAAGCCCCCAAAGCCCCCCCCCCCCCGGCTACATGCCTGGTTCCATGGGTTCTATCTGGCCCTCCCCAGTTGATCGTAGATATCTACCATGTTCACATAAAGAGATACAGTCCTTCGGATAACTTAGGCCAGTTCACCGGGCTTTGTAGATCAACACCAGTGCTGTAAATTGTGCCTTGAAATGTGTTGACAAACAAAGGAGCAACCCATAATCAGGCATGCTGTATGCTGTGGGCTACAGGCACTAGCACCCTGACAAAGTGCTCCTCTTGCTGCACAACAATGAACTATAATGGTTCACAATTTCTCTCCCCTCTCCCTCCACATAGTCTTCTCAGACCTTCCTGATGCTAGCTGCTGCTCCTAAAGTGACAACTTCAGCAGATACCACTAAGAGGGTAAAGCAGCAAATTTAGCTCCATACCATTGGTCATAAACATCATAGAACACAAACATAAACCAGTCCCCTTTCACCACAAAGAGACTCAGGATGTCATCCCACACCGCCTCTAAGGATGCTTGCCATAGATGCAGGTGAAACGTCAGGAGAGAATGCCTCTAGAACATGTCCATATAGCCCAAAAAAACCTACAACAATCCAATCATCCCACACTGTTTGAACACATTGTTTTTTAGTGTTTCCGACAGGATTGAACTCCCGCCATCTCACAATGCTCTTTTCATATTGTAGTTGTTCCATGGGTTCCCATCTGGCTTCCATCTAAAGCTTGTCAGATTTTGGAAATGGATAGCAATAGTCTCAAACCATAAGCTGCATGTCAGTAACATTGTATTTTCTGTGTGATGGATCACCACAGTATTCATCCATCTGCATTTTGTTCCAATTGCTAGTGACGTGTCATCCTGCGGCATTCTGGGTTCTTTGCACTTCCGTCTTTGATTTCTTGACCTCCCATTTGTTTCTCTGGAGAAAGAAAGGTAATTTTAAAATGATTTTATTTATTTATTTATTATTTATTTATTTATTTCTTGCATTTGTTAGCCGCCGCTCTCAGCCCTAGGGCGACTCGCGGCGGCGTACAGTACAAAAGACACTTTACAAAAGAATCAACAACAATTAACATCACTAATACATACAACAACTATACTAAAAATCCGCTCCGTCATGTTTAAGGAATCATAGTCAATCTCGTCGTCGTAGTTCAGTCCGGTTGTCTTTACCCGTAGCATAGCACTTAATTGAAAGCCTGCTCGAAGAGCCAGGTCTTCAGGCCCTTACGAAAGGCCATGAGGGAGGGGGCCTGTCTGACATCAGCAGGGAGGGAGTTCCACAGCCGGGGGGCCACCACCGAGAAGGCCCTCTCTCTCGTCCCCGCCAGACGTGCCTGTGAGGCAGGCGGGATCGAGAGAAGGGCCTCCCCAGATGATCTCAAGGTCCTCGTGGGCTCGTAGGCCGAGATGCGGTTCGCAAGGTATTTTGGGCCGGAACCGTTTAGGGCTTTGTAGGTTAACACCAGCACCTTAAATTGGGCCCGGTAGCAAATCGGCAGCCAGTGGAGCTGGAACAGCAAGGGCGTTGTATGCTCCCTGCGTCCTGCTCCTGTTAACAACATGGCTGCCGCGCGCTGGACTAGCTGCAGCTTCCGGGCCGTCTTTAAGGGCAGCCCCACGTAGAGAGCGTTGCAGTAGTCAAGACGGGATGTGACCAGAGCATGTACCACCGTGGCCAAGTCAGACTTCCCAAGGTACGGGCGCAGCTGGCGCACAAGCCGAAGCTGTGCAAATGCTCCCCTGGTCACCGCTGAAACCTGGGGATCCAGGCTCAACGATGAGTCCAGGGTCACACCCAAGCTGCGAACCTGCGCCTTCAAGGGGAGTGCGACCCCGTCCAGCACAGGCTGTAACCCTATACCCTGCTCGGCCTTGCGACTGACCAGGAGTACCTCTGTCTTGTCTGGATTTAATTTCAGTTTGTTCGCCCTCATCCAGACCGTTACAGCGGCCAGGCACCGGTTCAGGACTTCGACAGCCTCCTTAGTAGCAGGTGGAAAGGAGTGACAGAGCTGGACATCATCTGCGTACAGATGACACCGCACCCCGAAACTCCGGATGATCTTACCCAGCGGCTTGTAATGATTGTATTTATTTCCAAACAACCTTGATTGTTTTGAGTAAATCCGACACTGTGTGATGACAAAACCTCATGGTGGAAAATTGAAGACGGGAGGAGATGGGCTTGTGTCATAGGGTGCATTAAATTTCCCGTTTTATTTCAACACTGTTTAGAGATGGGTTGCAGATGAAACACTATGAGATGCATATTCAATTATCTGCAATGTGACGAAGTCCTCAGTTTGGGGGAACACGTGTGCACTCCCTCTCCCACTAGCCAATCTCCTTGCACCCCTTCTGCCCAAGTGAGAGATTCATGCAATACTTATTTATAAGACAATAAATAAACTAAAAATGTAACACACATGCCACAGTGAGCACAAACCTTTGAAAATGAATGTAAAAGAAAAATGGTGAGACCATGCTTGCTGGACCTAGGTAGCAGCCCATCAACCTGAACCATTCCAATTTTGAGTTGATGCACAAGGCACATGAGCTAAAAATTCAGTTTTTTTTATGGAAAATCAAATGTTAGAATTGCATTAAACCCCATCCGATATCTAAAATAAATATTTTTGTGTTGTTGAAGGCTTTTATAGTTGGAATCACTGGATTGCTGTGAGTTTTCTGGGCTGTATGGACATGTCCTAGAAGCATTATCTTCTGATGCTTCGCCCACATCTATGGCAGGCATCCATATGGATACCTGTTATAGATGTGGGTGAAATAGCAGGAGAGAATGTTTCTGGAAAATGGCCAGACAGTCCAGAAAACTCACAGCAACCCTAAATGTTTTTTCAAAAGGGAGGAAAGTTGTATGTTTGAACTTATATCATGTTTCAGCAGTCTTCATGTACTTGCTTGCTTAAAACTAACTTTCTGCCTTGGACCCCTGGGTGCCTTTTTAAAGAAGTCCCTTTTAAGGTTTACCAACTTTTTTTAAAGTTGTTTTTTTAAATAGAGGGAACTCTCCCAAATGACCCAGTAACCACAGAATAGTGACTAATTTTTGAGCGAGAAACCACTGAAAGCCAAGAAGAAGCAGGTGGTGACAGAATAGAATGGATAAAAAAGAAAGATGGAAAGAGAGTGTGAGAGGGAGAAGACATTTACTTCTTCCCTCACTCTCCCAATAGCTGCTCCTCGCTGCTCCTGTGCTATCATATTTCGGAGACTGCTCACTCCCCCCATGTGGCAGGGACTGGTATCTTATTTGTACACATTGTGGCATTTGCATCTCACTTTCTTGGAAACTCACAATGGACTGGCAGCTGATGACTCACAGAGTGGCACCAATCCAAGAACCACAGCTTTGAATAATAGAGCTCTCTCACTTCATTACCAGTTTTCTCTGGGCAGCCCCCTAACTAGACCCTCTCCCTCAAACATTTTGTAGTGGGTTCCCCCCTTGAATATGGTAATAGTAGTCACTCCAGCCTTTTTTTTTTTTTTTTAAATGTTTTTAACCAGGCCTTAGCCTTTTGGATAATCCAATAACATGAGCTACCTAGAAAAAAGAGGTGTCAGCTCTCTGGGGAGAACCTCAAGGCTGGCAGAAGACAAGCAAGCAAGCAAACACCTTTCTTAAAAGGAAGTTTCAATAAGTGGGAAACCAAACATGCCCATGAAAACTGAGGGGAGTTGAAAGCTCCAGGATGCTGACAGACAATTGAAGGGAGAACAAAAAATCAATGAGGAAAGGCAACGAAAGACCTGGAAAGCTGAACTATAATATAAGATTATAAACCCAAATTATAACATCAGGCCCTCCAACACTTCACAGATGAAAATTGGGACCCTTTTGTTCAGACAACAACAGAGTGTGGTCAAGATGGGGAACGTTTTTAATGAAGAAAAATGCATACGTTAGGAGAAACTGTAGCAGTTTGCTTTTGCTGCAATCTTCTGGGAAAAAATAAGATTTCTCTCACACCTGTCCTCACCACTCCCCACTGCAAACTACTTTTGCATTTTAAACTCACTGTTTTGCAATTGAAGTAAGATAAGGATAAAAGGGAAAAGTGGGAGAAACAGAAAGAGGCTGGAACATTTTAAAAGCACTTGAAAAATAGGACAGAAGTTTAATCAGGATTGTCCCCACCAATTTGGGACAATTGGAGAGCCTGTAACATTTTGTTTTTGGTCCTATATGTTGGTTATACTGAGATTATTATTATTATTATTATTATTATTATTATTATTATTATTATTATTATTATTCCCCGCTTTATCTCACCAAAGGGAACTCAAAGCGGCGTGACATAAAAGTATTAGTATACAATATATAAATATACAAACATTAAAACAGAATTAAACACACGCAGCACCAAAAAATCACAGTTAAAAGCCATCATGACATACTAAGTGTGAAAAATCACAGCACCTCCTGACTAGATCTTAAACACTTTCTTCTTTAAAACCCTATCTGAATAAAAAGGTTTTAGACTGCCACTAGAAGGACAGCAGGGAGGGGCCATTCTGGCTTCCCTAGGAAGACGGGAGTTCTAGAGTTGAGGGGCAGCCACCGAGAAAGGAGGTCTGCTCACTCGTTCCCACCAACCGGGCTTGAAATGAAGGTGGAACTGAGAGAAGGCCCCCCTCCTGAAGATCTCAGGGCCCGAGCAGGTTCATACGAGGAGATGCGATCTGCCAGATAGCCTGAACCTGAACTGACTAGGGCTTTAAAGGTCATAACCAGCACTTTGAATTGTGCTCGGAAACAGACTGATAGCCAGTGGAGCTGCTTCAACAGGGGGGGTTTCCGCTCCTTGTAGCCAGCCCCAGTGAGCAACCTGGCTGCAGCTCTTTGGACCAGCTAAAGTTTCCAAACACTCTTTAGAGGCAGCCCCATATAGAGATCATTACAGTAATCCAGACGGCATGTAACTAAGACATGTACCACCACAAGTTTTAATTGTGCAAAGGCCCTCCCAGCCGCTGCTGATACCTCCAGGTTCAATGCCAAGTCCAGGAGGACCTCCAAACTGTGGGCTGTGTCTTCAGGGAGAGAGTGACCCCATCCAGCACAGGCTGGATACTTATTCCCTGATCTGCCCTTTGACTAACCAGAAGTACCTCTGTCTTGCCTGGATTAAGTTTCAATTTGTTTGCCCTTCTCCAGTCCATTACTGATGACAGGAATGGTTTAGGGTCAGGACAGCTTCCTTGACATTGGGTGAAAAAGAGTTGTAGAGTTGGGTGTCATCTGCTTATAGGTGGCATCGTACTCCAAAACTCCAAGTGGCTTCAGTAGCTTCAGTATCTCTCAGTAGCTTCAAATACACCTGATAGCTGTAACACCTTTGAAATGTAAATAGTGTTCAGCCCTGATTTCATTTATTGTGTCACTGGATGCCATGAAGTTGATCATATTAAGTAGTAGGGAGGATAGCGCAAATTATATTCTCCCACATGTCATAATCCAACGGGGAAAGAGCATGTACACACAGGTAAAAATATCCTTACTAAGTTCAATACTGGAACGGCTTAGACAGTGTTTTTGGACGATGAGACTAATAGTGAAGATAGTGGTTTTATATGTTTTTAAAGGTTTTAATGTGTGCATTTTATAATTCTGTTTTAAATATTTATTGTAATTTTTACAATATTTTAATGGTATCGAATAGCTGCCTATGTTATAAAGCTACCTTGAATCACCTTCGGGTTTGAGAAAGGTGGGATAGAAATATCATAAATGATAATAATAAAATAAATGAATGAATAGCCCTGTGTCATCACTGTCATATTTCTCTGAACACATCCACACAGCCAAAGGAGGCCCTCTAGAGGCAATTGCCTATACATCAAGTAAAAAATAAAGAGAACTAAAGCCTTGGGCACCTGGCAGAAGTACTCTTTCCTCAAAAAATAAGAGGAAATAAAAAATAGAAACATTTTATGGATTCTATGTCTTTTGTTCTGTAACCCATGAAAAGGAGTTATTGGTATCCACAAAAGCTGATACTTAGTCTTAAAGGTGCTAATAGATTCCTTCACCTCCCAGCCCTCTGCAGTTTCCTTTGTGTGCTTTAAATAGGTTTGAAGAGTGCTGGTTGGTTTTAAGGGCCAGAACCGAGCACTAAACCTATAGACTAATTGCTATTAAGCCAAACAGTAGTCCCTGATCACCATTTGGAAATGCTCAGCAATACATGACCAAATTACAAAAAGACAGGGGTTGGAAAAATAGAAGAACCTCCCTAGACGAACTCAAAACATAGTCTGCTTTATAATAGAGGAATAGTTCTTCAAATAACCTGGACATGACTCCTGTAGGGCTTTAACACCCACACTTTGAATTACCTCTGGAAATTGACTAGCAGCCAGTGGAACTATTACTATTGCAGCAGGAGTTGGGTAATCCCTATAGCCAACCCTAGCTGAAAATCTGGCTACTGATGTTTTGACAAGTTAAAGGTTCCAGACACTCTTCAAAGCCAGCCCTGTGTAGAGCTCCTTACAGTAATCCAACCAGAATGGAACTATGACATGTGTCAATATAGCCAGATATGTCTAAAAAAAATCACAGCTGCTACACAGGCTTTAATTGTGCGAATACTAGTCCTGGCCACTGCTAAAACCTGTGCTCAAAGTTGAATCTGGAATCACATCCAAGCTGTGGCCCTGCATCTTCAGAGGGATTGTAAGCCCATATGCATAGTCTGTCTTTATTTTCTGATCTGTCTTTTGACTGATCAAGAGCATCTCTACCTTGACTGGATTAAGTTTCGGTGGGTTTCCCCCTCATCTAGTAAATTATTGATGACAGGCCTACGTTTAGGATCAAGGCAGCTTCCTTAGCTTGTGGTAGAAATGAGTAATAAAATTTGGTGTCATCCACATACTGATTGGAGTGAGTTCCAAAACTCCATAAAACCTCTCCCAGCTGTTTCATGTATATGTTAAACGGCAAGGGAGCAGAACCAAACACCAAGGCATCCCACAGACCAATAGCTGAGGAGGAGCACAGGAGCTCCCCAGCACCACCTTCTGGGTTTGCCCCTGCAAAGAGGAATGAAGCCACTGTGAAGCAGTGCCCATTCCAGCTTGGTAACCCAGAAAGATACAATACTTAATGGTATGTAAAGTCACCAAGAGGTCCATCAGAACCAAGAGGGGCATTCTCCCCTTGTTTGGTTCCTGGTGTAGACTTTCTACTAAGATGACTAAAACCATCTCTGTTGTTTACCCTGGTCTGGTCTAGATGATTCATCTCATCCAGAAACCCCTGGAAATGAGAGGCAACCACAAATTCCAGAATATCTGAAATGATTATTATTTGGAATGGTAGGATTCGGTGGGGAGAGTGTCTTTTTAGTTGTGACTTTATAACAGCCTCCTTCAGACAGCTGGATCATTACCTTGTTTCAGTTAGGCATTAACCCTGGTGGCTTCAGGGCCATATTAAGACCTTTAGAG
This sequence comes from Anolis sagrei, assembly GCF_037176765.1. Classification (NCBI taxonomy): domain Eukaryota; kingdom Metazoa; phylum Chordata; class Lepidosauria; order Squamata; family Anolidae; genus Anolis; species Anolis sagrei. The sequence goes on along the minus strand of NC_090022.1, from coordinate 94,180,586 downwards.
GCCCTAAGCACAGGAAGTAACCAACTCTGAGTATTCCTCTCCAAAGAACCCTATGAAATGTGTTGTAGTAGAGTCTGTTGGCAACGCTGCAACTGGTAGTAGGAGTGATGGAGGAGGGAAACGAGGCACCCAGGTGTTAGATGAGGAGCAGCAAAGGAAGAGAATCCGGGAGATACTTATGTCACCCACTGATGAAGAATCATTTGAAGGTTTCTCCGAGAGTAAAATGAGTGAGGAGGAGGAAGGAGATTCAGATGGGAATAGAGGCATTAAGAGGATTACTCGAGAGCAGGAGTCAGACGAGGAATGCCAGAGAAAGAAGATCCGGGACATACTTCCTGCTCCCACAGAGGGAGAGGATTTCATGGGTTTTTCCAGGAATGATGGGTCTGGGAGTAGTGGGGATTAAGAGGAACCACTGGATTGGACCAAGGTACAGGAGATTTGGAATGTGTGTACTCAACCAACGTCCAGTGATACTTTTGCAGGGTTTTCTGGTGGCAGTGATTGGCAATCTGGTGATACTATGGAATCGTGGGGAGACCTAAGTCTTGACAAGAGGTGAAAAAGTTGGAGGGATGGGCGCTGGCGTTCAGCTGTAGAGGCTAAGCCAGCTCATAGTGATGAGGATGGGATGGAGGGCAGCTCATCATTGGATGATGAGCTGTAAGATAAATGAAGGCATGGGAATGATAGAACTTTGCAGTAGGCAAAGTGTTGGTTTTGTGCCTTGGGTCTTGTCGCTGCCGCTTTCTTGTTGGGCTGGGGTCCTGGATCTGCAGGTTGCTGTTTTCTTCGTGTACCGACCGGCTTGGATTCTCATAAGTGCGGATTTCCCCTCTCCTTGACTTCGGACTGTTTTTGACGACGATGCTGCCTTTTGGACTTTGGAACTTTCAACTGGGATTTCTTCGACTTTGGACTGCTTCTGGATGATGGCTTCTCTTCACTGCTCTTTGTTTGCTTATTACCTTTGAACTGTGTGATTTTGGTGTGTTTTGAAAGAACTCTTATTTAATCTGGATTTTTTGACAGTTTAATCTGGTTTATTTTCTAAGTTTGTTTTTCAAGCTGCAAATTGCTGCAAACTTTGAGTTCTGACCAGAGGCACTGAAGCAAGTGTCTCTGAGTCCTGTTTACTTTGCTTTAATAAACTATGGTTTGGACATATACCTGTGTCTGGCTCTTTAAGGCATCTGGGTTCCGACAAACTGTATGAGGTTACCATAAGTCAACAGGCAACTAACTTGGAGTTGCACACATACATAAACACAAATGGAAGCAGAGAGAGAGAGAAGCAACAAAATACCCCTGACATTTATGTTGAGTTGTACTACTTATTTAAATCACTAGGTGTCATTTTCCTCAAACATGTGGAATGCATGATGGAAACAAAGTTTCAGTAAATGCAGTTCAATAGAATTATCCTGGCAATTTCCATTTTCCCCCTTCAGCAATTCATTCCATGGAGCTTAATTCCACAAACACTGTATGGCCAAGACCTCGTTCACTAGTGACATTGCATAAAATTACAGAAGCACAGCTGCAGTCCTATTAGCAAGACAAGATACATGAGGGAGGGAGAAAGGGAAATGTAAAATAGAAGGAGAAGCTCTAGAGATCCACTACAGGTAAACAGATGTTTTAAAGAGAAACGTGAATGTAAACAGAGAGGGAGGGAATTTTGGATGACATGAAAGCCCATCGATACAGAAGAAATGGAGAAAGAAAAGAAGGGTTGAAAAGTGCAGTAGTCTTAGATCAGACAGTATTATTGCTGCCGATGTAGAGTGAGAACCTCTGCCAGAATTGTGGGAAAACATCTGAAAGAGAAGAGGAAATGTTGTAGGGGGCTGACATGTCAATTTGCAAATACATCAACTTGTGACAAGTTGTACCAGGTTGCCCCTTGAAAGCACAAATGAGCATCCCTCCTTGTGAGTGAACTGGAGATAGGCATGGGATTTTATGAAGTAGGGTTGATGACATACTGGCTTCCTTGAAACAAAATCCTGAAGTATATTCCTCACCTGAGATGCTAGATGGATTAAAGTGCTTGTGTATTTTCCATGTATTCCTGTAGCTAAGGAACTAAGATCCTTTCCACACAGCCCTATATCCCAGAATATCAAGGCAGAAATCCCACATTATTTGAGTGTGGACTCAGATAACCCAGTTCAAAGCAGATATTGTGGGATTTTCTGCCTTGATATTCTGGGATACAGGGCTGTGTGGAAGGGCCCTAATAGAGTAAGACCTCTTTATCTATGGGGAATATGTTCCCAGACCCCCCATGAAGGCCCAAGATCATAGATAATAATGAACAATTATATATTTTTTCTCCCATTGTTGTCTGGATTCATTCTTCCTTTCCCATCCCATTCTGATCTATTGCCCTGGGGGACTGATCCAATTCCAACTTTCCTTTCATTGGGGCCTTCCACATAGCTCTATATTCCAGAATATCAAGGCAGAAAATTCCACAATATCTGCTTTGATCTAGATTATCTGAGTCCACACTGTGGCCTAAATCCATAGGACAGTGGTTAGTAGTTCTGATTGGTCAGTGACTAAAGAGACTCTACTACACATTTCTGCCTTGATATTCTGGGATATAGGGCTGTGTGGAAGGGCCCATTGTTTCTTCAACAGAAGTTTGCACAACATGAAGAAGGTAGGAAGTCAGCTTCCAGCCATGCATGCATACTATAGAATCATAGTGAAGGTCCAAGGAATGCCTACAGATACTTCTGGTGGTAGTGGCCATGGATAACTGAAATCACAGAAAATGAGTTAGCCGATGAGAGTCTTACTCAAGAACATTATTCCAGCAATGTAGAAAATGAAGTACTTTGGCCACATCATGAGGAGACAGGAAAGCCTAGAAAAGACAATTATGCTGGGGAAAGTGGAAGGCAAAAGGAAGAGGGGCCGACCATGGGCAAGATGGATGGATGGCATCCTTGAAGTGACTGGACTGACCTTGAGGGAGCTGGGGGTGGTAATGGCCGACAGGGAGCTCTGGCGTGGGCTGGTCCATGAAGTCACGAAGAGTCGGAGACGACTGAACGAATGAACAACAGAAATGTATGTTATCCTATCCAAATCCCATGCTTTATGATAGCATTTCTCAAACATGTTACACAAGGAAATGGTTTTTTCTGTAGGTTTTGCAAACCACATGTCCTCACAATGGTGGTCAAGTCCTTTCTTTGACCGGTTATCAGTTGTCAATATAAACCAATAATTCATTTGTCTGACACATTAAGATGGCTTTGTAACTAAAGTTTCCTGTGGCCTAAATCCATAGGACAGTGGTTAGTAGTTCTGATTGGTCGGTGACTAAAGAGACTCTACCAATAGGCAATAAAAATTACCCTGTATCCATGGGAGTTATGTTCTAAGCCTTCCCTTGGACATCTGGAACCATAGGTAAGGTAAAGATTTTCCCCTGACATTAAGTCCAGTCATGTCCAACTCTGGGGGCTGGTCCTCATCTCCATTTCTAAGCTGAAGAGCCAGTGTTGTCCGTAGACACCTACAAGATCATGTGGCCGGCATGACTGCATGGAGTGCCATTACCTTTCTGCCACAGTGGTACCTATTGATCTAACCACATTTGCATGTTTTGAACCTGCTAGGTTGGCAGAAGCTGGGGCTAACAGCGGAAGCTCACTCCACTCCCCGAATTTGAACTGGCAACCTTTTGGTCAGCAAATTCAGCAGCTCAGCAGTTTAACCCACTGTGCCACAGGAGGTTCCCTACCTGGAACTATAGACAATAGGAAGCTTTATATTTTGGTTATACTCAGGCAAGAAGCATACCACAGAATCTAAATGAAGAACCTTGAGAGGCCCACAAAACCTTCCAGGGGTGGGAATATTTTTTTAATATAAATGAAATCATGAATATTGAATTCATGGATTGTAATTATATCCATCCAAAGCAAACCCATGAAATCTATGCAAACTTGGTAAATTGACATTTATGTAACTTATGTTGATTCCATGGGTCTACTTTACTTATGATGAAGCATTAGATTTCTCCCCTTGCTTATTTTTGGCTTTTTAGAGATCACATTGGCCAACTCCTAATACTTCTAACATAGTATAAAATGTTCCCATTATTTCAAAACTCAGAGACCGAATTTTTACTGGACCTCAGCAGAAACAGCTGAGAATCCATCTTGTCAAAACAATGCTAAAAATATCGCATAAGAGAGAACATTCCCAAGTCATCCAATACCTTACTTTGTAAAAGGGGAAGTTTATCTGACTGTAACAAGCTACATTAACATTTACTTGAGTTCTCATTGTCCAGCACTGTTTTGAGAAGCTCTAATATTGTCCTATACGTACTGATATCACAATATGCAAATATCTCCCATTCTCCTGTCAGACAATATATAGGACAAAAAGTGAACATTGAACAGGTGCCACGGTGAATGCCATAAATACAACAAAGTCCTTTTTACTTCATCCTGCCAAGGAGGAGCCAATCTAAGCGATGAATCAAAGTGAAATCTGGAAGATGCATTTATGTGGCTCAGCACAAATGAGGCAGTGTTCACCTGAGCAGTTCCTGACAGAATCAATTTGCTTACTGATAGGTACACTACAGTTTGTTATATTGGACCAACAAGTTCACAGTTTCTGACACACCAATAGCTAAAGATATTCTTCCATACCTGTGATCTATATACTATCAATCTATATAAATAAAAATGTTATGTTCATTTGTGGGATTAACATAACTCAAAAACCACTATATGAATTGACACCAAATTTGGACACCATACACCTAATTAGGCCAACAAGTGACCATCACTCATAAAAACACTGAAAAAACAGGACAAAGAAAACTTACATATTCCACGGAATTCAAGGAAAACTGGTATAAAATGGTGTACAGATGGTACCTAACATCAGAAAAATTAGCCAAAATTAATAAAGGTAGAACTAGTGACAAACGTTGGAAGTTTGGGAAAGACGTAGGCACTTTCATATACTTATGGTGGAAATATGCAAGAAAGCCAAATCTTTTTGGCAGCTGATGCATAAAAAATAGAGACAACTTTACAGATAAAAATTTGAGTTCAAGCCACAGTATTTCCTATTAGGAATAACCGACTTTGAAATGGAAAAAAACACAAATAGAATTTAGATTTACCTAATAGTGGCAGCTAGACTCAAACTGGCACAATTATGGAAATCCAACAAAACCAACAATAGAAAACTGGCTACCAAAAGTTTGGGATATAATGAATATGGATTTGCTCACACAAAAATTAACAGACAAAGACAAAAAACAAACTGGGAAAAATTTAATGAATTTATCAGAAAAGAAAATGAAGAAATTTATATCCAGGAGGTATAAAAGAGTCTCAAAGACTAAATTATAAATAGAAACTAGATGGCAGATAGACTGAGAACTTAGGGGAAAGAGTCGATAACACAACCTAGAGGAACCCGGAAGTTGTAGCTGGTTAAGGTTTTTCTTTTTTCTTTTTTTTCTTCCTTTTCTTTTTCCCTATTCCTCAGCCCCCGCCCCAATACCCTTTCCTATTTTTCTTACACAAATTGTTCTCACACTTTTGTTGTAAATCTCTCTTGATTTTAAAATTTCTCTCATACTCCAGTCTATTGGAGACAATTTATTCTCAATAAAAACAATTTGGAAAAAAGAGAGAAAAAACCACTGAAAAACACAGCAGAAGAGACTTAAAAAGCTAAAATAAATAAATAAATACAATGCATGCGCAAAACCACATATATATACACATGCATAAACACAAAGATATGTACACATATACAGATATATACATAAACAAAACACATATACACAGACTGGACCACAGCAATGTGTGGCAGGGGTCAGCTAGTGGTCAATAAGAATACTACAAGTGGACATTCACTACTGACATAAGTTACCTAGTTCCATCACTGTCCCCTGTGCTATTCCACATTTTTATTAATGACTTGGATGATAGAATTTGCAAATGACACCAAATTAGGAGGGATAGCTAATACTCCAGAGGACTGGATCAGAATTCAAAATGACCTTAACAGAATAGAGAACTGGGCCAAAACTAACAAAATGGATTTCAACAGGGAGAAATGTACAGTCCTACACTTAGGCAATAAAAATTAAATTCATGGATATGGGTGACATCTGGCTTGAAAACAGGTCAAGTGAAAGGGATCTAGGAGTCTTTGTAAACCACAATCTGAACAGTTTGATGTGGAAGCCAAAATGTGAAGTGATTCTAGGCTGTCTCAAGACTAGGGACACATCACAAAAGTCCATGAACTTGCCACACATCATGGCAAATCCATGGGGATCCGGCAGGGGGCATGGAGAACCTGTAGCTCCATGCCCTGCATCGTGCAACTTACCTGGTACCCCATCACATGGGGGAAAGCGTTGCCGCCCAGCTTCCCCTCCTCCCCCATTGTCCTGAAGGCCGTGTTGCTGCAGCGGTGGAATACGCCACTTGCTCTCCCCTTTCCCAATGCAGTCTGGTCAGAACTACGCGTGCGTTGTGTAATGGAAAGGAGCCCATCTTTTGAGGTAGTAGGATACAGAGCTAAGGATTCAAATTGGAGGAAAAGAGATTCCACCTCAACATTAGGAAGAACTTCTTAAGACCTGTTTCGCAGTGGAATATGCTGCCTTGGCGCATGGTGGAGTCTCCTTCTCTGGAGACTTTTAAGCAGAGACCGGATGGCTCTCTATTGGGGTTGCTTTGATTGTATGGATGGATTGGACTGGATGGCCCTTGTGGTCTCTTCCAACTCTATGCTTCTATGAAGCTCTAACCTCTAGCATGGAGTGAACTGATTACAAGAGCATTGAGGGCTTCTTATGGTGTGTTGCTAATAGCTACTAGAAAGCCTCTGAGTGCAAAATCAAACAAATAAATGACAGGTGTAATGTGACCAGCTAAGAAGATGGAGGGAAAAAGCATGGTTTTGCAGAGGAATTCTCTGGGTGGTAAAAGAGATCTGCTTTTCATAGCATGTGTTTTCCTTGTGCTAATGATATACATTAAATTCCTTATGTTTATGAGATATGTTAAATTTAGTGATTATCCATTTGAAAGCTAAACATGTGTTCATTTTCCACTCTGATTATAGAGGCACATATATCCGAGGAAGTCTCATTGTGGGAGAGAAAATAGGTTAATCACAGGGAAGGGACATTGTCCTTAACATCTAGTTTGGCCCAACTCTTTGCAACTATGAGAGAATTCTTCAGGCGCAGAGGGAAAGTATCCTGTGTGCTTTGGGGAAAATAAATTTTGCTTTCAGGATAACTACTGCCTATTTGGGTGCTTGTCAATGCTCCTATACTCAGTGTATATATCTGTAAATAAATATAATGAAAGCAGATTTCAGTATGCTTTTCACAAAGTTTCTAAAAAGTACTATCACTTGAAGATGTAGGAAAGTCTGGTGCATTATATGATTATCTGCATACTTTTGGATTCATAATAGAGTATTTCATAATGAGTACACAGAATTGGGAGTCCAACAGAAATGTTCACCTTCACCTAACGAGATCCTAAAATAATCGTTTGGAGATAAGAACAAGTCTACGTTTCATCCATGGGTCAATATCAAACTGCAGCTAGGAATGGTAAGGTTCTCAATTTGAGAGAAAGGTGGGATATAAATTAATTCATTCAAGTGATCAATCAGTCAATCAATCATGCGTACAGAGGCAGTCCAGTGTCTCTTTCATGCAATGGGAAGAAAGACCTGTTTACAAAAGTCAAGTTCTGCTAGCTTCCTAAAGCCAAATTGTACATGATGCTGTCATGTAATAAGACAGTCTGGGGACAATGGTCTTTTCTCCTATTGCAGAACCTATTCTTGAGACCCTTCCTCCAAAACAAAAAAGTGCAGGTTGAAAATCCTTCATCCAGGATCCCAAAATCCAAAATATTCCAAAATCATCCACATGAGTCAGAGACACCTTTGCTTTCTGAGAATTCAATGTACACAACTTTATTTCATGCACAAAATGATTTAAAATATTATAAATAAAATTAACTTCTGACTGTGTGTATAAGGTGTATATTAAACATAAATGAATGTGTATTGTTTAGTGTGTAATTCGTGTTTTATTGTCTTATTGTGGTGTATTTATACTACTGAATGTGTACTGTTTTTATATGTTTTAATTTATGTATTTTGATTACATTGAATATTTGCCTTTTTATGTTGTTAGCTGCTCTGAGTCCTTACGGGGATATGGGGAAGGATGTAAAATAAAGTTGTATTGTTATATTTATTATTATATTAATGATTGGGCATGGCTCCCATTTTTGAGATATCTGATTAGATAAATATATGCAAATTCAAGTATTACCATTTTTTAAAAAATAAAACAAAATCCAAAATATTTCTGGTCCCAAATATTTTTGATAAGAGACACTCAATCTATACAAAGTAAGATGGATCAATGGCCTGCCTCTGTATAAGCCACATCCTTGAATTGGCTCTTGAAAACTGAGAATGCATATGTGCTAATGAAAGTATGTGAGCAATTTTACTGGAGGCTTCCTTTACAAACATCCTTGACTGTGATTAGCAATCAGCTTTTTGTAGCAGACAGGGTTCAGCTTGTTATGTTTCCCTCCCTTCTCCTACCTAAAAGATTTGACACAGGGTATTTTAAAAATATGGATTGGCACTTATCTCTGTCAATGAATCTAGTATCTGCTTTTTAAACACTGCATTTTCATTTGGGGATGTCAACAAGATCTTTCTCAGAGCCAAAACTTCAATGAGATCTCATTTGATTTTTTTTAAAAAAGGAAATCTGTTTGACCTCTAAGCCATAGAGGATTATATGGTCTTTCCTTTGCCTGAAATGACTTCACAGCTGTTCTGTTCTGCTCTATTCCAATCCTAATTTATTTACCAACTCCATTAAAGAGCCACTTATTTATTGTTTCCCTGGTTTAACTGTGTCAAAAAGGCGAGGAGAAGAATCTGATGGTTATAAGAAAAGCCAAACATTCCCATAACAATATTGTTTTGCTCTAAAATCCAAGTCAATAAACAGAATGTAAATAGTGGTAAAACAAACCGTAGACTTATTACTGCAGCTTGCTGGACTTGTAGGTCACTAAAGCAATTGCAAAGAAATAGCAATGGGATATCACCCCTAGCAATAACAGATTAGCTGTAAAGGCCAAGCCCACTTGGAAAAGGCCAAGCCTGCATTGAAATTCATGTTATATGGGAAAGATCTGTATGCTACTGAGAGGGAGAGAGAGGGAGAGAAAGATTATTCTGTTGAGGTCTGAGCATCTGGATTGGACAGACTGACCTGATGCTCAAAATGTAAATTATAGTGGCAGCATGGTGTTCCCTATTATATGAGGTATAAGAAATTGAGACGGTAGTAACCTCACCTGCTATATTTGGCTTTAATCCAGTATTTCCCAGGATATATATTGAGGGAGGGTCACCTGCACCATACTATGTGCTCATTGGGTACAACTGTTTCTCTCCTGGAAGTCAGGGTCTGGCATTAGTCCTGTGACAACTGTTTTGAGTTGTTGCTGCTACTGTGTGTCTTCAAGTAGTTTCTGACTTATGGTGAACATATCATAGAATTTTCTTGGCAAAGGTTTGTCCCTGCCTTCCTCTGAATCTGAGAGTGTGTGACTTGCCCAAGGTCACCCAGAAAGTTTCCAAGCAAGGTTTTCTATCCTGGTCTCCAAGATATGCAACCCTTGAAAGATTGCCCATAAAGAAATGCACACCACCACTGCCTGTTTCTCTATCTGTATTTGGTATCACACAATTTTAATGGTTAGCATTGCTTCCTCTTTCATTATTATTTGTTAGGATTAGAACCTCACTAAAGCTTGAGTTCCACTGTTTCTTCCAGCACCATGGACAGAGATATAAAAGGAGAGCAAAAACAGAGTTATAAGCCCCTTCTACACTGCCATACAATGTCCAGATTATCTGCTTTGGATTGGATAATGTGGCAGTGTAGATTCAGATAATCCAGTTCAAATAAGATAATGTGGATTATCTGCTTTGATCATCTGGATTATATGACAGTATAGAAGGGTCCTTAGAGTTGTACAATCACATTCCTGTGAATTAATGTAGTTTGAAACCACTTTAACTGCCATGACTCAATACTATAGAACCCTGGGATTTGTAGTTTGGCGAGGCACCAGCACTTTTTGAAAGAAAAGGCTAAAGACCTAATATAACTGCAAGCCCCACAATTCCATGGTCATGGCAGTTAAAGTGGCGTCAAACTGCATTAATTCTATAGTGCAGATGCATTGAGGTCTAATGAATTATTCTCTTGCATAATAATAAAAATACAGTTTTATGGGATGGAAGTAGATTCTATAGCTTATCATAAAAGAGTCTTAACAGACTGAGATGAAACTGGGCTTCATAAGAGAGGTGAGTCTAAAACTGGCCTCCACCAATTCTGAGGTAGAAGGCCAAAGAAATGGCAGTTCACAGTTTGACAATAGATCGGTGTGACAGCACTATTTTTCCCATAACCATCAACATCCTCCTGAATCTTTGCTGGGTTTAGACCCACTGACTGGTTTCTCTTCTTGTCCAAAATCATTCAAGACATAGTTTTGTCACTTAGGTCAGGGAGCAGGTGTAGCATGTGCCAATCTTCTAGACAGTGGTGTCAAACTTGTATGAATAATTTCTAAATATGTTGTATGAACATCTCCAAAATCCAGCTATTTTGTTGTTTGCTGTGACAGTAGATGGTTGGGTGTGTGTGCTTTTACCCTGAACTTTATCGGAGTTGTCCAATGTGCTGAACCCTACCTCCAAAGCAGCTTGGATAGTTTAATATTTCCCATTCCATTGACATAGAAGCCACCAGACAGAATGGTTTGTAACACAACAGACCCTTGTACAGTGTATTGTTGTTAAGTCAGTAAAGGGTTAATGCATGCACTAATTTAAGCACTAAGGTTGCAATAGCGGTGTAAGACTATGTTGTGAGTTTTGGCCTGAGATGCAGTTCAAATGCAAGTCCTGGCACATTAATAGTAATACTGAATAGGCAACTGTATTCAACCACAGCCACAAACACCAGTCCCATGGGAGCCATTCATCGGTGACAGAGAGGTATGGGGCATTGTAGAAGACAAATGAGTGTCCTCCTGTAAACAAAGGAATTCTTCCTTATAGTGACTCAGACTAATTGTTCACTATCTCGTTTGACTGGCAGGAATTATCTTGGGTCTCCAGCAGAAGCCTTTTCCACCACTTGATGTCTGATTTACTTTCCCGGTGGCAATTGGATTTGTGATCCGCATTCTGACAATGTGTTCTGGCACAAACCTGTGGTCCCCTCTAAGCAGTGCTGAGGTTACCATTGTGCTTGGTTGGGTTTAAGCACAAAGCCCCATTGACCGGGGGGGGGGGGGGGATTTTTCTGCCATTTTTTTTTTTTTTTACAGTGGATTTGCTAATGTGGTGCAATTCTAAATTTGAAGGCATTCTGTTTAGGAGCAATTCCAGACATAATGATGATCTTGATAGTCTATGGGAAGGTGCCACAAAGCAGGCAGTATAGGTCTACCGGGCCAACCTCCTCCAGGGCCCAAGTAAGGAAGGGGCCTCATAACTGAACTAGCACAGGGCCTCATTTGTCCTTAATCCGGCACTGACTCTACAGTATGTAAGTAGAATGAGGTTACCATTTAACTGGTCACAGCACATTTACACAACACTTTCCTCTGCTCTGTGAAAAAAGAAACTGAGATCACCCACCCTCCTCAGAACCAAAACAACTGGTTTCCCTTCTCTGGGAATGCATTTAGAGATAATGTAAGAATTTTGAATGCCTGCTAGTATACAAGCTGGTATCTGCCAGTGATAGCAAATTGCTTGGACAAATTGCCCTTTTGCCTTCAGACTCCTACTGAGAATGCATTAATTTTTGTCAACCAGCAGCCTGGAAATCTCATTTTAATAACTCTCCAAGTGACTTATTCAGCAAATAAGTCTTTTCTACTAGCCTCATTCAGTATTCTTCCCATAACAATACTGAACACAAGCTTACCGAGTAAAAAACAACCAACTGTATCCATCTGTGCAGCAAATATATTTTGTTTCTTATTTTTTTCTCATTTTTTGAAACAAGAAAGTAATGAGAACCTTTTAGAAGCCTGATAATCCCAGGCAAAAGAAAGCTCTGTCAGGTGCAGATAATGTGTACTTCAAAATGCCATTCTTCTTTTTTGACAATTAAAATCTGCTGGTGCAAAACATTTCCAAAATGTTCTACTAACTGAAATGTGCTGGGACTTTGAAGTTTCCTCTGATTTAGGTGAAACGAATTGATTCAATTAAGAAAAATATGTTGGCTGTTGTTTAATATGCTGTGTTAAAAGCTGTTCATGTTCAATCAAGCTCGGAAACACTGGAAACTTGCAGAGGTTAAGGGCCACTTACTGCCAGCTCATTTTGTGTAAAAGATACGGGTTGCCAGTTGCTTCTACTTATATTGCAGTAAGGCACTTTCAGTTGCATGACAGCTTTAGTTGTATTGATGCCATACATGTATTCCATTGAACAGACAAGTCCAGTTGGCAGACAGTTTTCCCTGCCTAAAGGCTCCAAAACATTGGTGAAAAGTATTTATTTATTTATTTACAGTATTTATTTATTTATTAATAAATAATGTATTTCTTTATTTATTTACAGTATTTAGATTCTGCCCTTCTCACCCCTAAAGGGACTCAGGGCAGATCACAGAACATACATGTGGCAAACATTCAATGTCATTTTATACACAACCAGACACACAATTATACATAGATAAGATATATAGAGAGAGAGTGGGTTGGGGGGGGGGGGGGGCTTCCCTATCTTTCTGGTATCTTGGAAGGTGTTGTGCTCAATTCCGGCCATGGGGGGTGCTGCTGCTCCATCTCTCTGTCGAAGAGCTAGTTCGTCACTTCTTCATTTGGACTGAATCACCAGCATTAATTTTGGGTGCCTCAGAATACCTCCCTACTTTTTTATGAGTGGTACCTATTTATCTAATCACATTCTTGCTTTTGAACTGCTAGGTAGGCAGAAGCTGGGCTAAGGCCAGGAACTCACCATGGCCTTAGCCAGCTTCAAACTGGCAGCCTTTCGACTGACAAGTCTGACTACAGCTGGTAGTCTACAAGATTGACTACAACTGGTATTTAATCTGCTGTACTAAAGCTGGCCCCACTGCACAGGTATCCATGTTTTCTTTTCTGTTCTTTTTTTAAAGAATGTGTTTATTATTCATATAAGTCTCATAATACAAACAGTATGAATTTCCTGCTGATAAAGGCGGGGTTAAAAAATGAAGTAAATATTGATATTAACTCACATTATGTTACTTTTTCCTTTCCCATCTTTCTCTACTAAGTGAATCCCTCTCCCCTCCTTAAAGCTAATACATAAAAGAAAAAAAATGACTTCTGCCTACCCTCCCAAATTCCTTTAAGGCAATAAAATAGTAATCTTTTTTGAAATTATTTTATTAATTATACAGTAAATGAATATATAAGTAAACGGTAAACAATCAATATTGGAGAGAATGCTTCTGGAACATGGCCATACAGCCCTGAAGACTCACAGTAACCCAATCCATATGCTATTAGTATAAATACATCATATACAGTAAATCAGTATTAATGTTCTTCCAATGTCTTCAAATTCATCTTCTCGGTTCTCAACATCTTCATTGTCTACTCATATTATTCTTAGACCCAGATACCTGAAATAATAAAATGAGCACATATCTAAAAGTCCTATATTCTGTGGTATTATCTTCTTATATACAACTAAACTTATTTGATTGTTTCCAGACTCTACCCCAGGTTAACAAATAAAAACTTTGTGGTTCTATCAGATTTCCCATCTCATCAGTTCGAGTCTAGCCTGTCTTCGTGACCGTATCTCCCCCTATGAACTGGCGTAGGCTCTAAGATCTGCTTGGTAGACCCTCCTCTTGGTCCCACCGCCATCTCAATTGTGGTTGGTGGGGACAAGGGAGAGAGCCTTCTCAGGGGTGGACCCCAAGCTTTGGAATGCCCTCCCCAGGGAAATTAGGCAAGCTCCCAATCTCCAAGCATTTCAGAAAGGATTGAAAACTTGGTTTTTCAAACAAGCCTTTGATAATGGCTAGGATAACTGCTAACCAGATGACCAAACAATACTGGTACCTACTATGGCACTTTAATGCTTTTATCTTGTACTGTGGCTGGGATGTTAAACTTAATTGTATTGCCCATTTTAAATTAGCAGCTGTCTCTGTGTTTTATTGAGTGTTTTATTTAATTTGAGTGGGGTTGTTTTATTTTTTGTAAATGTTATTTTATGTTTATTGACACTGTAATTGTGATTATTACGGATATAGATGTATTTATGTGTTATTGCACAATATATGCTGTTTTGTAAGCTGCCCCGAGTCCCTTTTTGGGAGATGGTGGCAGGATATAAATAAAGTTTTATTGTTATTATCTCTCTCTCCCTCCTAATATATATCTCCCTTTATGAGCCAGCTAGAGCATTAAGATCAGCTGAGGAGGTCCTGCTCTCAGTCCCACCGTCCTCCCAGGCATGACTGGTAGGGACGAGAGACAGGGCTTTCTTGGTGGTGGCCCCTCGGCTGTGGAATTCCTTCCTTAGTGAAATCAGATTGGCCCCCTCCCTCCTGACATTGAGGAGACTGCTTAAAATGTAGCTTTTAAAGCAAGCATTTGGAGAGTGGGATGAAGCAGCCATGATAATTTTATGATTGGTGCAATGTCTAATGTTCTATGTTTTAGATTGTCTAAGTTTGATGTTTTAGCAAACTTAAGTTTGCTGGTTTTAATCTATTACTATATGCTACTTTAGCTACGTATTTTATTTTGTGAAGCATTGAATTGTGCCATTTACTTTGTTGTGAACTGCTTTGAGTGCCCCCCCCCCCCAGAGGTTGAGAAAAGCGGTAAATAAATAAATAAAAATAAAAAAAACATATATCCATCTAATAATTCTATTCAATGTCTTTTGTCTCATCAATGTTCTTCTTTTATCCACTCCTAATCATTTATCATGAGTGAGCTTTCTTTAAATAATTTTAAAATGGCTGACAGTTACCTTGAAATCTTTGTATTAAGTATTTTTTTAAAAGGCAGGATACTTTATCCAGTTCTGCCAAACTGAGATTTTTAGTCCATCATTCATTCACAGATGGAATTTCTTTCCAATGACGAGCATGTATATTATTATGTGACTTTGGCATCATATTATTATTATTATTATTATTATTATTATTTTACTGACACAAAAACACAGTATATCACAGCAAACAAGATATATATGCTGGATTTCATATCACAAAATCACAAGTCAAACACTAGGACTGTGTGATGTATTTTCAAATGATGCGCACAGATCCAAGTAAGGTGGCCTTTTGCAGTAGACAGATAGTGATTTTGTCAATGTTTATTGTTTCCAAATGCCGGCTGAGATCTTTTGATGCCAGAGTCTTTACAGTTTGATTTTGAGGTCCTGATAACAGCTGAGTTTTTCCTGTTGTTTTTCGTCAATTCAGCTGTCATCAATAATCCAAACTTTTTTTCTTTTCCACAATCATGATGTCTAGTGTATTGTGTTCCAAAACTTTGTCAGTCTGGATTTGGAAGTCCCACAGTATTTTTGCATGTTAATTTTTATGATCCCACCATTTCTTTATTGCTAGTAGGTGGTACTTGTGACATAAGTTCCAATGAATCATTTGGGCCACAGAGTTGTGCCTTTGTTTGTAGTGTGTCTGTGCAATTTTCTTGCAGCAGCTGAGGATATGATCAATGGTTTAATCAGCTTCCTTTCACAGTCTGCATTTTGGGTAATCAGATTATTTATTATTACAGTTGTTGTTGTTGCTGTTGTTGCTGTTGTTGTTTTTTGCAGTGTTTGTATACCGCCCTTCTCAATCCCAAAGGAGACTCAGAGTGGTTCACAGTGACTCAGGGCGGTTCACATTCAGATCAAGCTTACAGTGAACTTGTAATGCAACAATAGGTTATATTTTATTGCTTCTAAAACCTGATATTTTATCCAATCTTTAGCACATTGTGCGACAAAATACTGAGAATTCCTCCCATGTGAGATATTTGGATGCTCCAGTGTATTAAATTTCTTGACACCATTTTTAATAAAGTTTTAAACAGTGCTTGCCAGCAAGGAAATTGTGTCTCAGCTTGAATGTATATGTATGCAAATGAAAGTGGCTTATTCTTCAACTCACTTTCAAATAATTAGTCTGAAGCCTCCCTTCCATAGCAACTGTAACCATGGCAGCTACATCCATTTTACATAGAAAAAAGCTTCTGACCTGCCCTGGTAACCGTAACCCACCTGCCCATACCACAGGGCACTGAAACATTATAATCACTACAAAAATTTAAAAACACCGTAATTTTTAGAGCACGTGTGGCAACTATCTTGCTATAGATGTCTTCCTTTCAAATGTAGCCCAATCCACCTAAGGCAGTGGTTCTCAATCTGTGGGTCCCCAGATGTTTTGGCTTACAACTCCCAGAAATCCTAGCCAGTGTACCAGCTGTTAGGATTTCTGGGAGTTGAAGGTCAAAACATCTGGGGACCCACAGGTTGAGAACCACTGAACAAGGGGCTGGTTTTCAGCAGCA
Source organism: Anolis sagrei (assembly GCF_037176765.1). Classification (NCBI taxonomy): domain Eukaryota; kingdom Metazoa; phylum Chordata; class Lepidosauria; order Squamata; family Anolidae; genus Anolis; species Anolis sagrei. Next base: position 94,163,880 of record NC_090022.1, on the reverse strand, counting down.
GTACCCTTCCACTTCTCTCAGACATTGCACTGTGGCACTTGTTCCTACATAAGATCGATCAGCAAGTTGCAGACCTTTACATTTCATTGGACTATACCTTCTATCGTCATTTTCTATCTTGCTGGGAATTATAATCCAATATCTAGAAAGTCACATAGTGCTCATTACCATGATGAATCATAGAAAGTATTAATGTGACAGCACATGCTCAATTGAGAATCACAACAGAGCTCACTAAGACTCAAATATTCCGAAATATTTAGTAGAATTTTTTCATTCTTAGGCAAACACACGTAGAAACCTACAATTTCTAATGGTAAAGTACACACATGCAACTCCCCTTTTTGCTAGAACTCAAAGCGGTTTACCTAGCATTTCCAGGTAGTTCCCTTTAAACATTGGTAGGATCCGTGCTTGCAGATCCAACGTTTGCTCAGATCCACTCTGTAGCTTCAACAAAGTAACCACATCATGTCTCTTCAGATCTGACTTCTTGTTGACTCACTCTAATCCTAAGTAAAGAGTGATATCCCCCCCCCCCCCCTCCCCGGGAAGCATTGAAATCCTGCATATGTATTCCTACATATTAAAGTTTTTAAAAATCATATCAGGAGCAACTTGAGAAACTGCAAGTCGCTTCTGGTATGAGAGAATTGGCTATCTGTAGGGACATTGCCCAGGGGATGCCCAGATTTTTACCATCCTGTGGGAGGCTTCTCTCATGTTCCCACATGAGAACCTGGAGCTGACAGGCAGGAGCTCATCCCGTCTCGTGGATTCAAATTGCTGACAATCAGGTCAGCAGCTCAGCCTGTACAAGGGTTTAACCCATTGCACTGCCATGGCTTTGGTATATATTAAAGTAATACAATATGTCTTAAGTTTAACTTCAATTAAGGAATGGGGAGATATACGGCCTTCAGATGCTATTGAATTGCACTTTCTATCAGCCCATGCAAGCCAAGTCTATGGTAAGAGATAATGAGAGATTTCACTTAACAACATCTGGAACGCCACACATTTCAATTCTTGCTCTGACTTCCCATTTGCATGGCATCTCTTCAACCTTCACTGCACAGGGATTTCTTTGTTACTCTGATCCGAACCATCATTTTGCTCTTCATCCCTTGAGGCTCAGAGCATCTTTTTTTTCCATTCATGGCACTTAACAACACCTTTGAGCTTTCCTTGTGCTATTTTTGGATGATTTTTTCCCTTCAAAAATAGGATTAGAAAACAAAAGAACTAAAACAACGGCACTGTCAAGTCATTGTTGATTTTAACAAATATTGAGGTGGGGAAAATATGATGCATATGTATTTATTTATTCTGCTATCTTGTGTATATATTTCTTGACTTATTACACTTTTTTTCTTGTCAGGAGCAACTTGAGAAACTGCAAGTTTCTTCTAGTGTGAGAGAATTGGCTGTCTGCAAAGACGTTGCCCAGGGGATGCCTGGATGTTTTACCATCCTGTGAGAGGCTTGTCTCATGTTCCCGCATGAGAAGCTAGAGCTGACAGACAGGAGTTCACCCTGCTCCCTGGATTTGAACCTCCAACCTTTCAGTCACCTATCCTGCTGGCACAAGGATTTAACCCATTGTTTCCAACAAGTTCATTGAGGCCTAAGCAATTCATTACTCGACCAGCTCCCTTTTCCCAAATTTTGGTGACTAGTCCAAGGGCAGCCACCCAGTGAACTTCACAGATGGGTGGAGATGCTGAACAGGACATGCCAGATACTAAATGATGAGAAAGACACATGCCCTCCAAATGTTTGAAGTTGACAGGGATCATACATATTGATCTTCTATCATCCCACTTTTCCAGGTGATTTTAAATTGTTATTGTTACCCTATCATCTCCCACCTCCCCTCTTTTTGCTCAGTTTACTTCTACTTCTACAAACTGAGTTCAGACTGCAAAAATAATTTGTACTCAACTCTGTGGGAAAGAGACAGAATTTTGCCTTTCCCAGTAGACTCTGGCAAAAACAAACTATTACTGCAGCTTCTCCTAGTTTATCTGTTCTTCCTTACTAATAATGTTTGCCATCTAATCTTGTTTGTCCAGATATGTTGTATTGTTGTGTTGGAAATAGCAACCTTCTTCAAGCCTCCACTGTTTTGTTTTGTATATAATTCAGACTGCTTACTGTTCTGAGAGTTCCTTGGACCACGAGATGATCCAACCAGTCCATACTTCAGGAAACAATGCTCAACTGTTCACTAGAGGGAAGAATATCAGAGGCAAAGATGAAGTATTTTAGCCACATAATGAGAAGACAGGAAAGCTTGGAGAAGATGATGATGCTGGGGAAAATAGAAGGAAAAAGGAAGAGGGGCCGACCAAGGGCAAGATGGATGGATGTTATCCTTGAAGTGACTGGCTTGACCTTGAAGGAGCTGGGGGTGACGACGGCCGACAGGGAGCTCTGGCATGGGCTGGTCCATGAGGTCATGAAAAGTCGAAAAAAAGACTGAATGAATAAAAACAACAACAAAAGTGTATTGTATATGTGTGTATTGGTATAAAGTTTTCTTTAACACTATGTTGTGGGAGGGGCTGAAGATCATATGTTCAGATCTGGGACTCTTCAGATCTCAGACTCCATTTCAGAAACAGAACGCTTGAAAGACGCTAGTAGTCTCTCAGACCAGAGATGCTTTAGACTGTGGACTATTTATTATAAGAAAGATGCTCTGCATTATCTGCACAAAGAAACTACTTCAAATCCTATCTGTAACTGGATTGATAAGAAAAATACCTGTATTTATTTATTTTATTTATTTGGAACATTTATATCCCGTCCTTCTCAACCTCCAAAGAAGGACTCAGGATGACTACCAACAGGCACTATTCATTGCCAACACAAAATATAACATAGCATAAAATACAGTTAGCACAAATTAAGACAGTTATAAATATATATTGCATTAAAACAGTTTGCCAGTTCAAATCGTCATCCTAAAAAAACAGTCCATTGTCATCCATTAAAACATTGTCTTTACCAGCAAATCAGTCTATTCTGCAAACACTTGATCCCACATCCAGGATTTGAGTTTCTTCCGGATGATCAGGAGGAAGTGGGCGGATCTGATATTATGCTGAATACATGAAGTTTGTGAGTAAATCAACTATGTTATTTTAATGAAGATTACTTTATTTTTGATATCTTGAGAGCATGATTTAAACCAAGGTGTTTTAAGGGTGAGTAGATGTTTTCGGGCACTGAAAAGAACACTTCTGAAATTGTGCTGTTTTTTGGGTATTTGCATATTTTTGTTCCTAACTGTTCAAAGAGATATCTAGATACATCAGTCTAACAGCTGAGAAATCTAATTGTCTTGCATGAATACTAGTGGATATTTACCACTAAGGAGAAAGATGACTCAAGCAAGTTCATATTTTACAAAAGGTTATGCTTTCTAACAACGTCATGACTTTCCAAGGGTTATGATTATTCCAAATACAGTGAAATAATAATAACAACAATAATAATAATAATAATAATATCAACAACACTTTATTTATATTCCACCCTATCTCCTCAGGGGGACTCAGGGTGGATAACAGTACACATACACAACAGATATTCAATGCCATTTTAGATAGACAATACAGAGACAGACAGAACAGAAAGGAGGTACGTTGTGTCGATGTCAGCATCCAGCTTTTTGGTGCCTTGGAAGGTTGTGCTCGAATCCAGCCACAGGGGAATGCTGTCGCTCCATCCTCCATGACGAAGCACCATCAGGACTTCCTCCTTCCTTTTCGTCGCCAGGCATTTTCTGATCTTTTTTCTTTACGGTGTCATAAAATACCTCCCCCACTTGTTTTAGTGGTATCTCATTTCTCTAATTACAGCTCAAACTGTTTTCGAACAGTAAGCTGGGCTTGACAGTCGGCAGCTTACATCGACCTGGGACTTTGACCTAGCAACCTTTTGGTTAGTAGATCTTATCATTGCTGATTGTTGCAATCCAGAGCGGGGAACGAGGCCCTAAGATAACTATCCACCACACTTGGCTGTGAAAAACAATCCTTTTTTATTGAAGAAAAATGGTTACAAAATAAAGGAAAAATGCAAGTCAAAAGCCACAGCAAAATCAGCAAACATGAATTTAAATGGACAAAGCAAAACCAAAAGCCTCACTGTGAAATACTGGAACCTGTTAGCAATCCACTAACTGTACTTGATATCCTAGAAATCTTCCCAAACTATGGCCAGGGAACTGGGAGAACTGCCAAGGTCTTCATCAATTCTGAAACGATGCCTGAACTGAGACAGTCAGCCCGGCGTAAGGCAATTAAAACTCAAGAATTGGTTCCGTGAACCGCCCTTCTGTTTTGAAGCCAATGTTTTTAATTCTTGAATTCGGGAGGATCGACGCAAACTGAGTGATTTACTTCTGTCTTCCCAAATTTGGCCCCTTCTGTTGTCATTACAGTTAACAGGTGCAGAAGGGAGGGAAAGTTCAAGGTCTCCCTCTGAAACATTCTCATGAACACTGGTACTTTCATTTTCCAAATCTACAGAAGTTCCTTCCTCACTAATTTCAGGAACATTGGCATTTTCCAAACCTACAGCAGTTTCTTCCTCACTAATTTCAGGAGCATTGGCATCAAAGGGTACATTTCCACTAGCATCAGTAAATATACTTTCATTAGCATCAGGAGGAACAAACAGAGAATCAGGTTCAAGTTCAAACTCAGGCTGAACCCCAACACTGATGATTTACCAGCTGTGCTAAACCCCGGATCACGTTTCCAATAGCCTGTGGAGATTTCTGGTTTTGCCAAAAGGTTATGGAGATTTCCATTTTCCAAAAGGTTATGAATAACTATTTTCCAAAATGTTGTTATTTATATGCCATTGTCCTCTCTTAATTAAGACTTCAAGTGACCCACAACACTAAAAACAATAAATGTTGTAGGGCATGAAGGCATGCAATGTTCAAGGAATGCGGATTTTACCAGTCTGAACCTATGGGAAAGCCATAAAAGAGAGAACCATCCCAAAATCACAGGATAGATTTTGCAGCAGCAACCTTGCACACTGCAGTCCCCTTATCTAGTCACGTCTACAAACTTGCAGTGACAGGTAACTGCAAATAGGTAAATAGGTAACTTATCTTACCTATTTCTTTACTTAAACATTCATGTTTCACTCAACGACTGAGCATCTCAAAGGGAGCATACAATAAAATCAATTTAGAACAATTAAAAACCCCTAATAATTTGAAAAAGATTAAGAATACATTAAGCCACTTACCGTTTTAAAGACCATTTAAAATCAGTTAAAACAATCTAAAATAGTATCTCCTTTGTGTGACGTTGGTTATCCACTCCTAGTATGTTTCATTATGCCCTTTCTCTACAACCTTCACGGTAGGCAATTAAACCTTGAGAGAGATTTCTGCAGAGAAATTGCTCCAGTGTTGCTGAAAATTAATAACGAAGAACCCAACCTTATTTCATCCAAATGTTCCCCAAGGCGCAGCAATCTGGATTCTTTTTCTCTCTCAATGATCTCAATGCAGTGACTATACCAGAGTTTGAGGATAGTGAAGGGCTCTCCTGCTCCAGGACACTTGCAGAAACCAACCTCTGTGTAGATTCCCTAAGTGCTGGCCCTTAAGAGAGACCCAAAGTGAAGAGGGGCTCAATGGCTGTCTTCCTGGTTTGTGGCATTGCCCAGGTTGACCCCACTGGTGAATTAGATATGCCAGGGTCAGGCCTCTTTGGTGGAGGGACTCAATGAGAGAAGAATGATATTAAGGCAAAGGTTTCCCCTTGACATTAAGTCTAGTTGAGTCTGACTCTGGGAGGTGGCGCTCATCTCCATTTCTAAGCCAAAGAGCTGGTGTTGTCTATAGACGCCTCCTAGGTCATATGGCTGGCATGACTGCATGGAGTGCCATTTACCTTCCCACTGAAGCAGTACCTCTTGACCTACTCACATATGCATGTTTTTGAACTGCTAGGTTGGCAGAAGCTGGGGCTAACAATGGGAGCTCACCTCATCCCACGGATTCGAACCACTTACCTTCCAGTCAACAAGATCTGCAGCTTAGCGGTCTAACCTGCTGTGCCACCACAGCCCCATGATGATATTATATGTGAACAATTGACAAAATCTTTCACATTGTCATCATTAAGCAGAGCCCAGGAAAGCTCCTCTGTGGACTACATTTCCCACCCAACTGTTATGTCTAGTGTTGTGACTGTACCAGAGTTTGAGGACAACTAAAAGTTGTCCTGCTCCAAGAGCCTTTCTTAGAATAGTCGAGGCAAGCTCCGATCTGCTTTTATGAGACTACCATCCCTTAGGCACTGATGCATAAATAGTAGACTGGACTGGAGGAATCTAGGCTTAGCCCAGGAATGGAGGCAAAGTTCAGCCAGGAAGAGAGATTCTGAGACCGTCCACAGTGTGTGGGATTGTTGCACTTTGACACCACTAACTGCCATGGCTCCATCCTCTGGGATCCTGGGATTTGTTTGTGGCACCAGAACTCTCTGACAAGAGAGCGCATCCACACTGTATAATTAATTCAGTTTGATACCCCTTTAATTGCCATGGTTGAAAGCTATTGAATCATGAGGATTGTGGCTTCACAAGACCTTTTACTTTCTGTGGCCAAGAGTGCTAGAGCATCTTCAACACCCAGGATTCAACAGCATTGAGCCATGGCAAACTCATATATCTCACAAAACTACACATCCCAGAATCCCACAGCACAAGCAGTCAATGTGACGTCAAGCTGCATTGAGTCTACTGTAGATGCACCCATAGGAGATTAACTACTTCATCACACTAGAGAATGAATCCACTTCAAATCCGCTTTCTGCAGGATTCTGCAATTTGTAGTTTAGGGCGGCTGTTAGGGGCTCCTCCCTAAAATACAAACTGCAGAATTCTGCAGGAGGCAGCAACCGGTTTGAAAGTGGGTTCGTTCTCTAGTGTGATGATTAGTCAAACATCTCACAGACAGAGCGACTCATCCCAGGATGCCATGGCATGGAGCCAGGCCCGCCAAGGTGCACAAATGTAGATGCGCCCACAAAACCACACAGCCCAGAATCCCACGGCATGGAACCTTGTAGTGCAGATGGGGGGCTACATATCTCACAGGACTGACCGTCCCAGGAATTAAGGCGGTGCTCGAAGGCGACCCCTCTGCAGTGCGGATGCACCTTCCTGCTCTCTTCCTCGCCCATCAGCCAGTGAAGCCTCTCTCCTAACGGGAGGGGGGGGAGGGAGGGAGAGAGGTGGGAGCGCGGGCCGAGGCCGCCTTTTCTGCCGGCCCGGTGCGGACGCCGAGGCCTCGGCAGAAAGGAGGAGGAGGAGGAGGAGGAGGAGGAGGAGGGAGAAGGCTAAAAATAGCTTCCTTTTCTGCTGCTAAGGCTGCTGCGGGTGCATCTCCGGCTCGGAGGAGGGCGAGGAGGGAGCCCGTGCGCCCCCCTTCTCCCTCCCTCCCTCCCTGCCTGCCTCCTTCCCTCCCTCCACTGCAGTGAGTCTTGCGGCAGGCGCCCCCCCCCCCCCCGGCACCCCGAGCCGCCCCCTCCCTCCCTCCCTCCTTGCTCCAGGCGGCCCATGCTGCATCCGGCCCCGGCAGGCATGCTCACCTTGTTCCTGGTGTCTGGTGGCTCCATCTGGCTCCTCCTGGGTAAGTCGCCCACCGCCTTCTCTCCCCAGCCGCCCCTTTCCCGCAGCCCCCTTCCCTCTCTCACTCCCTCCTGCACTTTGGTCAGGGCTTGAGATGCGAGAGGTGAGTGCTCTGGATATTCTCTCTCCCCATTGTTCGGGTTTCCTCGCCGCTTTTGTTTCCCCAACGACCTCCAAGGCAAGCCGGCCCTCTCCCTCTCCCCCGGCTTGCATTTTCGCATCCGCGCCATCCCTTTCCTTCCCAATCCAGGGCTTCTTTCCCCCACTCTTTGAGGAAGGGGAAAGCCTCCAAAAGAGAGGCATGCAAAGAAGCCGAAAGGAAAGGCTTTGGCTTTGGGGAGGGTTTGAAAGGAGGCCGGCATCTTGCTGGGCCCACTGCTTTGGACAGCAGCAGCACTGCAGTGCCAGCCTTGCAATGTGCCGGCTTTTTCAAACACTCCTGCCTTCGGAAATGTCACCCTCATTCGTCAACTTTCACCCTGCCTTCTTGAGGCTTTGTTCTTGATATGCCACACTTATAGATCCAGGTGAATGTGTGTATATATGTGTGTGTATATATAGGTGAATGTTTTCCTTTGTATGGCGATTGCATGGTCAATGCTTTAGAGATGATGGGATCAGACAGAGAGAGGATTACCCGGACCCTGGAATAGCTGCTATCCTCTTGACAGATTCAGGTTTAAATGGTGTAATCTGCTGCAACGTTTTGAAATAGAACACTTTGGAGGCGGAGGAAGGAAAGGGAGGCACGTAGGGATCTGCAGCAGCGCCTGCCCTCTCCCGGGCAGCAGGGCCGGGCCTCCTTTTGGGGGGCTACGCAGGAAGATCGGGGGGGGGGGGGGAAGGGCCCACATGCTTGCAGGACAATTGGGCTGCTTCTTCAAGAGAGAGTTCAGTTCACATGAAGGAGATTGATTTCCTTGTGTTGGGCACACACATTGAAGGTTAATACTAGGCCCCTATTTCCCCTTGAGATACACATAGGAGGAAACTCTTCAAAGTTCAGAGGACCACTCTCAGCAAGCGAATGCCAAAGGGCTACCAATGATGTTCTTTCTTTCACCATCATGGGAGATGACCATTTCACTGGCTACATTGTCCAATCACTGGACAATGTGATTGGACCATGTTTTAACAAGGAGACCCTAATGATATATGTTTTTATTGACTGTGTTATGGTTTTATATTATCTTAATGTTTTTAATTGTATTGTCATTGTATTTTATGGTCTTGGTACCAACTGTAAATTGCCTGTGGGTTGAGCGGAACTGTATATAAATATAGTAAATGAATAAGTACCCAATGGCCTTCAACATAACATAAAAGACCATAAAAAGCCTGAAGAGGGGGAATTGTTTTTTGAGCTATGCTTTGTTTTAAATTCAGAAAGGATCATAGAACCATAGAATCCTTGAGTTAGAAGAGGCCTAATCTGCCATCCAGCCAAGAAGCAGGAAAATCACATTCAAAGCATCCCCGAGAGATGACCATCCACCGTCTGCTTAAAAGCCTCCAAAGAAGGAGCTTCTACCACACTCTGGGGGTAGAGAGTTCCACTGCTGAATGGCTCTCACAGTCAGGAAGTTCTTCCTAATGTTCAGGTGGAATCTCCTTTCCTTAGTTTGAAGCCATTGCTCTGTGTCCTAGTCTCCAGGGCAGCAGAAAACAAGCCTGCTCCCTCCTCCTTATTATTTACCCTCACATATTTATACATGGCCATTATGTCTCCTCTCAGCTATCTTTTCACACTACACAGGTTCCAGTTTGGCTATCGTGGCAACACCTTGCAGAATGCTGGAATTTGCAGTTTTGAAAGTACCGTTGGCAATTATGTACCAGAGAGCTCCTCTAGTGCTTCCATCAAACTACAAGCCCCAGAATTCCATAGGATGCTGCCATAGCAGTTAAATAAAAATCATTGTGTGTTAACTATGTAGCGTGAAAGAACCCAAAAAGAAATGTAGGCCTTTTGTTGATTCCTCAGAGAGCTTTGTCCTAGAGGTCTTACTTGTTTATTTTTAGATTGTAGGGCAAGTTGTCATTCTTTTAAGGCAGTGGTTCCCAACCTTTTGTTTTGACCAGGGACCACTCTCCAACATTAGTACCAGAAGGGTTACAAATCAGTTTTTTGGTCAACTTTAGATTCGGTTTGGTTATTTGGGATGCTGATTTAGAACATTGCATTGGATAGACCACATCAGCTCTAGTTTCTGATACATAACATATGCCATCCAGTAGTCACCATCTGCTCACCCACAGAAACCATATTTAATAAGTTTCTGCTCTATAAGAGAGTTTTGTGAGAGCACTTGCTCTCGTTGCAATGGTGTAGTAATGGTGAGGCCGCGGACCATATTTTAGGTCTTGCAGACCACTGGTGGTCCACAGAGCACAGGTTGAGAACTACTGCTTTAAGGAGTGAAGCACTTTGCATACTCTCAGAGGTGCACCTCTTCTCATTTGCCAACTCTTGATGATGAATTCACTTGAGGTCATGGTGGGAGAACTCTATATCATACTTACAAATGACTGAGGTGAAGAAGGTAGGAATCTCAATTGCGCTTTCAGCCCCTGCAAGTCCAGTCTCCTACCAAGGCCATATGTGCAGAATTCAACCTGTATGGCTCACATCAGGTGGCTAAAGAATCAAAACCATGCCTAGAGCTAGATTTGGAGGTAAGGCAGGATATGGAGAATATTATTACTAAGAGCAAGAAGAATATTTCCAAAGAACATTATGAATGTGAGGGGTTTTGTACAGTATTGCTGAAGAAATTAAGATTTTGTTGTCATCCTATTTCTCCTCCCTGACATTTATCCTTCTAACAAGAGCTGCGATAGTGCCGTTCTTGGGAACCTGACCCCTGCTTCATGATTATGTGATGAAGCAATGACACTGTGAGGAGGAAGGTTACAGTTTCCCTATCAGATCATTACTGCAAAGGATGGGGTGAATGAGAGGTTCGGGGATTGGGTGCATATCTATAGAAGTGTCTCATTGATATGCTGATGTCAGTACCCCAGTGTATTATGGCTCAGACCATCCAATTGTCCTAAGTAAATGTTGCCCAGTCATACACATTCACTTTCAGAACAGCCGAAGCAGGCCTCTTTAGTCCTGCAGGCAAAAAATCAATAATTGATCATCTGTAGTTAAGCATAGAGCAGCTCTTGGCTGACTCACCCCTTTCCCCCTTTTTATTGGTGGCCAGTTTATACTGTAACCAAGCCTTTATTTTTATAGGTCTTTTGCCTCTTGGTGACTAATTATTTTCTAAGACTTTGGATTGCTGACTTTAGCAGTATCTTGATTTTTTTAAAAGTTTGCAAGCAGCCCTGAGAATTTGTTTCTAAAGGAAAAAGGCAGGTTAAAAAGATTCACAATAAACAACGAAATCCATCAGTACAAGAGCAGAAAATGTTGAGATCATAGCTGTGGACTAAAAGGAAAGTTGAGAGCCATGCTCCTATTGTCAATACCACACTGCTTAGCATAGGATATTTTTTGTCTCTTCAGATCTCTCAGACATCTGGGAGCAAAATATTTCTGCTCTGAATTACTATATACATTTGTCCCCACAAAATGAACAGATCTAATTGGAATCAAGCACATATATACCGTAATGCATACAACTATTTTTTGTAAACCTTACATTGGCCAACTTACATAAAAATGTATACAACAGTAAAATACAATCAAATCTATAAAATAACTATGGATAAGGTAGAACAATAACTCATCAAGAGTTAAAAATGTTATCATGCTTTCATGATAACTGGGCCTTCACCTTCGCACAGTGAAAGCTTGTGTGCCAGCTGTGCCCATACCTTGAAAAGCTCGATCTGGACATGGTAGTACAAGCCTTAGTCACATCCAGACAAGATTACTGTTAGTGGAATAGGTTGTATTTGTTAACTTTGTTGTCTATGTCTTATGTAACTATGTTATATGTTTATCAGTTTTATTTTTTGTGTCATGTAATTTCTATCATTTTAATTTGTTCACTGCTTTGAGTCCCACTTATGGGAGAAAAACAGGATATAAATAAATCTATACATATAATAAAAGTCAAAACTTGTATGCGGAGGACAAAAGTGTGGCGGTGTATGTGCTCACTTTCTGATTGGCTGCCACTGTGGTCTCTGATTGGCCAGCCTGAAAGTTCAAAGATTCCGATTGGCTGGGCAGCGGTGCTATTTGCATATGGTCTCTGATTGGCCAGCTTCAAGAGGAGCCCCTGGTGGAGAAAAGAGTTCATGACAGAAACGGAGTCATGAGAAGGAAATTTGCATATGGTCTCTGATTGGCCAGCCTCAATTCCAAGATTCCGAGATGACAAAGAGAGGAAAGGAAAAGGCCAGAGGGAGCTGAGTCAGAAAATTACCAATACAGACCACACTTGGCACACAGAGCCTGCAAGACCGACTCGACATCCTACTGCAACCATGGATGATGGGACTTGCAGTACCATCACTCACATTCTGAGATGGCTGTTAACCTCATCCAATGTCTGATCAGGACCAAACTTGCCACATAGACCTCTCATGACCCACCTTATGTCCTGGTGTGGTTTGGACGAAGATGGACCATGGATTATGGGACTTGCAGTACCTTTGCTCAATTCCTGAGACCACTGCAACCCTCATCCAATTACCGATAAAGACCAAACTTGGCACACTGAGTCTCCATGATGCACTTTACATCCTGGTGCAGTTTGGAGGAGGATGCACCATGGACGATGGGACTTGCAATACCTGCACTCCCTTCCTAAGAACATTACAACTGCCAACGATGATGGATCAGGACCACGATTTACACAGAAAGCCCGCATGACCCACTCTACATCCTGGTGCGGATTGGAAGAATTTGACATTGGATGATGGGACTTGCAGTCACTTCACTCACTTCCTGAGACCACTGAGACCCTCGCCAATGACTGATCAAGACCAAACTTGGCACACAGTCCCCATTACCCACTCTACATCCTGGTGCACTTTCGAGGAGGACAGACCATGGATGATGGGACTTCAAGTACCTCCACTCCCTTCCCAAGACTGCTGCAACCCTTACTAATGTCCGATCATCCTGGTGCTGTTTGGAGGAGTACGGACAATGGATGATGGGACTTGCAGTACCTTCACTCACTTCCTGAAACCACAGTGACATTCATCCAAATACCAATAAAGACCAAACTTGGGACAGAGAGCCCCCATGGCCAACTCAACATTCTGGTGATGTTTGAGGGAGACTATGGATGATGGGACTTGCAGTACCTTAACTCACTTTCTGAGACTGCTGTGACCCTCATCCAATGACTGATCAAGACCAAACTTAGCACACAGAGCCCCCATGACCCTCTCTCCATCCTGGTGCACTTTCGAGGAGGGCAGACCATGGATGATGGGACTTCAAGTACCTCCACTCCCTCCACTCCTTTCCCAAGACTGCTGCAACCCTTACTAATGTCCGATCAAGACTAAACTTGGCACACAGAGCCACCTTGACCCACTCTACATCCCAATGCTGTTTGGAGGAGGACGGTCAATGGATGATGGGGCTTCAAGTTCCTTCACTCACTTCCTGAAAACAATGCAGCCGTTATCCAATGACCAATAAAGACCAAATTTGGCATACAGAACCGCCATTACCCACTTTCTCTAATAACCCGGGCAGCGCCGGGTTCCCAAGCTAGTAAATAAATAAAAACACCCCCTATGTTAGGCTGCCCCAGAAGACCATTCAGAAACTTCAACTGGTACAAAACTCAACATCTAGACTGCTTATGGGGGCAGGATATGAGAAGGAACTACCCCAC